>NW_027362764.1:131066834-132387251 GCF_046119375.1 Phyllobates terribilis | reverse complement strand
TGCCAGCCAGGTACAGCATCCAGCTTCTATGAACGCGCCATTTTCCGGGGCGGCCGCGGACTGCAATTTTCAGCGGGGGGGGGGAGGGCAAAAAGCTTGGGCCTCCCTGCGCTGCAGATTCCATCCCCCAGCTGCCTAGTTGTACCTGGCTGGACACAAAAATAGGGAGAAGCTCCACGTTTTTTTTTTTTTAATTATTTCATGAAATTCATGGAATAATTAAGAAAAAAAGGGCTTCCCTATATTGTTGTGTCCGGCTAGGTACAAATAGGCAGCTGGTGGTTGGGGGCAGCCCGTTCCTGCCTGCTGTACCTGGCTGGACACAAATATAGTGTGAAGCCCCACGTCAATTTTTTTTTAATTATTTCAGGAAATTCATGAAATAATTAAAAAAAAATTATGTGGGGCTTCGCCCTATAATTGTGTCCAGCCAGGTACAGCAGGCAGGAACGGGCTGCCCCCAACCACCAGCTGCCTATTTGTACCTAGCCGGACACAACAATATAGGGAAGCCCTTTTTTTCTTAATTATTCCATGAATTTCATGAAATAATTAAAAAAAAAAATGTGTGGCGCTTCGCCCTATTTTTGTGTCCAGCCAGGTACAACTAGGCAGCTGGGGGCTGGAATCTGCAGCGCAGGGAGACCCAAGCTTTCTGGGTCCCACCCGCTGCAAATTGCAGTCCGCAGCCGCCCCGGAAAATGGCGCGTTCATAGAAGCGCCATCTTCTGGCGCTGTACCCAACTCATCCAGGGCCCTGGTGCGGTGGCTCACTGGGTAATAAAGGGGTTAAGGCCAGCTTGGCATTATCAGCTGGCCCTAAGCCCGAAATTCATGGGGTCACGCCAATATTAGACATGACCGCCATGAATTTCTAGTAAAGTATTTAAAAAAAACACAAACACCCAGAAAAAAGTCCTTTAATTGAAATAAAGACACAATTCTTTATTGTTCTAAATTAAACCATACTTACCGCCACACCCATTCCAGCTGAAGCCAACGATCTCCTGCAATAAAAGTAAAATAATAAAGCAACCTCATCCTTACCTTTCCATGGTTCCCAGGACAGCTTCAGCTCTGCTACATCGAGATGACAGGCTGGACCGCAGCAGAACGCTGCCATCCAGCCTGTCATCCCGCGGACACTGAGAAGCGCAGGCATGCTTGCGCTCCTCAGTGTCTTTCTGTGACGTCATCCAGATGAGCCGAGGTCATGTCCAATGAACTCAGCTCACCTCATGCACGTCACTGACAGCGTGGGAAAATTCTCCTGCACTCAGCGCTTCAGCGTGAGAATTCTCCCACGCTGTCAGTGACGTGCATGAGGTGCGCCGAGTTCATGGGACATGACCTCACCTCATGCACGTCACTGACAGCGTGGGAAAATTCTCACGCTGAAGCGCTGAGTGCAGGAGAATTCTCCCACGCTGTCAGTGACGTACATGAGGTGAGCCGAGTTCATTGTCGGCTCATCTGGATGCCGTCACAGCCAGACACTGAGGAGTGGAAGTATGCCTGCGCTTCTCAGTCTCTGCGGGATGACAGGCTGGATGGCAGCGTTCTGCTGCGGTCCAGCCTGTCATCTCGATGTAGCAGAGCTGGAGCCGTCGTGGGAGCCATGGAAAGGTAAGGATGAGGTTGCTTTATTATTTTTCTTTTATTGCAGGAGATCGTTGGCTTCAGCTGGAATGGGCGTGATGGTAAGTATGGTTTAATTTAGAACAATAAAGAATTGTGTGTTTATTTCAATTAAAGGACTTTTTTCTGGGTGTTTGTGTTTTTTTTAAATACTTTACTAGAAATTCATGGTGGTCATGTCTAATATTGGCGTGACCCCATGAATTTCGGGCTTAGGGCCAGCTGATAATGCCAAGCTGGCCTTAACCCCTTTATTACCCAGTGAGCCACCGCATCAGGGCCCTGGATGAGTTGGGTACAGCGCCAGAAGATGGCGCTTCTATGAACGCGCCATTTTCCGGGGCGGCTGCGGACTGCAATTTGCAGCGGGTGGGGCCCAGAAAGCTTGGGCCTCCCTGCGCTGCAGATTCCAGCCCCCAGCTGCCTAGTTGTACCTGGCTGGACACAAAAATAGGGCGAAGCTCCACGTTTTTTTTTTTTTAAATTCATGAAATTCATGGAATAATTCAGAAAAAAAGGGCTTCCCTATATTGTTGTGTCCGGCTAGGTACAAATAGGCTGCTGGTGGTTGGGGGCAGCCCGTTCCTGCCTGCTGTACCTGACTGGACACAAATATAGGGCGAAGCCCCACATCAATTTTTTTAAATTATTTCATGAATTTCCTGAAATGATTTAAAAAAAATTGACGTGGGGCTTCGCACTATATTTGTGTCCAGCCAGGTACAGCAGGCAGGAACGGGCTGCCCCCAACCACCAGCTGCCTATTTGTACCTGGTTGGACACAACAATATAGGGAAGCCCTTTTTTTCTTAATTATTTCATGAATTTCATGAAATAATTAAAAAAAAAAAAATACGTGAAGCTTCTCCCTATTTTTGTGTCCAGCCAGGTACAACTAGGCAGCTGGGGGATGGAATCTGCAGCGCAGGGAGGCCCAAGCTTTCTGCCCCCCCCCCTCCCCCCGCTGAAAATTGCAGTGCGCAGCCACCCCGGAAAATGGCGCGTTCATAGAAGCTGGATGCTGTACCTGGCTGGCATACAAAAATATGGCGAAGCCCACGTCAAAAGTTTTGGGAAAAATTAATTAAAAAATAAATAATAATTTAGGGACTGCATCTTTATTAACTCCTCAAATGTCATTTAGTGTTAAAATAAAGGACTTATTTTAAAAAAAATTGACGTGGGGCTTCGCCCTATATTTGTGTCCAGCCAGGTACAGCAGGCAGGAACAGGCTGCCCCCAACCACCAGCTGCCTATTTGTACCTGGCCGGACACAACAATATAGGGAAGCCCTTTTTTAAAAAAATTATTTCATGAAATAATTAAAAAAAAATTGACGTGGGGCTTCGCACTATATTTGTGTCCAGCCAGGTACAGCAGGCAGGAATGGGCTGCCCCCAACCACCAGCTGCCTATTTGTACCTGGTTGGACACAACAATATAGGGAAGCCCTTTTTTTCTTAATTATTCCATGAATTTCATGAAATAATTTTAAAAAAAAATGCGTGGGGCTTCGCCCTATTTTTGTGCCCAGCCAGATACAACTAGGCAGCTGGGGGCTGGAATCCGCAGCGCAGGGAGACCCAAGCTTTCTGGGCCACCCCCGCTGCAAATTGCAGTCCGCAGCCGCCCCAGAAAATGGCGCGTTCATAGAAGCGCCATCTTCTGGCGCTGTACCCAACTCATCCAGGGCCCTGGTGCGGTGGCTCACTGGGTAATAAAGGGGTTAAGGCCAGCTTGGCATTATCAGCTGGCCCTAAGCCCAAAATTCATGGGGTCACGCCAATATTAGACATGACCACCATGAATTTCTAGTAAAGTATTTAAAAAAACACAACACCCAGAAAAAAGTCCTTTAATTGAAATAAACACACAATTCTTTATTGTTCTAAATTAAACCATACTTACCACCACGCCCATTCCAGCTGAAGCCAACGATCTCCTGCAATAAAAGTAAAATAATAAAGCAACCTCATCCTTACCTTTCCATGGCTCCCACGACAGCTTCAGCTCTGCTACATCGAGATGACAGGCTGGACCGCAGCAGAACGCTGCCATCCATCCTGTCATCCCGCAGACACTGAGAAGCGCAGGCATACTTCCACTCCTCAGTGTCTGGCTGTGACGGCATCCAGATGAGCCGAGGTCATGTCCAATGAACTCCGCTCACTTCATGTACGTCACTGACAGCGTGGGAAAATTCTCCTGCACTCAGCACTTCAGCGTGAGAATTTTCCCACGCTGTCAGTGACGTGCATGAGGTGAGCTGAGTTCATTGGACATGACCTCACCTCATGTATGTCACTGACAGCGTGGGAGAATTCTCACGCTGAAGCGCTGAGTGCAGGAGAATTTTCCCACGCTGTCAGTGACGTGCATGAGGTGAGCTGAGTTCATTGGACATGAACTCGGCTCATCTGGATGACGTCACAGAGAGACACTGAGGAGCGCAAGCATGCCTGCGCTTCTCAGTGTCTGCGGGATGACAGGCTGGATGGCAGCTTTCTGCTGCGGTCCAGCCTGTCATCTCGATGTAGCAGAGCTGGAGCTGTCCTGGGAACCATCGAAAGGTAAGGATGAGGTTGCTTTATTATTTTTCTTTTATTGCAGGAGATCGTTGGCTTCAGCTGGAATGGGCGTGATGGTAAGTATGGTTTAATTTAGAACAATAAAGAATTGTGTCTTTATTTCAATTAAAGGACTTTACTCTGGGTGTTTGTGTTTTCTTTTAACTTTGACTATGGGGTTAGTAATGGGGGTGTCTTATAGACGCCTCTCCATTACTAACCTGGGCTTGATGTCAGCTGGCATTATAAGCTGACATCAACCCCAACCCTATTACCCCCTGCCACCGCACCAGGGCAGCGTGGAAGAGCGAGGCTAAGTGCCAGAATTGGCGCATCCTATGGATGCGCCATTTCTGGGGCGGCTGACGGCTGGTGTTTCTAGCCTGGGAGGGGGCCAATATTCATGGCACCCTTCCTGGGCTATTAATATCAGCCCCCAGCTGTCTGCCTAGCCTGTGCTAGCTATTAAATTAGGGGGGACCCCACGTCATTTTTTTGGGGGGTCCCCCATTTTAATAGCTAGTAAAGGCTAGGTATTCAGCTGGGGGCTGATATTAGTAGCCTGGGAAGCTCCGTGGGTATTACCCCCTTCCCAGGCTTCAAACATTTGCCCCAGCGGTCTGCTTAACCTCCGCTAGAGCCTAAAATTAAGGGGAACCCCACGCCAATTTTTTTTTAAATAAATCCTTTATTTTAACACTAAATGACAAGTACAGTAATCAACACTGTCACTGTACTTCATATATATGTGACTGACATGTTTCTATCTATCTAATCTATGTGTGATTCTCTATTCCTTCTATTCTAAATTGTCGGGTACAGATGCTGAATTGCCGGCCGGCTTTCTTAAAGAGACGGTGCATGAAAACACTATTATTTTTTTAAATAAATCCTTTACACTAAATGACAAGTTCTGTAAGCAACACTGTCACTGTACTTCTTATATATGTGACTGACATGTTTCTATCTATCTAATCTATGTGTGAAGCTCTATTCTGTCTGTTATAAATTGTCGGGTACAGATGCTGAATTGCCGGCCGGCTTTTTTAAAGAGACGGTGCACGAAAACACTAATATTTTTTTTAATAAATCCTTTACACTAAATGACAAGTACAGTAAGCAACACTATCACTGTACTTCATATATATGTGACTGACATGTTTCTATCTATCTAATCTATGTGTGAAGCTCTATTCTTTCTGTTGTAAATTGTCGGGTACCGGTGAATGCCGCTGATGAATTGCCGGCTTTTCATGTCATTCTACATTATTCTTAGTTGTTTTACTTCATGTAGAATTAACCTACAAGGAAAGAAAGGGTTTATTTTCATTCCGATATTTGTGTCCCATTGACTTGCATTGGTTTCCGGTATCGGAATCGGCGATATCCGATACTTTTTGGGTATCGGCCCGATCCAATCCGATACGATATTTCCTGATATCGGAAGGTATCGCTCAACACTATTCCTCACCTGGTTTTGGCTCCCACTCCTGAGAAAAAATACTGACCAAATACTGACCAAATACTGATAGTGGGGCCGTGGCCTAATATGGAGGTTACGTTTACACTGTGGACATTAACAAACAAATATAACTTAGAATAAAAAAAAATGTATAGCCACTCTGCATAGAGTAAGTAAATCATGTAAAAACATAGGTTATTTAGTTGAATTTTTTTTTATAAGAAAAAAAAAGACAAGGTTTACCCCATCAGAATGGTCCATAACTCCAGTGGCTCACCTCACTACTTGCCATCCAGGCCTCAAAATAGATGGGGGGGGGACCTGAAAAAAAACACATGTAAAAAAAATGCCTTGACATTTTTAAGTGCAGAATCAAAGCTTTTCTGTACTATAAAAAGCATTAAAAACCCTGGGATAACGCTATGAAGGTTTTTTTCAAGGGTTGGCTAAGGCCTCTCCAGTGAATAGAAATGTTCATGCCTCAGCAGACTAGACATTCTACACCAGTGTTCCCCAACTCCAGTGCTTAAGAGCCACCAACAGGCCATGTTTTCAGGATTTCCTTAGTATGGCCCTGGTGATAATTGCATCACCTGCACAGGCAATAATTCTCTCACCTCTGTAATACTAAGGAAATCCTGAAAACATGACCTGTTGGTGGGCCTTGAGGACTGGAGTTGGGGAACCCTGTTCTAGACAATGGTAGCTTCATTGACGGGTCACACAAAGTCCTGACCACATCCCTACTGGAGACATTTGGAATGAACTAGAATGGAGATTGCAAATCTGGTCCTCTCATCCAACATCAGGATCTGACCTCACTCTGAGCCACCTGTAGACCCGTCCTCCTGCTTCCTTCATTCTAGCACTTTCTCCCTCTGTCTTAGTAGTATTTGGCCCTTTGATCAGATCATGAGGTTACCAGTCCTTAATACAAGCTGAGCTTACACAACTATTGGTTTCCAGACACAAGTCTCTCTCAGACTCATTAGTCTGCATTGTTGAAGTTCCCTCTCAGTGACCCTAACTAATAGTCCAGACACTAAGTCTTTTCAACAACTACACTGATCACATGGCTCTTACTTTGCAATGTCCACCGTTAGGTGAGCACAAGGCAATGTAGCAATGGCCCCCTGCTGACAAACACCACTTCACCCTACAGGATGGTAGCTTGGAGCCCCATTCATGGTGCCATCAACTAGCACAGGAAGCGACAGTGTAGGGATTCAATGGTTCACTAGATCTTACTCTGTGCTAGAGGTACTCGAACTCTGGTGAATGTAACTACAACTTTCAGTGCCATACAGTAATATACAGTGCACAATAATGTACATATACAGTATCTCACAGAAGGGATTACACCACTCACATTTTTGTAAATATTTTAAAATATCTTTTGATGGGACAACACTGAAGATATGACACTTTGATACAATGTAAAGTAGTCAGTGTACAGCTTGTATAATAGTGTAAATTTGGTGTGCCCTCTAAATAACTCAACACACAGCCATTAATGTCTAAACCGCTGGCAACAAAAATGAGTACACCCTAAGTGAAAATGGCCAAATTGTGCCCAATTAGCCACTTTTCCTCCCTGGTGTCATGTGACTCATTAGTGTTACATGGTCGTCTCAGGTGTGAATGGGGAGCAGGTGTGTTAAATTTGGTGTTATCGCTCTCACATTCTCTCATACCGGTCACTGGAAGTTCAACAAGGCACCTCATGGCAAAGAACTCTCTGAGGATCTGAAAAAAATAATTGTTGCTCTACATAAAGATGACCTAGGCTATAATATGATTGCCAACACCCTGAAACTGAGCTTCAGCACAGTGGGCAAGACCATACAGCGGCTTAACAAGACAGGTTACACTCAGAAGAGGCCTCGCCATAGTCAACCAGAGAAGTTGAGTGCACGTGCTCAGCGTTATATCCAGAGGTTGTCTTTGCAAAATAGATGTATGAGTGCTGTCAGCATTGCTACAGAGATTACAGGGGTGGGGGGCCAGCCAGTCAGTGCTCAGACCATACGCCGCACATTGCATCAAATTGGTCTGCATGGCTGTCGTCCCAGAAGGAAGCCTCTTCTAACGATGATGCACAAGAAAGCCCGCAAACAGTTTGCTGAAGACAAGCAGACTAAGGACATGGATTACTGGAACCATGTCCTGTGGTCTGATGAGACCAAGATAAACTTATTTGGTTCAGATGGTGTCAAGCGTGTGTGGCGACAACCAGGTGAGGAGTACAAAGACAAGTGTATCTTGCCTACAGTCAAGCATGGTGGTGGGAGTGTAATGGTTTGGGGCTGTATAAGTGTTCCACTGATTTCAGGATAATCGAATGTTGTTTAGAGTCCGGGCAGATATCCGAATTCTTGCAATGGTGCAGATTTAAAGCAAAGACGATGGCACCCAAGCCAATTAACTACACACGCTCATCTCTCTAACCCCTGTGGCTCTTTTCATCTCACAGTTCACCTGAACAATAAGGTTAATTCAATGTTATTAATAGAACTGCTGGTCCAAGGTTTTCCTCTCTTTTGTGTTTGGCTGGTGGAGCTGAAAGCTTTATGTGAGCTTGGAATATGAAGTATAAAGTTATATACCATAATAGAGTAAAAATAATTTTACTTTTGGGATGAAGATTTTGCATGAAGACTCAACAAAGTCCTACTATTTTAGAATGAAAAAATAAATTGTAAAGTACATCTCGTCTATGGTAAAGTAGAACAAAGTCTGTATCTGTTATCTATAGCCAGGATCATAAGTAACCCTAGATGAACATTAAACCTTGGTATGGGGCTTCATCCCTCCATGCAAGTGCCCAGGAGAAAGGAAGTGTCTTGCACCACCAAACCATTAGCGCTCCCTGAGTCCCTTCCACCAGTCCAGTATTGAACCCCCGTTCGGTCAAAACTTAATACACCTAATTCCTCAATACATTTGGCCGAACGTGCATGTGTTCTTAAAAGGGAGAATGAAGTTTTTTCGAGTTTTTCTGCCAAAAAACTTCCTGAGCCTTCATCAAACAGAAAACAAAGTGTAGAAAATACTTACCTTTAATATTCTCATCCATTCTGCACACATCCTTCACAAAATTCAGCACTCCACTCCATAGAGAATCGACATGCCAGGGTGTAAAGATTGGAGGAGTAGTGGTAAACTATGGACTTGGTGGAAAGGGAGTAGAGGAATCAAATAAGGATCATTGAAGGATCACTCTGAATTGGAAGGTTCATTATTTTTATATTAGAAGAAGTTTGCGGGGGTCTATTTTAGACCCCTGCATATTCTCAATGTTTCTTTAGCTCCAAGTGATCTATATTCAATAGCCCTTTCTATTGTTCCCAATGATGAACTGCTACTGAACTCTGAATGGAGAAGGGCTCCCTTGATAGTTGGGTTCCATAGTAGCTGCTATACCTGCCACCTTGTAGTTGTGCTCATGATTGTTCCAGTGCCATGACTGTGATCTTGCCACTTGCATCCTGCCTATACCATGCCCACGTTGTGCATGTTAAATGTTCTAAGGCAACCTACACATTAGATATTTGTTGACCGAACTCAACTATAACTGTCTCCCCTGACTCCTCCATACACAGGAATGCTCAACTAGGCCGTGCGTTCCTGTGTTCTCAATGAGAACCGAAGTCAGACTCTTCTTTGGCTTCTTTAAGTGTCTTATATTAAAAACAAAAGGATTAGTCATTAAAAATCCAGCAGATCCTTCTCTCCCCTGACATTATCTGTTACGGAAGAGTCAGGAGGCCTCCATACATATTGGACTGTCAGCCAATCCTACCAATATTAGGGGGTTCAGCCAACTTCAGTCCAATGCGTTTGGGGGCCTTTACTTTTGATATTACATTTGATATTATCATATTATATGAATAAGGACACATAGTCAAAACAAAATATGTATTTTACAATTTATTTAATTATTTTCACGTCAGGAGACCTGGATCACAGCTGCATTAAACAATACAGATCTGCAAAGAACGCTGATATTCTCTTCTTCTTCCATCATGTATTATCTATAAGTAAAAGAAGATAAATTATTTTTGCCTGCGGCAGTAACCCAGTATTCTGACTCCATAACTAGGCTGAGTGTGTGGGGCGCTTGAGAGATCATTTCTGAGGCTCTCTATGTACAGTTACTCATGAAGTGATTTCATACAATAGGCTCGAACTCGACCGCAGGATGCATGTGTGAAGATTCCAGAAGAAGGGTTATTTTCCAGCTGAATTTTGCACAATTGCAGTCGGTAAAGAGAACTTATTCTGAACCAGAGATTCAGACATGTGTGCTTCTTAACATGGCTGAATGAGGAAGTAGGGAGGGGTTAATGATATCAGAGCTACATCGGAGTCACATGGCGAGGGGGGGGCAATTTCTAAAATGTGCAAATGCTATTGCAAGGCAGTATAATAATAACACAATGATAATACAATACTGTCAGTATGATTCCTATATCATGGGACATGACACTCCGCGTCTGAAATCTTTAGATTTCACGATAATTCCATCTTGACATGATGTCCTTTGATGATGTCTACCGCAGTACTAGAAACCTGAAAGACATAAAAAGAAACAAACAAAAATGCACCCAAAGCTGCAAACACTGTAAAGTCCAATTTATGGTTGGTGGCCTGTAGTCCACAACAGTTGTATAATCCAAGTCCAGTTGGAAACCCATCTTCAGTTTGGGAAAACCGCAACTTGCAAACACTTCCACAATCCAATGGTGAAAGTTCCATGTCCTAACACAGCCGTAGGTATGCTCCTCGCCATGAGCTGTGTCCAGCCGATCTGTCGTACTTCAATTGATATCCTCCTTTGGCAGAAGCAGTACAAGTTCAGTGACCGGGCAAAGAAAAATTTGTGTTGAAGCACCTTTTGTCACCTTAACTTCAGCCTTTTGAGTCTTCCCATCGTCACCTGGCATAACCCTGGTGATATGACCCATTGGCCAGTCATTACAATGAACTTCTTTATCTTTTAGGAGGACAGGGTCTCCTTATTGGAGGTTAGGTTTTACAGTCTGCCATTTGTGATGGTCTTGAAGCAAATGCAGGTATTCGGTCTTCCAGCATGCCAAAAGACATTAGATAAGTGTTGTACCTGCTTTCACTGATGTGTGTAAATGTCTCTATGGTCAAAATGCCCTGGAGGGATTGCAGCAACTCCAACCTTCTGTGTAAGAAGTGTGGCCAGATTAAGAATCTCTGGAGCATCAGGGTCGGATGATACTGGTACCAATGGTCTTGCATTTATTATAGCGGACACTTCTGCTAGAAAAGTGACCAGAACTTCATGGGTGAGAGACAGCTTGTGGTCCAGCAACATCGAACCAAAGATTCTTCTTGTGATACCAATCATACGTTCACAGGATCCTCCCATATAAGATGAATGTGGGAGATTGAACACCCAGGTGCATCCACTGTCAGTCAAAAAGTTGTCTAGCTGCAGTTCCTTGCTGGCTCTCACAAAGTTAGTGCCACAGTGTGACCCGAGTTGTTTGGCAGGTCACCGGAGGAAAAAGAACAGTCACAGGCTTACCACGACAGAGAGGAGCCAGAAGACCGCAGCGCCTAATTGCACATACTCCTGCACTGATTAGAAGCACCTCTCCCTCATATTAAACGGTGCAGGTTTCTGTTATCAGTGCAGGGGTTAATTTGTTTAGCTTGGAGTCTCTGAAGCTTCCTGCTTGGATGATCTCAGCTGTGCGGTGTTGGCCACTCCCCTCTCCTATAAATACTTGTCTCTGGCAATCTGGATTGCCAGTGTTAAGTCTTGTATTGCCTGGTGAGGAGTGGAGGCGTCGGTTTTGGTACAGGCATTTTGGAGAATTGTTCTGTGACTGTTGCGTGGTGTTTCGGCTGTGTGGATAGTCCCCCTCCCTCTGTTGTCTGTGAGTGCATATTTTGTATGATTAGTATTTTCAGTTATCCCTGTACATCCTTCCTTGTTTGTCTGGTTTGTGTATTTAAATATGCTATTTCTCTCCATTTCCCTGGGTGGGGGAAGGGACAAATTAGGGCTGATTCAGGACCTCAGCAAGGTACGTGGTCCCAGCATCTTCACCATCAGAAGTAACCTGGGGAGCAGGGATAGCTAGGGCGCCCCTAGCTTTAGGGACAGGGAAGGAGCCCCTGGCCCGGGTTATCAGACAACAGAGTCGTGACAAGAATCTTCTGAGGGCATTGATGAAGCAAGAGCAATCCATCTATTCAATTACCTCAATGTGAACTGCTCGGATGCTAAGACAGGTGAACAGCACAGCCTACTGCTTACTGTTTGTGGCTCCACCATGGGTCCTTCTTGTAAAAACCAACCATGGGCCAAAGACATCTACACCGATGTATGTGAATGGCTGGTCTGTAATTAGCCCATCTGCTGGGAGATTCGCCATCTGCTGATGTTGGTGTTTTCCTCTTAACCTTTGATACTTAACACATCTATGGACCACTGAGGGGAGACATCTCTTCATTCCCACAATCCAGCTGACCTGATGGCGTCTTCATTAAGCTGTCTTCCTTGGTGCTGCACTCGTTCACGATAGTGATGCACCAGTAAAGTAGCAATGTAGTGTCGGCCCGGAATGATGATAGGATTCTGCTCCTTATTGCATAGATCAGACTTCTCTATACGACCACCCACACTTAGCAGTTTGCAATGATCAACCCCTGGGTTCAATTCAAGCAGTGCACTGGTCTTGGACAGGCTGGTACCCTTTCTGATACTGTCAATCTCGTGATGATATTCATGTTGTTGCACATATCAGATGATTTGTTCGACATGTTCAATGGCTGCGACAGTAGGGAGTCCTTTGCACAAATGCCAGCCATGACACTCTTATGATTTGCCACTGGTAAAGCAGTGAGTGATGTGAATAAGACGAGCTACAGCCCGCACGACAGCTGACCAACTTGAGAAAGCGATGAAACGTTAGTTTCAATTTTGGTATCAAAGAAGTGAAGTGAGTAGAGATTATTGGTCTAATTTCTTTATCAGATTCTGGTTCCACCAGCTCATAAGTGTTGTTGGCGTCAATTGAACAAAAATTCTCATATAGGAGGCTTGGAGGTGACAGCCATATGTTGTAGTTGAGCTTAGATGCAGCTGTGAGTCTTGTCCTTCGGTCAGCTGTATTCAGGTCGGAGGAGATGTGATGCCACTGCTCAGGAGCAGAAAAGCTTCTGATGCGCTCTACTTTATTGATGACGTAAATGTAGAATTGTTTGGTTTGGTTATATATGTAACGAAGCACGATGTAACCAAGCACGATTCTACTATGTGTGTAGAATGTAAATGAATCAATTGCAATGTCCATTTCGTCCTTTATAACTTCTGCAATTTCCACTGCCAGTACAGCAGCATATACAGTAGAGACCAAAAGTTTGGACACACCTTCTCATTTAAAGATTTTTCTGTATTTTCATGACTATGAAAATTGTACATTCACACTGAAGGCATCAAAACTATGAATTAACACATGTGGAATTATATACTTAACAAAAAAGTGTGAAACAACTGAAAATATGTCTTATATTCTAGGTTCTTCAAAGTAGCCACCTTTTGCTTTGATGACTGCTTTGCACACTCTTGGCATTCTCTTGATGAGCTTCAAGAGGTAGTCACCGGAAATGGTCTTCCAACAATCTTGAAGGAGTTCCCAGAGATGCTTAGCACTTGTTGGCCCTTTTGCCTTCACTCTGCGGTCCAGCTCACCCCAAACCATCTCGATTGGGTTCAGGTCTGGTGACTGTGGAGGCCAGGTCATCTGGCGTAGCACCCCATCACTCTCCTTCTTGGTCAAATAGCCCTTACACAGCCTGGAGGTGTGTTTGGGGTCATTGTCCTGTTGAAAAATAAATGATGGTCCAACTAAACGCAAACCGGATGGAATAGCATGCCGCTGCAAGATGCTGTGGTAGCCATGCTGGTTCAGTATGCCTTCAATTTTGAATAAATCCCCAACAGTGTCACCAGCAAAGCACCCCCACACCATCACACCTCCTCCTCCATGCTTCACGGTGGGAACCAGGCATGTAGAGTCCATCCGTTCACCTTTTCTGCGTCGCACAAAGACACGGTGGTTGGAACCAAAGATCTCAAATTTGGACTCATCAGACCAAAGCACAGATTTCCACTGGTCTGATGTCCATTCCTTGTGTTTTTTAGCCCAAACAAGTCTCTTCTGCTTGTTGCCTGTCCTTAGCAGTGGTTTCCTAGCAGCTATTTTACCATGAAGGCCTGCTGCACAAAGTCTCCTCTTAACAGTTGTTGAAGAGATGTGTCTGCTGCTAGAACTCTGTGTGGCATTGACCTGATCTCTAATCTGAGCTGCTGTTAACCTGCGATTTCTGAGACTGGTGACTCGGATAAACTTATCCTCAGAAGCAGAGGTGAGTCTTGGTGTTCCTTTCCTGGGGCGGTCCTCATGTGAGCCAGTTTCTTTGTAGCGCTTGATGGTTTTTGCAACTGCACTTGGGGACACTTTCAAAGTTTGCCCAATTTTTCGCACTGACTGACCTTCATTTCTTAAAGTAATGATGGCCACTCGATTTTCTTTACTTAGCTGCTTTTTTCTTGCCATAATACAAATTCTAACAGTCTATTCAGTAGGACTATCAGCTGTGTATCCACCATACTTCTGCACAACACAACTGATGGTCCCAACCCCATTCATAAGGCAAGAAATCTCACTTATTAAACCTGACAGGGCACACCTGTGAAGTGAAAACCATTTCCGGTGATTACCTCTAGAAGCTCATCAAGAGAATGCCAAGAGTGTGCAAAGCAGTCATCAAAGCAAAAGGTGGCTACTTTGAAGAACCAAGAATATAAGACATATTTTCAGTTGTTTCACACTTTTTTGTTAAGTATATAATTCCACATGTGTTAATTCATAGTTTTGATGCCTTCAGTGTAAATGTACAATTTTCATAGTCATGAAAATACAGAAAAATCTTTAAATGAGAAGGTATGTCCAAACTTTTGGTCTGTACTGTAGATCAAGCCATAGTACAAAGTGTTCGGGTTTCAAGGTTAGTTTGTCCTTACCCAGGATGAATGGGTTGTTGGCTTCTGAGGTCTACTGGACAAACAATCAGTAGATTTGGTTTTCAGTACCATCTCTATGCTGATGACACCCAATTATACACATCATCTTCTGACCTCACCCCTGAATTATTACAAAACACCAGTGATTGTCTTTCCGCCATCTCTAACATTATGTCCTCCCTCTACCTGAAACTGAATCCGTCAAAAACTGAACTTCTTGTGTTTCCTCCCTCCACTTACCTACCTATGCCCAACATTGCCATCTCCGTGTGTGGCTCCACCATTACTCCCTTGCAACAAGCCCGCTGTCTGAGGTTGTACTTGATTCAGATCTTTCCTTCTCTCCCCAGATCCAATCACTTGCACGCTCATGTCATCTACACCTCAAAAACATTTCTAGAATTTGACCTTTTCTTACCTTTGACTCTGCAAAAACTTTTACTGTCGCTCTGATTCATTCTCGTCTGGACTACTGCAACTCTCTACTAATCGGTCTCCCTCTTACTAAACTCTCCCCTCTCCAATCCGTCCTAAATGCAGCCGCCAGGATCATACTCCTTGCCAACCACTACAAAGATGCCTCCACCCTGTGCCAGTCGTTGCACTGGTTGCCCATCCGCTATAGAGTTCAATATAAACTCATCACCCTCACCCACAAAGCGCTCCATGCTTCAGCGCCGCCCTGCATCTCCTCTCTCGTCTCAGTCTACCACCCTACCCGTGCCCCTGTGTTATGCTGATGACCTAAGATTAACATCCTCAATAATCCGAACCTTTCACTACCGTCTTCAAAAATTCTCATGTGCTGCACCAATTCTTTGGAACGCACTACCCAGGACTCTTCGCTTAACCCCCAATACCCACAGTTTTAAGCGTGCCCAAAAAAATGCATTTCTTCAGACTGGCCTATTGCCCCAACTCCCTTATCTAACTATCCCTTTTTTTTTTTCCCCATACAAAATTTCCTTCCAAACCAGGTCCCTCGTATCATCTGTTTACACTCCCCCATGTACTTTATAGACTTATGTGTCTGTACTTGTTCACATACTGGTTGGTGACTGGTTCATTTAGCATTAGGTGATTACCCTATTTATTACATTGATGGTTGACCGTACAATACAAGCAGTTGTTACTATCCACTGTAAGCTTGCGAGCAGGGCCCTGTCTCCTCCTGGTATCTGTTGATTGATGTGATTATTGTTATTCTGTAATGTCTTTTATTGTTTGTACAAGTCCCCTCTAAAATGTAAAGTACAGCGGAATATGTTGGCGCTATAGAAATAAAAATTATTACTATTATTATTCCTGTAGCTATGGCATCTGTCACATTTCTCTTCTGATGTCAGTTGAAAGGAACTTCATACTGAGCACTGGAGTGAAACACCACTCTGATTTGGTTATGTTTGTGAGGGTGATAGATACCAAAAGATGGAAGGTACCAGCATTATTCACCTTCCTTCAGTGGTGGTGCAGGTTCTTCATGATCCCTGTGAAACATAGTCTGCATGAAGGCAATTAAATGTTTCCTCATCTCTGGTTTCCTCTTTGGGGAGCATTTTAAAGATGAAAACTTTGCAGTTACTTTCTGCAGATTGTTTGGCAACTTTGTTCTTGGAGAATAAAAGGGCAAATGTGCTACCAAGCTTTTGGAATCATCCTGAGCAAATTCCTTTTCCATAACCCTTATGAATTCTTTGTCGTCTCTTGCAGGTGCCAACTTGTTGTCTTCACTTGTAGAACTGAACACCGTTGACCTGAGGCTGTCATCACAGGACAGTGACGTGTTCATGTCGTCAGTGGGCTTTTGTCGCCACTTAATGCTTCTCCTTCACCCATTAATGATGTAGGCATGGCTGAAAATAAGTGATTTTCCAAGATATGAGTCTTACATGAGGAAATCTTTGTAAGGCCTCTTCATCTTATCTATACAGACATCAACAATGATAACCCAGCCAAGAGCAAAGCGTTGGTCAAATGAAGCATTATGTGGTCTGTTGATTTCGTGATGTACCCTGTGCAACCAGAGAATGCCTCTGCCGAGCAGAATCAAGATGATTGCACTGTTGTCAAGGGCTGGTATCTTGTTGGCTATAGTCTTTAGATGAGGGTCATGAAGAGCAGCCTCTGGGACTGGGATCTTTTCCCTATTTGAAGGTATCTGGTTGCACTTGACGAGAGTGGGTAACGGTATCTCCACATTGTCCTCAAGAGAAGATACTATAAGCCCATTGGCTCTTCTCCCAAAGACCTCTGTAACACCACTGCAGGTGCCCAAGGTGTAGGGGTAATCATTTCCCTTTAAATTGAACAGATCAAAGAGTTCTGACCTTGCAAGTGATCGGTTGCTCTGATCGTCTAGAATGACGTACACCCTTATGGTCTTCTCTGGTTGACACTTGGGATGAACGTTCACCAGGCATACAGCAGGTGAAATAAGTATTGAACATGTCTCCAATTTCTAAGTAAATATATTTCTAAAGGTGCTGTTGAAATGAAATTCTCACTAGATGTTAGTAACAACCCATCCAATCCACACAGACAAAGAAATCACACAAAATAGATGTCCATAAACTTAGTTATGTGTAATAATGAGAAATGATCCCAAAAAAAGTATTGAACACGCTTACTGAAATTTAATCAATACTTTGTACAAAAGTCTTTGTTTGTGGTGACAGCTTTAAAACATCTCCTTTATGGAGAAACTAGTTGCACGCATTGCTCAGGTATGATTTTGGCCCATTCTTCCACACGAACACTCTTCAAGTTCTGAAGGTACAGTGGGCTCCTTTTATTAACACAGAGCTTTAGTTCCTTCCATAAATGTTCTATTGGATTCAAGTCTGGGCCATTCTAGCAGCTTTATTTTCTTTTTCTGCAATCAATTGAGAGTTTTATTGTGTGTTCGGGATCATTGTCTTGCTGAAATGTCTACCCTTGTTTTATCTTTATCATCCTGATAGATGAGTGCAGATTTTTGCCAAGGATGTCTATGTACATTTATTCATTCATCCTTCCTTCAATCAAATTAAGTTTGCCAGTGCCGTATTTTGAAAAACTGCCACACACCATGACGTTCCCATCTCCAAACTTCACTGTTGGTATGGTGTTTTTGGCGTTATATGCTGTGCTTTATGGTGTCCAAACATGTTGGGTATTATGGAATTCAAAGAGTTCAATTTTGGTCTCCTATGACCAGACTGTATTCTCCCAGTATTTCACAGGCTTGTCTAAATGTTATGGAGAAAACTTTAAACCCCCTTGAACATGTTTTTTGTTCAGCAATTGAGTCTTGCTTGGTGAACGTGCATACAAGCCATGAAGGTTAAGTACATTACTTATTGTTTTCTTTGAAACAATTATACCTGCTAATTCAAGGTCTTTCTGTAGCTCTCCACAGGTGGTCCTTGGCTCTTGAACAACTCATCTGATAATTCTTTTTAATCCTCTATCTATAATTTGGCAGGGAGAACCTAGTCGTGGCTTGTTTATGGTGAAATGATGTTCTTTCCACTTCCTGATTATGGCCCCAACAGTGCTCACTGGAACCTTCAATAGCTTAGAAATTCTTCTGTAACCAATGCCATCAGTATGTTTTGCAACAATAAGGTCGCAAAGGTCTTGAGACAGCTCACTGGTTTTACCCATCATGAGATTTTTTGAGTGTGGCACACTGGTAATGAGACACCTTTTTATAGGCCATCAGTTGAGCTAGCTGATATTTTTTCACCAAGTGGCAGGATTGTTTTCTAATTACTGATAGATTTCAGCTGGTGTCGTGACCTTCCATGGCTTTTTTGCACGTCTCTTTTCTTCGTTTGTTCAATACTTTTTTCCTGTGTCATTTCTCATTAATACACATAACTTAATTTATGAACATCTATAGTTTGATTTCTTTGCCTGTGTGGATTGGATGGGTTATTATTAGTGTTGAGCGAGTATGTTCTGTCCGAGTATGCTCGGGCCAAGCTCCGAGTATTTATAGCTGCTCGGTGATAAGGTTAAATCGCTCCCGTGTGCATGATTTGCAACTGTTTGACAGCTTTATTACATGTGAGGAATGTGTAAGAAATAGACATTCCTCACATGTAATAAAACTGTCAAACAGTTGCAAATCATGCACACGGGAGCGATTCAACCATATCACCGAGCAGCTGTAAATACTCGGTGCTCGGCCCGAGCATACTCGGCGAAAGGGTTAATAGAACATACTCGCTCAACACTAGTTATTATTTACAAAAGTTGAAAATTTCATGTCAATAGCACCTTTAGAAATATAATTACTTAGAAAATTGGTGACGTGTTCAATACTTAGGGGGCAGTATTGTAGTAATTATATACTACTATGTACACCTCAGGTGACATTACAGATGAGCATCTCTAATCCTTCGTTTCCGATAAACTTCAATTTTGAAAAAAATGGATCCAATTGCTATCCATTTTTTGGACAGACAAAAAAAAAATTGTGCAGATGTTTTTTTAATCCAGCTAAAAAACAGCAGATAGATTGCAATCAAACGTAAGACATTTTAGGACATTTCCACCCACATTCATATACTGTATATACACTGCTCAAAAAAATAAAGGGAACACTTAAACAACAGAATATAACTCCAAGTAAATCAAACTTCTGTGAAATCAAACTGTCCACTTAGGAAGCAACACTGATTGACAATCAATTTCACATGCTGTTGTGCAAATGGAGTAGACAATAGATGGAAATTATTGGCAATTACCAAGACACCCTCAATAAAGGAGTGGTTCTGCAGGTGGGGACCACAGACCACATCTCAGTACCAATGCTTGCTGGCTGATGTTTTGGTCACTTTTGAATGTTGGTTCTGCTTTCACACTCGTGATAGCATGAGACGGACTCTACAACCCACAGAAGTTGCTCAGGTAGTGCAGCTCATCCAGGATGGCACATCAATGCGAGCTGTGGCAAGAAGATTTGCTGTGTCTGTCAGCGTAGTGTCCAGAGGCTGGAGGCGATACCAGGAGACAGGCCAGTACACCAGGAGACGTGGAGGGGGCCGTAGGAGGGCAACAACTCAGCAGCAGGACCACTACCTCTGCCTTTGTGCAAGAAGGAACAGGAGGAGCACTGCCAGAGCCCTGCAAAATGACCTCCAGCAGGCCACAAATGTGCATGTGTCTGCACAAATGGTTAGAAACCAACTCCATGAGGGTGGTATGAGGGCCCAACGTCCACAGATTGGGGTCATGCTCACAGCCCAACACCGTGCAGGACGCTTGGCATTTGCCACAGAACACCAGGATTGGCAAAGTTGCCACTGGTGCCCTGTGCTCTTCACAGATGAAAGCTGGTTCACACTGAGCACATGTGACAGACGTAACAGAGTCTGGAGACGCCGTGGAGAGCGTTCTGCTGCCTGCAACATCCTTCAGCATTACCAGTTTGGCAGTGGGTCAGTAATGGTGTGGGGAAATCTGTGCATTGGTCTGATGAGTCCAAATTTGAGATCTTTGTTTCCAACCACCATGTCTTTGTGCGACGCAGAAAAGGTGAACGGATGGACTCTACATGCCTGGTTCCCACCGTGAAGCATGGAGGAGGAGGTGTGATGGTGTGGGTGTGCTTTGCTGGTGACACTGTTGGGGATTTATTCAAAATTGAAGGCATACTGAACCAGCATGGCTACCACAGCATCTTGCAGCGGCATGCTATTCCATCCGGTTTGCGTTTAGTTGGACCGTCATTTATTTTTCAACAGGACAATGACCCCAAAAACACCTACAGGCTGTGTAAGGGCTATTTGACCAAGAAGGAGAGTGATGGGGTGCTACGCCAGATGACCTGGCCTCCACAGTCACCAGACCTGAACCCAATCGAGATGGTTTGGGGTGAGCTGGACCGCAGAGTGAAGGCAAAAGGGCCAACAAGTGCTAAGCATCTCTGGGAACTCCTTCAAGATTGTTGGAAGACCATTTCCGGTGACTACCTCTTGAAGCTCATCAAGAGAATGCCAAGAGTGTGCAAAGCAGTCATCAAAGCGAAAGGTGGCTACTTTGAAGAACCTAGAATATAAGACATATTTTCAGTTGTTTCACACTTTTTTGTTAAGTATATAATTCCACGTGTTAATTCATAGTTTTGATGCCTTCAGTGTGAATGTACAATTTTCATAGTCATGAAAATACAGAAAAATCTTTAAATGAGAAGGTATGTCCAAACTTTTGTTCTGTACTGTATATACATATAGTAAAAATCATTGTCTCATATGAAGGCCAGCCACAAGCTAGGTTTCAAGGGAGCTCCATAATGACAGGCATGGAGGTCTCCCAGACCATGGGAGCACCAATGGGTGCATAGAATAAAGCACCCCCATGCCAGAGTTTGACAGCGGCACTTAACAGGTTAATAGTCCACGGCTATTAAAGGCAGATCCAGCTTGTGACACACAGCTATTATTTGCACAGTGTGAGGCGAGCTCACCTTGTGAGCCCGCTCCATACACCCGCTACCGGCTTTTGCTGTAAATGTGATGGTGGCAGCTGCTTTTATTTGTGTCACCACATCTCCACCACAGTTGCTTTTTCTGGAGCAGTGAAATTAAAGGGGTTGTCCGACCTTATGATATTAATGACCAACCATTGGATAGGTCATAAATATCAGATTAGTGGCTTCCGACACCAGCATGGTATAAATTCCGAATTTGCTTGATGTAACGCATCAGCCTGTTAAGTAGGCAAATATTGTGTGTGATGTGTATATATGTGTACATTTTATATATGGATGCATATACTGTATAGTTTTAAGTGTAAGGGCACATTCAGACGTCCGTACAAATCGGTCCGAGCTCGGACTGCAGTGCACAGACTAACTGGTGGGTCTCCTGATCCGAGCGTGACAGCTTCATAGCAATATATGAAGTGGTATGAAGCGGCCAACCCGTGCATTGCGGTCCAATCTCTGACCAATTTGTACAGACATCTGAATGGGCCGTAACGCTGTCATTGCATAAAGTGTCCAAATTAATGAGTTAATTATCATAAATATCACAAGAATTTAGTTTTAAATATGATAATAATGTAGGTTTGAATCAAATAACTGACGCCCTGACACTGTGGCTTGTTCTATGGGACATGAAAAATTGGTTACATTTACATGTCTTTCATTTAGCATCTGTAACTTTGTGGTGAAGTTACAGCATCAGCCATGTATTCTATAACCTAATGCTTGGTTTTAACATCAACGCTAGAAGAATCAAATTTGAGAATATGAATCTGTCTTTTAATAAATGAGTTTGATATTACACAGATATGTCTGTATATTTGGCATGTTCTATTGGCCTTGTAGACCAGATGTCAAATTCCCATATGCAGCAGTTTAAGCATACAGTCACCTAAGTCTACCCAATACTGTCTCAGCCTCCCTTTCTTCTTTCCATGAGTATTTAGTGATGTAGAACATGAGATTTCAGATCTACATGTGTTATAAACTGCTGTGAATACTACAGAAGATGGACAAGTCTTTGGTTCACACACAGTAGATTATCACCAGTTGGATAAGTTCTTCACATCACAAGTTGGTCCTTTTCAGGCAATGTATGTCTGCAACTATCTCTGTGGTTTTTCTTCTACCGATCTCCATTCAAATCTTATAACAATTCTTTTATAATTCTCAGGATACATCTTATCTTTGTGTCCAAAATAACAATATATACCATAAAGCCGCACTCCTATATATGCAGCCATGGTTATTGACATCCAAAAAGAAGAGCATCTCCTGCTGCTGTGCTGGTATATATCATGGACATCTGGTAATGGAACAAAATAACACTAATGGATGCCATACACATTTGATTAATTTAGGATAAATCCACCAATTTCAGTGGGACTGGCCAAGTTGTATGATGGTGTCCAACTCTCTATCGGTAGCAGATATCAAGTGAAAGAAGGTTCTGATGTGTTCACATGCTACAATCACTATGAATAACAAGCAGGTTTTTGAGCACTTCAATAAGTTAATAAGTCATTTGCTTGTGCCAATTTTAATTTGGCTAAAAATTGGTCAGTTATCCAAACTTGTTTATACATAGTTAAAATGTATTCACATGGCGCGATGAGCAGCGTTAAACAACCGCTATCTGGCAACATGTTCGCCGGTTGGCAGTTGTTTGATAGCCGGTTTACACAGGCAGACCGCACTTAAGATACCCACTTAATGATCGGTAATATATTTTTCAGTGTACATAGACTGTCATTGTTCTCAGCAGTGCAAGTCCTGATTACAAGTGATCGGAAGCCTATTTGGGCTACAAGTTTATGTGAAATGAGCATGCCTAGCAACACTTCATGACACCCTTCAGTCTTAACTATCAAAATGTGAGAGGGCGAACTCTTCCAGGCATAATGTAATACCGGTACTGTGTGCTCTGAGCCACTCGGATTGCAGTAAAACCGGTTAAACACATTAGAAATTCACAGTTTGAGTACGACCTGCCTGACAAAAACTCAATTTTCTCATTTATGCCTATGAGGCTCTTCATTTTTGGTCAGGAGATCGGCGGCCAGTCTGGACATCATGGTCTGCACTCAGACTGTGAATAAAGGACATGTGAAACAGGTCTAAGAGTTCACTAGAAGCAATCAACCAATTAAAAAAAACAACGATCTTTTATTACAGATATCAATTTTTCGGGAACAATAATATAAAAGGAACACTGTGGTAACAGTACAAATGACAGATATGGCTGTATGACCGCCATCTTAGGGCTTGAGATTAACTTGAGCTTTTTCCAATATTTCCTTTTTCATTTTTGGATAAGTAGGGTGAGCTTTAAGTACCTAGAAAACAATATCTGGAAGTTAACGTATGGAAAGAAGACTGGATGTTAAAGTAACAATATAAATATCCAATCACTTTACCTTATGGCAAATATCTATGGCATCCACAAACTTCTTGTCTTTCAGATAGTTGAATGCAAGTCTGAAACCTGGAACAATGAGCAAACTATCAAACACATATTTTTCCTCTTCACTTTAATCTGTCTCTTGTAAGGCTCTGTGCCCACGATGCGTTTTTTAAGCGTTTCCGCAGCGGCAATTCCGCTGCAGAAACACTTAAAAAACGCTTGGTAGAAGGCCTGCCATGTTCCCCAATGATAATCCGCATGTGCTGTGCACATGCTGCAGAAATTTCCGCTGCGGATTATCATTGCGGAAAAAAACGCAGCACTACCAATTATTTTGCGGAAGCGCTGCGTTTTCACCGCCATTGACTTGCATTAGAACACATGGAATCCGCATCACTGCATCTGTACATGCAAAATCCAAGTGTTTCAATGTGCGGATGGATGATTTACAGGTTCTATGGTACCCGGGTCCGGAGGAGAGTCTCCTCTCCTCTGGACCCGGGTACTATAGAACCTGTAAAAAAAAGAATAAAATAAAAAATAAATTATACTTACCTTCTGATGGCCCCCGGTCTCCTTGTCTTCGCTTGTCGGCAGATCGCGGTGGACTGAAGGACCTGCGCTGACGTCATTTAGTCATGTGACGGGTCACGCGACCGCTGACGTCGGCAAGTCCTTCAGTGTAGTGTACCGCGAGCTGCCGGCAAGCCAGGACGGAGTGAATAAAGACACCGGGGGCCATCAGAAGGTAAGTATAGATTTTTTTTTTTATTTTTTAACATTCTTTACGGTCACACTATATAAATCCATGCAGTTTGCATGGATTTATATAGTGTGACCAAGTTGTCAAGCACTTTCCAAATGATGCTAAAATCGCTTGGAAAGCGCTTGTCAACCCGCATGCGGAAATGCATGTGAAGAACGCTTCACATCCGCAAGTCC
Source organism: Phyllobates terribilis (assembly GCF_046119375.1). NCBI lineage: Eukaryota > Metazoa > Chordata > Amphibia > Anura > Dendrobatidae > Phyllobates > Phyllobates terribilis. The sequence continues at coordinate 132,362,695 of NW_027362764.1, read as the reverse complement.
CTGGCAGGAAAACGCATGTACAATCCGCATGTACAATCCGCATGCATTTTTTCTGCCAGGGAGATTCAGAAATGCTCAGGAAAAAATCCGGAGCATTTCTGCATCGTGGGCACATAGCCTAATACTTTTTTTTCTACCACTTATTTTATTGTAATAATCATCATCACACTGCTCTCTATTTCTTTTTTATATCCATAGTCTCCAGCAGAGGACATTTTTATACAGAGGATGAGGATTGACAATTTATTTATCCAAAACAGATGTGTCTCACAAGTCTGTTACATTGAATACAATTACTGATTAAAAGGCATTCTCCGGGAATAGAAAGTATATAATTACAAAATGTCAATAGAAATACCGTATATTCCGGCGTATAAGACGACTTTTGAAGACTGAAAAATCTTCTGTCTAGTCTGGGGTCGTCTTATACGCCGGTAATGCTTTTGAACTTTCAGAAATTGACATGCGGGGATACTCTGGGGGTGTTAATAAGCTGCCGTGGCCGTATCCCTGCCATGTCGGAGTTAATATAAGGTGGAGGGAGTTAAAATACGGCGGCGGTAGGTCCAGACAGTCAGCGCTTCTGTGCTGAAACTGACACATCGCTGCGTATTCCCAGCTCCGGACACAGCGCAGGACTTCTGTGCCGACAGCTTTCACTTGTCACAGAAGCGCTGCGCTGTGTCCGGAGCTGGGAAGTTCGCATCGCTTCTGTGACAATATATGAAAAGCCGGCAATTCAGCAGCGGCATAAGCCGGCACCCGACAATTTAGAATAGAAAGAATAGAGCTTCACACATAGATTAGATAGATAGAAACATGTCAGTCACATATATACGAAGTACAGTGACAGTGTTGGTTACTGTACTTGTCATTTAGTGTAAAGGATTTATTAAAAAAAATAATAGTGTTTTCATGCACTGTCTCTTTAAAAAAGCCGGCCGGCAATTCAGCAGCGGTACCCGACAATTTATAACAGACAGAATAGAGCTTCACACATAGATTAGATAGATAGAAACATGTCAGTCACATATATATGAAGTACAGTGATAGTGTTGGTTACTGTACTTGTCATTTAGTATTAAAATAAAGGATTTATTATTAAAAAAATTGGCGTGGGGTTCCCCTTAATTTTAGGCTCTAGCGGAGGTTAAGCAGACGACTGGGGCAGATGTTTGAAGCCTGGGAAGGGGGTAATACCCACGGAGCTTCCCAGGCTACTAATATCAGCCCCCAGCTGAATACCTAGTCTTTACTAGCTATTAAAATGGGGAACCCCCCCAAAAAAATGAGGTGGGGTCCCCCCTAATTTAATAGCTAGCAAAGGCTAGGCAGACAGCTGGGGGCTGATATTAATAGCCCAGGAAGGGAGCCATGAATATTGGCCCCCTCCCAGGCTAGAAACACCAGCCGTCAGCCGCCCCAGAAATGGCGCATCCATAGGATGCGCCAACTCTGGCACTTAGCCTCGCTCTTCCACGCTGCCCTGGTGCGGTGGCAGGGGGTAATAGGGCTGGGGTTGATGTCAGCTTATAATGCCAGCTGACATCAAGCCCAGGTTAGTAATGGAGAGGCGTCTATAAGACACCCCCATTACTAACCCCATAGTAAAAGTTAAAAAAAACACAAACACCCAGAATAAAGTCCTTTAATTGAAATAAAGACACAATCCTTTATTGTTCTAAATTAAACCATACTTACCATCACGCCCATTCCAGCTGAAGCCAACGATCTCCTGCAATAAAAGAAAAATAATAAAGCAACCTCATCCTTACCTTTCCATGGTTCCCACGACAGCTTCAGCTCTGCTACATCGAGATGACAGGCTGGACCGCAGCAGAACGCTGCCATCCAGCCTCTCATCCCGCAGACACTGAGAAGCGCAGGCATGCTTGTGCTCCTCAGTGTCAGGCTGTGACGGCATCCAGATGAGCCGACAATGAACTCAGCTCACCTCCTGGACGTCCGTCACTGACAGCGTGGGAAACTTCTACTGCGCATGCGGGGAGCAGGAGAATTTTCCCACGCTGTCAGTGACGTGCATGAGGTGAGCCGAGTTCATTGGACATGATCTCGGCTCATCTGGATGCCGTCACAGTCAGACACTGAGGAGCACAAGCATGCCTGCGCTTCTCAGTGTCTGCCGCATGGCAAGCTGAACGGCAGCGTTCTGCTGCGGTGCAGCCTGTCATGTGAATGTAGCAGAGCTGGACCGGTCCTGGGAACCATGGAGAGGTAAGGATGAGGTTGCTTTATTATTTTACTTTTATTGCAGGAGATCGTTGGCTTCAGCTGGAATGGGCGTGATGGTAAGTATGGTTTAATTTAGAACATTAAAAAATTGTGTCTTTATTTCAATTAAAGGACTTTATTCTGGGTGTTGTGTTTTTTTTAATTACTTTACTAGAAATTCATGGCGGTCATGTCTAATATTGGCGTGACCCCATGAATTTCGGGCTTAGGGCCAGCTGATAATGCCAAGCTGGCCCTAACCCCTTTATTACCCAGTGAGCCACCGCACCAGGGCCCTGGATGAGTTGGGTACAGCGCCAGAAGATGGCGCTTCTATGAACGCGCCATTTTCCGGGGTGGCTGCGGACTGCAATTTGCAGCAGGGGGGGCCCAGAAAGCTTGGGCCTCCCTGCGCTGCAGATTCCAGCCCCCAGCTGCCTAGTTGTACCTGGCTGGACACAAAAATAGGGCGAAGCCCCACGTATTTTTTTTTTTAATTATTTCATGAAATAATTAAAAAAAAAAGGGCTTCCCTATATTGTTGTGTCCGGCCAGGTACAAATAGGCAGCTGGTGGTTGGGGGCAGCCCGTTCCTGCCTGCTGTACCTGGCTGGACACAAAAATATGGCGAAGCCCCACGTCAACATTTTTGGGAAAAATTAATTACAAAATTAATAATTTAGGGACTGCATCTTTATTAACCCCTCAATTGTCATTTAGTGTTAAAATAAAGGATTTTTTAAAAAGAAAATTGGCGTGGGATCCACCATCATTATAGTCTCTAGCGGAGGTTAAGCAGACGGCTGGGGCAGATGTTTGAAGTCTGGGAAGGGGGTAATACCCACGGAGCTTCCCAGGCTACTAATATCAGCCCCCAGCTGAATACCTAGCCTTTACTAGCTATTAGAATGGGGGACCCCCCCAAAAAATGACGTGGGGTCCCCCCTATTTTAATATGTTTATGAGTGACAGTTTTCCTGCTATATACCTGCATGTCATAAGAATTTAAATTAAAAAAGGACCATGTTAAATTCAAATCTGTTTTTTTTTAATTTTTACCGGTGTTTGGTATGCGCTGGAAAAGGGGTAGTCTTATACGGTGAATATATCCTAAACTCTATATTTTAACAGGAAAGTAGGGGGGTCGTCTTATACACCAGGTCGTCTTATACGCCGGAATATACGGTATATGTCTAAATAACTAGGAAGGTAATCACTATAGAACATTAATATGCCCGCTGACACAAATCTGTTGTAGAATATTAAAAGGACCAGTGCTTTTGAGAAGGTGCAGTAGGAAGATCCTTACCCCCTTCATGTGTAGTAAGACGTGCTCCCAATGCATATTCTAATACTGGAGACACCAGGAGTGCTGAGGTAAGAAGAGGCTGCTCACACTGCTGTTCACCCTGTTTTTCTTATCTAATACTAGAGATACCAAGAGGGCTGATCTAAGAAGAGGCTGCTCACAAGATAGAACATTTTGGTGATAATTCTAAGCGGTATGTGTGGAGAAAACCAGGCACTGCTCATCACCTGCCCAATACAATCCCAACAGTGAAACATGGTGGTGGCAGCATCATGCTATGGGGTTGTTTTTCAGCAGCAGGGACAGGACAACTGGTTGCAATTGAAGGAAACATGAACACGGCCAAGTACAGAGATATCCTGGATGAAAACCTCTTCCAGAGTGCTCTGGACCTCAGACTTGGCCAAAGGTTCACCTTCCAACAAGACAATGACCCTAAGCACACAGCTAAAATAACAAAGGAGTGGCTTCAGAACAACTCTGTGACCATTCTTGACTGGCCCAGCCAGAGTCCTGACCTAAACCCAATTGAGAGTCTCTGGAGAGACCTGAAAATGGCTGTCCACCAACGTTCACCATCCAACCTGAAGGAACTGGAGAGGATCTGCAAGGAAGAATGGCAGAGGATCCCCAAATCCAGGTGTGAAAAACTTGTTGCATCATTCCCAAGAAGACTCATGGCTGTACTAGCTCAAAATGGTGCTTCAACTCAATACTGAGCAAAGGGTCCGAATACTTATGACCATGTGATATTTCAGTTTTTCTTTTTTAATAAATTTGCAAAAATTTTTACATTTGTTTTTTTTCAGTCATGATGGGGTGCAGAGAACTTTAATGAGAAAACAAAATGAACATTTTAGAATTTACCAAATGGCTGCAATGAGACAAAGAGTGTAAAAATTTAAAGGGGTCTGAATACTTTCCGTACCCACTGTATATCTGGTCTAATACTTGAGATAACAGAGTTGCTGATCTAAGAAGAGGCTGCTCACAACGCTGTCCACCCTGTCTATCTGATCAAATACTGAAGATACCAGAGGTACTGAGGTAAGAAGAGGCTGCTCACACTGCTGACCTCCCTGTTTATCTGATCTAATACTGGAAATACCAGTAATGCTGAGGTAAGAAGAGGCTGCTCACACTAATGTCCATCCCATATTTTTGATCTAATACTGGAGATACCAGGGGTGCTGAGGTAAGAAGAGGCTGCTCACACTGCTGTCCATCCTGACTTTTCTGAATTACTATTAGATCTGAAGATGCGCATTAGATCTTAATCCCAACCACCTCTCTCTAGCCCCATTGAGTGTTATTTAACTGCTCCTGGGCGTGTGCAGTAGCCCAAAAGCAGCCCTAAATTGTTGCTCACTTCCCCCTGTCAGCTTGTGAGCTGGACCAGTTCAAATCAGTGCTGCTCATTTTAATTCAGCACTGTTCAGATTCAGGCCAGCAGCATGACAATGTATAATGTACCTACACAAACACAAAGAAAAAAAAAACTGGGCATTATTTGTTAACCCATGCCAATAGGGTGTGTTCCTATACAGTTGGACACATCTCAGTATTTGTAAATTGCCAGTTTGTAGGAGCATGTCCGACTAATGAGATAAATTTCCAGGAGGAACAACAAAAGAACACTAAGTTCTAAGAAAGTAAGTTCTAGATTTGGAATACAAGTAGTTACCAAAAAGACATGTCAGGAAAACAGACAGAACTCTGTAATGATATTACTCTTTCACATAGAATCATAGAATGGTAGAGTTGGAAGGGACCTCCTGGGTCATCTGGTCCAACCCCCTGCTCAAAGCAGGATTCACCAGATCATCTCAGACAGATGTCTGTCCAGCCTCTGTTTGAAGACGTCCATTGAAGGGGAACTCACCACCTCTCGTGGCAGCCTGTTCCACTCATTAATCACCCTAACTGTCAAAAAGTTTTTTCTAATATCTAATCTGTGTCTCCTCCCATTTAGTTTCATCCCATTGCTTCTAGTCTTTCCTTGTGCAAATGAGAATAAAGATGATCCTTCTACAATGTGACAGCCCTTGACATATTTGTAGACAGCTATTAAGTCTCCTCTCAGTCTTCTTTTTTGCAAGCTAAACATTCCCAAATCCTGCAACCGTTCCTCATAGGACATGGTTTGCAGACCAGTCACCATTCTGGTCGCTCTTCTCTGAACTTGCTCCAGTTTGTCTATGTCTTTTTTAAAATGTGGTGCCCAAAACTGTACACAGTATTCCAGATGAGGTCTGACCAAAGAGGAGTAAAGACCAATAATGACTTCACGTGATCTAGACTGTATGCTTCTGTTAATACATCCCAGAATTGTATTTGCCTTTTTATACATGTTCAGTATAAACCTTTTCCTATATGATGACCCTTACACCACGAATGAAGAGGTCACTATAAAATCTTACATAGCAATATAAAACAATCAGAGGAAATGCGGACACGTATAGTGATGAAATGTAACTATCATCCATACATCTCATTCTGTAGAGAATACCCACCTACAGCCGGGCTGGACTGGCTGCTGTATTCCCAGGAAAGTCTGTAGTTCTCTGCAGCATCTTTATATGACTGTTCCTTCTCCATAATGAAGCCAAGATATTCATAAGCTTTACAGCAAGACTGGAAAAAGTTACATTAAAAAATTGTTTCTTTTAAACCATCAGGCCCAGATGATCTAATTATTTCTTTATGACAATTAAAAGTTTATGTACATAGATTCACACTTTACAACAGAAGCATCAAGTGGCTGCATCGCACGATCAAGAGAAGAAAACTGCATAGTATTCTTGGGTGCACGCAGAATGTGTGCTAAAAGGGGAGCTTGGAAAGAGTAGTCTTACTGTGTTTAAGCCCAAAGAGCTACCAAATCAGGATGAAAACTGAAACATAGTCCTCAGAATCAGAGAGCTTAAAGGGCTTTTCCTCTATGTTTGAAAAATATAGAGGGTAGGGATCTTTAACTACTTCGCGCCAGAGCCTGTTTTTGCCTTCGTGACCCGGCCAATTTTTTCAATTCTGACCACTGTCACTTTATGAGGTAATTACTCTGGAACGCTTCAACGTATTCCCCTGATTCTGAGACTGTTTTTTCGTGACATATTGTACTTCATGATAGTGGTAAAATTTCTTCCATATAATTTGCGTTTATTTGTGAAAAAATCGGAAATTTGGCGAAAATTTAGAAAATTTTGCAATTTTCAAACTTTGAATTTTCATGCCCTTAAATCAGAGAGATATGTCACACAAAATAGTTAATAAATAACATTTCCCACATGTCTACTTTACATCAGCACAATTTTGGAAGCAAAATTTTTTTTTGTTAGGGAGCTATAAGGGTTAAAAGTTGACCAGCGATTTCTCATTTTTCCAACAAAATTTACAAAAACATTTTTTTAGGGACCACATCATATTTGAAGTCACTTTGAGGGGTCTTTATGACAGAAAATACCCAAAAGTGACACCATTCTAAAAACTGCACCCCTCAAGGTGCTCAAAACCACATTCAAGAACTTTATTAACCCTTCAGGTGCTTCACAGGAATTTTTGGAATGTGGAAAAAAAAAATTAACATTTAACTTTTTTCACAAAAATGTTACTTTAGACCCAATTTTTTTTATTTTCACAGGGGTAACAGGAAAAATGGACCCCAAATTTTTTTGTGCAATTTCTCTTGAGCGTGCTGATACCCCATATGTGAGGGAAAACCACTGTTTGGGCGCACTGCAGGGTTCGGAAGGGAAGGAGCGCCATTAGACTTTTTGAATGTAAAATTTGTCTGAATAATTAGCAGACGCCATGTTGCGTTTGGAGAGCTCCTGATGTGCCTAAACAGTGGAAACCCCCCACAAGTGACACCATTTTGGAAACTAGACCCCTTAGGGAACTTATCTAGATGTGTGGTGAGCACCTTGAACCCCAAGGTGCTTCACAGAAGTTTATAATATTGAGCTGTAAAAATAAAATTTTCACATTTTTCCCACAAAACCGTTTTTCATCCCTTAATTTTGCATTATCATAAGGGTAATAGGATAAATTGCACCATGAAATTTGTTGTGCAATTTCTCCTGAACACGCTGATACCCCATATGTGGAGGCAAATTACTGTTTGGGCGCATGGCAGGGTTTGAAAGGGAAGGAGCGCCATTTGACTTTTTGAATGTAAAATTTGTTTGAATAATTAGCAGACGCCATGTCACATTTGGGGAGCCCCTAATGTGACTAAACAGTGGAAACCCCCCACAAGTGCCACCATTTTGGAAACTAGACCCCTTAGGGAACTTATCTAGATGTGTGGTGAGCACCTCGCACCCCCAGCTGCTTCACAGAAGTTTATAATATTGAGCCGTGAAAATAAAATTTTCACATTTTTCCCATAAAAAATGTTTTTCATCCCCTAATTTTGCATTATCATAAGGATAACCGGAGAAATTGCACCATGAAATTTGTTGTACAATTTCTCCTGAGTACGCCGATACCCCATATGTGGGGGAAAACCACTGCTTTGGTGTACGGCAGGGTTCGGAAGAGAAAGGAGCGCTATGTTGGCTGGGATAGGCAGCAGACACCATGTCACATTTGAAGAGTCGCTGACATGCCAAAACAGCAGAAACCCCCACAAGTGACCCCATTTTGTAAACTACACCTCTCAAGGAATTCATCTAGGGAAGTAGTGAGTATTTTTTAATTTTTAAATTTATACCATTGGGCAGTGAAAAAATCATAATTATATTTTTACCACAAAAAAATGTTTTACCCTCAGATTTTACATTTTCACACAGGGCAATGGGTAAAAATGGTGCCGAAATGTGTCACACAATTTCTTCTAAAAGTGTCAATACCCCATATGTGGCTGTATCGTACCGCTTAGCCATACGGTGAGATCTGGGGGGGACGGAGCGCTATTTGACAATTGGAGAACAAATTATTGTAGAATAGGCATTTGGATTTGGGAGCACAAAATTTTCTGAATTTCTTTTGGGGGGCAAGGGTCATTTTGCTTTTCCAGAGCCTTTCTGCTACCAGTAACTTGGAAGTCCCTTATATTTTTAACAGATGACGGACCTGAGTGGGGACTAGCTTTTTTTGAGGACTGAGTTGAAGCTTTTATTGGGAACATTTTACGTAACATTTATCCGGCGCTCTAGGCTGAGCACTTACATCGGGGTTTCCATCTAAATTTCCAAGTGATGTAATTCAGATGAAACCCCTGCAGGATCCATTCACTGTAATGAGGCAGCAGAGTTACTCTGGACACTGTCTGGCCTCTGTGTAGCGGTGTCCTTTTTTTCAGAAGTGCACAAAACTGTGGCCAACCGCACTTTTATGCACGCCTAAAACAAATGACACAGTGGGATCCCAGGCTAGACGGCGTCCACAGTGGCCTATATCTGTCTCATTACAGGGAATCTTCCGTCATGGGTTCCGGCTGAATCATGTATTTCAGAGATTTACACGGAAACTCTGGTGTAAGTGCTCAGCGCAGAGCACAGGATAAATGTGGGCAGAGCCTTACTGGGATCTTTGGGGACATAATAAACAAATCAGTAGCAGGTGAAGAATTGGTTTTATTTATTTTTTACGCCGTTCCTAGTGTGATATAACTGATTAGATTACTTTATTCTTCGGGTCGGTGTGATTACAGAGATACCAGATTGATATCGGGTTTTTATGACTGACAGCTGTCACACACTAAAAGACGCTTTTTTTGCAAAATCTAGTTTTTGCATCGCCATATTTTGAGAGCTATAATTTTTCCATATTTCGGCCGACAGAGTCATGTGACGGCTTGTTTTTTGCGGGACGAGTTGACATTTTTATTGGTACCATTTTTGGGGACGTGACATTTTTTGATCGCTTTCTATTCCGTTTTTTGGGAGGTAAAATTAACAAAAACAAACAATTCAGGAATTGTTTTTTGAGTTTTTTTTTTATGCCGTTCTGCGTGTGGTAAAAGTGATCAGGCAGCGTTATTCTTCGGGTCAGTACGTTTACAGCGATACTACACTTACTGTATTTTTTTTATGTTTTGGCACTTTTACACAATAAAACTATTTTATAGAAAAAAATATTTTTTTTGCATTGCTTTATTCTGAGCGCTATAACTTTTTTATTTTTCGGCTGATGGAGCTGTATGGCGGCTTTTTTTTTGCGTAACAAGATGACGTTTTCAGTGGTACAATTTTTATTTCTATTTTGTTTTTTGATCGCATTTTTTTCCACTTTTTGTTTGGCAATATGATGAAAAAGCATATTTTTTTGCTCTGTTTTTTATTTATTTTTATTACGGTGTGCACAGAAGGAGTTAATTAGTGTGACAGTTTTATAGCTCGGGTTGTTTCGGACGCGGCGATACCAAATATGTGTACTTTTTTTGGTTTTGTAAAAATATACGGATTTATTGGTTTAATATTTTATTTATTTATTTTTATTTATTTTGTGATTTTTTTATTAATAGTTTAAAAACTTTTTTTTTTACTTTTTTTCACATTTTTTCTTAGTCCCTGTATGGGACATTAATTTTTATTTTTCTGATCTCTGATCTCATGTAATGTAATAGACATATATTACATTACATGAGATCTTCCCTGACTGTTTCAGTCAGAGTCTCCAGTCTGGCTACAGCTGCAGCTGAGCCAGACAGGACACCATATATGGCAGAGCTGGAGGCGGTCATGTGACCTCCAGCTGCCATAGCAACCCCAGGTCCTGGAAGGACTCGGAGGTCTTCGGAGAGGTAAGTTGACGACCCCCTCTCCTCCTGCTGTCTCCTATATGCCGCGATCACTATAGATCACAGCATATAGAAGACAGCTAAGGGTTAACATCACTGGGACCTGATCTAATCAGGTCCCGATGATGTTCCCTGTCAGAGCTAACGCTCTGCACCGGAATCGCAGCGCTTGCAGGACCCTGAGGGTCCTGAGCGCTGCGAGACCACCCACCGTTTTTAAACGTCGGCGCTGCACAGAGCCCGGCAAGCGCCGACGTTTATCTACAGTGGGCAGTCGGGAACCGGTTAAAAAAGAAAAAAGCAATACTTACTAATGGATTCCCTCCAACACTCCAGTAATGCCGCTCTAATGATCTCCACTGGGACTGGAAGTCGTGATGCACCTGAGCATGAAGTCAATCAGAGCAGCTGGGATTTCATTGGTAAGTATTGCTTCTTTCTTGTATAAGGATCACTATCCTTTTTAAAAAGTAGAGCAAAAGTTTCTTTAAAGCACCTTTTTTTTATATTTCGGCACTGGAGTGGTGCCACTAATGTAAGCTCTCTGCCCCTAGTATTATACTTATCAGCCATTGTCGTCAACTGTTCCTGGCACCGTCTGATCCCATTCCACAATCCACCTCCAGACTGCAAGTTCTGACTGGCCGGACGTCAGAGGTAAAGGTCATAAACTCTCAAATTAAGTCTGTGAGTCTCGTTCTGGCTGACTCAGGCCTCCTTCACACGTCCGTATAAAACCGGTACCAGAAAAAAACAGTACCGATGTCATCAGTATTTTGGATTAGTGTGCCATCAATTGTTTTCCAGTATAAGTAAAGAAAGAGTGAAATTACAAAGCTTCTCCTATACTTTGCAAAGTTAAACACGGAGGCACACCGATGGCATCCATATACTGTACGTGTGTTACACGGACCCATAGACTTGTATTGGCCCTTGTCATCCATGCTGCCGGAAAAAAACGGACATGTCTCCATGTAGTTCACACGGACATGTGCACAGCAGCCTAGGTTATAATGGGTACGTGTGGCATCCATGAAAAAAAACGGATGACACAAGTACTGCAAATATGGACATGAAGGAGGATGTGAAGGGGGTCTTAGACTTACTTGAAAAGTGATCTCGGGCTCATTCATAAAAGACTGGAGTGATCCAGTAGGTCACAAACTCCAGAAGCCTAACCGGCACAGTACCAATAACAGTTGAAGACGGTAGCTGGTAAGTAAAATACTACAAGCAGGGAACTTACATTAGTGACACCACTCCAGTGGTGAAATAAAAAACAAAGTGGAGTGGTGCTGATGTATATACATCACCTTGGAGATGCTGGGACTGGTGTATATACATTATATAGGAGACGCTGGGGCTGGTATATAAAAATAACATAGGAGACACTAGGGCTGGTATATAAAAATAACATAGGAGACACTAAGACTGGTGTATACATCACAAAGGATACACTGAGACTGCTGTATATACATCACATAGGAGACACTGAGATTGCTGTATATAAATTACATACGTAGGAGACACTGTGGCTGATGTATATTCATCACATGGGAGACACATATATTTAAACCACTCCCTGTGCTGTAAATACACTAGCCCTTATGACATAAGAGACTCTGGGGCTGGTGTATGCACAGGCTTCTGTATCATTACAGAGGAGACACTGTGATGGCTTCCTTCATCATTGGGAGGGAAGCGCAAGGCGCTAAATCCCCCCCCACAAAGAACATCCTGATGTTGGCACTGACCAGGGTCATGATGAAATACTTTGTTGCGTGCACTGCAGTGAAAGCTGTGTGTGTGTACTCAGTTGGGGGAGAGATTAAAGGGCTGGCTGGTAAAATGGGGCCGGTGGCCCAAGCACTGTATTCTCCAGAAATCTGCCTGGGGGCCGAAAGAAATGGCCTGAGGTTTCCTACCTTTGGTGTAACAGGATGGAGGCCATTTTAATTCAACATTGATTACCTCAGTGGAAAAATGATTGGGATTTGCTAATTAAATGTATTTAGGATTTTGTTGATCTTTTAGTTATTTTTTTTCTATAACAGGAGAACCCCTATAAATTCCATTTTGGGGTACTTACTCATGTTGCTACAGTGGTGGCCAAAAGTATTGGCACCCTTGCAATTCTGTCAGATAATACTCAGTTTCTTCCTGAAAATGATTGCAATCACAAATTCTTTGGTATTATTATCTTCATTTAATTTGTCTTCAGTGAAAAAACACAAAGAATTGTCCTAAAGCCAAACTGGATATAATTCCACACCAAACCTAAAAAAGGGGGTGGACAAAAGTATTGGCACCCTTTGAAAAATCATGTGATGCTTCTCTAATTCGTGTAATTAACAGCACCTGTAACTTACCTGTGGCACCTAACATGTGTTAACAATAACTAAATCACACTTGCAGCCAGTTAACATGGATTAAAGTTGACTCAACCTCTGTCCTGTGTCCTTGTGTTTACCACATTGAGCATGGAGAAAAGAAAGAAGACCAAAGAACTGTCTGAGGACTTGAGAAACCAAATTGTGAGGAAGCATGAGCAATCTCAAGGCTACAAGTCCATCTCCAAAGACCTGAATGTTCCTGTGTCTTCCGTGTGCAGTGTCATCAAGAAGTTTAAAGCCCATGGCACTGTGGCTAACCTCCCTAGATGTGGACGGAAAAGAAAAATTGACGAGAGATTTCAACGCAAGATTGAGCGGGTGGTGGATACAGAACCTCGACTAACATCCAAACAAGTTCAAGCTGCCCTGCAGTCCAAGGGTACAACAGTGTCAACCCGTACTATCCGTCGACGTCTGAATGAAAAGGGACTGTATGGTAGGATACCCAGGAAGACCCCACTTCTTACCCCGAGACATAAAAAAGCCAGGCTGGAGTTTGCCAAAACTTACATGAGAAAGCCTAAAACGTTTTGGAAGAATGTTCTCTGGTCAGATGAGACAAAAGTAGAGTTTTTTGGGAAAAAGCATCAACATAGAGTGTACAGGAAAAAAAAAAAAGAGGCATTCAAAGAAAAGAACACGGTCCCTACAGTCAATCATGGCGGAGGTTCCCTGATGTTTTGGGGCTGCTTTGCTGCCTCTGGCACTGGAATGCTTGACCGTGTGCATGGCATTATGAAGTCTGAAGACTACCAACAAATTTTGCAGCATAATGTAGGGCCCAGTGTGAGAAAGCTGGGTCTCCCTCAGAGGTCATGGGTCTTCCAGCAGCATAATGACCCAAAACACACTTCCAAAAGCACTATAAAATGGTTTGAGAGAAAGCACTGGAGACTTCTAAGGTGGCCAGCAATGAGTCCAGACCTGAATCCCATAGAACACCTGTGGAGAGATCTCAAAATGGCAGTTTGGAGAAGGCACCCTTCAAATATCAGGGACCTGGAGCAGTTTGCCAAAGAAGAATGGTCTACAATTCCAGCAGAGCATTGTAAGAAACTCATTGATGGTTACCGGAAGCGGTTCGCAGTTATTTTGGCTAAAGGTTGTGCAACCAAGTATTAGGCTGAGGGTGCCAATACTTTTGTCTGGCCCATTTTTGGAGTTTTGTGTGAAATGATCAATGATTTGATTTTAGCTTCATTCTCTTTTGTGTTTTTTTCTTGCTAGCAAATTAAATGAAGATAATAATACCAAAGAATTTGTGATTGCAATCATTTTCAGGAAGAAACTGAGTATTATCTGACAGAATTGCAGGGGTGCCAATACTTTTGGCCACCACTGTATGTTCAGATGTGGCAGATTTCTTTGCACAATTTTAGAAAGAAAATCAACATTTAATAATTGTTAGCTATGTTATTTGTATTGTTCTCAGGAACCTGTCTATCATAAGGACCCTGAATTTATTATTTCCCTCTTACCTTATTGTATTTAAGACATCGCTTCAGCAACTCTGTTGCTATGTCATATTTTGCTGATTTGATATAAATGTCTGCAAGGAGCAACCAGCTCTTTTCAAGATCTTCAGCATCTTCTAAGGTCCAGTGGGCTTTGGACAGTCTCTTTAGCTGGTTTCTTGCCCTGGGAGTTTGCTTCAGGATCATGTAAGCTTGAGCTATGGCCAGGAGCACGGAGGTATTCTCTTTCTACAACCACAAGTCAAGAAACATCAATTTAGGACATTTAAACTTTGTCCATCTACTGGAAAAATTGGGGTGGGGTATTGTGCGGCCTAATTGTACAATAGTGACAAAAGGTGCGCCATATCGGTTGTCATTTTTCAGTAAGATTCCCAATTCTTGTACACTTATGGCATATCCATAGGACATGCCATGAACATATGATAGATGCCAGTCCCGTTGTCCTGAGAATGGGGCCCATTTCGAGGATCTCCATTCCATTCTATAGTAACTCTAAAAATTGGTGAGCTGATGGTAAAAATTCCTCTTTGTTATTTATTCTGCATGTTGCCAGAACACTAGATTGATGTTTTTTAAAGATGTTAATTGAAAATGAAAAAAAAAAAAAAAAAGCAACATGGCTGCATTTCCTGTTATCACTTTTTGCAAACATGGCCACCACAATGAAACGAAAATAGGCCAATTTCCACCACTGTGCATCAACCATCATACAGCACCTAAAAAAATAATGTTTAGCTTAATACATTGACGAAATAACAGTTTACCTATCCCCATAAGTAAATTATAGAATTCAGCATAATATTAACAAACTTGTAGAAATACCACACCTATATATTGTGTTACCTCTGTGGTGGCCATATCTGTGAATGTGCTGAGTGCAGCTTCAATGTTGACTTTGTCTCTGGTAGCCATAAGGCAATAACACTGCAGCATGGTTAGCTGGTTCTGGCCATGTGCAGTACGAGGATGGAACCTCTTCAGTAACTTCTCCGCTGTCCGAACTCCCAATTTCTCAGAATCCCTCTTTTCCCCTAAGAGACTAAATCAGACATTGACCTAATGGAAAAACGCATTCATGGAAAATGCAGCCATAGTATTTAATCTAATGGTGACATCAAAACAATGTGCCTGACTGCCGGAGGCAGCCTTATTGGTATTCGTGCTATTTGGACCGGTCACTCATGACAGTGCACTTTTATCTATAAAGTGAACTGTCTCCTTACTATCTGTCCAGGCTGATGTTATGTATCTATTTCATCTACATGCCCTGCAGTATCTGTGATGATTATACAGTGATTCCTTACCTTGGAAAGTATTGGAAGAATCAAATCATATAAAAATGTTACCTGTTATCATCTTCCAAGTTGTCAAACACCTCACCACCAACAATCTCATTGTCTGGATTAAGACAGATCTGGATCATATTGGTGATGGCTCTTTGACCCCAGTCATTATCTTTGCGAGCCTTATTAAAATATTTCAGTGCCTCATTAGGTTGCCCTATGTACCTGGAAGAGAAAATGCAAAAATGTTTACTTTCTCGGGTGTATAAAAAAGCGGTGGTCTAGATCCCTAAGTTTACATCGGAGGCATTTAAGTCATTGTTATCTGGATCCTTTTTAATATCCGAATAGACAAAGTTGCAACTGGCAATCTATACCCATGGACTCTAATCTAAGTGATTATTGGTTATGTAAACAGGGGGATACAGGTAGAGTAAAGCCCCCTAATATACATTGGGTTAAAGACAACAGAACCCACCAATTCTGGCGGACCAACCAACCATCAAATAAGTATAGGCAAAGAGCAGAAGGAACCAGCGATGCAGGCGGTTAGTCTTGTATTAATAAAATATTGCTTTTATTTGAGCCATTAAGAGAGGAAATTTAGTCCACATGTTAGCACACTTGGTTATAAATGTGTACAGGTACTTAGAAGTAGGACCTACGTGTTTCGACTTTCGTCTTAGTCATGGTCTAGATGACTGTCAAAATTGATATATGATAAGTGCAAAACTACGTGTACTAGACTTCGTGTACTGGTCAATCGTCTTACAAACATGTGCAATTAGAGAAGAATAAAGGGTCTCCTTTTAGAGAGGACCCCTTCACCAAATTTTAGAAGGGTTTGTAATGTGACACAACTAAACATAGCTGCACTCCTCCCTCCCCCACACTGACTAATACAGGAGGTTAGACCATGAGATTAAAGCTGTATCATTACATCTCACGCACTGAGAAACCTTCTCTAAGCTATGGTGGGGGCATGTTCTTCTTTTCTTTGAGTGCGGCTACCTGCTATTGGTCAGAATCATATAGGTAGAAAAAATAGATGCCTCCTCCAGTGAAAACAGGCTCATAACACCCACTTTGACTTTAAAAAAAGTCAACTCATTACATGCCAAAGACTAGTATATCCACAACGGAGAGGTGAAAGAAAAAATATATATACACATGAGAGAGAGAGACAGTGATGGTTCCAACAGTAGGACATCGTTCTTAAGGGTGGGATGCTTAAAGCAAAAAAAAACCCCAAAAAAAACAATTGTTTAAAAGTAAACAACCTCTTAAAAAAAAAAAAAGGATCATTCCCATTTAATCTAAACATCATTTACTCAATGAGGCAGAGTTATCAAAATTGGGGCAAAACAAAAGGTAGGGAAGGTTTAGATAGAGACTGACGATACAGTGTAAAATCTTAATTATGCCAGACATACTTTTTGATGGCAAGAGCAGCATACCTTTATTTTTATGTTGACTCTTTAATCTGTGTTCTTCTTTAGTTGATTAACACAGACTATTATTTGTATAACCCTGAATGTTATCTGCTCTTTGATTCTGAAACAACGATGTGTATTTACAAGAGCCCCTGTGATACAAACTATGTAAATAAATTAGCTAGAACAATGAATGTTTGCTAGATATGTTAAATACCATTGTAGGGTGTTTGCCAGTCAATCTTGGGGGATGAGCTGTGGATACTCAAGCCCTGTGGAAAATTATCATCCCTAATTCTTAACCTGTGGATTTGTACGTAAAAAGGAGATGTGCTTCTGTAGTGCTGGAGACAGAATGAGACTTGGGACAGAGAATCAAGAAACATGAGGCAGACTTTAGAAGGAGAATGAGAAACATCCTCCAGGACAGCAGATGGATTGCATGGCATTACCCAAAGATACACAGATTTGTATTCTACATGATTCTAGTCTAAGGGTATCGGCCTTGACTGGAAAGATTCGGATCTGCTCCATTAACCATCAGGGAGACCATGGATACTTTTGGGGAGTCCAGGGTGCGACGAGGAAGTCACCTGGCCCCATGGATATGTTGTTTTGGGGTTGCTAGGAGGGACTCACCGGTTGCCTAGAACCCATGGAGACATTTGGAGTTGCCAGGAGGGACCCACCGGTCGCCTGGCCCCATGGAAACTCTTGGAGAGGCCAGGGTAGGACCCTTGGGTCTCCTGGTCTTGTACCTCGATGGACTGCTAGCTTCCTAAGTTTGCCGCTGCCTCCTCTCTGTGGGGGCCCGCCCGAAGCAGTGGGCCACTGGTTGAGGTAGTCGGCCCTGGAAGTCTCCAAAGTCAGAGCTGTTCTATCCCAGGCGGGCGGAGAAGGAAGGATGAGACTGTGTAATGTTGTACCATTTTGGGCATTTGCTGGGACTGTTCTGTGTGTTTATTGTCCGCTTTGTGGTTCAATAAAGTATTGCCACGCTATTTTACCCTCACCCTGCGTTGTCTGAGCAGCGTTACACCCACGGAAGACCCCGGGTCTTCACAGAGACCAATCAGAATGATTGATCTATTAATTACCACGAAAAACTCTGATGTTTGACTGCAAAGTAGACCACTGGCTGACCCCTTTAAATTCAATGCGGTTAATCAGTATCTGTTTTTATTCTTTGGAAAACTGATTTGTCACTGCCACACCCCCTGTTATAATTGTATTATGATAGCGTGAACAGAGCTTTAATCTGTATTTTTCAGGGTTTTTTTTTGTTCTTCCTTACCAGCAATAGAGGCCTTTACAAAAATTATATCCGGGTTCAAGTGTAGTTCTTGAAGATTGTTCTAATGCCATATCAAAGTATCGTTGTGCTTCATTAAGTTTTCCACTTCTTCTTAGAAGATCAACAAATTTACTCAGAACTGGAAAATTATCTAGATTCAAAAACATCACATATAAAACACAACATTTATATAATTGTGGTGCTAAAATATTCATTCCTGCCCCATTGGTTGAACAATTATTTGCCAAATTAAAATTGCAGAGCTTACCATTCATGATGGATAAAATCAGCAGCCCAAAAAGTGTCTGATTCTTTCAGTTTAAACTCATCTTTACACTCTAGAAATCCATCATAAATTGATAAAGCCTCATTCATACAGCTGACATAGACACTAAAATGTGCATTCCTTATAGCTAGTGAGTGAACTATTGTTGACCAACCGCTATCTCGCCTCCTTTTTATTAAGTTTTGATAAATAATATCCATCATTACCTAACATCATTACATTTTATAGCGTTTATTAACCTATGTAAATATTTTACTCTTAACTATGCAATTATGAATTCCAACATTTCTGACACACAGATCAAGAATAACATCCTCACCTGGCGTCTTTTCCAGAACCTGCTGAAAATATTCTATCGCTTTCTCATATTCCTGTTTTTGAAACATGATATCTGCCATCACCTGCCAGACAGTAGAAAATAAAATATTAAATGGCCCATAGATAACATTATCATTCTCATGATCCCAATCACTTGCATCAGTGCTGATGTTTGCACTGACCTCTGAGGTCAGTGATTGACTGCAGTGATCAGGTGACTGATCAATAGCACATCATCAGTTCCAATACTGGTGTGGACTACCATAGCAGTGGTGCTGGGATAGTGAAGAATTTGAGGGGGAAGTTTTATTTATTTCATCATTTTAGAACATGCCCTACTCTTCGCACAATTTTAAAAAGTTCTGAAAAAAACCCTTTAAGAAGCTCAAAAGTCTACATTAAAGTCTAAGCTTACATTAAAGATGCATAAGTCTGTGACTCAAACTAAAAAGCATTTTATTATAAATTACAACTCAAAACTTAACAATTTACCATTGTAGCCTCGTCCTTATATCTCACGTCCCGAAGTAGGTCTTTACATTGTGCTTCACAGGAATCCAGGTCATCCATTATCAAGAAAAGATTTGTCATCTTCAGCAATATCTGATAAATGGAAGAGAGAAGAGAAGAGAGACATGTGTTTTATGGTCAATGTTGCAGCCAGAATCTCAGCTCCACAACTCAGGCCTTATAGAAAGAGGCAATACTCTTGTCACTCTCACAGACTATGGATGATCACCAAGTATACAGCTATCCATAGAGAACCGGACCTGCTGATTAAAAGAGAACTGAGCCTGCAGGCCACTGCCCACCCTCCGACAGAGATCAATGCAACAATAGGAAGCATAACTTTCTGTTGATGGAGGTAAGCAAAGTGGAAGTATGAAGCAGGCAATTGTATACAGCTGCTTTCATTCCAGATTTTAAAAGGTTGTCCACTTCTGTTACATTGATGACCTATCTTAGGATAGGTCATCAATGTCTGATCGGCCGTTGTCCGACACCCAGCACCCCCGCCGATCAGCTGTTATCGGTGTTGGTGTGGGTGCCGGGTGTTGGACTCAGCCAATCAGACATTGATGACCTATCCTAAGATAGGTCAATGTAACAGAAGTGGACAACCTCTTTAAACTCTGGAATGAAAGCAGAGTTTATGGACTGTGCTATCGTTTATCTTTTGTTTTGTCGTTTTGCCAGTAACGCCGTGTTTATTTTTGCTGGAGCAGCGGGGCTTTATGCCATACAATAAAGCCTGCAGAGAAAAACGGTTCTTGAGTCTACTTCTGAAAGTGGCCGAGTGAGTCGTCTTACCACACTACGTGGACAAAAGTATTGGGACACTTACACATTACATGTACAGGAGCCTATATCCTATTCTAAATCAATGAGCAGTAAAATTAAGTTGGTCCTCACTTTCAGCTATAACATTTGTGTGGTCAGACACTGATTTAAGATGACAGCGCCGCATTCACCATCTCCATTCTAATTCATCCCAAAGGTGTTGGATGGGGTTGAGGTCAATAGCAGTGCAGGCATTGCAGTAGCTTAGGTATCCATGGTTATGACCACTAACAACTAACTAACTGTCACTATATCAATGGTCGTAACCATGGCTACCTAGGGTCCTGCAATGCCTGCACATAGGGTAAGCGACATAGTGAATCAGAAGAATTATACTGCATTTCTCATGGAAGGTATTGGCTAATATTATTATTACACCTACTTCATCTTGGGATATGATCTTGGAGATGGGAATACCCCTTTAAGACTATGTTGGGGAAACAGTGTGTGTTACACAGTAAGGCCTCATTCACAAATAAGTGTTGCACATACGTGTTCTGTGTTTTTCACGGATACAACACGTACTAATTATATACCGTATGCCTGTGCAAAACTCATGGAGACATGTCTGTTTTACTCTGGTATCACGGATGAAAAGCACCACTATAAGGCCACGTTCACATGTTCAGTTTTTTACCTCAGTATTTGTAAACCAAAACCAGGAGTAGGTGAAAAATACAGAAGTGGTGACGTGTTTCTATTATACTTTTCCTCTGATTGTTCCTCTCCTGGTTTTGGCTTACAGATACTGAGGTAAAATACTGACCAAATACTGAACGTGTGAACATGGCCTAAGTTTATGGGTCCGTGAAAAACACGTACAGCACGTGGATGGCATCTGTGTGCCATGCGCATTCTGTCTGTATTTAACGCTGCAATGGATAGGAGAAGCTTTGTAATTTATTTACGTATCCATCTATGACAAACACTGATGACACACTGATAGTAAAAATGGAAACACGGACTGCACACTGATGACACACTGATGGTAAAAACGGACACACGGACTGTACACTGATAGTAAAAACAAACACATGGACCGTACACTGATTCAAAACATTGAGGACACCGGTACCATTTTTTCACCTAAGTGTTTATAAACACGGACATGTGAATGGGGCCTAAATGAAAAAATAAATAAAAATAAGTAAGTAAAAGAAAAAAAATAATTCAATGCCAGTTGCAATCGCTGTTACTAGTCCCGAAGAAAAAACAAAACATATGTTCGATATATAAAAATAATTGTTACGGAAAGGGAAATCCAATTTAAAATATATTTTGATGGTCCTTTATGGGCGTAAAAAAAAAAAAATGTGAACAATTTTCTTTACATTTACCTAGGTAGCAGCAAAAAAAAAAAAAAAAAGACATAACAAATTAGGCCTCACGTATCACAACTAGTGTTGAGCGATACCTTCCGATATCAGGAAATATCGTATCGGATTGGATCGGGCCGATACCCAAAAAGTATCGGATATCGCCGATTCCGATACCGGAAACCAATGCAAGTCAATGGGACACAAATATCGGAATGAAAATAAACCCTTTCTTTCCTTGTAGGTTAATTCTACATGAAGTAAAACAACTAAGAATAATGTAGAATGACATGAAAAGCCGGCAATTCATCAGCGGCATTCACCGGTACCCGACAATTTACAACAGAAAGAATAGAGCATCACACATAGATTAGATAGATAGAAACATGTCAGTCACATATATATGAAGTACAGTGACAGTGTTGCTTACTGTACTTGTCATTTAGTGTAAAGGATTTATTAAAAAAAATATTAGTGTTTTCGTGCACCGTCTCTTTAAAAAAGCCGGCCGGCAATTCAGCAGCGGTACCCGACAATTTATAACAGAAAGAATAGAGCATCACACATAGATTAGATAGATAGAAACATGTCAGTCACATATATATGAAGTACAGTGACAGTGTTGATTACTGTACTTGTCATTTAGTGTTAAAATAAAGGATTTATTTAAAAAAAAAATTGGCGTGGGGTTCCCCTTAATTTTAGGCTCTAGCGGAGGTTAAGCAGACAGCTGGGGCAAATGTTTGAAGCCTGGGAAGGGGGTAATACCCACGGAGCTTCCCAGGCTACTAATATCAGCCCCCAGCTGAATACCTAGCCTTTACTAGCTATTAAAATGGGGGAACCCCCCCAAAAAAATGACGTGGGGTCCCCCCTAATTTAATAGCTAGCACAGGCTAGGCAGACAGCTGGGGGCTGATATTAATAGCCCAGGAAGGGTGCCATGAATATTGGCCCCCTCCCAGGCTAGAAACACCAGCCGTCAGCCGCCCCAGAAATGGCGCATCCATAGGATGCGCCAATTCTGGCACTTAGCCTCGCTCTTCCACGCTGCCCTGGTGCGGTGGCAGGGGGTAATAGGGTTGGGGTTGATGTCAGCTTATAATGCCAGCTGACATCAAGCCCAGGTTAGTAATGGAGAGGCGTCTATAAGACACCCCCATTACTAACCCCATAGTCAAAGTTAAAAGAAAACACAAACACCCAGAGTAAAGTCCTTTAATTGAAATAAAGACACAATTCTTTATTGTTCTAAATTAAACCATACTTACCATCACGCCCATTCCAGCTGAAGCCAACGATCTCCTGCAATAAAAGAAAAATAATAAAGCAACCTCATCCTTACCTTTCGATGGTTCCCAGGACAGCTCCAGCTCTGCTACATCGAGATGACAGGATGGACCGCAGCAGAAAGCTGCCATCCAGCCTGTCATCCCGCAGACACTGAGAAGGCAGGCATGCTTGCGCTCCTCAGTGTCTCTCTGTGACGTCATCCAGATGAGCCGAGTTCATGTCCAATGAACTCAGCTCACCTCATGCACGTCACTGACAGCGTGGGAAAGTTCTCCTGCACTCAGCGCTTCAGCGTGAGAATTCTCCCACGCTGTCAGTGACATACATGAGGTGAGGTCATGTCCAATGAACTCAGCTCACCTCATGCACGTCACTGACAGTGTGGGAAAATTCTCACGCTGAAGTGCTGAGTGCAGGAGAATTTTCCCACGCTGTCAGTGACGTACATGAGGTGAGCTGAGTTCATTGGACATGACCTCGGCTCATCTTTATGCCGTCACAGCCAGACATTGAGGAGCACAAGCATGCCTGTGCTTCTCAGTGTCTGCGGGATGACAGGATGGATGGCAGCGTTCTGCTGCGGTCCAGCCTGTCATCTCGATGTAGCAGAGCTGAAGCTGTCGTGGGAGCCATGGAAAGGTAAGGATGAGGTTGCTTTATTATTTTACTTTTATTGCAGGAGATCGTTGGCTTCAGCTGGAATGGGCGTGATGGTAAGTATGGTTTAATTTAGAACAATAAAGAATTGTGTGTTTATTTCAATTAAAGGACTTTTTTCTGGGTGTTGTGTTTTTTTAAATACTTTACTAGAAATTCATGGTGGTCATGTCTAATATTGGCGTGACCCCATGAATTTTGGGCTTAGGGCCAGCTGATAATACCAAGCTGGCCTTAACCCCTTTATTACCCAGTGAGCCACCGCACCAGGGCCCTGGATGAGTTGGGTACAGCGCCAGAAGATGGCGCTTCAATGAACGCGCCATTTTCTGGGGCGGCTGCGGACTGCAATTTGCAGCGGGGGTGGCCCAGAAAGCTTGGGTCTCCCTGCGCTGCGGATTCCAGCCCCCAGCTGCATAGTTGTATCTGGCTGGACACAAAAATAGGGCGAAGCTCCACGTATTTTTTTTTTTTAATTATTTCATGAAATTCATGAAATAATTAAGAAAAAAAGGGCTTCCCTATATTGTTGTGTCCAACCAGGTACAAATAGGCAGCTGGTGGTTGGGGGCAGCCTGTTCCTGCCTGCTGTACCTGGCTGGACACAAATATAGTGCGAAGCCCCACGTCAATTTTTTTTAAATCATTTCAGGAAATTCATGAAATAATTAAAAAAAATTGATGTGGGGCTTCGCCCTATATTTGTGTCCAGTCAGGTACAGCAGGCAGGAACGGGCTGCCCCCAACCACCAGCTGCCTATTTGTACCTGGCCAGACACAACAATATAGGGAAGCCCTTTTTTTCTTAATTATTCCATGAATTTCATGAAATAATTAAAAAAAAAAAAACGTGGGGCTTCTCCCTATTTTTGTGTCCAGCCAGGTACAACTAGGCAGCTGGGGGATGGAATCTGCAGCGCAGGGAGGCCCAAGCTTTCTGCCCCCCCCCCCCCCGCTGAAAATTGCAGTCCGCGGCCGCCCCGGAAAATGGCGCGTTCATAGAAGCTGGATGCTGTACCTGGCTGGCATACAAAAATATGGCGAAGCCCACGTCAAAAGTTTTGGGAAAAATTTATTAAAAAATAAATAATAATTTAGGGACTGCATCTTTATTAAGTCCTCAAATGTCATTTAGTGTTAAAATAAAGGATTTATTTTAAAAAAAAATGGCGTGGGATCCCCCATAATTTTAGTCTCTAGCGGAGATTAAGCAGACGGCTGGGGCAGATGTTTGAAGCCTGGGAAGGGGGTAAAACCCACGGAGCTTCCCAGGCTACTAATATCAGCCCCCAGCTGAATACCTAGCCTTTACTAGCTATTAAAATGGGGGACCCCCCCAAAAAAAATGACGTGGGGTCCCCCCTATTTTAATAGCTAGCAAAGGCTAGGCAGACAGCTGGGGGCTGATATTAATAGCTCAGGAAGGGTGCCATGAATATTGGCCCCCTCCCAGGCTAGAAACACCAGCCGTCAGCCGCCCCAGAAATGGCGCATCCATAGGATGCGCCAATTCTGGCACTTAGCCTCGCTCTTCCACGCTGCCCTGGTGCGGTGGCAGGGGGTAATAGGGTTGGGGTTCATGTCAGCGCCAGCTGCCATGAAGCCCAGGTTAGTAATGATGGGTGTCTATAAGACACCCCCATTACTAACCTACAAAGTGTTAAAAAGAAAAAACACACTACACCCAGAAAAAAATAATTTATTTGAAATAAAACACCATTTTATTTAATTCTTAGTTTACTAAAAAAAAATAGTTACCTGTCCACGTTCCTGCGCTGATCTCCCATGCACAGCTGTCACATCTGGAGATGGTGACAGCTGTGCATGGCTGCTGTAAGCTCACGCTGCCGGGAACACGTCCGCTCCCGGCAGCGGGAGCCACTGACTGAGGTTACCGGAGTGCATTCAGGCAGCGCAGCTCCGGAGACCTCCTTTACGGCAGTGCTGTACCGTGGGAATTTCTCACGATACAGCAGTGCCGTAAAGCAGCTAACCGGAGCAGCGCTGCCTTAACTCTGGTGAACCCTTACGGCCCCGTCATTCTAGCGGCGGCAGCGGTTCAGAGCGGTCACATTCTATGTGGCTGCTCTGAACTGGAGATCTTCGTGGGACACTCGTGGACTGCTACGGAGGGGTAAGGATAAGGTTGTGGTTTATTATTTTATATTTTATTACAGGAGATCGATGGCTTCGGGGAATTAGGTGTCTAGGTGAGTATAGGTGTAGTTTTTTATTTTTTACTTTATTTTAGGTGACGATCGGCGGGGACAGGTAATGTATAAACTAATTTCTTTTAGGTAACCACTGGCCACCAATGACATGTATCTAACATTTATTGGGGACACAGTAGGGCAATTTATATAGCAGGATCAGGCTGATGGGAACTACTGCTCCCATCGAGCTGATCCTGCTGGCACGAGTGGACGGGGGACAGACATAGGCCGATGGGAGTAGTAGTGTCACATCGGCCTATGTCTGCCTGCACGCACAGACACCCCGCACATACACACACACCCCGCACACACACACCCCGCACACACTAATCATGACGGGTCTGGGAGGTGAGGCTGACCTGTGCGGCCGTGGGAAAGTTCATGTGAGTTCATGCAGTCAAGCATGAACTCACATGAACCCTCTGAGGGCACCGCGGCTACTTCAAATGAACAGCTGATCGGCATCACCTGATACCTCAGCTGTTCATTTGAAATAACCGGCGGGAAAGCGCAGCACAGAACGGGAAAGCCGGCGGTGAAGTCTTTTCACTGCCGGCTTCCCCGCCCGGGTCCTTCGCTCCTTGGTGCTGCGCTCCCCGCCCGGTCCTAATTTACGATTGGGATTGGAGGTGGCGGGGGGAGCGGAGGACCGGGGTGGGAGGCTGCGGGGAAGCAGTATGGGGCTGTGTGATTGTTTAAAAGCCGGCGGCTTTTTACCGCCCGCCGGCTTTTAAACAATCAGCAGAATTCTCCCACGCTGGGATGGCATTCTGATGACAAGCTGGATCGCAGCTGAGCGCTGCCATCCAGCTTGTCATCCTTCACAGACACTGCAGAGCGCAGGCATTATGGGAACTTCCGATTCCGGTATTCGATATTATAAAAGTATCGGAATTAAGTATCGGAATTCCGATACAGTGAATATCGGCCGATACCCGATATTTCAGTATCGGAATGCTCAACACTAATCACAACATAAAGAAGAAAAAAATATTTGAATATCAGTTTGAGAAAAAAAATTAGAGCTCTTAAAACCACATGTATGAAAAAAACCTGGTCATGATTGAGGGAAAATGTCCCAGTTGAGGTTAATGATGTCAGACGGTGAAGTATATTGTGCTTTGTTTTGCGGTGTATAATGACAATAAAGGGGTATTCCCATCTCCACAATTCTATCCCAATATGTACTAGGTGTAATAATAATAATATTAGCAAATATCTCCAATTAAAAATGTAGTATAGTTCTCCCGATAACCTATGTCGCTTACCTCTATCCATAATTATGACCTCTAGCAACTAACTGTCACTATAAGAGTGGTCATTACCATGGATACCTAAACTGCTGCAATGCCCTGCACATGGGGTAAGCGACATAGAGAATCAGAAGAACTATACTACATTTCTAATTGGAGGTATTTGCTAATATTATTATTATTATTATTATACCTACTACATATTGGGATAGGATCTTGGAAATGGGAATACCCCTTTAAAGCTGGTTGTTTAAGGTTTTATAGAAAATCCATCCATAGCCTGTTTTTTAGTGTGAACATATAACTATTTTACTGTCGTTTTATTGACTTCTATTTTAAGAATATCAATGCAGCAACTCAAAGAAGTGCAGAAAAGATGCGGCATCTTCTCCGAACTTTTAATCCCAAACTATGAGACTCATTAATCAAAACTGTCTAAAAGAGAAACTGCCTTCCGAAAGCAACCAATCACAGGAAAGCTTACATTTCTTAAACTGTCCTGGTAAAATGAAAGCGGTGCGGTGATTGGTTGCTATGGGCAACAAAGAGACTTGATAAATGAGGCCTACTGTGTGGCTCAATGCCTTCCTAGAGTGTGACTGCATACAACAATATGCAGAGAAGTCCTTGTCTCGCTTCAGCCCAATGTTATTTTCAGAACTAAAGAATAACATTTCCAGCTACTGTATGTGACTGTGCCAGCAATGCGAGATTCACTTTTGTTGCTGCCAAATGTATTGACCTCATCTGAAAATGTGCTGACGAGAAGTAACATATAACAAGGTCACCGTCAGCCTCCTCACAGCACCGGCAGGCTTCTTCACACAGAGTTTATTTTGCAGCATTTGTTTTAGGTTTGGAAAATACTCAATTTTTGGGGTGGTTTTTTTTTTTCCCCATTCGGATTTTTTTTTCCCAAGCATTTTTTTTATTCTTATAATGAAGCCTTGGGTCATTTTCTTTAAAAAGACAAAAACAAAACTTTTTACATTTTTGGAAACATTTTTTCACCAGCAAATGCATTATAACGTCCAAATAACAAGCACTGACCTTGTTCTCTGTGTCAGAGTACGATATCGCTTCCTTGTAGTATTTCAGAGCATTAGGGTAATCCTTTTCCTCTAAGTAATAGTCGGCAAGTTGCACGCAAATCTTAGAAGCCACTTGCTGCTGTCGGGGGCTCATATCAGGCTGCTCAAGGGGAAGGCGCTTAAGTATCCGGCTCTGGATATCCAGGGCCTGTAAGAATCATGTCACAGGTCAGGAACTGACTCCGAGTACTTCGTACATAATTATCATTCTTATAAGTAAAGCTCTTTTATAACCTACTCAGCAGTAAAATTTCTTAAAAGCAAGTTATATCAAGGGCATAAAATAATGGCAATTATGCTTTCGCTATAGCTTCTCTTTTAGTCTCATAAATGTTCAAAAGCTTCTTCTAATCCAACTCTGTTTCTCATTTACAGGAATAGAAATAGCGCCACCACCTGGCAATAAAATACATAAATCATAGGTGTTGTCGGGGGCAGACATATCATTGGTGCAACCTGTGCAGCTGCACAGGGGCCCAGGAGGTGAGGAGGTCCATTTTTTACTTCTAAACCAGTGAGACTGAGAAAACCAAAAGTCGGAATCAGTTGGAGATTTAGCGATTTGCTTGCCGCATTGTGATGGACTTCAAAGGGCCCATATATTGTTCTTGCACAGAGGCCCTTTTCTGTCTGTGTCCGCCAGAGGGTATTGCTATCTAAATGGGCTTTTCTTGGGGCAAAATGGAAATGGCTTGTGCTAAAAATGAAAAATAAGAAAAGTAGTCGGCTCTAAGTGAGCAAACTGGGATGCAAATGCAAAATTAATGCAGCAAAATGAGTACATTGTTTACATCGCTGCTTTTTTCTCTCACCATCTAAGGAAAAAGATTGGCAGACAAGATTGGTCAATGGGCGAAAGTGTAAGTGGGATGGTCCAAATGGTCCACTATCACCTTTGCAATCTACTTATGAAGACGGTATAGTATGCTTCAGTGCTGGGGCTGCAGCAAGAAATACAAATCAGCCACACAGCCAATCATCAGAAGTCAGGGCAGCAGCATGGAGAGAGACCGGCAGGGCCCGCTCTTCACTCATATTA
Source organism: Phyllobates terribilis (assembly GCF_046119375.1). Classification (NCBI taxonomy): domain Eukaryota; kingdom Metazoa; phylum Chordata; class Amphibia; order Anura; family Dendrobatidae; genus Phyllobates; species Phyllobates terribilis. The sequence goes on along the minus strand of NW_027362764.1, from coordinate 132,333,721 downwards.
AGGCGTTCCTCTGCTAGACAGCAATGTCTAACACCAGTCACTTATGCAACATAATAACCCTTGGCAACAGCCTCCTCCTGGAGAGCGGCAGAGTGGTCGGAAGAAAGGGGAATCATTTACTCTTGTATTTTGCTAATTATATTACCTTGTTTAAAGTTTCAACCAGAAGCTCCTTTTTGGAGTTTTTATAGGTTTGTCCAAGTAGCATTAGAAACTTGACATCATTAATCATAGAAGGCAATTCCAAAACTGAAATAAGAAAGTAAAATTATTCATCCTGTAGAAAGACAACACATTATCTGTACTGTTAATGGCACTTAGACCTCATGGATACATCAAAGGCGCGTGCAGAAGGCTACACAATGGCACACATTTATTCTCCTGTAGCGTCATACTATGGAGTCAGAAGGCCTCCATTTGCTGCTCTATGGAGCTTTCTTAGATGCAGGATTTGCTGCTCCATGGTGCTTTGTCAGGTGCGGGATGTGCTGCTCCATGGTGCTTTGTCAGGTGCGGGATGTGCTGCTCTATGGTGCTTTGTCAGGTGCGGGATGTGCTGCTCTATGGTGCTTTGTCAGGTGCGGGATGTGCTGCTCTATGGTGCGGGATGTGCTGCTCTATGGTGCTTTGTCAGGTGCGGGATGTGCTGCTCCATGGTGCTTTGTCAGGTGCGGGATGTGCTGCTCTATGGTGCTTTGTCAGGTGCGGGATGTGCTGCTCTATGGTGCTTTGTCAGGTGCGGGATGTGCTGCTCTATGGTGCGGGATGTGCTGCTCTATGGTGCGGGATGTGCTGCTCTATGGTGCTTTGTCAGGTGCGGGATGTGCTGCTCTATGGTGCTTTGTCAGGAGCGGGATGTGCTGCTCTATGGTACTTTGTCAGGTGTTAGAGAGATGTTGAAGATACTCTCTCATAACATGATTTTTTGGATATCTATGAAATCTAACAAAAAAAAACCCCTAAGTAATCCAATAATTTTACAAAACAAAAGTGTGCGTGTGGACTCACAGAAACACTGAGACACAGAAGCAATCCTCACAGAGGTTCCCAGATGTCAGGCTTCATCAATACACAAATCAGATTACCCACTTTGCTTCTACTGCCAAATAACCGAGATCCAATGGTTGACAAGCACTACAGAGCTGCTCACTATTATTGCCACTCCTTTTTATCATAGACTGTGCAATATCTTCAGAAATAAATGGAAATGTACCAAAGTTATATCCTCAGGATTTTTTAATTAGTGGTCCAAAGGAATACAACAATAAAACATTGGTTTTTCAACTTCCATGTTGCAATTTAAAAGAAGAAACAGAATAAAATAAAACAGCATGTGCAGCAATAAAGGCACCCCTAATTAATGCTTGGTTGCGCACCCTTTGGCATTGCTGACAGTCTCCAAACGTTTCTTGCAGCCATCTATAAGCTTCTTGCACTTCTCAGCTGGAATTTTCTCCCACTCTTCCTTTGTAGTTTGTTCAAGCTCTTCAATGTTTGCAGGGTTCTTTTTCCCAATGGCAGATTTCAGCTCATCCCAAAATTTTTCAATGGGATTGAGGTCAGGACCAGTGATGAACGAGCATGCTCGCCACTGCTCGGTACTCGCCCGAGCATCTCCTGCATGTTTGGCGCTATTTAGAGCGCCAATCAACATGCAGGGATTGCCTGCCACTCACTGTAATGCCGCAGCCATGTTGGTTGTGGCATTACAGCGACTGCCCAAATCGATGGGAACAGTGCTCAGTGAAACATGAAAAGACGACAATTCATCAGCGGCATACAGTTATAACATCGGTACCCGACAATTTAGAACAGAAAGAATAGAGCATAGATAGATAGAATAGATAGAAACATGTCAGTCACATATATAGCAAGTACAATGACAGTGTTGGTTACTGTACTTGTCATTTAGTGTTAAAATAAAGGTTTTATTAAAAAAAAAAAAATTGGCGTGGGGTTCCCCGTAATTTTAGTCTCTAGCGGTGGTTAAGCAGACGGCTGGGGCAGATGTTTGAAGCCTGGGAAGGGGTAATACCCATAGAGCTTCCCAGGCTACTAATATCAGCCCCCAGCGGAATACCTAGCCTTTACTAGCTATTAAAATGGGAGACCCCCAAAAAAATGACGTGGGGTCCCCCTATTTTAATAGCTAGCAAAGGCTAGGCAGACAGCTGGGGGCTGATATTAATAGCCCAGGAAGGGTGCCATGAATATTGGCCCCCTTCCAGGCTAGAAACACCAGCTCTCATCAACCCCAGAAAAACCCGCATCCATAGGAAGTGCCAATTCTGGCACTGGGTAGGATATTTTGCTCTAAAATCTCTAGATAATTTTCCGATTTCATGATTCCTGTGATACAGTCAAGGCCTCCAGTACCAGACGCAGCAAAGAAACCCCACAGCATTATGGATCCTCCACCATGCTTAACTGTTGGTAAGGTGTTCTTTTCCTTATAAGCTTCATTGCGCCATCTGTAAACAAACTTTTGCTTTGCATTGCTAAAAAGCTCTATTTTTGTTTCATCTGTTCACAGAACATTTTCCCAGAAGGATTGTGGTTTGTCAAGGTACTCTTTGGCAAAGATCCTTTTTATGTCTTTTCTTCAACAATGGTTTCATCCTTGGCTTCACCCAGAAAGCTCTGCTTGGTTTAGTGTGCGGCGTATGGTACTTGTTGAAACCATAACCCCAGACTGTTCCAGGTTGGCCTTCAGGTCTTTGGATGTTTGACATGGTGTTTTTTCCACCATTCGTATCAACCTTCAAAAGACATCTCGTCAATTTTCCTCTTTCCCCCACTTCCAGGGAGGTTCTTGACGGTTCCATGCTTGGCAAACTTCTTAATAACATTGCTGTTGAAACTGGGATACCAAGGTCTTTGAAGATGGCCTTATACCCTTTGGAAGTCTTGTGTTTGCTAATAATAGTAGTTCTGATGTCCTCAGAGAGCTACTTTGTCTTCACCATTGTGACAAAGGAACAGGGCCTACCATGTTGCTTTTTTAAAACATTGAAATCATCATTCATTGGCTAATTCATATCACATGGGCACCGACAATCACAGGTGAATCACGGTGGCTCAGTGGTTAAACTGTAGCCTTGCAGCGCTGGGATCCTGAGTTCAAATCCCTCTAAGGACATAGCGGAAAGGGACTCACTTTACACTCTCTTGTCTAACAACCAATCCAGCAAGGATGCGTTATGTGTCAAAACTCTTACACAGGGCCTACCATGTGGCTTTCTAAAACACTGAAGTCATCATTCATTGGCAAATTCATGTCACATGGGCACGGACAATTAATCACAGGAGAATCTCTTTTGTGATTTACCACAGGAGAGTCAAAATGTGTTTCCATACTAAATTAATGTAAAAGGTGCCAATTCCAGTGTCACAGCAAGCTTTAGGTGTTTCTATTTTTCCCTCCCATTGCTTTTGGTTTTAAATTATTGGTTATCATTTTCCCTTTTGTATTTAAAATGAGTGCTCTATACAAAAAACTGTTTCACTTGATTCATTTTTTTCAGGAGATATTCCACATTCTGTACTTAAACTTTGTTACGGATCCGGGTGGTGGAACCTCTGTGCAGCGGTGCAAGGAGGGGCGTGACTAGGTATCTACTCGGCCCGACCAAGGTCGCACGGCAGCTCAGGCGACTCCGTGAACCAGGAAGGAACCGAGCAGAGGGACTAGGTGCCACTCAGGGACCGTCCTTGTATAAGAGCAGGTGACTCCCACGGGTCAGAAGGCAGGAACTGACCGGTACAGCGAAAGACCTCGGCAGGCAGGCTGACGGGTGGTCCGGGTAGACAAGCAGGCTCATTAGGCTGATAGTAAGGCGAGTGTTCCGGGTAGGCAAGCTGGCGGGCACAACAGGTAGCTGGCAGGGGCTTCCAGGTAAGCGGGCACGGCAGGTAACAGGCAGGTGCTTCTAGATAAGCAGGCAGGCGGGCACAACAGATAGCTGGCAGGTGCTTCCAGGTAAGCAGGCAAGCGGGCACGGCAGGTAACAGGCAGGTGCTTCCAGGTAAGCAGGCTGGCGGGCTCGGCAGGCAACAGGCAGGTGCTTCCAGGTAAAGCAGGCTGGCGGGCACGGCAGGTAACAGGCAGGTGCTTCCAGGTAAGCGAGTGGGCAGAGCCCATAGACAGACTGGCGGACTGGACTGTAGAACAGTCTGGCGGACAGGACTGGCTTGTAGAGGACCTGAGGGCTGAAGCAAAGTAAGTAACACAAAGCAACAACCTTGCACGGGCACCTCCATATTCGAGGAGGTGCCTTTTATAGGGAAAGTCCTCCGGCCATTGGCCAGGGACTTTTTAGGACGGCGCGCGCGGCCCCTTTAACAGGGAAGGAGCACGCGCCCTAAGCACAGAGTCAGGGAAGCTGCGTGCACCAGAAGCAGCTGCAGGGAGGCTGGAAGCCGCCGGAGCAGAACCGCAGCGGTAAGGGGGGCAGCGTCTCTGCCTGGCAGAGACGCCGTTGCTATAGTACCCGCCCTTTACGCCCCCTCTTTTTCAGGCCAGCAAGAAATTCTTTAAGGAGAAGAGGGGCATGGATGTTCTCCTTGGGTTCCCAAGACCTCTCCTCCGGGCCAAACCCCTTCCAATTCACCAGAAAAAAAGGTTTTTCCTCTTACCCTTTTGGTGGCCAAAATGTTCTCTTCCTCATAGACATCCTCAGCGGAGACTGGAGCTGGAGTGCTACCTGGATCGTCAGAAAAAGAATTAAGAACAACTGGTTTGAGGAGAGATACGTGGAAGGAGTTGGGAATCCGTAAGGTGGCTGGGAGTTTTAGTTTGTAAGCCACGGGATTGATTTGCTTGAGAACCTCAAACGGGCCGATGAACCGCGGACCCAACTTATAAGATGGTATTTTGAGCCGAACATGTTTGGAGGAGAGCCAGACCCTGTCTCCCGGACGGAATAGAGGCGGATCCAGACGTCTCTTATCGGCATGTTTCTTCATCCGTTTAGAGGACTGAAGAAGTGCAGATCTAGCGTCTTCCCAAATAGTAGAAAATTCGCTGTCCAGAGACTCCGCGGCAGGATTGTCCACAGAAGCGGAGACGGGAAAGGGGACCCGGGGGTGTTGACTGTAGACCACAAAGAACGGTGATTTGGAAGAAGACTCACTCATGGTTGTTATAGGGGAACTCAGCCCATGGTAGGAGCTCAACCCAATCGTTATGGTGAGCATTGACGAAATGCCGGCGAAAGCTGGTAAGGACCTGGCTGATACGTTCCACTTGACCATTGGACTGAGGATGATAAGCAGAGGAGAAATCCAGGGTGACATCCAGCAGCTTACACATAGCTCTCCAGAAGCGCAAAGTGAACTGGACCCCGCGATCAAACACAATGTGGGGGGGGGGTAGGCCGTGGAGACGAAAGATGTGATGGATGAAGTCCTTAGCCAGCACAGATACAGATGGGAGACCAGGCAGATGGATGAAGTGAGCCATTTTAGAAAAGCGGCCAGCGACCACCCAAATGACCATACAACTGGCAGAAACAGGGAGAGTCCATAGCAATGTGTTGCCATGGAGCGGAAGGTATGGGTAGAGGCTGGAGACGGCAGCGGAAAGATGCCTGGGAACTTTGTTATGAGCACAGGAGGAACAAGCAGTGACAAAATCCGCAACATCCTTGCGTAGCAAAAGCCACCAGTAATGCTGGGCGATGAGCAGGAAGGTCTTCCTCTGGCCAGCATGGCCGGCTAGTTTGGACGAATGGCCCCAGAGAAGAACCTTCTTACGATCCGGAACAGCTACAAAAGTCTTATCGGGTGGATGGCAAGACAGGACAAACGGGGCCACAGTCATTACTCTGGAGGGGTCGATGATATGCAGAGGCTCCTCCTCTTGGTCGGAGGACAGGAAAGAGCGGGATAGAGCATCGGCTTTAACGTTCTTGTCCGCAGGGCGGTAATGTAATGTAGAGAAAAGCAGAATCGGGCAAAGAACAGAGACCACCGGGCCGGACACGGATTGAGTCTCTGGGCATTTTGTAGATAGGCCAGGTTTTTGTGATCTGTGTAGATGATCACTGGGTGCAGAGCCCCTTCCAGCAGGTAGAGCCACTCCTCCAGCGCCAATTTGATGGCAAGCAGCTCACGATCTCCTATAGAGTAGTTGCGCTCGGACGAGGAGAAGAGCTTGGAGAAGAAGCCGCAGGTTACCATTCTCCCGGAAGGGATGATTTCTGGGTGAGCACTGTTCCGGCTCCGCAGGAGGAAGCATCAACCTCCAGGAAGAACTGTTTGTTGCAATCCGGACGGTGCAGCACAGGGGTGGAAGAGAAAGCTTCTTTTAGGGAGATGAAGGCCGCCTCCGCTTCGGAAGTCCATTCCTTGGGATTTGCTCCCTTACGGGTGAGCGCGGAGATGGGAGCGGTCCGGGAGGAGAAATGAGGAATGAAGAGGCGGTAATAATTTGCGAAGCCCAGGAATCGCTGAATCGCCTTCAACCCCTCTGGTCGGGGCCATTTTAAGACGGCAGAAACCTTCTCAGGATCCATCCGAAGACCAGTCTCGGAGATAATATATCCCAGGAACGGAAGGGAAGTCTGCTCGAAGAGACATTTTTCAAATTTTGCGTAGAGACGATTCTGCCGGAGCCTTAGCAGACCTGACGAACATTCCTCCGGTGTGAGGGCAGATCCGGAGAGAAGACCAAGATATCGTCCAGGTATACCACTACACAAGAATACAAGAGGTCACGGAAAATGTCGTTAACTAGCTCCTGAAAGACGGCTGGGGCATTACAGAGACCAAAGGGCATGACGCGGTATTCATAGTGACCGTCCCGGGTGTTGAATGCAATCTTCCACTCGTCTCCCTGGAGGATCTGGACCAAATTGTACACCCCACATAGATCGAGCTTGGTGAAGACCCTCGCGCCTTTAAGGCGGTCGAACAGCTCCGAGATGAGAGGAAGGGGGTACTTATTCTTGATGGTAATTTGGCTAAGCCCCCTGTAATCGATACACGGCCGTAGCGAGCCGTCTTTCTTTTTAACGAAGAAGAATCCTGCTCCAGCTGGAGAAGTAGATTTCTGAATGAATCCCCTAGCAAGATTCTCCTCGATGTACTCAGACATGGCCCGGGTCTCAGCCAGCGACAAGGGGTAGATACGCCCACGGGGAGGAGAAGCATCAGGTACCAGGTCGATGGGGCAATCATACGGCCTATGAGATGGTAGTGTCTCAGCCTCCTTGTCGAAGATGTCCGCATAGGACCAGTAGGATGCCGTTTGACCAGGTAGATTAGCCGGAGTAGACTGAGGTTGAGCCTGGCGTACCGGAACCAGGCAGGTCTCATGACAATCCAGCCCCCAACGGAGCACCTCACCAGATCGCTAATTCAGGACGGGTTCATGTTTCTGTAGCTAGGGTAGACCTAGCAAAAGGGAGTGAGAAAGACCGGATAGCACATGGAAGGAGATCCTCTCCGAGTGCAGCATTCCCACCTGAAGGGTTACAGGTTCTGTGACAAGCAAGATGGTCACCGGAAGGAGTCTCCCATCCACGGAAGCGACTGCCAATGGTTCAGCCAGACGTTTGGTGGGAATCTGATACTGCTCCACAAGGGACTGAGAACTGAGATTCCCAGCGGCTCCGGAATCCAGGCGGGCGGTCTCAAAGAAGCGGGTCACACCACTGGAGATAGAAAAGGATAAAGTCAAGGACGGAGAGGATTTACTCTTACCTAGGACGACCTCTCCGAGAGGTCCTAGACACTGGAGTTTCCCGGCTTCACCGGACAGGAACGGATCAGATGCTCCTCACTGCCACAGTAGAAACAGCTCCCCTCGGCTCGACACGTCTCTTGGCGAGACTTGACCATCTTGGTCTGGTCAACCTGCATGGGTTCGAGCGAGTGTGCCCGGGGAATTGCTGGTTGGGAGGCAGGTTTTTGGAAAGCAGGAGCGAGACGAGGAAATCTTCTCTCTCGGGTAGTCTCCTTAACTCGTTCCAAGAAACGGATGTCAATCCGGGTAGCTAGTGACACCAGGTCGTCCAGGGTGGAAGGAATGTCCCGGCCGGCTAGCTCGTCCCTGATCCGTCCGGAAAGACCCTCCCAGAAGATGGACACCAGGGCCTTGTTGTTCCAGGCAAGCTCAGATGCGAGGGTATGGAACTGTATGGCATACTGGCCCACGGTGATACTCCCTTGGCGGAGACGGAGCAGTGAGGAGACAGTAGAAATCCTTCGTCCGGACTCATCGAAGACCTTCCGGAAGGCAGAGAGGAAAGCCGGAAGATCGGACACCAGGTGATCCCCTCTCTCCCATAGAGGGTTTAGCCATGCCAATGCTTCCCCGGTGAGGGGAGACATGATGGATGCCACCTTGGCCTGGTCGGAGGGAAACTGATGTGCCAGGAGTTCAAAGTGCAGCGTGCACTGGTTCAGAAAACCCAGACATAAGACGGGGGTCACCACCAAAACGTGGAGGCGCAGAGAGCCGGGGTCCAGAGCTGGATGCCATGGCACTAATAGGCTGAGGCGCCGCCGGAGCGGGTGCCGCTTGGCTCGAGGCGGACACAGGAGGAATGGACAGCGTGTCCAGGCGGAAGTTGACCGACCGCAGGTAGGTCAGGATAGTTTCCTGTTGGGATCTCTGACGAGAAACCTCCTGGTACAGGTCAGCAAGCGAAGGGGCCTGGGGGCCACCGGGTTCCATGGGCCGTGCAAACTGTTACAGATCCGGGTGGTGGAACCTCTGTGCAGCGGTGCAAGGAGGGGCGTGACTAAGTATCTACTCGGCCCGACCAAGGTCGCACGGCGGCTCAGTCGACTCCGTGAACCAGGGAGGAACCGAGCAGAGGGACCAGGTGCCACTCTGGGACCAACCTTGTATGAGAGCAGGTGACTCCCACGGGTCAGAAGGCAGGAACTGACCGGTACAGCGGATGAGCTCGGCAGGCCGGCTGACGGGTGGTCCCGGGAGACAAGCAGGCTGATTAGGCTGATAGTCAGGCGAGTGTTCCGGGTAGGCAAGCTGACGGGCACAACAGGTAGCTAGCAGGTGCTTCCAGGTAAGAGGGCAAGCGGGCACGGCAGGTAACAGGCAGGTGCTTCCACATAAGCAGGCAGGCGGGCACAACAGATAGCTGGCAGGTGCTTCCAGGTAAGCAGGCTGGCGGGCTCGGCAGGTAACAGGCAGGTGCTTCCAGGTAAAGCAGGCTGGCGGGCACGGCAGGTAACAGGCAGGTGCTTCCAGGTAAGCGAGTGGGCAGAGCCCATAGACAGACTGGCGGACTGGACTGTAGACAGACTGTCGGGCTGGATAGTAGTCAGACTGGCGGACTGGACTGTAGAACAGTCTGGCGGACAGGACTGACTTGTAGAGGACCTGAGGGCTGAAGCAAAGTAAGTAACACAAAGCAACAACCTTGCACGGGCACCTCCATATTCGAGGAGGTGCCTTTTATAGGGAAAGTCCTCCGGCCATTGGCCGGGGACATTTTAGGACGGCGCGCGGCCCCTTTAAGAGGGAGGGAGCGCGCGCCCTAAGCACAGAGCCAGGGAAGCTGCGTGCACCAGCAGCAGCTGCAGGGAGGCCGGAAGACGCCGGAGCAGAACAGCGGCGGAAAGGGGGACGGCGTCTCTGCCTGGCAGAGGGCAGAGATGCTGTTGCTACAAACTTCATGGGTGCCAATAATGATGAGCAGGACTGTATATGCTCATGTCAGGGTTGCCAACCTAATTTTTTATGTGCATTTTTTTCACTGTATTTATACTGACCTGAAGCCTCACGATGCTAGGTCATTTTTACAGCACACTGACCACTGTCAGCTCAAAAAATAAGTTATGGATCTTATAAGTAGGGAAGACCAAAAACAAAACACAAAAATGGCCTGAAGTTATAGTTTATCTTCTATTTAGATACTGTTCGTTACTTTTTATCAGAAGGGTGGTAGGCTGAAACCATATAATAATGACATGAAATTATTTTACCTTTAGTCTTCATTATTTTTATGAATATTGGCATAAATAATTTTGGTGACTTGTTTGTAGTCATATTTGTGTGCATAGGGTTTTAGGTTATAAAAATGTATACCCTGGACACGTCAGCAAATGGTTCACCTCACAAATGATTATATGTCTAAATATCCAAAAATTATCAATCAAAAAACATAAGCACAATATATAATTTTCACTGCCTGAAATTAAATATAAGCAATGACCCGTTCCATTATATATAGAATAGTATGGGAATAGCATATGAAGAAACCTACCCGGCCCATGATCTAGAGCATGCAGGAGAAGACTTTCTGCCTTGCTGTAATTTTTGAGTTTAAGGAAAAGTTCTGCCAGATCACTAAATAAGAAATCTTCAGGATTCATCTTTAGAGCAGCTTCATAATAGTTTATTGCCTGCGGCAGGGTAAAGGCATTGTAAGCAGTAGGAATAAAACAAAATATTACTGTTAATAGAAACTACTTTTCTAATATGAAGTCTGATGATAATGATAAAAATAAAATGCTTGGGTTTACCATGATATGCACCATTTATCATATACTAAAAATTGGTAAACATGTCAGGTGTGAACATGAACATGACTTTATTTCTCTTATTGGTAACTGTCAATCTGTTACACATTAAAGGGAATCTGTCACCACTTTGAAGATATCAGACCTCTACTATGAGCATACAGGTTATAGAAAAGCAAATCTATACATACCTGTATGGCCCTTAGTAGAGGTTTGATTGCAGAGAAATCTGTTTTTATAAACTCCGTTGTGCACAGGCTTGGCGTCCGGGCGACCCCAAACAATCCCCGCCTATGCGCTTAATTATCATATTCCCCCCTCCCCTACACATCACAGGGCCCTGTGATGTGCACTGTGCTCCCTCACTTGCTGGACATGTGCAAAGCTCTGCTCACATAGAGCGTGCTTTGCTTCATCCTGGCCCCATCTCTCCGTGCACTGCGCTGCAGGGTTCTATCGCGCAGGCGCTGGGGAGTCACCCCACCCAGGGGAGGGGGTGATTATGATAAATACACATAGGCGGGGATTTCAGGGAATAATAAACAGATAGGCAGGGATTTCTTGGCGTCCCCCGGACACCAAGCCTGTGCACAACGGAGTTTATAAAAACAGATTTCTGTGCAATCAGACCTCTACTATGGGCCATACAGGTCTGTATAGATTTACTTTTCTATAACCTGTATGCCCATAGTAGAGGCCTGATATCTCCCAGGGGGTGACAGATTCCCTTTAAATTACCCTTCAATGTTAGGCTTGATCTCAACACGTTCATATATGCCTGAGAAAAACAGATGTGTGACTCCGGACGTAATGGGAGTTTCCCACAAAAAAATGTTCCTGTGCTGATATTATAAATGTGCCCATGCTATGTAGTGTATGTACTGTGCAATGGCTGTGTCTGACCATGCAGAACTGCTCCAGTTCATGGTCGGCACACACCACAGCTCCTGGCCAGGGGAAGGGGGATGAGCACAATTCTTTGCCTGAGGAAACAATTTCCCTTTCTGTTTTTTTTCACAGAAGTGAGGTTTTTTTTGCCACATCACCAGTCATGTGAGCTTATCATAAATCAAGTCAGTGACATATACGTAAACTCAGCAGCTGTCAGAGCTCCTACGTCACTGACTGGCTGAAGATGTGGCAGAAATTCTCACTCCTGTGATAAAAGAGGAAGGGAAATTCTGTTTTATCTGCATACTAACTTACCATAAGTGACTTATGCTTTCTCCCCTAGTCAGGAGCTGTGGTATGTACCACCCATGAACTGGAGCAGCTCTCCATGGTCAGACACAGCCATTACACAGTACACAGCAGGGGCACATTTATAAGATTACCTCAGCACCAAAACATTGTTTAACACATCCAATTGTGGAACTTATTATTATTCCAAGATCTATTGATTAAAATGTACTTTGTTCATGGGACAATCGTCCTTGTTTCCTATGTGTTTCGAACGTTAAGTGTCCTTAGTCATAGATTGTGACTTGCCAAGACTAAGGATGCTTAGTGTTCGAAATGGGTGTTGTACGGTGCATGTCTGCCTATATTTCTGCAGCATGAATCATGATTGTAGCCAGGTATATTTTTCTCTGACATCTTCTGGTGTTTCAGAGATGATATAGTTGGAAGATCCAGTCAGGGAACATAACCAGAGATGAGACCAGTCCAACGCCATCCCCAGCAGCTTCTCCCAGGGCCGCTCCATGTGATTTACATGTATCTTGCTACTAACCTGTTAACTCTATTTTCTCTGAAATGCCAAAGCATTTCAAAGACAAATATACGGAGCTGTAATTGTGAAGTCAGGCTCTAATTTATGCTGCCCGTGATTCTGGCAGCATAAATTGGGTGGCAGGGTTTTTTAACAAAACTAAAAACCCAGTCAGAAAACATGCATCGCTAAAGCTCTGTGTATATTAGTTCCCCTTATTCTCCACACTCTGTTGCAGCAGTGCAATGGTTCCTTCTTCCTTGTCTGACGTCTGCTGCTTCTCGAATGAGATAGGACGGCCAGATAAAGATTTATTCATTTCCATCACTCACTGCCTGGTGATAAGTATTATTACCTTGCAGGTTTTACAAGCTGCTTGTTACTGTGTGCACTGTGATATCACGACCAATCTGAGACGTCGGACAATGCAACTAATCTCTGTATAGGGATACCAGGGAATCTCTTAGATTCTGCACCATAGTTTAGCGAGTGCTAACCAATGTGTGCACGGCTATAGTTTTGGCGTATTCTTTACTGGGGTGTAGAAACTAGCAAAATGCAATACTCATTTCTGTATTGACACAAGTGATGTAACTTGAAGCTCATGGGTCCTAATGAAAAATCTTCTACAAGGGCACCCAATTATCACATGTACTTAATAGTATGGATCTTCTCCTTTGGGCCCATGGGACCTTTTGGAGCCCCTTAGGCTCCAGGTCCCAGAGGAGACAGCAACCCATGCACCCATTATAGTTATGCCCCAGATTGACACCCATTGAGTTTTCTCCTTTTACATCAAGATATTTCTCATGCTGCACCAGTTCTCTGGAATGAACTCTCTCATACAATCCAACTAATTCCCAATGTCCACAGTTTTAAACGTGCTCTAAAAACACATCGCTTTAGTCAGGCCTAACACAATACATTACAAATCTAACTGTTCTCAGTTCTCCCTTCCTATACTTTCACCAGAATCTGGTCCTGTCTATCATAAGTTTCCCCCACACCTTCCATACACTCAGTAGCACTTTGTATCTGGACATAAACAGACACTGGCTGGTGCCCAGCTTATGCAGCATTGTATTAATATCCTTATTATAAAGATGACTGGACTGTACAAATTAAGCACTTTTTACCTTTTGTGTCACCCCTAATTCCTCATAGATTGTAAACTTCTGAGAAGGTTCCTCACTCCTCGTTAGAATTGTTGAATTATGTGATAACGTCTGATATTGTTTGTACATTAGTGTTGCAGAATACAGTGGGTACGGAAAGTATTCAGACCCCTTTAAATGGTTCACTCTGTTTCATTGCAGCCATTTGGTAAATTCTAAAAAGTTCATTTTTTTTCTCATTAAAGTACACTCTGCACCCCATCTTGACTGAAAAAAAACAGAAATGTAGAAATTTTTACAAATTTATTAAAAAAGAAAAACTGAAATATCACATAGTCATAAGTATTCAGACCCTTTGCTCAGTATTGAGTAGAAGCACCCTTTTGAGCTAGTACAGCCATGAGTCTTTTTGGGAATGATGCAACAAGTTTTTCACACCTGGATTTGGGGATCCTCTTCCATTCTTCCTTGCAGATCCTCTCCAGTCCCGTCAGGTTGGATGGTGAACGTTGGTGGACAGCCATTTTCAGGTCTCTCCAGAGATGCTCAATTGGGTTTAGGTCAGGGCTCTGGCTGGGCCAGTCAAGAATGGTCACAGAGCTGTTCTGAAGCCACTCTTTTGTTATTTTAGCTGTCGTTGTTTCCTATGTGTTTCGAACGCTAAGTGTCCTTAGTCATAGCATGTGATTTGCCAAGACTAAGGATGCTTAGTGCTTGAAATGGGTGTTGTACGGTGCATGTCTGTCTATATTCCTGCAGCATGAATCATGATCGTAGCCAGGTATATTTTTCTCTGACATGCTCTGGTGTTTCAGAGATGATATAGTTGGACAGTGCCTTTCCAAATCAAATCCTATCAGTTTAATTAAAACAGTGCTGGACTCCAATGAAGGAGTAGAACCATCTCAGGAGGATCACAAGGAAATGGACAGCTTGTGACTTAAATATGAGTGTCTGAGGAAAGGGTCTGAATACTTATGACCATGTGATATTTCATTTTTCCTTTTTTAATAAATTTGCAAAAATTTCTACATTTCTGTTTTTTTTTTCACTCAAGATGGGGTGCAGAGTGTACTTTAATGAGAAAAAAAATGAACTTTTTAGAATTTACCAAATGGCTGCAATGAAACAAAGAGTGAAAAATGTAAAGGGGTCTGAATACTTTCTGTACCCACTGTATGTTAGTGCTAAATAAATCTAATTATTATTTGAATATAAAAGGGACTGGAAACCCTGCAATGATTCCAGTATGGATTGGACTGTCTGAAACTGTATCTTCTAGAACTGGGTCTATGCCATTAAAATACGAAACTCCACTGTAAACCTGGATTACAAAATATGGGATGCTTTACCTCTGGGTCATCAGGAAATAGTCAAACTGAGTCAACATGAAATTATGTTGTACCCCTGGGTCAGAAGCTGCTGGACTTTATACCATTGCATAAGTCAGAGCTGGATATTATTGCATTGAATAACCAGGATGTTTAAGGTTATCCACGTTTTAAGGAGATTTTCTAAACAAAGCCTGATGGCTCTTCTCAGTGGTTGTCCGTTTTGCCACCCTGGAGTCATTCAGACCTGGAGGTCACAGGAGAAGGAATGGCACAGTTCTTCACTAGAAACATTGATGAATCAATTGTTAAAAGACGTTCTGAAAGTTCTATAAATTAGTGGACGACATAAAAAAATGAAATCTGCAAAAACCTTTTTGTACTGATGAGTTTTGACAAGGGACAGGCCAACTCTTTTCACCAGTGTTGCATCATTTGGCTTTTTCCGTTGAGCTTGATCATACACCTCCAAAGCCTTCTCTGGCTAATAAAATAAAAAATTATTATTTTTATCCAGGACATAAATAATTAATACTGATATTACAGAATAATTCAAGTCCATAGATAAATGCTGTGTAAGGGCACATCCACACAGGACTTAACTGCAGTTAAATCCTCAAAGGCAAGATCTGAACCAGACTGTGGAGATGATTTGCTGTATTGCAGGGTGAAATCCATAGTGAAAATCCACAGCAAAATTAATATCAGTTCTGTAATGCCAGATTTTTACACAATAAATGAATGAAATTTCTTAAAGTGGCATCCACAATTCTGGTACTGTATGCAGTGCATTTTTCGCGTGCAAATTTGTGGTAACACATCTGCTGAGTATCAAATTTGTGTGATCATAACCTTAAGCCCTTCCTGACATTGCCAATTTTCAATTTTGCGTTTTAGTTTTTTCCTCCCCTTCTTGCCAGAGGCATAACTTTTTTTACTTTTCAGTCCACGTTTACGTATGATAGCTTACTTTTTGTAGGACGAGTTGTACTTTTAAATTACACCATTCATTTCTACCACATAGTTGTAATGGAAAAACGGGGAAAAAAAATTCCAAGTGCGGTGAAATCGCAAAAAAAACAAAACACAAATCTGCCATTGGTTTTTGCGAATTGTTTTTACGGCATACATTTTGTAGTAAAAATGACCTGGCAGTATGATTCTCCTTAATAGTACGATTACGGTGACACCAAACTTGTCCAGTTTTTTTTTTTATTTTAGTGGTGAAAAAAAATTCCGAAATGTGTAAAATTAAAATTTTTTAGATTGCGTCGCCATTTTTTGAGACCTGTAACACTTTCAATTTCCGGTCTATAGAGCTTATTTTTTGTGGGGTAAGTCGATGTTTTTAGTGATACAATTTTGGGATAGATATGACATTTTGATTACTTGTTAGCATTTTTTGCTGTATTGCGGAGACAAAAATCCCCGCAATTTTTGAGCTTTCAATTTTTTTCTGTTATGGTGTTTACCGATCAGGTTAATTTTGAAAAAATATTTTGATAGATCAGACTTGCCTGGCAGCGGCAATATCAAATGTGTATTATTTATATTATCTTTATTTTTAATAGAGGAAAGGAAGGGGTTTGAATTTTTATATATATTTTTCATATATTTTTTCAGATTTTTTTTCAACTTTTTTTTTACTTTTCACTATATTTATTAGTCTCTTTAGGAAACTATAACCTGTGATCATCTAACTGCTTGTGTTATAAGCAGCAATACCACAGTAATACAGTATATACAGTAGTAAAAATCACGGTCTCCTTTGGAGCCCGCCACTGGCTGGATTTCAAAGGAGCTCCATGATGACAGTCATGGAGGTCTTCAACAGTCCCCTGGCTGTCGTAGCAATCCATCAGCATGTGTCACGGGCGCACCGATGGGCACATAGAATGATGCACCCTTATGACAGCGTACTGTTAATGCTGCTGTCAGAGTTGGACAGCGGCATTTGACAGGTTAACAGTTGTGGACGGAGCACCACTCCAGAAGGGCCAGGCCCTAGGTGTAACACACAGCCATTATCTGCAGGGTACGGGTCAGACTCTCCCCCATGGGACCTCTCCATACACCCACTACTGACTTGCACCGTACATGTAAGGTGGATGTCAGTAAGGGGTTAAAATTGCAGTTTCTGTAAAGGGTTTTCATTATGATCAGTTACCAATGTAAGCCATATCTGGATCCTGATACCTACTGGTTGATGACATCATGTGCAACATATGATGGTGCCAGGTTATATCGCAATGCCGTATGCTGTAAAAAGGATTCCTTTACAAACCGCTTTAAGATAAGCTCCTTTTATTGGAGGAAGTTTTTTTTTCCTGAAGTGATTGTGAAACGTTTTTGCATTTTTTTTTCCAGCCTTCTGATTGGACAATGACAAGTTTGGAGCGGATTCCAACATAAAAAAAACCATTCATCAGGAGTTTTTATCAAAACCTCATCAGGAAAAAAAGTGAGAAAAAAAAACCTCAAAATGACATGTAGATAGCAGAATAGATTTCCCATACAAATGAATAGGTAAAAAGATTTCCAAACATCTTTAGAGCAGTTTTTGAGTAGGATTTTGGGGTGGATCTGCTCCAAAAAAAAAAAGTCTTAAAACACTTTATATAAACATAGTCCAAAGCCCCTCATACACGTTAGATAGCTGTCGGCCAAATGATGGTTCAGCCATTGCTTCAGTCGGCAGATCACTGTCTCTCCCATACACGGGAGCACTCACTCTGCGAAGCGCTCCGGTGTTCACTATGAGAGATCCGCTGCTAGACATCTTTTGTGGACTTGCAGGATCAGTCATGCATTATCCTTAACTCCCCCGACAATCATCTCTTGGGGGCTTTTATATAAAGTACATTAGACAGCTGATATTAACGGATTTGGCCAATGGTTGTCTAATGTGCATGGAGTCTTTATATACATTAGACAGCCGATGGTTGTCTAATGTGCATGGGGTCTTTACTTGGTATCTGGTGCAGTGGGCTCATCATTATAGTTGTTATGTATCACCTATAGCTATCCCACTACTCACAGATTATAGTGAGCTTTTGTATTGGCCAAAATTACTGCAAGATTAGGAAGTACCTCTTGAATGTCCATGTAGGCATCTCCCAGGAGAATACTTGTCTGTGCGCCTGGTAGCTGCTCACTTAGCTCCCTGTCAGGAAAATAGATATATCACTGTTTTCCATAGATTTACTGTAAAGTATGTAAAAATACAGCAGAAAGGATAAAAGCAGAGTTCCATAAAAGACCGAATTGTCCAATGTGTCTCCATGTTAGTCTGATCAAAGATGGGAAACAATAATTCACATATAATATGCAAGTCCAGCAACATGAAGTATGTTAACCATCCTGAGAGAATGATATGTATAGCCGGCAATGGTCTATTCTACCTACATGTGGTGAAAGTCATTGCCACTGTTCTAATAAAATACATATAATCTGGGATTAATATTTGGCCTTCATTACAGCTGAAACATAATCCTGATCACAGCATATATATCCCTTACTTCTATAATCCTCTTTTGGTTAATTCAGAACCACCATCATCTTTTGTCTACCTGGGTTCATTAAAGGGGTATTCCCATTTCAAATATAACGCTAGGATACACGTTATAATCAACGGTGGTCCAGTCTCTAATTCAGAGCTGTGGCACCTTCACAGTCTATTTAAGATAATGGGGCACAGCCCAGGGTAGAATACGCCTTTAAGGGGTTGGTCCACAATTTAAATAAAAAAGATGGAATTTTTTGTTGTTGCGGTAAAAGCCATTTACATGAGTTGTGTCCAGTGCTGTATCTCATCCCCATTTAAAGGGAAGCTGTCACCCTTTTGAGTTATTAATATGGGCATACAGGTTGTATACAGCTGAAATTAGTCATACCCGTAGGTTATTCATACCTGTAGGCCTCCTGGATGATGCCTTGTTCAGTGAAAACCATCTTTTTTAGCTTCG
This sequence comes from Phyllobates terribilis, assembly GCF_046119375.1. Taxonomy (NCBI): domain Eukaryota; kingdom Metazoa; phylum Chordata; class Amphibia; order Anura; family Dendrobatidae; genus Phyllobates; species Phyllobates terribilis. The sequence goes on along the minus strand of NW_027362764.1, from coordinate 132,315,105 downwards.
ATCTTCCAGGCTATGGGGTGTAGGCTGCCTGCAAAAATTTCTCCTCTCCTTCTCTTCAGTTTCCCTTTGGCGTCATGTGCGCAGAAGGAAATCCTGCGCCTGCGCATTCTGCCGTTGCTCCTCTGCTCTGTGGGGAATTCACATTTACTGTGCGCCGGAGATCACTGGACCGGAAGTTACAACGACTCCGATGTGTGCGCACATCAAAATTGAAGACCGTGTCCACAGAAGGGCGGAAGAGTGCGGAGGACAGACAGGCAGAATGTGCAGGCGCGGAACTTCTGGCCGCGCACATGACGTCAAAGGGAAACTGAGGAGAAGGGAAGGAGAAATAGTGTATAATGAAGACCAAAGGCAGTGTTATCTTCCGGCAGCGCACGCCCCATAGCCTGGAAGATGGAAGCTATAAAAGATGATTTTTACTGAACAAAGCATCATCCAGGAGGCACATGTGTATGGCTAATTTCAGCTGTATACAACCTGGTTGCCCATATTAACTCAAAAAGCTCAAAAGGCTGACAGATCCAATTTAAGTGAATGATAATGCACTGCAATAACAGACGGAGCCTATGAATAAAAAGACAATTGTTTTGGAAAAAAAGCAGAACCTTTCTTTTAAATCATAGACATGATTTAGACATAGACATAGTCATTAGCAGCTATTAGGGACAATCTCACTGGATATTTACCTATAACACCCAACATATAACTTCTTATCCATTCGAACTTTGAGATAGATGTTGGCCATCTTTTTCTTGACCTTAATGTAATAGGGCTGGTTTGGTGTGATGTCTCTCAGCATGCTTAGAGCCATTTCCACATCGCCTTTACTAAGACACATATCTGCATTGGCCACAACAATTCGAACCTCTTCCGGGGTACCACGAAATGCATGGATGGCGTCTTGTATTATCTTCGTAGCTTCATGCTGAAACAGAAAATCCGTGTTTCATCAATTTTAATCTCATCAAGAATAATGTGCTTTGTGGTCACTCAGTATGGCCCCAAATGCTGCTCTGGATTTTATCTATTACAAAATAAAGGGTGAATTCTGTGGCACACACCATTCACACCATTTTGGGCAAGCGAGGGATCTGAAGTTCTGCTGTATGCCTTCCAACCTATACATTAACGTTATTTCTACTAGAAACAAGATATACTGACACCATGCTATATGCAGAGTCTATAGGTGCTGATCACTTGGGGATGCTACTAGTTATTGACAGCACTATACTCAGCTTTCTTCTCATGACAGCAATCTGTCTGATGACGGTCTAGGTCTGATTTTTAAGACCAAAACATTACTTATTCTTGGATTGCACCGCTAACAAACCATTATCTTCCTTTTGCACACTTGGGAGGGCAGGATTCCTTTTTTTCTTTCATTTTATTTCGACTTGTTCATAAGTTTTGCATTGTGCTTCATTGAATTTACGATGTCATCTGGCATCTTCATACTGAAGAGTCAAAGCAATCGCACGCAAACCACAGTATTCTGTGGGATTTTTCTTGGTAGAGAACTGGGAGAAAGTAGGGCAAATAGGGTCTTGTTCAACAGACAAAAAAAATATACAGGTGCATCTGACTAAATTACTATATTAAAGTTAATTTATTTCAATTCTTTAATACAAAAAGTGAAACTCATATTATATAGAATCATTACAAACAGAGTGATCTATTTCATGTGTTTATTTCTGATAATGTTGATGATTATGGCTTACAGCCAATGAAAACACAACAGTCATTATCTCAGTAAATTAAAATAATTAACAAAAAACACCTGCAAAGGCTTCCTAAGTGTTTAAAAAGGTCCCTTAGTTTGTTTCAGTAGGCTCCACAATCATGGGGAAGACTGCTGACTTGACAGATGTCCAGAAGGCAGTCATTGACACACTCCACAAGGTCCCAAAGTTCCAATTTTCATTTGGAAATCAAGGTCCCAGAGTCTGGAGGAAGAGAGAAGAGGCCACAATCCAAGCTGCTTGAGGTCTAGTGTGAAGTTTCCACAATCAGTGATGGTTTGGGGAGCCATGTCATCTGCTGGTGTAGGTCCACTGTGTTTTATCAAGACCAAAGTCAGCGCAGCCGTCTACCAGGAAATTTTAGAGCACTTCATGCTTCCCTCTGCTGACAAGCTTTTTGGAGATGGAAATTTCATTCTCCATCAGGACTTGGCACCTGTCCACACTGCCAAAAATACCAATACCTGGTTTACACACAACAGTATCACTGAGCTTGATTGGCCAGCAAACTCCCCTGACCTTAACTCCATAGAGAATCTATAGGGTATTGTCAAGAGGAAGATGAGAGACACCAGACCCAACAATGCAGACGAGCTGAAGGCTGCTATCAAAGCAACCTGGGCTTCCATAACACCTCAGCAGTGCCACAGGCTGATCGCCTCCATGCCACGCCGCATTGATGCAGTAATTGATGCAAAAGGAGCCCCGACCAAGTATTGAGTGCATTTACTGAACATACATTTTAGTAGGCCAACATTTCGGATTTTTCAAGCTGTTGTTATAAAGTATTCTAATTTACTGAGATAATGACTTGTGTTTTCATTGGCTGTAAGCCATAATCATCAACATTAACAGAAATAAACACTTGAAGTAGATCACTCTTTGTAATGACTCTATATAATATAGGAGTTTCACTTTTTGTATTGAAGAACTGAAATAAATTAACTTTTTGATGATATTCTTATTTAGTGAGATGCACCTGTATCAGATTGTGCTAATCTGATCCATAGATTAATGCATTTTGAAACGTTGTTCAGCTGCTGCGGATCCACGGGTTGTTAAACTGATTAAATGAAGATATGGAAAAAATTTGTGGATTCTTTCCGCACTGCCAATTATTGAAGACGTCAGTTATATCACATCATGTGGTTGTCTCCCTTGGAAGAAGTGTGTATCACTTCGAAACGCGTTGAATAAAAACCACATGTTTAATTCTTGATAACTGACATCTTCAATAAAGGGTAGCGCTGAAAGAATTCACAAATTTTTCCATATCCTCATTCCATCGGTGTGATTTTTCTTGCCATTTCTGACTGTGATACAATAACAGTAATTAGTAGTTGCAGTCGTCCCTCTTACATGGCTTCATTTTTATTCTGTATATGTAATAAAAAGGGTTTTCCGGGTCTACAGACCCACTGACACAATATATTCTATGGAACATTTTACATGTCAGGGTTTTTTTGCTGACTGATATTCCACATTAAAAAATGGAGATATGTCTAACTATGCGCTGATTTGCTGCCAAAACGCGCCCCTTCATGTTAGGTTACGTTCCCCCAATGAGTGCTTGACACTGCAGAATTTCTGCACCTATTATTTAAATTATGTTACTTGCGGTTTTTCATTGCGTTTTTTTTTTAACATGTTATTTATTGCGTTTTTTGTCTGTGTTTGGTGTGTCATGCTTTAAATAAAGCGGATTTGTTTTTTAAACCTCCTGGTATTTGGCTTTGACAAAACTTTATTGCTATACTTAGGTGTGGATTATATGAGTTTTTGATGGGTTTCCAACTCAGAAACGCACTAAAAATGCATGTGCGTTTTTTACTAAGTACAATGTGTTAACCCTTGTTCTAATCTTTATTGTTGCTTAGACAATCTTCATTGTTACCCGCTTCCGTTGCTACTGAGTAGAGATGAGTGTGTATATTCGCAGGACTCCAGCCCTGTGTCCAGGTCTATCTGGCAGGTAGATGGGAGGCCCACAAATCTCTTACCGTCCAGAGTCCATGGCACCACATTATCTGTGTGATATGACCGACAGATGACGTCGCACCAGTCCTGGCTAATTAAAAGCCACGCTGGGGACGCCGGAAGGTAAGAGATTCCCGGGCCTCCCATATAGCTGCCAGGTATCACTGACCTGGACGCTGGACCGGAGTCCCGTGAATCGATCCAATTATTTCTACTGCTGACAAATAAGAATACATTTTTGCACTTGCATCTTCCTTGGTTTTAGCCTAAAAACACATTTCCAAATGCTAAAAAGTTTGAGCCCTGATGTAATGCAATATGATACATTTAAGACTAATATCACACATATTGCTTTTCACAAAGGGCAAAAAAAAACAAACCTCTCATTTAACATACTCACAAATTAAATAAAACATTGTCTAGTTTTGGAAAATCTCCAGTCGCTCCCTTACTTGTTCTCCATTTAGTCGAAGAAGTTCTGCAAGTTCCAGATAAACAGAGACGCGCTCACTAACACTGAGAGTGTCTGCCTTTCCTCTTCTGGCTGCTCCCCTCTTCATTTCGGGCAGGCTCATACACATCCTTAACATCTGAGTGGCTTCTGATACTTTTCCTGTTTGCTTTAACACTCTTGCTTTAATTAGATGGTAAAATGGATGTTCTCTCATCTACAAAACACAGTAAAAGAAATAAACAAATAACTTGTGTGTCTGATATATATGTATACACAGTACTGTGCAATAGTATTAGGCAGGTGTGGAAAAATGTTGCAAAGTAAGAAAGCTTTCAAAATTGGAAGTGTTAATAGTTTCTTTTTAACAATTAACAAAAGGCAAAGTGAATGAACAAAGGAGAAATCAAAATTACATCAATTTATGGTGTGACCGTCCTTTATCTTGAAAACAACATCAAAGCATCAATTCTTCTAGGTACACTTGCACAGTCAAGGATTTCGTAGGATCATAGTCAGGTGTATAAGTAACCAATTATACCAAACAAGTAATAATGATCATCATTTTCTCATGTAGGTTGAAATAATCATTGTTTGAAACAGTAACAGCTGTGTAGGAGGCTTATAACTGGATGAAGAACAGCCAAACTCTGCTACAAAGGTCAGGTTGTGGAAGACAGTTTCATGTCACAGGTCATACACCATGGCAAGACTGAGCACAGCAACCAGACACAAGGTAGCTGTACTGCATCAGCAAGGTCTCTCCCAGGCAAATATTTAAAAGTAGACTGGACCTTTAAGATGTGCTGTTCAAACTCTTTTGAAGAAGCACCAAGAAATGGTGCGATGACACAGCATTTAATCTTAATTATCCAAACGTAAATTCAGTAGGCCAGTAATCATACACTATTATCTTTATGTTGACGTTTGAATTTTTGTGTTTTTGCTTGGTTGGTCAAGAAAAACACACTATTGTTCAAATAAGCCTGGATGTTGACACTTTAGTTGATATTTACTGCAACTTGTCTACTAACTTTGCAAGACAGGGACGCAGGGTCATTGAACAATGGATGTTTGCTAAATAAGTTAATTGACCATTGTGTGGGCCCCGTGGCTTGTTGACTTGCACAACAGAGAAAGACGAACTATGCAGATCGATTAAATGCTCAAACAATGAGAGATGAGCCCCTACCACCTCCCCTCTGACCTGTGGATTATGAGGGACTTTACAAAAACACAGCCAAGACAGACTCTTCAGAACAAAAACCAGGGCACATGGCTTCATGAAAAGGGACACAGATTTGACTCTACAGGATGTGAGCTTAAGGGACCAAGACCCCAAGCTGAAATAACACAGATCTGCTCTATTGAATATCACTGAACCCAAGAATACGTTTGGGGAAGCTAGGAATGTGATCCTCTGGTCACCTGGTCCTATGTAGATGTTTGGGGTAGCCAGGTTGGGACCCTCCGTTCACCTGGAACCCATGGATATGTTGGGGGTATTTAGGTTGGGACCCTCAGGTCACCTGGCCCCATGGAGACAGTTTAGAAAAGCCAGGTTGGGACCCTCTGGTCACCTGGTCACGTACCTCAATAGACTGTCAGCTTCCTAAGCTTGTCGTTACCTCCTCTCTGTGGGTGCCCGCCAAAAGCAGGGTGCCACTGGTGGGGGTAGTCAGTCCTGGAAGCCTCGAAGTCGCATCGGCTTGAATCTCGGCGAGCCAGTGGATGGGTGAGACTGTAATTTTGCACCATCTTTGGCATCTTGCTCGGACTGTTCTAAATGTTATTGTCTGTTTGGTGGTTCAACAAAGTATTCCCACACTGTTTTACCCTCATCCTGTGTTGTCTGAGTAGTATTATGTCCACGAAAGACACCTGTGTCTCCACAAATGGGCAATGTTTGGACCATAGTGGCAATGGTTGGCTAAGGAAAGGTAGTGCAAGAGATGAAAGACACATCATGCTTACTTCACTTCAAAAACGGAAGATGTCCAGCAGTGTCTTCAGCTCAGAAATGGCAGCAACTAGAGGGACACAGTTGCACCCACCTACTGTTCGGAAAAATTTGGTCAGAAGTGGTCTTCATGGAAGAATTGAAGCCAAGAAGCCATCTTTCAACTCAACTATGTATAAAAAAGAAAAATAGCAGCAGGTGTGCTGGACTGAATTGAAATACTTGGCAGTAACAGAAAACAGTTTGTTTGCCAAAGGGCTGAGAGCGGTACAATAATGAGTGACTGCAAGAAGGGTGAAGCATGTTGCAGGGTCCTTGCAAGTTTGGAGCTGCATTTCTGCAAATGGAGATGTGGATTTGGTCAGGATTACTAGTGTCCTCAATGCTAAGAAATACAAGCAGATACTTATCCATCATTCAGTACCATCAGGGATCCATTTAATTGGCTCCAAATTTATTCTGCAGCATGACAACGACCCCAAACATACAATGTTATTAAGAAATATCTTCAGCGTAAAGAAGAACAAGGATTCCTGAAAGTGATGATATGGCCCCCACAGAGCCCTGATCTCAATATCATTGAGTCTGTCTGGGATTACAAGAAGAGACCGAAAGAATTGTACAAGCAACATCCACAGAAGATCTGTGGTTAGTTCTCCAAGATGTTTGGAACAACCTCCCTGCCAAGTTCCTTCAATAACGGAGTGCAAGTGCCTAGGAGAATTGATGCATTTTTTAAGGCAAAAAGTTAGTGACACCAAATACTGATTCAGATTAAGACTTCTCTTTTGTTTTTTAACTTTGCATTTTGTTAAAAATAATTTATTAGCATCTCTACTTTGAAAGCATTCTTAATTTGAGGAGCATGTTTTTTAATGAGCATCCATGTAATACATAGATAGCCCTCAAGTGCTGCTGCTTGCTCTCCACTGTGGCTAACACAAGGGCTGCACCAAACAGGGGTTGCTTCCTTCTTGATTATATTCATAGGTTCTAATAGAGACAATGGACAGGGAAACTCTAATGGCACAATTGTTAAATATCTACCATGGTAACATTTGCATATATTTTTAAAAAGTTTTTATAGTTTCAGATAACATCATTATGGCCTATCGCTCAGAACCACCACTGATCAGTAGAAAGGCAACTAGCCTTCAGTACAGTGACTGGCACTGCAACATCTATGCGAGTAGGGCTGTGCAAGATATTGAAGTTCAACCATGCCTAGATTCATTCTCTTGAATGGGTTGAAGTGCTGTGCGAGACACAGACAGAGGTATATGGATGTCACTCTGGGGGTACTTGAGTGTCCCTACATCATCTTGAGCGGTGGAGGTTCCCAGGGTCCTCAGGACACAGACCACATCCTTAGAATAGTCATATCATGGAAATCCCCTTTAATATAATTCTCTTGCATTGTAAGTATGTATGTTATTATGTAATTGGGTGCATAGTCCTATTCCATTCTTCCATGTCCGATTAATATAATGGCTGCCCTACAAACAACCCCAAATTTTCATAAGTTGCCATATTTGTAAAATCAACTAATGAATGCATTTAAGTGCTATAATAATGTACTAGATTATCGAGAATTATTTACCTTAAAATTATGGCTGACTCCTGTCTCTAGAGACTGTGAGCACTCAGTATATTGTCCCTGTGACAAGTGTATCTGTGCCATGAGAAGATGAGCGTCAGACCAGTCGGGGTTCAGCTCGACGCAACGCTGCAGGGTGCCCTGTGCACCATCAAAATTTCCTGCAAAACACACACAGAAGCTACACGATGATTCTCCAATTGTACAGTAATATACCAATGTACTAAAAGCATATGATTTTGTCTTGTCTTCAGTGCCAAAATCAAAACAAAGCCAAAAACAAAAAGTCTCCAATTATTTGTATTGAGAAGTATTTGTTGGTTTTGTTGTTATATTTTTGTTGTGTTTTTGCAATAAAAGAAAAAAAATATATAAACACTAAAATATGAAAATTGACATCGCAACAAACAAATACAAGAATAACGAGTATGAGAACATCATAGGTTGATAATAGAGAATACTGATAAATCTACAGAGATGGAGGATGTCAGTGGATCAAACTGGAATTCAAGTGTATGTTCACACGAGACGTATTTACCGCACAATTACCAGAGTGGAAATTCATCAGAAATTTCAAAGTAGCAAGATCCGCAGGAGACTTTCCTTACGATTGAAGTATGAGGACTATGCTACAGGTTTCCAGTGTAAATACAAGTCAGTTTTCCACATGAAAATCCTCTGTGTGCACATGATCTAGGTCTGTGCAGAAGAAAAGAAAGAAAATCCCTGAGCAGAGATCGGCGGCCGGGGCCCTACCGCGGATAACGGCGGCCGGGGCCCTACCGCGGATAACGGCGGCCGGGGCTGTATTTTCTAGTTTTGAGCAGACTCTGAAGTCTGAACACAAATGAATGTGAATTTTTTCTGATTGGCTTCTAGGAGAGGATCCCTCCATAACCAGCCATAATTTCTGCTCACAGACTTAAGTACAAATCTAGTTACTCCTTGCCCAGAGATGTCTCTAGAGCCATATTACACAAGCATCTTCCCATATACAGGTTGCTTCATGTGACATACCGGACAAATAGATGACCTGAGCCATGAAGTACAGGGGCTCTGGTAGACTGGGGGCCACTGTCATCACTGGTGCCAAAATAGCAGCAGCCTTTTCCAGAATGGAAGAAGCAGACTGGCCAGGGTCTAAGGGCTAGAAAAAAAGACAGAATATGTTTTACAGTCAGAAATGTGATGTTAAAGTGGTTTCTTCCAAACTTTATTTTTTTGGGGATTATGACAAAATTAATTGCATAAAACTTTCAGTCTATAATTCTTTTTTTCTCAGTAAAGGTGAATGGATAAGTTTTCCCAAAACACATTGAGAAAAGTGCAGCTCACACATACTGATCAGCCATTATACTAACACCACAAGCTTAACATTGTGTAGGTCGACCTATGTCACCAAAATAGCTCTGACCCATTGAGGCAAGGTCTCTAAAGATGTTGCCCATTAACCTTTAAAGTGATTTGTGCTACATTAGCCCTTCTGTGGGATCGGACCAGATGAGCTAGGCTTCGCCCCAACCTGAATCAATGAGCCTTGGATGACAATGAGTCCAGGATCACATATTATAAGTCATTAGGGTGCACTGGATGTACATCATATGATGGATCCACCATGGCATTGTGGCTTCCATTACAAACCGAAGACACAAGACAGATCGGAAAGAGCCTTAGATGGCTAATGAGACAGACAAAGATGGTTATGGGTGTGAAGAAGACCTTGCACATACTAAGAGACCCCATTCATATGAAAGTTGGTATCATGGGACTAGTTTCCTAATGAAAACACATGAATGCCCAGCTGAGTGGTCATGGATGGGGTAGTATAATGGGTTTGCAGGTTTACTTTTATTTTATTTTTTTTCGGAATTTTTTTTTCTTAATATCCATGTCTGAGATGACACGATGCTTAGGAGCAAAACTTTATGATTGTGTTGCAGTATGCAAATATTCAAGTATTTGTGATAGATGTTTCCTTAAAGGGATTTTCCCAAGAACAAAGTTAATTTTAATCAATAGATCTTTGAATAAAAATAACTTGCACAATTGGATGTGTTTATAAAACATCTTCCTGTGCGGAGATAATCTTATAAATGTGCCCCTGCTGTGTACTGTGTAATGGCTGTGTCTGACCGTACAGGGACATGGTCTGATCATACCACATCTCCTGGGCAGGGGAGGGGAGATAAAGAGTATACAGACATTACAGCAGGGGATCACAGCTGATTCTTTCTTTGAGGTAAAACATTGTTTAAAAACATGAAACACTTGAAATATTTTACCTCACAGAAAGAATCAGCTGTGATCCCATGCTGTAATGTCTGTATACTCTTTTGCTTCCTCCCCTGCCCAGGAGATGTGGTATGATCAGACCATGTTCCTACACGGTCAGACACAACCATTACACAGTACACAGCAGGGGCACATTTATAAGATTATCTCAGCACAGGAACATTTTATATAAACACATCCAATTGTGGAACTTATTATTATTCTAAGATCTATTAATTAAAATGTACTTTGTTTGTGGGAAAACCCCTTAAGGCTAGGGTCACATGACTGTGTATCCTCTCATCCGAGAAAATCAGACCGATTATGCTAATCACAGTCTGATCAGAGTGTGATCCCATTTTCTCGGATGAGGAGAAGATGGGAAAAAAAACAACATTTCTCCATTCTGTCAGTCAGTGAAAATCGGACTACACTCAGATGTCATCCAAGTGCGATGCGATTTTTTGACAGTCCCTTGACTTGCATGGCCTTGTGCGATCCGATTTAAGGATGCAGATCGCACATGCTGCGATTTTTTTCCTGGACAGACTCAGTCCAAGGAAAAAAAAAAAAAAAAAAAATCACACACATGCACGGTTCCATAGCACATTGGTCAAAGTGTGATCTGTTTTGTCGAATAGCACTCAAACCCAAAATATGGTCGTCTGCACGAGCCCTAAATGGCAGTGATGAGTCTATACCATCCATAGGTGATCAGGTTGATAAGAACATATACAGTGCATTGTGAAAGTATTTGGCCCCCTTGAACTTTTCTACCTTTTGCCACATTTCTGGCTTCAAACATAAAGATATAAAATTCTAATTTTTTAGGGAAGAATCAACAACAAGTGGGACACAATCGTGAAGTGGAATGAAATTCATTGGATATTTTAAACTTTTTAAAAAAAATAAAAAATGAAAAGTGGGGCGTGCAATATTATTGGGCCCATTTACTTTCAGTGCAGAAGTTCAGTGAGGATCTCTGAATGATCCAATGTTGTCCTAAATGACTGGTAATGATAAATAGTGTACACCTGTGTGTAATCAAGTCTCTGTATAAATGTACCTGCTCTGTGATAGTCTCAGGGTTCTGTTTCAAGTGCAGAGAGCATCATAAAGACCAAGGAATACACCAGGCAGGTCCGAGATACTGTTGTGGCGAAGTTTAAAGCTGGATTTGGATACAAAAAGATTTCCTAAGTTTTAAACATCTCAAGGAGCACTGTGCAAGCGATCATATTGAAATGGAAGGAGTATCAGACCACTGCAAATCTACCAAGACCCGGCCGTCCCTCTAAACTTTCATCTCGAACAAGGAGAAGACTGATCAGAGATGCAGCCAAAATGCCCATGATCACTCTGGATGAACTGCAGAGATCTACAGCTGAGGTGGGAGAGTCTGTCCATAGGACAACAATCAGTCATACACTGCACAAATCTGGCCTTTATGGAAGAGTGGCAAGAAGAAAGCCATTTCTCAAACATATCCATAAAAAGTCTCGTTTGAAGTTTGCCACAAGCCACCTGGGAGATACACCAAACATGTGGAATAAGGTGCTCTGGTCAGATGAAGCCAAAATCAAACTTTTTGGCCAGAATGCAAAACGATATGTTTGGGGTAAAAGCAACACAGCTCATCACCCTCAAAACACCATCCCCACTGTCAAACATGGTGGTGGCAGCATGATGGTTTGGGCCCAATTTTCTTCAGCAGTGACAGGGAAGATGGTTAAAATTGATGGGAAGATGGACGGAGCCAAATACAGGACTATTCTGGAAGAAAAACTGTTGGAGTCTGCAAATGACCTGAGACTGGGACAGAGATTTATCTTCCAACAAGACAATGATCCCAAACAAAGCAAAATCTACAATGGAATGGTTCAAAAATAAACGTATCCAGGTGTTAGAATGGCCAAGTCAAAGTCCAGACCTGAATCCAATCGAGAATCTGTGGAAAGAGCTGAAAACTGCTGTTCACAAACGCCCTCCATCCAACCTCAATGAGCTCGAGCTGTTTTGCAAGGAGGAACGGGCAAGAATTTCAGCCTCTTGATGTGCAAAACTGATAGAGACATACCTCAAGCGACTTGCAGCTGTAATCGCAGCAAAAGGTGGCGCTACAAAGTATTAACTCAAGGGGGCTGAATAATATTGCACGCCCCACTTTTCAGTTTTTATTTTTTTTAAAAAGTTTAAAATACCCAATAAATTTCGTTCCACTTCACGATTGTGTCCCAGTTGTTGTTGATTCTTCCCCCAAAAATTAGAATTTTATATCTTTATGTTTGAAGCCAGAAATGTGGCAAAAGGTAGAAAAGTTCAAGGGGGCCAAATACTTTCACAATACACTGTACTTATATTATAGCATATATACGGTAGTTATAAGAATAAGAGAGGGGAGATGCCCATTTCTTACCTGTTTAGGACAATATACTAAATATTCTTTGACAACATTAACAATAAATGTAGGATTGAGCTTTTCTAAATATTCCACTCCGAGAGGAAGGCCGTTTATTGCTGCAAAATGCATTTCCATTGCTTCATTTAAAAAACTGACCACTACTTTCTCCTCCTTATCCATCTTTGAAGCAAGAATTGCCTCCACAAAGCACAATTCCTGCAACACAAAAAAAAATCAGAACAGACTGGTCAGGTGTGAATACACAATTATGTCCCCAAAACACCCGAGAAGTGAGGAGCTATTGGCCTCTGAATTGTATGGACAATTTTAGTTGCCATTGAGGAGTAGGGGGGGAGATGGGTCATACCCCGGTGGTAGCTGTCATACTGATTGACATCATCTTTTCCAGACATATACACCTAAAGTAAAGATATGAGACATCCCCCTATAAGTCCTAAGTTAAAAAAATTATTAAACCTGCCTAGGTCCCGGCCACCCTGCAGTCTGAAAGTGGTCGGTTACCTAGGCAAGGAGAGTGTGCCACTAGCTACCTCTATGCTTTACAGCCTGCTTGTGCCGCTCAGATGATGCCCAGATCGCTTCTCTGAAGACGACCCTGCCAGCTGCTTGGACGAGCGCTCAGTTCTCACCAGCAGCGTGACCAAGATGCTGGTCTGAACTGTCAATCTTCAGGAGACACCGGCCCCTTGAGAACACTCCTTTTAATGATCTTTGAGACATACTGCTGTAGCCACTTGTCTGAAGCCATTTTCCCACATGTGAAAACATTACTTTTTTTTACCGTTACGTTTTTTCTGCAGGTGTCTGCACCAAAAATGAACAATAGCAACCTGCTCTGATTATTGCATTGTTGCTGCATTTTTTTTCAGCATTCTCCTCTATTTTTTGTGCATTTTTCATGTGCCTTTTAGTGCAGAAACTCTACGATCCTGCACTTAAACACAGATTTTTTTTATGTGTATTTTTTCAGGGTCCCCATTGATGTCTACAAGGAAAAGAAAACACACCCCCAAAAAAATCATAGTTCAAGAGCATCTTTAAACGCACAGTGAGCATGAGTTTTCATCAAATCACATCCACTTTGCTAGAAATGTTAAGCGCAGCTGATTTTCTGTTCAAAACAACTTTACACTACGTGGGAGCATGGCCTAAGTGTGTCTTTATGCATTTCGTTAAAATCTTTGCAAGGTCAAACAGGACCATAGAAAGATAAGGGAGGAATGGCTGGGATTTTTACATTTTATATAATGAAAAGCTATTTGTCACAGGGATACTGCGACAAAGAGGGGCCAGAAGACCACCATGTCTGATGTCACGTACTCTTGCACTGATTAGAAGAACTTCACCATCATATTAAACAGTGCAGGTTTCTGCTAGCAGTGCAGAGGTTAATCCCACTTTGATGGTCTCAGCTGTTCAGTGTTGGCCACTCCCCTCTGCCATTATATATATATATATATATATATATATATATATATATATATATACACACTCTCCTCTGGCAATTGCTAGTGCTAGTTCATACTGCCTGGTTCTGGAGTAGGAGGTGTAACTGTTATTGGAGGTGGCATTTGGAGAGTTGTTAAGAAGACTATTGCTTGATGTTTGTCTGTGTGCACATCCTCACCCTCTCCTATTTGGTTTCTCCTTCCTTAACTCTCTGGTGTTCCACTCTGCTGTCTGTGAGTGCATTTTTGTAGGATTGGTATTTTCATTTAACCTGTCTGTCTTCCTTTGTTTGTCAAGTTGGTGTATTCTTATGCACTTCTACTCACCACTTCCCTGGGTGGGGGAGCGGACCAATAAGGGTTTATGTAGGAGCACAGCAATTCACCATCAGAAGTAATCCGGGGAGCAGGGAGACACTAGGCGCCCCCTAGATTGAGGGATGGGGAAGGAGCACCTAACCCCAGGATATCCTGCAACAGTGCCGTGACACTATTAGATGCCATTGTATAATGATGTAATAGCTGTGTTCGTGTTTAAAATATAAAAAAAATCTCTGGATTGATATCTTCTAGCCCCTTAGCAATAATTATCATTATGTGCACAGTGCATATAGTAATATAATTACCAATTGGTACCTGCTCCTGCTCCGCTCCTATTCTGCACCCTGTGACTAGCCAGATCACACAATTACTTTTGCAAGGACTAAAATACACTTTCTCAGTTTTCAGCCTAAAAGACTTATTCTGACTTTAGGCGAGTTTGGGGGTCTTAAGACAGCGTTTCTATGGCTGTCTGTATGAACCAGTACTTATACAAAGTGATTTCATGAGATAGCTTCAACTCGACAGCAGAGGCAAGTATGGAGATTCCAGAGGAAGGTTTATTTTCAAGCTGAACTCTTGAATTATGCACATTAGCAGTAGCTGCAACAACAGCAGCAGCTGCAGTAGCAGTAGATAAAAAGACATTTCTGAAGCAGAGATGTATAGAGATGATCCTCAGACAAATATGACTGACAAACCCTGACACAGGAGGAAGAAGGGAGGGATAATTGAAATCAGGGCCGTGCTACAGGGAGAGGGAGAGGAAAAACTTCTAAAAAGGGCAAACCTAATTGCAAAACAGTATAAGCAGCAACAATACAATGACAATATGGGACATGACAAGACTAAAATATATGTATAGAATTACACCAACAAAGCGACTTCTGGTTCACAGAAAAGACAATGGCCCGATTCATCAAACCAATTTCACCAAAATTTCACTAAAATCGCTTTAAAAAGTTGCAATTTTTTTATGTAACGAGGAGATATGCAAAAAAATTGCGAATTTTAGTGTTTTCTTGACAACTTCTCCCAGCTGCACCAAAATGAGCAGAGTTGGGGCAGGATAGGGGTGTGATGCCATTGCTCGCCTAATGCATGACAAGCTGTGACATTCCTTACACATGAAATCTTACTCCAGTCAGAGACTGGAGTAAGATTTATGGTGTCATGCATGGAGGTGCACACTACTCGTCAAATGCTCCTGATTCATTAAGAGGCGTGCATCTCTTAATGAATCAGGAGCGTCTCACTCCGACACGCCACCTCATCAAGAGCGGTGAGAAGATCGCCGGGGTGATAAACCGGTGCGGGTCAAAATCTTCTGAGTGGACTAAAAGTCACTTTTTCAGTTGAAGCTTATGAGACTCATAACAATGTTCTTATAGAAATACATAGACAAAGCGTCTTCCGGATCACAGAGAAGACTATAGCCCTGATTCATAGAGACTGGTGATGTTCATGTTGGATGAAACTAGAATGAAAACGCTAAAAATCGTAACTTTTTTTTACAACTCAGTGTTGCATAAATATTTTGTGACTCTTCAAAGTGTTTTACGCCAGAATTATGGTGCAATCGCTTTGAAGAATTGGGGCCTAAGTGTGGTCTGGCTTGTCATTTTTTTGGTCTCTGGGTGTAGAAAAGGAATAGAATGGTACTGAGAGGGAGAAGATGGAGATTGACTGTGTGAATAATAACTATTGCTAAGGAGATAGAAAATTATTTTTTTCACCATAGTGCGACTGTGAGGACATCCACTAATGTAATCTGAAATGACTGAATGTCAGAACATTACAAAAATCAAAGCAATAAAACATCTCAAACATTTTGTGGCATATTTGTATATGTCTGATGGGACCCAAGCCTAGTTTAAAACCGAAGCCCCACCTTGTGCTGCTGTGTATAGGGGCAGTATAATGTCCGTATCTGAGAATATACCGCTATCCTGTGTCATGCTGTGGATGGACAAGATGCACATGCACAGCTCTCTCCAGCCTTATTATGTCGCCTGCATCTGAGAATGACATGATCGCTTTTCCCAACAGCACAGAAAAAGACTTAGCTAGGGACGTCATGTTGGAAAATCAGGTTTCTGCTGCCATTTTGAGAGACGTGGATACAGTGGACATGGTCAACTCCTTCAAGTTATCTGTAAAAGTGGACTATGTTGTAAATCTTCTCCAACCTTTGATTTTCCCAGGGACTGTTGTACTTCACGAAGAAAGTCAAGCTGCTGCTCTGCTTCTTCCAGGTTTTCTTGTAGTACCTGGCACCATATAATTCCTAACAATGAATACAAAGAAAATGATCTTCTAAAATTATTTATCCACATCACATTAACTACATCCTAAAAAAAAAAAAAAAAAACAATAAAACATTTACATTATTTTTAAAGAAAAATATAAAATATGTAGAGTTAATGAAAATTCTGTTCAATTATTGACATTCCCTTTAAACCCATAGCGCAAAGCGACGTACATGTATGTCAGCGCTGGGGTTAGTGTGTGGTGTGCAGCTGGCTCAGGAGCTGAGCTCTCTCATTACCTGGTAGGTGCCGGCTATATTAGATCATTGGCATATATCTCTTAACAGCTGAGCTCCGATTGTGGCGGTTAACCACATAGATGTGGCCGGCCGTTAACCATTCAGATGCTGCCGCCAATCTGTGACTGCTGCACTTAAATGGAACAGTTGCAGGTGCTCACATACACAAGCTCCCATCGGTACCCCATGATGCAATCACAAGGCACCGATGGATTACTATGGCATGTGGGGGCATGCTGATGGCCAGCATACAGTCTACGCAATCAGGTGATTGCAGATTAAAACAAAAAAAGAAACATTATTAAAAATATTGAAAAAAAAAATACAGAAAATATATATATATATATATATATATATATATATATATATATATATATATATATATATATATATATATATATATATATATATATATATATATATATATATATATATATATATATATAATTAAAATCACCCTCCTTCTCCCCTATTAAAAATATAGTAACGGGAGGAAAAAAAATAAACATATTTGGTACCACTATGTCCGTAAAAGTCTGGTATATCAAAATATAAAACGAATTAACCCATATGGCAAACGGGGTTAAAAAAACTCTAGAATTATGTTTTATCGGCCACCATGCCTTCCTAAAGAAAATGCAACAAAAAAAACCCTATAAAAACATTGTATGTACCTCAAATTTGCATCAATACAACCATCAACTCGCCTTGCAAAAAACAAGCCCTCATGCAGCTCCATCAACCAATGCTGATCTCAGAGAATGGTGACACAAACCAAAATTTTTTTCATCAATTAAACATGCAAGTTTGGTATCGCCGTAATTGTACTGACCTGGATAATTATGTTTCCAGGTCATTTTGACCATACAATGAATACTGTAATACTTTTTGCCATTTTTTAGTACATTTATGGTAAAATGAATGGTGTCATTCAAAACTAAAATTTGTGTCTGAAAAAACGAGCCCTCATATGTCTATATTGATGAAAAAATAAAAAAAAAAGTTATGGCTCCTGGAAGGAGGGAAGGGAAAAATGCAAATTGAGTGTGGAAGTAAGGGGTTAAATATGCAATCCAGGAACATACGGACCTATAAGAGCTTCCACGTGATTCCCGTCTAGCGTCATGGCGGATGAATACCAGCTGGCAGCTTTAGTCACATTGCCCAGATACAGCTGCTGGTTGCCCAGTTCGGTAGCCAGCTCTGCCTGCTCAGGAGAAATCCCGTATGTGCGCTCACAGAAACCAAAGATCTCCTGCAGGATTGACTTGTTCCTTCCACACTTAAAGGAAAATTGGGGGAAAAAAAGAAAATGTTTAGTATGAATGCAACTTTTTCTTTTTACCATGATAACAGATCATTCGTTGCAGGATCTTTAGGACATACTAAATACTCTGTCCTGCAAAGTTGCTCTATAAGGATATGTGCACTAAGGGTTTTTTTGCTGTTCATATATTCAGTCTTTTCAGCATTTTTTTTCGGCTTTGGGTTTTGAAAAACGCCTGGTGCAAAAAAAAATAGAAAGCGCCCGTCACTTCTTTGAAGTTGTTTCTGATTGGATTGGCCCTAAACTAGAGACTGTCTAATCAAAAGGCTGCAAAAAAAATGCTTCATGAAACAAAAAAACTCCTCCAAAGGCTCCTTAAAGAAAGAGCATTTTCTGGAGTGGTTTCCATTAGAAAAAAACTCAGTGTGCACATACCTTTCAAAGCCCCTACAGACATTAGGCTAATGTCGGCTGAACCTCATGATATTGATATCAGCCGATATTGACGGGTTCGACTGGCAGTCTACTGTGTATGGAGGCAACAAAGAACTGATCATCGGGGAAGATATCGATCGGACATGTCTGATTTTGGACTGCTGATCACTTTGTTCTCCTGCAGATAAGACGCCTCTAGACATGTCTGTTGCCAGTTTTCTCATAGAGAACACAGGAGCACTCGGCCGAATGAGTCATCCTGAGTATAGGAGAGCCGGCTGTTGGCCAAAGCTCCATTCAGCTGACAGCCATCTAATGTGTATAGCCGGCTTAGAGTACACCTGACTATGTAATGGTTGTATCAGCAGTGAAAAGGTATGTAGTTAGTTGAAATTAGGGTGCAGTCAGACAGCCGTATAACACGGACAATGATCGCATCGCAATCCTCGGACTGGCCGTCGGCTCTCCTGACTCGAGCGTGACAGCTGCATAGAAATACATGCCGTCACACTAGGATCAGGAGAGACGACGGTCAGTCCGAGCATTGCGATGCAATCGTCATACGCGTTATAAGGCTGTCTGACTGCGCCTTTAAGAGCACTATTGCAGCCAAGGGCTGATGACAATCTCGTACAGCGATCAAATATGTCGGAGTTACTAAAACAACGGAATATAACTAATAGAAATAAAAATAAATCAGTGAATCACTTTAACAACTAACATACCATAAGTAAAAGGTATTCTTACCAAATTGCAAATTACAAGGAGCTTCTGGAAATGCAGCGCTGGGTTCCGAGGTTCAGATGTCTCAAGGGCACTGATCAATTCTTTCACATAGTTAAGAGCCTGTAGTGTGACAAATATATTAGGGTCTGTAGAAGAACACTTTGCCCCAGGAAGAAGCCGTCGGGCGAAACCCAGGATTGTGTATAAGCTGGCATGCTGCATGTTTGATATACATAAAAATGTGTTTGAAACTCATTTATTCTTGTGAGTGTAACACCCTAAGGTTGTGTGCCCACTATGCGTTTTTCAGGCATTTTTGATGCGGAATTTCCGCAGTAGAAACGCTTTAAAAACCCTTGGTAATCCGTGGCCCATGATCCCCAATAAAAATCAGCATGTTCTGTGCCCATTCTGCGGATTTTTCCGCAGCATGTCCATTATTTGTGCGTTTCTGCATGAGGATTTGAGGTCCCAATGGACTTGAAAAACGCAAGTCAAATCCACATGTAAAAACGTTGCAAAAACACGTTTAAAATGCGCAAGCGTTTAGGACTGCAAAGAACATGCAGAAACGCTGCAGAAATTTTCTGCTTCATTTCTGCATCGTGGGCACATACCCTAATTGGAAGTAAATTGTCCAGCAGTGAGATGCTCTATGTCCAGTTGTTCTATAAGGCCACGGCCCCACTATCAGTATTCGGTCAGTATTTTTTCTCAGGAGTGGGAGCCAAAACCAGGAGTGGGTGATAAATGCAGAATTGGTGACTTGTTTCTATTATACCTTTTCTCTGATTGTTCCTCACATGGTTTTGGCTCCCACTCCTGAGAAAAAATACTGACCCAATACTGACCAAATACTGAGAGTGGGGCTGTGGACGAAGGGAAACGCTAGTATTGTTGGCAGTGATTGCTTGTGGAACTACTAGTCTCAGCAAGGCTGATAACATTGAATGAAGTTTGACAGAGAGGGAGGATTCTGGATGATGTGGATTTTGCTCTAAAGGCAGTAGATGCGGTAACGCTATATTTTATCTGACTTTACTTTGCCTTGCTCCGATCTCACTGAGGTCCTAGTGGTGGAAAGAGTGCCGCCTAAATAATTATAGTGTTACAGAAGAACCCCTCTGTATCACAGGTAGTCAGAGATGCTGGCTTCATTTTAAAAAGGGGTTGTCTTTGTGAGACAGGCCCTTTTAACTTTTTTTTTTCATTTTTTCCTCCTCTTAATCCAAGATCCATAACTTTTTTTCATGTTTTCAACATAGCAATATAAGAGTTTGTTTTTGCAGGATGAGTTAGAGTATGAATGTAGTTTTGATATTACCATATAAAGTACTGAAAAATGTAAAAAAAAATTCAAGTCAGATAAAAATAGTGAAAAACACAATTCTTTTTACGGTTCCATTTTTTACAGCTTTTATTTTGTTGTAAAAATAGAGTGGCGACCTGATTGTCGAGGTCAGTACGATTACAGCAATACCATAATATAGTTTTTTTTATTATTGTAGTCGCTTACAAAAATTCTGAACTTAGAAAAAAAAAAGTGTTCGGTATCTCCATTTTCTCAGATCCATCCTTTTTTATTTTTTATTGATGGAGCTGTGGGAGGGCTTGTGTTTTGTGGTAAGCTGAGGTTTTTATTGACACCGCTTTGGCATAAATATTGCGTTTTGCTTTTTTTGGAGGAGATGCGCTGATTGAAAAATGTCTTTAATTTTTTTTTTTTTACCTTATTGGTTAAATAATTTTACATTTTTATAGATGGGAGTCTTAAAGATGCAGAAATATTTAGGTGCATCTAAATATGCATCGAAACTAACCTTTGCTCCATCTCCTTCTCTTGTGAGACAGTGAATGGCCGTCATCTGAAGAGCATCAATGTTATTCCTCTGTATTGTTAGAAGTCTTCCACATCATGTAATAAAGAAATAGGAATGTAACCCATGATCGGTACTGCAGTTACAGCTCTTACGTGATAGGACTTTAATCACACCATAGATTTGCCTGATATTAGCATTTCCTATCTCACATTTCATCACTTGCTGATTTTTGCTCTTACCGCTGGGCTATTTCCAGACTTTGATCCCAGTCCTGCGTGGCTAGAACATATTTCATCTTTAATGTAAGTGCAGCTGTAAATTTAGGAAAACTAACAATAGTTTGGTTAATCAGATCCAAAGCGCCAGAATAATTCTTTTGCATCATCAGACATTCCGCCTGTAAAGAAAAGACAGAAGTATGACTATATTAGGGTCCGTACAGCACTGTGTAAACACGCGGGCCCTCCTTTTCATCCCAATAGGAACATTTCATTAAAGGGTTGTTCCTGTAAAGCACATTTATCACTTAACCACAATAAAGCTAATAAATGTCTGTTCATGGGCAGTCCCATCACTGAGACAGTCATCAGGTTGTTGCTCCATCACTGCTGCCAGTCAAACATGAAGTCATATTGTGCATCTAAGATCATAGACCAACTTAAAGGCGTGGTACCAAAGTTCTGAACTTATCCCCTATCCATTCTATATGGCAGTGGTCTTCAACCATTCTTACATTGAGAGCCACATTCAGCCCTGAGAGAGGGTCATTATACTATATGGAGGGCTATGTGAGGGCTATCATGCTGTTTGGAGGACTATTTGGGACCATTATTCCTGTATGGAGGACTATGTGGGGGCCATTATACTGTTTGGAGACTGTGGGGTCATTATACTGTTTGTAGTATTTATATATGTATATAGTATGTACCAACATATTTTTCATTATAATAATGAAATGATTTTGTATATCTATGCATTCATTATTTCATTTTTAACTATTTTAGGTACCATCAGTTGAAAATACAGTCACCTGTAGGATTAACTGATATCAAAATTGCAATATGGCATATTATCCCATCTTAATGGTGGATGTACAGTGAAGGAAAACCATAAGTAAGACGCTGGGTGAGAAAGAAGCAACTGTTGGTGCAATAGTAAGAAAATGTATATATGTGCAATTTTTATTTCGGTTTTCTCGTAACACAATGATTTTTAATGTAAATATTTCTTTTAATGAAGCAGAAAATAAGTGACGCTTCTGTCGTCAGCTTTACCTCCCCGTGGGAAGGCACACCCGACAATTTTGAATGTCTACCTGTCCCTGTCATTGTTAGTATACATGACCTGATGAAAGGAACTATATGCTTTCAAAACTCGATGTCCTTTTAAATAGTAAACCCTTTTCCTATCCATTACGATCATGTTTTAAACTTTAATACTGGTGTGAGTGGTGCCAGAAAACTGGCATGAGGACAATGGGAAATCTTATGGAGAAATGCAAGGCGCAGGATAAGCTTCAAAAAGAGACATAATAATCAGACTGACAGCTATGAAAACGACCACTCACCTTTCCAACAATTCCGAATAAATCCTTATTGCCTTGAATCCCTTCATCAAAATATTTAAGGCACTTTGCTAGAGACGTCCCAGGAGTTAAATTCAGCCATCCTTTCAACACCAAGCCCTAGAAAAACATCAGCCATGATGGAAATAAAGATTATGTTGAAGAAACATGTCTTCCCACAGGAAACCTTTCACTCTTCCATTACTTACCTCCCCGGACCTATTAGACACCTTTAGCATCCTGTCCACGTACTCCTGGGCCTTATCACCTCTGCCGAGCAGCCATAGGAGCAAGCCTGCATAGTATAGCGCTTTCGCTCCTGCTGATCGGCGGGTTTCTTTTAATTTTGCCTCTAACTCAGAAACTGCATCACGATCTGTGCAAAATATAACATTTTGAAAATATTTCAAGAGTAACTAAACTTTTCTGCATTTTTTTTTATATATTTTGTAGGCATTTTACATGCCTGCAAATTGGTGGAGGTCTGGGTTCTGAGACCCCCACTGATTACTTAAATGGCAGAGAAGAGTGCAGCTTGGGAGCCAAGAACTCACATGTTCTACTTGAGCACGCATAAAAAGTGGAGTATGGATACAAGAAAAGGCCTATGGCCACAGTCACACTTTCAGTATTTGGTCAGTATTTTACATCAGTATTTGTAAGACAAAACCAGGAGTGGGTGATAAATACAGAAGTGGTGTCATGTTTCTATTCTACTTTTCCTATGATTGTTCCACTCCTGGTTTTGGCTTACAAATACTGATGTAAAATACTGACCAAATACTGAAGGTGTGAACATGGCCTAAGACGTGCTATTGTGTCCACATTCTGCTGTGTGTGAGCGCCCCCTGCCTCCTGAACTGCACACTTCTCTGCTGTCTTTTGAACAATCGGTGGAGTTCTCAGGATCTGGACCCTCACTGATCTGCAGGCGTGTAAAAGGCACGCAAAATATAAAAAAAAATGCCATAATTTCTGTGCACCTGAAATTTATACTTATGAGAAAACGCTTACCAACAACTTTACTTTTTTTGTGTGCGTACATAAGTAACATGACGGCACATAATGAGACTTCAGGGGCATCTTTGATGGACTCCAGCTCTCGGATGGCTTCCTGCACACGATCTGATATAAAAAAAAATAGAAGAATATAATTGTAATTTCTTTATCAGACATATTATATACACAGTGTATAGCAGAACTGTCATAACATATGTGAACAAAAAGGCACAAAAAGCCCCAATCTGTGCTGCGGTCCCTGAGATCTCTGGACAGGGGCTGTATCAGAGCATGCCAATAAAAATCGCATAAAGCTGAAAAACAAGTAAAATGATACAAGACACTTGTATAATAATTCCATCTACGGGTACATTCAGATGGGTGTATAAATCAGACCGAGATCGGACTGCAGTGCACGGACTGGTCGGCGGCTCTCCTGACCCGAGCGTGACAGCTTCATATACACCGCTCAAAAAAATACAGGGAACACTTATACAACAGAATATAACTCCAAGTACATCAAACTTCTGTGAAATCAAACTGTCCACTTAGGAAGCAACACTGATTGACAATCAATTTCACATACTGTTGTGCAAATGGAATAGACAATAGATGGAAATTATTGGCAATTATCAAGACACCCTCAATAAATAGTGGTTCTGCAGGTGGGGACCACAGACCACATCTCAGTACCAATGCTTTCTGGCTGATGTTTTGGTCACTTTTGAATGTTGGTTGTGCTTTCACACTAATGGTAGCATGAGACGGACTCTACAACCCACAGAAGTTGCTCAGGTAGTGCAGCTCATCCAGGATGGCACATCAATGCGAGCTGTCGCAAGAAGGTTTGCTGTGTCTGTCAGCGTAGTGTCCAGAGGCTGGAGGTGCTAACAGGAGACAGGCCAGTACACCAGGAGACGTGGAGGGGCCGTAGGAGGGCAACAACCCAGCAGCAGGACCGCTATCTCCGCCTTTGTGCAAGGATGAACAGAAGGAGCACTGCCAGAGCCCTGCAAAATGACCTCCAGCAGGCCACAAATGTGCATGTGTCTGCACAAACGGTTAGAAACCGACTCCATGAGGGTGGTATGAGGGCCCGACGTCCACAGATGGGGTTGTGCTCACAGCCCAACACCGTGCAGGACGCTTGCCATTTGCCACAGAACACCAGGATTGGCAAAGTCGCCATTGGCGCCCTGTGCTCTTTACAGATGAAAGCAGGTTCACACTGAGCACATGTGACAGACGTGACAGAGTCTGGAGACGCCGTGGAGAGCGATCTGCTGCCTGCAACATCCTTCAGCATGACCGGTTTGGCAGTGGGTCAGTAATGGTGTGGGGTGGCATTTATTTGGAGGGCCGCACAGCCCACCATGTGCTCGCCAGAGGTAGCCTGACTGCCATTAGGTACCGAGATGAGATCCTCAGACCCCTTGTGAGACCATATGCTGGTGCGGTTGGCCCTGGGTTCCTCCTAATGCAGGACAAAGCCAGACCTCATGTGGCTGGAGTGTGTCAACAGTTCCTGCAAGATGAAGGCATTGAAGCTATGGACTGGCCCGCCCGTTCCCCAGACCTGAATCCGATTGAGCACATCTGGGACATCATGTCTCGCTCCATCAACCAACGTCACGTTGCACCACAGACTGTCCCGGGAGTTGGCCGATGCTTTAGTCCAGGTCTGGGAGGAGATCCCACAGGAGACCATCTGCAACCTCATCAGGAGCATGCCCAGGCGTTGTAGGGAGGTCATACAGGTACGTGGCGGCCACACACAATACTGAGCCTCATTTTGACTTGTTTTAAGGACATTACATCAAAGTTGGATCAGCCTGTAGTGTGTTTTTCCTCTTTGATTTTGGGGGTGACTCCAAATCCAGGCCTCCATTGGTTAATAAATTTGATTTCCATTGATGATTTTTGTGTGATTTTGTTGTCAGCACATTCAACTTTGTACAGAACAAAGTATTCAATGAGAATATTTCATTCATTCAGATCTAGGATGTGTTATTTGAGTGTTCCCTTTATTTTTTGGAGTAGTGTATTTCTATTCTCTATGTAGCTGTCATGCTTGGGTCGGGAGAGCCGCCGGCCAGTAAGATTTATATGGCCATCTGAATGTACCCTTATAACTTAGTACTTTAATGTATGATGCATCTCCTAAAATTACCTTCCATAAGGATACTATACGCCTTGAAAAACAGAAGCACTGGGTCGTGGTGATACTTCTGCAGGCCTTCTCTTACGATGTGCTGCACGTGGCGGTAGTATTTATTATTACAGTTGGAAATGATGGAAGTCTATAAAAAAGAAAAATTAATTCAGAGACATTAGATTCTTTGGAGACTTTAGACCAGAGATGTCAAACTCAAATACACATAGGGCCAAAATGAAAAACGTGGACAAAGGCGCAGGCCAACCAGAATACAGTACAATGGGCCCCACATAGTCCTCCATACAGAATAATGGGCCCCACAAAGTCCTCCATTCTGAATAATGGGCCCCACATAGGGGTGGTGGTTCCGGTGTCATGAGCCAAATATAATCACCCTGTGGGCCACATTTGGCCCACAGGCTGGAGTTTGACATGTATGCTTAAGGCTATGTTCATGTGTCACCCCAGGCCTGGATGCCACAAATAATAAAGGCTGTGTCTGAGAGCAGGAGGGAGGTTCCCTGGTAAGGGACAATTAGCATACAGCACCTCCTGTCCCAGGCCAGTAGGGGGAGCTGGCTGCCCCTATAAAAGCTGGAACTGGGGGCAGGGTTAGAGAGAACTGGACGACCTAGCTCAGGAGTGAAACTAGTCCCAGAGAAGGAGGGACAGTTCAGCTGTAGCTGAGGAGGTCGTGAGGCAGTGGAGGAACTGCTACCCAGGGACGTACGGCGCCAAGACCTGTCCTGGCAGAAAGGGAGAATAATCTACCGGACATTGGGGTCCGAGGCTGTAAAGACTCTAATTCCAGCAGCAGAGAACCAAACCGCGAGGGATTTCATGTCCTTTGGCCTAGAAAGCCCGGAGGCTCCGCCACAACAGAAGGGACCAGCAAAGCCAAGAGAGGCCAGAGGTAAAAGGAGCCCAAGTTGCAAGCCATACGGGTGAGAGTACACGGCCCGCTCAGGGACGTGGGCTATTTTACCACTAAGAGGGGGAATAGTCAGAAAGAGCTTAGAGAGCACGGTAGGCCTACACCCTCACCCTGACCAGAGGGGCTTCCCGAGTGTTCTCAGACATCCAGGCCCCCTTCTAGCCGGTACTGTTGTTGGGTCATTACCATCTGTTATAATAAAAACCCTGAACTGTTTAAGCGGACTCTGCATTCTGACCGTCGCGGACGGAACTATCACCCCCAACATCCACCTACTCTGCCCTGGGGCTACACTCCTCCCGTGGGGAGTTATTCTACCTCTGTGCTGCACACCAACACCAGCCCCAGTGGCCTGCCCTGCAGCGGCGGTTATCCCGGACCACAATCCACAGGTGGCGTAGTCGGACATTTAAAACACTGATAAATAGACTGCCACAATTTGGTCTGACCACCCTGAGCCACGGGATCAGGCTGCCACTACTACCCCCAGCATCGTACAGAAGCCCGGTTCCGGGTACCCCACGGCCCAGGGGGCGAGTCATTCACACTGCATGTTTTTTTTCTGCAGCAAATCCTGATCTCTTGCCAGGAGGTTGTTCAGGATTTTTGTTGCTGTTTTCTTGCTCGTTTTTGGTGTGTTTTTTCACTGTCCTTTTGTCTCTATAATGCATGTACATAAACTGTGTGCAGAATTATTAGGCAAGTTGTATTTTAGAGGATTATTTTTATTATTGATCAACAACTGTGTTCTCAATCAACCCAAAAGACTCAAATATCCAAGCTTAATATTTTTGGAAGCTGGAGTGGTTTCTTTTTAGATTTGGCTATTTTAGGAGAATATCTGTAGCTATTACTGTGCAGAATTATTAGGCAACTTAATAAAAACCAAATATAATCCCATCTCACTTGTTTATTTTCACCAGGTAAACCAATATCAGTGCACAAAATTTAGAAATAAACATTTCTGACATGCAAAAAAAAAAAAAAACCCAAAAAATTAGTGATGAATATAGCCACCTTTCTTTATGACGACACTCAACAGCCTTCCATCCATAGATTCTGTCAGTTGCTTGATCTGTTTTCGGTTAACATTGCGTGCAGCAGCCACCACAGCCTCCCAGACACTGTTCCGAGAGGTGTACTGTTTTCCCTCCCTGTAGATCTCACATTTTATGAGGGACCACAGGTTCTCTATGGGGTTCAGATCAGGTGAACAAGGGGGCCATGTCATTATTTTTTCTTCTTTTAGACCTTTACTGGCCAGCCACGCTGTGGAGTAGTTGGATGCATGTGATGGAGCATTGTCCTGCATGAAAATCATGTTTTTCTTGAACGATACCGACTTCTTCCTGTACCACTGCTTGAAGAAGTTGTCTTCCAGAAACTGGAAGTAGGTCTGGGAGTTGAGCTTCACTCCATCCTCAACCAGAAAAGGTCCCACAAGTTCATCTTTGATGATACCAGCCCATACCAGTACCCCACCTCCACCTTGCTGGTGTCTGAGTCGGAGTGGAGCTCTCTGCCCTTTACTGATCCAGCCTCTGGCCCATCAAGAGTCACTCTCATTTCATCAGTCCATAAAACCTTTGAAAAATCAGTCTTAAGATATTTCTTGGCCCATTCTTGACGTTTTATCTTATTTTTCTTGTTCAAAGGTGGTGGTTTTTCAGCCTTCCTTACCTTGGCCATGTCCCTGAGTATCGCACACCTTGTGCTTTTTGATACTCCAGTAATGTTGCAGCTCTGAAATATGGCAAAACTGGTGGCGAATGGCATCTTGGCAGCTTCACACTTGATTTTCCTCAATTCATGGGTAGTTATTTTGCGCCTTTTTTGGCCAACACGCTTCTTGCGACCCTGTTGGCTATTTGCTATGAAACGCTTGATTGTTTGGTGATCACGCTTCAAAAGTTTGGAAATTTCAAGACTGCTGCATCCCTCTGCAAGACATCTCACAATTTTGGACTTTTCAGAGCCTGTCAAATCTCTCTTCTGACCCATTTTGCCAAAGGAAAGGAAGTTGCCTTATAATTAAGCACACCTTATATAGGGTGTTGATGTCATTAGACAACACCCCTCCTCATTACAGAGATGCACATCACCAGATTTACTTAATTGGTAGTTGGCTCTCAAGCCTATGCAGCTTGGAGTAGGACAACATGTATAAAAAGTATCATGTGATCAAAATACTCATTTGCCTAATAATTCTGCACACAGTGTAAAGTTCAGTGAACAAAAAAAATCTCATTCTGGTTTAGGCACAAAAAGCACTGAAAAAAATGCTGAAAACTTGACACCTGCGTTTTTTATGCGTTTTTTTCACCACCCATTACTTCCAATGGGTGAAAAAGGCTGACAT
Source organism: Phyllobates terribilis (assembly GCF_046119375.1). NCBI lineage: Eukaryota > Metazoa > Chordata > Amphibia > Anura > Dendrobatidae > Phyllobates > Phyllobates terribilis. The sequence continues at coordinate 132,286,109 of NW_027362764.1, read as the reverse complement.
GCTCCATTTTGCAAAAAAAACATGCAAAGCACAAAATCCTGAACAAATAAAAACCATGATGTGTGCATGAGATTTCTGGAATCTCATAGACTTTGCTGGTACTATAAAAAGCAGCTGAAAACTTGCATAAAAAAACGCATCAAAAACCGCTGAGAAAACCAAGATGTGTGAACATAGCCTTAGACAGAATCTGTGGACAAATCTATGAGGCAGATAGTTCTGTACCCTCTGTACAGTGCAGCCTGACTGATGTGATAACGCTAGGCAGCCATCGCTGATTGATCACCCAATTGCATCGCTGATCTATTAGTGCAATCAGTTTACCCCCTCCCCAGCGCCCTCTACTGTCATCTATCCTCTATTCATACACACTATCCGTTCTGTCAGATGAAGGTCCTGGGGCCAATAACGTGTCCCCCAATGTGTAACCTCCTGGGCAGCAGAAAAATAAAACGTGCGTTTATCTCACTGATTGAAGGCCGAGTTATCCGTGTGTGATCCATCTCCAGGATGGGTCATCAGATCGGCGGGGGTCTGACACCCGGGTGACAGTGAGATGGAGCTTACACACTGGGAGTAACCCTGTACAGCCTGGAGGTTCCCCACATCTACTCCTGTAGTGTCCGATGATCCTTGTGGTTTGACGCTTACAGACAAGAGGGGAACCACAACTCAGGGGTCAGCCAGCCTGCGGCACCCCAGCTGCGGGCAACTACAAGTCCCAGCATGCCGCAGGCTGCCTCCCTGACCCCTGATAATGATGAATGCTACAGACAAAGTGCTCCTCTCACCATCATCTCAGGGTCTGTCTCCGCCATCCCTTCTCCGCTGACCTTCTTTCCTTATGTTATTGGGCTGGTGTCCTTCCTGCCTATGACTCCCCCCTATACACTGTGCCTGCTGTGATCCTCCTCCAGATCCCGCTCTGTCCGCGTCCTTGGTTACCGGGTCCCTTCCTGTTGTCATGTGACGTCACTACCCGCCAGGCATTCCAGCGGATCCCAGATCTTCTCCACCTGCCTGCCCCATCAGCGCTGGATTAGCAGGCCTGGCGAGCGTGTAGTCGTGCAGTGCGTGTCCCCGGCTCGGGTTGTGCTCCTGTCCCGGCTGTTACCGTCCGCTCCACGACATGGGGCTGTCACTGAGCTCGGAGCCTGCGGATGGAGGCAATGAGGGCTACCACGTCCACGGGGTGAGTCCTCGTCACTGCATGGGTGTATGTACCCTGAAGTTACACGATGTAGGCAGGTGATGTGGGGTCTAAGTGGTCGGATCACATCTCCCAGCTTCTTCTCCTGCTGCTGTATGCTGGGAGTACTACTCCCCAGCAGTAGAAGGCTCCTGTGTTACTGTGTCAGATCAGGATCTGCTGCTGAGGAGCAACTGGAGGGACGTGTTGTGTAATAGGGGAACTATCACCCCCATCCGGTCACAGCCACCTAGTGTCCTGATGATTAGGCAAGTCTTTGATGGAGGGGTGTAAGGCTCTGTTCACATCATGCATGTTTGCTGTGGAGTTTGTTGCAGAAAATTCTTCATCGGTCCCAATTATCTGTAACCTCCTCATTCAGGTGAAGTAAGTGTAAAACATCTCACAAAAAACTCTGCCGCAAATATGTAATGTGTACATTTCCCGATTGTCATGTTGCCCCTCCAGCACTGGGTGCACAGGGTCTCTGCCAGTCCAGCATGGCACAGTGCCTGCCAGTGCAGAACCCTGCTGGAGATCAGGCACTGGAGCCGGGGGCAGCAGAGGGGTAGGAGCCCAAAAAACCTCCCTTTATGCACATCTCCTTTTGTAAAACTAAAACTATAGATACTTCTGGACCCGACCCCAAAGGGCTTCTACTGGAAACACTGCCGAAGAGGAATGTTAGTTAGGCCACGTTCACGCATTCAGTATTTTACATCAGTATTTATAAGCCCAAACCAGGAGTGGGTGATAAATCCAGAAGTGGTAACATGTTTCTATTATACTTTTCCTCTGATTGTTCCACTCCTGGTTTTGCCTTTTAAATACTGATGTAAAATACTGAACGTGGCCTAAGTTTGGGTTGTTATGAAGTCCTGGGAAACCACTTTATTACAGCAACAGGGAAAGCCTGTTAGAGCACATTCCCACAGGTCGTAAATGCTGTGGATTTTCCAGAATATCTGGATGGAAAATCCACTGAGCTCCACAGTTACCAGCATTGTGCATTAGACTCCGAAGTCCCATATACCCGCGCCGCGGAGCTTATCTGCAGTGTAATGCTACCTGGGCTGCAGATTCGGAATTCCCTCCACGCCAATTTATGCTGCTCCTTCAGAAATCAGTGGATTTGGCAGCTATTAATCTAAGGTGTGTAGTGACAAGTAGCTCAGTGTTCTTGGATGGGTCAGACATCAGCCTCTGTGAACTATTGAGTTGCATTGGATTTGATGTGACAGTGTTCACAGGATTGGCATTACTAGAGGATAGACACTTACTGGATTGGGTAACGGGTATATTTTTGAAACTGGACCAAGACAAGTGAAACTCAAATACTAACTGATGGTAAGAATATGAGGTCCTCTATGGATAGAAAGAACAGTCTTGTCCTTAGGAGTACAGTGTACTGTTTATTCCTGGATTTAAAGAAATAAAAAAACTATAATAAGGCTTGGTTCACACTCATCCAGCACTCGGCACTGAGGTCTGCATCATGGTTCCCATTGGAATGCCCGAAAAACAGAATTTCAATGCAAAACCCTACAGAGATGGAGCCGCTCACTTATGAGGCCGGCGGAGTCTCTTTGGACTCTGTTTGGCCTCCGTCCTGGCAGTGTCTGTATTTCTCAGACATGCACATAAGTCTATAGTAGTAATAATAGTTGTACACTTTAGTGCACATCCAAAGTGATCCGTCAGTGTAGAGCATGTATGTGAGCCCAGGCTAAGGGCAGATCTGTCCTATCAGCTTTTCGAGAAACGCTCGTAACAATTTTATTTCCTAATTCTGTCAAACTCCATGTAATGTAGTAAAAGTGCATTAATATACTTACCCATCAACGTCTTCCCTAGTTTCCGCTCTTCTCTTCTTTTAAGTCATGTAAACCTGCCTGAAGAAGAAGCCTCTGCGCTCTGAAAGCTTGCAAATATAATTTTTCTGGTTAGCAAATAAAGGTGTCACTCCTAGAATACTTTGTCATTTTTGGGCAGAAAAGTATTTAGATTGAGGTCACTTGACTTAAAGAGGTTGCCCACTACTTTTTCATTGATGGTCTATCCTTTAGGATAAGTCATCAATGTCTGATCTGCCGGGGTCCGACACCTAGCACCCCCCGCCGATCAGCTGTCATTGGTGTTGATGGCCACCGGCTGGAAATACTTGCAGAGCGGGCTTTCTTCTTGTAGTGACTTTGGCTTGGCACTACTCTTCCACCTCCTATTCAAGTTAATAAGAGGCGGATGTGCAGTACCCTGCGGTGGTCACTATCAGAAGATGGACAGCTCCGCAAGTAAGTACTTCCGACACCGATAACAGCTGATTGGTGGATGTGCTGGCTGTTGGACCCTGGCTGATCAGACATTGATGACCTGTCCTAAGAATAGGTCATCAATGAAAAAGTAGTGAACAACCTCTTTAAATTCCGACTTGCCGGACCATACAAGGGTTTATGTGAGGACCAGCAGTCTGTGTAAGTCTATGGAGCCCCCTTCTAAGACTCCATAGGCCTACATTGAGAAATAGCCCCTCTCCACACTTGCCCCTCGGCAAAAAAGAGGAACTTTTGTGTGGTTTAGAGGACTGGAAGCTGCTGAAGATGGTGATTGGTAAGTATATTAATGCACCTACACTACAGTGCATGGACTGGATTAGGGAAAAATGGCTGGGAGTGCTTGTAATATAAGTGGCGATAAAAAGTGCAAAAATGTTTCTCTTATTGGGAAATATTGAGGTTGCAGTAATTCTGATATTTGATTGGATCTCGCAGTGGGCAACAAGTTGGGGTAAATGACTATGATTGGCGTATTATGTGCTGGTTGTAGTCTGCAGCATACTGCTGTAAAATGAGACATGTCTATTAAAAGGTATCGGCTGTCTAATAAACTTATTACAGTTTTTGGCTTTGCGTCACTGTGCACTCAGCCCGATCTCCCCTTCATCTTCGTCTATTCTGAAGGGTCCATAAAAAAGCTACAGGTGCATCTCACTAAATTAGAATATTATCCAAAAGTTAATTTATTTCAGTTCTTCCATACAAAAAGTGAAACTCATATATTATATAGAGTCATTACAAACAGAGTGATCTATTTCAAGTGTTTATTTCTGTTAATGTTGATGATTATGGCTTACACCCAATGAAAACACAAAAGTCATTATCTCAGTAAATTAGAATACTTTATAACAACAGCTTGAAAAATGTTTTAAAATCCGAAATGTTGACCTACTGAAACGTATGTTCAGTAAATGCCCTCAATACTTGGTCTGGGCTCCTTTTGCATCAATACTGTGTGGAATGGAGGCGATCAGCCTGTAGCACTGCTGAGGTGTTATGGAAGCCCAGGTTGCTTTGATAGCAGCCTTCAGCTCGTCTGCATTGTTGGGTCTGGTGTCTCTCCTCTTCCTCTTGACAATACCCTATAGATTCTCTATGGGGTTAAGGTCAGGCGAGTTTGCTGGCCAGTCAAGCACAGTGATACTGTTGTTTTTAAACCAGGTATTGGTACTTTTGGCAGTGTGGACAGGTGCCAAGTCCTGCTGGAGAATGAAATTTCCATCTCCAAAAAGCTTGTCGGCAGAGGGAAGCATGAAGTGCTCTAAAATTTCCTGACTTTGGTCTTGATAAAACACAGTGGACCTACACCAGCAGATGACATGGCTCCCCAAACCATCACTGATTGTGGAAACTTCACACTAGACCTCAAGCAGCTTGGATTGTGGCCTCTCCACTCTTCCTCCAGAATCTGGGAACTTGATTTCCAAATGAAAATTGGAACTCTGGGACCTTATGGAGTGTGTCAATGACTGCCTTCTGGACATCTTTCAAGTCAGCAGCTTTCTCCATGGTTGTGGAGCCTACTGAAACAGACTAAGGGACCTTTTTAAACGCTTGGGAAGCCTTTGCAGGTGTCTTTTGTTAATTATTTTAATTTACTGAGATAATGACTGTTGTGTTTTCATTGGCTGTAAGCCATAATCATCAACATTAACAGAAATAATCACTTGAAATAGATCACTCTGTTTGTAATGACTCTATATAATATAAGAGTTTCACTTTTTGTATCGAAGAACTGAAATAAATAAACTTTTTGATGATATTCTAATTTAGTGAGATGCACCTGTATATCCCCCATACCTGACATGATTCTCCATCTATTCCTTGTAGCGATTTCTTCCATCATAAATCCATGTTGCTTACAAAGCGTTTTTTTTTTTTAATCAGCTTGTATTAGCAGTGATGGTCTGATTAATCTGTGACTGCAGATGGCGGCCTGTGGTTGGTGGTATGAGGAGCGGCAGCGGTGTCTGCAGATGATCTGCTGTGATTATATAAGTCCGCTCTGTTCCTAAAACTCAGCATTTTACCAGTACAGATCTGTGACTTGTTCTAAAAGCGTTTTGGTGTTCATCCTGGCTCCATCCTTGGCTGCGATCAGTGGTAATGTACAGTCGTGTTTGTACACGCCGCCTCTCCTGTATTATGTCTGCATGCCTGATTGCTTAGAAAAGCTCCACCGGTCACCAGATTAGTGCAATAAATCATTCCGTCTGAATCCTTCATAGAGCCAGGTTGTTGGAACTGACTTATGTAAACTAGATTATAAAGGAAAACAATGGAAAGAAACGATAAGAAATTAATAAATAGAAACTGGGACCCATGTAACCCCTCCATTACACTGTAAAGCTATGTTCACACGTTGCATTTTTGCTGCGTTTTTTTCTTCAGGCAAAACCTGCTCTCTTGGCAGTAAAGAAGCAACGTAAAAAAAAGCAGGTTTTGCTGAGTTTTTGCCTCGGTTTTGTCAGGGTACATTTGTCTCTTGTGCATGCTGATAAGTTGTTTTTTTATGCACTAAACTTGATTCAACTTCCTCAGGTTTTGGCAGTAAAAACGCAGCAAAATCTGATACCTGTGTTTTTGCGCTACCCATTTCAATGGGTGAAAAACGCTGCAAAAACCCTGAAAGAAGTGACATGCTTCATTATGCCAAAACGCAGCTCTTTGACAAAACAGTCAGGAAAAAAAAAAGTGTGCATGAGATTTCTGAGGTCTCATAGATTTGCTTGTACTGTAAAACGGAGCTGACAATGTGCATAAAAAATGCAACGTGTGAACATAGCCTAAGGCTGGGGTCACCAGACAGTTTGTCTCTATTTTAAACTGATACTTTTTCATATGTTTTGTATATTTTTTTTTTTATATATATAAACATAAAAAAATTAAAAGCAAAAAAATGAATGTAAATGGATTTTTAAATCGTTTTGCCATAAACATCAGGACCTGTCACCATGAAAATGCCATCCAGTCTGCAGGCACCATGTTAGGCCGGTTTCACACTCCCGGATATTTCCGGTACCGGAGATGTCCGTGTGCACCTGTGTGGCACACGTGTACCGACTTTTGGGAATCAGCGGTACAGTTAGCACTCTTTCCAAGCGCTGGGTGCTGAACGCTGCTCTCTTCATTGTCCCTTGCTTGGGCTGCGATCAGCACCAGCAGAGGTTAATCATGAGTGTTGTAGTCTGCTCCCGGTGTCTCCACACTCCGCCTGTAAAAATAAGATTAAAATTTAAAAAAAAATCCATATACTGACCTGTCCTAAGTGTCCCCTGCTGTAATCCTCTGACCTCTAAAGCCAGGAGAAAGCAGAATGACTCCTACAGCAAGCGGCTCAGGAGCGGTGTCCTGTCACTTGCTGAGCGCAGCTTCGGGGCCAGCTCGCCGGAGCGAGCCATTCTCTCCGACTCCTCTGCTGAGCGGTCGCATGGATTACAGCTGGTGGACACTTAGGACAGGTGAGTATATGGATTTTTTTATTTGATTCTTATTTTTACAGGTGGAGACATCAGGAGCAGAATACAACTCTCATCATTGTCCCTGCTTGTGCTGATCGCAGTGCCGGCAGGGAACAATGATGAGTGCAGAGTTCATCACCTGGCAGCTGATGCATGCAGTCTGAGCCACGGGTGGGGTAGCTGCCAGAAATCGGTCAGTTGAGTGACATAGTCCCCGGCCCGGCTTGAAAATGTCTCTGAAATGTCGCAGCATTTCTGACAATGATACCTAGCTGAAATGATGGAGCCAGTGTCTGATTCATGCTGCCTAGGTTTCGAGCTAAATGAATCAGCTGTTAGGTTACCTTAAGGCTGTGTGCCCAGGATCAGGCAAAACACTGCTATTCCTGAATGTGAGCACGTACCCCAAAGGATTTTGCAGGTATATCAGCACTTTTTTTTTTAAGACCATGGTCATGCTCTATCTAAAAATAAGAAACTCAGCCTAATGTAAATCCCTGCCCCTCCAATATTGAATCTTCACTGCTACATCGGGGCTTCGTTGACACATCCGTAGCGGTGACGTCACGTCTACTGCCAGCATCTGACCAATCACTGGGCTGAACAGGCATGTGAATAAAGATGACACAAGCCTGCTCAGCACATTCATTGGCTGTATGATAAAGAGCGAAATTTGTAAAGGTTTTCCCCCGTTTCAGTCATTCAGGATGTGTGTTTTTTTGCAATTAAAATTCACTAGCTTCACCAAATATTTCCCCAAAATGTGATTCACACTGAATCAATTCACTGCAAATCACCAAGTAATCTAGCTGACCTGAAAAGATACCGTATATGTCACACTCTGAGGTCTCCTAGGTCTGTGTCCAACCTCTTTAACGCAAACACAGCTTTAGTAATGTCACATTGACCTCAACATACGTGGCTATGGGCAACTAGATGGTAACCGTTCTTCAGTTCTGTGCTGTCACACACAGTGTATTAAGGCTTTCTCTCTCTGTGCCGATTGCTAAGCTGTGACGTCATATCACTATCCAGATTCACCCAAAAATGTCTGCTGCATTCCCTGCTTCTGCTTTTATACAGGCTATGTCATAGGTCCTTCTGATTAGCTATGCTATTCCATGTGATGTGATAGCCTCATGGCATTATTCGGAAGTATGCCTAGCCGTGCCGAAGGTCTTATGAGCTTTCTCTGGCAGATGCAGTCTTCTGCATTGAGTAAAACGGCAGCGGGCATTTTTGGTTATTTGTACGAGGCTATCGCAATATTGCTCGATTTTTCTGGGTCCAGTGAATTTTCCAAAAACTTGAAATCTGGTGTAAACGAGAAAGTAGTGGCACTGTTGCAGTCGTTGAGATTGCATCTGTTAGTCTATGAATAAATGAGAATTGGAATAGGGATTGTTGCACGGCTTTTATTAAATCTCTCCTTTGAGTTTTCTGTTTCATTCTTTAGTGCGATCTAAGTTCTCTCTACACAGTTCTCCAAGTTTTATATAGGCAGGAAGTCAGTGATGATGGTGGTGCCTAGAGCAAACCCTGGAAAATCTGCTACAGAGACGTAGACTGGCATCAGCGCTGTGCAGACTCTGTATAACTCAGTTTTTCCAGACTGGGATGTCAGGTTGGTGTACAGGGTGTAACGCATCGCGGCTCTGGCGTGGCTCTTGACAAACAAGTAATGTGTCTCCTCCCTTGTAAATGAGTCTGCAAAAGTTTGAACAGTGATGCAGTTTAACTCTTTTTTTTTTTCTTTTTTTTCATCTAGAACTTCAGTTGTGCACGAAATTATACTGGTGTTCAGAGAGCGTTAACAGGTTAAAATACCAAGGCCCTGATTCATCAAGACTGCTGTTTTGCACGCCAGTTCTGACAAAGTGTGCGCACCCTGGAGTAATATGTGCCAAATTCAGAGTAACTAAACTTTCACCAATTTTTTTTACATATTTTACAGTACACTTTAATTGCATGCAGATTGGTGAGGTCCAAGTACTAAGATCCCCACTGATCACTCAATAGATGTGCGCAGCTCCGGAAACTGAAACGCACAGCTCCTTTCAGAGCGGAGTACGGATTCAATAGGAAGCATAGGCTTTGTAGCTCTGTACTCCTCTCTGTGCACTTGTGTCCTGTGCTGCACATTCCTCGGGGATCTATGGAGCAATCGGTAGGGGTGTCCATACTCAGACCGTCGCTGATCTGCAGGCGATTTAAGTGCTTTTAAATGGAACCTGTCATGCAAAAAAAACCAAAACGTGATTAACCTGTCGGTTAATAGGGTTCTGAACCTGTCCGGAAACCACGCTCAGACCTCTGCTGCCGGGAGGAAATTAATTTATTCTTCCCTGCAGGCTCGGGCTTTGTCATACTTTTGGGCTGATTTGGCTTCAGTCACCACTCAGTCACAGTGAGCGGCACCTGTAACCACACCTCAGCACTGACTGACAGCCGGCTCTAATGCTGAACTGGCTGTGAGTCAGTGTCGAGGGCGCGGTTATAGCCGCGGCTCACTATAACTGAAAGCTCGAGCCTGTCGGGAGGAATAAAGTTAATTTCTCTGTGCGGGCAGGTTCAGAACACTATTAACCTGCAGGTTAACCCCACATCTGCAGGTTAGAAGCGATTTTTTTACATGACCAGTTCCCTTTAATATCTGGGGGAAAAAAACCTCAGTGAAGATTGTTACTCTTTAAGCTGCGTGCGCCTCCTAATGAATTTTGCACATTCTTCAGCTGTCATTCGCCACTGAAAATAAGGTACTCCGGACAATTTTGTGACGAGAATTATGAAGAGTAGCAGATTATTAATAAGCTTGAAAAACCTTTTTGAATCTCTACAACTAAGAGAAGAGCAATGTGACGGGACCTGTCCATCAGGTCTGGTCTCCTGCTCCTCCACCAGCGGCCATTCTGAGAACGTGAGAGCTGTGCAGTCGGTGAGGAAGACACTAAGTGCAGGAGGAGGACCTATCCTACTTTATATTAGTGACACAAAATCATGTCCTCAACGTGTATATAAAGGTAAAATGGTTAACCCTGTGCAGTGCATGTGGCTCTTGGGATGGAGCCCCCTGGAACGGCCATATACATTAATTTATACACACAACACTCGTGCGTGGGGTGAAATTATTAAGCTGTTTAATATCATTGTAAGGCTGAGTTCACACGGCGTCTTCTCCCTACGGTCAGTGTCTCCGTCGGGGCTTACGTCCGAACCCACCACAGAGCAGGACTTGGGTGTATACGCTGACGAGGCAATTGAGTATAATGATGCAGTCACCATGTGCTCTGTTGTGCATCATTTTCGGCTGTAGAAGCCTAGTTGACGCGGGCACCAAGACTTGGTCGACCATGTCTTTCTGCCCTCCTCCGATAGGCATATGTAGTCTAAAATGATGCACAACCGAGCACGTGGTGATTCGTCTGCATCATTGGCGCATATGGACCGACGGAGCCACTGACCGTAGGAGAAAACGCTGTGTGAACTCAGCCTTATACAGCAGCAGGACACTTGCTGTCGAGAACAATGATATTGTGTGCTCAAAGAACGGTTGTGTTTATTGATAGTCTTTGTGCAGTGTATGACTGCCGATCAGCTTGCATGTAGTCAATCGGTGGCATTTTAATGTTTGCGGTCGGCCACTGTAGCTACACCTTTTTGGGAAACTTAAATGGGGGCCAATCAGGCACACACTCAAGCACCGTGCTTACATTGCCCATCCCTATAGCACCTCCACATAATAGTACCATCCAGCCAGGTCACTGTCTTCCAGTTCTCCTGGAACATACACTTTGCTGTTGACTTTGACATGCTCCTCAAGATAGCAGGTTTAGTTCCCATTTAGACAGGCCGACTACAGGCATTAACGACCACTTAACCGCTGCAGTCAGTCTTATTGGCAGTCATTTGATAACCCGTTTAGACCGGCTGACCACACTTCCATGCAGAAAACAATTGTTCTGCGCCCTTAGAGCATCATGTTCTCGGCAGCATATGTGCTGCTTACACACGATGATAATTTTAAGGCTTGCTTTAATATCCTGTCAACTGACGTACGAGCGTCTGGTTCAGTCATGAGTAGTGTTGAGCGATACCTTCCGATATCAGGAAATATAGTATCGGATTGGATCGGACCGATACCCAAAAAGTATCGGATATCGCCGATTCCGATACCGGAAACCAATGCCAGTCAATGGGTCACAAATATCGGAATGAAAATAAACCCTTTCTTTCCTTGTAGGTTAATTCTACATGAAGTAAAACAACTAAGAATAATGTAGAATGTATTACGCGAAAAGCCGGCAATTCATCAGCGGCATACACCGGTACCCGACAATTTACAACAGAAAGAATAGAGCTTCACACATAGATTAGATAGATAGAAACATGTCAGTCACATATATAAGAAGTACAGTGATAGTGTTGCTTACTGTACTTGTCATTTAGTGTAAAGGATTTATTTAAAAAAATAATAGTGTTTTCATGCACTGTCTCTTTAAAAAAGCCGGCCGGCAATTCAGCAGCGGTACCCGACAATTTAGAATAGAAAGAATGGAGAATCACACATAGATTAGATAGATAGAAACAGATCAGTCACATATATATGAAGTACAGTGTTGATTACTGTACTTGTCATTTAGTGTTAAAATAAAGGATTTATTTAAAAAAAAATTGGCGTGGGGTTCCCCGTAATTTTAGGCTCTAGCGGAGGTTAAGCAGACAGCTGGGGCAGATGTTTGAAGCCTGGGAAGGGGGTAATACCCACGGAGCTTCCCAGGCTACTAATATCAGCCCCCAGCTGAATACCTAGCCTTTACTAGCTATCAAAATGGGGGACCCCCCCAAAAAATGATGTGGTGTCCCCCCTAATTTAATAGCTAGCAAAGGCTAGGCAGACAGCTGGGGGCTGATATTAATAGCCCAGGAAGGGTGCCATGAATATTGGCCCCCTCCCTGGCTAGAAACACCAGCCGTCAGCCGCCCCAGAAATGGCACATCCACAGGATGCGCCAATTCTGGCACTTAGCCTCGCTCTTCCCACTGCCCTGTAGCGGTGGCAGTGGGGTAATAGAGCTGGGGTTGATGTCAGCTTATAATGCCAGCTGACATCAAGCCCAGGTTAGTAATGGAGAGGCGTCTATAAGACACCCCCATTACTAACCCCATAGTGAAAGTTAAAAGAAAACACAACACCCAGAATAAAGTCCTTTAATTGAAATAAACACACAATTCTTTATTGTTCTAAATTAAACCATACTTACCATCACGCCCATTCCAGCTGAAGCCAATGATCTCCTGCAATAAAAGAAAAATAATAAAGCAACATCATCCTTACCTTTCCATGGTTCCTACGACAGCTTCAGCTCTGCTACATCGAGATGACAGGCTGGACCGCAGCAGAAAGCTGCCATCCAGCTTGCCAAGCCGCAGACACTGAGAAGCGCAGGCTTCCTTGCGCTCCTCAGTGTCTCTCTGACGGCATCCAGATGAGCCGGGTTCATGTCCAATGAACTCGGCTCACCTCATGCACGTCACTGACAGCGTGGGAGAATTCTCACGCTGAAGCGCTGAGTGCAGGAGAATTTTCCCACGCTGTCAGTGATGTGCAAGAGGTCAGCTGAGTTCATTGGACATGAGCTCACCTCATGCACGTCACTGACAGCGTGGGAGAATTCTCACGCTGAAGCGCTGAGTGCAGGAGAATTTTCCCCACGCTGTAAGTGACGTGCATGAGGTGAGCCGAGTTCATTGGACATGACCTCGGCTCATCTTTATGCCGTCGCAGCGAGACACTGAGGAGCGCAAGCATGCCTGCGCTTCTCAGTGTCTGCAGGATGACAGGCTGGATGGCAGCGTTCTGCTGCGGTCCAGCCTGTCATCTCGATGTAGCAGAGCTGAAGCTGTCGTGGGAACCATGGAAAGGTAAGGATGATGTTGCTTTATTATTTTTCTTTTATTGCAGGAGATCGTTGGCTTCAGCTGGAATGGGCGTGATGGTAAGTATGGTTTAATTTAGAACAATAAAGAATTGTGTGTTTATTTCAATTAAAGGACTTTTTTCTGGGTGTTGTGTTTTTTTTAAATACTTTACTAGAAATTCATGGTGGTCATGTCTAATATTGGCTTGACCCCATGAATTTCGTGATTATGGCCAGCTGATAATGCCAAGCTGGCTCTAACCCCTTTATTACCCAGTGAGCCACCGCACCAGGGCCCTGGATGAGTTGGGTACAGCGCCAGAAGATGGCGCTTCTATGAACGTGCCATTTTCCGGGGTGGCTACGGACTGCAATTTGCAGCGGGTGGGGCCCAGAAAGCTTGGGCCTCCCTGCGCTGCGGATTACAGCCCCCAGCTGCCTAGTTGTACCTGGCTGGACACAAAAACAGGGCGAAGCCCCACGTCAATTTTTTTTTTAAGCATTTCATGAAATAATTTAAAAAAAGGGCTTCCCTATATTGTTGTGTCCGGCCAGGTACAAATAGGCAGCTAGTGGTTGGGGGCAGCCCGTTCCTGCCTGCTGTACCTGGCTGGACACAAATATAGTGCGAAGCCCTGCGTATTTTTTTTTTAAATTATTTCATGAAATTCATGAAATAATTAAAAAAAAAATTGATGTGGGGCTTCGCCCTATATTTTTGTCCAGCTAGGTACAGCAGGCAGGAACGGGCTGCCCCCAACCACTAGCTGCCTATTTGTACCTGGCCGGACACAACAATATAGGGAAGCCCTTTTTTTCTTAATTATTTCATGAAATAATTAAAAAAAAAAAAAAAATACGCAGGGCTTCGCCCTATTTGTGTCCAGCCAGGTACAACTAGGCAGCTGGGGGCTGGAATCCGCTGCGCAGGGAGGTCCAAGCTTTCTGGGCCCCACCCGCTGCAAATTGCAGTCCGTAGCCACCCCGGAAAATGGCGCGTTCATAGAAGTGCCATCTTCTGGCGCTGTACCCAACTCATCCAGGGCCCTGGTGCGGTGGCTCACTGGGTAATAAAGGGGTTAGGGCCAGCTTGGCATTATCAGCTGGCCCTAAGCCCGAAATTCATGGGGTCACGCCAATATTAGACATGACCGCCATGAATTTCTAGTAAAGTATTTAAAAAAAACACAAACACCCAGAATAAAGTCCTTTAATTGAAATAAACACACAATTCTTTATTGTTCTAAATTAAACCATACTTACCATCACGCCCATTCCTGCTGAAGCCAACGATCTCCTGCAATAAATGAAAAATAATAAACCAACCTCATCCTTACCTTCCCATGGTTCCCACGACAGCTTCAGCTCTGCTACATCGAGATGACAGGCTGGACCGCAGCAGAACGCTGCCATCCAGCCTGTCATCCCGCAGACACTGAGAAGCGCAGGCATGCTTGCGCTCCTCAGTGTCAGGCTGTGACGGCATCCAGATGAGCCGAGTCTCTCACGCTCACCGCATGCGCAGAAGAATTCTCCCACGCTGTCAGTGACGTGCATGAGGTGAGCTGAGTTCATTGTCGGCTCATCTGGATGCCGTCACAGCCAGACACCGAGGAGCGCAAGCATGCCTGCGCTTCTCAGTGTCTGCGGGATGACAGGCTGGATGGCAGCATTCTGCTGCGGTCCAGTCTGTCATCTCGATGTAGCAGAGCTGAAACTGTCTTGGGAACCATGGGAAGGTAAGGATGATGTTGCTTTATTATTTTATTTTTATTGCAGGAGATCGTTGGCTTCAGCTGGAATGGGCGAGTGGCCATCATTACTTTAAGAAATGAAGGTCAGTCAGTGCGAAAAATTGGGAAAACTTTGAAAGTGTCCCCAAGTGCAGTTGCAGAAACCATCAAGCGCTACAAAGAAACTGGCTCACATGAGGACTGCCCCAGGAAAGGAAGACCAAGAGTCACCTCTGCTTCTGAGGATAAGTTTATGCGAGTCACCAACCTCAGAAATCGCAGGTTAACAGCAGCTCAGATTAGAGACCAGGTCAATGCCACACAGAGTTCTAGCAGCAGACACATCTCTTCAACAACTGTTAAGAGGAGACATTGTGCAGCAGGCCTTCATGGTAAAATAGCTGCTAGGAAACCACTGCTAAGGACCGGCAACAAGCAGAAGAGACTTGTTTGTGCTAAAGAACACAAGGAATGGATATTAGACCAGTGGAAATCTGTGCTTTGGTCTGATGAGTCCAAATTTGAGATCTTTGGTTCCAACCACCGTGTCTTTGTGCGACGCAGAAAAAGTGAACGGATGGACTCTACATGCCTGGTTCCCACCGTGAAGCATGGAGGAGGAGGTGTGATGCTGTGGGGGTGCTTTGCTGGTGACACTGTTGGGGATTTATTCAAAATTGAAGGCATACTGAACCAGCATGGCTACCACAGCATCTTGCAGCGGCATGCTATTCCATCCGGTTTGCGTTTATTTGGGCCATCATTTATTTTTCAACAGGACAATGACCCCAAACACACCTCCAGGCTGTGTAAGGGCTATTTGACCAAGAAGGAGAGTGATGGGGTGCTGCGCCAGATGACCTGGCCTCCATTGTCACCAGACCTGAACCCAATCGAGATGGTTTGGGGTGAGCTAGACCGCAGAGTGAAGGCAAAAGGGACAACAAGTGCTAAGCATCTCTTGGAACTCCTTCAAAAATGTTGGAAGACCATTTCCGGGAATACCTCTTGAAGCTCATCAAGAGAATGCCAAGAGTGTGCAAAGCAGTCATCAAAGCAAAAGGTGGCTACTTTGAAGAACCTAGAATATAAGACATATTTTCAGTTGTTTCACACTTTTTTGTTAAGTATATAGTTCCACATGTGTTAATTCATAGTTTTGATGCCTTCAGTGTGAATGTACAATTTTCAAAGTCATGAAAATACAGAAAAATCTTTAAATGAGAAGGTGTGTCCAAACTTTTGGTCTGTACTGTATGTGACTGACATGTTTCTATCTATCTAATCTATGTGTGAAGCTCTATTCTTTCTGTTATAAATTGTCGGGTACCGGTGTATGCCGCTGCTGAATTGCCGGCTTTTCATGTTTCACTGTGAGCACTGTTCCCATCGATTTGGGCAACCACCTCCCCCAATACATTCTACATTATTGTTAGTTGTTTTCCTTCATGTAGAATTAACCTACAAGGAAAGAAAGGGTTTATTTTCATTCCGATATTTGTGTCCCATTGACTTGCGTTGGTTTCCGGTATCGGAATCGGCGATATCCGATACTTATTGGGTATCGCCCGATCCAATCCGATCCGATATTTCCTGATATCGGAAGGTATCGCTCAACACTAGTCATGAGGTGATTGCCATTTAGACAAGTTGTTAATCAGGACATTCATTCTTGATTATAGGTCTGTGTACATGGGCCCCTAGGCTCAGAATGGATTAAAAATTCAAAGGTCATTCAAAAGGTCGTCTCATAGCTCCCTGGACTCTTCATAAAGCACCCACAGCTGTGGCCTCCTGCAGTCACAACCAGATGACACTGTAGGCCCACTTTGATCTTTGAGCCACTTCATTCCTCAGAGACTAAGGGTTGTTAACTAAGTAAATGTCCAGAGTCCATACCAGGTATTTGTCTTATGCAGTAAAGGCACCTCTTAAAGGCAATGTATTAGGGCTCTATCACACGTACTGGAGACACTGATAATTCAAATCTCTGGGTTTTTGCACATGTCATTGTGTTTCCACGGACCGTGTGTCCATGTGCTCCATACGCTGACATGTCCGTTTTTTTGCGGATACCCTGTTCTCAAAAGTGTCTCACGCTGAACACACACAGATGACATCCGTGTGTCACCAGTGTGAGACGTACCGACGTCTGGTAATCGGTGTACAGTTAGCGCTGTTCCCAAGCACCCGGTGCTGAACACTGCCCTCATCATGGTTCCCTGTTGGCGCTGCGATCAGCACCTGCAGGGACAGTTATGAGGGTAATAGTGTCTGCTCCCGTAGTGTCCCTGTGTAAAAATAACATTAAAATAAAAAATCCATATTCTCACCTGTCCCCTGTCCCCCACTGTAATACGTGCGACCGCTCAGCAGAGGAGCCTGGTAGAATGAGCTGCTGCAGCTAGGAGCCCCAGAGCTGAGCTTAGGAGCGATGTCCTGTCACTCACTGAGCGCAGCTCCGGAGTGGCTCATTCTCCCCAGCTCCATGGTGGGGGACATCTCCGGACAGGTGAGTATAAGGATTTTATTATTTTAATCTTATTACACAGGGACACTGCGGGAGCAGACTACGGCTACCCTCATCATTGTCTCAGCTGGTGCTGATCACAGCGCCGGCAGGGAGCCATGATGAGGGCAGTGTTCAGCACCTGGCGCTTGGGAACAGCGCTAACTGTACCGCTGATTTCCAGGTGCCAGTCCGTTTGATCCTGATGAGGCGCACAGTTGCCACACGTGTGACACACACGGGACACAGATACCTCCGGTACCGTTTTTTCTGGTACTGGAAATGTACAGACATATGGAACCGGCCTTAGAAATGCCCTATTGTTTAAGTTAAGTTATGTACTCCATTTTACTACTTGTTAAAAAAAATTGTTTTACTGGGACTCCATTGTGATCTGCTTATCATGTGTTTTTTAACTTTTTACTATCTATTCTTTGCATTTTTCAATGTTTTTTTTTTCTGCAGCAAAACCTGATCTCTTGGTAGGAAAGAACCTGCATCCAAAACACTGGTTTTGGTGCATTTTTTGGTGTGTTTTTCAGGATCCCAAAGTTCAGATTTGCTTCCACCACAGAAGCATGAACACAGGTCAACAATCCAAGACATATGTGAAACCATATTAACCAGAATTTAAAATGTAACAGTGGGGGAGGTGAATTGTTCAGGAATAGTTTGCCTAAGACACTGGCAGTCCATTGAGTTTGTATGACACTATTTACTTTCATACTATGGTCTGCCATTCATATTCACAGGCATTGTTCAATTTCACACCTCCCTGGGCCACAGGTATTGTTCAATCTCACATGTAGCTCTTGGCTGAGCACTGTTTACACTGTAAACATCACTAATTTAATTAAACTCTCCTAATACAAACTACCATCTCAGTGACTAAGACAAGATGGTAAAATCACAAAAATATGTGTTTCACATACTGTTGTACTTGCTTATTTTCACTAAAAATGCTGCAAAACCTGATAGCCATGTTCACATCAGGCGTTTTGTTCACTACCCATTACTTCCAATGGGTGAAAAACGCTGAAAGAAATGACGCTCTATTTTGCAAAAAAACATGCAAAGCACTAAATCCTGATTTAAAAAAAAAAAAAAAAAAAGCAAGATGTGTGCATGAGATTTCTGGAATCTCATAGACTTTACTGGTACTGTGAAACGCAGCTTGCATCAAAAAACGCTGAAAAAACCAAGATGTGTGAGCATAGCCTTACTTGTCCTGTACACTGTACCAGTATATTAACTGTGCTATCTGTGCCAACTATCTTTTTTTTCCCATGGGGGTTTCCCTGTTGGTTCACCCACCAATACATTTTTGTGTCTATTGAGTTGAATATATATACATGTGGGGTTTTTTATCCATTTTTAGTAAAAGCTATAGTTTATTATTATTTTGGTCCAGTAATTTAAGTATTTGTTTTTGTTTAGAGCCTGATCAGGCCATAATGGCCAGTGTAAATATTGCAAGACTACTTTTCCAGTAAAAAAGTTTTTTTTTTTTTATATATATATTTATAAAACTGATTTAGAGAGAACCTGTCATCAAGATTTTATACCCTCAAATTGAGATATATATATATATATATATATATGGTGCTTTCATGCTGAGTAAACCTTTCTTGTAGAAAAAAAGTCTTGCTGTTTTAGAGAGATCCATAATTGAAATTATATGCTGATAAGCTTCAAGTTCAGTGGGTGAGCGCTGCACTTACAGCTCTCCTGCCTCTCCCCCAATTCCCTGCAGGCCTCCTGTCTGATTTACAGATTACTCCATGTTTCAGTGACTTATCAGTCAAAGACATGAGACAGGCAGGAGAGCTGTAAGTGCAGCGCCCGCCCACTGCATATAATGTTAATTATGGATCTCTCTAAAACAGCAAAACGGATTTCTACAAAAAGGGAAAAGATTTACTCAGCATGAAAGCACCTTTACATATATGCCATTAGTTTGGAGTACAAAATCCTTATGACAGGTTCTCTGTAAACACGGTCATTCCCTGATGGTGGCTTCCCTTTGATATCTAACCTTTATTGATCATGTAGATGAATGAGGTGATTAGCATTAGGGATGGAAGATCACGTTTCTGTGCTCCTATTTAGATCTTTGTTTAATAATTTCCATTGTTCTGATCCATTATAATAAAACGACAGAAGTTCAGAATCCATAGACTAAAGTGGGATCCTTTTGGGTTTCCTTCCCGGTGGCTGTCAGTTTACCGATCAAAGTATTTTTGTCCAAATCTGAACACAGCCTAAGAAATACAGCACAGAGGATCAGTTGTATTTAGCACTAATTAATGTCCCAACCTAATCCCAATAAAGTTCCTATTGAAAATTGACTGCTCTGGAAGTGTTGGCAGTCCCGGCCTCTTAGTAATGTCAGCTCCGCAGTGACCTTGTTTACTCTGGACCTTCAGGAGCTGTCAGCTGTCCAGCCACCGACACAACAGATGTCTCAAGTCTCTGGACTTTTCCCCTTTCTATTTTTAATGTCCTGTGTGTGTTTAAATGAGATAAGTCAATAACCGTATTATGTTTCTGTAATTCATTCTTGAATGGCAATGCTTAAGGCTGTGGTGTTTTTTGTTAATTATTCTAATTTACTGAGATAATGACTTTTGTGTTTTCATTGGCTGTAAGCCATAATCATCAACAATAATAGAAATAAACACTTGAAATAGATCCCTCTGTTTGTAATGACTCTATATAATATGAGGTTCACTTTTTGTATTGAAGAACTGAAATAAAGTAAGTTTTTGATGATATTCTAATTTTGTGAGATGCACCTGTAGAACAAAAAATTGCGATGTGCGCTGTGGTTCCATCTTTGTAATTCTATTAATGCTATAAATGAATTTAAAAAAATGTCAATAAAAATTCATACTCACTAATTGATGATCCGGAGTTCCAGGTGTCTGGACTGTGAATTAAAATGTCCGTGCCATAGAATATCTCAACACGCCGATCCGGCTTCAAATAATCTGGGACGGGCAAGGGAGTCACTGTATCCAAATGCTCCCTATGGAGAGAGACTCTCAGTGGATTTGGAAGCTCTCAGTATGGTCTGTAAGGTTAATCCTATGTCTGTAAAAAGATCGAGCAGTGCCCAGCCGGCAACACCGCAACAGGCTGTGAGATACTGAGCGAGCTACTCTGTGATTCGTGACGTCGCCAAACTTTTTTTTTTTTTTTTTAAATATGGATAACCTATAATAAAACTTCACTAGAAGTTTGGCAGGACTTACAAGAAAGGTTGAAAAAGTTGAGCTTGTTTAGCTTAGAAAAACGACACCTCAGAGGGGATCTCATTTACATGTGTAAATATGTGTGTGGTCAGTACAAAGGTCTAGCCCCTGACTTATTCCTTCCAAAGACCATACTAAGGACCAGGGGGCACTGATTACGGGTGGAAGAAAGACGATTCCGTCACCTAAACAGGAAAGTGTTCTTAAGGCTGTGTGCCCACTATGCTTTTTTTTAAGCATTTCCACAGCGGCAATTCCGCTGCAGAAACGCTTAAAAAACGCTTGGTAGAAGGTCTGCCATGTTCCCCAATGATAATCCGCATGTGCTGTGCACATGCTGCAGAAATTTCCGCTGCAGATTATCATTGCTTAAAAAAAACGCTGCACTACCAATTATTTTGCGGAATCACAGCGTTTTCGCCGCTATTGACTTGCATTGAATCGCATAATATCCGCATGTGTACATGTGCACATGAGGATATTAAGGGATTCAATGTGCGGATGGTACCCGGGTTTGGAGAAGAGGAGACTCTCGTCCAGACCCGGGTACCATTGTACCTGTAAAAAAATAAATAAATAAAAATAATAAAATTAAGAAATATACATTATACTTACCTTCTGATGGCCCCTGGTCTCCATAGCGAACCCTCCTGGCTCGCTGGCAGCTCACGATGGTCTAAAAGGACCTGCCATGACTTCATTTAGTCATGTGACGGGTCACGCGACCGCTGACGTCGGCGGTCGCGTGACCCGTCACATGACTAAATGACGTCATGGCAGGTCCTTTCAGACCACTAGTGACACCGGACGGATCGGATAAGGACACCGGGGGCCATCAGAAGGTAAGTATTTATTTTTTACCATTCTTTTACGGTCACACTATATAAATCCATGCCGGTTGCATGGATTTATATAGTGTGACCAAGTTGACAAGCACTTTCCAAGTGATGCTAAAATCGCTTGACAACCCGCATGCGGAAATGCAAGTGAAGAACGCTTCACATCCGCATGTCCCTGGCAGGAAAACGCATGTACAAACCGCATGCGTTTTTTTCTGCCAGGGAGATGCAGAAACGCTCAGGAAAAATCTGGAGCATTTCTGCATCGTGGGCACATAGCCTTGCAGTCAGAGCAGTCGGACTGTGAAATGCCCTACCACAAGAGGTAGTAATGGCAGACACTATAACAGCGTTCAAAAAAGGGCTGGATGATTTCCTTGATACAGGTAACATTGTGGGCTACAGTTAAATTAGACAAAATGTTACACCTATAGAGTACTTTTGATCCAGTGTTCTAGGACTGATCGCCTTTCTTGGGCTCAAGAAGGAATTTTTCCCAGTGATGCAAATTGGCTGAATGTATCCTGGGGTTTTTGCCTTCTTCTGGATCAACAGATTTAGGTACAGGGATTTTAGTAATACCATAACAGTAATACAAAAATAAAACTAATTAAAAAACTCTAAACTGGTTTATTTGTAATTGTAATAGTGCAGTAATAATAAAAATAAAAATGGTAATTCATTTGTGAGGCCTAGTTCCAGTAAGTTAGCGTAGTGTTGGTATGGGGAGTACAATTGGGGGAGAAAGGTTGAACTTGATGGACCTAGGTCTTTATTCAACCTACGTTACTATGTTACAAGGTTACGGCTCCCTAGCACTGAATTGTCCCCACTACTTCCCTGTGCCCCTGCCCACATTAGCAACATGGCATCAGTGCCCATTCCTCAGTCAATAACCCCTCTGATGGGCCACTAGGTCTCTCCTTGGTGCTCTGTTCTCCTGTCTATTCCTATACAACCGCCTCTCATACAGTGGGGAAAATGAGTATTTCTTACGCTGCCAATTTTCACATTGTATGATTTTAAATAATTAAAGGGGTTATCCACTACCTTGACATTGATGCCCTATCCTTAGGGTAGGGCACCAATGTATGATTGGTCGGGGTATCGCACGCGGCACCCCTGCTAATCAGCTATTATCGGTGCAGGCGGCAGCGGCCGTAAGTCCTTACCTGTGGTGCCTGGCCATCAAGTTCTAGTGGCCGCTGCTTGTAGCTGCACATCCATCTCCCATTCAATTGAATGGGAGGCAGATGTGTAGTTGCAAGCGGCGGCCACTACAACTTGATGGCCAGGCACCGCAGGTAAGGACTTCTGGCCGCTGCCGCCGGCACCGATAACAGCTGATTGGCAGGGGTGCCGCGTGCGAGAACCAGGCTGATCATGTATTGGTGCCCAATCTATGGATAGGGTGTCAATGTCAAAGTAGTGGACAACTTCTTTAAATTGCATTTTATTGCATGAAATAAGTATTTGATCACCTACCAACCAGCAAAAATTCTGTCTCTCACAGACCTGTTAGTTTTTCTTTAAGAATTCCTCCTACTCTGCACTCATTACCTGTATAAAAGACATCTGTCCACATACTCCAACCTCTACACTATGGCCAAGACCAAAGAGCTGTCTAAGGACACCGAGGACAAAATTGTAGACCTACACAAGGCTGGGATGGGCTTCAGGACAATAGGCAAGCAGCTTGGTGAGAAGGCAACAACTGTTGGCACAATTATTAGAAAATGGAAGAAACACAAGATGACTGTCAATCTTCCTCGGTCTGGGGCTCCATGCAAGATCTTGCCTCATAGGGTGAGAATGATTCTGAGAAAGGTCAGGAATCAGCCCAAAACTACATGGGAGGAACTGGTCAATGCCCTGAAGAGAGCTGAGACCACAGTCTCAAATATTACCGTTAGTAACATACTATGCCATCATGGATTAAAATCTTGAAGGGCATGCAAGGTCTTTTTGCTCACGCCAGCACATGTCCAGGCCCGTTTGAAGTTCGCCAGTGACCATCTGGAGAATCCAGAGGAGGCATGGGAGAAGGTCATGTGGTCAGATGAGACCAAAATAGAACTAGAAGAAGGATTAGTACAACCCCAAGAACACCGTCCCAGCCGTGAAGCATGGTGGGGAAAACATAAGTTGGGGGTGCTTTTCTGCAAAGGGGACAGAACGACTGCACCATATTGAAAGGAGGAAGGATGGGGTTATGTATTGTGAGATTTTGGTCAACAACCTCCTTCCCTCAGTAAGAGCATTGAAGATAGTTTGTGGCAGGGTCTTCCAGCATTACAATGACCCGAAATACACAGCCAGGGCAACTAAGGAGCGGCTCTGTA
Organism: Phyllobates terribilis; assembly: GCF_046119375.1. NCBI lineage: Eukaryota > Metazoa > Chordata > Amphibia > Anura > Dendrobatidae > Phyllobates > Phyllobates terribilis. Next base: position 132,262,531 of record NW_027362764.1, on the reverse strand, counting down.
AGAAGCATTTCAAGGTGCTGGAGTGGCTTAGCCAGTCTCCAGACTTGAACCCAATAGAAAATATTTGGAGGGAGCTGAAACTCAATGTTGTCCAGTGACAGCCCCAAAACCTGAAAGATCTGGAGAAGATCTGTATGGAGGAGTGGGCCAAAATCCCTGCTGCAGTGTGTGCAAACTTGGTCAAGAACTACAGGAAACGTCTGACCTCTGTAATTGCAAACAAAGGTTTCTGCATCAAATATTAAGTTCTGTTTTTCTATTGTATCAAATACTTATTTCATGCAGTAAAATGAAAATTAATTATGTAATAATCATACAATGTGATTTTCTGGATTTTTATTTTTAGATTCTGTCTTTCACAGGTGAAGTGTACCTACAATAAAAAATTACAGACCTCTCCATTCTTTGTAGGTGGAAAAATTTGCAAAATCGGAAATGTATCAAATACTCATTTTCCCCACTGTATATACTTCACCTCTCTTCTTGCTTTCTTACCACTTGCCACCTGTGTTCCTTCCCTTCTCCTGCAGGGACAGATTCTTCTAATCCACGTATGCTCCCGCATCAAATGCAGGTGAAGTGTGCGGAGCCAGTGACCTGCTCCGTGTCCTGATGATGTCCGATCATCTCATGCACGGAAGAGGCAGGCATGTGCCAGAATCTATAGCAGAAGCAGGAGCCGTGGGGGGGGTCTGGCAGAGACTGGGGTCTGTTGTGGCGTTTCGTCCAATCTCTGTATAGTATATATAGATTTTACCTCGGTATTGAGAATTTTGAGAATGAAAGGTCAGTCCAGGAGAAGAAAGAAGCAGATTTCTCTGATAAATTACAAAGTTACTTTTTTTTCAAGTGTTTGTTGGTTTTAATTTTTATTTCATAAATCAATAGGTTACTCTTTAAATGTCTCCCTGTAATTTCAAACCTCTGTATCTCATTTGATACATTGCGCCAAATAGACAATCTGCAAATCACTTTATTAAATAATTCTATTGTCTTGTCACTTGTCTTGTATATTGTGCCAGTCACTAAGAACCCGATTCATTAAGACTGGCATTTTGTCCACCAGTCTTAATAATGTGCGTGCAGGAATAAGATGTGACTGATGCATTAAGAGGCGCACGACACTTAATGAATTGTGCCCATCTTATTACTGGCATGAGTCAGGGACTGGAGTAACATTTCTGATATAAGTTACCCCACAGCTTTTGATTCATCAGGCGAGCTTTGCCATGTCCCGTCCCACCCATGGTCCTCCCACTCTGGCGGAGCTGGCCAAAACAGAAGACGCCAAAAGTTACAAAAGGATTGCGACTTTTCAAAGTGTTTTACTGACCAGCACGGTGGCTCAGTGGTTAGCACTGCAGCCTTGCAGCGCTGGGGTCCTGAGTTCAAATCCCACCAAGGACAACATCTGCAAGGAGTTTGTATGTTCTCCCCGTGTTTGTGTGGGTTTCCTCAAGGTTCTCCGGTTTCTTCCCACACTCCAAAGACCTACTGATAGGAAATGTAGATTGTGAGCCCCAATGGGGACAGTGCCCATAATGTCTGTAAATTGTCTGAATTGTAAAGCGCTGCGGAATATGTTGGCGCTATATAAATATTATTATATGGCTAAAAATTCTTTATTTGGGGCCGTTGTGTCGTCCTTTAGCCTAACTTGCTTTCCACTGATGATTGTCAGGTGTAATTCATCTCTAGCCACGGATTCAGATTATAGGAAGTGGGGGAAGTTTTTTTTTTTTTTTTTCTCTCACTTGTCATCCCTGTGATGTCCGTGTACAATATTTTTTTTTTTACAGTAGCAGCTATTAATCATTTACAGGATCCTTTTTATACAGAAGAAATGTAGAATAACGTGGCCATTAAAATCAGACTTCTCTGCATCAGTGAACTGACTTATTACAGTTGTCAAAGCATCTTTTTTTGCCTTATTACAGTTCATCCTTTAAAGTAACGCGCTTCAGAACGTCTGTTCTATGTTTTCTACACAACATATTTGTAAATTTAATGTATTTTTTTTTTTTTAAGGTACAAGAAAATTCTCCAGCACAGAAAGCGGGACTTGAGCCTTTCTTCGATTTTGTTATTGCAATTGGACATTCCCGGCTGGTAGGTTATTTCTCATACTATAAACATTCACATCTTTGCTTTCTTGGGGTTGTACTTTTTAAACTATTGAAGGGGGTTCTGTACTTTTTGGAGAAGAGAGGAGACCTGTACAGTGTTACTGAAGACCGAAAAAGTCAGCAGAAACACATGAAATAGGGAAAAAGTACAGGATAGAAGCTGTGCTGATCTATAAGCTGATGAAGCACCCTGGATACAGACAGAGCTTACATTCAGACTGTATTACGAAGAGAGACACTCTCACAATCGAAACCTAGATCAGGATGCGAACTGCATATCATGGGGTCTGAAAATGAATGAAGATTGCAGACTGAAACTATAGTTTTTAAGGGTATGTTCACGCTTGGCGTTTTTGCAGTGTATTTTTTTCTGCAGCAAAAACGAGAGTGTTGGCAGGAAAAAGCTGCGTAAATTACACACGTTTTTCCATGCATTTTTTGTGGGTTTTTTTTTTGCATTTACATGCATTTTTTTCCCCTCTTTTATTAAAATTGATCAAAAACGCTGCAAAAAACAGTAAAAGCATTCACCTGCTGCAGATTTGAAGAAAACGCCCAGCGGCTCCAAAAACAGAAGAAAAAAAAAGTTATGTGCATGAGATTTTTGAAATCTCATTCACTTTACTGGTGTTGCAAAATGCAGCACTTGATGGCTGATTTAATCCTCCCTGAAGTGCCTTTAACAGCCGCAGGTGGATCCAAGGTAGTAATGCCATGGATGTGGGAGCAGCTCTGGCTGATCCTGCTTTATAACCACTGTACACTAATTTGCTGTGATTTTAGTACATATAATCCTCCTTACAGACTAATTTGCCGGGTACACAGCGCTGGCATAGAACCTGCCCAGCGAGAGTCTGGCAGCAGCAGCCTGAAGACCTTGGCAGCGACTCTGTCTTGTGTGCACATATTTATGGAGCAAGTGTGACGGATATAAACAGGATAAGAACAGGAGGCTTTTGATATCTTAAGTATAGTTACACCTCTAGCCTTAGCTTTACATGTCAGTTATGTCACATTTTATACTATTTTCTTCTGTGTCAGTGTTATTAGTAATGTTACTCATAATCACAGATCTGAAAATGTACCTCCACCTAAATTTTGATAAAAGAATTATTATGGGTAAGGTCAAGTATACTCAATACTCAAGTCTTGGTCTACAACTTGTCACTGTGACTCCTTATGCGTACTAGGAGTATCTTCATTAACCGTTCTCAACGTCAAAGGTTGCTGACCACTGCTATACATAATAATCCCTTGTCACAGCACTTATAAAAGTTACCTACAAAACGTTGACTTTGGAAAAATGAGAATATCCCTTTTAGTGGTCACTGTCATTTTAACAAACTTTATGTAGATCAATAGTCCAAGTGAATATATGAAACTTTGTAATGTATATCATCAGAGAAATATTATTCTTTCTCCCCCCTCTCCCCTCCTCCCCTCCTGAACTCAAAAAAACAGCTAAAATCCATATTGCTTAAAATAAGTTGGACTGCCAGCTAAGTGAGGGATCAGATTACAGTTGTCTGTTGAATTCTATGGAGGGAAGGAGCAGAATGAAAGAGGCTGAGAGATGCACACGGACAGTGCTGCTGCTGCTTTCTAAAATTCCAGAAAGTGTTTACCTAAGCCCAGATGTGGACTAACAGCTACACTGCTCAGTACTGCTGTATAATGTCCTTTTTCTGACCATTTGTTACATAGTTAGTATCGCAGGAATCCCTCATGTCTGTGTGTATGGGAGACATAAACACATAGTCACGTTTTGATATTTGTTTTCCGCTTTTCTGAGCAGTGAATATTCTGTCTTGTTCAATATTTTTTTTTTTTTTTTTTTTTTTAAGATCAAAGAGAACAGCATGTTCAAAGATCTCCTGAAAGCCAACATGGAGAAACCCGTGAAGCTGGAGGTTTACAACACAAAGACCATGAAAGTGCGAGAGGTGGAGGTCACACCCAGTAACATGTGGGGAGGCCAGGGGCTTCTGGGGGCCAGTGTCAGATTCTGCAGCTTCCAAGGAGCTAATGAACATGTGTGGCATGTGCTGGTATGTAATGCCTCAATTCTTTCCTAATTGTGAGTAAGATTAACAGATAGATGTCATGACTTCCTTATCAAAGGTGTTGTCCACTACTGTGACACCCCATTCTGGATCCTTATGTTTGCCACAAGTATAATAATAACACTTATACTCTCCTCCACTGCCGTTCCAGCGGAGTAGACACTGGCTCTCCCGGGGATTGTGTGACATTTACGTCACACGATCCCTGCTGCCAATCAGTGGCCGCTTCACTATCCCTACCATTAATTGTGTGTTTTTATTTTGTTTTATTTTACTTACTTATACAGCACCATCCTATTCTGCAGCACCTTACACACATAATCGCTGTCCCCATTGGGACTCACAATCTACATTCCCTATCAGTGTGTCTTGAGTGCTCTATGTAGTGTGAGAGGATACCGGAGAACTCGGCAGAAACCCACGCAAACACAGGGAGAACATACAAGCAACTCCTTGCAGGTGGTGGTTTGGTGGGATTTGAACCCAGTATCCTAGCACTGCAAAGCAACAGTGCTAACCCCTGAGCCATTGTGTATATATTACAGTTGCATGGATGATTTAGATTATTTTATATTGCTTTTTAGGATGTGGAACCAAACTCCCCAGCAGCTCTGGCCGGTCTACATGCTCATACAGATTATATTGTGGGATCGGATCAGATTTTGCAAGAGGTACGCTCTGAATCTTTAATTCAACTCTTAGAGATCATATATACTTCAATATTAGCTGGCCAGAGGCAACTTCTTATGGGGTCATTCGTTTTTGAGTGTGGAGTGCGTCGTAAGCACATGTACCCACACTTTATTCTGTGTTTGACCACCCTCTATCTGTTGACTACAATTAAGTTCCTTGTCTACAAAACTCCAGACCAACATAAAATACTTCTAATATTTATATATTTCTTTTTTATCATCTAGTCAGAAGATTTCTATGCTTTGATAGAGTCGCATGAAGGGAAACCTCTGAAGCTGCTGGTTTATAACACAGAGACGGATTCGTGTCGGGAGGTGTATGTAACCCCTAATGGAGCATGGGGCGGTGAAGGAAGGTACTGTGATTTGTCCAGTCTACACAACCGCATGTACCATGCACATCTAGATAAAGCAAGGTGTGCTAAAATATTCAGGCTAGTAGCATTCACTTGTTATATGCTTTATACATGCGTAAAGAACTTTCATCCCGTTTAGCAGCTTAAAGGCATTGTACATCTTGGCACATAATTATTTTTGTTGATCTGCTTTCCAAATGAAAAGTTAAGAAATGTTCTAAATATTCTTCATTAAATATTTTGCAGAATGTCTAAGTCCTTTATCTAAGTGAGTGATCTGCAAAATTGTTAGAAATCCACAGTTCTGACAGCACTCTCTGCTATTCCTTGTTGTCTTTGTATACTTATATACTTTGTATACTTATTTCCAGTGTGGACAGGGGAGAAAGCCTATAAAATCTCAGATAGATCAGAGAAAAACAGGCTATAAAAATTGAGGAAAGTATGTGAAGTGGAAATAAGTGCAGGATAGAAGCTGTGCTTTTTAGGAGCTAGCAAAGACTGCAGCATACTGAATTCACATTCAACCTATATTACTGAGAGAGACTCTCCCACAAAGAACAAATCTGAAACTTGGACCGGGATAAAAATGCATGAAGGAGTGCAAATTTTAATAACTAAAGGTAGCCACTAACAAATGGAAAAAACATAAATATATTTTTTTTTCCATGTCAGAGGTCCAGTTCCAATGAAAGTTCATTCAGATTTGACAGCAAAAATAGCGCAGCTTATAAGTGCTATGTTTGCTGTCAAAATTAAGGTATGCTGAAGGACCCCATTGTTTTTCTGTATGGTCCGTCTGGACAGTTGGGATCTACAAGTACTTCTCACTAAATTAAAATATCATCAAATAGTTAATTTATTTCTGTTCTTCAATACAAAAAGTGAAACTCATATAGAGTCATTACAAACAGAGTGATCTATTTCAAGTGTTTATTTCTGTTAATGTTGATGATTATGGCTTACAGCCAATGAAAACACAAAAGTCATTATCTCAGTAAATTAAAATAATTAACAAAAAACACCTGCAAAGGTTTCTGATGCGTTTAAAAAAGTCCCTTAGTCTGTTTCAGTAGGCTCCACAATCATGGGGAAGACTGCTGACTTGACAGATGTCCAGAAGGCAGTCACTGACGCACACCACAAGGTCCCAGAGTTCCAATTTCCATTTGGAAATCAAGGTCCCAGAGTCTGGAGGAAGAGTGGAGTTTCCACAATCAGTGATGGTTTGGGGAGCCATGTCATCTGCTGGTGTAGGTCCACTGTGTTTTATCAAGACCAAAGTCAGAGCAGCCGTCTACCAGGAAATTTTAGAGCACTTCATGCTTCCCTCTGCCGACAAGCTTTTTGGAGATGGAAATTTCATTCTCCAGCAGTACTTGGCACCTGTCCACACTGCCAAAAGTACCAATACCTGGTTTACAAACAACAGTATCACACCAGACCCAACAATGCAGACGAGCTGAAGGCTGCTATCAAAGCAACCTGGAATCAAGAAAGAAGGAATTGTGCGGTGTTAGTGAAGCGCTAGAACAACTAGACAGGGGATTAGGTTATAACACAAACCTTTTATTGTTTAGTACGCTCTCTAACGCCACGACGCCACGATTTCTCTCTTGGTTCTTATTCACGCATTACTAGTTTTTATTCATTTTTTTATTAATTTTATATTTTTTATATTTTATTTATAATCCCTCCTAGTACATCATGACACTATTGGGTATACTGTGGCATCTTTTATCCTCTTTTTTAACCTTTTGACCTAATGTAGTTTTTATATTCTTTATATATATTTATTTTCTTCCTGTTTTGTATTTCCTGTGTTGTCTTAATTGCTAGTGTCCTTTGATTAGTGCACCTACCCTATATAGTGGTTGCTCTTTCATTTGCTCTCTAATCTACCTGAGGAAGATAGCTTCTGCTATCGAAACGCGTGGTGGCGTTAGAGAGCGTACTAAACAATAAAAGGTTTGTGTTATAACCTAATCCCCTGTCTAGTTGTTCTAGCGCTTCACTAACACCGCACAATTCCTTCTTTCTTGATTGCTAATCTCCCCTGTGGAGAGCGGTGGAAGCTGCTCTGTTTACAACTAGCCTACTACAGGACCTGCCGTGATGTCATTGTGGAACGCCCACTTCGGTTACACGGTCCTGGTCATGTGACCGCTGAAGCAGACAGAAACTCCCTACAGCAGTTCCTGCTTAGCTGCGGTCATCATACAGACTCCCACCTGGAAACGTTTTCCCTTGTTGTGCGGGGCTCCTTTGCACAACAAGACCAAGTGAGTGGTCACAACATCCTCCCCCTTTATTCCCCTCCCAAACCTCAGGCTCTTGACCATTGGCGCTTCAACTGCTTTTGTTTTCCATCAAAGCAACCTGGGCTTCCATAACACCTCAGCAGTGCCACAGGCTGATCGCCTCCATGCCACGCGGCATTGATGCAGTAATTGATGCAAAAGGAGCCCTGACCAAGAATTGAGTGCATTTACTGAACATACATTTCAGATTTTAAAAACATTTTTCAAGCTGTTATAAAGTATTCTAATTTACTGAGATAATGACTATTGTGTTTTCATTGGCTGTCAGCCATAATCATCAACATTAACAGAAATAAACACTTGAAGTAGATCACTCTGTTTGTAATGACTCTATATACCGTATATTCCGGCGTATAAGACGACTTTTGAAGACTGAAAAATCTTCTGTCTAGTCTGGGGTCGTCTTATACGCCGGTAATGCTTTTGAGCTTTCAGAAATTGACATGCGGGGATACTCTGGGGGTGTTAATAAGCTGCCGTGGCCGTATCCCTGCCATGTCGGAGTTAATATAAGGTGGAGGGAGTTAAAATACGGTGGCGGTAGGTCCAGACGGTCAGCGCTTCTGTGCTGAAACTGACACATCGCTGCGTATTCCCAGCTCCGGACACAGCGCAGGACTTCTGTGCCGACAGCTTTCACTTGTCACAGAAGCGCTGCGCTGTGTCCGGAGCAGGGAAGTTCGCATCGCTTCTGTGACAATATATGAAAAGCCGGCAATTCAGCAGCGGCATAAGCCGGCACCCGACAATTTAGAATAGAAAGAATAGAGCTTCACACATAGATTAGATAGATAGAAACATGTCAGTCACATATATATGAAGTACAGTGACAGTGTTGCTTACTGTACTTGTCATTTAGTGTAAAGGATTTATTAAAACAAATAATAGTGTTTTCATGCACCGTCTCTTTAAAAAAGCCGGCCGGCAATTCAGCATCTGTACCCGACAATTTATAACAGAAAGATAGAGCATCATACATAGATTAGATAGATAGAAACATGTCAGTCACATATATATGAAGTACAGTGATAGTGTTGGTTACTGTACTTGTCATCTAGTGTTAAAATAAAGGATTTATTAAAAAAAAAAATTGGCGTGGGGTTCCCCTTAATTTTAGGCTCTAGCGGAGGTTAAGCAGACAGCTGGGGCAAATGTTTGAAGCCTGGGAAGGGGGTAATACCCACGGAGCTTCCCAGGCTACTAATATCAGCCCCCAGCTGAATACCTAGCCTTTACTAGCTATTAAAATGGGGGATCCCAAAAAAATGACGTGGGGTCCCCCCTATTTTAATAGCTAGCAAAGGCTAGGCAGACAGCTGGAGGCTGATATTAATAGCCCAGGAAGGGAGCCATGAATATTGGCCCCCTCCCAGGCTAGAAACACCAGCCGTCAGCCGCCCCCAGGAATGGCGCATCCACAGGATGCGCCAATTCTGGCACTTAGCCTCGCTCTTCCCACTGCCCTGTAGCGGTGGCAGTGGGGTAATAGGGCTGGGGTTGATGTCAGCTTATAATGCCAGCTGACATCAAGCCCAGGTTAGTAATGGAGAGGCGTCTATAAGACACCCCCATTACTAACCCCATAGTCAAAGTTAAAAGAAAACACAACACCCAGAATAAAGTCCTTTAATTGAAATAAACACACATTCCTTTATTGTTCTAAATTAAACTATACTTACCATCACGCCCATTCCAGCTGAAGCCAACAATCTCCTGCAATAAAAGAAAAATAATAAAGCAACCTCATCCTTACCTTTCCATGGTTCCCACGACGGCTCCAGCTCTGCTACATCGAGATGACAGGCTGGACCGCAGCAGAACGCTGCCATCCAGCCTGTCATCCCGCAGACACTGAGAAGCGCAGGCTTGCTTGCGCTCCTCAGTGTCTGACTGTGACGGCATCCAGATGAGCCGACAATGAACTCAGCTCACCTCCTGGACGTCCGTCACTGACAGCGTGGGAAACTTCTACTGCGCATGCGGGGAGCAGGAGAATTTTCCCACGCTGTCAGTGACGTGCATGAGGTGAGCCGAGTTCATTGGACATGATCTCGGCTCATCTGGATGCCGTCACAGTCAGACACTGAGGAGCACAAGCATGCCTGCGCTTCTCAGTGTCTGCCGCATGGCAAGCTGAACGGCAGCGTTCTGCTGCGGTGCAGCCTGTCATGTGAATGTAGCAGAGCTGGACCGGTCCTGGGAACCATGGAAAGGTAAGGATGAGGTTGCTTTATTATTTTTCTTTTATTGCAGGAGATCGTTGGCTTCAGCTGGAATGGGCGTGATGGTAAGTATGGTTTAATTTAGAACATTAAAAAATTGTGTCTTTATTTCAATTAAAGGACTTTATTCTGGGTGTTGTGTTTTTTTTAATTACTTTACTAGAAATTCATGGTGTTCATGTCTAATATTGGCGTGACCCCATGAATTTCGGGCTTAGGGCCAGCTGATAATGCCAAGCTGGCCTTAACCCCTTTATTACCCAGTGAGCCACCGCACCAGGGCCCTGGATGAGTTGGGCACAGCGCCAGAAGATGGCGCTTCTATGAACGCGCCATTTTCCGGGGTGGCTGCGGACTGCAATTTGCAGCGGGGGGGGGCCCAGAAAGCTTGGGCCTCCCTGCGCTGCGGATTCCAGTCCCCAGCTGCCTAGTTGTACCTGGCTGGACACAAAAATAGGGCGAAGCCCCACGTATTTTTTTTTTTAATTATTTCATGAAATAATTAAAAAAAAAAAGGGCTTCCCTATATTGTTGTGTCCGGCCAGGTACAAATAGGCAGCTGGTGGTTGGGGGCAGCCCGTTCCTGCCTGCTGCACCTGGCTGGACACAAAAATATGGCGAAGCCCCACGTCAACATTTTTGGGAAAAATTAATTACAAAATTAATAATTTAGGGACTGCATCTTTATTAACCCCTCAATTGTCATTTAGTGTTAAAATAAAGGATTTTTTAAAAAGAAAATTGCCGTGGGATCCACCATCATTATAGTCTCTAGCGGAGGTTAAGCAGACAGCTGGGGCAGATGTTTGAAGTCTGGGAAGAGGGTAATACCCACGGAGCTTCCCAGGCTACTAATATCAGCCCCCAGCTGAATACCTAGCCTTTACTAGCTATTAGAATGGGGGACCCCCCCAAAAAATGACGTGGGGTCCCCCTTATTTTAATATGTTTATGAGTGACAGTTTTCCTGCTATATACCTGCATGTCATAAGAATTTAAATTAAAAAAGGACCATGTTAAATTCAAATCTGTTTTTTTTTAATTTTTACCGGTGTTTGGTATGCGTTGGAAAAGGGGTAGTCTTATACGGTGAATATATCCTAAATTCTATATTTTAACAGGAAAGTAGGGGGGTCGTCTTATACACCAGGCCGTCTTATACGCCGGAATATACGGTAATATATGAGTTTCACTTTTTGTATGGAAGAACTGAAATAAATTAACTTTTTGATGATGATCTAATTTAGTGAGAAGCACTTGTATCTTATAACAGCCCTGACACGTTATTTAGGCTTCTGTTATAAACTGAAGCCACAGCACACATGTATATAGAGTTTAACGTCTTGCTTTCTAAAGTGAATTCTGGCCATAATAATAATTTTCTTTCATTTCTAGCACCTTTTGATGACTGTAATGGTGTTCAAGTATCTCTAACACACAAGCCAGTTTATGAAACCGCTGAGGTCTAAATGCAGCCGGCAATGTCTCACGCTGTGCCTTGTTTCCTTCTAGCTTGGGATGTGGTATAGGATACGGATACTTACATCGTATTCCTTCTCAGCCTGTTACCCCAAACAAAAATTCTGAGTTAAAGCCCCCTTCACCATTACCGGCTGAAGAACCCGTTGTACCTCCGACCAATGGATACAGTGAGGTATGAGGCAGATTCATTAATTTAAATTATAGGTCATTTAACAAATGTTCTTTGTATTTCCTACAAATGTTAATGTTATTTAGAGACATTATTTAATATTATTACTTCATTAATAAACTGTTTAGTTTAGAAAATCTATTGATGAAATGTCCCATTGTTGTGTTGGCAGGCTCCTCTTTTGGCCCCAGAACCCCACATGGACCCAGTGGAGGAAGCTCTTCATTTGGCAGAGACACAGAATACACCTATACATCAAGGAGAAGCGGCACTTGTTCTGCCCCCACCAGTGCAAAGAGTTGTGAATCCAGGTACTAATGCAGGAAAACACACCCTGCATGTATCGGTAATGTGGCTAGTTACCATCATGAGAAGATGTAAGACCTGCCCAGGAGTGATCCTCCACCTCTGACCCTTACCTGCCAATCATCTCGGCTATCTCAGGGTTTAACCTGCTTCTTAATTAAAGAAGCACTCCGAACCAAACTTTTTATCGCCTATACCTGTGTAAATGGTTATGTAGTGTAAGGGGGTTGCTATATTTATCGATCCCCGTCTTCTCCAGTTTCCAGTGCCACTCCGGTCCTCTTCTCATTCATGTGACTTTTATTCAGACTTACCAGATGACACTGCAGGTAGGTGAAATCCGGAAGTCCCTTTTAAAGACTTACAATGTAAAAACAAATTCCGGCTCACGCATATACACCAGTGTGATCTGACAAGTTGGAATAGTTATCACATGAGTGAGAAGAGGAATGGAGCAGCGCTGGAAACTGGGGAAGACTGCGATCGGTAAGCATAGACAATACATAGACTATATATATTTACACAGTTTTAGGCAATAAAAAGTTTGGTTGGCGTGCTTCTTTAAATTGACATGTCTTTCTTTATTAGGATTTCCAGACATTTCTGACGTTCTGATACCCGAGATTCCTGATCTTACACAACTGCTGGATGTGACCTCTCCGCCTCTCCTCGATGTTACGCCGGATCCTCCCACTGGCGCAGACAAGATCATGACTGCCGAAGAACTGAATGCTTATATTGGTATGTGCTTTATTTCAATTGATGGGTATGTCCCCAACATGACAGATTAATGGTGAGCCGACAATTATGTATTCTTACCTTCTGCTTTTTTCTTTAAACTAGTCAAAGAGTGTTTCTTATGACTTTCTTTCAGCTCTGCAAAATTTTTTGAAGGCTATGAACACCTTTTGAGGGCATTTTTTCTTTTTTTTACTTGCATGTAATTTGGGCCAAAAAAATCATTTTTGGCATAAGGTTTCATTAAAAAATGTTCAGAGTTTGACTTGTGTAACCTTATTGCTGACTGCAGAATTAAATATCAAAGTCAGCATTCTTTTATGGGTTTTTTTTCTGAGCTCCCTTCAGCTGATTGATGACCACAGGCCGCATGAAAGTTGAGTTGAACTTTGTGGTTATAAATCAGCTGAGAGGAAATCAGAAAAGACACTAGAGTTGCGCGCCTGATTTTTGGCGTTTTTGGTACGGATTACATGTGTGTTTTGTCTACAGTACATGTTTAGTAAAGTTAGTTTTATTCACTAAAAGTGCAACAAAAAAAGCAGTTACGTTTTTTTAAAGCATTTTTTCACTTTCTCGTTGCTTTCTCTGGGTGAAAAAAAATGCTGCAAACACCCTGAAAAATTGACGTGATGCAAATGTAAAAACTGTTGTATTCCTCGTGATTAGTATTTTTTCACAGTACCTGACAACTCCTCTATTTCCAGAACACGTGACGGTGTCTGAAGCGCCCCCTCCTGATTTCCCCATGTCACACTCCGGCTTGGATCATGCACTTGCTGAACAGGACTCTTTAATCGCCTTTGAGGATCCGGTGAGCGACCCTTCAGAAGCCGCTCCGGCGAGCGAACCTCTGGCCGAAGTGGACAATGCTGCAGCTTCCACCATAAATGATGAGAAAATCACTGAAGATTTTTCCACAGAGCTGCCTGAAAAGAAGGAAGAATAGAAAGGAAAAGACGATCAATCCTATTTGGTCTCGCTGATCAATGAAATGCAAAATGAACGACGGCTGACCAGAAAATGGTTCACGTTTTTATTTTATTTTTTTTTAATTATTATTTTAAGCAAAACTACAAGCTTTTTATGCAGATGATTTAAATTTTACCTAAACATCTTTTTAGAACCATAGACTATTTTTAATCTGATAGACTTTACCTATTAACTTGTGTGTGTATGTATGTCTTATGTCACAGAACATTATATTGCCAAAGTTTGCACGGCCAGACGGTTCATGTAGAGTATTGTTTTCTAACCTTAGGATATCCATCTGGGGCACAACTATAACTCCCAGCATGTTGTGATGGCATCGAGCTGCTGGTTAAATCTGGGAGTAGTAATTTTATACCAATAAAGAGACAGCAGCTGGAGACCAATGATGCACACGTAAGGGATGGGTCTCTAGAAGCCTACAGGCTGGCGTTCTCTAACCTGTGGGCCTGGACGTGGCGCCCCAGGTGTCGGCAGATGCAGGTACTATTGGCACCCTGCCATTGCATTAATACTTGATCAAAACCATATCGCTGCAATTAAAGGGAGTCTATCAGTAAAAAATTACATTTCAAACCAAGCAGAGGCACATGGTGCACCCTTGCCATGGCCCAACAGTTAAGTGCACGTTCTCACCTACTTGTTTTCCATCTATCTTCATGCTCTTCTGGCTCCTGTATAGCCAGAACTGGGGAGTAGAAACACATGAAATCCAGTAGATGGGGGGCACTGAACTGTTCTGCTACGTTAGGGTTGTATAAAGCACCTGTGTTTGGTTTGGTCAGTCATTTTGTGCTGACAGACTGTCTATAAAGCTAGAGGAAACTCCATATCATTAGGTGACATTTTTAATGGGGTCTTCAGTTCGGTGTTGGCTGCGGCCCTACACTGTAGGCAGCAGAGGGCAGAGTGTTGCAGCTCCTTTTACAAAAAGTTTGAGCAAAATTGTCATATTGTTTAAAGGATCCTAGAAGCTCTAGAAGTATATTACGTTATTTCTGGCCCATTGCTGGCGAACACAGACAGAAGAGGGTCCCTGTGCAAGAGGAGTATATGGGTCCTTTGCAGCCCAATAGCTCATCATAATGCACAATTCCACCTGCTTTGGAGGTAGAAGTGGCCCCCTGACCTCTTCGGCCCCTGTGTGGCTGCACTGGTTGCACCAGTGGTATGTCCGCTCCTGTAGCCCATGGTCCATCTTATGCCATATTATCAGTAATAACACTTTAATAATGGATTATGTCCCAGTGTGACCCACAAAGACCAAGATCTGAAGACTGAGATGAGCAATGCGTTGAGACGCAATGCGCTTTAATCTGCTCGGCCCATTCCCAGTGCACAACTAAAGGGCCGTATTAATCTTAGCTGAGGTCTGAATCTCTGTACCCTGGCATATACCTGGAGCTCCACACTGGCAGTGGTACCCCTCATTGTTATGTGACCCATGATATATTAACCGTAAGAGCACAAGGTAACTGTTCCTATAAGATACAGTATCCGTATCTAGACACTATTTTTCTAGGACTACAAACGATTACTTTAAGCTGATTTTAAATTGAAATCAGTCTCATGTTAAATGTGAGATGATTTGTTCGTTTTGCTGCTTCTGTTTTGTTTTTTTCTGTTTTTTTTTACTTTTCTAGAACTTAAAAGGGTTGTCCCCCTTTATGATAATTCTCAGAAAGGTGCTGGAAATGGCAGGATGTGCCAATCTGCACCAAGTTCTGTAAAGTGCAGTCCTAAACATGGTCGCCGGTGAAGGAGCCTCCAACCCAAAATCTCCCTTTAGTGGCATCTATCAAAAATGCTGCTCATGCGCTAGCTTCCCATACCCCGTGTGTTTTTAATAGAGGCTGCTGATGGATGTGTCGCTTTACATGCCCTTCCATCAGCGGACATGTTTAAGCCCCCAGTGCCCTGCAGTCTGTGTGATGATGGTACTATACAAGGAGGCAGTGCTTTACGATGGAAGAAACCTGCACATATCTGCTAATAACAATTTATCAATAAGTGGCTTCTGCTGGGTGTTCTGGGGTTCATTATATAATTCGATGGTGTGATTATTGTATTTCTAAGCCTTTCGTCAATTTTTTTTTTTTATTGAAAATGCTCACAATTAACACTGCAACACTAAAGACATCATTGCAATAGTATTAATAGCACAAGAACATAATTGCCTGTAACCTAAAGTGTAGGACTCTTGTATGTTCCTTAGCGGATCTCATAATTTCTACTTCTTGGTTTGGCATGTCATATGTGTCATTGTTTGTGTAGAATGAGTCTCTTGCTTGCATGTTAGTTACTTTTTTTATATATAGGTATATATATATCTTCCTTTTTAATTATTGCAAAACAAGTGTCGGCCAACCTGGTATCCATTATGGCTAATCAAATATAGTGACGCTGACGGCTTCTGCCTATGTTCAGATATATAAGCATTCATTACAATGGCACAGGGGCGGCTTTTAATGCTAGCACACTGCAGTTGGCCTTTTAAATACCTTCCTTTGTTGTCATGTAACTGATTTTTACTACTTGGGAAAGCATCTAAAAACCACAGCATACCTATAATTATCAGGACGGTACTGCAGTGGGGATTAGTTGCTGTTAGCAGGCCCATTCTGCATTTACAGGGGTTGTCCACCTGAGGACAATTTTTTTTATTTTTGTTACAAATGCAATTCAGTTTCATTAATAATCTTGCATCGTTTGGCTTTTACAGGCTCTTTGTTTCCCTTCACAGTGAAATGCGATGGGGTCTGTAGTCCTCAATCACTTAAGACAGAGCAGGTAATTAATTTTCCCAAAGAGCCACATGAGAGACACTGACTGTTCTGGAGGCCGAACCAATAGGCTGAAATTATTTCTGCTCAATATTAATATTAACATATTAATTATAATTTTTTTTAATATAAATAATTGCATCACTTAATATTGAGAAGAATTAAGTATGCTGACATCCCCTTATATAAGTATGAGCCCCCTGCATGGCCTCCCTGCGTGCAGCGTGAGCCCCCCTGCATGGCCTCCCTGCGTGCAGCGTGAGCCACCACATGGCCTCCCTGCGTACAGTGTGAGCCACCGCATTGCCTCCTATGCACATGCAAACATCTCATACACATGAAAAGAAAAAAAAAGCCACATACTCGCTCCTGTTCCCCAGCGCTCTGCTCCTGTCTCTGGTGCACTGACTTGAACAGCCGATGGTCCGGATGTGGCCCGCAGGCCACACTTTGTACGGATCTGGTCTAAGAGGAGCTCAGGAGGACAGATAAGGAAACTCTTCCATTCTACTCTCAGAATGAGCTCACTAGTAGATTCTTAGTTAATCCATTCTGCAGCCAGCAATAGACAGTGGAGACAGCCTATCGAAGTGGTGCAAAACTTTTTTAATGAAACCCATTAAAAAAAAATGTTTTTTATCCAAAATACACGCATTTAAGGAAGAAAAAAAAATTATCCCCAAAAGGGGACAACCAATTGATGTCTCGCTGATGTCATATTTTAGCTGTACTGAACGGGACATCACTCAAGGCCCAGTGGGTATGCCAATAGCGTGGACACCAGGACAAGTCTCCACGAAGGCACCGCCCAGATGACTATTAAGGCGCAGTCAGACGACTGTATAAATCAGACCGCAATGCTCGGACTGGCCAGCGGCTCTCCTGACTCAAGCATGACAGCCTCATAGAAATATATGAAGCCGTCATGGTCGGCTCAGGAGAGCCGCCGGCCAGTCTGTACATTCTGGTCTGATCTCCGTCTGATTTATATGGATGTCTTGACTGCTCACTTAGCAGTGTGAGGCAGTTTTAGAACTTCCTTCAAGTGTTGTGTTCTCTTCATGGACACGTCTAAAAAGTAATTTACAAGCAATATTGCTTCATGCCAGTACTTAAAATATCCACAACATTGACAAACCTTCAATTTAGAAATTATGCTTAAATGAACATCCTTGCCTTCTTTTATTCTTTCAATCAAAACGGATATATTCATACATAATTCCCCTCTGTACCTCAGAAGATTGACCATCCCTCATTCCCCCCTTTTTTTATTTATTTTTTTTTTTAAATACCAAAGTTCAGACCAAATCTCTGGCTGTCGGGTAACTGTCTTCAGCAGGAGCCCTCCCCCACTACCATAGCTGCGATAAGACCATACTAAAACCCTTTAGCTGCCAGTTTCATGAACCTCAAAAAATCCTACAGGTTAATTAATATTGATTTAATAATGTGGGCAAACTATTGTAAACTACTAGCTTTCATCAGTGCTTCTATAGCAGCAAATTATTTTTAGACATTCATTCATATGTTGTACCTCCGACACTAAAAAGCCACATCTCATCATGGTGATTTTAAAAACCAAAGTTGAGTCTCAGGTGTCATTGGCATTTTCAGTGGTGATGTCTCAGCAGTTACATTTTAAATTACTATTTCTCTGGAGGAAAAAAAAAAAATTAAAAATGTAAACCACGTATTGTTTTTTTTTTAAATCTAATTTTTTCCATTTCACATAGTATTAAAAATATAAAAAAAAAAATATTTCAAACTTGAAATCTTGCAGTTTTCACACTGAGCTCCATAGTGGACTGATCCTTCCTGTTCTGTAGAGATCACTGCTCGGTGGAGTGACAATGACATTTTTATATAGATAAACAGGATCACACCATTCACAGTAGGTGATTGTCACAGAGCAAGGCTAGGAAACTCTCCCATCAAAGTCAATGTCTCCATATTACAGATTCCTATGTGGTTACTATAAAGCAGATACAGAATAAAAAGAAATACATAATCTTATTTTCTATATCGGTTTCTGTATTCAAATGATATGAAAGTACATAGAAGACACATTCAATGATAAATCCCCACTATTGATATTCGAGACCTTAGGGTGGTGTTTTTTTATGAGTTGGCATATTTTCATGAAATATCTAGAATTGGCATTACTTGAATATCTTTATTAAATTCCTTATCCTATTATTTTTATATTGAAAAGCTATAGACGGGAATTCAGAAACTTTTGTGCCAGTTTTCTTGCTACTAGCCTCTATTTTTATGGACTGCTGCATTTTTTGAGTCTGCACTATATATGTATAATAGGTTTGGTATTATGATAATTGGGTATAATATACTGGAAATATAGATTGTACATATTAAGCCTTGCTACGTTCAGAAATGTCAGTTCTTCCTCATGTAAAGGGTATCTATTTGATTTGGGATTGATAGATTTTCATGGAAAGTTCCAGTTTTAAAATAAAAAAAATGAATAAAAGTAATTCACATGGTGTCTGTCTTCATTACAAACATTAAGTTTAAATATAATATTTATTAGAGAACAGTGGCAGAACGGACATATGCACCTGGAAGGAACCCAGGATGGGGGACATATATACCAGGAAGGGGCTCAGGATGGGGGACATATATACCAGGAAAGGGCTCAGGCTTGGAGACATTACTATATAATGGAGGCGGGGGCAACACGTATGTCCTTATAGGATTTAGAAGTCTACTAGGGCCCATACATCTGACCAACGTGCAGGAGGGGGCCCAGGTCCAAATTTTGCGCCGGGGTCTATAGGACACTAGTTACGCCACTGATTATTATTATTATGCTTTCCCAACATATTCCACAGCGCTTTACAGACATCAGTGCCCTGATAGGGAATTTAGATTGGGGATCACAATCTGTATGTCTTTGGAGTGTGGGAGGAATCCCACACAAACATGGGAGGAACATACAAACTCCTTGCAGATTATGTCCTTAGTTAGGATGTGTTTCTATCTGAAACGCAGCATTTGAGAGTCAAAAATACCATCAGGCAGCCAGCGTCTGATTCATGCTGCCTGTGCATCGGTTCCCATTAATGGGGTTCTCCGAGAAATGTAATTAAATAATACACATTTAAATAAACATTTTTCTATCTACCTTTGTTTAGCAAAAAGGCATGCTTTATCTAGTGCACGCTGTCAGGATATTTTTTTTTTTTTATATATAAAAAAAAATAAAAAAAAATTAAACAACAATTAATCATTAATTATTAATCATTTTACATTTTGCAAATCAAGAAAAATATATTGTATTCGATTTTGAAGAAAATATAGAAAAATGGCCAAATTTCAAATGAGGTCACTTTTTTTTTTTAAATATCAATTCAAATGGTAGTATATTGAACCATATAATGTTGTAAGAAAATCATATATGCTGAGGAAAATTCAATATTGTATCTGAAAATCCCATGTAAAAGGATAGAGAAAAGAAAAGACAAAAGGTCAAAGGGGGGCAGGGGTGGGGGTGGAGGTCCTTATACCGTGTGACTAATTATGCACACAATTACTAGTATCTGTTGAAACTATTAGAACAGGTTATGAAAATCAGGTGAGTTCTGAAACCGAATCCATCCGCTCCAAACCCTTCTATATTTATCATTGGTTCCATTACATTCTGCAGACAACTCTTCCATTCTACATAGATTCACCATTTCCTTATACCAATCTAGTATGTTAAGGTTTTTTTTAAGTTTCCAAAACCGTGGAATTACCGTCCGTGCCGCTGTTAAGCAAAATCAAAGTAGATCCTTCTTTTGTGTACCTATGGAAAGAAGGATTGACAGAAGGGCTATTTGAGGAGATCCCAATACTCTGTTTCCAGTGATATATTGGTCTGTCAGGATTTTAAAGATGACAACTGCCATCAATCACAACCCATCCCTTCAGAGGACGGGCTGCATGAAAAACATCTGCTTGAGATGGAAGACATGTCAGAGCAGGCTCCAGTCAGGCATCGTGAACACACATTCCTCTGTACAGTCAACCCTACAGGACATGGAGTGGAGCCCGAATAAAGGAGAAGATAAAAACCTTTCTTTAGTTGACGACTCCTCAGTCAGCGTGACAGTTTTAGTGCGTCTCTATTGTGCTTCACGCAGCCCGTCCTGCTGAATGTGCAGCCCGTCCTAGCTTTCAGAAGACAATTAGATGGCAGTTGCCATCTTTAAAATCCTGACAGAGTGGAGTAGATAAAGCATTCCTTTTTGCTAAGTAAAGGAATTTGGCAAAATGTTTAAAATTTAAATCTGTATTCTTTATTTTATTTATTACATTTCTCAGAGAACCCCTTTAAGGAATTGATCACCTAGAATGACATGGTTTTCAAACCAGTAGCTAAAGGGGGAAGCCTGGTTATCTACAGTCAATAAATATGAGTGACAGGCTTCTAAACTTCTGAAAGATTATAAATAATACAAAAATATGTTTAATCCTACAGTTTGTTTTTTTCAAGGGGAACTCAAACTTATTTTATGTCGGGCATACGAGAAGGGAATCATACCTTTAGAAAATATTTGAATCTCTCCAAATATCTAATCCAAGTAAATCAACTTTTTACTTACTTTCAAAAATTCCCAAGGATTATGAAGATCCTCCTGGCCAATGCATTGTGGCATGTAATGGCAATTTGTGTAAACTGTTAGGCCAATTTGTGCGATCTGAAACCAATAGTGTCTATATTGCTTTATTTTTTAAAGGATACTACATCGGTTCTGAATAGATTGGAAAATTTAGTTCTTGATGATGCAACCATTTTCGTTACTGCTGATGTTGAGTCACTGTATACTTCCATTAAACATGAAAATGCAATTGCAGCAGTGACCTGGTTTTTGAGAAGTAATTTGGATCATGAGTTGTACAATTCTTTGTTATTACTAGAATTTTATTCTGGATATTACTTAGTTTTTAAAAACCGCTACTATCTTCAATTGCAAGCTACTGCTATGGGGACTTTTTGTGCCCCTCCTTCTAAAGTTATTTTGGGAGCATAGAAACACCATTTTCATGATGCATCCTGTCCCTAGCATCACCCGTGTCCATGGCTGAATTTGGTATATTGACGACATCATATTTTTGTGGGAGTTTATTGATCAGGAGTTTGCCATTTATGGAAGATCTTAACAACAATGACAAGAATATCCATCTTATATATTAAAGTGGTAGAGACTTGGATTTCTTAGCTATATACATTGAGTACAGATGAAGAGAATTCTAACATTTTCTAGAAAACAACAGCTGTGAATTGATTGTGTGCTGATTCTGCTCATCTTCCCATCCTCTACGGTCTGAGGGATTCCAGTTGGCTGGTTCTTCAGATTAAAATGGATTTCATGCACATTGTATTTTTTGGAAAGCAAACCCTGGCTTTAAGTCATTGTTTTCAGGAGAGAGATAATTGACTGATTAAATACAAATACAGACAAGCCAAAAGAAGAGCCAAGAATAAACCACAATGTCCAAATAAAAAAAGAAGCAAGCTGGGAACATCATAGCATACAATGCAAAGCTGAAGGAGATGATTGCCATTTTTCAACCACATTGGAGCATATTACTGTTTGATCCAATTTTATACAAGTTCTTGCTTCCATTTTCCAAACCTGCAGCTAGGAGATCTCTGGAATTTAAAGATTACGCAACCTCTTTTTGACACCACAGGACCATCTACAAGATTTTTTCTTTAGGCCCTGTCTTAGTCTTGATATAGTTACAGAATTTTCAAATTTGGTAGCAAAAACTTCAAAATCAGACATCATCTTACATGTAGTTTGACAGGGGTTATACTCTATGCCGAATGTCCATGTAGGAAAATATATATTGGTGTAACCACCAAGGAATTGTGTCTCCGAGTAAGCGGACATGTTAGAGATATTGAAAAGGCTCAACAAGTCAATGACGTCACTTCTCTTAAAATTATTCTGAAATACTTTAAAAAGCTCCGTTAGGGCAACGCTAAATTATTACCTATTGAAGGCATAGACAACATGACATTGGGAGTAAGAGGCTGGTGCAGCTTGATACAAATAAATATATAGATCGGGTATGATTTCGCCCCCCGGCCTCAATGAAAATCCAGGATTTGATACTTTTCTGTAATGTTTTGATTGATGGTGTCGGTTATTATTAAATAATTTAAAAAAGATATTTATTAATTTTCTTGTGTATTTCTAGGTACAGAGCTTCATTGATGTATTGTTATTGGAGATTTGAGATGGAACTTTAGTAGCAAGGAAAACTTTTGTTCAGATTCTCTTAATTTTCCATAGAGGAAAACTATACAGTGTATCTGTTCTGATATTGTATTGGAAGTTATGTTTTCTTATATTTTATATTTGCATAATGTTGGCTTTTTATATAAATACGCAGGTAATTTTCTAATTATATTTTATATCACTGTCATTGTTAGCTTAGTTCATTGCACTTGCACCTTCCCAGACCATTTTTTTCATTGGTCTGTTATACTTTGGGGATTGATTCTCCTTACATATAGGTAATTCACATTTTATGTCTGCACCTGCACATTTGTTGGTATCAGTATCATTGGTTATTATTTGCATATTATTTTTTGATTATCATTTAGCACATCATGGTTTACACTCCATGTTTGGCATTTTACTTATGACATATTAGTAAATCATTAGGCTATCAGCCGATACATATATTTTTTTTGACATATATTTTTTAGCATATAGTTTTTTAATATTATGGTTTCTACTGCCTCTTGAGTGCATGTGCCGTGATTCTTCTCCATGGTTCTTTCTTCTCAGTGGCCGCAAACAGGTATGTGTTTCAGCCATTTAACTGGAGACCCTTGGGCGAAAGTTCCCTTTTTCTGAGTTTTTGCAGCGCATGTGCCACTACCAAAAGGGGCGCTTGCAGTTCTGGTCATTTGACTCAACTTTATGACTTCTCTCAGTGCTATTTATACTTCCGCATCTGTTACATGCCACCTGAAGAAGTGTACACAGCAGTAAACAGCATTCCAGAGTCAGTCGTTACCTATATTTCTTTATCGCCTCATTGGGGGACACCGGTAACCATGGGTGTATGCTGTTGTTGCTAGTAGGCTGACTCTATGCTAGAAAAAAAAGAATTGGCTCCTCCTCAGCAGTATACACCTACCGACTGGCACTAAGCTCGTCAGTTTAAGCTTAGTGTCAGTAGGAGGCGGACCTGGATCTGATCCCAGATCCGTCTTTCTCCCTTTTTAGGTACCTGTTTTGTTTGTATTAATCTTTTCCCTTTTTTCTTACAGATTCTTCCTTCCCAGGGTAACAGGGTGTAATGTCTCACCCTGTTTTCCCGCACAGGTGCGACCGAGAGCAATGTAGTGTCGCCACATCGCCCACTCTCGGTCTGTGAGGCAGGGCCCCTTCCCTGTCACCTCCCGGTGTTCAAGATGGATGGAGCGGATCGGTCCTGCCGCCTCTGATCCCATCCCCCTCCTCGGAGCGGGCCGGGAGGAAGACGAGGTCACTAGAAGTGACCTTCCCCCTTGACGGGTTTATCCCGTCTTCTGCACTGTCTGGGACCGGGACAGTGCGGGATGGACGCCCTCCAGTGACCCCCCGCTAACCCCAGGGCTCCTGACGCCAACCCAGATGCGGAGAAGAGGCCTGGATACACAAAAGACCGCAGCGTCGCAGGTACCGTGCCTCTCTTTCCTCCCCACCAATGCAGCGTCACTGACCTGCCTTCTCTCCGGGCGGGGGGGACACATCGGAAGTTATAGGGGCTAGAGGGCAGTAGCCACGCCCCTCCAGTTTGAAAAGTGCTTAAGCACGGGGTTTTTTTTTTCCACTCTCTTCCCGTCTCCTTTACTAGGGCTCTCCGGCCCAAAGGGAAAGAAGAAAGCCTTCATACAAGCCTGCCACCACCCCGGCGCAGAAAGGGACGCCCTAACAAGTCTTCAGGATCCCGCTCTAGCAGATTCACCTCTGCATAATGGGTCACCCCCACCTGGGAATCCTCTCAGAGTGGGTGGCCATCTCCTCCTCTTCCGGGACGCATGGTTGGCAGCGGTCGACGACGCCTCGGTCAAAGAATTAGTCTCCACAGGCTACAAGATGGAGTTTTCCTATATCCCACCCAGTCGTTTCCTTTTATCTCACTCTCCCAAGGGATCCGTCACATGGTTCAGGTTTTTTCAAAGCCATCGACGCCCTTTTGTTAGCAGGAGTCATCATTCCCATCCCCTCAGAAGAGCCCTTCACGGGTTTTTATTCCAACTTTTTTGTGGTGCTAAAAAAGGACAGATCTCTTCACCCAATTCTGGATATCAAGCGCCTGAACTGGCGGGTGTAGCTCCATCACTTCAGAATGGAGTCCCTCCACTCAGTTATATCTTTCCTCCACTCAGTTATATCTTCCATGGAACTCGAGGAGTTTCTCTCCTCGGTGGACATTCAGGATGCTTACCTGCATATCCCAATTTGCGCAACTCACAAGAGATTTCTCCGATTTGCGATCCAGCAGGACCACTACTAATTGAGTATCTGCTCCCAGAGTGTTCACCAAGGTGATGGCGACTGTCATGGCCATTCTTCGCTCCAAGGGGATAGTCATTATTCCCTATTTGGACGATCTAATAATCAAGGGGCCGTCCTACCGGGACTGCTACCAGAGCCTCCAGATCACCCTGAACACTCTCGCCCATCTCAGTTGGATTGTGAACAAGGTCAAGTCTTCCCTGGTTCCGTCCAAGCGAGGAATCTTTCTGGGCATGAAGTTCGACACCTCCCTGGCCAGGGTTCTCTTCACAGAGGACAGGATCACGGCTCTCAGCCTGCGTATCCACGTTCTAAGATGCCCATCCCCTCACTGTCTGCGATTCTCCATGTGAGTCCTGGTGAAGATAATCGCTGCCATGGAGGCCATTCCCTTTGCCCAGTTCCATACCCACCCTCTTCAATTGGCTCTCCTGTCGGCTTGGGACAAGCGGACTTCCTCCTTGGATTGTCCGATTCTTTTGCCTCCTCCAGTCAGACAGTCTCTATCTTGATGGACCCTCTCCTCCTCCATCCGCCTCGGGAGATTGTTTCTCCCTCTTCCCTGGCTAGATATCACGACGGACGCCAGTCTTCTAGAGTGGGGAGCAGTTTTTCTTCACCACACTGCTCAGGGTGGTTGGAATGCCCTAGAGTCCTCCCTTCCCATCAACCTGCTGGAAATCAGGGCCATTTACCTCTCTACTTCATTGGCAGGATCTTCTTGCGGGCCAGCCAATTCAGATCCAGTCCGACAAAGTCACAGCCATGGCTTACTTCGGGTCCCGCCCTGATGATTTATGTAAGTCCATCCTGTCGGAGGTCTCAGGGATCCTGACTTGGGCCAAACATCACGTCCCAGCAATATCAGCAGTCAACATACCAGGTGTGGAGAATTGGGCAGCTGACTTCCTAAGTCATCAGGGACTGTCTTCAGGCGAGTGGTCTCTTCACTGAGAGGTGTTCGATCACATTTCTCAAAGGTGGGGCACTCCCAATGTCGACCTAATGGCGTCGTGGATGAATCACAAGGTCCTTCACTTCGTAGCCAGGTCATGCAATCCTCTGGCAATCGCTTATGACGCCCTAGTCATTCCATGGTCTCAATTCCACCTTTCTTATCTCTTTAAGACCCTGCCATTGATCCCCAGAGTCTTCAAGTTAATCAAACTGGAGGGAGTTCCGGTCCTCTTGGTGGCTCCGGACTGGCCCATGAGGGCCTGGTATCCATAACTGGTCAATCTGCCCGCAGATGTTCCCTGGAAACTCCCAGATTGTGCAGACCTTCTCTCTCAAGGTCCACTCTTCCACCCGAATTTTCGATATCTCAATTTAATGGTATGGCAGTTGAAGCCGCGGTACTGAAGGAGACGGGTTTTTCTTCCCAGGTCATACAGACCATGATCAGTGCAAGAAAGCCCGCTTCCTCTCGCATATATCACCGTACCTGGAAGGCTTTTTTTCAGTGGTGTGATGAGAACCATTCAGCTCCCATGTCCTTTTTTCTGCCTTCCATTGTGACATTTCTTCAATCTGACCTTGATTCGAGTTTATCTCTCAGTACGCTCAAAGATCAGGTTTGCGTTTTCCAACCTTTTTCAGCATAATTTAGCCTCCCGTCACCAGGTGAAGACCTTCCTTCAGGGCGTTGCTCATTTAGCATCATTCTATCGTCAGCCAGTAGATCCGTGTTATCTTAACCTTGTGTTAGGTGTTCTTCAGGCCCCTCCTTTCGAGCCTATTCAGGAAATTTCTTTGACCTTCCTTTCCTGTAAGGTCGCTTTCCTGATAGCCATCATGTCCATCAGAAAAGCTTCAGAACTGGCAGCTCTTTCCTGCCATTCCTTGTCCTCCATCAGGACAAGGTAGTTCTTAGGCCAGTACCATCCTTCTTGCCTAAGGTGGTCTCTGCCTTCCACTTAAATGAGGACATCGTGTTGTCTTCTTTTTGCCCGTCTCCCGTACATCCACTCGAGAAGGCCCTACATAACCTCGATTTGGTTAGAGCCTTGTGTAGCTACCTCTCAAGGTCGGCTTCTTTCAGGCGCTCTGACTCCGTTTGTCATCGCTGAGGGTCGTCGTAAGGGTCTCCCTGCTTCTATATCTACCATCGCTCGCTGGATTCACTGGGTCATCTTGGAAGACTATCGAGTAAAGGACAGATTTCCCCCTCCGAGGCTAAAGGCTCACTCCACCCAGGTGGTGGGGGCATCCTGGGCTGTTCACCACCAGGCCTCGGCAGCTCAAGTTTGCAAGGCAGCTACTTGGTAGTTGTTGCATACTTTCACAAGATTCTACAAGGTTCATACCTACTGTTCGGCAGATGCCGGACTAGGTAGGAAGGTGCTGCAGGCAGCGGTTGCCGGCCGTCTGACCTAATCAGAGTTGATTTTCTTGTTCCCTCCCTTGGGACTGCTTTTAGACGTCCCATGGTTAACTGTGTACCCCAATGAGGCGATAAAGAAAGAGGGAATCTTGGTACTCACCGTAAAATCTCTTTCTTGGAGCCTTCAGTGGGGGACACAGCACCCTCCCTGATTTGTGCCTATGGTTGATCTTAGTGCCTGAGTCTTGGCCAGTGTGCCTAATTTTTTGGCTAACAGGCCTATGTTTGGCTTATTGCCGTGTTTATATTTGTTTTATTATTATTATGCTTCTCCTACTGCTTTATTCACTAACTGATGACCTTAGTGCCAGTCGGTGGGTGTATACTGCTGAGGAGGAATGAATTCTTTTTTTCTGGCATAGTGTTAGCCTCCTAGGGACAGCAGCATACTCCCATGGTTACCTGTGTACCCCAATGAAGGCTCCAAGAAAGAGATTTTACGGTGAGTACCAAAAATCCCTCTATTCATTTAAGGAGGACACCTGCTTACGAGCAGCCTTTACCGTTTGTCTGCAACATGTTTGTAGGGTATGGATTAGGATAGTTTGCTCCCTGGACAAATGTAGTTCATGTATTCCTTTTTGTTGGGCATATTTTGAATATGAATTTTGCCATTATCCACTTCATATTAACTGATTTTTTACTGTCCACCATTGTATTTTGATATAGGCTGATCTTTCCTAGATCTACACTACCGTTCAAAAGTTTGCGGTTACCCAGACAATTTTGTGTTTTCGATGAAAACTCATACTTTTATTTATCTAGTGAGTTGCAAAATGATTAGAAAATGTAGTCCAGACATTGACAAGGTTAGAAATAATGATTTTTATTTGAAAGAATAATTTTCTCCTTCAAGCTTTGCTTTCGTCAAAGAATGCTCCCTTTGCAGCAATTCCAGCATTGCAGACCTTTGGCATTCTAGCTGTTAATTTGCTGAAGTAATCTTGAGAAATTTCACCCCATGCTTCCTGAAGCCCCTCCCACAAGTTGGATTGGCTTGATGGGCACTTTTTGTGTACCATACGGTCAAGCTGCTCCCACAACAGCTCTATGGGGTTGAGATCTGGTGACTGCGCTGGCCTCTCCATTACAGATAGAATACCAGCTGCCTGCTTCTTCCCTAAATAGCTCATGCATAATTTGGAGGTGTGCTTTGGGTCATTGTCCTGTTATAGAATGAAATTGGCTCCAGTCAAGCGCAGTCCACAGGGTATGGCATGGTGTTGCAAAATGGAGTGATAGCCTTCATTATTCAAAATCTCATTTACCTTGTACAAATCTCCCACTTTACCAGCTCCAAAGCAACCCCAGACCATCACATTACCTCCACCATGCTTGACAGATGGCGTCAGGCACTCTTCCAGCATCTTTTCAATTGTTCTGCATCTCACAAATGTTCTTCTGTGTGATCCAAAAACCTCAAACTTTGATTCGTCTGTCCATAAAACTTTTTTCCAATCTTCCTCTGTCCAATGTCTGTGTTCTTTAGCCCAAATTAATCTTTTCCTTTTATTAGCCAGTCTCAGATATGGCTTTTTCTTTGCCACTTTGCCCTGAAGGCCAGCATCTCGGAGTCGCCTCTTCACTATAGACGTTGACACTGGCGTTTTGCATGTACTATTTAATGAAGCTGCCAGTTGAGGAGCTGTGAGGCGTGGATTTCTCAACCTAGAGACTCTAATGTACTTGTCTTGTTGTGCAGTTGTGCAGCGGGGCCTCCCACTTCTCTTTCTACTCTGGTTAGAGCTCGTTTGTGTTCTCCTCTGAAGGGAGTAGTACACACCGTTGTAGGAAATCTTCAGTTTTTTGGGAATTTCTCGCATGGAATAGACTTCATTTCTAAGAACAAGAATAGACTGTCGAGTTTCACATGAAAGTTCTCTTTTTGTGGCCATTTTGAGAGTTTCATAGAACAAACAAATGTAATGCTCCAGATTCTCAACTAGCTCAAAGGAAGGTCAATTTTATAGCTTCTCAAATCAGCCAAACCGTTTTTAGCTAGGCTAACATACTTGTGCAAGGGTTTTCTAGGATTTTCTAAACAGCCATTAGCCTTCTTAGTTAGCAAACACAATGCACCATTAAAACACTGGAGTGGTGGTTGTTGGAAATGGGCCTCTAAACACATATAGATATTGCAATAAAAACAAGACGTTTGCAGCTGAAATAGTCATTTACCACATTAACAATGTAAAGAGTGTATTTCTGATTCATTTAATGTTAGCTTCATTGAAAAAAAAGTGCTTTTCTTTCAAAAATAATGAAATTTCTAAACGACCCCAAACTTTTGAACGGTAGTGTATATTGTGAGGACCTGGCCACTTACTAAATACTTTTCCAACACTGAGCACTAGTGTTGAGCATTCCGATACTGAAACATCGGGTATCGACCGATATTCGCGGTATCGGAGTTCCGATACTGAGTTCCGATACTTTTAGAATATCGAATACCGGAATTGGAAGTTCCCATAATGCCTGCGCTCTGCAGTGTCTCTGAAAGATGACAAGCTGGATGGCAGCACTCAACTTACTGTACTTGACATTTGGTGTTAAAGGATTTATTAAAAAAAATAATAGTGTTTTCATGCACCGTCTCTTTAAAAAAGTCGGCCGGCAATTCAGCATCGGTACCCGACAATTTATAACAGAAAGAATAGAGCATCACACATAATTAGATAGAAACATGTCAGTCACATATATAAGAAGTACAGTGATAGTGTTGATTACTGTACTTGTTATTTAGTGTTAAAATAAAGGATTTATTAAAAAAAAAATTGGCGTGGGGTTCCCCGTAATTTTAATCTCTAGCGGAGGTTAAGCAGACGGCTGGGGCAGATGTTTGAAGCCTGGGAAGGGGGTAATACCCACGGAGCTTCCCAGGCTACTAATATCAGCCCCCAGCTGAATACCTAGCCTTTACTAGCTATTAAAATGGGGGACCCCCCAAAAAATGATGTGGGGTCCCCCTATTTTAATAGTTAGCAAAGGCTAGGCAGCCAGCTGGGGCTGATATTAATAGCCCAGGAAGGGTGCCATGAATATTGGCCCTCTCCCAGGCTAGAAACACCAGCCATCATCCGCCCCAGAAATGTCGCATCCATAGGATGCGCCAATTCTGGCACTTAGCCTCGCTCTATTACCCCACTGCCACCGCTACAGGGCAGTGGGAAGAGCGAGGCTAAGTGCCAGAATTGGCGCATCCTATGGATGCGACATTTCTGGGGCGGATGATGGCTGGTGTTTCTAGCCTGGGAGAGGGCCAATATTCATGGCACCCTTCCTGGGCTATTAATATCAGCCCCAGCTGGCTGCCTAGCCTTTGCTAACTATTAAAATAGGGGGACCCCACATCATTTTTTGGGGGGTCCCCCATTTTAATAGCTAGTAAAGGCTAGGTATTCAGCTGGGGGCTGATATTAGTAGCCTGGGAAGCTCCGTGGGTATTACCCCCTTCCCAGGCTTCAAACATCTGCCCCAGCCGTCTGCTTAACCTCCGCTAGAGATTAAAATTACGGGGAACCCTACGCCAATTTTTTTTTTTAATAAATCCTTTATTTTAACACTAAGTGTTGATTACTGTACTTGTCATTATCACTGTACTTCTTATATATGTGACTGACATGTTTCTATGTATCTAATCTATGTTTGATGCTCTATTCTTTCTATTCTAAATTGTTGGGTACCGATGCTGAATTGCCGGCCAGCTTTTTTAAAGAGACGGTGCATGAAAACACTAATATTTTTTTAAATGAATCCTTTAACACTAAATGACAAGTACAGTAAGCAACACTGTCACTGTACTTCTTATATATGTGACTGACATGTTTCTATCTAATCTATTCTTTCTGTTCTAAATTGTCGGGTAACGGTGTATGCCGCTGCTGAATTGCCGGCTTTTCGTGTAATACATTCTACATTATTCTTTGTTGTTTTCCTTCATGTAGAATTAACCTACAAGGAAAGAAAGGGTTTATTTTCATTCCGATATTTGTGTCCCATTGACTTGCATTGATTTCCAGTATGGGAATCGGCGATATCCGATATTTTTTGGGTATCGGTCCAATCCAATCCGATCCGATATTTCCCGATATCGGAAGGTATCGCTCAACAGTACTGAGCACCCATTTTCATCGATCTTATTTTTGTATTTTGTTAGAAATTTGCTTGCTGTGTTTTAATGATTTTTTTGCTCATCAGTTCAATCTCAGGTATCCATTCCATTCGGTGACCTTACCTTAGGGGCCTTGGACCATTGTTCTTTCAGCCAAGGGACCTCTTATGTAGATGGAAAGAGTGGACACAGTGGAGCTGTCACCACAGATCTTACATGCAGTCTCATGTTAAAGTAAATGCTTAAGGGGGAGGGTGTCATCACTTCTGACCTTTGGAGGGGGCTGACCCCAGGGAGGAAAAGAGACACATGCTTTAGTGAGGAGTTGGGTGGAATGATTGAAGGAAGAGGATGGAGACCGTGGACTTGGAAGCATGGATTGATAAACATGTTACCATTATGGATTATGTCGTTTGGATTTAAACTTTCTTGAAAGGACTGCTGCTACTGGATACCTGTGCTTTCATCGTTTTATCTGCCGTCTAGAGGATCATGGACTGTGGCTACAGACTATACTGGCTGGAGATACGAAATCTGTGGGTCAACCAAAAGTGGGGAGACCGTGAGTATGGCCTTATACAAAGCCAGTGGAACTACTGAACCTAGATTGGGAATTTGAGGACTGAGAGAACTGTATTTTGGCCATTTACCTGGAATTACTTTATTACCATGGCTGTGATCAATAAAATATTGTTGAATCGTTAACCTGCCTAGGTGACTATTTACAACCCACAACCTCAGATCTTTACATATATGTTGCCTTATGTTATCAATAGTTGTATTATTCATTATCATACAACATATACATTGACCATTAGTTGTTTCATTCATGATCAAACTTTGTTTTGTTTTTCTACATACCCCATATTCCATTCCTTCTTCTATCTAAAATTATCTCTGGAGGCAGTGTCCTCCTCAGAGCCTGGAAGAAGTCATTATATAAAGTGATAAAATAGGATTTATCCACAACAAGGCATCTAATATGAGACATATAGGGATCACTGTCCTTAGCAGTCTATAACCTGTATGTCCATATTAATAGATTAGATAGGTCAAATGTGGTGACAGATTCCCTTTAATAACCTTTGCTGCTTTTCTCTGCACCCGCTCTAGTTTACCTATGTTTTTCTTATACACCAGAGACCAAAATTGTACACTAAGTGTGGTCGCACTAGTGACTTGTATAGATGCAAAACTGTGTTTTTGTCATGAATATTGCCTATTTTAATCCATCCCATTTTTTTCATTTGGCTTGGCAGCAGCTGCCTGGCACTGGTCACTAAAGAGGAGTCTATTATCAACCCATATACTCAAGTCCCTCTCGGTGCAAGTTTTACCCAGCATTTTACTATTTAGTACCTAGTTGTACAGGTTATTTCCTAGGCTGAAGTGCATTACCTAACACTTATTTACATCACACTTTAATTGCCCTTTGAAATTGTACAATTCTGTAATATGTGATAATATCAAGGAGGGCAGGCATATTTCATGTAGATATATCATTTTAATCTATTTTTTGCTGCATAGGCCCCAAGCTATTTAATTTGAGCACTTAGTAGCCACCAGTTTGAGGACATCTTTTGAGATCCACATTTATACTTTCGTCTATGTCTATCACCGCCATCTTGTCCTTACTACTACAGTGTTACATGTAGTTTTCGATAACACAAACTGCACAACTTTTTTTTTTACTGAAATCTTTTATTCTATACAACCATAAAGTACACTTCATTAAACTATTCTGTATGTTCCCCCGAAACTACAACTGTATCAGAAGGGCCGTAGTGAAAATGTACAATTGTAAAATGGGCTTAGATTACAATTAAACATAAAAGTTACTGTAACTAGAAGAAATGAGCAACTTTATAGAAATACACAAATTACTGATCCTTGGATAGAAAAGAAGCGGTCAACAACTTGCAGAATTGGATGTCATTACCGACTGGGTGAACTTTTTATAAAATTGGCATAAACCTGCATATTAAACAATTATTCCATGCCTCTGTATATTCTACTAAGCATACAGCAGGTGCTTCAAAATTGTTTTCTATGAAAGGTCTTCTTGTGGCAATAGAATTTTAGAAGAAGTCTCAATACCCATAATGTCAAAGAGCAATAGCATCCTTTATAAAATATACATGGTGATTAACTACTAGTATTGTATTATTCCAGATGTAGCCTTATGTCCCAGCCCATTTAATACATTTATACATTCTAGTTTTCAGAAATTTGGACTATGATTCAACACCTTGGAGACTTAACAGGGGTATTCTGATCTCTAAGATCATATCCCAATATCTAATAGGTGTAGTAATAATAATATTAGCAAATACCTTCAATTAGAAATGTAGTATAGTTCTCCTGAAAACTTATGTTCCTTACCTCATGTGCAGGGCATTGCAGTAGGTTATGTATCTATGGTTACGACCACTAGCAACTAACTGACACTATGAGTGGTTGTAACCATGGATACCTAAGCTACTGCAATGCCCTGCACATGGGGTAAGCAAAATAAGTTTTTAGGAGAACAATGCTACATTTCTAACTGGAGGTATTTATTATAATTATTCCTGCTACCATATTGGGATAGGATCTTGGAGATGGGAATACCCTTTTAAGGGTAACTAAATAATTTTTTTTTACATTACAGAAAGTATAGTAGGGTTGATAGATAGCGTTCAAACTAAGGGATAGAAGTGCTTAGCTTAGACTCGAGCAAACTGGTTTAGGGACTCTGCATCTTGATTTGGGCAATCAATGGAATTCTGGATTCAGAGACCTCCAACAATTGCCCAAGCCAAGGGGTCTATAAACACACTTCATTTTTATTTGCCAAATTGTTTATTTTTTTACTTTAGATATATTAGTCAGATTTCATAAGTTCGTTATTTGCAGTCTTTGTGGACTGGCCGCAGGTCTACCAGCATGTACTCCAATCTCTGTATGCCTAGAAGGCTGTGGAGATCAGCTCAGGAGAAACGTGGTTGATCTGGACATCGCAGTGTGAATTTGGACGTGCAAAACTGGCCTTGGAGCTATGAAGACAAAAAAGTTGCAAAAGTAGGCACAGTCCTTTTTTCCATAATACACATACACAACTTTTCACATCTTGCAGGCTGTTGGTAATGACTTGATGTAAATGTCTTTACAACATATCAGGAGTTTATAACCATCAATCATAGATTATAATACGCTGCAATAGAGAAGATATTTGGCAAGCAGCTGGAAGAGAAGAAATGGTCACTGGCAATTCTTTCTTAAAGAAGTACTCCTCCTCCCATCAAAGTTTTTATCCTCTTAATATATTGCTATTATCATATTATTTAGCACTGTCTACTTACAATTGCCCATTTTGCCTTTCTTCCCAGTTAATTCTTTTCTATTAGGTCTATGACATCACATGATCCTTCTAAGATCTATGTAGAATAGGAGGTCAATTTTCCCTGCATGAGTCATCACTGCAAAAGTCCCTGGCAGGGGTAGAAGGGAGCAGCTGGGTCAGGAGGTGAAGAGGGGGATGATTTATGCAGGGACAAGATACTTCCTGTTTCTACATAGAGCAGAGAAAAGAGAAGAATTAGCTGGATAGAAAGGCAAAATGAGCAATTGTAAGTACACAGTGCTATATAATATGATGACTGCAATATATTAAGAGGATAAAAAATTTGATGGGAGGAGGAGTGCTTCTTTAAAAGTTTCAGTTCATACAATTATACTTTTATAAACCTGGCACCATACTACTTATTTAATAAAAATGGCTTTATACAAATATAAAAAATGTCCTTTAACTTTATCATTTAAACAGAGCCCATAAATAGCAGATAAAGCCAACAATAGGTTCGTAATACACCTTGTCTAAGCGTTTCACCCTAGTGGACCGGGCCAGACACAGAAGATGAAAATGTGACCAGATTGGCAGACAATCGGTTTAAAATTTTCTGTGAATTATAGCAATGGACGACTTCTGTACTGTACCCTGCTGAAATATTTCACAGCTGACGGTTAAAACTATGACACGACTCTTCCATTTATGGATGACCATTTGACACCTTGTGCAAAAACAGTGACGGATGTTTGATTAGTCGCGTTCTGGCTAATCTTGATTTGAGGTGTATGAACAGCTTTAGCCTCCTGTATGATATTTTCCTAGTCAGGGTGGATGTAAACAATTAAGTTGTCTGCTGCGCCCCCTCACCGCTGCTACATGGTAATTGGGGAGTGGTCCATACAACACAACCAGACACTGAGCTTACGGTATTTTGATTTCCATCCAAGCCAGTCTTGAAGAGGGGGGTCCGTGCGCGGCAATACACACTGCCAATCAGAGGCCAGCAGCTGATGCAGACGTGCATGTGACTGGGGGGGCACGGCAGTGACATCATATGCTACCGTCGCTTGCACGCTGAAGTCAGCTGCCCGCTTCAGAAAAGGACGCAGCGTGGTGGGGGAGAGAAGGGAAGGCGAGTATAATGGTTTATTTTTTCTATACATTAAAGAACAGCTGCAAAATGAGGGACATATACCAGGATGAGGCCCAGGAAAAGGGACATATATATATCCCCCATCCTGGTATATCAGGATGGGGGGGAACTTCGGTCCAAATCTTGCACCGGGGCCCATCAGGCTCTAGTTACACCAATGGGTGCATGCCTCTTAATGAATCAGTCAAGTCTTAAAAATGGTGTGCGTCTTGCCACAAATCTTACTCTGTCTTAGACTGGAGTAAAAGAGAAGACTTCTAGTGTAGGGTACGCCACAGCTCATCATGAAGTAGATGAGCTGACGTCGCCGCATCCCATAACCATTTTGGAGGAGCTGGTCGCAACTGGCATGAACACGCCAAAAGTTGCAAGACTTTTGCGCAACTCACGTTCCACAAAAGTTGTGTGACTTTTCAAAGTATTTAATGGCAGATTTTTTAAATCAGAGCCTGTGTGCTCATGAGTTTATTAATGACATTTCTTATAAGTACGTAACCACCTTAATGAACGCCTGCAGAACCTGTATGACATAGACTTTCATTTCACAATATAGATGCACCCCATGTTGCAGGCAATGTAACACTGTGTGCACACTGGAGAAAGTGTCTGCCCCAATTTGGCATTCATTTTTTTTTATTAATTAAAAAGGGGGCATTGTTATTCTCATCCAGAAGTAATAAAGCTACTTATACACCAGCCTAACCAGAGACTCCTCCAAAAGGAAAAGGAGCTACAGACAGCTGCAGCTAAGACACCTTGTCCTGCCAACCAGCACCCAGCTCAGCCTGGATGAGGGACAAGTACACCGAGAGTTGCAAAATAAAAAAAATCTACGTAGTGCACCCTAGGATAAAAACATGTTTTTTTATCTAAATCTGTTCAAAATGTGCAATTCAATGTTTTAACATATTCTTACATATTGGTCAGCGCTCAGTTTTTCTGATACCGAGCTCTAAATCCTCTGCATACACCAAGTTACAAGATTAAATGCTGACTGTCTGTAGCTGCCACTAGAGGGAGCTTATGAGCTTACCGCATACACATTCACCACAATGATAAGACAGTATGCAATCGGCTCCCTCTAGTGGTGGCTGCAGACAGTCATCTGTTAACTTGATTACGAAGTAAATATTTTTGGACCTAAAAATGACACGATAATAAAGATGGAAATTTACTTTAAGAACTAAAATGTTTTTTGAACATTGGCGAAATATAAAATTTTTTATGAAATAACCTGTCCAGGCAATCATTAAAACAGCACTTCACACCATGACCAATAAACCTGTACATTATTCTATTGGCAAAAGCTCTAACCTTATTTACATATCCAAAATCAGTCTAGTAAATATGAAATGGTCTGCCGGCTTTTACATCATAGATGTCCAGAAAATCATCCCCACATCCCTGAATGCTACAAAATATATTGCAATAGCAACAGTTGTGATCTCGCCACAAGTCAGAATGTGGCTCCGTACGTGCTACTCGGCTCAGTTTCTTACGATGCACAGCATCAGGAGACACGCCGTGTCTGGAAACATGGCATATAGTATTCCTCGTACACAGAAATTGTTCCACAAGAACCATTGCTCACAGATGTAGATAATGTTGCTGTGCCGTTCTGCCCACACAAGCTACAAATTCCTTAAAGGGGTTGTCCAAAATAATGAAGACGCTGCGCATGGGCAGCAATACATGTAAAATGATGAACTATACATACTCGCCCTTCTTACTCCCAGCCGTTCCATTGCCACAGTCTCTTTACATTAGCTGCAGACGTCAACGTGATGTCTGCAGACAATCACTGCCCTCAGCGTTCACCAGCTGTGATTGGCTGCAGACGTTACGTGGGGCATATAGGCTATGACGTCTGAAGTCAATGTAAAAAGAAGCAATGGAAGGAACGTATGGGGCAAAAAGAATGTATTACCTTGCACATCCCCTTTAATGGATTGTCCTTTACGACCCATTATGGCAGCATCTCCTAGTGCATTGAGAGGTAACCTACAATAGGCTTCCTGCATGTAGGTGGCAAATACAACCCCGTTCATAACATATTAGGTTTCCTAAACCTTCTTCCCCACTACTTGTGTCCTGGAATGTGCACCCACATCTGGGGTTCAACGTGCTAATTCTAAGTGGATCCAAATCATCTTGGAAAAGATCAAAGAACGAATTATTAGAAATCTTTATCAACGACTCTGTACATTAAAACACACAAATAACAATGGTTTGCCTATCTGTTGTCATTTTATGCTGAAACCCAAAGAACTAAAGTGGCGGGATCATCTGTTACAGTTAGGTTGACTAAGGGTATACGTGAATGTCCGTACTGGCTCGGCTGACACCTATGTATAAGAGTTCAGTGGGGCTTCCATACAGTACTAGTTTTTAGTCCACAACGAGAACGTCAGTGTCGCTGCTTCCTGGAATCCTTTCACGTCGACTTCTGGCGGTAGTGGAGAGTTAAGTCGCCGCCGCTCTTCCAAATGAAATGTTTCACAGTCCGCAGGTCCATGTTAGGATCCAGAATCTGTGGGAAGTAAATGCAGGGGTCAGCGATGAGAGGATATTACTACCCCTTGGGTTATGCATGTTAACTATGGTGGTGGAGAAATGAAATGCACCTCCCTGTCTATGAGCTATGGATTAAATGCAACTAATTATTAAAAGGGTTGTCTGACAAAGACAGCACATGTGGGACACCCCTAGAAGTCACATATAAAAAACAGCTCTCATTCTAGAAGACCCGCTCTGTCCATGTATTGAATGGAACCTGTCACCAGGTTCTCCCAATTTAAAATACAGTCACCACCTCGAAGGCCTCTTTTACACTATTCTAGTAACCTGTAGATAAAGTCTCCAATCCCCTCTGCATAGTACAAAAATAACTTATTATACCCCCATACGGTGCGATCTGATGGACGCCCCTGATCTTCCTTCAGCACCTTCTCTCCTGCCGCCCCCCTTCTTGTGGATGACACGTCCAACGTCATCCACACAGTGTCCCCCAATCTCGTTCCTGTGCAGGCGTGCATTACTCTGCACTGCTGAGGGCAGAGCAAAGTACTGTAATGTGCAAGCGCCAGCTTTATTTCTGGGCCATTAGCGCTCTGTGGCCTTTCCCGGCACATGTGTATTACAGTACTTTGCCATAGGCAGGACAGATAGAATTACGCCTGCACAGGAACAAGATTGGGGGACACTGTGTGGGTGACGTAGGACACGTTATCCACATGAAGCAGGGCAGGAGTACAGTGCCAGTGATGAGAGTGGAGGCGCAGAAGGAAGAACAGAGTCGCCCATCAGACCTGACCGCACTTTATGGGGGGATAAACAAAAGTTATTTTTTTGTACTATACAGAGGAGATTGGGGAATTATGTACAAGTCACTAGAATGGTGTAAAAGAGGTATTTAAAGGTGGTGGTCATACTTTATATTAGGACAACCAGATGACAGTTTCCCTTTAAAGGGAAACTGTATGGCCAGACAATATAAACTCCACTATAACTGCTGATCACTGGAACGTTCAGATGCTAGACACGCTGCAGTCAGCTGAGCGTCAGGTCGTCTTCAGTTCACCATGTAACATAAAGCTGTGCCAAACCTTTTATAACAGGAGCCACCCCCTAAGGGTGCTTTCACATTGCGTTCTGTGTCCCCGTTGGGGCATACGTCTGAAATCCCCGGCAAAAAGGGGTATAGACGTATGCACCGACGGGGCCAATGGACTGTAATGGTGACAGCAGAGCGAACGTGAGCTCTGCCGTGCACTTTTTTCAGGAGTGTACACTCCTCAAAATAATGCACGATCGCATCATTACAGTCTATGGCCCCGTCGGCGCATATGCCCGGACCCAGTTTTGCAGGAATTTAGGATGTATGCCCGAAGGGGACACAGGAAACAATGTGAAAGCACCCCAAGATGATCTCACTCCAGCATCCAAAAAGA
Organism: Phyllobates terribilis; assembly: GCF_046119375.1. Classification (NCBI taxonomy): domain Eukaryota; kingdom Metazoa; phylum Chordata; class Amphibia; order Anura; family Dendrobatidae; genus Phyllobates; species Phyllobates terribilis. Next base: position 132,222,830 of record NW_027362764.1, on the reverse strand, counting down.
GGGCTGTCATTAAAATTCTGATTTATTGTAACTTGCCATCAAAAAGATGAAAAAAATAAAGTCAGTGATGCATTTCAGATCAAGAGCAATCCCTACTCATAGCTAGAACTGTAGCCAGCTCAGGTACCAGGGGGATGATGTACTAGAAAGTGTGCGGCCTCTATAGGAGGGTGGCCGTCACATGAATAATATAGGTTTTCTGAAGAAACCATCAACAATATGGTTTGCAGATGCCTAGATACCTGGTCTTGGCATAAGAGCTCAATCTTCTCTTCCGCAAGCACAGCAATGTCCTCCTCCTTCTCTTGCTCTCCTGGTTTTTCATTATTTGAGGAGCTGGTCGTCTGAGATTCTGTATCCACGTTTATAATTTTCTCGTAGACATGTTCCATCACCTTCCGGACCTGTAGCATGTCGCTAGCGGACAATCTGTCTCTGCAGATGGACATATAAATTCTGGGTTAAGGCCACCAGGTAACAGTCTGTGCACAGGATATTCTTAGTAATTACACATTGTATACACCCCCCTCTAGTTGTGAGCTGCACAATTATTAGATTCTGGACACAGGTACCCAGCACATGCAAAGATTAGGGATAGACTTAAGCTGGCCATACATGTTGGATACTACTGGCCACTATACTATATGTACAGACACCCTCCTCCCCCATGTTATGAATAGGCAGAGTGGCATAAGCTGCTGCAAGACAGCAACGGTAAAAAAAAGGTTTGGGCACATTGAATTATAGCTGCCCAATCCTTCTCTACCCTGACATCTGCTGCTGAGAGGTCCCCAATATATCAGATGGTCGTCAGGTTTGGAAAACCTTCATCTAATGTGTACCGCTAAGCTTTACGTGTATTCTATTTCCTAAGTCACTTACAGATAAGATTGGCAAACTGGGGTACATCCATTTTCTACTAGATTAGAGATGAGAAAAGATTTAGCTGCCCTTGTCCGACCTCCATATGGGTGCCCCGTGACATACTCCGTGGTAGCCGGAACTGGGCAGTTGTGAACTTCATTGGCCGGCACTCAAATGCCGGGATCCTGAGTAATTACTATGCCCCTCGAGACATCATAACATTGTCGAAGACCTAGTGACTAGTCAATTACTTGTTCACCAAGTGACTAGGATTATTATGCCTCAACAACGTTAAAGTCGTGGGGGCCCAGTAATCGCGAGAGGCGCCCATGATCCTGGCATTTGAGTTTCGGCTGAAGAAGTTCTCCATTGGTCCAGCAACCACAGAGTACCGGAGAGGATGACGAGGTAGTGCAAGGCTCATCTCTAATGTTCATGGCAATATCTCTCAACTTCTCCTCATGGGAACCATTCAGAAAGATACAATTATACTGTATTGTAGGATACATACGGTGATGACCTGAATGGCTTCATACCAGCGATATAACGGTACAATACATAATCATCACAGATGGCTTACATCAGCGGGATTACTTTGGAGCAGTCTATAACTAGGTGTGCCCATGATCAACACTTGTAATTTTTCATTTTCATCTGTAATGAAGACAGCCCCCCAACCATAGACCCTCTTAGAGCATCATGCATTACATCCACAACCATTCATCGCTAATATCCTTTAGAAAAGGGGCCGCCACCATGACAGAGCATCTTTACAGGCTAAAACCACTTCAGTGCCAGCTGCGCTGTACTGCTAGCGCTGTGTACCAGATAATATAGAAGAACCTATATAACCCAAGATTTAGGATTTTGCACAATATACTCACTTCTTCAGGGTTTTGGCTCCCGACGATGAATGTGGTTGGAGGTAGAATGGAATTTTATTGAATTTGGGCATATTTTTCTACAAAACAAAATATACAAAACACCTTTACATTTACTGTAAGTACATGCCAGTGCTTTATAGAGGACCTGTCGTCAAGCCATGCTGCCCTAATGATGGCAGGTTACAGGGACTGATCTGTTCTCCAATTAGTCAAAATGGCACACAAAATACAGGGCCGTTTGGTAGAAAGGAACAAGAATAAAGCAGGCACAGACTATGAGTACACCATATCCCTGCCCTCCTCACACCATGAATAGGTGACAGATCCTCTTATCATAAAGGCTCCTATGTAAGTAGAGCAGATATCACTGTATGATAAAAAGTTATGTTTCCACTTATCAAGCTAGTTTCTAAGGAGGAACATTTCTCCTTGTGGAGAGTGACAAGCCAGTCCTGGTATGTCAGAGTGAGGAGACTTATAAGCCATGCATGCTCCTCTGGGAAATTAAATATGCACTCTTCGGAGAGGACAAAGACTAGAACTCTAGCGCCACCTATTGGAAGCACCAATCCTAAAAGTCAATATCGACTTTAACAAGCCTTGCAATATGTTTTGGGGTGTTGCCCCTCATCAGTGCAAAGTATGAGATCTGCTTTGACTAGGTGAGAGGCTCTGGCCTGGGGTCTAAGGCTGAAATCTGGTCCTCACCTAGTCCTGCTCACACAGCCTACATTCTGCTATAATGCCCAAGCCAGATACCAGGACATTAGAGAGACTGATGGAGCTTGGCTAAAGCACAATAGCTGGACACATTGTAACAAGTTCTTAGCTCTCCATCTCAAGTCTCTGCACTCCGAAAAGAATATCTCTGTTCCCTGACAGCAATCAGACATCTTAAAAATGGCGCAGAGCTGGATCATAACGTATACTGGAAATAACTGCAATACATTTTATTATAAAAAATACTAACATGTATAAACTTGACTGAGCAACGTCTCTAACACATTTAACACTATTAATACAATAAAAAGAGTGCACTTTATCCCAAACATTGACATTTATAATGTTTATTTTTTTTTTCCTGTCTTTTCACATGTCATTATATCAGTGGGGGGGGGGGGGGGTTATCTCCGATTTGGGAGTAAAGGAGCTGCAGAGCGTGAAGCCTGATAGTCCACCGCATCCACTTCATAGACTATGCTGCAGGACTGTTTCACATGCCCTGTTCATGCTCCTGTAAACGCTCCGTAGCAAAATCCCTATTCTATATTCAACAATCTGTGTATGGGACTTTCATCTCTAAGTATAAAAGGAGGGAGCAGAGAGGCTCAGACAGCAAAAGACCCAAACTCATCCTGTTTAAATTAAGTTTAGGGGGATTTTGCTGAGCAGCAGTTGAAAGACGCTTTTAAAGGCGCATGAACTGAGGATTCATGCAGCACTGCAGGTTACAGTTTGGGAGAAAAGGAAGTAAAATAAATAAAGTACAGTACAGACCAAAAGTTTGGACACACCTTCTCATTTAAAGATTTTTCTGTATTTTCATGACTATGAAAATTGTACATTCACACTGAAGGCATCAAAACTATGAATTAACACATGTGGAATTATATAGTTAACAAAAAAGTGTGAAACAACTGAAAATATGTCTTATATTCTAGATTCTTCAAAGTAGCCACCTTTTGCTTTGATGACTGCTTTGCACACTCTTGATGAGCTTCAAGAGGTAGTCACTGGAAATGGTCTTCCAACAATCTTGAAGGAGTTCCCAGAGATGCTTAGCACTTGTTGGCCCTTTTGCCTTCACTCTGCGGTCCAGCTCACCCCAAACCATCTCGATTGGGTTCAGGTCTGGTGACTGTGGAGGCCAGGTCAACTGGCGTAGCACCCCATCACTCTCCTTCTTGGTCAAATAGCCCTTACACAGCCTGGAGGTGTGTTTGGGGTCATTGTCCTGTTGAAAAATAAATGATAGTCCAACTAAACGCAAACCGGATGGAATAGCATGCCGCTGCAAGATGCTGTGGTAGCCATGCTGGTTCAGTATGCCTTCAATTTTGAATAAATCCCCAACAGTGTCACCAGCAAAGCACCCCCACACCATCACACCTCCTCCTCCATGCTTCACGGTGGGAACCAGGCATGTAGAGTCCATTCGTTCACCTTTTCTGCGTCGCACAAAGACACGGTGGTTGGAACCAAAGATCTCAAATTTGGACTCATCAGACCAAAGCACAGATTTCCACTGGTCTGATGTCCATTCCTTGTGTTCTTTAGCCCAAACAAGTCTCTTCTGCTTGTTGCCTGTCCTTAGCAGTGGTTTCCTAGCAGCTATTTTACCATGAAGGCCTGCTGCACAAAGTCTCCTCTTAACAGTTGTTGTAGAGATGTGTCTGCTGCTAGAACTCTGTGTGGAATTGACCTGGTCTCTAATCTGAGCTGCTGTTAACCTGCGATTTCTGAGGCTGGTGACTCGGATAAACTTATCCTCAGAAGCAGAGGTGACTCTTGGTCTTCCTTTCCTGGGGCCGTCCTCATGTGAGCCAGTTTCTTTGTAGCGCTTGATGATTTTTGCAACTGCACTTAGGGACACTTTCAAAGTTTTCCCAATTTTTCGCACTGACTGACCTTCATTTCTTAAAGTAATGATGGCCACTCGTTTTTCTTTACTTAGCTGCCTTTTTCTTGCCATAATACAAATTCTAACAGTCTATTCAGTAGGACTATGTGTATCCATCTGACTTCAGCACAACACAACTGATGGTCCCAACCCCATTTATAAGGCAAGAAATCCCACTTATTAAACCTGACAGGGCACACCTGTGAAGTGAAAACCATTTCTGGTGACTACCTCTTGAAGCTCATCAAGAGAATGCCAAGAGTGTGCAAAGCAGTCATCAAAGCAAAAGGTGGCTACTTTGAAGAACCTAGAATATAAGACATATTTTCAGGTATTTCACACTTTTTTGTTAAGTATATAATTCCACATGTGTTAATTCATAGTTTTGATGCCTTCAGTGTGAATGTACAATTTTCAAAGTCATGAAAATACAGAAAAATCTTTAAATGAGGTGTGTCCAAACTTTTGGACTGTACTGTATATTGCAAAGATGACTAAGTATTGATCAGCTTTTTGCAAAGTTAAATACAGAAAGTTTAATTACTCTTTAAATACATTAATCTGTGGTAGGTGTGTGGTACTTACATCAACAGTAATATCAACCACCCACTGTGGAACAGTTTCATTAAGAAGCATGGACTCTGTCTCTCCACCAGAATCTCTACAAAGTAACCTACAAGAGACAAGAGCATTACATTGTATAGCATCCATTTACCTTACCTGATCTAAAAAAATCACACTATAATTCACTTATATCCTATATAATATATAGATGACCTACCTAAAAAGAGTGCGACCCCCAGCTTCTCCGAAGATTACTGGAGTATGAGGTGGCACTTGGAAGTAGCCATTGCCTTTCTGTATTCTAGTTTCCTGCTCGCCGTTTGCCACTGTACAAGAAATACACAATAGATCATTAAGGCTATGTTCACACGTTGCTTTTTTGCAGCTTTCTTTTCTGCAACCAAAACCCGATCTCTTGGCAGTAAAAAAGCTGCAGACAAAAAGCAGGTTTTGCTGGCTTTTTTTGCTTCATTTTTCAGGATCCCAAAGTTCCGTTAGCTTCGACCATATGTGAAACCATAAAACATTTTTAGGAAAAAGGGCAAATTGATCAAATTATTTAGTGAAAAAAGATTTTTAATGTCTGAAAAAAATAGTGACTAGTCTGAACAAAAAGTTCATGAAAAAAATACATGCTTACAAATGAAACAACAGCGGGGGGGGGGGGAGTTTAAATTGGTCGGGAATAGTTTACCTAAGACATTGGCAGAGCATTTTGTAGGTCGGACACTGTTTACTTTCACACATTGGTAGGGTCATTGAGTTGGTCAGGCATTGTTCAGGCAATGTTTAGTTTTACACACTGGTCAGCCAATGAATTCCTCAGACAATTGTTGACTATATCACTAAGTTAATTAAACTGTACTAATAGCTGCTAGGCTCAGGGGACGAGACCAAGACGTTTTGGTTTAAATTTGAGAAAAATCACAAAAATCAATGTGTTTCACATCCTGCTGTACATGCTTTTACTCACTAAAAACACAGCAAAAACTGATGGCAATGTTTTTTGCACTTACTCATTGCTTCTATGGGTGAAAAAACACTGTAAAAATGCGGAAAGAAGTGACATGCTGCAGTTACCAAAAAAGCAACAGTTTTCCAATTCAGTCAGGAAAAAAAACAAATGTGTGTGCTTGAGATTTCTGAAAGCTTGCAATTCGCATTAAAAAATGCAGCAAAAACTCAACATGTGAACATAGCCTTAAAGTCCATGTCCGCCATGAGTATATGTTATATTTTAATCAATATTAAGAAAGACAAGGTTCCTCACCATGATTTACTTCATTTTCCTCTTCCTCCATGGGGTTTATATGAGTTCTTGGCCAAAACTCTAACAATGCTTGTAACAAGAGTCCCCCAAGGTTCACTGCAAAACCCAACATACATGTTATCAAATGAAAGTCCTTCAGACAAAGACATCAGAGAGGCGGCCAGGCATGAGCCTTCTTTCAGCTAAACTCTTACATTTTGGATCGGAGCCATCTGGGCTGCTGAATCCGGCATCTTTGGCAGACACCCACGCTGCAAAGCAATCGCTCTCATCCAGAGTGATTGTCAGCATCTGTCAAGAATAGACACAGTCAAAATGTGAAGATTGTGAACTGCAAATATAATTACAATAGGGTCATTAAAACAAGCTGCAGCATGTTAGTGCTATTAAAAGTCAAAATGGCATAAAAAAATAGACATTGACCTGTCAGATCTCCAGTGGTCTCCAGGCTCCTGCTGCAGAAATGACATTGTCCCAAAAAATGGAAATGTGAAGAGCTGCAGTCAATCACTGCCTAACCCACTCATGGTTATGGCCTTCATGTAAAGACCAGCAGGGAACACAGGAACGAGAGCGGCACGCAGCGGTGAGCATTACTTCTTAATGGCATTATGACCATTACAAAAAAAACCTACAGTGGACAATGGCTTTATTTCTTATTTTTGGTGAATATGACTCAGAGTAGCTAAAGAAAACTCCTATGACTAATGGTAAGGGAACGGACAATGGAATGGATATATAGTGTTTTAAATACCTACCCCAGTTTTCAGGTCAACAGAGAACCAGTTTGGGACATAAACCATCTTAAACCTCTTTTTAATTTCTTCTTCAAAATCCACTTTTCCCAAATCTTCAACTTTGCAAGCCTGTAAATGATACAGATATAAGTGTGCACAGCTCAAACGACATGACAAAGACGCTCATCTAAAGGGGTTGTATAAGAGTAGGAAAGGGAGTGTGTGCTGTGTTAATCAGCAGAACTGACAACTTGTCTCTGGGCTGTGACTAATATAGCCAATTTAAAAATGTCAACAATATAAACCATCACAATTCACTACAATTGTATGGTCTTAGTAAGTCTTAAAGAGTACGTATCACCAATCTGGGGCTGCCTTCTTATTTAACAGTGGTCAGCCTTGGATTTGTTATGTTTCTAAATATAATTTAGTAAGTAAACTGCTCGGATGTGACCCTAATGTCCCCGAAATGGACAAAAGTTGGACCCCTACTCTACTAAGCTATTAACGGACGGTGGCATCACTAGAGCGGTTATCGAGTACACAGCAAACCTCGGTTAGTGAGAACAACAAGATCTCGCTCTTAAGCTGACAGTGCGACGGCTGTGGGGGGGGATTTGGGATCCAACTTTAGAAGCCGGGATCCCCAACCTGGAAGTCCACGGCCAGCTTTTACTTAAAAAAAAAAAAAAAAAAAAAAAAAGCCTTTCTTGTGCATAAATTAGGGTTACATATGAGCAGTTTGTTACCAGATTGGTTTTAGGTACTTGAAACTGGCAAAAGTCTTTATATTGCCGGTGGCCAAAGTGAAACATAAACATAATTTTAGCCCACAGGAGAAGAGACCACGCTTACACCTTCTCCTCTGCCACACCAACCCTGGTATCTACTATAGGAGGAGCGGTGTATAGTCAGCTAATGTCATTTACTGCTACAGACACAGCAGGCAGCCTTACCTTCAGCACATCCCAATAGGCCACATTGTTATTTGTGTCTTTGGTCAGTATGTGCCTCTTGTCATTCAGTATGTTACACTGAATAATACTTGCACCTCCTAGAAAGACATGAAAGATCACATTAATATATTGTTAGCAATCACAGATCACTGACGCTCTTTACTTAAAGGGGTTGTCTGGCCATGTAATACAGATAACCTATCCTCAATATCAGACCCCCCTCCCCCCGATCAGCGGTCATTTGCTGCAGTAGCGGCGGGATGTAAGCACTGAACGGAGCGGCGCACCAGGGCTGTGGAGTTGGTGCCATGGAGTTGGTGCCCATTTTCGTGGAGTCGGTATAAAATGGAACAACTCCTAAAATATATAATAAATTGGGTACAGTAGTTCGGGGAATATTTTTTCATAAAAATTTGGGAAAGTTATGAAATGTCCTATAAATGTCTGTCCTATTCCTGATCTAAGGGTCTAGACTTTTAGCGGAGATGAATCTGTGCTACAGTAAATTTATCACTTAAACATGAGCCATGTATGAGGGAGTCGGTGTCATGGAAATTGAGGAGTCAGAGTCAAAGGTTTGGCTTACCGACTCCACAGCCCCGCGGCGCACTACAGCTCTGTACACTGTGTAACTGCCGCCAAGTCCATGATTAGCATCTGATGTGCAGCACTCGGCAGCGTCTGCTACACCCTGATCGGCTGCAGTGTTCAGCTTCAGTCAATGTTTGCATTTGGTCTTCGATGGAGCCAATGAGAGCTGATCAGTGGGGGTGCGAGGTGTCAGTCCCAACCGATCCGATATTAATGAACTATTCTGGGGATAGGCTATCAAAATCATATGGCTGGATGAACCATTTAAAGGGCTTGTTCCCTAAACATTTATCAGCTTTCTACAAGCTAAATGTATAAGGTCCAACCCCAGCGACCCACATGTTTCACAAGAATGTGAGATTCTAGGCCCCCTGTGTGAATGGAGCACTACTGTGAATACTGCTCCATTCACTGCTATGGGAGGGATTGTGGAAACAGTAGTGCTCATGCATAACAGAGACATGAGAATGTATGAAATGATGGTCATGTAAGCGCACTACCACTCCACTCACACAGGGAATTTGGAACCTCCTTTCTCGTGAACAGTAGAGGTCCCAGCTGCTTATGGGTCATGGGTCAACCTCTTTGATATGTCCCCACCCAATGTGATCACCACACTCTTCCACATTAATGGAGATAAAGGCGGCTGTGCATCCGCATCTAAATCGTGGCTGTCACAGCCATCACTCATCTCTGCAGTTTGCAGGCATCATGTCCTCTGCAGCAAGATTGACAAACCAACATGAGCAAGGTTTGCCAACCACGCAGCTGTGGGCGCGATACCTGCAAACTGCAGGGATGAAGGACGGTGCTCTAGGACTAGTCCGGGTACACAAGTGCCAGGATTAAACATTGATGGTTACACTGAACTAACACTTAGGTGTAATAAAGGCATCATTAAAAACGTTATTAGCAGCCTGATAAAGCGCTCCTCATGGGGTAAATATCCTTAATATGATCATGCAGCCCCATATTGTCAGCACCATGTGCTCTGTTTGCACAGCAAGACGTTCTGCCGACAACAATCACAATATATTCATGCGGTTGACAAATGAGTGCCTGATTGTTCACCAGCTGTTGGTGCCCATTTACATGGGGCCATGTACTTAGTACTTATATATTCTCATTGGAGCCGGCTGTCAGTCAGTGCCGGTGCGCGGTTACAGCACTCACTATGTGCTGAGCGGTGAATGAAGCTGTGCTGGTGGAACCTCTATGACTGAAAGCCGCAGGCTGCTGGGAAAGACGATTTCCTCCTGGCAGCGGGGCTCTCAGTGTGGCAGCCACACAGCTTTAGAATGCTATTAACATGCAGATTAACCCCCATATCTTCGGGTTAATAGTGTGTTTTTTTTTACATAACAAGTTCCCTTTACATTTTTTAAAAAAATATATATAAATTAATTTCCAACATTCCTTCAAGCACCCAGAGACATTTTTTTACGTGCAAGCCAGTTTATTGGGAAATATATCCACAAATACCACTGATGCAAAAAGAGACCTGCTCCTAATTTGTGGCTCTTGGCCTATGGGATCTAGACACCAATGAATGAATAGCCATTAGTGAATGGTTTCACCCGATTTAATAATACCAAAAATACGGTGGCGCAATCAGTGTCTTATCCGAACCAAATCTGATTATTCTGTTAAATTTGCCAAAGGAGAATCTCAAAGAGATCAATCAATTCACCCAAAGCATCCACGCTGTAGAAAATACAAAATTAATTCTTATTTCTAGTAATGAAACACGCAGTTTAAGATGCTGGACATACTACATGCTAAACGCGATCATTGTTACCTTTAATCACTTGGTCGGGCTGTGAGCAGAATGGACTCATTGGTGTATTACAGTCATTCTCATAATCTCCTGAGGATCTGAAGTTCATTATACCCTTTATAGGCTAAAAGCAAAGAAATCGTTGTCAGGATTAACCTTTCTGGGATGTGGCGGTGTTGGGGGTATAATGCTACAAACTGTCTCTTACCCACTTATTTACTGACGATTTGGTAGTTGCAACCCAAAGTGCGACAGGAGGATCCACCGATCTATCCAGCTCCATCTAGAAAGACAGATAACGTTGATTTGGCATCGCACACACCAGCGCCACCAATCCTGCACCACGGCCTCGAAAAAAGATCTTATTTTTATTGCCATTTATCACTGACTGTTCCTGCCATCCTTTAGTGCCTACATCAGTTTTAGCTAAGAAAGTCTCTTTCTAAATAAAGGAACCTACCAAAATAAAATGCTAAATATGATTTATAAAGTAAACCAAAAAAATAGACAATCCCTTTAAAGTTAACCTCCACGGTTTCTCAAGGTCCAAAACTATGTGATGATTATATTCTCAATGTAGTTTTCTTATTCAAAGCTCCAAATCTCCTGCATAAAATTAAAAAAGACAACAAGGAAGTGCCTGCAGCCGTCACTAGAGGGAGCTAAATGCTATCCGATTTATTATGGGGAACAGAACACAACTGTGTAATAAGCTCCACCTAGTGGGGACTGCAGGCAGCTGCATGTTATCACTTAAAGGGGTTGTCAACTACTGGATTAACTTGTCTGCTCTGAGAAAATAGTAAAGGCTGCAGTCGATGAGTAGTCACGTGATTTAACGTCACATTTCAGCTGGGAAACACCAATGTTGAAGGACTGTCGCTGGTTAGGAAGACAAGTATGTGTTTTTTTTTTTATTTTATGCTGGGCAATTAGTGAAGCTATGTGGGATGAAAAAGAGAAAAAAAGAAGACAACAAGTGCTCTGACTGCTATAAGGAAACATTAAGAAATTTAAATCAGAGCAGAAAGTTTTACCCATTTAGAAAAAAAATATGGACATTCCCTTTAAGGCAATATCAGCAAACTAGTCCTTAAAAACGTAGCAATTGGATTGAATGTTCACCTTTAAAACTGGTGCTTTTTCTTCACAGATGAGCAGCCTCATATCCGGATTCCTCAGATCAGTACAGTAGATCTTCCGGTCTCTCCCTCCGGAGTACACATGGGTGAAGCCTTCATTCACCTGCAGCGCCCAGACCCCTTCATCGTGGACCCTGTAGGTGGCTATACACCGCTGCTGCCCGAGGGACCACAAGCGGATTGTCCCATCTGAACTGCCTGAAAGACACTAAAGAGGCAATGCTATTAAAACAAGAGGATATAACGGGATTTGCTTCTGCATGCATACATATACCATGACGGTGCTCTTCATAGAAAGCGATGGGCAGCACACAACAAGTCTGTACACCCCTAACGTAGAGAAACACTAAACAATATACATACAACAACCAGCTCAGCTAGCTCTCAAGCTATATAATTTCCTGTGATCTTATTTTATCTGATGTTAATCAAAATGGAGAAGTGTCCTACACGTGCGAGAGGAGATCAGCCATAACTGCATGCCTATACCTGGTAGGAACAGGAAAGCAGCAACAGCCGATCTCCTTAACCAATGGATAACGTGGAGGCATGTCCAAAGGGGGTCATCCACAAAAGAAAATGTCAGCCAAAGCCGCCAATGTCAGCTGTATTGGCCGACCATTAGATGCGTATGGCGATTTTGCAACATCTACCATCAGGATAAAAGGATTGGGCTGTTGGATTTCAACATGCCCCACCCATCGATCTCATGGAGAATTAAGGCTGACTGGGAGGCACAAATTAACCACCGAGCCGTGATGGCGGGGTACCGATCGGTTACCAATGCTAAAAGCCCCCATGTGTACCATGTTGGTACTTCTGTGAATACACACCTGTCACTTTAGCTATAAACTGCAGCACAATATATAGCACAAGTAGTCAGACTATCGCCAGTTCAAATCAATATAAAAACCCACAAATTAAAAAACCAAAAATAAACAACTCACGCATACACAACATATGCCTTATCACCGGGTCCGCACAAGAATGATTTTACAAAATATAAAAATTTAATCTGTACAGTAAATGCAGTAAAAAATAGAATTACAAAGTAGGGAATTGCCATTTTTGGTCACAACAGGAATCAAAACATTCCAAGTATAGGATCAATCATAGAGGTAAGTCCCCAGGAAAGTGCATTGTGGAAGATGTGGTGTGTGCAGTATCAGACAGCCATTAGTGTTGCAATAATACATTTAACAAAATATATATTTTTTTCGATATTCTGGATTAACCAATGCCAAGCACAGATGATTAGGATACATGCCGGGTGAAGTACAATTACCTGTGTGCCGTCTCTATTTAACAGCAGAGCTTTTACATTGTCAGTATGTCCTTTTAATTTCATGAGTTTTGCACATGTTCTGGGATCCCAGACCCGCAGCACCTGTAACACAGGATTAATACGTGATGTTCAGGGAAAGAAAACAATTCTGAAAAAAAAACAAGGAGTAATAATTTTAGCTTAAAATGGTAACAAGACACATAACAGAGGGATAAAATGATATCCATGTAACAGATCCAAGCCCCCCACCCTGCTGATCAGGGCTGGTTCTCTTTCTGGACCATTGGACACTATAATGCATATAATAATTTAGGAATACAATGTGAGTGCGGACAGGTAGAAAATAAGATTATTAAAGGGAATGTGTCACCCCCCTGGGCGAGATCAGACCTGTACTATGGCCATACAGGGTATAGAAAAGTAAATCTATACTTACCTGTACGGCCCATAGTAGAGGTCTGATTGCAGAGAAATCTGGTTTTATAAAGTCTGTTTTCCAGAGGCTTGGAATCCGGGGGACACCAAGCAAACCCCTCCTATCTGCTTACTATTCCCCTAAATCGCCGCCTCTGTGATAAATTACCATATTCCCTCCTCCCCTGCACGTCACAGGGCCCTATGACAGGCTCTGTGACGTGCCCAGCTCTGCCTCCCGCGCATGAGCAAAGCTCCGCTCCTATGGAGCACACTTGGTTTCCCTCCGGCCCTGTTTGGCTGCGTACTGCACTGCAGCCTTGTATGTGTGAGGGAGGGGAGGCAGAGCAGGGCACGTCACAGGGCCTGTCATAGGGCCCTGTGACGTGCAGGTGAGGGGGAAGAATATGGTAATTTAGCACAGAGGCGGCGATTTAGGGGAATAGTAAGCAGATAGGAAGGGCTTGCTTGGTGTGCCCCGGACGCCAAGACCCTGGAAAACAGACTTTATAAAACCAGATTTCTCTGCAATCAGACCTCTACTATGGGCCATACAGGTAAGTATAGATTTACTTTTCGATCACCTGTATGGCCATAGTAGAGGTCTGATCTCGCCCGGGGGGGGTGACACATTCCCTTTAAATACTGAATGACAATCCAAATCAGTGTTACCTTCTCAGTGGAGCCAGAAACTATGACCGTCCCCATCTGGTTCATGGCCAGACTGTATATAGAATCTTTGTTTCCACTCAGGGACGAAGCTGGTGAAAAGAAAAAGTCACTAGTTAATTAAAGCGAACCCATTTAGAATTTCCATACATGGCTCATATCAATACCCAAGTCCCTCATCGGTCACAACTGATTTAAAGCACACAGAAAAGAGGGCTGGCATTGCTATTGAAATACACAGTTATCCTGCGTCCTTCATACATGTTACTGGTCACTATGTCCTATGCCATACTAACTTTAAAGTGTAGATACTGAGTCTCAGTGCCGACAGGTGGACACGGATAATTACGGTATATTACAGTGCCTTGAAAAAGTATTCATACCCGGTAAACTTTTCCATATTTCTTCACGTTACACCTGCAAACTTAAAATGTATTTTATGTGATACCAACACCAAGTAGCAAGTATTTGTGAAGTGTAAATGAAATGATATCTAATTATTCTAATTCTAATTATTTCAAAAATCTAAATCTGAAAATTGTGAGGTACATTTGTATTCAGCTCTCTGTAGTCTGATTCCCCTAAATAAAATCTTGAATGACCTTTTGCCTCCAGAAGTCACATAATTAGTAAATTGAGTCCACCTGTGTGTAATGTATTCTCAGTATAACCACAGCTGTTCTATGAAGGCCTCAGAGTTTTGTTTGAGAACATTAGGGATCAAACATCATCATGAAAACCAAGGACCACACCAGACAGGTCAGGGATAAAGTTGTGGAGAAAAGTAAAGCAGGGTTAGGTTTTACATACATACACACATATATATATATATATATATATATATATATATATATATATATATATATATATATATATATATATATATATATAAAATAGTCCACCTATTTTATATAGCTCTATATTTGATATAGAATGGCAAGACGAAAGCCTTTTTTTTAAATCAAAACCATAAGAAATCCTGTTTGCAAAAAGTCATGTAAGGGACACAGCTAGCATGTGGTCTGGTCAGTTGAGACCAAAGTAGAACTAAATGAAAAACGCTATGTGTGGTGGAAAACGCCATCCCCACAGTGAAACATGGTGGTGGCAGCATCATGCTGTGGCGATGCTTTTTTCAGCAGGGACAAAGAAGCTGGTCAAAGTTGATGGGAAGATGGATGGAGCTAAATACAGAGCAATCCTGGAGGAAAACCTGTATGAATACCATTTTCGGGTATACAAGAGAATTCCGCTAATCATCGGGGCGTTTTAACAGCAATAAAGTCACATATAGGAGAACTTGTTTAGTTATTAGATCACAAAAAGATCAAGCGTGTAATCAGAATATTTATTTGTGGGACAAGCTCTTTAACGTGCGAATTACTGACTAGTCGCATCACTCACTAGTGACGGTGTTGTTGGATGCAGTTAGAGCCGTGAGAGTATTTACATCCCAGAGGAATATTTGTCGGTCCAGTCCTGCGGATGCCACTAGTTCTTTGTCTTTTGCATACGCTAAGGCTTTCACATAGTCCTAGGGGTAGAAGGACACATACATAAAGAAAAGCATATAACAGACAGAAAAGCTGTGACCAGAATTTAACACTTTCTGTTGATATTGACCTGAAACTAAGATTTGTGAAGCTTCTACCATGGTGCGCAGGATGGGGCTATAACCTTGGAACCAGCCATACAACACAAACTAATGGAGGACTTGGTACAGTGACTAGACATGTTATAAAAGGTCCAAGGAGATGACAGATTTCCGGTTATCAGTGATGTTTGATTCTACTTAATTATATATATTTTCGCTTACCTTGTGTGTTCTCAGGGTCGACATACAAAACCCCTTGTGCGCATTCCATACTTTAACTGTGGTATCAGAAGAAGCCGATATTACTGCCGAAAACAGAAGAGCAGAGATTACAGAGGTTGTAAAACATGAACTATCTAGTCTGTTCAGAAAAAACACATATACAGTGGGTATGGAAAGTATTCAGACCCCTTTACATTTTTCACTCTGTTTCATTGGAGCCAATTGTTAAATTCTAAAAAGTTCATTTTTTTCTCATTAAAGTACACTCTGCACCCCATCTTGACTGAAAAAAAAAAACAGAAATAAGTATTCAGACCCTTTGCTCAGACAGTCATATTTAAGTCACATGCTGTCCATTTCCTTGTGATCCTCCTTGAGATGGTTCTACTCCTTCATTGTGTTTAATTAAACTGATAGGACTTGATTTGGAATTGCAAACACCTGTCTATATAAGACCTCACAGCTCACAGTGCATGTCAGACCAAATGAGAATCATGAGCTCAAAGGAACTGCCCAAGGAGCTCAGAGACAGAATTGTGGCAAGGCACAGATCTGGTCAAGCTTATAAAAGAATTGCTGAATTACTCAAGGTTCCTAAGAGCACAGTGGCCTCCATAATCCTTAAATGGAAGAAGTCTTCCTAGACCTGGCTGTCCAGCCAAACTGAGCAATCGTGGGAGAGGTAAAGAAGAACCCCAAGATGACTGTGGTTGAGCTTCAGAGATGCAGTAGGAAGATCGGAGAAAGTTCCACAAAGTCAACTATCACTGCAACCTGCCACCAGTCAGGCCTTTATGGCAGAGTGGCCCGACAAAAGCCTCTCCTCAGTGCAAGACATATGAAAGCCCGCATAGAGTTTGCTCAAAAACACATGAAGGACTCCCAGACTATGAGAAATACGATTCTCTGGTCTGATGAGATGAAGATAATTCTCAGCACTATCACCAAAAAGTTCTATGTGTGGAGAAAACCAGGCACTGCTCATCACCTGCCCAATACAATCCCAACAGTGAAACATGGTGGTGCAGCATCATGCTATTGGGGTGTTTTTCAGCTGCAGGGACAGGACGACTGGTTGAAATTGAAGGAAACATGAATGCGGCCAAGAACAGGGATATCCTGGATGAAAACCTCTTCCAGAGTGCTCTGGACCTCAGACTTGGCCGAAGGTTCACCTTCCAACAAGCACACAGCTAAAATAACAAAGGAGCGGCTTCAGAACAACTCTGTGACCATTCTTGACTGGCCCAGCCAGAGCCCTGACCTAAACCCAATTGAGCATCTCCGGAGAGACCTGAAAATGGCTGTCCACCAATGTTCACCATCCAACCTGACGGAACTGGAGCGGATCTGCAAGGAAGAATGGCAGAGGAACCCCAAATCCAGGTGTGAAAAACTTGTTGCATCATTCCCAAGAAGACTCATGGCTGTACTAGCTCAAAAGGGGGCTTCTACTCAATACTGAGCAAAGGGTCTGAATACTTATGACCATGTGATATTTCAGTTTTTCTTTTTTAATAAATTTGCAAAAATGTCTACATTTCTGTTTTTTTCAGTCAAGATGGGGTGCAGAGTGTACATTAATGAGAAAAAAATGAACTTTTTAGAATTTACCAAATGGCTGCAATGAAAAAAAGAGTGAAAAATTTAAAGGGGTCTGAATATTTTCCATATCCACTGTATATAATGGACGCAGGTTGCCGGCACTGACTGTGAGAGATAACAGGATATCGGCTTATTGGTTACAACACCGCGAAGGACAACATATGCAAATTTGGTTCTGCCAAACCTTTAAGGGGATTGTGGCATCAGAATTTGACTTTCTGCTTAAATCAGGTTTTTTTTCCCCATATCATAATTGTGGAGTACCTTACACCACAAATGTTACTCCATTTCATGACGGGAGTAAGATTCTTTCAGCCAATACTGCAGTTTCCTGGCCATGTATTCAGGCTTGCCAAAGCTCACTTTTACCGGACTGAACATTGCTGGTCTTCAGGATTCAGAGCTTGTGTATAAAATAGCCCTAGTGGTCAGTGTAAAAAAAAAAAAAAAAAAGTACGATTTTGCTTTTACAATAAAGAAAGAGAAATAGAAAAAAAAAATACAGAAAATGTCCTCCTGGCCACATGGATACAAGGAGCGCCCTAATTAGTATGTGATAAAGGGAACCCGTCATCAGGTTTGTCCCATATGAGGCAAGGTCAGTACCTGTAAACCCTGACATACAGCATTCTAATATGCTATATATATATATATATATATATATATATAGGCCCCCAACCTGACCTGCAAGACAAGAGAAAGAGCTTTTATTATACTCACCTGGGGGGCGGTCTAGTTTGATGAGCATAACTGTCTTGGATTAGTGCCTCCCTTCCTCTTGCAATGCCGTACTCCTATGCTTCGTGTGGATGACGCGTCCTACATCATCCACACAAAGCACAGGAAGACCACATCACTAGAAGAAGGGAGGACCAGGACCAGTGACATCCATTGGACCGGACCGCTCCACAGGTGAGTATAATAAAAGCTATTTTGCTTGTATAGAATATAGAAAGCTGTATATCAGGGCTGAAAGGTGGTGGCCGTATCTCATATGGTAAAAACCAGGGGACAGGTTCCCTTTAAACTTTATATTCTATAGAACCGAGGCAGGGATTAGAGCATTAAAGGTTTTATAGGAGCTATATTCCTTACAAGTCTATATGCTTTTTGATACACAACACGTTTGTTTATCCCTTATTGCAAAATTGTATTCAAACTAAGAGATATCTGTTAAGATGGAACTTATCGATTAATAAGTTTACTCCAAAACTAAGAATAAATGAGTCCATTGATTAAAACTGATTTAACTGGTTTAATGTTAATTGTATTATCAGATTGTTTCAAAAATGTTTCTTATGCTGATTGATCCAACTTATGTATACTGCTTCCTGTATTGTTTCCCCATATACTCATCCCCCCCTAACTTCCCAATTTTTTTCTCCTATGTTACCCCATTCTTACCTTATTATAATATAAATCAATAAAAATATTTGAAAACAAGTCTATATGCTTAGCTTATTCCCTCATTTTGAGCTGACAGACTGAAGTAAAGGGCTTTGAGGTGCCTAGTCCTGATTCATGTTTTTAGTCATACCCTTCACCACCAAAGTTTGTATATTTGCTATTTCTTGTTAATAAACTTTATATAATTACTCTGTTGCTTTGGTTGCCCTATGTCGTTCTTTTTCTCAGCGGTTTATTTATTGTAATGCTATTATTTGCCTCATGTGAAAATTGACAGACTTCTCTTTTGGATTTTTCATACGTTGATTACTAAGGGACCAAGTCTATTTATTGGTGGGGAATTTTTTTTGCAGGTCATGATCACTTAAAGGGCTTCTTCACATGACCGCGTGAGTCTGTAACTTGGAATCTGTAATGGTCTTGTAAATAATTAATAGCTGCTGTAAAAAAATAAAAAAAACGGACATCATACGGATGACAAGAGCGAAAATAAATCATCCCACTTTTCTAGATGAAGCTCTAATCAATTTTTTTTATACGCTTGTGTGAACCTTCCATAACGCTGATCCCCATAGCTTCTTTGTTTCTGACACTTTCTGGTATTTGGCTTTAATAAAACATTCTTTACTGTGAGAAAACTGATTCTTTACTGTAAGAGCAGTGAGACTATGGAATTCTCTGCCGCATGATGTTGTAATGAATGATTCACTACTAAAATTTAAGAAGGGCATGGATGCCTTTCTTGGAAAGTATAATATTACAGGTTATAAATACTAGATCCCTTGATAGGGCGTTGATCCAGGGAACTAGTCTGATTGCCGTATGGAGTCAGGAAGGAATTTTTTTCCCCAATGTGGAGCTTAGTGTTTGCCACATGGGTTTTTTTTTGCCTTCCTCTGGATCAACATGTTAGGCTATGGGTTGAACTAGATGGACTTAGTCTTCCTTCAACCTTAAAAACTATGTTACTATGTTATTGATACAGTCAGGTGCGAATTACAAGTGTTTTTAGCGTGTCTCCATCACCTAGCAGGTTGAATCACAGGCCACTGTTCTGCGTATACGAATAGATACTGTATGCTACAATTCTACAGCGGTAGGTTCTGCTTTATGGTATGATGGGAAAGGAACACATTAATTCCAGGATACACAATCACTTTTTAATGGGTCGCCTTCCGACCTCTGGGATCCCCACCCAATCCTGGGAATGAAGGGTCACTGAGCATTGCATCCCTTTTGAAGTTACAGAAGTTTCTCGAACAACAAGCTGTGCAGAAACCTGAAGATGGTGCCCATTCACCAGGAACCTGCACAGCAGGCGGCTGTGCCAGCACTGTGCAGGGATAAAACAGTAGGAGAGGGAGACACGGCACTGTAAGGGCTCATTCACACATCCCTGAAAATCAGTCCGAGATTGGACTGCAATGCATAGACTGGCCGCGGCTGTCCTCCTGACCTGAGCGTGACAGCTTCATTTATTTCTAGGATGGGATAGCCGCAGCAGGCAGTCTCAGACCAATTTACACGGACGTCCGAATGTGCCCTAATAGTGCTGCAAACCGTTCATTCTTAGGATCATCAGGGGTCTCAGAGGTCAGACCGCCACCAATCACGAAGTGCACTTCACTTTATAACATGGAAATCCCTTTTATGAGATAATAACCATCAGGGAGTGGATTTCTGGGAGTTCGGTCTCCTAGCTCCGGGGATCTGTCCAGAGACGGCCTACTTTATATACATTTCCATTTTATAGTGTATCAAGCCTGATTCTCCTTTCCTACAGCCATGACTATGTAACCTGCCATCATGCTGCAATGCTCACCGCCAGGACATACTTACACGTCTTTCCATTGCAGCATAGCACAATGTCGTTCACCCAGTCTGTGTGGTGCTCCATAGATGCTATGTACGGGTCTTGCTGGAATAAACGAGAAGAAATTATAGCATTATTGATCTGATCACTTCTTGGATCAGATCTGCTGTGGGGAAAAGTACAAAGGTATGGGGGTTGTCCAAACTAGATGGTTCATGTTTGTTAGGCTCAGTGCACATAATGCTGTAAGCTACTGTCAGGCTTATATGCACATGAGGTCCATCAGTGGTCACAGTCTGGATGGAGGGACTTGCCAGTGTTAACAGGTTTGCCCCATATCTTATATGGCTGTCAGCAATCAGCTGTAATATAACCCGCTAAGTCTAATACAGCTGCACATACACAGAGTTGGTTTGGACTGTGCTTGGTTTTGACAGACGTTAGCTTTTACATCCAGATATATTAATCTACCTTGTGCTGATTGACGCTCCATATTCTGATTATTGAGTCTCGTCCGGCTGTGAAGAGTCTGTTTAGTGCAGGATCGAGCTGCAGGGCGTTCACCCCATTGCGATTGTATTTCTCTACTTCATCCCTAATTACATAAGAGACCTGTGAAAGAAGAGGAGGGTGAGGAGGGAGGTACAGTTCGGTCATTTAAGCTAACGAACATGCATTTTATATATCATGTATATATTTATATTAGTACAGCTAGATCATGATGACCAACAGTCTACAATCTCATTTTGGGTAGTCTGCACACTTTGCTTTATCGACTGATTCCATTGGAGATCAGCTGGATCAGTTAAAACAACATCAGAAAAATAGCTGCATTTTTTTTTAACATAATAACCACATAACCATAATCAAAAACTGCTGGTGTGAAAATACCAGCCACCTAGGGTTACATGGCGACTGCAACAACAACAACTAGATTTTGTGTACAAGGCCCCATTCAGATGTCAGTTTTTACATATAGAAGACGCAGCCATTAGTCAATGGGGCTGTTCACAAGTCGATTCTTTACTAAAAGTTCCACACCCACACGCCCCCCCAAAAAATGGAGTCATTTACATTTTTGATCTGAATTGCAGCCAAAGGGACGGCTAGCGCTCAGATGCCATTTATGTGCGGTTTGTCTTTACTGTGTAGATTTAGGCTTAGATTTTTTATGCATATGAGAAAAATGGTAGCCACAATGATGGGAAAAACGGACCTGCGGATCAAAAATGGCTGAAAATCGGATCCAGTGCATTGATGAAAAATGTTTTTTAATTTTTCTCATATGGAAAAAAAAAACAACAAAAAACACAGAAGTCTGTCTGGTGCACAGTTCTGGTGTGGCTTATTGATAAAAAGTTGCATTTGCTTCTAGAGGTATTATTAGAAATTTATGACAAAGTGCTTGTTAATGAGAGTCCCTTTGTACAATGCAATAAGCCAGCAGTTTTCTTTACATTTCTAGTACAGAAGATATGTAACCAGTGGCAGGCCGTCCACCTGGCATGAGGATGCAGCTACAAAAAGGAAAAATATCATAGAGTCAAGAATAATAAAAAAAAAAAAACAACAACATGCATCCGCGTTGTAAAAGGTATTCCGCCAAATAGATATCAGCTACATTTCAATCTTAGCAAAGATCTTTGTGAAGCTTGAAAAAAACAAAATCCAATTCTGAATTTGAAGTGCCACTAGTATGCATTGGGCAGAATACATTTTTTGTATCCACCTTTGGATGGACGCCATCTTTTCTATTCATGAAACTATGCAATACATTTCTAGTTACACAGCTGAAAGCTGCAGCGACCACATTGCCGCTTGGAAGTCGTGTGCCGGCCGCTGTCTGGAGCCCCAGCCTGAGCCACTTAAACAAGCCCTTGCCATTTGCACCCTGCATTAATGGTACGGGCGTTATGAGCCCATAACACAAAACCATAAGGATTCAATGGCATATAGAGAGAAGCACAAAAAAAGACAAGCAGGCGAACCACATATGATCAATCATGTGATGGCAGCTCCAGGTAACAAATAGAGAGGAATCCTGACAGTGCGCATGTTACACATTGTTAGGATTCGTCATGAAACAGTAAGATCCTGTCCATGCTGAAATGTCTGACTATCCTATAAAAACCCCTTTAACATGAGCATCTGTAGCAGCACTGATCCTATACATATAATACGAGAGTCTCTTTTATGCCGCCTCATAAAATAAGCTATATGGACAGTAGATCTGGAAGAGCATTTACGAGCTCTGTATTGTGCTGGCGATAGATGAAATGACAGGATCCATTTAATATCTGCACAGCGACCTCCACTGTGGACCCCCCCCCCAAAAAAAAATTGAATGGAAAGAGATGAGGGAGAAAATCAATCCCTTTAATAAAGGTGTCGTCCAGACATATAGTAGCGATACTTTTTCCACTACAATGACGGACATGATAACATGATAGACCCCTCTGACCATTATGGGACCCGTGGGTTGTTGTCCACATCTGTCATGTGACGGCTCCGCCGCGCTCATTGTTTCCCCAATAGGACAGATCAGAGCTCAGACGTGAGCCCAGCCGGCGCACACCGGGTGTAACCAGCTACACCTCACTACTGGCACCAGGCCTCTCCTCTGCTGTTACCGGCTGGCCATGCGGAGAGGGACGGGGGCCGCCACATCACAAGACATCCCCTTTAATTCTCAGTAACGTCGTCATACAGATGACTATTAATGGCTTATGCAGCTTTTAGGAGTAATTTAGCAGAAGTCAGATACCAATACATTATCTGTCTCCAGGGAGCCGTCAGCCATAATAGGGGTCATATCTCCAGCTTCCCTCATTACTTCCAAAAGCATCAACAGATCCTCACCCCCATCATAGCTCCGCCACACACTGCCATCCCTATTCCCGAGCTGCCAGGCCTGTAGATGATGCAGTGATCGGGCACTGGGCTATGGACCTGGGGGACAGCACATGCTGGGTGGGTTTGGTGAATGCATTGCTGGTCACCAGCTTTCTAGGGGACAGCCACCATTACAGCAATGGGGCTGTGATCAGAGACCCCATGTCCTGTATCGGACCCCACTCCTGGGACTGACAGACTGAATAATGGACACTGGATTCTTTGGAGCGATAGCGCCACCCCCGGATCCCAGCAGTGTAACAGTCTGACAGGGCAAAATACTGTAAAGTAAGCCTGAGATAGGAGGAACCACTGAGTGACAAGGGGGTGTCCGCTTCACTGCAGGAAAGTTACAGGTAACACAGTCAGTGGTCGCACGTCACATACACGGTCCTGTGCTGCAGACACCGCGGCCGCCCGGTGAGGAGCAGAACTCCAGGACCTGTCACCCGGGAGCGCCTCCCGAGCCCACCGGGGGAGCTGACAACCCCGCCCCTCCTCCCAGTACACTGCGCACCTGCCGCACAACAAGTCAACCCCCAATGTACGAGTGCATCCGCGTCACCCGCCACCGGCCCCGGGGGCACGTCCCGGTCACCTGTCATACCTGAACTTTCCTCCGCCCCGCAGTGTTCTGCCTGTGATGCGCTGCCATCTTGCATGTTGACACTCTGTCGTCACTTCCCATAGCCTAACACTTCCGCCCTTCTCCGAAGGACATGCACCTACGCCCTCTCTACCGGGAACGACGACTTCCGCCCAAACTGAGGCCAGAGCAGCCGCTTCCGCCATTACTTGTCAACGTCATCTGTGCGCGCGGCGGGTTAACTGTTACAGTACTGGGTTAACTGCTTACGGTGCCGGACATGTCAGTGTTCTGGAGTCTAACGGTCCTGATCAGAACATGAGGCAGCAGGTCAGGCCCAGCAGGGGGCAGCATCCTGCTACCAGGAGCCTTCCACATCCCAAACAACACTCTCTTTTTCCAGTGCACTATGTGGTAAAATGAATGTAATGAATGAAAGTACAACTCATCCCACAAAAAACGAATCCTCATATTTCTATGAGGGCAAAGAAATTAAACAAGTTATGGTTTCTGGAAGAAGGGGAGAAAAAAACGAAAATTCAAAAACATAAATTGGTTGCGGCAGGAAGAGGTTAATTTTTACTGATATTCAACACTCCTTGGTCACCCGCAGAAACGCTATTTAAAAACATCCATCTTGCAACAGGGCCGACCTCTCGCTCATATTTATAGGGGTGTCCGTATATTACATTTTCCCCCTGATATGGAGCAATCTGAATTCAGTCTGTGCCTCATGGGGTTTTTACCTTTCTTTGGATCAATGTTAGGTTTTAGGTTTAACTTGATGGACTTGTATCATCTTTCAGCACTAAAAGCGTTCTCCGCTCCCATCTTATCTATTCCTGGTGTACATCGTATTGTTCTTTCACATAGTATCTCATCCTATCCGTTTCCCATCCATTCTTATCCCTTTCTAACTTTTCCGGTTCCATCCTATGCTATTTAGCTTCGTGCGATGGCTCCTAAAAAAGCAAGTTGTATATAAAGATTGGTGAGCTTACTTTACCCTCCCCCCTCTTTCCCATGTTACGTCTTATCCGATTTGTTACCATCAAAATACTAAGTGCCTCCCAGCTATTTGCTGGGGACAGATCACATGCGCGCGTTGTCTCTTTAAGAGACAGGGGGTGCATGTCTTAAGCACGCTGCCAGGTCACCTGCGCAGCGTGCACAGGCCCTGGGACACAGGAGGCGCAGCGAGACCCAAAACAGAGGACGCAGGTGGACGGCTGCGGTGGTATGTTGGCGTTCCTGCCGGGGGGAGGAGGACGCAGCGTGTAGGCACGCCGGCGTTACACCTATTCCATCCTTTCCTATCTCTTTATAATTATTCCTATCTTATCCATTCTTATCTGTTCTCATCCCATCATATCCATATCTATGCCATCCTGTACTATTCCATCCTGTCCATTCCCATTCTCTCCTATCTGTTCTCATTCCATTCTATTTCGTTCCATCCCATACTATCTGTCCACATCCAATCTCATCTAATCCCAGCTCTTTATTTTCCCATGAAATCATTTGCATTACCATCCATTCCATCCTATGTATTCCCATCTTATCCCATCCCACACAATCCCATTCTAACAATTCCTATTGTATTCCATCTTGTCCACTCCCATCCTATCCATTCACATCCCATCCTAATAGTTTCCCATTAATTTCTATCCTATTACATCCTATCTGTTCCAGTCCTATCCTGTGCATTATCATCCCATATCATCTGTTTCATTCACAATCCACTGTATCTTATACTATCCCATTCTTTCCATTCCAATCCCAACCTATCCAATTATATCCCATCTTGTCAATTCACACTCTATTCATACTATCCATTCTCATCTTATCTTACTACCAAATTCTATCCCATTCTATCTATTTTCATTCTAATACACCCTATTTATTTCCATCCCATTCTTTCTGTTCCCACCCCATCATATTAATTCCCATCCAAGCGAATTTATCCATTCCTATTGTATTTAATCCCAACCTGTCCATTTCCATCCCTTCTAAATGCATCTTATTCATTTCCATCCAATCACATTGGTTCCAATCGCATCCTATTGATTTCTAGCCCATTC
Source organism: Phyllobates terribilis (assembly GCF_046119375.1). NCBI lineage: Eukaryota > Metazoa > Chordata > Amphibia > Anura > Dendrobatidae > Phyllobates > Phyllobates terribilis. The sequence continues at coordinate 132,196,857 of NW_027362764.1, read as the reverse complement.
TATCATATCAATTCCCATTCTATCCCATGCCGTCTATTGCCATTGAACGTTATCCACTTACATTCCATTCTACCTCTTCTGATCCCATGCCATCTTACTTATTTTCATTATATTCCTGTTCCATCCCCTTCCATCCCATCTGTCACAAACAGTACTCCACTGCCACCAATCATTAGGACAATCACACAATTGACTGATGACTGATGGACGAGGCCACGGCTACTTCCGCTACTAGGCCGGGTATTGCGCACTTCCCAGTAAACATATAGTATAAACACATCTGTTTCCAACGCAGCGGTATATGTGTACAGACCAAAAGTTTGAACACACCTCATTTAAAGATTTTTCTGTATTTTCATGACTTTGAAAATTGTACATTCACACTGAAGGCATCAAAACTATGAATTAACACATGTGGAATTATATACTTAACAAAAAAGTGTGAAACAACTGAAAATATGTCTTATATTCCAGGTTCTTCAAAGTAGCCACCTTTTGCTTTGATGACTGCTTTGCACACTCTTGGCATTCTCTTGATGAGCTTCAAGAGGTAGTCACCGGAAATGGTTTTAACTTCACAGGTGTGCCCTGTCAGGTTTAATAAGTGGAATTTCTTGCCTTATAAATGGGGTTGGGACCATCAGTTGTGTTGTGCAGAAGTCTGGTGGATACACAGCTGATAGTCCTACTGAATAGACTGTTAGAATTTGTATTATGGCTAGAAAAAAGCAGCTAAGTAAAGAAAAACGAGTGGCCATCATTACTTTAAGAAATGAAGGTCAGTCAGTCCGAAAAATTGGGCAAACTTTGAAAGTGTCCCCAAGTGCAGTTGCAAAAACCATCAAGCGCTACAAAGAAACTGGCTCACATGAGGACCGCCCCAGGAAAGGAAGACCAAGAGTCACCTCTGCTTCTGAGGATAAGTTTATCCGAGTCACCAGCCTCAGAAATCACAGGTTAACAGCAGCTCAGATTAGAGACCAGGTCAATGGCACACAGAGTTCTAGCAGCAGACACATCTCTTCAACAATTGTTAAGAGGAGACTTTGTGCAGCAGGCCTTCATGGTAGAATAGCTGCTAGGAAACCACTGCTAAGGACAGGCAACAAGCAGAAGAGACTTGTTTGGGCTAAAGAACACAACGAATGGACATTAGACCAGTGGAAATCTGTGCTTTGGTCTTATGAGTCCAAATTTGAGATCTTTGGTTCCAACCACCATGTCTTTGTGCGAAGCAGAAAAGGTGAACGGATGGACTCTACATGCCTGGTTCCCACCGTGAAGCATGGAGGAGGAGGTGTGATGGTGTGGGGGTGCTTTGCTGGTGACACTGTTGGGGATTTATTCAAAATTGAAGGCATACTGAACCAGCATAGCTACCACAGTATCTTGCAGTGGCATGCTATTCCATCCGATTTGCGTTTAGTTGGACCATCATTTATTTTTCAACAGGACAATAACCCCAAACACACCTCCAGGCTGTGTAAGGGCTATTTGACCAAGGAGAAGAGTGATGGGGTGCTATGCCAGATGACCTGGCCTCCACAGTCACCAGACCTGAACCCAATCGAGATGGTTTGGGGTGAGCTGGACCGCAGAGTGAAGACAAAAGGGCCAACAAGTGCTAAGCATCTCTGGGAACTCCTTCAAGATTGTTGGAAGGCCATTTCCGGTGACTACCTCTTGAAGCTCATCAAGAGAATGCCAAGAGTGTGCAAAGCAGTCATCAAAGCAAAAGGTGGCTACTTTGAAGAACCTAGAATATAAGACACATTTTCAGTTGTTTCACACTTTTTTGTTAAGTATATAATTCCACATGTGTTAATTCATAGTTTTGATGCCTTCAGTGTGAATGTACAATTTTCATAGTCATGGAAATACAGAAAGATCTTTAAATGAGAAGGTGTGTCCAAACTTTTGGTCTGTACTGTATATATATATATATACACATACATATATATATATACACATATATACTGTACAAACATGTACCATATATATATATATATATATATATATATATATATATATATATATATATATATACACTACGGTTCAAAAGTTTGGGATCACCAAGACAATTGTGTGTTTTCCATGAAAACTCATACTTTTATTTATCTAGTGAGTTGCAAAATGATTAGAAAATATAGTCCAGACATTGACGAGGTTAGAAATAATGATTTTTATTAGAAAGAATAATTTTCTCCTTCAAGCTTTGCTTTCGTCGAAGAATGCTCCCTTTGCAGCAATTACAGCATTGCAGACCTTTGGCATTCTAGCTGTTAATTTGCTGAGGTAATCTTGAGAAATTTCACCCCATGCTTCCTGAAGTCCCTCCCACAAGTTGGATTGGCTTGATGGGCATTTTTTGAGTACCATATGGTCAAGCTGCTCCCACAACATTTCAATGGGGTTGAGATCTGGTGACTGCGCTGGCCACTCCATTACAGATAGAATACCAGCTGCCTGCTTCTTCCCTAAATAGTTCATGCATAATTTGGAGGTGTGCTTTCGGTCATTGTCCTGTTGTAGGATGAAATTGGCTCCAATCAAGCGCTGTCCACAGGGTATGGCATGGCGTTGCAAAATGGAGTGATAGCCTTCCTTATTCAAAATCCCATTTACCTTGTACAAATCTCCCACTTTACCAGCACCAAAGCAATCCCAGACCATCACAATACCTCCACCATGCTTGACAGATGGCGTCAGGCATTCTTCCAGCATCTTTTCAATTGTTCTGCATCTCACAAATGTTCTTCTGTTTGATCCAAACACCTCAAACTTTGATTCGTCTGTCCATAAAACTTTTTTCCAATCTTTCTCTGTCCAATGTCGATGTACTTTTGCCCATATTAATCTTTTCCTTTTATTAGCCAGTCTCAGACATGGCTTTTTCTTTGCCACTTTGCCCTGAAGGCCAGCATCCTGGAGTCGCCTCTTCACTGTAGACGTTGACACTGGCGTTTGGCTTGTACTATTTAATAAAGCTGCCAGTTGAGGAGCTGTGAGGAGTCGATTTCTCAAACTAGAGACTCTAATGTACTTGTCTTGTTGCTCAGTTGTGCAGCGGGGCCTCCCACTTCTCTTTCTACTCTGGTTAGAGCCTGTTTGTGCTCTCCTCTGAAGGGAGTAGTACACATCGCTGTAGGAAATCTTCAGTTTCTTGGCAATGTCTCGCATGGAATAGCCTTCATTTCTAAGAACAAGAATAGACTGTTAGTTTCACATGAAAGTTCTCTTTTTCTGGCCATTTTGAGAGTTTCATAGAACAAACAAATGTAATGCTCCAGATTCTCAACTAGCTCAAAGGAAGGTCAATTTTATAGCTTCTCAAATCAGCCAAACCATTTTCAGCTGGGCTAACATACTTGTGCAAGGGTTTTCTAAACATCCATTAGCCTTCTTACACAGTTAGCAAACACAATGTACCATTAAAACACTGGAGTGGTGGTTGTTGGAAATGGACCTCTATACACCTATGTAGATATTGCAATAAAAACAAGACGTTTGCAGCTAGAATAGCCATTTACCACATTAACAATGTATAGAGTGTATTTATGATTCATTTAATGTCAGCTTCATTGAAAAAAAATTTGCTTTTCTTTCAAAAATAATGAAATTTCTAAATGACCCCAAACTTTTGAACGGTAGTGTATATATATGTATGTATATATATATATATATATATATATATATATATATATATATTGTGACAGAGTCACTGGTTTTATATGCGAAGGGAGGTATGTGTCACTCAGGATCCTCTCCTGTGTGAACTAAGACCTACGGAATTTCTGCCAGCATGTTATATGCTGGGGGTTACCTTTTCTTTAAAGGGTGTGGTTTTATGGGAATGACTTATTGATGGGAGGGAAGTCATTCCCCATACCTCCCCCTCAGGGTGTGGCTGAACAAGGTTTAAATGTTCAGTCAGTTTGTTTTCCTGGGTGGAGTGTGTGGTCTGGAGATTGAAGTTTCCAGGCTGTGTGTGGCTGATGCCAGAGAGCAACACCGGAGGACTGGTGTTGCTGAAACTTCACAGGACTATCTACAGCCAGCAAAGGCCTTGCTGGCTAGAGGATTCTGTTATATTTCATCTTTTGTTTTCCCATTACCCCAAGAGGGTCTGTTTATTTCTATCGGACGCTGCTGGAGTTTATGCCGTACAATAAACCCGCAGGAAGTTTATCCAAACCGTCCTGTGTCTGCCTCCGGAGAGCCGAGCAAGTCGCTTTACCACAGTATATATATATATATATATATATATATATATATATATATATATATATATATATATATACATATATACACTGCTCAAAAAAATAAAGGGAACACTTAACAGAATATAACTCCAAGTAAGTCAAACTTCTGTGAAATCAAACTGTCCACTTAGGAAGCAACACTGATTGACAATTAATTTCACATGCTGTTGTGCAAATGGAATAGACAATAGATGGAAATTATTGGCAATTATCAAGACACCCTCAATAAATGAATGGTTCTGCAGGTGGGGACCACAGACCACATCTCAGTACCAATGCTTTCTGGCTGATGTTTTGGTCACTTTTAAATGTTGGTTGTGCGTTCACACTCGTGGTAGCATAAGACGGACTCTACAACCCACAGAAGTTGCTCAGGTAGTGCAGCTCATCCAGGATGGCACATCAATGCGAGCTGTGGCAAGAAGGTTTGCTGTGTCTGTCATCGTAGTGTCCAGAGGCTGGAGGAGCTACCAGGAGACAGGCTAGTACACCAGGAGACGTGGAGGGGGCCGTAGGAGGGCAACAACCCAGCAGCAGGACCGCTACCTCCGCCTTTGTGCAAGGAGGAACAGGAGGAGCACTGCCAGAGCCCTGCAAAATGACCTCCAGCAGGCCACAAATTGTGCATGTGTCTGCACAAACAGTTAGAAACCGACTCCATGAGGGTGCTATGAGGGCCGACGTCCACAGATGGGGGTTGTGCTCACAGCCCAACACCGTGCAGGACGCTTGGCATTTGCACAAAACACCAGGATTGGCAAAGTCGCCACTGGCTCCTTGTGCTCTTCACAGATGAAAGCTGGTTCACACTGAGCACATGTGACAGACGTGACAGAGTCTGTAGACGCTGTGGAAAGCGATCTGCTGCCTGTAACATCCTTCAGCATGACCGGTTTGGCAGTGGGTCAGTAGTGGTGTGGGGTGACATTTCTTTGGAGGGCTGCACAGCCCTCCATGTGCTCGCCAGAGGTAGCCTGACTGCCATTAGGTACCGAGATGAGATCCTCAGACCCCTTGTGAGACCATATGCTTGTGCGGTTGGCCCTGGGTTCCTCCTAATGCAGGTCAATGCCAGACCTCATGTGGCTGGAGTGTGTCAGCAGTTCCTGCAAGATGAAGGCATTGAAGCTATGGACTGGCCCGCCCGTTCCTCAGACCTGAATCCGATTGAGAACATCTGGGACATCATGTCTCGCTCCATCCACCAACGTCACATTGCACCACAGACTGTCCAGGAGTTGGCGGATGCTTTAGTCCAGGTCTGGGAGGAGATCCCACAGGGGACCATCCACATCCTCACCAGGAGCATGCCCAGGCGTTGTAGGGAGGTCATACCGGCACGTAGAGGCCACACACAATACTGAGCCTTATTTTGACTTGTTTTAAGGACATTACATCAAAGTTGGATCAGCCTGTAGTGTGTTTTTCCACTTTAATTTTGGGGGTGACTCCAAATCCAGACCTCCATTGGTTAATAAATTTGATTTCCATTAATGATTTTTGTGTGATTTTGTTGTCAGCACATTCAACTTTGTACAGAACAAAGTATTCAATGAGAATATTTCATTCATTCAGATCTAGGATGTGTTATTTGAGTGTTCCCTTTATTTTTTTGAGCAGTGTACGTATATATATATTGTAATGCAGCAGATTGCTAGCATTACTGTAAATGGTCCAGGATGTGCTTACCGGACCATGTACCTTCCCCTTTATCTGACTGGTCACATGACTGTGACATCACCCAGGTCCTGCATGCACAGTAAAGCTCTGTATACATGACTGGGACAGCACACAGGACCTATACACACAGCTGACTGATCACATGACTGTGACATCAGCAAGGTCCTGTCAGTATGTGGCTGTCTGTGCACAGCATACATAAACCCTGCTTAATTTGAGACAGGTGTGTTTGGTGTGAGAGGCGTGAGGCCTGTTCCCCATGTGTGTGGGATACCGTGATACCGTGAAGCCTGGCAGCCTGAAGGCAAAGACTAGATCCTGTGCGGATGCTAGTGGCCTTGGAAGGCAGCGGCTTTGAAGTGAAGCCTGGTACCTGAAAGGTCGAGCCTGGATCCTGTGCGGATGTCAGTGGCCTTTGAGGGAGAGCCGGCTTGAGTAAGAGTCCTGGAAGGCAGAGCCTGGATCCTGTGTGGATGTCAGTGGTCTTTGAGGGAACGACGGCTGGAGACCCCTACCTGGGAAGCCGCAGAGCCACAGTGGTGGCAGAGTAACGGACTGAGACAGCTATACCCGGCAAAGGTAATACCCGGTGCTATATGGACATTGTGATATGAACATTGCTACTTTATTACCTTGCCGTAAGCTGTACCCTGGAGCAAGTGGGCCGGTGTGCCACTTGGCTCATGAATTGTTTATGTGTGTAAACCTGCCGGTGGCGGACTAAGATGAACTGTGTGTGAACAGCGGTTTATGAAGTGCCATAATAAACTGCAACACTGTGTGAAAAACGTAAAGACATTGCACGTGTGCATTGATTGACGCAGCGAAGCGAGTTACCCCAGTATGATGACGAGCGCTGCCTTACATATGGTGGAGAATGCGGGCAACGGCAGCCCGGTTGCTAGTGGCAACGACAACCCCGGTTGCTAGGGGCAACGGCACAGGACGACGAGTGTGGATAAAGCATCTTGCGGCAACTCGGCGGGGTTGCGAAGATTGGCGTCGCACTCAAACCTGGTTTGCTGTGGCTCGGCGGGGCTCACGAAGTATAAAGCATCTTGCGGCAACTCGGCGGGGTTGCGAAGATTCTCATCGCACTCAAATCCGGTTTTGCGGTGGCTTGGTAGGGCCACGAAAATTTTCCGGGAGAGCGATGAAGTGCTAGTGTGAACAGTGTACCGCGATGGCTGTGAGCAAAGCAGCAGATCTGTCTGGAGCTATTGAGCGGTTGAAGGGCCGGTTGGGACCGGAGCAGGTATTTGGGAAACTTTTACTGGACATGGTGCAGGAACCGCAGGAGCTGTCGGCACCATATGGAATGGCGGCAGTGGACCATTCTATGGACTCTCCGGGGGCGCCAGTGTTGTCCCAGAGTGCCCGGGGAGGTGGTAATAGATGTTGTGAACTGAGTCCTAAGACTACTGCTGATTTTTTGTGTAAAAAATTACCCTGCCGGTGTGGTTGTTAAAAAGGGGGCGGAGTCTAAAAAAGGGGCGGATTTTCACAAGAGTGTGGAGTGTAGAAAACTGAAAATTGTTACTGGTGGTGGGTTGGTGCCTCCTAAAAATGACAATGTAACCGTTGATAACGGGGTAACTCCAGTAGAAGGGGGTGACGTCAAAGTGGGAGGTGACCTGTTAGTCCACAACACCATGGGTAGTGACACAGACCCGGTAGCTGACTGTGACACTATGAAAGTAAAAAGTGAGTTCAGTCAGGAGGGGCTAGACGAGGTGAGAGAGTCCCCATCTCGTAGACGGCGCAAGGGCCACAAAAAGGTTGCTCCTGCAGACTTAGCTGAAAATAAAAATAAAGAGAGGGTAGTACTGTGTGCCTATGCTTCAAGTGTGGATCCTCCTTTAGAGGTAGAAGAGGAGGTGACGTTTCCAGTAGCAACCTCCGGTACGGTACTGAGACTGACGGATCAGGATCTGATAGCCCCGAAAGAGAAGGTGGCCAGTCATGACCAGGAACTGGAGCCTATCAGGCAACAGTGTCAGAGTGACGTGTCCGCAGACCAGCTGAACCTGGAGTCTGAACAGCAGAAAATATACCAGGTTATGAGGAACTGGCAGCGAGACGTGGAGGGAAGCAACGCGGAAATTAACCATTGGAAGGAAATGTTCTACGCAATTAAGGAGGACCGCCGCAAAATCAAGGAAGAGGTTTTGCAGTTGAAGCTTGAGAAGGAGGCGCGGCAGGATGGTGTTTCTGGACGTGAACAAATCCTAGAACGACTGCGCAAACAGCTCAACCAGGAGCTGTGTGACTCCAAGAAGGTGTGTGGTGAACGCAGTAGGGAACTGCAACAGAGTAAGAGAGATTATGATAACTCCTCAAGGTGAAGGAAAAACTAGAGGAGGATAAGGCGGGTGCAGAGCAAGTGCGCCAAGTGGTTGAGACCACTCTGCAAGACACCCGTGAGGAGAATGATGGTCTCCGGGGAAAGACCCTAGATCTGGAAGCTCAGGTGAAGGAGCTACAGATGTCCTGTGATACTCTCCAGAGGGCGGAGACGTGCCTTAAAGAAACAGTCAGCAAGATGGAAGCTGAGCGGAAAAAGATGGAGGAGTCCATCAGAGAAGCCACAGACCAGGGCCAGGAGTTGGCCGCTGGTGAGGGGAGGTGTGAAACAGATACCTCCTCGAGTGATGCGAGCTTGGATGATTCGGTGGAAGTAAGAGCCGAGATCAGGGAGCTCAAGAAGTTGCTACAAACCCAGTGGACGCAAGAGAAGCGTGAGAGACTGGCTATTGAGAGCCGAGTGGGCACATTGGAGACGGAGAGGTCTGAGAGAGCTCTGCTGCTGGAAGAGCAGTTGAAGCAGGAAGAGCTTCAGAGACGGGCCGCTGAGAGGCGAGTAACTGAGCTGGAAGGAGAAGTTTTAGAGCTCAAAGGTCGCCTAGCAAAGTGTCACGTGGTGAACGAGGTCTCCTTGGAGAAGGGAAAAGGCAAACAAGTTGCACTTACTCCCTTAGACCCTGAGAAGGTGGACCTGAGGAGAGCTAAAAGTATGGTGTTGGAAGATAAAGGTGAAGTGGAGGTGGTCAAGACGAAAAGTTGTGAAGTGGTAGCTGTGAGTCAGCTCAGGGGAAGCGTCCAGGGTGAAGAAGCTGGAAGTCAGTTGTCCCTGAAACCTGAGCTGGTTGATCGTCTGGAAACCACTGGTGAGACCGAAACGTCTCGGTACAAGTGCCTCGTAGATGTACCCGAGGACTTGAGGGAAGAATGCACCCGTGAGTCCGTGCATGAAGAGTTTAAGAAGGCTGTGGGAGCCTGTAAGGTGTACTTGACCTCAGAAGCTAAACAGCTGGTGGTCCTGTCCACGACCGAAGTCACAGTGAAGAGGGTGGCGATCCTAAGTGATATGCACTGGCGATGTATTCGCACGAAGCGGTTTCTCCGGTTGAAGACGGAGCAAGCCGTTAGACAACTGGAGCTTAGGAGGAAAGCTCACAGTATGCGTGAAGAGGTCATCCGGGTGCCTCATGTTCTGGTGAGAAAGCTCATTGGGAGAAGCGGTCGAGCCATGCAGATGATGGTCAAAAAGTCTGGTGTGATGAGAGTAAGCAGTCCACGTGATCAACAGGACTGGATACCAGACGAAGACGGCATGGTGTCCTTCTCCGCTGTAGGAACAGAAGAAAGCCTAGAATATATACGCATGCTGTTTGAGTACCGAGTGACCTACCTGCAGGAGGTAGAACAATTGAATCTCGCTAGACTGCGAGTAGATAGACAGCATCATCTGAGCAGCAGAAGATGGAAGCCGTCTAGAAATAGTGAGACCCGACAGAGAAAGGGCCCCCTAAATAACAGAACAGCTACAGCTGAAGTTAGGGACCTTTTAGGATGTCCTGAGAGTAGTGGGTGTGGGTTTAGAGGTAGTGAGACCTCCAGTAACTCAGGTTTGAGCAGTCCGTACAAACGACCCAATAGAGGACAGGACAGTACGGAGTCGAACCGGACCTTAGATACCAGGGCATGTGAGTCGCACTGCTGTATTGACCGCTGGGAGCGGGGAAGACCTGACAGGGTTTTGATTGACCGCTGGGAGCGGGGGAGACCTGACAAGGTTACAACTGACCGCTGGGAGCGGGGGAGACCTGACAAAGTTACGACCCGGAAAGGTGACCTGACGAAGTCAGTGACAGTGACAAATGGTAGGTCCCTAAGGAATGGGCTAATGTCATTGACTAAGGTTCCAGGGGCTGAGTAGCACAATTGTAAAGTTCATGGTCTATATGTGAGCTGGGGGTTATAATGTTATTGTGTATATTATGTGTTCAACCCCACAAGTTTGAACAGAGGGGGGGATATGTAATGCAGCAGGTTGCTAGCATTACTGTAAATGGTCCAGGATGTGCTTACCGGACCATGTACCTTCCCCTTTATCTGACTGATCACATGACTGTGACATCACCCAGGTCCTGCATGCACAGTAAAGCTCTGTATACATGACTGGGACAGCACACAGGACCTATACACACAGCTGACTGATCACATGACTGTGACATCAGCAAGGTCCTGTCAGTATGTGGCTGTCTGTGCACAGCATATATAAACCCTGCTTAATTTGAGACAGGTGTGTTTGGTGTGAGAGGCGTGAGGCCTGTTCCCCATGTGTGTGGGATACCGTGATACCGTGAAGCCTGGCAGCCTGAAGGCAAAGACTAGATCCTGTGCGGATGCTAGTGGCCTTGGAAGGCAGCGGCTTTGAAGTGAAGCCTGGTACCTGAAAGGTCGAGCCTGGATCCTGTGCGGATGTCAGTGGCCTTTGAGGGAGAGCCGGCTTGAGTAAGAGTCCTGGAAGGCAGAGCCTGGATCCTGTGTGGATGTCAGTGGTCTTTGAGGGAACGACGGCTGGAGACCCCTACCTGGGAAGCCGCAGAGCCACAGTGGTGGCAGAGTAACGGACTGAGACAGCTATACCCGGCAAAGGTAATACCCGGTGCTATATGGACATTGTGATATGAACATTGCTACTTTATTACCTTGCCGTAAGCTGTACCCTGGAGCAAGTGGGCCGGTGTGCCACTTGGCTCATGAATTGTTTATGTGTGTAAACCTGCCGGTGGCGGACTAAGACGAACTGTGTGTGAACAGCGGTTTATGAAGTGCCATAATAAACTGCAACACTGTGTGAAAAACGTAAAGACATTGCACGTGTGCATTGATTGACGCAGCGAAGCGAGTTACCCCAGTATGATGACGAGCGCTGCCTTACAATATATATATAATATATATATATATATATAATATATATATATATATATATATATATATATATATATATATATATATATATATATATATATATATATATATATATGCCGGTATTTACAGTACAGACCAAAAGTTTGGACACACCTCATTTAAAGATTTTTCTGTATTTTCATGACTATGAAAATTGTACATTCACACTGAAGGCATCAAAACTGTGAATTAACACATGTGGAATTATATACTTAACAAAAAAGTGTGAAATAATTGAAAATATGTCTTATATTCTAGGTTCTTCAAAGTAGCCACCTTTTGCTTTGATGACTGCTTTGCACACTCTTGGTATTCTGTTGATGAGCATCAAGAGGTAGTCACCGGAAATGGTTTTCCAACAATCTTGAAGGAGGTCCAAGAGATGCTTAGCACTTGTTGGCCCTTTTGCCTTTACTCTGCGGTCCAGCTCACCCCAAACCATCTCGATTTGGGTTCAGGTCTGGTGACTGTGGAGGCCAGGTCATCTGGCGTAGCACCCCATCACTCTCCCTCTTGGTCAAATAGCCCTTACACAGCCTGGAGGTGTGTTTGGGGTCATTGTCCTGTTGAAAAATAAATGATGGTCCAACTAAATGCAAACCGGATGGAATAGCATGCCGCTGCAAGATGCTGTGGTAGCCATGCTGGTCCAGTATGCCTTCAATTTTGAATAAATCCCCAATAGTGTCACCAGCAAAGCACCCCCACACTATCACACCGCCTCCTCCATGCTTCACAGTGGGAACCAGGCATGTAGAGTCCATCCGTTCACCTCTTCTGCTTCGCACAAAGAACCAAAGATCTCAAATTTGGACTCATGAGAACAAAGCACAGATTTCCACTGGTCTAATGTCCTTTCCTTGTGTTCTTTAGCACAAACAAGTCTCTTCTGCTTGTTGCCTGTCCTTAGTGGTTTCCTAGCAGCTATTTTACCATGAAGGCCTGCTGCACAAAGTCTCTTCTTAACAGTTGTTGTAGAGATGTGTCTGCTGCTAGAACTCTGTGTGGCATTGACTTGGTCTCTAATCTGAGCTGCTGTTAACCTGCGATTTCTGAGGCTGGTGACTCGGATAAACTTATCCTCAGAAGCAGAGGTGACTCTTGGTCTTCCTTTCCTGGGGCGGTCCTCATGTGAGCCAGTTTCTTTGTAGCGCTTGACGGTTTTTGCAACTGCACTTGGGGACACTTTCAAAGTTTGCCCAATTTTTCGTACTGACTGACCTTCATTTCTTAAAGTAATGATGGCCACTCATTTTTCTTTACTTAGCTGCTTTTTTCTAGCCATAATACAAATTCTAACAGTCTATTCAGTAGGACTATCAGCTGTGTATCCACCTGACTTCTGCACAACACAACTGATGGTCCCAACCCCATTTATAAGGCAAGAAATCCCACTTATTAAACCTGACAGGGCACACCTGTGAAATGAAAACCATTTCCGGTGCCTACCTCTTGAAGCTCATCAAGAGAATGCCAAGAGTGTGCAAAGCAGTCATCAAAGCAAAAGGTGGCTACTTTGAAGAACCTAGATTATACAGTTGTATGAAAAAGTTTGGGCACCCCTATTAATCTTAAGCTTAATGTTTTATAAAAATTGGTGTTTTTGCAACAGCTATTTCTGATATATATAATAACTGTTGGACACAGTAATGTTTCTGCTTTGAAATGAGGTTTATTGTACTAACAGAAAATGTGCAATCTGCATTCAAACAAAATTTGACAGGTGCATAAGTATGGGCACCTCACCAGAAAAGTGACATTAATATTTAGTAGATCCTCCTTTTGCAAAAATAACAGCGTCTAGTCGCTTCCTGTAGCTTTTAATGAGTTCCTGGATCCTGGATGAAGGTATTTTTGACCATTCCTCTTTACAAAACTATTCCAGTTCAGTTAAGTTTGATGGTCGCCGAGCATGGACAGCCCTCTTCAAATGATCCCACAGATGCTCAATGATATTCAGGTCTGGGGACTGGGATGGCCATTCCAGAACATTGTAATTGTTCCTCTTCATGAATGCCTGAGTAGATTTGGAGCGGTGTTTTGGATCATTGTCTTGCTGAAAGATCCATCCCCTGCGTAACTTCAACTTTGTCACTGTTTATTGAACATTATTGTCAATAATCTGCTGATACTGAGTGGAATCCATGCGTCCCTCAACTTTAACAAGATTCCCGGTGCCGGCATTGGCCACACAGCCCCAAAGCATGATGGAACCTCCATCAAATTTTACTGTGGGTAGCAAGTGTTTTTCTTGGAATGCTGTGTTTTTTTGCCACCATGCATAACGCCTTTTTGTATGACCAAACAACTCAATCTTGGTTTCATCAGTCCACAGGACCTTCTTCCAAAAAGAAATTGGCTTCTCCAAATGTGCTTTTGCATAACTCAGCCGACTCTGTTTGTGGCGTGCTTGCAGAAACGGCTTCTTTCGCATCACTCTCCCATACAGCTTCTCCTTGTGCAAAGTGCGTTGTATAGTTGACCGATGCACAGTGACATCATCTGCAGCAAGTTGATGCTGCAGCTCTCTGGAGGTGGTCTGAGGATTGTCCTTGACTGATCTCACCATTCTTCTTCTCTGCCTTTCTGATGTTTTTCTTGGCCTGCCACTTCTGGCCTTAACAAGAACTGTCCCTGTGTTCTTCCATTTGCTTACTATGTTCCTCACAGTGGAAACTGACAGGTTAAATCTCTGAGACAGCTTTTTGTATCCTTCCCCTGAACAACTATGTTGAATAATCTTTGTTTTCAGATCATTTGACAGTTGTTTTGAGGAACCCATGATGCCACTCTACAGAGGAGATTCAAACAGGAGAACAACTTGCAAGTGGCCACTTTAAGTAGCTTTTCTCATGATTGCATACACCTGGCTATGAAGTTCAAAGCTCAATGAGGTTACAAAACCCAAAAAAGTGCTTTAGTATGTCAGTAAAAAGTAGGTAGGAGTATTTAAAACTAGAAAATGATAAGGGTGCCCATACTTATGCACCTGTCAAATTTTGTTTGAATGCAGATTGCACATTTTCTGTTAGTACAATAAACCTCATTTCAAGGCTGAAACATTACTGTGTCCAACAGTTATTACATATATCAAACTGAAATAGCTGTTGCAAAAACACCAATTTTTATAAAACATTAAGCTTAAGATTAATAGGGGTGCCCAAACTTTTTCATATAACTGTAAGACATTTTTTCAGTTGTTTCACACTTTTTTGTTAAGTATATAATTCCACATGTGTGGAAGGCATAGTTTTGATGCCTTCAGTGTGAATGTACAATTTTCATAGTCATGAAAATACAGAAAAATCTTTACATGAGAAGGTGTGTCCAAACTTTTGGTCTGTACTATATATATATATATATATACGCTGCTCAAAAAAATAAAGGGAACACTTAAACAACACAATGTAATCCCAAGTCAATAACACTTCTATGAAATCTACCTGTCCAGTTATGAAGCAACACTGATTGTGAATCAATTTCTCCTGCTGTTGTGCAAATGGAGCAGACAACTGGTAGAAATTATAGGCAATTAGCAAGATACCCCGTATAAAGGAGTGGTTCTGCAGGTGGGGACCACAGACCATTTCTCTGTTCTCATCCTTTTTGGCTGCTGTTTTGGTCACTTTTTTGCCATTGCTCTCACCCCTAGAGGTACAGTAGCATGAGGCGGTGTCTACAGTACATCCCACAGAAGTTGCTCAGGTAGTGCAGTTCATCCAGGATGGCACATCAGTGCGAGCTGTGGCAAGAAGGGTAGCTGTGTCTGTCAGTGTCCAGAGCATGGAGCAGATACCAGGAGATGTGGAGGGAGCCATAGGAGGGCAACAACCCAGCAGCAGGACCGTTACCTCCTCCTTTGTGCAAGGAGGATGAGAAGGAGCACTGCCAGAGTCCTGCAAAATGACCTCCAGCAGGCCACAATTGTGCATGTGTCTGCACAAATGGTTAGAAACCAACTCCATGAGGGTGGTATGAAGGCTCGACATCCACAGATGGGGGTTGTGCTCACAGCCCAACACCGTGCAGGACGCTTGGCATTTGCCACAGAACATCAGGATTGGCAAAGTCACCACTGGCGCCCTGTGCTCTTCACAGATGAAAGCAGGTTCACACTGAGCACATGTGAAAGACATGACAGAGTCTGGAGATGCCATGGAGAGCGATCTGCTGCCTGCAACATCCTTCAGCATGACCGGTTTGGCAGTGGATCAGTAGTAGTGTCGGGTGGCATTTCTTTGGAGGGCCGCACAGCCCTCCATGTGCTCGCCAGAGGTAGCCTGACTGCCATTAGGTACCGAGATGAGATCCTCAGACCCCTTGTGAGATCAAATGCTGGTGCGGTTGGCCCTGGGTTCCTCCTAATGCAGGACAATGCCAGACCTCATGTGTCTGGAGTGTGTCAGCAGTTCCGGCAAGATGAAGGCATTGAAGCTATGGACTGGTCCGCCCGTTCCCCAGACCTGAATCCGATTGAGCACATCTGGGACATCATGTATCGCTCCATCCTGGACAGTCTGTTGCACCACAGACTGTCCAGGAGTTGGCGGATGCTTTAGTCCAGGTCTGGGAGGAGATCCCACAGGAGACCATCCGCAACCTCATCAGGATCATGCCCAAAAACTAGCTGCCACCACCAATTGTTTATGCAGGCCGATTGGACACCCGGTTCTGGTAATGTATGGTCTCACGAGGTTTCAGAGGTGCGGTTTATAGAGCAAGAGGTAGAGGTAGGAAGCTATTAAATTTTATATATTGAATCCAAAAAAATAAGCAGTTTTTATAAAAAATGTACAAACGATATTACAAAGGAGACAGGGCAATACAGTATATGCAATCACATAAAAATAAAAGGGATGAACAAAAGAAAATTACTTGACGTGATGTCACAGGAATGGCACAGATCTTTGTAGAGGGGAGCACCCCAATTGGAAAATGGTAAAGTCCTACAGCGAAGTGCAGGTCCCAGCACTGAACAATGGTTCGAAGTTGGAATCAGATTTTACCAGGTAAGAGTCGCACCCACATACCGCCTCTTGGTGACCTCAGATGGGGGCTGGTCAATGGGATGTGGCTCAGGTACCAAAAATTAGGAGATCTCCAACCTTAAGGATATCTTTCCGAGGCTGGAGATATTAATGCCATATTTCCTATCACGATTTTAGCTTTCTATAGATACAGTATGAAACATGGCATATATAACGTTATCCATATGACCGAAATTTATTTGGAATTGATCGGCAGGCCACACGAAAATGCAAGTATAAGCATTGCATTCGTCCTGGGGCCACGATGCCGAAAATATGTCTCCCATAACTACAGGACCTACACCGGTCATAAAAACCTCATTATTTATAAGTGGTATCCGGTGCCAAAGCGTCTGCCAGTTATTCTTTTGAACACAGGAAAACTTATCTACACAGAAAAAAAGTGTCATTTCACAGCCTCTGCGTTCGGATTTTATGTCTCATATACATCAGATAACCTACTTCAATTACAGTTGAAACCAGAAGGTTTCATACGCTATATAAAAAGACACATATGCATGTTTTTCTCAATATCTGACATGAAATCAAAATAAACCTTTTCCGTTTGAGGTCAATTAGGATTACCATAATTTTTAATAATTTCCAAATGCCAGAATAATGAAAGAGAGAATGTTTTAAGGCATTTTTATTACTGCAAAGTCAAAAGTTTATATACATTTCATTAGTATTTGGTAAAATTCACCTTAAACTGAATGACTTGGGTCAAACGTTTGGGATATCCTTCCACAAGCTTCTCACAATAGTTGGTCAGAATTTGGGCCCATTCCTGCTGACAAAACTGTTGTAACTGATCCAGGTTTGTAGGTCGCCTTGCTCACACCGGCCTTTTAAGGTTTGACCATAAATTTTTAATAGGACTGAGATCAGAGCTTTGTGATGGCCACTCCAAAACATTTACTTTGTTATCTTTATTCCGCTTTGTTACCATTTTGGCAGTATGCTTTGGGTCATTGTCCATTTGTAAGACCCATTTCCGCCCAAGCTTTAACTTCCTGGCTGATGTCTTGAGATGTTGCTTCAGTATTGCCACATAATCTTCTTTTCTCATGATGCCATCTATTTTGTGAAGTGCACCAGTCCCTCCTGCAGCAAAACAACCGCACAACATGATGCTGCCACCCCCGTGTTTCACAGTTGGTATGGTGTTCTTAGTCTTCCAAGCTTCTCCCTTTTTCCTCCAAACGTAACGATTGTTATTATGCCCAAAAAGTTCAATTTTAGTTTCATCAGACCACAGAACATGTCTCCAAAAATTAAGGTATTTGTTCCTGTGTGCATTTGCAAATATTAATCTTGCTTTTTTATGTTTCTTTTGGAGTAATGGCTTCTTTCTGGCAGAGTGTTTTTTCAGCCCATGTTGATACAGTACTCGTTTCACTGTGGATATTGACACAATCTTGCCAGCTTCCGCCATCATCTTCACAAGGTCTTTTGCTTTTGTCCTTGGGTTGATATGCACATGTCGGACCAAAGCACGTTCATCTATGGCACACAGAACCGGTCTCCTTCCTGAGTGGTATGATGGCTGGACATTCCCATCTTGTTTGTACTTTCGTATAATTGTTTGTACAGATGAATGAGGCACCTTCAGGTATCTTGAAATTGTACCAAAGGATGAGCCAGACTTGTGCAAGTCCACAATTCTCTTCCTGATATCTTGGCTGATTTCTTTAGACTTTTCCATGATGCCACACAAAGAAGCAGTGCGTTTCAGGTGCGCATTAAAATACATCCACAGGTGTGTCTCTAATTAACTCAGATGTTGCCAAAAAACCTCTAAGAAGCTTCCAAACACATAACATCATCATATGGGCAGTCCAGAATTGTTTAAAGGCATAGTAATCATAGTGTATGTAAACCTTTAACTTTGCAGTAAGTAATAAAAATGCCTTAAAACATTCTCTCTCTCATTATTCTGGCATTTGGCAAATATTAAAAGTTATGGTAATCCTAATTGACCTAAAACGGGAACGGTTTATTCTGATTTCATGTCAGATATTGAGAAAAACATGCATATGTGTCTTTTTCTGTAGTGTATGTAAACTTCTGGTTTCAGCTGTACCTGTTCACAACAGGGAGTCCTGGAGGACCATGGATTCAAATAGTGTTAGCTCTTTTTGTTTACTTTACAATTTATGATGAAGCCATGCTTCCACGCTCAATATAAGGGTGACATGTCCCCTCTGAAGAGCTAGTTTTAAAGATTGGTTCTATTTTGTTATATTTATGATATCATCTTATCCATTTCCATCTCATCTTATCCATTCATATCCCATATTTTCCTATTTAATATTGTAACGGGGTTCAGGGTGGCAGCCATGATTGAGGAACTAATTTTCTGTGCCTCAGCCCGCTGCAGAAAAACAGGGTCTGATTTAAGTGTGTGTGTGAACAGGTTACCATAATGGACACCTCTCCGCTCTTCTGGTCTGCCACACGTTGCATGGCTCCGATTCCCCTTGACCCCTTGAATGAAAAACCACACCAGTCCATAAAACCAAAATCCACTTTACTGACAGTTCGACTTGTGCACAAAGCACAGCAGGAGAAGCAGATGTCTTTCTCTTGGTTATAATACAGTGGCATGTCTTCAATAAACATTTTCAGCGGCACAGTTGGTGAATTGCAGAACAAGAGACTTTCAACCTTTCTAAATATATAGACACTTTAGCTAAGCTTTTCCAGTGACCTCTGTCCTTGTGCCCACTTTTTGGGAACCACGTAACAATGTGCCTGAGGCTGCCACCTTATTGAGTGACCTTGCTGACTCGTATCTTCTCTGACCCGCAGCTTCCAAGACCTGGCTGACACTTATTCATTCCCCAGAGACCCCTTGGGACTCTAACAAAGTTTCTGTAGCTGTATTTCCCTTCCCAAACTCGCCTGCTAAGTGTATTCCGCTGCCACCAATGGAGTTCTTCTTAGAAGATTCCTTTCTCCATCTGATTTTCTGCTCTCTTCATACACACACACACACACACACACACACACACACACACACACACACACACACACACACACACACACACACACACACACACACACACACACACCAAGTGATGATCACCCTGACCAGAGGGTGTCCTTACTGGTTCCTCTTCTGTTTCTTAACTGACCTACTTCCTGTGCCACTAACCCAGAGATTCCCAATCCTCTTCTCCACTGTGGGCTGGCCCTACAGTTAACCCTGTGATACCCAATTAAACAGAAACTGCAGCCACAGAGGTTAAAAATAAAATACAGTACAGTAAAATACATTCTCATACACTTAAATGTCAGCAGTTATCAGAGATGAGAAATGCCATCCTCCCCACCCTCACACTCCCCCATTCTTTATTGATGGCCATCTGCAACCATCCAAGATCTAAAAGAAGGATTAGTGCATATAACATAATATAACATCAGGACTGAAGTCTTGCTCAGACGTTTTCTCCTCCACAGACATGCAGCACTTCTCGGTTAAGGGTCCCGGAACAATAGACAACAATAGACAACAATAGACAACACAGTCCATAACATTTTAAGACTCCACTAAAACTAGTCTTTCTTAGTCAGAATGTCCATAAAAATAACAGTCCTTGTTATTGAGGGTATCTTACCCCCCACAGTTTCATCAGTGCCTGTAGTCCAGCAGAAAAAGGCGCAACATGCACAACAAAACAAAAGCTGAAAACAAAAATCTAGCCAGATTAGCTAATACTGGTCCATCCGGCCTCGAGGATGTGCAGAACAGTCCCTCAACTTCTTTCAGAGAAGAAAAACTCAGGCCTTATGGCAAAAAAAGGCACCAACAGTCCTTATCTTCTTTCAACCAAAAAAAAACAGAGGCAGGAACTTTTTCTTTGCCTTCATGAACTACATCCATGTGTCAGGGATGGTGGCCTTTTCCATTTCCAGGGCTGATCTGGATATCTGACCGATCCTGGACCTTCCAGCCCAGTTACTGACCCACCGCAACTTACATGAGTCGGCCACTGGTCACTCGAAAGTGTCGCACAACTTGTCCAGCGACTGTTCCGACTGCCCCACTTTCAGGTCGTAGTTGGAACCTTCCAGCCACCCCCTTTAGTAGAGGTCTGTCCACTTCCGTTCCTCCACAACCTTGTTGTACCAGGCCGATCGTTCTCACCATAGGCTTCTTGGGGGAGGACTATGGGGACCCTCTAGTGGAGGTGAGTAGAACCGCATTCTCCTCCAATTTATTTCTGACACTTCTGCTCTCACCTTTGCTGCTCTGGCACCGACTTCTCTGGAACTTTTGACTTCTTCTGAAGCCACTGCAACTGTGCAAGGGGCAGGCTCCAAGGGCACCTGGGCCTGTTCCGCCATTTCAAGGGGTGGTACCACAGAGCTGGCAGCCTCAGGAGGTGTTCCCTCGGACGCATGAGCGGACTCAGGTGTGGCTGCTTCCAGCACCGCTGTATCGCTGGCGGGCACCTCTTCCTCCCACATCAGGCTCCAGCACCACACACGGAGTTCATGGACTAGGAGACTCACCTTGAGCTGTGGGGTAGTGGACCACCTCATCACCATCTGGGGCTGTTGTCCACGAGTAGCGCCCGCTGTACGGTAGCTTTCCACCATGGCTCTGCAGTAATAAGCCAAATATTCTATTAATTTTGGGCTCATAATGACCCCTTTGTTTTATCACGATCCTCCCATAAAACTGAACATTAATGAAAACTGCTGATTACCTTTATTAGACCTAGTCATACCAAACAATCATACAATGCTACTATGAGATTAATGGAAAGGGAAAGACAGTTCAGGAAAAAAACTACAGCTATGTGCACACGGCGTCTCTTTCAGATTATGTCTGAAAAAGCCCCGTAAAACTGCGGCAAAAAATGATCCTAATATAAAAACGACATTGCTGTGCACATGTTCAGACTTTAGTTACTTCTTGGTTTGGAAACTTTAAGAATCTGTTAGCTAGTTATAATTTTAATTACAGATAAAGGATTCCAGTAACAGACCAACCAAACAACCAAAAAAATGCCAACAAAGACACTTCAGAAAAAAAAAAAACACCGCCGTTTTCCTGAAGCGTTTTTGCCTAGAAAACTTGGTGGCTCTATCAGCAGAAATAAGCTGTTGTGCAGTCTCCAACTATATTCCTGTGGGTCTCTCTCAACTGCAGCAATAGTGAAAAAAATATGTGGGGTAAATTGTATTTTTTAAAACAAAGGATGGGGCGGAGGGAGAGAGGGACAGCAGGCATCATTCGAGCATGATAGGATATTACACCATAAAACTGTACCAGCAGAGGGCCCTATTACTCCATGTATGGCACAGGTTCAGGTACTTAAGCTAACTTCCACACTACACTTCTAAAACATACTCATGGGTTTACAGACTTTCAGGGAAATGGACATTAGTGGGTTGTATTTGTATGGGGACCTCCCGTCTTTCCCCCAATGGCAAATGTCAGCGGAAAGTATCATTAAGCAGTTACATATCAAAATCCTCAACCATTTTGTTCTGAACCACCCCTGTTAGGCGTCATTCAGATGTCTGATTTTCTTGTATGAGTGCTATCAGTGTTTTTCACAGATAGCACTCGTTCCAGTGATAGTCTATTGGACCATTCACATATCCACGATTTTCCGCGGATGAAAAATCGTGGATATATGTCTTATTTTGATCTGAGTATTGTATCAGAATATGCAATGCAAGTGTATGGGTCCGTGAAAAAAATCAGATGGCATCCGAGTGCAGTCCAATTTTCATTGACTGTCACACAGAAGACGGTGGAGAAACGTTTTTTTCCAGAAGAAAAACTGATGACACTCGGACTACAGTCTGGTTAAACTCTGATCAGGGTCTGATCAAAATAATTTGTCCGTTTTTCTTAAATGTGAGAGAAACAGAAGTCTGAATGAGGCCTAAGCTGTTAGCAACTGGAAATGTGAAATTAACAGGTAAAAAATATGTATGGTCAGTCTGTATCCTTAGGCTCAGTTGATACGACTAGTTGTCATTCGTTTGTAGAGGATCCAGTATTAAAAAAAGACAGATCCTTTCCAACTAAGCAAAAATCAATGCAAAATGGAAATCAAAGTTTCTGTTTTTAAACGGATATTTCTAAAAAAAAAATCTGTTTTAAAACAGTATTCGTTTTTGTTCAGTTTGTAACTAATCTGCTTTTACTAGAATCAGTTTGCTAGAATCAGTTTACTAGGGTAAGTTTACTAGAATCAGTTTACTAGAATCAGTTTACTCTGATCAGTTTACTAGAATAAGTTTACTAGGATCAGTTTACTAGAATTCGTTTACTAGAATCAGTTTACTAGAATCAGTTTACTCGATCAGTTTACTAGAATAAATTTACTAGAATAAGTTTACTAGGATCAGTTTACTATAATCAGTTTACTATAATCAGTTTACTAGAATTAGTTTACTAGAATTAGTTTACTAGAATAAGTTTACTCGAATCAGTTTACTCGAATCAGTTTACTCGAATCAGTTTGCTAGAATCAGTTTACTAGGATCAGTTTACTAGGATCAGTTTACTAGGATCAGTTTACTAGGATCAGTTTGCTAGAATCAGTTTACTAGAATCAGTTTACTAGGATCAGTTTTCTAGAATCAGTTTACTTGAATCGGTTTACTAGAATCAGTTTACTAGGATCAGTTTGCTAGAATCAGTTTACTAGAATCAATTTACTATTGTCAGTTTACTAGAATTAGTTTACTAGAATCAGTTTACTCAAATCAGTTTACTAGAATCAGTTTACTAGGATGAGCTTACTAGAATCAGTTTACTAGAATCAGTTTACTAGAATCAGTTTACTCGAATCAGTTTACTCGAATCAGTTTACTCGAATCAGTTTACTAGAATCAGTTTTCTAGAATCAGTTTTCTAGAATCAGTTTACTTGAATCGGTTTACTAGAATCAGTTTACTAGGATCAGTTTACACGAATCAATTTACTATTGTCAGTTTACTAGAATTAGTTTACTAGGGTCAGTTTACTAGAATCAGTTGACATATGAAATAACAGATGACCATTCCTTAAGAACCGTTTCCCATAGACTTCAGTGTTAAATTACAATGGATCCATTTGCAAAATTGTTTTAGGCTATGTGCCCACGTTGCAGAAATGAAGCAGAAAATTTCTGCTTCATTTCTGCAAGTCCTCTCCCGGAAAAACGCATGTGGAATTCCGCATGCGTTTATTGCGCGTTTATCGCGCGTTTTCCACATGCGGAATTGCCTTGCATTTTTTAATGCATTGCACAAGGAAATTCCGCTTGCGGAAACGCAAAATTAATGGACATGCTGCGGATTTTTGAA
The DNA here is from genome assembly GCF_046119375.1 of Phyllobates terribilis. Lineage (NCBI taxonomy): Eukaryota > Metazoa > Chordata > Amphibia > Anura > Dendrobatidae > Phyllobates > Phyllobates terribilis. Next base: position 132,173,315 of record NW_027362764.1, on the reverse strand, counting down.
CGCAGCATAAACGCTGTGGAAAAATCCGCAGCATGTGCATAGAACTTGTGGAATCCCCTTGGGGACCATGGTGAGTGGATTACCTAGCGCTTCACATGCGTTTACGCTGCGGAAATTCCGCAGCATATACGCATGAAAAACGCTATGTGGGCACCCAGCCTTACAGACTACGATTTTTTATTCCAGCTAAAAAAATAGCAGACGGAAAGAAGACAAACGAAAGAAATTTTATGACACTTCTGTTTCCGTTCAAGAAAATGGGTCTTGTATTGGCATGTTTTATTTCCGTTTTTAACATTCTAAAACGGATCGAAAAACGGAAATCACTGCTAGAAATATGAACAGAGCCTAAATTAGATCATCCATAAGCAGTGTAAAAGTCTTATTGCTGTTGAACATCATTTTAACACAATGCCTGCTATTTTTGATAGCCATTAAAACTTTTTTTCAACTGGCTAAAGATATTGTTAACAACCATGTGTTTTCTGGGCATTAACAATAAGCAATTATTTTATGTTACAATACAAAGCCAATGTTTGTGAATAAGCCCTAGCTCATACAATATAAAAACAAAGTCAGTGAACTTTTAATGCATGTTGTTGTATGCAGATTTATGACAAAGAAGACCACATTCTTTGGGTTGCCTTCACACCCACAGTCTCCGGTGATCCTGGGCTCACGTCACTATAACAAACTGGACTTTAAACCATTTTATCTACAGTTTGGACCGTTTCACATTCTTAGGACCACTTGACCATTTCTCCTTTTTATGCCTCATTCACACATCAGTGATTTTTCCCACATGTAAAATCACGGACTGTTGTTCATCTGAGTTTTGTATCCGAGTGTCATCAGTATTTGGTCAGTTTTCAGTTTTTATCATCAGTGTTTCATCAGCGATTTTCACATATGAAAAAAATAAATATATAAATAAATCGCAAACCCTCTCCTATCCATTACAATGTTAATCACGGACAGTACATGACTGTTCACTGATGTCATCTGTGATTCTCGCGGACCCATAGACTTGAATGGGTAATTTTTATCTGTGAATCCGATAAAAAGCAAAAAAAACAAACTTGTCTCTGTGCTTTCTTGCAGACATATGGTCAGGAAAATAACACGGACATTTGAAAAATATAGATAGAACACATACTTGAAAAATGGATGTCTGAATGACACCATAGGCTTACTTCAAGAATGGTATTGGTCACTCCTCTCAGCATCAGTCAGACGCTGCACTGCAGGCTCTCACATCTCCATCTTTCTTTGGCCCATTGGCTACTTCAGGTGCAGCTATCTTCTGTTGCATGCTGTGCTCACCTAGCTTTCGCTATGGTAGCTACATCAGGCAGCAGGCACTTGCACTAGTTTCTCAGCTTTGCTGTCCTGGTCTTAGGCTGTTACAGCTGCTTCAGTTTGAATGCATTTGCCCCTTTTTCTCCAATCTTCTCTCTAAGAGATACTCAGGGTAGTTTCTTAATCCTCCCTTTTACGGACGGTCATACTTCTTATGTCCAGGACCGTCACCGAAGCAATCTGTCCTCTGTAACGTGGTGCCGCACACAATTCAAAATGTGTCCATAACTTTTCTGCTAGCCACTACCCGGTAACTTTGGTTCTAGCTTACTAGCCAGGTCATTTGCAACTGCACTGGATGGAAGGAAATGAACCCCCAATAACCTATGTCTATCACTCACACTCTCCTTGACACCAGATAGTAAAGGGGTATTCCCATCTCCAAGATCCTATCCCAATATGTAGAAGGTGTAATAATAATAATAATAATAATATTAGCAAATACTTCCAATTAAAAATGTAGTATAGTTCTGATTCGCTATGTCGCTTACCCCATGTGCAGGGCATTGCAGTAGCTTAGGTATCCTTGGTTACTACCACTCATATAGTTACAGTTAGTTAGTTGTTAGTAGCTGTAACCATGGATATCTAAGCTACTGCAATGCCCTGCACATGGGGTAAGTGACATAGCGAATCAGAAGAGCTACACTGTACTTCTTATTGGAGGTATTTGCTAATATTATTATTACAACTGCTACATATTGAGATAGGATCTTGGAGATGGGAGTACCCCTTTAACTCCTAAGCTGCTGCAGTGTTAGAATGACTGAGATTCCTCCCAAGTGCACAACACACGCAATTCATTGTTGACAGTGAACTATTAACACATAAACAAGTGGACTGAACATAAGTCCACGTGAGGGCTGGAAACACACAAATGTCACTAGTCACCATCTTCTTATATCAGCACTGTGGCCTGGCAATAAAATACAATAACATGCAGAAAAACACTGCGCAAAAGAACAAATCAAAATCATAGGGGCAACATGTCCAGCATAATGTTTAGGTCTTAACTGGTAAGAAAATGGCAGGAGTCCATCTTCACTGTTTTAGGGCGCATTCAGACAGGCATGCAAATACAACTTCACAGAAGAAGAAGACTCAGTGGTAACTTGAACCAAGTGATTATTATTTATTTACAACAAAAAATTTAGGTGAACAGAAATGAAACTAATGTACCAAACAATAGCTTAGTCCTTAGTATGTCAAAGTCCGTGTGGTAGTTGTCACCGTCGTCACCTAAACACTAAGTCTGTCATGGTAGTCACTGTAACAGGTCTCAACGGGAGTCTGCTCTATTTCTCTGTTATGCCGCAAGTCTATTGCCGTAGTATACTGACAAGTCACTTCACCATTCCGGCTGCCTCCGTCTCCTAGAGCGCAGGTTCTCTTAGTATCGTTGCCCATGTCTCCGGGTTTCAACTCCCCGGGTCGCCCGAATCTTCACCCGCTCACTCGATTGTCCATATCCCTTTAAAAAGGCTTCCTGCACTTCCTGCTTACACAACTTTCCCTTTGAGATGGCTTCCTGCGTTTCCTGCTCACAAGACCATTCGTATCTTTAAGAAGGTCTCCTGCCTTTAATAAGGCTTTTTCTTAGTATGGGCTAGAGATCTTGTCCTGCTGTTCTCAACTCTCTTGGATGTGGCAGTAAGCCAGTTCAGCTAGCATTGCACATCTGACCTGACACATCTGCCCTGGCCTCAGTTTTTTTTTTTTTATATTTCCTAACTGGGACAAAGCTATCACATGACCTGGTGTATCTTCTTATCTATTCCCTCCAGGAAACTTACAATTCTCTTTGCAGTTCCAGCTTGCTCTCTTTTTGTTCCTATTCTTGCTATCTCTGGCCGATAGAGGGTGATGTTTACTTATTTAAGCTTCACTGTACATTCGGCTTCAGAAACCCCCTATTCCTATTGGTCTGAGATCGGGCCTCAATGCACGGACTGACTGCGGGTCTCCCTACCTGAGTGTGACAGCCTTATAGAAATAAATGAAGCTGTCACGCTTGGGTCAGGAGACCCGCAGCCAGTCCGTGCATTGCTGTCCGATCTTGGGCCACTTTGCACAGATGTATGAAGGCTCCCATACAGTACAATATAGTCCCTGTGTAAAGATAGCACACCCATAATGCACTTTACCAAAACAAGCACTTAGCCAACAAGAAATGCTGAGTGATTTCAGCTCTGAAGTCTGCAGAATTGTCAATGTATTCGCAAAGTTTCTCAACTTTTTGTGTAGCTTTATTCTATATATAAACGAGTGTTAACAAGGAAAATAATAATTTAGCCTCTCTGCTACATCCAAGCACATTACACACCACTATGAGTCCACAACCAACAGGAATATAACAGCATGTGTCGCCGTCGTCACCATACATTTTCATTTGAAGGGCTGTTGCTAAGTAACACAATGCAGTCTGCAGCTAGAATGGATGATGGGCAGAATATCAGTGAAATGAAAGGAAGTGATGGTGGGTAAATTTGGAGCGGTGTAGTGCTTGATATAGTGGCTCTACACAGCTACATTTTTCATCTGCAATTATTGGCTTGGAACCACTTATTTTCCTGCTGTCACAGACTGACAAACATTCATATCTTTATTCTTACCTGTGAACCATTTATTTGTAGCTACTTCCTGCTATATGAGTCACAAAATCATTTCCATATAATTAGCAGACCGGTGAAATTTTCTATGTGTATTGTACAGTTTTTGCTATGAATGCATGTTGGAACCATTGTGATTTGCCGCACATTTCGCTACTTTGTTGTACAGATTGATTTTATTATTATGTTACCTGGGAGAGGTCTTTTCTATTCCGCTACTTTGTATTTTAATTAACATTAATTTGTGCAGCAAGAAATACTGTTTCCTTGGAGCTTTCGGAAGCCATTTATCATGTAGTGGAGAGTGACGCATGTGAAAAACTGGATGGATGCTACAATTTTGTATTATAGTTAGGTCCAGAAATATTTGGACAGTGTCCGAGTCTTTGTGATCTAGGATCTACATGCCACTATTTTGGATTTAAATTGAATCTGTTGAGATGCAATTGAAGTGTAGACTTAATTAAAGGGCTTGAACAAAAATATCCTGTAAAACGTTTAGGAATTGCAACCATTTTTCAACAGTCTCCTCATTTCAAGGGCTCAAAAGTACAGTAATTAGACAAATTAACTTTGCCATAAATAAAATGTTAATTTTTAATGCTTTGTACCCACTTCCTGGAGAGTGTTCTTCACTTGGGTGGATATTGTGAGTGTTTTTTTGCTCACTATGGAAAGGATTCGGATCATCCTCCACTGTTGTCTTCCATGGACCTCCAGATCTTTTTGAGTTCCAAAGATCACCAGTACGCTTTCTTTTTTTCAGAATGTACCAAACTGTTGATTTAGTACATTTCTGCTATCTCTCTGATGGATTTCTTCTTTTTTCTAGCCTAATGATGGTCTGTTTCAGTGATGGTCAATGGAGCAGACTCTATTCCTCCAGTTGGTGCCATGGTTCCCTGGCTGCTGTCTTGTAGAGTTTGTGTGGAAACAGAGGCAGATCCCCCTTCTATAGTTCACAGCTCTTATTCAGGCATTTTCCACAGGATTGGAGGAAGGTGGAAGGAGGTCATCTCTTTTTGTTTGAGTGTTCAATAAACCTGCATATTTTGTCCTTTAATGTTTGCAGAACAACAAGCTGCATGGACTGATACAATAGGTAAACAACATATTAACAAACATTGATTGTTCAATTAACTTGCGTCTTTGTCCTCTAAGGATAGCAGAACAATAAGCTGCAAGGACTGATACAATAGGTAGTCAGCAATCATTTAACAAATCAACAAACATCAAGTCAACCTACAATAAGAGTCAATGTTCAGTCACATATGAACAATAGCTCATGTCCCTGGGCCTTCTGAATAATACATCTGGCATAATTAAGAATAAACGCAGTGTTGTCACATTCCTCCCCCTTCTTAATTACATTTTTACCACCAATATTTTGTTTTAGCCCCAGATTTTACATTTTCACACTTGGAAATGGGTAAAAATGGCACCAAAAATTGTCCCACAATTTCTGCTGAATGTAAAAATACCCCATATGTGGCTGTACAGTACTGCTTAACCATACAGTGAGACTCGGGAGGGATGGAGCGCTATTTGCATCCTGGAGCGCAGATATTTCTAAAATAGAAAATACAGAGCCCCTAAATGCTAGAATAGCAGAATTCCCCCTCAAGTGACCCCATTTTGAAAATTATACCTCTTTAGGAATTTATCTACTGGTGTAGTGACAATTTTGACTCTATGGGTCTTTTCTAAAAACAAGCAGCAGTGGATGTTGCTGAGTGAAAATTGCAAACAGCTGTTTTAGTGACCAGTAAGTTGTAGCAACCAGTACGTTGTGCCCAGCTCATGCTTCTGGAGACACGCACCTGTAAATCAGGCAGGCTCTCATCGCTACAGAAATGCCAAACATGTGGATGCTAACTGCGGTTTAGGCACACATTAGAGCTCAGAAGGGAGCGGAGCATTTGGATTTGGGAGTGCAGAATTTGCTCAATTTCTTTTGGGGGGCGATGAGCCATGGCGCTTTTCCAGAGCCTTTGTGCTACCTGTAATATGGAAGCCCTTATGTTTCCGATAACTGATGGCAGACCTGAGTGGGAACTTGCTTTTTTTTGTGGATTGAGTTGAAGCTGTTGTTGGAAACATTTTACATAACATTTTGGATCACATTTATCCTGCGCTTTACGCTGAGAACTTATATCGAGATTTCCATCCAAATCTCCGAGTGACGTTATTCAGATGAACCCCCAAGGGATCCATTCACTATAATGAGGCAGCAGCGTTACTCTGGACACCATCTGGTCTCTGTTCAGTGTTGTCCTTTTCAGAAGTGCACAAAAATGTGGATGACGGCACTTTTATGCACACCTAATAAAAAGACGGACTCCGACAGACCATAGGCCAGATGATGTCCACAGTGCCTCCATCTGCCTCATTATAGGGAATCCTCGGACGGGGGTTCAGTCTGAATCACGTATTTCAGAGATTTACACGGAAACCCTGGTGTAAGCTCTCATCCCAGAGCGCAGGATAAATGTGAGCCAAGCCTTACTGTGATCTTTGGAAGGGCAGAATGAACAAATCAACAGCAGGTGAAGAATTGGTTTCATATACTTTTTACGCCGTTCCTCGTCAGGTATAATTGATTAGGCGACTTTATTCTTCGGGTCGGTGCGATTACAGCGATACCAGATTTATAGCGGGTTTTTATGTTTGGCTGCTGTCACACAATTAAAGACGCTTTTTATTTCAAAAACTAGTTTTTGCATCGCCATATTTTGAGAGCTATAATTTTTCCATATTTTTGCCAACAGAGTCATGTAAAGGCTTTTTTTTTGCGGGACGACTTGCCGTTTTTATTGGTACCATTTTCGGGCACGTGACATTTTTTGATCGCTTTCTAATCTGATTTTTGGGAGGCAAAATGAACAAAAAACAGCAATTCAGGAATTTTTTTTTTATGCTGTTTCGCATGTGGTAAAATTGATAAGGCAGCTTTATTCTTCTGGTCAGTACAATTACAGCTGTACCACACTCATAGCGTTTTTTATGTTTTGGCTTTTATGTTTTTTATTGCTTCATTCTGAGAGCTATAACTTTTTTATTTTTCTGCTGATGGAGCTGTATGGCGGCTTGTTTTTTGCGGGACAAGATGATGTTTTCAGCGGTACCATTTTTATTTACATTTGTCTTTTTTATAGCGTTTTATTCCACTTTTTGTTTGGCAGTATGATGATAAAGCATAGTTTTTTGCCCCTTTATTTTTTTACGGTGTTCACTAAAGGGGTTAACTAGTGGGAAAATTTTGTAGGTCAGGTCATTCCAGACGATACCAAATATGTGTACTTTTTTTGTTTATTTTTTTTCATAAAAATATTTATTTATGGGTACAATATATTTTATTTTTTATTATTATTTTGTGATTTTTAAAAAAAATATTTTTACAATTTTTTTGCACTTTTTTACACTTTGTCCCACTATGGGTCTTTCACTAATTGCAGGCTGATCGCTTGTATAGTACAGGGATGGAGCAGCATTCCTATACTATATAGTTAGTGCTGCACTGACAGGCAAACTTGTTAGATCATTAACTGCGCATGATCTACCAAGTTTCCTAGCTCTGGTGACCTGGATGTTGTCATGACCTGACCATGGCAATGACCGGGAGCCTGCGATGACGTCGCTGGGTCTCCAATCCAAAGGCAGAGGAGCTTTCTTCCCTCTGCCTGCACGCTAAATGCTGTGATCACAGCATTTAGCAGGTTAAAGTGCTGGGAGCGGTGCGGACACCGCTCCGGCACTGAGTGCCGGGTGTCAGCTGTCGGAATCAGCTGACACCCGGCGGCGATCGCGTGTGCACAGCTCTGTGCATGCAAAATTGCTGAGATGTATCCATACGTCCCTGGTCAATAAATACCAGGCCACAGGGATGTATGGATACGTCTCACGTCAGAAAGGGGTTAAAGTGGTTCTATACCTTCAAGGGACTTTTCAGGATAAGCTGATATACTTTTGTATGTGGCGCCCCTGCGGGTTCAGTCACCACAGAGGTACTGCATCTCACCCAGAGGTGTGGTGCCCCACTCGCAGGTAAGGATGGGGTACTGCACGGGACCCACCCACCTGCATCCAACAGTACACCATTCCAGACCAGCAGGAGGGGCAAGATGCATGCGTACAGTGCTGAGCCCTGTCCCTGGTTGGAAGGGGGGGAACCAAGAGAGGAGGAACCATGTAGTGGGTGTGGGTGGAGGACGTAGACAAGTGGAGCACCTTCAGAAGGAGTATAAGAAGGAAACCATCTTGAAGGAGTCAGGTCAGTCTGAGGAGAGAGTCAGAAGAGAGAGAGAGAGTTGGGAGCAGGAGCTCTGGAGGAGCTCTGCTCAGGAGGAGTGGAGAAAGGAGCAGGGCCTAGTCTGAGAGGCCCAGGAGGACAGACTGAGAAAGGACGGGAGCAGAGGGAAGGCTCCAGGAACAGAGGGGATCCCAGGGGCACAGCGAGTGCGGAAGCCACCCATGCGCCCGAATCTACACGGACGTGGAGGGATCAGGCCGCAGAGGGGACCGGCCCCTAAACAAGTGGAGAAGAATCAGGCTCAGCTAGATAACTGGAGGCTGCTGTACTTTCAAGGTGTAGCTGCCAACTACCACAATTAAATCGCCAAAAAGGTGGCCGCATAGGGTCCAGGGGACTGCAGGTCGCCCGACAAGATCCGAGGCTACCGGCTTGGGACACTGATTTTGAGATGCAGGGCAGGAGGGTGAGAGCCAGCGCAGGAAGACAACCGAGGAAGGAACATAGAACGGGGTCCCGTTTAAGTACTCCTGAAATACCTGAGAGCTGCTGAACCCTTTCCTTGGTGAACGCAGGACAACGTGGGTGGTTATAAGCTGGCAGTTGTAACCAGGAGCAGCGTGATAACTGTGAGTAAAATCTGAAGACTGCACCCCACTGTATCCTAGAATTATTGCTGCGCCATCACCAGCCCTGCACTACACAGCACCAACAACATCTACCTCATAAAACCCCTATATCCTGCCCTGGAGCTAAGCTCTGCCTGTGGAGAGCTGAATCAACTCTGCTTCATCACCATCAGCTCCAGTAGATCTGCACCGCAGCGGCGGCCCCATATAGCCGCATACCACAGGTGGCGTCACGAACATTATCTATAAAAACTTCATTCCCCTATTACTTTATTCCCCTTTTATTGACCGCCCTGGGTCATGGACCGGGTCACTGCCACTGTGACATCCCCCAGCATCGACCGGCCCTGCTACCGAGTACCCCACGGCCCAGGGGGCGCGTCATACTTGGCGTCATGAACAGGATACGAACCAACCCGTTATAGCCGGGTACTGTGCGCCTATAGACTGTGATTAATACCGAATGTGGCGACCGCCCCAGAAGAATGGGCACCATTATGTGCGTGATAAAAGACAACAAGAAACCTCCCATCGTGGGCCGGGTCCCAGAATGGCATCAAAAGCAGAGCCCGCGCCATGCACCTGAGGCTATCAGTCTGGGGAAGCCGCCCCCAGGTGTGGCCGACAGCAAGCAGCCATGGAACCACCCCAGAAAGGGGAATGGAGAAGAGAAACCTTGGAGACAGGGCAGGGCCCCCAGCAGTGCAAACAGACCGCATCCGGCAGGCACGATAGAAGAAGACAAATCTCAGACTCCGGCCTGTGGCCTGCAGCCTGCAGCATCACCCCTCAACCTGGAGGAGGTTGTGTCCAAGCTGTCCCTGGAGGATACCGGCTTCCGCCGCGATGAGGTACAGGAGCTGGGTCCGGCGGAGGGAGGAGGCCCAGCAGGCTGCCGTTGCAAGCTGGAAGGAGGAGCAGTTGGAGAAGCTACTGACCCGGCAGCAGTCCGCACGGAGTTCCACCAGCAGTGCCCCAGCCTCTGTGGAGCCTCTCCTGGACCTGGAGGCGACAAGCAGTGGTGGAGCAGCTGCAGGAGCAGGTAACGGTGACACCCCTGCCCCGGGCGCTGACAGCGCCGACCTGTTCCTGGGCCCCTTACAGGAACCTCCTGCCCGGGGTGCCTGCAACGCCAACCTGATCCTGGACCCCCTACCGGATCCCCCTGCCCCCACACCCGAATGGGTGTACGGGCGTCCCACGTGGGACTGGTCCGCAAAGTTCGAGGACCAGCAGGGAGCCCCTCTATTACCCATGCCCGCCAGGGAGGAGAAGAGTTCCAGTGGAACAACCCAGAGGGTAACCTCATGGCATTCCCGAGGGAGACTGAGAACGAGGCCCTCCGGAGGGAGGAACAGTGCCAGCCGGAGCTCCGGAAGCTGACAGCAGAGTGCCAGGAGCGACAGGAGCGATGGGAAAGGATTGAGGCCCGCAATATGGAGGAGAAGGCCTGGGCCCGCAAGGTAAAGCCGGCCGCACCCTATCCCCGTGCAGAAGGAACTGTAATTAAATTCGACCTGGAAGCTGAATGGGGCTTCATAAGAGAGCCGCAATTGGCTAAAGACTTTTTTGTGAACCGGCGGGACGTGGAGTCCCATCTCCAACAAGGACATTCCGGCCGGGATCTCTACCCTGGTGACCATGTCAACCAAACCCGGCATAAGGGACCACGTGGATGGTATGCCCTCCATGTACGCAGGGTAGTGGAGGAGGAGGAGAAGGACATACCTCTGCAGTCCGAGGCTGATGACCCGGCTGGGCCAGCCTATAGTGAACAGGTGCTTCCCAGGAGGGAGCACCACTCTTGAACTGTTTGTCTAAAAATGTGTAAATAGTTACCCGGAAGGGTATAGTAATAATCATCGAGTGTGTGTTTTAAGAGTTTATCCATGTGTTTAGTATACCCGGAAAAGGTACAAGGACACTTAGCCTGTGGACGGTGAGCAGCTAAAAACTTTCTATTGTAAATAGTTTGCACTTCTTAAAGTGCATCTTGTTGGTTTTATATAAAAAGACCACCGAATAAAAACCCGTTTGGCGTGGCCGAAGACGTGGTCCAACAGCTGGATCACCTATGCCCTGCAGCCACGCCCAGGGCCTACGTTGTGGGTTTGTTGTGGACGGGTCCCCCCACTTTGCACCTTCACCAGTGAGATGGAAACCCGGTTATGGATTTCACTATAGCTTTAAGAAAAATGTTTTATATGACAAATGTTTTATATATGTGAAGAAAATTTTATTGAAAGTTTTATAATGTTTTGTAAGCTAATAAGAAACATGTAACGTTTAAGAAAAGAGCCTCCCATAAAGGGAAGAAAAAGTTGTGTATTGTTCTTCTATGTGATGCATCTAAAAAGTTTGTATGTCTAAACACCTGTGTTTTTGCTCTGTTCCAGCCCGCGGACGTGCTGTGTTTTACCAGGGGGGTATGTGGCGCCCCTGCGGGTTCAGTCGCCACAGAGGTACTGCATCTCACCCAGAGGTGTGGTGCCCCACTCTTAGGTAAGGATGGGGTACTGCCCGGGACCCACCCACCTGCATCCAACACTACACCATTCCAGACCAGCAGGAGGGGCAAGATGCATGCGTACAGTGCTGAGCCCTGTCCCTGGTTGGAAGGGGGGAACCAAGAGAGGGGGAACCATGTAGTGGGTGTGGGTGGAGGAAGTAGACAAGTGGAGCACCTTCAGAAGGAGTATAAGAAGGGAACCATCTTGAAGGAGTCAGGTCAGTCTGAGGAGAAAGTCAGAAGAGAGAGAGAGTTGGAAGCAGGAGCTCTGGAGGAGCTCTGCTCAGGAGGAGTGGAGAAAGGAGCAGGGCCTAGTCTGAGAGGTCCAGGAGGACAGACTGAGAGAGGACGTGAGCAGAGGGAAGGCTCCAGGAACAGAGGGGATCCCAGGGGCACGGCGGGTGCGGAAGCCACCCGTGCGCCCGAATCTACACGGACGTGGAGGGATCAGGCCGCAGAGGGGACCGGCCCCTAAACAAGTGGAGAAGAATCAGGCTCAGCTAGATAACCGGAGGCTGCTGTACTTTCAAGGTGCAGCTGCCAACTACCACAATTAAATCGCCGAAAAGGTGGCCGCATAGGGTCCAGGGGACTGCAGGTCATCCGACAAGATCCGAGGCTACCGGCTTGGGACACTGATTGTGAGACGCAGTGCAGGAGGGTGAGAGCCTGCGCAGGAAGACGACTGAAGAAGGAACATAGAACGGGGTCCCGTTTAAGTACTCCTGAAATACCTGAGAGCTGCTGAACCCCTTCCTTAGTGAACGCAGGACGACGTGGGTGGTTATAAGCTGGCAGTTGTAACCAGGAGCAGCGTGATAACTGTGAGTAAAATCTGAAGACTGCACCCCACTGTGTCCTAGAATTATTACTGCGCCATCACCAGCCCTGCACTACACAGCACCAATAATATCTACCTCATAAAACCCCTATATCCTGCCCTGGAGCTAAGCTCTGCCTGTGGAGAGTTGAATCAACTCTGCTGTGTCACCATCAGCTCCAGTAGATCTGCACCGCAGTGGCGGCCCCATATAGCCGCATACCACAGGTGGCGTCACAAACATTATCTATAAAAACTTCATTCCCCTATTACTTTATTCCCCTTTTACCGACCACCCTGGGTCACGGACCGGGTCACTGCCACTGTGACATCCCCCAGCATCGACCGGCCCGGCTACCGAGTACCCCACGGCCCAGGGGGTGCGTCATGTACATTAAGAGTAACACTATTTGTAGTCATTATTCCCATGCATTTCTCACCTGTTTTCCCCTTTTCAGGCTCTAATTTTGCAACTGAACCTAAGTTTGTGTATGAAGATTAACTGTTATGATGTTTTCTATACACAAAACACACAAGAAATAAGGATTCCTGCTCTTTTTGCATTTGTAGCAGACAGACAGAAGCAGCAGCAGAGGCATGCAGGAAATTATACAGCAGTACTGAGCAGTGTAGCTATGAATCCAGTTATGAGATAAACTAACTAGAACCTGCTCAGTCTATGTCCTTGCTTCTCACTCTTCTTTAATCCCCTCCTTTCTCCATAGACTTCAATATGCTATGTAGCCTGACAACTCACTTTGCTGGCGGTCCGGTTTATCTTGCAGAAGACACAAGAAAGAAGCAGATTCCTCTGATAAGATATATTACAAAGTTTCTTATAGTCACTTGTTATATTGGTTTATGCAAAATTTGTTGAAAATGCACTAACAATGTAATAAAGTTATGCCGTAACTGAAATTATAGTTTCATTTCAAAAGTCTCAATATAAGGAATGGAATATTCAGAGAGAAGTCTTCTGTTTTGAACGTATTCACTATGTAACCTGATAAGTTACCAAAGTATTAAAGGGAAATATTTAAGTTAGGAAATGTTAAATGTGGAGTAAGGATTGCGGAGAAGCACACACGGAGGTGCACATCCCTCATTAAGACCAGCGTAAACTTTGCAGGTCTTGATGAATCAGGGCCTATGTATAAAATTCTCTACGTCTGCATCTATGAGTGGTTTATCTGCAGACAGTTCTCAGTACGTAGAGATCTATAAGTGCTCTTCATAGAATAAGGCTTGATGCGCCTGGCTGTATTAATGATCCTTAACACGTAGAATTATAAGGAAATCCTCCAGCGATGACACAGGTTGTGGATTTAAAACTTCACATTTATTTTTGCATTAAATCACTACTTACTGTCCTGTTCATCGTTATTGGCCCCCATGTAGTTTAAGTACATAATGTGGAATATCTCTTGAAAAAAATGAATCAAGTGAAACATTTTTTTTTATATAGAGCACTTGTGTTAAATACAAAAGAGCAAATGATAAACAATAATTTAAAACAAAAAACAATGGAAGGGAAAAATAGAAAAACCTAAAGCTTGCTGTGACACTGGTATTGACACGCTTTACATTAATTTAGTATGGAAACACATTTTGACTAGCCTGTGGTAAATCACAAAAGTGATTCTCCTGTGATTAATTGTCGGTGCCCATGTGACATGAATTAGCCAATGAATGATGACGTCAATGTTTTAAAAAGCCACATAGTAGGCCCTGTTCCTTTGTCACAATGGTGAAGACAAAATAGCTGTCTGAGGACATCAGAACTGCTATTAGCAAACACAAGACTTCCAAAGGGTATTAGGCCATCTCTATAGACCTTGGTATCCCAATTTCAACAGTGCGTGGTATTATTAAGTAGTTTGCCAAGCATGGAGCCGTCAAGAACCTCCTTGGACGTGGGGGAAAGAAGAAAATTGACAAGAGATGTCTTCAAAGGTTGGTGTGAATGGTGGAAAAAACACCACGTTAAACATCCAAAGACCTTAAGGCCAACTTGGAACAGTCTGGGGTCATGGCTTCAACAAGTACCACATGCCTAGTTAAACATAACGGTCCTTAAATCAATATAGGATGGCACTTCATATACAATGCAACAGAGGGCCCAGACAAACATGTATGTTCAGCTAGGTGATGAAGAGATCCATCAATGTTAAAAAAAAAAATTATTTAACAGAAAATGTAAAAGCACAACAAAAAGAAAGCAGAATGCCGTATAGGGGACACTGAAAAAAATCAAAATTGGTATAGGGATTTAGAGTATTTATGTTAAGGTGCTACAAAGATGGTAGCACCATAATCCCTCTAGATGCAATGCTAATTAGCTAGGGAATCTGTAGAACCAACACAAGACACAGGTAGAAATACTTAGCATCTTCCCTGTCTTCATCAGATAGCTATGTTACAAAGAAGCAAGTTGCTAGAATCCACTATATACACCCATGTATCTCCACCTACCGATGTCAAAGTGACTGTCATGAAAATAAATAGCTTTTACCTGTATAGGGGGATAACCCAAGGAAGCAGAGGGATGTGTTCTGCGTCCCCTCCCTCCGACGTGCGTTTTGCTGCCAGCTTCTTCTGTCGCCCCGATTTTTTTCTACAGAAACAGGGAGTGAGTATGGGGGTAAGTTTTCCCCTTCCCTAGCGAATTTGGTAATGGTGGTGTGGGAGGATAAATATTTGTTCAGTTGTACAAATCCCTTCTATAAGAATATCCAATGGTATGGTCACTTCATAGATGACCTCTTGTTCATTTGGAAGGGGTCCCTGGATGATGTAAAAACTTTTTTATACTATCTGAACAATAATCCTTTTAATATTAGTTTCACCCATTATTTTGATGGAACAAAAATTAATTATCTGGATGTTACCTTGAGGGGGGACCTTTCTAGCAATTCCATCATTATTTGTACATATAAAATAGTACAACTCATATAAAATAGTAACTCATTATTACAAGCACTGTCCTGCCACCCTTCCCATATTATCAGGAATATCCCAGTAGTGGAACTCCTACACTCCAAATGGAATTGTAACAGATCTGAGGATTTTCAAATAGAATCCAAAAAAGTTCTAAACAAACTAAGAGAAAGAGGCTATAAAGACAACATCCTGAACTGTGCCAATAGAATAGCTGCTGAAATAGACAGGCAGGATTTGTTGGGAGTTAAAAAAAAGACGTTGCGGTAAAAAAATTTCCGCAACAGAAATAATACAGGTTATCAAATCAATCCCATTACTTTTTCTACCCAATTTAGCCCACAATACTATGGCATAATTTCCATTATCAAAAAAATATCTACCCATTTTGTACCAAGACCCTAAATTATCCAGCATAGTTAATAATATGGATACACGTTTTGTGGCTAAAAGAGCTCCAACTATAGGCTCCTTACTATTTCCCAGTCTTTTTTTGAAAGATACCAAGGAATCTACTGATATCTGGCTAACATTTAATTTTTTTTGGTTGTGGTGATTCAAGCTTTTTTTCATACACCACGGGTCAGAGTTATAACATAAAAAGCTTCATAAACTGTAAAACTGCGGGAGTTGTTTATTTAATTGCATGTACAACATGCCAGGTAGAATATGTGGGATGCACTATAGGGCCACATAAGAAAAGATTCAGGAGAAACATGCCAGATGCAGTGAGCACTATAGCCGTCAATATCTCTGCCATCTCCAATCATTTTTTGCATGTCCATAAAGGAGATGTTTCCACTCTGAAATTGGTTAGCATTGAAAGGGTGTTCAAAACCATTAGGGGTGGAAATCTGAAAAGGAAAATTCTCAACAGAGAATATTTCCTGATTTTCAGACTGGATACAAGAACCCCTTTAGGTTTGAACGTAAGACAGGATATCATTCTTCAATATATGTAATGTATTACATGTTGCTTCAGTATTTTAATTCAGTATGTTTATAACACTTGTTCGTATTATGTGTTTGTCATCAGATGCGTGCATAATGTGCACTTTACTCCCATTGGCTGTTAACCAGACATGTGACTTTCAACATACACTATTTAATTATGGTATTTTCGGCAATACTTGAACCATGATTAAGGCTTTGTAGCTGAAACGCGTAGGCTTGTTCCCATAATGGAGGCACCGACATTTTTTTAATGCAGAAATAAATTAAGTTTTAAATCCACAACTTGTGTCATCGCTGGAGGATTTCTTTTTTTTCCCGGCTGATTGCTACGCCTGGACCTGAGCAGCGCTGTGCGATGTATACACCGTGAACACCACTACAGTCTTGTTGGCAAAATGACTCTCCCTCTCCCCTCCCACATGTTGAACACTTAGAATTATATAGCCAATACTACAGTATATCTGTGTACTTCCGAGTTCAGATTTTTCACAAATCCCATGTAAAATCTTAAAGCGTTTTGTCCACTAATATGATATAAACGACTTCATCAATATAAAATGGTTGGTGTTCTAGCATCCTGTTCCCCCACTGATCAGCCATTGTTAGCTTTGGGAGTGACTGGATGTATACAGTGTATGGATTTGGGACCCTACCGACTGTTATGCGCTTTGCAGAAGGACCCAGAAAGGCTGGCACCAAACCAGCAAAGGCACAGCCACAGACTCCCTTGGTGCAAGCTGCCCAGCTAGGTGAGCCCTTAAGGGCCATGAATACTCTTCACCCAGCTCCCAGTAAATGGAAGGGGGACTTTGGCAGAGCCCTTCCCAGGGCCACTGTCGCCAGACAGCTGGCATCCGGTGACGCGGCCGGTGCCCAGTCAAGAACCAAGTGAGTACCTCCGCAAGAACCCCAAGAAGTGTAACCAGAAGAGAAAATGAGAAAACTCTAGAAAAGATAGCAATGCTAATGCTAGCACCACTCACTACCAGCACATAGGAACTGCAATAAGCAGCAAAGGACTGAGCAGAGAACAGGATTAAATAACTCGCCTAATGATCAGGTGTTGAATACCTCCCAATCATCCCCAGATAGCCACTCCCTGCTAGCATGCACATTAGAATGAACACAATTCCAACATTGCTTAGTACCAGACAAAGCAGTGTCCTGCGTTGCCTGGCAACCGGGGAAATCAGTGAGAGAAACGGCGTCCCGCGTCCTCAGACATCCTTCAAAACCAGAATGCGATGCTCGAAAAGACTGGGACACTTTCCTTGCATGCATAGTAGCTCCGCCTCCAGGATCAGGACAATGGTGGCGCCTGCGACTGGAGTAGCATAGCACCGAACCTGCTCTATTCCCAGGTGGGAGCACAGAACTAGTGTTGAGCGAGCACTAAAATGCTCGGGTGCTTGAAGCTCGGGCCGAGCTCACCGTGATACTCGGGTGCTCGAACTGAGCAACGAGCCCAATGTTAGTCTATGGGAGACCTGAGCATTTTTGCGGCGGCACCCCTGGCAGTCTGTAGAAAGCCTAAAAAGTGCCCAAAACGATAGTGACAGTGCTCAAATGACATGGGGATAGCATGGGGATCGCCCCAGGAAGCATTTCTGACCCCCAGGTCACTGCTGTCAACAACGTGGTCAGAGGTATTAAGCTATTTTACCGACTCACAATAAAACGTTCAAAAACGAAGCTGAAACTGTTTTCCTGTGAAATATGTTAAGGAACATCCTTTCCAGGGTAAAGACTTGTGTATAAGGTAAAATAAATAACCAAAAACAAAAACACTCCTCCACACCTTGGGCTATGTTCACAAGTAGCATTTTTTATGCGTTTTTGCACTTTTGTATTGCTTTCAACCGTGACAAATGCATTCACCGGGAAATGTCATTTTAACATTTTACAGCCTTATCTGGCCATGTGCTGTGTGACACATGCATACAGTGCTGAAAAGACATGGGAACAGCATGGGGAAGACCCCTGGAAGCATCTCTGACACCCAGGTCACTGCCTAAAAGTGTGCCCATCAGAAGTGATCCTTGCCGCATCAAAAGATGCAGACTTACAACTATCCCCGTGCAAGTCCTTGTCCCAGGGCAGTGTTCAATTGTACCTCCCCCATTCCTTGCAATGCAAGCGCAAATATGCAGCCAACCACCCACCCACCCGCAGGCTGCAATACTATACTGCTAGCTTGCACTTGAAATGGGGCCTTTTAGTTTCGAGGAGGCCGAAGCTGGCCACTACCTCATGGCTGCGTCGGCGGCGAGGTCTCCATACTCAGTCCCCAGCCACCACTATTTGTCCCGGGAACCTTCCCCACACTTTTCTTAGCCTGACCTGCTTTAGGGCCCACCAGACAACCAGAGACTCCTCCGGTGGGCCCTGGCTTCTCCATCAGGGGAGTTGAGAGTGCCAAGGTGAGGAGCATGATGATGATGATAGAAGTTAGCATCTGCCTAGTTTTCTTGGAATGCAAGCGCAAGTATGCAGCTTGCCACCCACCCACCCCCAGGCTGCAATACCATACTGCTTGCTTGCTTGCACTTGAAATTGGGCCTTTTAGGCATGTGGAGGTGGAATCTGGCCACCACGTCATGGCTGCATGGGGGGCCTGGTATCCAAACTCAGTCCCCAGCCGCCCGGCGGCCGGGTGTCCACGCTTAGTCCCCAGCAGGGGGCAGCCGGGTTTCCATACTCGGCCCCCAGCCGCCCTGCGGCCGGGTGCCCACACACAGTCCCCAGCCGCCTGGGGGCGGCCGGGTGTCCCTAAACGGTCCCCAGCCGCCCCTATTTGTCCCGGTGCACCTTATACACAAGCGCGCATACCAAAACATTACCTGTGCCCTCCCCAGTGAATTTAGTGGGAAGGACAGCCTAACCACAAACACGTGGACAAGTGAATGTGGCCAGGAATGGTTCATCTCACTGATGCCTTCACACTGGGTTAATATTGTGGAAGCCGGGACACAGTTGGACACTGGGATGCAACACGTCCTCCAGACATAGAGGATTGCGGGTCCTGGGTCAATCAGGCTTCAACACAAAGTTCAGAAGGTAGACAGCAGCAGTGGTTGGCCTCCTACACAACGAGTAAATTATTCATGATCATGAGGCCATCCATCTCCTTAGCTTTCTGTTCCTTGGAATGCAAGCGCATGTATGTAGTAGCGGCTAGGCCTGAGGTGGTCAGTGTTTTGTCGCATATCCTACCTCCTCCGAGGATTGCTGGATGTTTTCCTGCTACTATCCCAGTTCTATGACTCCCGTTAAAACAAAGCTTCAGGTGATGAATGATGGATGAGGTGGTGGCAAAGGAGAAAGAGCAGGAGGAACAGGGACCATTCACATCAATATCAGGCCAGTCAACCACACATGTCTTGTAGGATATGTTTCTGTACCAAAAGGAGCAGTTCGGCTACACAGTTATAGGGCATACAGTGAGTGCAATGCCTACCAAAAATTTCGAGGCACTCCAATGCCCCTTGGAAGTGACATGGAGGTCAGAGGGCCTTAACTAAACCGTTTTTTCCATTTATAGCAACTGGGTCTCCTGTACACTGTTGGCCTAAGCAGTGAATGGAAGGCTTTCCAAAAATTATGAGGAACTGCAATGCCCCTTGAAACAGACGTGGATTACAGCGTACTAAAAACCTTCTACCCATTATTGGGGAGTCGGTCTCCCTTAGTGTTCGCCTATGCATTGAAAAGCAAAAGCTGACTAAAATTAGGAGGAAATGCAATGCCCGTTGGAAGAGTCGTGGAGGTTAGAGGTAATTAAAAACAACATTTCAATGCCCCTTGGAAGAGCTGTGGAGTTCAGAGTGGTTTAACAAGACGGTTTTAACGCCCCTTGGAAGAGACGTGGAGGTCACAGTAGCTTAACAAGACGGTTTTAATGCCCCTTGGAAGAGACGTGGAGGTCACAGTGCAATAAAAAGACAATATCAATGCCCCTTGGAAGAGACGTGGAGGTCCCAGTGGAATAAAAAGACAATATCAATGACCCTTGGAAGAGACGTGGAGGTCACAGTAGCTTAACAAGACGATTTTAATGCCCCTTACAAGAGCCATGCAGTACAGCATATTAAAAACATTATTCCCATTATTGGGGAGTGGGTCTCCCATAGTCTTTTCCTATGCCTTCCAAGCAAAAGCTGCCAAAAATTAGGATGGAGGTACTTGCAATGCCCCTTACAAGAGCCATGCAGTACAGCATATTAAAAACATTATTCCCATTATTGTGGAGTGGGTCTCCCATAGTCTTTGCCTATGCCTTCCAAGCAAAAGCTGCCAAAAATTAGGACGGAGGAACTTGCAATGTCCCTTACAAGAGCCATGCAGTACAGCATATTAAAAACATTATTCCCATTATTGGGGAGTGGGTCTCCCATAGTCTTTGTGACGCTCCCCCAGGGCCGTGGGGTACTCGGCAGCCGGGCCTCTGGTTGCCGGGGGATATCACGGTGGCTGGCCCGGTCCGTGACCCAGGGCGGTCAGTGAAATGGGGAAACTTCTATTTGGGGTTTTTGGAATTATTCGTGACGCCACCTGTGGTGTCTGGTGAGGATCACTAGCGCTGCAACAGTCCTCTGAGGCAGATGTTAGGGCAGCAAATGATGGGACAGCTCCCCACAGATGGAGCAGGCCTCAGGGCAGTGTAGGGGATGTACTGGATGGTGGTGCAGGGGAGAGACGGCAGGTCGGTCCCGGAGGAAGGATGGACACACACAGGGGTAAGCTTCAGTACCTTTACTGGTGATGCTGCAGGCACGGTCCAAGGTACTCCAGGTGAAGGGCGCACTTCTGGACTCTCCCCAGTGAGCGGGTATAGGGCCTCCTGATCCGTTGCTTTACTCTCTAGGCTTCTGGCCTGCCTGGAGCTGGGCCTAGCTTGGTTACTGTCTCTCTCTGCACCTGCTGACCTGGTGGTAGGGCCTTCTCTTTGGAGATCACTCTCCCTGGACGCTGGGACCTCTGTGACTCCTAGCCCTGGTACTACAATCAGCATTAGGTGAACCTGGGACCTGTAGTTCTCCAGGGGTTCCGGTGGTTCCTACTGGGTGTAGAGTGTTCCTGTAGGCACGGACCCGGTGTCCGGTATATATATCGGGGTGAGCTTACTATGCTCCTCTGCCCCCTAAGTTCCACTCTCCTTTTCTCCTCTTCTCCTCGCCGTCGACCACACTCGGGGCCCTCACTACTTGGCAGCTGGCGTTCTGCGTCTTCGCCGCTCTTTGAGCATCGGCATGCTCTATGCTCACTCTGAGCCGTGTTCCTCTCTGAACACTCACTGCTGAATCATTGAGCTGCCTGGCTCCACCTTCCCTTTATATATCCCTAACGGGCTCCCTCTGCTTGTCTGAGGTGGAAGGTGGAGGTGTATGAATGTAGTGAGGGCCTCTTGTGGAGAAGTCCATCCATGCACCCTTCTGGGTTCTTTGGCACCAATGCACAGCAGGGCGCCACATTTGCCTATGCCTTCCAAGCAAAAGCTTCCAAAAATTAGGACGGAGGAACTTGTAATGCTGGCAACATGGACCACGGTCACCCAGATGGTATAGTGGTGGTGGAGGCTGAGGATAAGGAGAAGAGCAAAAAACAGCCGAAATGAGGAAGCGTATACCCATGTGTGGGTGTGAAGCGGTGCATGGGAATACACCTCCCGAATTAACACAGTGCATTTGACTTTATGTTACTCTGCTGTCATTTGGTGGTGATGAGAAGTCTGGCCCAATCCAGCCCTTGTTCATTTTGATAAGGGTCAGCTTGTCAGTATTGTCAGTTGACAGGCGAGTGCGCTTATCAGTTATAATTCCCACAGCAGCACTAAAAACACGCTCCTATAACACGCTAGCGGCAGGCCAGGACCTCCAAGGCGTACAGAGCGAGTTCATTCAAAGTGTCCAGCTTGGATAGCCAATAATTAAAAGGCACAGAGGAATCACGGAGGACGCTGGTACGGTCTGCAAGGTACTCCCTCACCATCTTTTGAAACTTTCCACTTCTTGTGAGAGTACCCCGCGCCTCAGGGCCTGTAAGCTGGGCGGGTCTCAGAAAACTGTCCCAGAACGTTGACAGTGTTCCCCTGTATCTGCTGGATTGGAGTTGCGTCTCTCTCGCCTGTACGCCTTGGTTGGGCAACGAACTGTGACCTCTGCCGCTAGCGTGTTCAGATGGGAATTTTTTTAACAGTTCTGCAGCAAGGGCCTTCTGGTACTGCCCCATTTTTGTAGACCTCTCCACCTCAGGAATAAGAGAGTGAAAGTTCTCCTTGTAGCGGGGGTCTAATAGTGTCACCAACCAGTAATGACTGTCACCCAACATTTTGACAATGCGACGGTCACGATTAAGGCAGCGTAACATAAAGTCAGCCATGCGTGCCAGACTGGTAACGGGCAAGACTTCCGTGTCCTCACCAAGATGACGACTGACCATGCTCTCCTCCTCCTCCTCCCTCCTGTCCTCAGGCCACCCACGCTGAACCGACGGTATGACAGTTGTACAGGTACTACCGTCTACAGCGCATGACACCAGCTCCTGTTCTTCCTCCTCCTCCTCTCCCTCATTGTCCCCCAATGCACGTTGGGATGAGATGAGGCTGGGCTGTGTGTAATCGCCCGCTACAGCTTCTTGATCCATCTCATCATACTCTGGCTTCAATGCCTCCTCTTTAATTCTCTGCAGAGAGCGTTGCAAAAGATAGACAAGTGGGATGCTGACGCTAATGATGGCGTCATCGCTACTCACCATCTTGGTGAACTCCTCAAAGTTTGTCAGGATGGTACATATGTCAGACATCCAGGTCCACTCCTGAGGTCTTATGTGTGGAGTCTGACCTGAATATCGACGGCCTTGTTGCAGCTGGTACTCCACAACTGCTCTCTTCTGCTCACAAATCCTTTGCAACATGTGGAGGGTAGAGTACCAACGTGTGGGGACATCACACACCAGTCGGTGTGCCGGAAGCTGCAAACGCTGCTGGAACACAGCAAGGGCGGCGGAAGCTGTAGCCGACTTCCGAAAATGAGCTGACAGGCGGCGTACTTTGACGAGCAGATCTGGCAACTCGGGGTACGATTTAAGAAACCGCTGAACCACGAGGTTAAGCACATGAGCCAGGCATGGTACGTGTGTGATCTCGCCTCGCCTCAGAGCCGCCATCAGGTTATGGCCTTTGTCACACACGACCATGCCTGGATGTAGGTTCAGTGGTCTCAGCCACAGATCTGCCTGCTCTTTCACAGCTGTCCACAACTCACAAGCAGTGTGAGGTTTATCACCTAAGCTTATGAGTTTCAGTACAGACTGTTGCCACTTGGCTGAGGCAGTACTGCAGTGCTTCCAGCTTGTAACTGATGTGGTGATATCTGAGATGGAGGCTGAACATGAGGAGTGTAGCATCGGCGTCCGTGCCTCCTGCTAGGCAGGGACGCTGTTCCCCTCACCTCTCTGCTCCGTGCCCGGCGGCTTCCTCCCGCTCTGCCTGCAGCGCCCGCTCTCCCCCGGTCACTGTGCTTAGGGCGCGCGCGCGCTCCCCCTCTCTTAAAGGGGCCGCGCGCGTCGCCCTAAGGAGTCCCCGGCCAATGGCCGGAGGATCCCTCCATATATAAGGCACCTCCTCCAAAATGGAGGTGCCCGAGCAATGTTGTTGCACTGTTCACTACTCTGCTTCAGCCCTCAGGTCCCGTTGCCAGTTACCTGCCAGTTACCTGCCAGTTACCTGCTAGTCTCCTGCCAGTTTGCTGCCTGATTCCTGCCTGTCATCCGCTTTCCTGCTTGCTAGTCTGAGTTCCGACGGTCTGCCTTCCGACACCTGTCAGTCTGTCTATGGACCAGCTTGCCCACTCACCTGGGAGCGCTCATCTGCTACCTGCCTGTTAGCCTACCTGGAGGCTCCGCCGTCACGTGCTGTGACCACCTGCCAGTCCAGAGACTCTTGCCCGCTCACCTGGGAGCGCTCATCTGCTACCTGCCTGTTAGCCTACCTAGAGGCTCCACCGTCACGTGCTGTGACCACCTGCCAGTCCAGAGACTCTTGCCCGCTCACCTGGGAGCGCTCATCTGCTACCTGCCTGTTAGCCTACCTGGAGGCTCCGCCGTCACATGCTGTGACCACCTGCTTATCCTGAGACTCTCGCCTGCTCACCTGGGAGCACTCATCTGCCATCTGCCTGCTAGCCTACCTGGAGGCTCAGCCGTCACAGGTCGTACCTGCCCGTTTACCCAGAGACTGCCCCGGTCACTTGCCGTGACCTCCTGCCCGTTTACCCAGAGACTGCCCCGGTCACTTGTCGTGACCTCCTGCCCGTTTACCCAGAGACTGTCCCGGTCACTTGCTGTGACCTCCTGCCCGTTTACCCAGAGACTATCCCGGTCACTTGCTGTGACCTCCTGCCCGTTTACCCAGAGACTGTCCCGGTCACCTGCTGTGACCGCCTGCCTGTCTTCCCTGGTCGCCACCCGCTTCCTTACAAGGACTGCCCCCTTGTATAAGTTGCTCAGAGGTTCCGCCTCCCAGACCCGTTACAGTTTGCTCGGGCCATGGAACCCGGTGGCACCCAAGCTCCCTCGCTCTCGGACCTTTGTCATGAACTGTCTCGACAGAGGTCCCAACAGGAGTCCATCCTGGGTCACCTGCGGAATGTCAATACTCGCCTGGACACTTTGACTGCCCCACCAGCAACCACCGCTAGTGTCATGACTCGCAGCCCGGCTGCTCCGCTGCCCGCCAATACCATAGTATCCTGCTCTGGAATCCTGCTTTCTGCACCTCCTCGCTTCGGAGGCGACTCCGCTCAAGCTCGGGGCTTCATTAACCAGTGCACCCTGCACTTTGAACACCAGTCCCACCAGTTTAATTCCGACCGGGCCAAAGTAGCCTTCATCATGTCCCATCTCACGGGAGAGGCACTGGCTTGGCTAAATCCTCTATGGGAGAGAGGAGACCCTCTGGTGTCCGACCTGCCAGCCTTTCTCACGGCTTTCCGGAAGGTCTTCGACGAACCCGGACGGAAGACCTCATCCGCCTCATCTCTGCTACGCCTCCGTCAAGGGAGTCTCACCGTGGGCCAATATGCCATACGGTTCCGTACCCTTGCTTCGGAGCTGGCCTGGGATAACGACGCCCTGGTGTCCGTCTGGGAGGGTCTGTCCGGCCGTATTAAAGATGAACTCGCTGGTCGGGACATTCCTACCACTCTCGACGACTTGATTACACTTGCCACCCGGATTGACATCCGGTTCCAGGAGCGCGCTAGGGAGGTCACCCGTGAGAGGAGGATTCCACGTCTAGTCACTACCTTCCAGAGACCCGTCACTCCCTCCGTTTCTCCCCAGGCACACCCACCTGAGCCTATGCAGGTCGACCAGACCAAGATGGTCAAGACCCGTCAAGACTTACGTCGTGCCGAGGGGAGCTGTTTCTACTGTGGCAGTAAGGAGCACCGGATCCGTTCCTGCCCTGAGAGGTCGGGAAACGCCTGTGTCTAGGATCGCTCAGAGAGGTCGCCCTAGACAAAAGTAAACCCTCTCCATCCCTGATGCTGTCTGTTTCTATCCTCTGCGGAGAGAACCGCTATTTTGAACTGGCTCAACTTGACTCTGGAGCTGCTGGAAATCTCATCTCTCAATCCCTGGTAGAAAAATACCACATTCCCACCAAACCTCTGGCCGTACCTATATCTGTCGCCGCCGTGGATGGGGGCCTCTTACCACATCCCATCCAACTCATCACCGAATCTCTGACTCTACAGGTGGGAATGCTGCATTCCGAGAGCATCTCCTTTCATGTTCTGCCTGGACTCTCTCACGCACTATTGCTTGGCCTGCCTTGGCTCCAGAGACATGCACCCGTGCTTGACTGGCAGACCGGAGAGGTCCTTCGCTGGGGACAGGACTGCCATAAGACTTGTCTAGTTCCCGTTCATCCTGCCCGTCCTTCTCCTACCCCAGCCAATCTGCCCGGTCTTCCGGTTCCCTATTGGTCTTATGCGGATGTCTTCAATAAAAAAGAGGCAGAGACTTTACCTCCTCATAGACCATACGACTGCCCAATCGACCTGATGCCCGGCTCTACTCCTCCCCGTGGGCGAATCTACCCTTTGTCCGCTGCTGAATCCCGGTCCATGTCTGAATATATTGAGGAGAACCTGGCCCGGGGATTTATCCGGAAATCTACCTCCCCGGCGGGAGCAGGCTTCTTCTTTGTCAAAAAGAAGGACGGCTCACTCCGTCCATGTATAAACTATAGAGGCCTAAACCAGATTACTGTGAAGAATAAATACCCCCTTCCGCTTATTCCTGAATTATTTGACCGTCTGAGGGGGGCTAGAATCTTCACCAAACTGGATCTCCGTGGGGCATATAACCTGGTCCGTATCCGTCAGGGGGATGAGTGGAAGACTGCATTCAATACCCGGGACGGCCACTATGAGTACCTTGTGATGCCCTTCGGTATCTGTAACGCTACTGCCGTCTTTCAAGAGTTGGTCAATGACATCTTCCGTGATCTTCTCTACTCCTGCGTGGTGGTGTACCTGGACGATATCTTGGTCTTCTCTCCAGATCTTCCTACTCACCGGAGGGACGTTCGTCAGGTCCTGCTCAGGCTCAGGCAGAACCACCTCTACGCTAAATATGAGAAGTGCATCTTTGAGCAGACCTCTCTTCCATTTCTGGGCTACATAATCTCTCAGACTGGTCTACAAATGGATCCTGAGAAACTGTCTGCCATCCAGAAGTGGCCCCGACCAGAGGGGTTGAAGGCTATTCAGCGGTTCCTGGGCTTCGCCAACTATTACCGCCTGTTCATACCGCACTTCTCTTCCCGGACCGCCCCTATGTCTGCTCTCACCCGTAAAGGTACGAACCCCAGAGAATGGCCGCCCGAAGCAGAGGAGGCATTTCTTTCCTTAAAACAGGCCTTCCTCTCCGCCTCGGTGCTGCATCATCCGGACGGCAACAAACAATTCTTCCTAGAAGTTGACGCATCCTCCTCCGGAGCTGGGGCGGTACTTACCCAAAAATCTTCTTCCGGAAGAAAGGTAACCTGCTGCTTTTTCTCCAAACTTTTCTCCTCTTCTGAGCGCAATTATTCTATAGGAGACCGAGAATTGTTGGCCATTAAGATGGCACTGGAGGAGTGGCGTTACCTGCTCGAGGGGGCTCTCCACCCGGTAATAATTTACACTGACCACAAGAACTTGGCATATCTCCAGAGCGCCCAGAGACTTAACCCGCGCCAAGCCCGGTGGTCTTTGTTTTTTGCCCGCTTTGATTTCATTCTTCATTTTCGTCCGGCTGACAAAAACATCAAAGCTGACGCCCTGTCCCGATCCTTTCTGGTGTCTGATCTTGAGGAGGAGCCTAAACACATCATCGATCCCGCCAGAGTAATGCAGGTAGCCCCCGTGGGCCTAAATCGTCTCCCTCCCGGTAAGACGTTCGTAACAGAGTCCGATCGGGAGAAGATTCTACACTGGGGTCACTCGTCTAAGCTAGCTGGGCACGCCGGTCAGAAAAAGACCCTCCAGCTTATTACCCGGCACTACTGGTGGCCTACCCTGCACAAGGATGTAATTGACTTTGTTTCTGCCTGTGTGTCCTGCGCCCGCAACAAAGTTCCGAGACACCTGCCTGCCGGCCGCCTTCTCCCTCTGCCTGTGCCTGCTGCCCCGTGGCAACATATAGCTATGGACTTCATAACAGATCTCCCCGTCTCTGCCGGTTGTACGGTCATTTGGGTGGTCGCTGACCGCTTTTCCAAAATGGCTCATTTTATTCCCCTGCCAGGCCTCCCGTCTGCTCCCGAGCTAGCTAAGGACTTTATCCGCCACATCTTCCGTCTCCATGGTCTGCCTCTCCACATCGTGTCGGATCGTGGGGTTCAGTTCACCTCACGCTTCTGGAGAGCCACATGTAAACTGCTCGACGTCACCCTGGACTTCTCCTCCGCTTACCACCCACAGTCCAATGGTCAAGTGGAGCGGATCAATCAGAATTTGACCAGTTACCTCCGGCACTTCGTTAATGCCCACCATTCTGACTGGGTGGATCTCCTACCATGGGCCGAGTTCTCTTACAACAATCACGAGAGCGAATCTTCTTCTAAATCCCCGTTTTTTGTAGTCTTCGGTCAGCATCCTCGGATCCCTTTTCCTGTCTCCACCTCTATGGACAACCCGGCCGCGGAATCTCTCGTTTAGCAAATTTTCCTCCATTTGGGAGAGCACCCGATCCGCACTCCTTCAGTCATCCGAGCGGATGAAGAGACACGCCGACAAAAAACGCCTGGATTCCCCACAATTTCGTCCCGGAGATAAAGTCTGGCTCTCATCCAAATATGTCCGGCTCAAGATTCCTTCCTATAAGTTAGGGCCTCGGTTCATCGGCCCACTGGAGGTTATCAAACAGATCAACCGCCTATAAATTGAAACTCCCGGCCAACTTACGGATCCCTAACTCCTTCCATGTATCTCTTCTCAAACCCGTGGTACTTAACTCCTTTTCCAAGTCTACAGGTACGCCTCATGCTCCGGTTTCTGCTGAAGATGAGTTTGAGGTAGAGAACATTCTGGCCACCAAAAGGGTAAGAGGAAAGACCTTTTTTCTAGTGGATTGGAAGGGGTTTGGTCCTGAGGAGAGAACATGGGAGCTCCGGGAGAACATCCATGCCCCTCTCATCCTTGCTAAATTTCTGTCTGGCCTAAAAAAGGGGGGGCCTAAAGGGGGGGGTACTGTAGCATCGGCGTCCCTGCCTCCTGCTAGGCAGGGACGCTGTTCCCCTCACCTCTCTGCTCCGTGCCCGGTGGCTTCCTCCCGCTCTGCCTGCAGCGCCCGCTCTCCCCCGGTCACTGTGCTTAGGGCGCGCGCGCTCCCCCTCTCTTGAAGGGGACGCGCGCGTCGCCCTAAGGAGTCCCCGGCCAATGGCCGGAGGATCCCACCATATATAAGGCACCTCCTCCAAAATGGAGGTGCCCGAGCAATGTTGTTGCACTGTTCACTACTCTGCTTCAGCCCTCAGGTCCCGTTGCCATTTACCTGCCAGTTACCTGCCAGTCTCCTGCCAGTTTGCTGCCTGATTCCTGCCTGTTATCCGCTTTCCTGCTTGCTAGTCTGAGGTCCGACGGTCTGCCTTCCGACACCTGTCAGTCTGTCTATGGACCAGCTTGCCCGCTCACCTGGGAGCGCTCATCTGCTACCTGCCTGTTAGCCTACCTGGAGGCTCCGCCGTCACGTGCTGTGACCACCTGCCAGTCCAGAGACTCTTGCCCGCTCACCTGGGAGCGCTCATCTGCTACCTGCCTGTTAGCCTACCTAGAGGCTCTGCCGTCACGTGCTGTGACCACCTGCCAGTCCAGAGACTCTTGCCCGCTCACCTGGGAGCGCTCATCTGCTACCTGCCTGTTAGCCTACCTGGAGGCTCCGCCGTCACCTGCTGTGACCACCTGCTTATCCTGAGACTCTCACCTGCTCACCTGGGAGCACTCATCTGCCATCTGCCTGCTAGCCTACCTGGAGGCTCAGCCGTCACAGGTCGTACCTGCCCGTTTACCCAGAGACTGCCCCGGTCACTTGCCGTGACCTCCTGCCCATTTACCCAGAGACTGCCCCGGTCACTTGCCGTGACCTCCTGCCCGTTTACCCAGAGACTGTCCCTGTCACTTGCTGTGACCTCCTGCCCGTTTACCCAGAGACTGTCCCGGTCACTTGCTGTGACCTCCTGCCCGTTTACCCAGAGACTGTCCCGGTCACCTGCTGTGACCGCCTGCCTGTCTTCCCTGGTCGCCACCCGCTTCCTTACAAGGACTGCCCCCTTGTATAAGTTGCTCAGAGGTTCCGCCTCCCAGACCCGTTACAAGGAGGAGGAGGAGGATGATGTGCAGGAGCTGTACACTGTGGGGGCAACTCTGACTGACATAGGGCCCGGAATCCTCGGTGTGGGGAGGATGTGTTCCGTCCCAAGGTCGGACTGGGTCCCGGCTTCCACTATTTTTACCCAGTGTGCCGTCAGGGAGATGTACCGTCCCTGGCTACAAACACTTGTCCACGTGTCCGTTGTCAGGTGGACTCTTCCAGTAACTGCGTTGTTGAGGGCACGGCAGATGTTTTGGGACACGTGCTTGTGTAGTGCGGGGATGGCACACCAGGCAAAATAGTGTTGGCTGAGGACCGAGTACCGAGGGACGGCCACTGCCATAAGGTTACGGAAGGATTCCGTCTCCACCAGCCTAAAAGGCAGCATTTCCAACACAAGCAGTCGTGAAATGTGTGAATTTAGGACTGAGGCCTGTGTTGCGTTGGCTGCGAATTTGCGCTTTCGTTCAAAGGTCTGGGATATGGACAATTGAATGCTGCGGTGGGACGTGGACGTTGATGCTGTTTCTTGAGAAACTGCCATAACAAGTGAAGACTGAGAGGAGGGGGCATCTTTGCATGCAGTATGGACAGGGGATTGCCTTGCACGCACAACTGGGGGTTCTCGTACAAGCCCAACAGCGGAAGAAGCAGTGTTGACACCCGCTGACACTGGTCGTGGACCCTGCCGTTCGCCCCACAAAGTCAGGTGCTTTGCTGACATGTGCCTGATCATGCTGGTGGTGGTCAGGCTGGTAGTTTTGTCACACCTGCTGGCCTGGCAGGTGGTATAAATGGCCTTTTTTGGGGTTATCAGCAGAGTCTTTAAAAAAATTCCAGACTCTGGAAGACCTACAGGTTGTACTAGCAACGTTCCTCGCGTTGGTGTTACGGGGAACGGTTGCCCGCCTTCTGTCTGCGGCCACCACTCTGCTTCTTCCTGCCTGTTGGGGTACTCTGCCTCCCTCCCCCTGTGTGCTGCTGGCCTCGCTCTGCGTGTCCTCCTGCCACGTTGGGTCAGTTACTAGATCATCCACCACCTCCTTCCACTTCCGCACCACGGTCCTCCTCCTCACTTCGTGGCAATTGTGTCTCATCATCGTCCACCTCTTGTGACAAATTGCCAGCGTCGCCTTCCTGTGGCCGTGGCTGTTCAAATATTTGGCCATCGCTACATGGGATTTCCTCTTCCACCACTTCAAGCGGAGCAGGCGAGGGGCACAAATATGAAATTGGACCAGTGAACAGCTCTTCAGAGTGTCCAACTGTGGGATCAGTTGCTGTCTGACGACACTCGGCATGGTGGGGGGAAGGATCATCAGGGTGAGGAGGAGTATGCGGTCGAGACTCACGGCTACTAAGATTTGACCGTGTGGAAGACAGACCATAGGTGGTGGTGTCCAGGTAACTGGAAGTATCTGCTATCCAATTAATAACCTTTTCACAGTGATCAGTTGGCAATAGTGGTGTTGTTGTGTGCTTCCCTAGTAATTCGGTCAAGAACTGGAAGCGAGAAGATGTGGCTGTTGGTTGTGGCACATTTTCACCTTGGCCATGTCCCCGGCCTCTGCACGCACCATCACCAGAACGTCCAGTTCCATGTCCGATGCCACGCGCCTTGCCCATTGTAAATGAAGTAAAATAGCTTACACTCGCACTATCAATGGCAAAAGGGTAATAAAAAAGAGATTAGAACCGTGGAAGAGGAAAACCAGAGTTCTATTTCTCTGGCCTACACCAGAATCTTTTAAACAGATATATTTGTGTCTGAACAGTCAGCGAGACACTCAAATTGTTTTTTTTATGTAAAAAAGGCAAAAAGGTGCATTACACCCAGATTTGAACCATGGAAGAGGAAAACCACAGTTCTAGTTCTCTGGCCTACACCAGAATCTTGTATACAGATATATTTGTGTCTGAACAGTCAGCGAGACACTCAAACTGTTTTTTTTTATGGCAAAAAGGCAAAAAGGTGGATAACACCCAGATTTGAACTGTGGAAGAGGAAACCCACAGTTCCATTTCTCTGGCCTACACCAGAATCTTTTAAACAGATATATTTGTGTCTGAACAGTCAGCGAGACACTCAAACTGTTTTTTTTTTATGGAAAAAAGGCAAAAAGGTGGATTACACCCAGATTTGAACCGTAGAAGAGGAAAACCACAGTTCTAGTTCTCTGGCCTACCCCAGAATCTTTTAAACAGATATACAGTACAGACCAAAAGTTTGGAGACACCTTCTCATTTAAAGATTTTTCGGTATTTTCATGACTATGAAAATTGTATATTCACACTGAAGGCATCAAAACTATGAATTAACACATGTGGAATTATATACTTAACAAAAAAGTGTGAAACAACTGAAAATATGTCTTATATTCTAGGTTCTTCAAAGTAGCCACCTCTTGCTTTGATGACTGCTTTGCACACTCTTGGCATTTCTTGATGAGCTTCAAGAGGTAGTCACCGGAAATGGTTTTCACTTCACAGGTGTGCCCTGTCAGGTTTAACAAGTGGGATTTCTTGCCTTATAAATGGGGTTGGGACCATCAGTTGTGTTGTGCAGAAGTCTTGTGGATACACAGTTGATAGTCCTACTGAATAGACTGTTATAATTTGTATTATGGCTAGAAAAAAGCAGCCAAGTAAAAAAAAACGACTGGCCATCATTACTTTAAGAAATGAAGGTCAGTCAGTCCGAAAAATTGGGAAAAGTTTGAATGTGTCCGCAAGTGCAGTTGCAAAAACCATCAAGCGCTACAAAGAAACTGGCTCACATGAGGACCGCCCCAGGAAAGGAAGACCAAGAGTCACCTCTGTTTCTGAGGATAAGTTTATCTGAGTCACCAGCCTCAGAAATCGCAGGTTAACAGCAGCTCAGTTTAGAGACCAGGTCAATGCCACACAGAGTTCTAGCAGCAGACACATCTCTTCAACAACTGTTAAGAGGAGACTTTGTGCAGCAGGCCTTCATGGTAAAATAGCTGCTAGGAAACCACTGCTAAGGACAGGCAACAAGCAGAAGAGACTTGTTTGGGCTAAAGAACACAAGGAATGGACATTAGACCAGTGGAAATCTGTGCTTTTGTCTGATGAGTCCAAATTTGAGATCTTTGGTTCCAACCATCGTGCCTTTGTGCGACGCAGAAAAGGTGAACGGATGGACTCTACATGCCTGGTTCCCACCGTGAAGCATGGAGGAGGAGGTGTGATGGTGTGGGGGTGCTTTGCTGGTGACACTGTTGGGAATTTATTCAAAATTGAAGGCATACTGAACCAGCATGGCTACCACAGCATCTTGCAGCGGCATGCTATTCCATCCGGTTTGCGTTTAGTTGGACCATCATTTATTTTTCAACAGGACAATGACCCCAAACACACCTCCAGGCCGTGTAAAGGCTATTTGACCATGAAGGAGAGTGATGGGGTGCTACGCCAGATGACCTGGCCTCCACAGTCACCAGACCTGAACCCAATCGAGATGGTTTGGGGTGAGCTGGACCGCAGAGTGAAGGCAAAAGGGCCAACAAGTGCTAAGCATCTCTGGGAACTCCTTCAGCAGTCATCAAAGCAAAAGGTGGCTAGTTTGAAGAACCTAGAATATAAGACATATTTTCAGTTGTTTCATACTTTTTTGTTAAGTATATAATTCTCCATGAGTTAATTCATAGTTTTGATGCCTTCAGTGTGAATGTACAATTTTCATAGTCATGAAAATATAGAAAAATCTTAAAATGAGAAGTTGTGTCCAAACTTTTGGTCTGTACTGTATTTGTGTCTGAACAGTCAGCGAGATACTCAAACAGTTTTTTTTTATGGAAAAAAGGCAAAAAGGTGGATAACACCCAGGTTTGAACCGTGGAAGAGGAAAACAACAGTTCTAATTTCTTGGCGTATACCAGACTTTTTTAAATAGATATATTTGTGTCTGAACAGTCAGCGAGACACTCAAACTGTTTTTTTTTTATGGAAAAAAGGCAAAAAAGTGGATAATACAGAGATTTGAACCGTGGAACTGCAAAACCACAGTTCTAGTTATCTGGCCGAATCCAGACTCTTTTAAACAGATATATTTGTGTCTGAACACTCACAGACACACTCAATTTTTATTTTTTTGGGGGAAAAAATACCAAAAGGTTAATAAGACGGGTATTTGTACAGTCTGACTGAGGAAAAAAAAAGAGGATTTTGATGAAAAAAAAGGATTTTTCCTGGCCCCTGAGACCTGGGGCTAAGTCTAGCAATTTGAGCAGCAGCAGCACACAGGACTGTAATGCAGTGTTTGTTGGTATGACCACTGCGTCTCCTATACAGCCTGCCTGCCTGATATCTGGGATGGATATTAGTCCTCAGAAGGACTGTGTTACGCACACGCCCGGACTGACTGGCGTGAGCATGATTAGTGATCCCACTGTACCATGAAACGAGGAGTGCCTGGAGGGGCGTAACTAAGTATCAACCCGGTCCGACCAAGGTTGCATGGCGGCTCAGTCGACTCCGTGAACCAGGGAGGAACCGAGCAGAGGGACCAGGTGCTACTCCAGGTCAGACCCCGGTCACAGCTGTTGACCCACACAGGGGAATGCAGGAACAGGCAGGTCAGGCTGACAGGTGGATATTGACAGGCACGGCTGGTATGCAGACAGGTGGGCGCTGGCAGGCACGGCTGGCATGCAGACAGGTGGGCACTGGCAGGCACGGCTGGCATGCAGACAGGCAGGTACTGGCAGGTAGGAACGCAGGCAGGATAGGGACCAGTACAGACTGGGACACAGGAACGGAGCCGCAGGTGCGGTAGACTAGCAGAGCAGAGCAAAACCCGCAGATGCGGTAGACAAGCAGAGCAGAGCAAAACCCGCAGATGCGGTAGACAAGCAGAGCAGAGCAAAACCCGCAGATGCGGTAGACTAGCAGAGCAGAGCAGAACCCGCAGATGCGGTAGACAAGCAGAGCAGAGCAAAACCTGCAGATGCGGTAGACAAGCAGAGCAGAGCAAATCCCGCAGATGCCGTTGACAGGACAGGGCTCTGTTCACATGGAACAGACTGGAAAACACAAGAAGATAGCTGGAACACAGGAGTCAGATACGGAGGCAGGGAAACAGAACGAGCAGAACAGATACACACAAGGTACTTACAATGAAGTAGCGAGTGGACACAAAACTCACAAACAGAAGTACAGAGACAACAAGCTGGAGTTAGGTGCAGGTTCAGACACTGCAGGAAAAGGGAAGGTTCGGACATAGAGACAAACAGGTAACGGGCTAGGACACTGTTCAGACAGGAACTGAACCGGGAACAAGATACAGGAACGAGCCTGGGAACTCAGCCCCCAGGGTGGCGGAAACAGAATAGAAGTCAGAGATACAGGTAACGGCCCTGGGTACTCAGCCCCCAGGGTGGCGGAAACAGACTAGATTCAGGACAGGACCTGGCAACTCACAGTTGCACAGAACACACGGTAAGAAAGTGTTGCTCAGGCACCTCCTACTGGGTGGAGAGGGTTTAAGTATCCAGTGACTCACAGCAATAGGCTGGGGACGCATTAGGACTGCGCACACTGTAGCTTTAAGAATCAGGAAACAACAGCTCCGCCTCCCTAAGCCAGCAGACAAGAGACATACAAACAGCAGGTACTGGAGCAAAGTGTGCAGCCTGGCCTGATAGGTAAGATTGCGGTCTTGCATGGTGGGAGATGGTAAGCCATGCAAGCACGCCGCCAGGGATGTTACAGACTGTTTGTTTGATTTTGCAGGTTTTAGAGACCCTACACTACCTATTTCGCAGTATAAATCTCTCCCTAGCTCAGCAGCACTCTCCCTACACTGTCTGATCCAGAGCGACTGTGTCCACGATGGCGGCGCCCGGTTTTAAATTCTCGAGGTGACGCTGTGCGGCCAGCCAATCACTGTAATGCCCACAACCAACATGGCTGCGCCCGAGTAACCCGAAAATGCTCTGTGCTCGCCGAACATCCTGAGTAGTGAGATGCTCAGGCGAGTACCGAGCAGTGTCGAGCATGCTCGCTCAACCCTACACAGAACCATCATTCCTAACACTGACACAGTTAGTGGCCACTCCCAAGAACTGCAGATCAGCAGCAGCCACTAAACAATGTAACGGAGTTGTGCTGTTCAGCAACTGTTCTGCTGCCAAGGGAGCTAGTAAGTGTTACATGCACGCCGCTAGGTTCAGATAGGGCAAGATGGGTTTCATCAATTCTTTGGAATCCTGGGGGAACTGTTACTCAGAGCGACCGTAGGTTGCAGCTTCTCTCAGGCACACGATAGATTCAATTGCTGACCAGACACATCTGACAAGAGTCTTTTTCAACAGTTTAACAGTGGAATTTAACCTGAAGCATGGCCAGTGCAATTCAGGGATATTACAGCAACAGTCTTCATTACAGTACATGTTCACAGTTTTTTCTAGGCCGACTATGGATTTTCGTGCTTGAGACCATACGTGGCTCGCCCAAATGAATGACATATCGGGTGATATATTGGATCTTAACGAGGGTGGAACTGGGGCACAACAGGGCACGCGGGAGAATATAGTGAAGCTGAAGGGCCTTCTCAGGCGCAGGGCGCGCACGTGGTGGAACAGAGCCTCTCTCATTAAATACATTGAAAAATCTCTCATCCCCAGAGGGTTACGGATACAGATTTTTCCATCTTTTCCGATTATGGATGAGACATTCAAGGCTAGATGGGAGGATCTGGCGAATACTTGTTCAGTTGGATTTCTGACCCTCCTTAGGGACTTGAATGAGATTTCCCTCGGAGCAATGGAGTCAGAAATCGAGCTGATCCAGACTCAATTACAGAAGGAATTGGATCCAGTTGAACTCAAACTACTTAATGACGAGGTGGACCTTGAGTGCCAGAGATGGGTCAAGGAGATTCACACTAATAAACTACAAAAACTACGTCATGATATCAACGACAAGCAAACCGGATCTGTATTTAGATGGCGTAGTATGAACGCCAGATCTCGGTCGAGATCCCGTAAGAACCACCCCTCGCGCTCCAGGTCCACCTCGTTTGCCTCGTCCCTATCCACTGATGATCTACCCTCTGTGGGGAACTTGGACGCTGGTCATGGTTCGGAGGCTCCATCAACGTCGCAGATCCAGACTAGACCCACTCATAAGAAAAAACGCACTATCCCTTTTCAGGTGGGTGACCCTCCGGGGGGGCTCCGTATTATCAACTTATCCTCACATACTCTCACTCGGGCGCAGATGGAGGTCCTTAGTTTTGGGCTTTCTTTTTCACCAACCAATGGGTTTGATTACTTTACAGCCCTGAAGGACCTCCATCTGTTTGCCCGTAAACTTATCTTGAAAAAATTGCATTTCAGAGCATCTGGTGAGGGGACCTCTGTGACTGCGGCGGAGAGGGAGGCGTTGGCTTACCTAGAGGACCTCCTTCTGGAGCAGGAGCAACCATCGACAGGTGGGTCATTACAAACAAGACGCCCCAGATCTACAAGATTCCCTCCCTTGTCCCTGAGCCCAGCGATAGAACTGTTTGTGTGTTTGGTGTCGAATGACTTGAGACGCCTCCCTACATGGAGACGTCATGACAATCTCTCGTACTCACAGCGCACGGCTCTTTGGGAACTACAATCTCTTCCCGATATTGTCATTAAGCCAGCGGACAAGGGAGGTAATGTTGTTCTTTGGCCCTGCTCCCTATATGAGAGGGAGGCCCTACGCCAACTTAGAGATACTCAAACGTACTCTAGGTTGACATACAATCCCACGGCCTCCTTCTCCAGCGCACTCCAGGGTATTCTAGGTCGAGCCTGTGACCGGGGTTTGATTGATAGAAGGACCGTTGAGGCACTTACCATCCGCTTTCCGAAAACGGCCACCTTCTATCTTCTTCCGAAAATCCATAAGGACGCCGTCAACCCCCCGGGAGGTCCGATCGTGTCGGGGCTGGAGGGTCTATGTGGCCCTATATGTAAATACATTGATAACCATCTTCGACCGCTAGTTGAGACCCTCCGGTCCTATATTAAAGACACCACGGACGTCCTTACTCGGGTTGACGGCATCCTTATTACTCATGATACCCTCCTTGTCACGGCCGACGTCGAAAGCCTGTACACATGCATTAGTCACAATCTGGGTCTGGAGGCGGTCCGCCTCTTCCTGAGCGGTTCCGATCTGGACGGCCCTTCGAGAGATTTTATCCTCGAGCTCCTTGAATTCGTCCTCTGCCATAATTATTTTTTATTTAAGGATAGGGTATATCTTCAGATCCGCGGCATGGCAATGGGGGCGGCCTGTGCCTCCTCATACGCCAACCTCTTCCTGGGTGCATGGGAGAGGGAGATCTTTGGCGATGAGGGGATACGGGGTGTGGACCATGTCGTGTCGTGGATGAGATATATAGACAATATCCTATTTTTTTGGCAGGGGACTGTCGGGGAGCTCGAGGACTTCATGGCCATATTGAATTCAAACAATCGTGCAGTGAGGCTTTCCTATAAGTACAGTTCTAGACAGATCGATTTTTTTGGACATCACTTTAGAAGTGGATGCTGAATGTCGTGTCCAAACTGATCTGTTTAGGAAACCCACTGCCGTGAATTCTCTCATCCACGCCACATCTGCACATGGCTCTTCTACTATCAGGGCCGTCCCGATCGGGCAGTTTCTGAGGGTGAGGCGGATCTGCTCGACCAATTCTAAATTTGAGAAACGGGTTTCGGACTTAGCTGAACGTTTCAAATGCAGGGGTTACAGCAATCGATGTGTCGGCCGTAGCCTTAGGAGGGTGCGGAATACTCCCCGGGATCACCTCATCTATCCCCCTCCCTCTGATGGATGTAAAGGTCCGGAGAGGATCCGCTTCATTTCCACATTTAACTCCAAGTGGTGTGGGGTGAGGCGTATCCTCTCCCGACATTGGGATATCTTGGGTACGGAGCCCTCCCTGAGGGAATATATTGGGGAGTCTCCATGCATGACACCTCGACGATCCAACAACCTAGCAGATCTTCTGGTTTCCAGTCACTACCTTCCCTCTGGGAGAAACCCGTTTGGCTCCCGTGGTCCCACCTTGGGGACCTTTCCCTGCGGCCACTGTGCCGCCTGCACTAATGTCCCACGTACTACCATGTTCGCGAACTCTGATGCCTCCCGTAAT
This sequence comes from Phyllobates terribilis, assembly GCF_046119375.1. Taxonomy (NCBI): domain Eukaryota; kingdom Metazoa; phylum Chordata; class Amphibia; order Anura; family Dendrobatidae; genus Phyllobates; species Phyllobates terribilis. Next base: position 132,134,232 of record NW_027362764.1, on the reverse strand, counting down.
TTCAACATCCGCCACTATATTTCCTGCAGCACTACACATGTGATCTACCATGCTACATGTGGCTGCGGACTTATTTATGTAGGTCTTACTTCTAGGGAGCTGAGAGTCAGAGTTCACGAGCATGTTAGGGACATTATTGCGGCTAGGGCGATCCCTGATCCCCGGGAGCTCAAGACTTTACCACGACATTTTAAATCTGCCCATAACTGTGACCCTCGATCTTTGAGGGTTTGTGGCATTGACGTGGTGCATATGGGCTCCCGAGGTGGGAACGCCAAACGCCTTTTGGCACAAAAGGAAGCCAGGTGGATCACTACTCTTGACACTCTTGCACCGCGGGGGCTCAACGAACATCTTGGTTTCTCCTCATTTTTATGATTTCCATTTTTTTTTTTTTTTTTTTTTCATATTCCTAATCCTTCTAGCTTTGAGTGTATGTTCATTATGCTCTGGTCTTCACGTGTGCGTCTCTGCGCCTGACCTGGACCTGGGTTATGCTCCGCTTCCGATGCCCTGGGGCATTTTCGTTTCTTTTCCCCTAGAGATTTATCCCTAGGGGTTAAACATCCTCCTTTTTGGTTTTATCTACTTTTAATTGTCCGTGTGATTTGTTATTTATTTGTGTTCTTGTCTCTTTATTTAGATTTCCTGACCATTATTTTCAGCACCTTATATATCTTTGATGGGATCAGCTGCTTTGCATATTATCTTCATATGATGACGGAATGGGAATTGAGAATTTTTTTCAAGAAGATTGCTATGTACTATTCTCCTGTAATTTATGGGGGAAAAAAAGCTTCTCTCTATATATATTATCTCATTTTCATTTATATGTGATTATGTATCTTGCTCTATTTATATACATAGTAACTACTCTTCCTACCATATCTCCTTGTCTCCATACTTCCTTTTCTTTTTTCCCTTTGCTCTTTGGTTATCCCCTCTCTCCCTTTTTTTCCCCAATATTGGTCATACTATATACACCCTACTAACCTTATAGGGGACACACTGTGGCGCTGTGACGATGGCCGGTGGTGCGCATGCGCTGGGTAATCGCGGCCGGCACCCGCGAGTATCCATCTCCATGGCAATGACGCGCTCCCGGATGTTGTCAGTTGACACTTCCGGCTGCGCGCGTGCCTTGATGGATGACGCGCGACTGCTGGTACCGCTGTGACCCCGGCGCCGTAACGGCCGACCCTCGTGACAGCCTCATGAAAGAGATCACATGATCGCCCACGTGACAGTTTAAGGTCCTATATATTTAGGTCCTTATCAATTACATACCACGTGCCTCTTGATAAAGCCCAACGCGAAACGCGCGTCGAGGCTCCTGGTGGATGTCTACTGTTTGCCCCTCTGTGCCCTATATATCTGCGTGAGTGCCCCGATTTACTTTTCACTCCGGTATTTCGGAACTATATGTAAGGGGTATCCTATTCCATTTACCTGATTGTGTCTGTATGCTCTCCCTTTGATCCCACCGTTCTTATATTGTCTTTCTTTACCCTATCCCCTTGTCTCTTCTTTCCCTCTTGATTCCTCCTCGTGTGGATTTTATTTGCACACAATGCATTTTGTAATATATCTCTATGGGAGATTCTGAAGATGTCATGGGGGCTTTTTTTCTTTTTCTTATTTGCGATCCAACACTCACCTATTGTCTCTACAGTTACATGTGTCCACACTTTTTGTATTATTACTTTTGTACATTTTTAAGTGACTAATAAACTTTAACGTTTTTATGCCATTTATATTCATTTTCGCAGTTTTTCATTCATTACAGTACAGTCTGAGTTTCTTGAGCAACCGGCTCCAGTAACAATACAGTAGTTTCTTAACAAGGCACAGTATTACAGTGTCTTCAGTAGCATAATTCAGCATAGATTAGATCTCTTAGCAGCACACTTCTATGCATACACAACCACAGGCTTTTCCTTAACAAGGACACAGTAGCACACAGCATTCTTTATCCTGCATGGAGATGGAGGGGGGGACGGTTTGATGAGGGAGATGATCCCTGTGACACAATTCCTTCCAGTCCTTATGTTCCTGTCCGATAATACTCTGCACTGTTAGTTCAGGGAATTTATCTGACCTGTTTAGTTTCTCTCCTGATCTGAATCCTGTTCAGTTGCCTTCTGTCAGATCCAGATAACACACCACCTTTCTCTTTGGCTTCAGCCAGACTACAATAAAAAGTTCCCCACAATCCCCCTGGGGCTCTGCTAAAACACTCCCTGTCTCCTGTGACTGTGTTAGCCCCTCTAGTTCCTGGATGCTTCTAAAGCACAAGACTTCCTGTCTCCTGTGCTTGTGTTATTTGTAATAGTTGATTGATGCTTTCGAAGCAACAGCACTACTTCTGCATGTCACATAAGGCTGATATGAGAAGGAGACAAATGTCAACCCCCCCACTGATCTGGTATGGATGAACTATCAGTAATATCATAGTAGTGGAAAACCCCTTTAAGAAAATAAATGTCCTAAATTAAAACCCAGCGTAGAATTTAGCTGTGAAAAAATATTAAAGCTTGGAAACCCCACTGATATTGAGAAAATCACCATCACTTTACATCTCACATCAGTGATCTTAAAATAGAAAACCATTGTCAGACATCCCCGACAGTGATTCAGCTGAACAGGTAATCTGCGCTACAACAATAAAAAGCTACGTGAATGGAGAAAAAATATCCTGTCACTGATATAGTGATTAATGCTGTGCGACTGCTGAGAGCCAGACTCTGTGCCAGTCATCACTCCGAGTCTGCCTCTCATCCAGTAACTAGACTTCCCTCAGATGTAACATTTTACCGACACACTCGGGAGGATGTTTTCTCACATCAGTTGGCTTCTGCTGTCTGTGAAATTCCAATGTAAATTCCCTGTGCATGTCCTGAGATTATGTCAGCAAAACCGAAGATGCTATTTATGGCAGCCTGTTGTCTGCAAGTGCGGTAGAGGCAGGAGACGATCCTAAAACAGCCTGAAGTCATTGGATTGTTGGATAGTGGAGTGGCAGTAACAATGGCGGATCATTGCAGATATTGCAACCTAGCCATGTATAAAGCTGGCCATAAATCCTAGAAAGTTGTAAGTGAATTGCCCGTTGAGCTGTTGGTAGCTAGGCCGCTGCAAGACCGCTCTTGAAATCCAACATCACCTTGAATAATGAGAACTGTGGTTTCCTTCCACTTAAAATAATATATATTATGCGGTCGCCAACTTGTGACTTTGGAGACACATGTGGCTTGAGGGCCCATGATGTGTGGCTCGCGGCTGGCTGCTAGCTTTATACATTAGCACCAGGTCTAGCAAATGGCTATGAAGAACAGGTCTCCTGATGGTGACTTTTGTGATCAACTCCGCACAGAAGAGCAGATCTGGATGAGCATATTCGGGCCTTGGGAGTGGAGAGATGAATTAAGTATGGTAATCTGGAGATAGGAGGATACCGCCAATTAGGAGGTGCTTCTAGTTGGGTGTAATAGTGTGGTGGGAGTGCTTGATACAAGAATACTGAATAGGGTCAAGGTGGGAACCCCTGAATGTAAGTATCCTGCCTCGGTGTGACTTATCGGGGAAGCTTTGGTTGTCATTATATAACTAATGTAAGGTGCCTAAGCGAGGTAGTCATGGGCAAGCTGCTGCTTCTGCATGCTCTAGCACCCTACAGGAAAATTGTGTCCCAGTCCCGGTGTGCTGCTGTGTGTGGGGTGCATCACACTTACTTGTGGCCCATAGGCCTCCACTGGCTCCAGGCTTTCATCTTCCAGAACCTTTGCAGCACACAATCCAGGGGACTATGTTAAAACAGTCAAACTTTAAGGCAGGAAATGTTAGGACCCACTAAGGCTGTGTGCCCACGTAGCGTTTTTCAAGCGTTTATGCTGCGGAATTTCCGCAGCGGAAACGCTTGTAAAACGCTAGGTAATCCGCACCCCATGGTCCCCAAGGGGATTCCGCATGTTCTATGCACATGCTGCGGATTTTTCCGCAGCGTTTATGCTGCGTACAAAAATCCGCAGCATGTCATTTAATTTTGCGGAAGTGCAGTGGAACTCCCGCCATTGACTTGCATTGAGACGCACAGAAACCGCGACTGTACATTTTTACAAGCGGCTTCTATGCGTCTCTATGTGCGGATGGTACTCAGTTCTGGAGGAGAGGAGACTCTCCTACAGACCTGGGTACCATTGTACCTGTAAAAAAAGAATAAAATAACAAATAAAGTTTATACTCACCTGTCCGGAGGCTTCTCTCTGAATGCCAGCAGCGCTGAAGGACCTGCGGTGACGTGAGTCATGTGACCGCAGGCCCTTCACCGCTGTGTATCGCAATATGCCGGCAGCCGGGAACCAGACAGGAACGAGCGCTGCAGCACACACCGGGGCCTCGTGGGTGAGTATAGCTTTATTTGTTTTAATTTTTACGGTTCACACTGTATAAATCCATGCTGTTTGCATGGATTTATACAGTGTGACCTAGTTGTCAAGCACTTTCCAAGTGATGCTATCGCCTGGAAAGTGCTTGTCAATCTGCATGCGGAAACGCATGTGAACCCGCATGTGGATCCGCATGTATTCTGCAGGAAAAACGCATGCACAATCTGCATGCGTTTTTTTCTGCCAGGGAGATGCAGAAATGCTGCAGAAATTTTCTGCTTCATTTCTGCATCGTGGGCACATAGCCTAAGAGGTTTGCCGTGACGTGGCAGTGGGTTTCATACAGTCTGATCAGAATGTTAAACTAAGAACCTCATGTTCAGTTTTCTATATTTTTGCCGAGAGGCATTAGATCAACGTATGTTTTTGGAGGTGCGGTCCATGCTTTTTTTTTCAGTCAAACTTTTACCTTGCAGTATATTACAATGGAGCATGTAGGATAGGGCACAAGAAGGTATAGTCTTTCCTACAGGTACCGGACATAACTTCAGCCCTAGTTCTCGGTCTGGGTAGAGCATCCCTCTTGCTAACTTTTCTAGCACTAGGAATTCTTCTCCACAACTGACAGTGCACCCACATTCCATCACCTTCCGCCTCTTAGAGAATGAGTCCATCTTTCCCTGCGGCACCACAGGCTTAGTGCACCCAAAGGCCCCGAAGTCCATCTCGAGGTCCCCAGACCGACAGACGCATTCGCACGGAAGGGTTCTATGGCAATCCAATGCCCCGAGTAACAGGCTCATGTTGACCCTAGCAGCCCACTGCTCATGGCCACTGCTAACACTTCTCCTTACTTTCCCTACTCTACTTCTTGTTCCTCACACTAAGCAGAGATTCCTAAAACCCCCCCATTATGGGCTGGCCTTAACTTTCACACTGTCTCTGTGCCTGCTGTGGTGCTAGGCAGACTTCACCTTTCACCTATATACTAGACATTGACATCTTGTGACCATTAGTTATTACTGCAGCCCACAGGGAAATTAACACTTGTGTTGCATGTAAACCACTAAGTTTATAGAGGCTATACTAATTAACATGGATTCTTGGAATCCTGGGGGAACATTACTCAGGGCGACCATTGATCATCGCTTCCACAGTCATGTGAGGTATTAGCTTCCAGCCACACACAACGACGACAGGGTCTCAAATAACAGTTGAACACGGTTGTTTAATTGAAGTGCAAGTCCAGCACATAAAACGAGTCTTTTCGGCAACAGGCTTTCAATACAATAAAGATAGTCTCTTCAATAATCACAGTTTGTTTCATCCACAGCAGTCATTGTTCCCAGTGCCAACTTTACCTTCTTAACTGCAGTGAGGTAGGGGTGGTGGAGAACAGAAGGATGAATCCAGCTCTTAGACATGGTGTTCACTCCTTTTTCCTCTGTTTAAGAACAATTAGCTCCCACTCCACTTTCCTTCTTGGGTAGTTACCAATAGTCTCAGTGAGAGAAGCTCAAGACTTCCATTAGCCTGGGGTAGAGGTTTGCATCCTTCCAGCTCACTCTCCAAACCAAGACTCACTTTACCAATCCTTATGGGGCAGGCCTGACCACTCACCCTAGCTGCAACTTGTTAACCCCTCTAGATGCTGGATGCTTTTAAAGACACCTGTCCAGTTCCTATCCGTCACACTTGTTCTGAGAAGGAAACATATCAGGAACAAAACATTATTCACATCCTACACATTCTATACCACAGTAGCATTAATGTCTTCAGGGGGAACATGGCAGCTGGTCCATCTCCTTACATTAACATTGGCTCTGGTATCACTACTGTTGAAGGGGAGAAGCGAAAGCTGGATGTCACTACTTGGAGGACTTTGAATGTGAATCGCGAACCTCTTAGAGTTGAATTTGGTTCTCAAGGTATGAAAGGTTGGGGACCACTTCTCTAAGGCAACTTTCCAGGAGCTTTTGGTATTACCACACCAATAACATTGCTGGATTGGTTAGTGAAAAACAAGTTCACACAACACTTTCTGGCCACAGAAGGATTTTCTAATAACATGAGAAAATGTCAGCTTTGAATCTTTATGTAAACGAGGCGGCAAGTGCACCGACGGCGGGCACATGTCTGGTCATCACAAAATTACCTACCCTGCCAACAAAAGGTACTTAATTAGCATCTTTCCCGTTACATTAAATATTTTGTTTCCAGCTTGAGTATATAAAGGTCAACATTGGAGGAATAAAACATTTTTTTTTTTACTTTTGTTACCCCGGTGAGCACTGCCACTTCTGAATATTTTATACCACATGTTTGCTGTAGTCTGGGAATAATGTGGATGATTGATGCACAAGTGGGAAATTAGTACACATTAGAGTGAGGACGCTCACATACACACACATATATACAGTTCAAACCAGAAGTTTCCATACACTATATAAAAAACACATATTCATGTTTTTCTCAATATCTGACATGAAATCAGAATAAACCTTTCCTGTTTTAGGTCAATTAGGAATACCATAATTTGTAATATTTGACAAATGCCAGAATAATGAGAGCGAGAGAATGTTTTAAGGCATTTTTATTACTTACTGCAAAGTCAAAAGTTTACATACATTTCATACATTACACTTGATACCATTGCCCTTATACTGAATGACTTGGGTCAAAATTTTGGCATATCCTTCCACAAGCTTCTCACAATAGTTGGTCAGAATTTGGGCTCATTCCTCCTGAGAAAACTGGTGTAACTGATCCAGGTTTGTAGGTCGCCTTGCTCGCACCTGCCTTTTCAGCTTTGCCCATAAATTTTCAACAGGATTGAGATCAGGGCTTTGTGATGGCTACTCCAAAACATTGACTTTGTTATCCTTAAGCCACTTTGTTACCATTTTGGCAGTATGCTTCGGGTCATTGTACATTTGGAAGACCCATTTTTGCCCAAGCTTTAACTTCTTGGCTGATGTCTTGAGATGTAGCCTCAGTATTGCCACATAATCTTCTGTTCTCATGAGGCCATCTATTTTGTGTAGTGCACCAGTCCCTCCTGCAGCAAAACAACCCCACAACATAATGCTGCCACCCCCGTGTTTCACAGTTGGGGTGGTATTTTTAGGCTTCCGAGCTTCTCCCTTTTTCTTCCAAACATAACAATTGTCCTTATGCCCAAAAAGTTCAATTTTAGTTTTATCAGACCACAGGACATGTGTCCAAAAATTAAGGTCTGTGTTCCTGTGTGCATTTGCAAACATTAATCTGGCTTTTTAGGTTTCTTTTGGAGTAATGGCTTCTTCCTGACAGAGTGGCCTTTCAGCCCATGTTGCTACAGTACTCGTTTCACTGTGGATATTGAAACAAACTTACCAGCTTCCGCCATCATCGTCACAAGGTCTATCGCTTTTGTCCTTGGGGTGATATGCACATGGCGGACCAAAGCACGTTCATCTCTGGGACACAGAACCCGTCTCCTTCCTGAGCGGTATGATGGCTGTACATTCCCATCTTGTTTGTACTTGCGTATAATTGTTTGTACAGATGAACGAGGCACCTTCAGGTATCTTGAAATTGTACCCAAGGATGAGCCAGACTTGTGCAAGTCCACATTTCTCTTCCTGATATCTTGTCTGATTTCTTTAGACTTTCCCATGATGCTACACAAAGAAGCAGTGTTTTTTTCCAGGTGTGTATTAAAATATATCCACAGGAGTGTCTCTAATTAACTCAGATGTTGCCAAAAAAACTATCATAAGCTTCCAAACACATGACATCATCATATGGGCAGTCCAGAATTGTTTAAAGGCATAGTAATCCTAGTGTATATAAACTTTGACTTTGCAGTAAGTAATAAAAATGCCTTAAAACATTCTCTCGCTCTCATTATTCTGGCATTTGGCAAATATTAAAAATTATGGTAATCCTAATTGACCTAAAACGGGAAAGGTTTATTCTGATTTCATGTCAGATATTGAGAAAAACATGCAGACGTATCTTTTTATATAGTGTATGTAAGCTTCTGGTTTCAACTATATATATAAAGGGGGAAGCCTTTCCCACCAAATGTGATTTAAATGAAACCTGTCATGTCCCCAAATACTATTAACCTGAAAATATGAGGTTAAACTGCCGGTTAATAGTGTTCCAAAGTGCGGCTGCTGTCCTGAAAGTGTGGATGCCGAGAGAAATTGGACTTTATTCCTCACGGCAACCATAGAGGTGTGGCTGGCATAGTTACAGTCTCCGCTCAGTTCACAGTGCGTGGCACTAACTGACAGCCGTCTCTACACTGATACGCTACTGAGACGGATGTCAGTCAATGTTCTGCCAGCACCTCTATGACGCCGGAATCTGCCAGTAGGAATAAAGTTCATTTCCTCCAAGTAGCTGGGCTTTCAGTACGGCGGCCGCACAGCTTTGGAACTCTGTTAAGCTGCAGAGTAACCCCATATCTACAGGTTAATAGCGTTTGGGGAAAAGACAGGTTCCCTTGAAGCATATGAAGCCAAGCTGGTTAGTGTCCTAGGAGCATTGCTGGTGGGTTTGGAGGATTTTTGTCACAGCGCAGAGTTGGGGCTGGTTCTACTGTAAGACCCAGACTGCCACAGAATCAAAAAGCTGCAAGGCAGACCCCAGCTTATTAGTGCGGGCCTTAAAGGGGTTGTCCAGTTTAAAAAAACAGGTCTGCAGTCACTCTATATGACGATATGCATACTCCTGGCCTCAATCTGACTAGATGGGTGATGCCTCTCTTAATGCAAATGTATTGAGAGAAGCCAGAAACAGTCTAATCGGATCGTGGCCAGGAGTATGCATATCACATACTTACGTTCATATGACCGTCGTTCCCCACACTACTGGAGAATCCCTACAGCGTACAGTTCGCACGATGTGAGGATTCACAAGTCTGCAGTCACATAGAGGGACTGCAGACTTGTCGGTTTAGACTGGACAATCCCTTTAAGGGGGTGCTGCTGGATTTGTAGCCACCAGTAGCAGGGAAGATAAAAGCATGCTTGAACCACTGCACATAAAAATCACCATTATGAATTGCCCCTGATCCCAACTTGATTATAGACTTAAATAAAGGCATTTTGGGTACAAAATATTTCTAACTAGTCCCGTTCTGGATAAACGGAAACATTACACCTGCAACATGCAGCTATCATCTACCTGCCATCTGAGATGAAGTAGTCACTGTTTGCATCTCTGATTATTCTGCCAGTGTTCTTGTCCAAGGTGCTGAAACTTCACCATTGAGTTCAACTAAGTTTCTTGCGGCAACAACACATTTCTAATATCACCTCTACATTAATGATTACAGAATATACAACTGCTGATAAGTATTTTATCTTTGAACTGAATTAGTGAATAATAAAGACTTGAAAATGCTTGTTCTGTCAAATCTCACAATGGTTTCACAGATTTTAATAGAAAGTACAGAAATTGTAATTCCCAGGTTTGACCACAAGAGGGCAGTGGTGTGTTGAAATCTATGGCCATGCCAGGAACCATATGTTACAAGTATCTTGTGGAAGTCAAAGTATTTGTAGTATTTGCTGGTAGAGCAGCTGTCATGTCCCCAGTGCAGCCAGGCTTCTCTGGTATTGAGACCGTAACGTGACCATTTAACCCATAGTGTGCAAGGAAGTCAGGAGCACATAGCATTGGGGTCAAATGCATTGCCTGAGTTCCTCTCCTGCACAAGCCTTTAAAAAGAATTGTTTAGGCTGCTAATTTAATGACTTGACTACCTAACATATATTTTTTTTAAATGATCTGTCTCTTATTTTGTCTCCTACCATGACCTACTTCATCCCCTCCCCCTGTGTAGAATTAGGAGCAAGTGTTTTTTTGTTATTTTTTTTAGAAAGGGAATCCAATGGTGACCTTATTAGGGCCTACTGGGGTCATGTCTGTGCTTTTGTAAGAAGGAGCAGGTTACTAAAACCAAATATCTTTGTGCCTGGAAGAGTTGTCCTGATAGAGAATATAGTAAGACGACATTTAACGCAATGTCAAAGTTTGAGATCAGGGTCAAGTTTTCTGGGAAATACTTTCTGCCCAGTGACCGTGGATCAAACCTATAAATGTAACTCTGATATTGATAGTATAGTAATCAGTAAATATTATATCACTACTATTACGTGTGCTGCTTGGTGACACTTCACTACATTATTCTCAGCACACAGAGAAGCTCAGTGGAAATGGAAGGATTCCAAAACAATGGCAGCAATTTGCAGACCACAGAACTTATAGATATAGCAAAATGAGAGCAGCCATAGCAGAGAAGTCATAAACCCACAATTGGGATGTCTGTCAGTTAATATGTAATAGAAAAAAATAAGGAAGAAGAAAAAGAATCACCGACGTTTCGATCTGTCCTGAACCTTTGTCATAGTGGTGTTCAGCCAGCGCACTGGACGGGAACCGGACACCACCATCAAGAAGATCTGGGACGGATCCAAACGTCGGTATTCCTATGTATTCTGCCTTATTTTTCCTATTTTTCTACTACATATCAACTAACAGACACCCGAATTGTGGGTTTATGACTTTTCACCTATACTGTTTCATCTAAGTAAAAGACTTTATTTTATAGACTTCATTGCAATATGTACAAACAAGTGCTATAGTCTCAATATTTTCGTATCCCACTGTATGGGACAGAAAAATCTCCAGACTGTCATACTGCCATCAACGCCACCATGATCTTCTCCTACATGGTGATGCTCTATTCAGAGGTTCATAAAATGTACCAATAGTTTTAATCATCCCTGTTATCTATTATAAATTCAGCATAGCAGTGGTCAGTGGTGTATCTTGAAGCTTATGGACCCCAATGCAAAATCTAAAAAATGTTCCTGAATTTTCACAGGTCTCTAATAGTACTGGTCTCCTCATATGGGCCAAAGGGACCTTTTCGGTCCCCTTGGATTTAGGGTCATGGATGTAACTGAATCTCTTGTACCTAACATAGTTATGCCCGTGGTAGCAATCTCCAACTTTTAGCTTGTTCCCAGAATACCAACAGTTCAAGCAGGAGAGCCATATGTTGGGTATCACTGTCCTAGAGTTTAAAGGGAATCTGTCAGCAGTTTTTAGCTATTTAATCTGAGAGCAGATACCTAAACAAAGGTCCTAGAAAAGCCAATCTGAGAGCAGCATGAGGTTGGGGCTGAGCCATAGATTCCAGGGATGTGTCACTTATTAGGCTATGTACTGTTGTTTCAATACAATGAGTGTTTTATCAGCAGGACATTATCACTGTCCAGACTGAAGCCTGTGTGACACCTGGTAGAACTCCGCCTCCAGCACTGGCTATCAGCTCACTGTCAATAGACAATGTGCATAGAAAGCTGTGATGTGGGCGGCGTTAGTTTTCTCAGCTCTGCTATAAGCTAAATCTAAAAACTCTGATTGTGTCACAACTGCTGCACCCAGTAACCTAAGTGATACATTACTGGAATCAGGGTCTCTTTTCCTACATTACGCTGCTCTCAGATGAGGGAGCAAAAACCTGCTGACAGATTCCCTTTAAGGTGTATCTCCTTTGTGTACTACAGTTTAAAATGAGGAAGAACTTCCAAGACTTGTAATCTGACTATTGTGACTATTTTGTAGGGTTGTACACTATGTACTTTTCCCCCCAATGTATGCTCCTTTAATAAATGATCAAACTTGACCCTCTTTTCTGCGTCTAGTATGATTGGTAAGCATCTTCCTGACCTGTCTTCAGTATACATGTGTCTGATTCAGAACTTATTGCCACCAATAAATTGATATAGGAGATTGATTAATATGGCCTCGATCTCACAAAAGTCTAAGGGAAGCAAAAATAACATTTTACTGTAAAGCTCTGCTAAAGCCAGAAGAAAACTTACCACATCTATTAAATACTAAATGAAACACCATATGGTTAAAAACAATAGTAGTATACAGAACTTCTCAATTATACAGAGTGCAGGGTCCTTATTCTGATATATTTGCATGTAAGGAGCTGGTATATTAATGCTCTGAATAGATAGCTAGGGTGAAGTTTAATGATTACTAATCATAAATTAGCATATAGTCTTGGAAGTGTGCTGCATCTAGCATTATTTTTTTATATAATTTTTTTAACCAGGAAAGTTCCCCTTGACAACCGCTAGGTGGCGACATAACTCCAGCCTTAAAATGACTTCTCAATTAGTTGCTGTGGGAGGTTCAGAGCAGGGAGTGACTCCAGCGAGGAGAAGCTTCTTGCCTGACATCTTTCGAGTCCCCTGCTGTCCCTATTATAGTGATTACATGTTAAAGCTCACACCTGCGCTGAGAATTTATTGTCAGGTGGAGAGCAGCTTGTGATTTCTGGATGAGAGTCTAGCACTTTGATGCCACCAGCAGCTAGCTGCACAGGCTGAAGACGACAAAACTAGAGTTTTGCAAGACTTGTGGTTGATGTTTTAAAGTTTCTTCTTGTGGATTGATTATTGGTGGGGGCTGGAGACTTGACGAAGAAAGAAGTCTACCTGGTAAGTTGGCTATCTGGCTTATGGTGATGGGTGATAGAAAACTTCTATGAGATCCAGTTCCTTCTGTTGACTTGAGGAGGTGTGCTGATGACTAGTACTAACCTGGTCTTGTATTGACTGTAGAAACTAGAAGGTCTTAAAAGTAACCTGGAGATGTTGGGTTCTAATTGGTGTCTACCTGGAAACTAAAGAACTGAAAAAAACCAAGGCTGTGAACCTTCACCACATTCATGCACAGGACTCTCAGTCTTGGAGGGAATTCCATCAAAAACTTGGATGACCAAATCGTTGGTGCCTGATATGAGAAAGACCTCCCAGCTCTGGAAGTGTTGAAGGCAGCTGCTGCCTGGCTCATTCCTAGGGAGTGGTTACCTTGAGACCAGTCCTGAGTTGCTGATCAGAGATCATTCATCCTGAGGGTTTGCAGTCACACAAGGCTCAGCAGGTATTTAATGCTCCTCTATTCTACCCCCTCTGGACCAACCACTGCCCTCCTCATCAGCCTGGCATAGAACAGCAGCAGGGGGTGGTGGTGGAGGACTACCCCTCATTTTGTGCCTCCCACAAAAGCAACATGAGCTGGGTCTTTAATTGGACTAAACACCAGGGCTAGAGCAGAACAGTTTGTGGACTTTATCCCAGAATTTATTATCTGCAGATCTAGGCAATTCTAGAGACCTACTGGACAATCACTGTAAGTATCTGATCCTCTTATATGCTTATATAGTAGGGAAGCATTGACTTCTGGAGTCCTGCTCATCCAGGAGGGTCACCAACTACTTGAGTGATTAAATTAGCATTTTTTCAATACAAATGTCCTTGACCTTCAAGCTTTACTAAACTTGACTAAAGAGCTTACTGCTACCTTCCTATGTAATAACATTCACACCTGTCCATTCACAGTTAGAGATGGGGTAGAACATAGAATAATAGATTTATAATGTATCTGGAAGACACCCCAGACTATGTGAGAGTGCAATATAGGAGCAAAGGACCGGCTCTAACATTAACTGTAACCTTGCATGGAGAATTAAAATCCATTAAATATCAAGCTTTTTGCTCCCTCCATAATAATTACTATTCAATTAAATTATGTGGGATGGGTGCAAAACAGCAGAAGAAGTGGTTATCCAGCTGTACAGTATAGAGCTCATCCTGCCCATGTGATTATGTAACTGAATTATCCTACAAGCATTGCTGCTGGCTACACTGGAAGTGCTGGAAGTGTGCTGCTCCCTCCATGCATTGATCCCCTCTGTGTATTACAGTATGCTTCACTGGGACGGATCTGTCATTGCCAGTAGTGATACTTATACTGTTATCACTACTATTAGTGTGCAATCAATAGGTTATTATAGCAATTCCAGTATTAGATCTGACATTACACTATTGTTACACTACTGTAATTAGTTTTATCTCTGCTCCTTTCAAATTATGAAATGTCATCACACAGTTTGTTACTATAATAGTATTTTAGTATGATGCGGATGTGTCATTGCTGCTGGTGATTTTTAATGATACTATTATTATACTATGATTATCACTGCTACATCTAAAACTGCTACAATTACTACTGTTATACCAGAATTATTACAATTTACAACTATTACTATTGCATTATTTATGCTAATATTATACCACTGAACATCTTCTTCTTCTGCCTCTTCTTCTTCCCCTTCCTCCTCCTCTTCTTCTACTTCTTCTTATTGATAGTAATACTTTTGACCAAGTATTACAACTATTACTACTACTGCTACTACTACATTATTGTTATTTATGCTATTATTATACCAATATAACCGCTATAATATGATTAGAACTTGACATTAATGAAAATATTATTATTATTATTAATAATAATAATAATAATATTGGCCAAGTATGACAACTCTTACTATTATACTAACTTTTTCTATAATATTATTATTACTCCTATAATAATAATAATAATAATATTTTACACCAATGCTTTGGAGTTTCTGTAAAGCACCCTGGTATGTCTAAGGTTAAAACAAAAAATAATGTATTATTATTATTTATTATTTTGAATATTATTGCAATTTATTTACTTCTCTATTTAAGAGCAATGTGCAGTGCAGTGGGACACATCAGCCATATAAAAATAGGCTGCTAAAGAAAAGTTTATTGATATATTACTGATAGTAGAAATAATGATGTTTGCGTCTTTTCTCTGATGATCGATGTATGCCATAGTCTTGTGTCAATAGTTAATGCCGCTCACTTAAGAAAACACTTAGTGGATGTAGACAGGACATCATATCAGACTGTATTGTGAAAAGTGCATATTGATTATTGCTTTGCCATACAGCAGATTGAGGAATTATCAATATGATATCAGGTTTCTTTTCTCCACTTACAATCTTAGTAGCAGCATTGAGGGGGAATTGGGGAATACAGTAGTACATTGCATAAAATACAGGACAGAAGTAATGTATATGCTGGAGGGCGGGTGGTGGGGGTGTTACAATGACTTCAGATGTAACAGTTGAATGTGTAATTTAATTCTTTTAATTAGGCCCAATGATACGTCTCAGAGTTAAGGAGGTTTACCTGCAGTCCTATGTAAAATCTGAGTTAAGACATAGTGACTCCTAGCTATTTATAATCTCTGCTAAGTGCATATGTGTTTAGTCTGTAGTTACATAGAGATGAAATATTCTGTGTTGGTGCTGATGGTGTCAGATATGTTCATCTGATAAAAAGCCCGTAACGCATTATTAAATTGTATTGCAGGCTACTTGCATGCTGGGAAATGGTAATCAGCCTGTGCAAAACAGGGAACCAGGAGTTTTGTGCTTCCGCTGATTAAAAAAAATATATATGTGTATATATATATATATATATATATATATATATATATATATATATATATATATATTACACACCCACACGTATACAGTATGTACATATAATATACACACACATATATATATATATGTGTGTGTATATGTACATACTGTATATGTGTGGGTGTGGAAAAAAAATAAATAAAATATATATATAATATACACACATATACGTATATATATATATATATATATATTAGTATGTATGTACAAAGATTGCGTGTGTGTAGCGACCATTTTTGTTACAATAATACCTAGGAATAAGTCTGATTGTATAGAGGCAGTCTTAAACCCACAAAGTAATTTCCTTCATTATTGCAAAATGATTTTGGTTTGGAATTGGAAAGGTGCACATAGAATTTGGATATTTGGATACATTTTTATCCATCGCCCAAATCTATCCCCAGATGAAGAGAACAGATGGATGGAATGTTAATTGCTCTCTGCTTCCTGCCCTCTGTTCACACCTGGTGTCAGTGGCTCTTTGTGCTTTATTTAGGATTAATCATCCCTCAGGACGTTTTTTTTTTTACCTGACGAATCTCTAGGGGCACAAATTAAAGTCGCCTGGGTGCGGCAGTGTGCTCTGTCCAGACATGACTATGGCTGTAATGCGCTCTGCTTTTCCATTATAAGATCGGTGGTTTTTTTTATACAGCTTTTATCATTTTAATTTCATCATGCTAAAACAAGGACGCAGTGTCCAGTGAGATCAGTGAATGTATTTCAGAGTAGACTTAAAGGAGCATCTTGAATATCTGCTCGCTCCTGAAGGCTTTTGTACGCTGAGGCCCTGATTCATCCAGACATGTGTTCTGCACGTGAGTCTTGTGCGCCGGAGTAGATCTAACAAATTTCGCCGCACACCTTTTAATGAATGGGCACATTTTTCAGCTGTCATGTGACACCACAATTGTACACCAGTCAGTTCTGACGTAATTTATGGCACTTTGATGGGCGTTCTCAGCCATGTCCCCCCTCCAGGCAGAGATCCATCCACTATTCAAAAAATTGGCCAAGATTAGAAAAAAAATGCCCAAATCGCAATTTTTTTGCTCAACTAAGACTTGCAAGGGCAGAAAACTGGCATAAACTGATTGATGAATAAGTTTTTATTCGGCTCTGTAGCATTACCGTGTAGTTCTTTATTTTTGGACATCTGGAATTGCCCAGAAGTCACGGTAAGATCAAAGAAATTTCCAATGTTTCTTGATACAAAAAAAAAAAAAAGTTCCAGGAAACTTTTCAATCATGGTCCGATTTTGGGGCCAGTCACAAGGTTGCTTGCAACTTTTTTCACCGCAGGGAAACACTGATGTTGTCAAGTTTTGGGATTTTATCTTCACTACTTGCAGATAATGGTGTGAATTCTCACGCTGTGGATTTAGTTGCAGAACGTTCTGTAGCTGGTACCATTCATCTTTCTAGAACTAATTTTCTTTTATCGCCCCTTAAGTTAAGTGACCCATTTCTCTCTGCTTCATCTGAAAGTGGAGGTGATATATTATGTTCTTTTGGTAACACTGGAATCATCGTATATAAAATATCAATATGATCATGGACGTGTGGTCAGAATTTCGGGTGGTAGCGCATATTGAAGAAGTCAGGTAGGATTTGATGTGTTACACTTATCATGCTGCCTTAGACCTTATTGAATTACAAGACTGAACTCATATGTTCTTTCCACTCTTTGCACACTGGCATTGATGCCCAGTCTTGGAAAAATAATTTGCTGATGGGCAGCCAAGTGTGAACGCATCACAGCAGTATGGTCTAAGTGGGTGAGAGGTTCCTCACCACCAGACTAAAGTGGCCACTGGATAAAGGTATTAATTAATTGGATTTTTTTGTGGCTTATGTTTGCTGTTCAGTAAAAGATGACAGTAATTTACAGAAAGGTTTATAGGATTAGTTTTTTGAAGGATTAAAATAAATAAAAAAAAATCCTAATAACTTTCATTATCAATGAATAATACATAACTGTATTTAGCTTTGGTGTAGTCATGGTTCATGTATTGCTTAATTCATATTGTTATGTGAAATGTGATCAGTGTTAGATTGGTGGGGATCTGACCCTAGGGACTTCTGAGGATTGTTCCACACAACTCATTCCCATTGGGTTTCCTTTATTAATTCAAATGGCTCCCACCAACCTTAGACTGGATTCACATCGGCATGTGGTCAAGCAAGAAACATGTTTTCCAAGAGGTTTCGCCCAAGTTCTGGAGATCTGGCAACTTTTTTAGGATTGTGAATGGTCTCCGCTTTTCTCAGACGCCTTCCGTACATTCATAGAGAATTGGCAACTATGCCTTTACGTTTTAGAGTATTTTGGAGATGTGTAAAACTAAAAACGAAGCCCAAAGGAAAAATGGCAATAACTCACTGGGACCTTCTCTTGGAAATGCATTTTTATTCTGAGAATTTTCAATAGAAAAACAAATAGTTGGAGCTATACTTGGGCTTCATTCAGATGGCTTTAATAACATACATATTATGGCTGAAACACATGGGGAAGTTCCACTGTTCAACTCTTCTGAGTGTCATGAGTATTTTTCATCCAGGTTTCATCAGTGTTTGCTTAGTTGTTACCATCAGTTTTTCATCAGTTTGGTCAGTTGTTACCATCAGTTTTTCATAAGTTTGGTCAGTAGTTACCATCAGTGTTTTTTCATCCAAATTTCATCAGTGTTTGGTCAATTCCCAGTTTTTACCATCAGTGATTTTCACAGATGAAAAAATGACTAAATGAATTGCAAAGTTTCTTCTCCCCATTGCAATGTAAATCACGGAGAGCATTCGGATTGGGCACTGATGCCATTTGTGTGCTGTCTGTGATCTTCATGGAGCTATAGGCTTGTATGGGTAATTTTCATAATTGACTGCTATAAAAAATATATTTTCATGATTTATTTGCGTACATGTGAACAGCCCCATAGATTAATTATAATGGCTACATGTTTTATATGTTAAAAACATATATAGAGCATGTACACGTCAATGAGGCCTTAAAGGGCATTTGTCAGTAAGATCAACACTTGTAAGTCGTCTATATGGGAATGCAGGTCAATTAATCTGGCACAGAGATCTTTTCAGTTCATATGCGTATAGGAAAATTGTGGATTTCTTGGGAACTAATCATCGGATTGCAGCTATCAAGTTATCATTTTATTCAGCTTCCTATGACCTACATGCCCATATAGACGGCTTAGGAGGGTTGATCCTACTGACAGGTTCCCTTTAATTGAATTGCGAGAAATTAATTTGTTATAGCCATAATACACACCAATCTAAATGAAGCCTTAGGTTCAAGATACTATTAGACCACAGTTTTGATATGGAATAAATACCAAATCATTATTCTTATGCAGCAAACAATGCTAAAAGAGGTGTAACGTGAAGCTTCTGGACGCCAATCCAGTATCCTTCACCATCATTTACCTTTTCTAGTAATGCCGTTCTTTCATGTGACCTTTGCAACCCCAAAGAAACCAGGGCCTGGGTGTGTCCACAATAGCACCCCTACACCTATAGTTACCCCACTGAAGTCTACCTTTCTTCTTTGGTGTGACCTTTTAATTGCATGATTGACTTCTAAGAATTCAGTGCTAATGACGGCCCCAAGTCAAATTGTCATTATTACCCTGGAATCTAAAGTATTTATCTGTTATGAGTCCTGACTATAATCAATCAAGAAGAATACCTGGAAAATGTAAACGTTGCCAAATATTTACCGATGGCTGTTCAGTAGAATCTGAGTGGAGTGGAGAGATGGCCGGCTGTGCATTTGCCAATTCTCTCCAATTAAGGCCTCGATCAGACGACCATATAACTCGGACGAGTGCTATCCATTGTTTTGACGGACAACACTCATCTCTATGTGGGGCTGTGCACATGTCTGATCTTTTCCTTGGATCAAGTCGGTGCACGATTTGCCTGCAATAATCGGATGGCACTTGCCCATTCAACTCTATGGGTCTGTGGAAAACATCGGACCGCATTCGTATGACATCTGATATTCACGACTGACATTTCAGATAAGGTGAAGAAACTTTTTCTCTCCACCTCCAAGAAGATCAGATCCCACTCTGATCGTCCTGTGGCCATAACATAAATGCTTCTTGTGTAACAAACCCTTTAGGTCAAAGTAAAAAGCCTATTGACGTTTATGAAAAAAAAATACCATGAAAAGCTCTTACAGATTTAAAAAAAACAAAAAAAAAAACACCTACCATAAACCCAAAGGCTACGTGTAGAGATATTTATATATTTTGAAAGACTTAACAACATATATCTCGCCGCAGCAATTTTGGTTCATAAAAATGCATGAGAAGAACTAAAAATGCGCTTAAAGGCTGGGTGAGACCGGCCTGGGTAACGTTATTGAGTCACAGAGCACTTACTACAATTAGGACAGGGCTCCAAGGCTTTTTTGAATGTGTCGGAAGTCACACAACTTTTTGCAACTTTTGCTCCCATAGGACTGAATAACATCGTACAAAATATGTAACCTAATTTTTCCAACACAGTAAATACTCTTGTGTGTCAATCATGCCTCCTCTGTCAACCAAAAGCTGCAAAGCTATAGCTCAAGATGCTACTGAAGATAAGGGTCACATTTTAGAATTTGAAGTAAAATCCAGACCTATAACAAATAATAAGAATTATTAATATATACTAAAATGCAGAATTGGATGTAGGGATGATATGGGATCTGGATGTTATTAGTTTGCAGCCTCTGTATTATTCATTTTCCAATATCATATTTCCAGTAAACTCATATCCTTTGTCAGAGCGATCTGAAATATATCCATACATAGATGTATCTGAGATTCTTCCTGCTATTAAATGCCAGCTCAGATTTATTGTTCACTTTCTTGGCACAATCACGTAAGATGGGTAATGTTGGACAGACTACAGTGTGTCTGAATGACATTGATAGTTTAATAGGATATTTTAGGCTGTGATGTTATATGATTTATTGTTCAGGCCTTGCTTTTCCTGAACCATCGTGTTCCCATGTTTGTTAAGACCACAAAATGTTTAGTGTTACATGAGTCTGAGTTTCACCATTACGCAATGTGCACATGGAGTTTTTTTTTTTTTTGAGCCCATCTGCTTTAAGGAAATCGTGAAAAACTCTTTGAAGGAGAACCTGATGGAATCCGCTCCAAACTAAGCATTGTACAATCAAGGAAAAAAAACTCTACAAAACCACTTCAGTAAACAAAAAACTCCTCTAAAAATTCGACGTCTTTTAAATTCAGGTGAACTTGCCGAGCTTTTCAAGCAGAAGACGCTCCAGGAAACTTATATTTTTTTTCTTAATGTGTCATTTTTTTTGGTCCTGTCCTGAGCATTTTTTTATAGTTTTATTTATCAGGTTGTCCTATGGTTTGTGTGACATCTTTTTATTGTCATTTTTCCCGTTATTTTTTTCACTCTATTATATAATAAAGAAACCGCTAGCATTTTTTAAAGCAAAAATGATAGCAAAACGCTCCAAAACACATCGGGGAACTTTCCCATTGACTGGTATTGCAAAGTTCAGAACGTCTTCCTTGCGGAAAATGCCAGAAGAATGGACCGGTCACTTTTTTAACCGCTTCCCGTTTTTAGAATCCAGCAGTGGTTAAGGGACATTCTTATATAGAAATGCTTTTTTATTCTTTTGTTTGTTTTCTGCCTGAAAAAGACGTCGTGTGCACATACCCCAAAGAAGGGACGTTTCTTGAAGCAGTTTCCACAAGAAAACACGTCGTTTTTGATCGCTTTAAAACAGTTCCATGTGCATACGAATATCCTTACGGGCTTTAAAAAATTGTCATAGAGTGAAATATTTGATATATTACGTTTTAAAGGTGCTTTTTTTTATTTCACCCCTGAAGTGGTATCACTAATGTCTGTTGCCTGCCTGTAGAAAAATACTTTATTCTTTTCTTCCCTGCTCCGCTCCTGTCCATCTCCACCATCTTGTGACAGCAGGTCCTGATGGACTGGAATTCAGAGCTAGCAATCATTAGCTCTCTGTGTAAGTCTATGAGGGCCTCGTTCTAGCCTTGTTCTTGCTCTCATAGACTTACATTGAGAAGTGACCTCCGTCTTGCCCTATAAACACTGCAGTGATCCAGCTAGTCACAACTAGCAGAAAACGACTGGAGCAGTGTGGAGTACAGAAGAAAATGTGATCGTCAATATACACTGATCAAAAAAATAAAGGGAACACTTAGGCTGGGTGCCCACGTAGCGTTTTTCAAGCGTTTATGCTGCGGAATTTCCGCAGCGGAAACGCTTGTAAAACGCTAGGTAATTCGCACCCCATGGTCCCCAAGGGGATTCCGCATGTTCTATGCACATGCTGCGGATTTTTCCGCAGCGTTTATGCTGCGTACAAAAATCCGCAGCATGTCATTTAATTTTGCGGAAGCGCAGTGGAACTCCCGCCATTGACTTGCATTGAGATGCACAGAAACCGCGACTGTACATTTTTACAAGCGGCTTCTATGCGTCTCTATGTGCGGATGGTACCCAGTTCTGGAGGAGAGGAGACTCTCATCCAGACCTGGGTACCATTGTACCTGTAAAAAAAGAATAAAATAACAAATAAAGTTTATACTCACCTCTCCGGCGTTTTCTCTCTGAATGCCAGCATCGCTTGAGGACCTGCGGTGACGTCACAGTCATGTGACCGCAGGCCCTTCACCGCTCTGTCTCGCGATATGCCGGCAGCCGGGAACCAGCCAGGAAGCAGCGCTGCAGCCACGCCGGGGCCTCGGGGGTGAGCATAGCTTTATTTGTTTTAATTTTTACGGTTCACACTGTATAAATCCATGCTGTTTGCATGGATTTATACAGTGTGACCTAGTTGTCAAGCACTTTCCAAGTGATGCTATCGCCTGGAAAGTGCTTGTCAATCTGCATGCGGAAACGCATGTGAACCCGCATGTGGATCCGCATGTATTCTGCAGGAAAAACGCATGCACAATCTGCATGCGTTTTTTTCTGCCAGGGAGATGCAGAAATGCTGCAGAAATTTTCTGCTTCATTTCTGCATCGTGGGCACATAGCCTCAAACAGAATATAACTCCAGGTAAATCAAACTTCTGTGAAATCAAACTGTCCACTTAGGAAGCAGCACTGATTGACAATCAATTTCACATGCTGTTGTGCAAATGGAATAGACAATAGATGGAAATTATTTGCAATTATCAAGAAACACTCAATAAAAGAGTGGTTCTGCAGGTGGGGACCACATCTCAATATCAATGCTTTCTGGCTGATGTTTTCGTCACTTTTGAATGTTAGTTGTGCTTTCACACTCATGGTAGCATGAGACGGACTGTACAACCCACAGAAGTTGCTCAGGTAGTGCAGCTCATCCAGGATGGCACATCAATGCGAGCTGTGGCAAGAAGGTTTGCTGTGTCTGTCAGCGTAGTGTCCAGAGGCTGGAGGTGCTACCAGGAGACAGGCCAGTACACCAGGAGACGTGGAGGGGGCCTTAGGAGGGCAACAACCCAGCAGCAGGACCGCTACCTCTGCCTTTGTGCAAGGAGGAACTGGAGGAGCACTGCCAGAGCCCTGCAAAATGACCTCCAGCAGGCCACAAATGTGCATGTGTCTGCACAAACGGTTAGAAACCGACTCCATGAGGGTGGTATGAGGGCCCGACGTCCACAGATGGGGGTTGTGCTCACAGCCCAACACCGTGTAGGACGCTTTGCATTTGCCACAGAACACCAGGATTGGCAAAGTCACCACTGGCGCCCTGTGTTCTTCACAGATGAAAGCAGGTTCACACTGAGCACATGTGACAGACGTGACAGAGTCTGGAGACGCCGTGGAGAGCGATCTGCTGTCTGCAACATCCTTCAGCATGACGGGTTTGGCAGTGGGTCAGTAATGGTGTGGGGTGGCATTTCTTTGGAGCCCTCCATGTGCTCATCAGAGGTAGCCTGACTGCCATTAGGTACCGAGATGAGATCCTGAGACCCCTTGTAAGACCATATGCTGGTGCGGTTGGCCCTGGGTTCCTCCTAATGCAGGACAATTCCAGACCTCATGTGGCTGGAGTGTGTCAACAGTTCCTGCAAGATGAAGGCATTGAAGCTATGGACTGGCCCGCCCGTTCCTCAGACCTGAATCCAATTGAGCACATCTGGGACATCATGTCTCGCTCCATCCACCAACGTTGCGTTGCACCACAGACTGTCCAGGAGTTGGCGGATGCTTTAGTCCAGGTCTGGGAGGAGATCCCACAGGAGACCATCCGCAACCTCATCAGGAGCATGCCCAGGCGTTGTAGGGAGGTCATACAGGCACGTGGAGGCCACACACAATACTGAGCCTCATTTTGACTTGTTTTAAGGACATTACATCAAAGTTGGATCAGCCTGTAGTGTGTTTTTCCACTTTAATTTTGGGGGTGACTCCAAATCCAGGCCTCCATTGGTTAATAAATTTGATTTCCATTGATGATTTTTGTGTGATTTTGTTGTCAGCACATTCAACTTTGTACAGAACAAAGTATTCAATGAGAAGATTTCATTCATTCAGATCTAGGATGTGGTATTTGAGTGTTCCCTTTATTTTTTTGAGCAGTGTATTAGAAGCCATTGAAAATCAAAAAAATCTGGTATGACTTTTCTAAAAACCAATATTTTGCTGACCTCATGAACATGTATCACAATAGAGCCTCTTTAGCTGACCAAACTGCTTCCATGTGACATTAAGAAGATAATGTATTTATCAGTCATAATAATATAGAAGATCTAGAAATGTATTTTGACTGTTAGAATCTCCCTGGTCACAGAGCTGCTTTTATGTCACAGAGGAACATAGGAACAACCAAAAATCTCTATAGTGTTCTGTGGAACCTACATTCCCAATTGTATTTTTATAGGCAAATGTGGGTTGGTCAACATTATATGTCCTCGTAGCATGTAACCTTCTACTCTGCCCCACTAAAATACATTTTCTAGATATTTTGGAGGGGTGAGAACTTATTTTTTGACTATTTATAATTACCATGCCCTTTGAGAGGATTATCATTCTAGAAACCATTTTTTTCTACGTAACATTGGGACATTCTCAGGTATCTATTAACCTGTATATCTGCATTCATCCTTCTCAGAGAAAGTGTAAAAAATTCTAATAATATATCAGGGAGGATAACCTTTTCTTTGTAAGGAAATACGTTTTAGCAAAAGTTTATTTTAATTGTGAAATCAGTCAAAGGCATACTTTTCCTGACCCGAACATGTCTGGATCTTCTCAATTTGGAGTCTATTGTCCTGGACTCTGCTGTGGGCATCTACTGACATGATTGGCTCTCTGGTATGTAGCTTTTATGCCCTGTGGCTAAGGTGTAGATTACAGGTCAGGTGTCCATTACCTGGCCTCTACATGTCTCTACATTTTACTGATAGGACTGGACTCCTGGACAGACAGTCATGTTACGACTTGAAGGAACAATTAGTGGTCCTCATTTCACTACTAATTCTAGAATAGAGCTGCACTATCATATATTTCTGTATTTGTCCTTTTAGGCAATATAGTCCTAAATGACCAGTATCTTTCAGGTAAAAGGAACACTTATGTCATGCTCAGTTCACATCTTAGATGAAGGCCCCATTAGGAGCCTCCATCACATTTTCATTGAAAAATAAAAAAAACAGCATTTTTTTTCCAGTAGAATGACAAACACCATAGTAGAAACCTGAAAGATCCCCAAATTTCTCTCTACTCCTCTATGGTGAATCAGAAAAGCAAAAATACTAGTGTAGATGTGCACCTATCCTAAAACTGATTACTAGAGTTGATCAAAAATATTTGCAGGACCATGATCAGTAGTCCATTGTCGTGGGAGTAGAACACTACGAAATTTCTAGTGCCTGCAACACCCCCGCCCTTATGCTGATTAGTAGCCCACTGCAACGTCATATAGCCAACTAATAAAAAGAGGTGCCGGGGAATGTCATCGGTAGTAGGAGTTATGGCTCATTCACACATCTGATACAAGTGTTATCTGTGGCTTTCACTCGTACCTATGATATGCTATGAGGCTGTGCACATATCCAATTTTTTTTTTCCATCAGACCGAGTGGTCTGCGGAAAATGTCAGAGACCTGTCCGATTTTGATCAGAGGGTTGGATCAAAATCAGCAAAGCAAGTCTATGGGTCCTTGAAAAAAATCGGATCACACTTGGATGACATCCAAGAGCAGTCCAATTTTTTTTTCACCTGTCTGAAAGGAGAAGGTAGAGACATTTTTTCTTTTTCGTTTCTTCACGTATGAGACCACACTCTGATCAAAGTCTGATCAGAATAATTGGTCCATTTTTATCGTATGTGGATAATACTGACGTCTGAATGAAGCCTGCTATCACAGAATACTAATGTGGTCGCTAGACCAAGGTCATGCAATTTGTTTTGCTCTACTATACTGGTGGTTACCCATATTTTTCGCAAGTTATAATAAAAATCTGTTTAGATTTTGAGATGTCATGAATGATGTGCAATCCATCATCAATACTTTACAGAATTACATTGTGGCATTTATTTTAAAGCTGTATGTCCTGCAACAAATAATTGTAATATAAAGGCATTTGTAAAAGCATGTATAAGTTTTGACAGCCACATTCTTTATTATATTAGAATTATTGTAGCCCAAAAAAAGTTTACCGCCAAGTCCCAAAAATGAACACAATTCTTTTTATGTACTTATATTGACCATAGAGCTCATCTACTGATGCCTATAAAACCCCTCGCATGTTCTTAATACTTAATACGGTTGAAAACAAGATAAAATAATTTTCTATTAGCCTGTGTAACAAATGTATGCCATAAGATTACAGAACTACAGGTTTTCATGCTTGGTGCTTTGGGTGAAATAAAGACTTAGCAGTACAGCGATCTCGTCTGATTCCTGTTTTAAGGGGGATTTAGATGGGACCCAGAACACATTGCAGAAACAATAGATAAACTAAATAAAATAAATAATAGTTTAGATTTCTTTGGCATAGACTTGTATTCATTTTTGTATGTGTGTGTATATCTCACATATGGTGATGTAATTACTGTGCCAGTTCACCGACCATGCGTTGCTTCCAGTATAAGTATTTGCGTTATGTAATGTGCATTCCAGAGCCCTGACGGGGACTTTAGACCTTCACATGACTGTAATAAGTCTGGTTTGCATACAGGTCTCCGTATTTCTTTTATCATTTTTGTTTCCATTTGCTTTCTGCTGCAATGCATTATTGGCATCTGGAAGTCCTTGACATACATGTTTGGTCTGAACTGTAAAATTTATTCTTGGGCTACTATCACACTGCAAAAACGCATCTCCTAAAAAGATTGTATAGATTGGAAACTCACGTCCAACTGCTGAACCACGGAAATTCCTCCTTTCTCCAGTTGTGCTAGTGAGAAGAGATGATGGACTTTGGACCCCCTTTACAGAAGTTGTTCACTACTTGTACATCTCCTTGTCATACCCCACGCTTGACCCCGATAAAATAAAAAAAGCCCATACTCACCTCCCGTGCCGGCGCCGTTCCAGCGGTGTCGGCACTCGCGTTCCCAGGATTCCCGTGCGGTTGCTGTGACACGTGAGCCTGGCGCCCAATCAGCTCCGGGGTCAATTTCCCCGCCTTCTGTCGAATTGAGGATGAAAAGGAAGTCGGGCTACAGCTGATCTCTGACTTCCTCTTCATGTTCAATTTGTCCAAAGGCGGAGACAGTGACACCAGATTATTTTGACTCTAACTATTATCATTTTACTTTTCACAGTGAATGCAGCTGATGTCTTCACATCAGAATTATGAGCTGTAGACATGGATCACTTGTAATCATCACGATTTATTATAGTTTTCCAATGTGTAAATAAAAAAAATATTGTCAGTCTGTAATTTTTTAAAAAGTTGACCAGAAAAAATAAAAAGTCAAGTTGGCACTATTGCATGAAGGCCACATGGCTGGAAATGAATGTCCTTGTTGCACCATAACATAGGCCATACTTGCCAACTTTTGGTGATGTTCACCAAAGTAAAATTTAATCTTGGCACTTGTGGCGTGATGGCAAAAAAAAAAAATGTGTTTGAGACCATGATACCCCTTTTCAGGTCACTTCCAATCCCTTTTCCTTACCCTACTGCCACTATTACGACTTTGGTGCTCTGCTGGAACATCCTTGCATTACCTTCAAGTTATTTTCCAGAAGCGCAACTTTTCAAAAAGTTTTGTGAATCTTTAGTATATACTTTATGAAATAGCTGAGGTCTCCTGTCTGTAAATATAATAGAATACAACACAGACTGAGGAAAATATATTTAGCCTCTGGAGTAAATTCCTAAAAAAAAGGTGAAAAAGGCCGACTATTTATTCTCCACCTATAGGCAGCAATTCTTTCTTTTTACAAAAGTAACTGAGCCTTCTACATTCTCTGGAATATCTTAAAATGACAAAACTAGAAAAGTGAGAAAAATAGAGTTATCCATATATATCATTAAACTAGATAGACGCGTTAAATAAGCTTTGATCTGCAATATCCTACAAAGGGTATAACCGGCACAGGGACAGAAGTGTTAAGTTCCTGCAGCAGGTGGAATGTGGCGTGCCATAGGGCTCTTGGCATTTCCGCTTATTTCCCAGGCAGGGAAGGAAAGGCTGCGTTCTTGCGTGTCACACGTCTTGACGACAGCTGCCACTTGCTGCCGTACCAGGACCTTGTGCACGAGCTCCAGGAATCAATCAGTGCAGGGCTGCAAGGCTGAGGAGGTTGGCTCACTTGCTGACTTGTTGTCTCATGTTAATGTTGTTGTCGCGGTTTTCACATTGTTCTGCTTCCTATGACCGCACAGCAGCAGCTGTTAATACTATCCGTCACACTGTCAAACAAAAAGCTGTGGCAGCAAATGAAGAAAAGTTTTATGTTCTAATTTAGGATGAGATGAATCGTAGATGTATGTAAGAGACCTTTTGCATCAAAGGTGCATAATGACACACTAGCTAAAATCCATAATCATGAGCCAGGGGTGTAACTACAATAGGTACAGGGGTTACAATCGCATCTGGGCCCTGGAGCCTAGGGAGTCAAAAAAGTCACTTTGGCCTATATAAAAAGACCAATGCTATTAAAGACTTGCAACAAATGGGGGCCCCATTGGAGCTTTTGCATTGGGGCCTATGAGCTTAAAGTTACACAACTGCGGTGAGCCCAACCTCAGTGGGGAGAGCTGAGCATGTGCAGCCACATATTCATTGACAGTGATGCAAGCCTGGGCCTGTTAAAGCAGTACTGGTCCCAGAAATGAATATGCCATACATTTCTGAGATGGAATTACCTCTTTAAGATTTCTTTAAGTTTCTATTTTTAAGGAGACTCTTTTCCGATATCCTACATGCTAGACATTTAAATCTAATTGAAAGTGGACCTTTTTATCAAAATCGATTTAAATTTATTTGTTAAAAAATCCCTGAGTTCCCCTGATTGTGCTACTTTTTTTTTCAGTTTTGTGCTCCATTGCTGAGATATTCACATTTATTGCTTTAGGCATGCACTATGTGAAATCTCTGTATGTAGTGCAACTGGGCATTTCTTCTGAGTTTTTTTTTTTTGTTATGTGTGCTCTAATCCCTCCGTCCAAGATGCTGTCAATCAAAGCTTGGCAGCTGATCTAGCAGTCTTAGACATTGTTGAGCTGTGATTGGCATTGTCTGGTAGGGGGTGGTGAAAGCACACGCCCCCAGAGAAGGAGAAATGCCTAGTTGCACTACAAGCAGAGATTTCACATGCTGCAACCCAAAAACAACAAATGTGAATATTTCTACAATGGAGCAATGCAGTGCAAAACTGAAAAAGAATCAGAATCAGTGGAACTCAGGGATTTTTACAATGTGTTTAATTCAAATTTATTTTAGCAAGTAACAGGTCCTCTTTAAAAGCTGTGTCCTAGTGAATGATTCTCTTTAAAGATATAAGACATACAAAACAATTCACAATTTGCCCCTAGGTTGGAGACAACTACTCCAATTTTGTTTTATACATTACAATACTTTTTATTCCCTTTCTGTTATCATTAATTCATTTTACATAACTTTGTATTTGCTTAGTAGTAGAGCATTTATTGTGGCCATAATTACGAGTGCTCACATCCTAGGTTACAGTATATGGTATATCTCTGCTCTTCTGCTGCTCCTTTCATTAACTAAGCAAACAAATTATAAACAACAGCTAAAAAAAGAACACAGGTTAATGAAACACCAACATGGGCACAAGGGAGAAGGGATTATACACAAGGTGATCACAGGGGAATTTATCACCTCACAATTGCCATACCTGTGTTTTAAGCCGATGCAAACAGTAAACCGCAGATACGGAAATATTCCTTTTGAGTCATTTTTGTAGAATTTTTTCCAGGCTTCAGGTTATATTGTATTAGATTCAAAGAGAAAAAAACAACAAAAAACATTCTTTTATCGCTCTGACTGTTTGGCACATCAATCAGCAGGTTATACAACACCTTCTGTGGTGCTCAACCTTATAGAAATATTCAGTTACAAGAAGTCCAAAACACAAAGGGGCACTCACCACTGATGTAAATTCATTCTTTCTTTATTTTGGTCTTTCCCTATCTCTATCTTCATGTCTAAGCTATATGCTTAGAAGAAGTGTGGTTGTCACATGAAATGGCTGTTAGCCTATCTGTCTTTATATTCCCTTTTGAGATATGAGACTGACATAAAGAAAAAAATCCATAATTCTGCATCACTGGTGAGTGCCCCTTATGGTCTTCTGGACTTCTGCTAGTTACATTGTACTAGAAGCTATTATTACTCGATTCGCTTTTGTATCTTTCATATTTTTTCACTTCCTTTTTGTTTTTCGGAATCTGTCAGCAGGCTTTCACACCACAAACAAATTTATATGCACATATATCTTCTTAAAAGACAAGTCCAACAATACCTTTACATGGTCAGTCCATTCCTCCGTTACTGAGAAATCAGCACTTGAATTGATATGCAAATGAGGCAATGGTAGATCTAAAGCCTCTGTCAATCCAGCTCTATTCGTCACACTGCACTGCCTCTTCCTGTTTCACTGACATCTACTGTGCTGTGTGACTTCAGGCAAAGGAACCACCAGTCAAGCAGCAGGAGGAGGAGGCAGTGCTGAGTGGGGAATAGAGCTGGAGTGACAAGAGCTTCAGATCTACAAATAGCTCTTTAGTTCAATTCAAGTGCTGATTTCTCAGTAATGGAGGAACAGACTGGCCATATAAAGATATTGCCGGACTTGTCTTTTAAAGAGCTACATGCACATATAGTTTGGGGTATCCCTTTAATGACAAAATAATGTATTTACTTTCCTGTAGTCATAAATATAAGCATGAAAAATGGCTCTTCCCTTTTGGGTGGCACTCCCTTTTCATTGTGTATTGTTACAGAGCAGAAGGTGTTTTGATGTTAGGTCAAAAAGGAGGTTTACCATCCAGTTTGTTCAAATCTTTCTCTCCTCACTCTATGTGGATAACAGCTGTATGATTCACTCAATGGGGATGAGAAAGCTACCACTTTTTTCAATACAGATATTTGCAGCTGAACAGTGATTGACACACTCAAACTGCTTTTTTTTTTAGATACCAAAGGCCCAAAACTGGATAGTACAGTGATTTTTAAGTTTGGATTTCATAAAAAATTTTTGCGCAGTTTGTCTTTTAAGGCTGTTTATTTCCCTGGTCATTGCCAGCTGCAAAATGATTTAAAAGGAAGCTGTTACCAGAAAAACATGCCCCGTGTATACTCAAAGCGGTGACTGAACCGGAATGCTGCCAGGGGAGTAAAATTAATTTTCTCCCCACAGTGTTCGGCTAAGCTAATAACACTATTAACCTGCAGATTAACCCCATATTTGCAGGTTAATAGTGTTTTTTTTTCTGGTGACAGGTTCCCTTTCACTAAGAATCTGGTAGTGAACTTGTTCTGATGGGAGTTTGCAACTTTTTTTTATCTGTCTTTTGTCTAGGGTCACACGACCGTATTTTCTCTCATCTGAGAGAATCGGACCGATTATTCTAATCACACTCTGATCAGAGTTTAATCCGAGTGTGATTATAGTGTGATCAGATTTTTCTCGAATGAGGAGAGGATGGAAAAATAAAATTTCTCCATCCTCTCCATTCTGCTAGTCAGTGAAAATCGGACTGCACTCAGATGTCATCCGAGTATACTCTAATGTTTTCCATGGACTCATTGACTTGCAAAGCTGAATGTGATCCGAATATTGGATTCAAATTGAGCATGCTGCAATCTTTTTCCCCGGACAGACTCAGTCAGTGGAAAAAATTGGACAGGTGCACGGCCTCATAGAATAAGATTGATCCGAGTGTGATCCGATGTTTTGTCAGGTCGCACTTGGACCGAAACTACGATAGTATACACAAGCCCTTTTACTGAGCTCTTGTCAGCAGATTTATGACCACACACTATATCCAAAGTGAGCTGTACGTTCATGTGTTCATATATCGGCTAAGAGGAGCTTGGTGAAAGACAGATAAAAGAATTAGACTGTCAGAAAGCTCACTACTGGATTGTCAATGTATTCCCTCTTTAGCCAGCACTGTGCAGGGAAATAGCCTTAAAAGCAAAACAGTGTAAAATATTTAATGAAACCCAATTGCAAAATATATTTTTTTCCAAAAATGCATGCAATTAATTAAAAAAAAAAAAAAATAATGCCCCCAATGGTGGTCATATCCTTTACCTTTCACTGTGAGGTTGATCTTTAACACCAGACTTTAATTCTCAGTTCTCGAGTCCCTTCGTTTATGGTGCAAATGATTTTTGTTAACCAATCTGAATAATTATCCCTTGTGAATCGTATCAGATCTGCGTTTCCAGACTTTGTCAGGTATAGCTCTGTGCTGTGAATGCTTCTGCCAGTGGCAGCTGAATGAAACAAGGCCTCCTCTTTTTCGGTGTGATATAAAGGTTATTACAGATGGTTTTCAGTAACAGCTTTTCCATCCATTGTGGTTCTTGATTTGTAATCATTGATGATTTCTTACTTAGCAATAGGAAACAGAACTTTAACCCCTTCCTGCAATATCACGTGCATGTACCTTATTACGTACGGGATCATGCAGGGGCAGGAGCTGTGTCTATGGGACCATCCTCAGTGGGGTGGCTGGAAATGACAAATGTTCTCCTGCAGTAATAGATTAAACACATAGAATAGTTTCCCATCTTTCTGTATCATTTGGTCTAATATTTCTTCTTACCATCAGTGATTATTTGTTTCTAGGCCACTGTCGGCTCACATAATATTCCTAGTGTACTCATTGGATTTGGCCAATATTTCCATTGTGGGTGGCCTGGCTTCTGCTGCAGGTCCCAGTGGATCGGACGTAGTTTCCGCACATTGAATGGACAAACATGAAGCTTATTTTTTGTCATACAGGGCAGGAATCAAAACATTACTATCTGGAGCATTAATCAGATAACAAGTGCCAACATTTGAAGGAAACAATCTATGCTAGAAGTGAATTATAGACGTTTCCATATCCAAGCAGTTCATTGTTGTTAATGCTTGCCTAAATAGGGCAGATCTGATATCCTCAGTCCTTTTTGTCCATAATGTCATACTATTCTTAGTTATTAATATGTCTAAAAAATTGTAAGTATTGATATTTTTCTCCAATAGAGTCTTTATGGAGTCTCCAGAGGGGTGTTCTGGTTTGAAATAAATTGGTATTTTTGATACCTTTACTATTCGTGAGATTCTTTTTACAACACAATCATAATTCTTAACTTTTGATTTCAACAACAAAGACATTTTTATTTCCCCCTTCTTTTGCAGTGACATATATGATTGCTTTTAGGGGAAAACAGAGTGTATCACAACAAGGTCACCATATGGCAGCACATGTAGTGCCTATGGCTCCATAATAAGGTAATGGGTAGGGATGAGAGGACCCTTGGAAGTTCGGTTTGGGCACCAGAACTGTACCTGAACTTGAAGAAGACCCCAAACCCTATTGAAAACAATGAGAACCCGAACTTTGGATCTGGAAAAAAATCTCCCTCTCTCCTTCTCTCTCTCTCTCTGCAATGGACTTCCCCCGGAACTCCGAACATTGTAACAAATTTCCCCCGGAACTCCGAACATTGTAACGGACTTACCCCGGAACTCCGAACATTGCTATGGACTTCCCCCGGAACTCCGAACATTACTATGGACTTCCCCCGGAACTCCGAACATTGCTATGGACTTCCCCCGGAACTCCGAACATTACTATGGACTTCCCCCGGAACTCCGAACATTGCTATGGACTACACCCGGATCTCTGAACATTGCTATGGACTTCCAGGAGAAGTCCGTGTTTGGCGTTTAACACCGGACATGGTGCGAACCCCAAATTTTTACGTTCAGGTTTACTCATTTCTAGTAATGGGAGAGACTATATCCAGGCATAGAGCCACCATGCATACAAATTTACCATGTGTATGAGGCCTCATTGTCCACAATTAAATAATTGAATTAATTAATTAATTGTCTACAATTGAAATAGAAATTAAGAATTGAGCCTGATTTGCATAAATGAATCCACCAGTCCTGACATCATATCAATTCCTACAGAACTCTTTGTGAAAAGCTGCAATAAATATATGATAAATCGCAGCTAAAGTGTCAAATGGGATGAGCCCAGGTCATGAACTCACAAGAAAATAATTACATATAAATACATTTCTTTACAATGTGATTAAATAGCCCAGGATATAGTCACATTCACTCATGAAAAAGATATTAAAGGTAAACCATTGTTTTACATATATTGACATTGATATTTGCCAGCATTTATGGTGCTCTTTCACTATCATCATAAATTCATAATGTTACAGTTTGAGCCATTTTGGATATGGTAATACGTATCCTTTTTTTATGTTTTTGGAGCGAGTTTTCTTTTTTTAAAGTTGACAGAAAAAATACACTGCGATACAGAAGTACTGTAGTTTATTATATGATGAATTTGTTGAAAAATTGTGGAGTCTTATACTGTAAATTTTGCTATTATTAAGATGGCAGACCACAGGACTACTTCTAGGCTTCTGCTGCCATAGTGACGCATCAGCACCCGCAATCAATCCGGGGGTTTGAGAGTGGGTGCGATAGGGTGACAACCTGCTCCCCTTCCTTCTGTCAGTTAATTAGATGCTACAGTTAGCTTTGGCTGTGGCATCTAAAATGTGAAAAGGGCTTGTCTCTGATCCCAGCCATTAAAGAGGCATGACAGCTGCATAATACAGCCAGCACCCGCAAGTGATTATAAAGGTGCAGCTGCTGTGCATGTGCCATCACTTTGATGTACAGTACTACTACGCCAATTTGAGGAAATAGCATAGTTTTCATGATGTAGGGTGGGAAGGGGTTAAAGGCTACCCTAATTGACATAGTGCGCTGCTTTTAAAAACCTGCTAACATCGTTCACGCATGTATGTAAATGCTTCCGTGGGGTTGTCAGAATTGAACATATGTAAGATATTCATTCTTGTCTGGACTACCGCAGCTTTTTACTGATTGGTCTCCCTCTAACCAAACTTTCTCCTCTCCAATCCATCCTGAGTGTTGCAGCCAGGGTCGTATTTCTGTCCAGCCACTTCACCGATGCCTCCACCATGTGCCAGTCATTGCATTGGTTACCCATTCACTAAATACAATGCAAACTTATCTTTCTCATCCACAAAGCTCTCCATAGTTCTGCACCACCTTACATCTCCTCCCTCATTTCTGTCTATTACCCTATCCGAGCTCTCCATTCTGCAACCTATCTAAGACTAACATCATCCATAATCCGAACTTCCCACTTCCATCTCCAAGACTTATCTCGTGCTGCGCCAGTTTTCTGGACTGATCGATCCGACTAATACCTAGCCCCCACATTTTTAAATGTGCTTTAAAAACACATATCTTTAGACATGACTATTATCTCCTTTCACTAATCAGTTCCTTGTTCCCTCTATCTATTTTTTTTCTCAGAATCTGGACCCTCCTATTATTTGTCTCCACATTGTCCGTGCACCCAATAGCACTGCAGATACTGGCTAGTGACCGGATCTTGCAGCTTATTTGAAATGCCCTATTTATTATAATGATGGCTGAACCATACACGACAAGCACTTTTTACCTGCTGTGTCCCCCTTATTTCCTTTTAGAGTGTAGCTTGCGAGCAGGACCCTCATTCCTATTGTAACTGGTGAACTGTGTGTTACTTTGTGATGTCTTTATTGTCTGTACATGGGCTGCGGAATATGTTGGCGCCAGTGGCGTACCACCAATGGCGACAGACCACGCCACTGCTATGGGGCCTGTGGCCGGAGGGGGCCCGTGAGGGCCCCAAGCAGCGTGGGAACGAGGAGGATAGGTGAGTAGGAGGTTGCGGCGGCAGAGGAGCGGGTTGCGGCAGTGGAGGAGCGGGGCACACGCTGTAGCCACTGCTGCAGCTATCACGTGTGTCCGCTGCTAAAGGGACATGAATATTCCCTCTTCTCCACTCCTATGGGCTTGGAGAAGACGGAATATTCATTCTCTTTAGTAGCGGGCACGGAGGAGCGCTGAGCCCTGGCTCCTGCTGTCAGTGCCCGCCGCTAAAGAGAAAGCATATTCACGCTTCTCCACGCCCATAGTCCCGGCGAGGAGAGGAGTGAATGTGCCGGCAGCAGCTCACCTCGGCTTCTGAGAGCGTGCGCAGCTCAGATGCCGACATGAGCTGCTGGAGCAGAGGTGAGGAAGGAAGGTGAGTATAAGTGTTGTTTTATGTGCAGTGATTGGGGGATGAGGGGGCCACACATACCAGGATACTTGGATTGAGGAGGCCACACATACCAGGAATGGGGGATTGAGGAGGCCACACATACCAGGAATGGGGGATTGAGGAGGCCACACTTACCAGGATTTTGGGATTGAGGAGGCCACACATACCAGGGATTAGGGGATTGAGAAGGCCACACATACCAGGATACTTGGATTGAGGAGGCCACACATACCAGGAATGGGGGATTGAGGAGACCACACATACCAGGAATGGGGGATTGAGGAGGCCACACGTACCAGGATTGGGGGATTGAGGAGGCCACACGTACCAGGATTGGGGGATTGAGGAGGCCACACATACCAGGAATGGGGGATTGAGGAGGCCACACATACCAGGAATGGGGGATTGAGGAGGCCACACATACCAGGATTGGGGGGTTGAGGAGGCCACACATACCAGGATTTGGGGATTGAGGAGGCCACACATACCAGGATTGGGGGGTTGAGGAGGCCACACATACCAGGATTGGGGGGTTGAGGAGGCCACACATACCAGGATTGGGGGGTTGAGGAGGCCACACATACCAGGATTGGGGGGTTGAGGAGGCCACACATACCAGGATTGAGTGGTTGAGGAGGCCACACATACCAGGATTGAGGGGTTGAGGAGGCCACACATACCAGGATTGAGGGGTTGAGGAGGCCACACATACCAGGATTGAGGGGTTGAGGAGGCCACACATACCAGGATTGGGGGATTGAGGAGGCCACACATACCAGGATTGGTGGATTGAGGAAGCCACACATACCAGGGATTGTGGGATTGAGGAGGCCACACATACCAGGGATTGTGGGGGCCACACATACCAGGGATTGTGGGGGCCACACATACCAGGGATTGTGGGGGCCACACATACCAGGGATTGTGGGGGCCACACATACCAGGGATTGTGGGATTGTGGGGGCCACACATACCAGGGATTGTGGGATTGAGGGGGCCACACATACCAGGGATTGTGGGATTGAGGGGGCCACACATACCAGGGATTGTGGGATTGAGGGGGCCACACATACCAGG
Organism: Phyllobates terribilis; assembly: GCF_046119375.1. Taxonomy (NCBI): domain Eukaryota; kingdom Metazoa; phylum Chordata; class Amphibia; order Anura; family Dendrobatidae; genus Phyllobates; species Phyllobates terribilis. The sequence continues at coordinate 132,096,570 of NW_027362764.1, read as the reverse complement.
GATTGTGGGATTGAGGGGGCCACACATACCAGGGATTGTGGGATTGAGGGGGCCACACATACCAGGGATTGGGGATTGAGGAGGCTACACATACCAGGGATTGTGGGGGCCACACATACGAGAATGGGGAAATTTACCAGTAGCTGCTGCATTTCCCACCCTAGGCTTATACTCAAGTCAATAGGTTTTCCCATTTTTATGTGGTAAAATTAGGGGCCTCTGCTTATATTCGGGTCGGCTTATTTAAAATATACGGTATTTTAAAATCAGTGAGTACGTGGTGCCCATAATACTGCAGGACTGTGGCGTGCATTATACTATATGGGGGCTGCATTTTACCCTATGGGGTGTGTAATATACTGTATGAAGGACTATGGGGAGTGCATTATATTCTATGGAGGATCATGGGAAGTTCATTATGCTATATGGAGGATTATGGGGGGCGCATTATACTATATGGAGGTTTATGGGGGGAGCATTATACTATATGGAGGATTATGGGGGCGCATTATACTATATGGAAGGTTATTGGTGGTGCATTATACTATGAAAGGCTATATGGGGCCATTATACTGTATGAAAGCAATTATACAGTGTGAATGTTTGTGTGGGGTCATTATACTGTTTGGAGGGCTGTGTGGGGGCCATTATACTGTTTGGAGGGCTGTGTGGGGCCATGAGAGTGTATGGAGGGCTCTGTGGGGTTCACAGTTGGGGGATTATACTGTGTTAGGGTCACCATACTTTGCCGTGGGAGTTGAAGTGGGGTACAATAGGGTCATTATACTGTGCATGTGGAGGAATGCACCATAGGGGTATCATACTGTTTGGGGGGCACTTTTGTTGGCATCATACTTTATGGGGACAATGAAGGAGGACTCTACGACTTCAGAAGGAGGTAAATTACTATGTAAAGGCTGGAAAGTTATGAGATCTGCTCTTCTGTGACACAGACAAATATTTATTTTTTGTGGGGGGGGGGCACTTAGAGCTTCTGCTATGGGGCCCCATGACTTCTATGTACGCCCCTGGTTGGCGCTATAGAAATAAAATTATTATTATAAAGTCATATAAAGTAGTCATCATAGGAGCAGACATGTTTATTGGCTCTTTTTCTGAAATCCTATTTAAGACCACTACAGTCAACCTCGACTCAGCCAGAAATGACTTATGAAAGGAAAGACTTGAGCATATCCCAGTATGAAGCAAGTAGGTCTAGTAAACGTCCAGGTCTTTCGTATATGGTTATGGCTGATAGAATGTGCTGTCAATTCATTTCTGATGTCCAGTTAGATGTGAAGAACCTGAACGTATGCACCAAGAATGGACGGCAAGGTTATATTAAGTCACATAGTCAGCTCTGTTCCAAGAAGAAAGAGACACAGGCGCTTGTTGAGCGGCCGGTCCAGTTATTAGTGTTTCAATATATGAAGACATAAAGCAGCATTAGGGATCTTAGGTAATGCCACAGAGAGCAGGAAATGCAGAGCCACGGACGCTCATCCTGCCTGTGCTTTCTAATGCTCTATAACAATTACAATTGCTCCCTTAGCTATTAAATCTGTTTCTAAAAGTTACCGTACTTCTGTACAGAGTATACGTAATGTTATTGGATGGAGGCACTTATCATATAGTAAATGAAGTACATGGTGGATGGAAATGGAGTTGTTCACGTCTGCAGAGTTTACTCATACATTGGAATGAAAATATTTTCTGCCTTTTATAGATATCAACTATTTTAGATATATATTTCCAGCGGATATTTTTTCAGATGCCAAGTCACTTTGCCTTGATTATGGCATTTAGATACAGGGCTAGGGCAGCAAAATAAAGGTCCACATACACATTAGATTGAAGTCAGCCGAACCGTCTAACATGTATGGTGGTCTCCCATCTTTCTCCCATCAGAGAAGGATCCAAATGTAGGAATTTCAACAGCCGCTCCTCTTTGTTTGGTGTGGAGATAAGCGGCTATCAGAGGAGTCTGGCAACAGTTTTCTCATGAAGAACACACGAATGCTCGGTGTAGACAAGTGCTCTCATATATGGGGGAGTCAGGAGAAATAGCTGGCGGCTGAATTATCATTCATTCCACTTCCATCTATTGTGTATAGGGTCCTTAAAGGAGCATTATCAAGTTTGTAAGTTGTCTTCCATGGAACAGGGGATAAATTCCTGATTGTTTCCTGAAGAGCTCCTTGGGAATGAAACGTGGTCGATCATGCGCACTGACTCTCCATTCATTCTTAATAGATAGCCGAGTGCTGCGCTCTGCTGGTCTTCAGCACTTTTGGTTCTCAGGATTGGAGGGGGTCCCAGCTGTTGCACTCCCAGCGATCAAGAAGTTATCCTCTATGTAAAGGGTATATAACGTGCAAACTTGAGAATATGACTTTAATTCTTTGCCATGAGTGATGGAAAACCGACTTATGGCTCTGGAAGTGTCTCATTTGTATACTTAGACTGGAGGAGTTCCCACCATGAGCTTTTGTTGAGTTTTTGACACTGCAGAATTTCAGCACCATTTCTGCACCTATTATTTAAATGAGAAAAAATTGATTGGAAGCAGTACTACAATGGAAATCAGTGAAAAAAAGTGGACTTAATTCACACAGATACATTGTTCCTATTTGCTATTATTTAAATTAGGCTACTTGCAGTTTTTAATTGAGTTTTTGAGTATGATTTTTTAACCGGCATTTTTATTGCATTTTTTGTCTCTTTTTGGTGTGTCATGCTTTTGACGCGCCCCCTGGGCCAGTGCTGTAGGGGATACCCGGAGCCGGATCTCGATGGGGGTAGTAGTCCTTGTGGCGGTGACCCGGTCCGTGCCCAGGGTGTCAAACTAAGTGGCAGTCTATGGCAGTAGATGTTTAACTTGATTGTCGACTACGCCACCCGTTGAGTGCGGCTTTGAAGCCGCCGCTGCAGAGCAGTCCACTGAGGCCGGTGGTATATGTGCAGCAGTGATGGTATAACCCCCAACGGGAGGGGTATGGCCTCAGGGCAGCAGGAGTAGATGATGGGGGTTGTGATGATGCAGAAAGGAGACTCAGAGTCAGGAGATGCAGTTCAGGGTTTTTACTTACTGGTGTTCTTTTGGTCACTCTGGCCTTGAGTGACCACCCGAGCCGTGCTGCGTCCACCAGGTCCTGGACTCGGCCAACCCCCAGGCAATTCCGGAGCGTGGTCCTGAGCTCCTTTCTGACTCTCCCTTCCTCTGGCCGTTCCCACCAGGGATCCACTTTTGGCCGGCTCCCTCGGGTCTCTTGGTGGTCAAGCCTCCTCTGGGCTCCCTGACCCTATACTCGGTGTGCCTTTCTAGTGGATTTGGTGAGGGTCGTGGCAGATCCTGACCACGACCTCCGGTTCCTGGCTAAGGTTCGTTTTGGGCCTCCGCCAGCTTGGGATCCGGTACCCTTGTCCGCCAACCCTTCACCCTTCTGTCCTTATTCTGGGATCTTGGGGTTCCTTCTTGTTTCCTCTCTGGGTCCTTCTCACTCCTCTCTCTCTCTCTGCAGGCTCTGCTCTGGAGCTGGGCCCAGCCGGAGCCACAGCTCCCTGTCAGCCCTCCTGGCTGAGCTCCTCTGCTCTGCTCCTCAGGCTAAACTCTGACCCTGTCCTAAGATGGTGCCCACCTTATATACTCCCTCTATGTGTGAGCTCAGGTGACCAGCACCCAATGAGCTCCTATCTTTACCCAGACTACTCCCCCTATCTGCCCCTACACTACTGGGATGTTCCACCCCCCTCCCACTCCAGCCAGGGACAGACGCAGTCGTACCTGCACATATACTGGTGGGAGTACCGTCGTTCTGTCCCCCGGAAATGGGATGTATGTAGTGCATGCAGCCTACTAGCTCAGTTCCACACTCCATCCTTACCCGGGAGTGGAATACCACACCTCTGGCTTGAGGTGTAATACCCCTGTAGCAGCCGAGTCCTCAGGGTGCTACACTTTCAATAAAGCTGCTTTGCTTTTGATACTTCCTGGTATTCGGCTTTGCCAAAACTTTATTGACATACTTAAGTGTAGATTACATGCGTGCGCGGAAATGCACTATAAGCGCATGAGCGTTTTTTTTATCTGCAGATTCTCCACATTTAAAGCAAGTGTATGGGGAAAATCCCCACCGAAAACTCAGCGTACCTGCGAGACATTGACATGTTGCGGATTTGAAACACACAGCGCATGTGAGTTTCCGCTGAGTAAAAGCACAGTGGGAAGGAGATTTCTATATTATCCCATCCACTTTGCTAGAAATGTAAGACGCTGAGTTTTTGACACAGCGAAAATACACAGTGTCAAAAATGCACCAAAAACTCATCGTGGGAAATCAACCTTAGACACCTTTCAGACGTCAGTGTTTTGAGTACGTGTGGTGTCCGTTTCCACACGTACTGGAGACACTGACACTTGTAGACCTATTCAAATGAATAGGTCTGTGCACATGTCAGTGTATTTTCATGGACCATGTGTCTGTGGGCAAAACACGTTGACATGTTCGTTTTTTTGTGGCAAGACGGGCTGCAAAACGACCTCCACACATGCACAGTGATGACACACGGATGATATCACACCAAGGAGCAGAGGAGAATGACTCGCTGCAGCGAGCGGACCCCTGAGTGCCGAGATCACTGAGTGATGTCCTGTAACTGTGAGTTCAGCAGAGATCCGGGGCTCGCTTGCTGCAGAGAGTCATTTTCATCTGATCCTCGGCGTGAGCAATCAGATGGATTACAGCGGGGGACATCTTCGGACCGGTGAGTATAAGGATTTTTTTATTTTATTCTTATTTTTACACTAGGACACTGCGGGAGCAGAATACTACTCTCAACATTGACCCTTGCTCGCACTGATCACAGCGCAAACAGGGGACAATGATGAGGGCAGCGTTCAGCACCCGGCGCTTGGGAACAACGCTAACTGTCCCGCTGATTCCCATGCCCCGGTTCGTGTGATACTGACGTGGAACACAGGCTGCACATGGTTGCCACACGTGTGCCTCACAGGTGCACATGGACACAAGGACACGGATATCTCCGGTACTGTTTTTTCCAGTACCGGAAATATCCAGACGTCTGAAAGACTCCTTACAGGTTGTCTTAAAGAGGACCTGTCACCAAGTCAAATGTGATTTAGTTTTTGCTATAATTTTATAGAGCATAATTACCCTATGAACAACAGCCCCTTGGTAAAGACTATAAAGATTAGCACTCAATAAATAGGCCCATATCTGTGGAATCGGATGGCAGATTTAAAAGAGACAAGAAACAGAAGACTCGGGATCAGCGGAAATAAAATAAGAGAAAAACTGGCCAATTTTGACCTGTTGACGTGTCCTCTTTAACCCTAGAACGCATGACCATAAAAATCTACACTTTCACATACCTGGGGCCTTTTAGGCCCGTGTGCAAATAACATGGAATAACTCAAACAAAAATGACAAACAGCTATATACCTGAGGAATACCTAGAGTTTCAAAATTCTAACTAAAGTAATCTTGCAGAAAATAGAAAACAATTAACTGGGCGTGCCTGCGAGGCCCCAGGTATGCTTTCTAGGGTTAAGTAATGCTCATAATATTTATGATGTGGTGGGTTATTAGGCTGCGGGAATAAGAGTAATATTAGTATTTACTATTATTATATAATTAAATAGAAGCAAAGGGAGAGGAGGTTTTAATCGGATATAATAGACCATATACAATCTATCAATCAAATGGGGGTCCACCCAGGAATGGAGTCCTGGAGAGTTCTCACTGACAGTGTCTAAAGTAGCCATGTAGAAATCACATCCAGACATTGCAAAGAAAATTTGTAGTGAAAACTGACAGTCAAAGCAAATGAAAAATTTGCAGCATGTCAGTTTTACAACTCAAAGGCGGACATATCATTGGTAAAAACTGCGGCACAGGGGTCCAAGAGGTAAGAGGGGTACTTCTATCTTCAAACCAGGTGGAATTGTGCATTATGATGAATTATATGGACTCCAAACGGTCCATATACTGTTCTTGCACAGGGGCCCACCTCTGTCTGTGTATACTCCTGTTACAAGTGCAATGCAAAGAGTGAAATATATGACAAATGTGCTGAATTTCTTCAACAAAATCTGCTGAGGCTTTTGCCACCGCAAATCTTGTATTTTGGAAAGCATGCAGTAGTTATGTCCTGTGGGAACAAGCCTGTAGACTATACCGATTTCAGTCTGTCTTGCTGAAACCAAGAAACGACTTAATAATATGTTTTTTACTAAATAGGAAAGCGACTCTGAGGGCATGAATCTAGAAATATTTTTTACAAGTAAAATAACTATAATTTCTTTTTTTTTTTGGAAAAAAAAGCTAAATTAGGGACTCTCAACATGATCACAGTCTTTTGTATTAATGCTTTGTCCAGGCAGTTTTTGTAATCAGGCATTGAGAACGCCCCGCCAAGTGTAAAGCCATAATCCAACATCTATTCTAATGGATGCTGCTTGATTAGCAGAACTGCCTGGAAAAATCATTAATACAAAAGCCCATGGTCTGTGAGTTTTTTTTTTATGACACTTTTGTACATATTCATAAATGGAAAGGTGTAATTTGAGGCTCCTGGACCCCAAATAAAAATGTGAAACTGTTCTCCAAAAAAACACACGTGATTTATAGTACTGAACCTTTTCGACCATGCTAGGCTCCAGCTGCATCTGTGATCTCTTTAATGTTACACCCCTTCATTAATGATTTTTTTATATTTAAAAATTATAAAAAATATTCATTTTTATTCAGTGCACATTTTTTGGATAACTGATATAAACATACCCCAGTTATAGATGAGCATAACCAGTTATATAGAACCTTTTCCTGGATCTCTCCGATACGTCACTATATTGGACAGGGTATTCTTCATCTTGACAGAAAATGGCTCTTAACAACATTTTGTAGCATACAGTAGTTTTGTCAGCGAGCTCACATGCAATATGGCTGGATCTACAGGGTATTGAGAAGGACAGGCAGTATCTTGACAGCAAATGGTTCTTGACAGCGCTTTGTCCAATAATGCAGTTTTGTCAGCTGTCGCTCAGGTTTATTTTAGGGACGAAGAACATAAGATGGGACATTGACATTGTGTGAACCCAAAAGGTTGTTTTGGTCCTTGCCAATCATTATAAAGATGGATCACTTGAAACTACAGCATGTGTCTTTTAGATGCCCAGGTTGTTCTTGACAGGTCTAAATAATTATACTAAATGAACTAAATCTCAGTTAGGCATGTATGATGCATTGTGTGACTTTATTATGACATTTAAACATCAGTGTTTCTCTGATTTTTGGTTTCTGTGATATACTTCTACTGACCAAAATTCAGGTATGAAAACATTAGCTGCTTTCACTGTGATCTTTAAAATGAGAACTCATAATAATCTGTACAAGTTTCTTTATCTTAAAAAAAATCATGGCTATAACACGTACTGGAAAATTAGATGTGTGAATGTGACCTTAGTTGCAGAGGTCTTTACTAGATGGTATAAATGCATCTCCGATTTACCAGCCTCTATGGATACACACTTACAAACAGATCTCAATCATTTTTAGCAATAGAAAAGAAAAACAGCATCAAAGACAGGCACCATTACAGATCCTCCAAAATTACTCCTATTTATCTTTCTTTTTCTTAAACATAGTCTATTGAAAATCCTATTATGTTACCTCTTGGTATACCAGCAATTATCCATATCCATCTGTTGATAGCATTTTTCCCTATAATAGATAAGAAACGACATAAAACTTAACAACTACAAAGATTTATAAAAACAGAACAAGCTTTAAAACCTGTACAACTTTGTATTATAGTGAGTCAGTGGGATTTTGTAAAACCAATTTTCCTATAGTATATGTTACATCTGGCCACTATAATGTAACAGCAGATACAGTCACTGCAACTTGTGCAGGCCTACTCCAAAAATAAGCCCTAGTTATAGTTCAGAAAAAAATCAATTTAAATAGGGTCCAGGCAGCTATACATGTAAAAAGTCCAGATTAATTGGCAATAGAATGCAGCAGGACAAAAAGATCCTTCACCAAGAAAAGCAGACACCCTCGAAAGTCCAAAAGAATCGCACTCAAAAAAACCCATGAGACCCAAAACAGTAAGGGTTAGCAAGTACCAAGCTGTCACTTACAAATTGGGTAGTCCCGCTAGTGTCACTCCACTCCTGAGTCCATTACATTAGAGAGTTGTGGCTGCTTCCGATCACCAGGAGCCACCCAATACACTCGGCTGCAGTGGAACGCGATCCGTGTGTGAGAGCCCAGTACTTGCCACCCCTTATTGTTTTGGGTCTTGTGAGGTTTTTTGAGTGTAATTCTTTTGGGGGTGTCTGCTTTCCTTGGTGAAGGTTGTTTCTCATGAAAAAATAAGACATATCCTGAAAATAAGCCCTAACTAGGGATGAGTGGTCCCATGGAAGTTCGGGTTCGTCGGGTTCGACAAAACTTTAGTCCAAAGTTTGGTTCAGGTACTAGAACTGTACCCGAAACCCATAGAAATCAGAGGACCCGAACTTTGGAGCTGGAGAATCTCTATCCTCCCCGAACTCCCAAACTGTAAAACGGACTTCCAGAAGTCCATGTTCCGAGTTCAGCACCAGACACTAGGTGTCCAGTACGAACCCCGAACTTTACAGTTCAGGTTCGCTCATCTCTATCCCTAACGCATTTTTTGGAGCAAAAATGTATTTAAGAATGTCTTATTTTTGGGGAAACAAGGTATAGTGGTTGCACCCAGGCCCTGGAACCTATGGGGCTCTAGAAGGTCCCCTTAGCCCATATGAGAAGACCAAAGGCTCTGTTGGAGAGTCTGTCTTGGGGCTCACAAGCTTCAAGTTACTCCACTATCTAGAACCCCCAGTTGCTAGAATCTGGGACTCCTGCCCCGAATCTTACTCCACCACATGACTGATGTAGAGGAGTGTGGATACAGCAGATGTAAAGATCCCCCAGTATAGCAATTGCAGGGGGTCACAGTGGTGAGAGTAGATTATTGATCTATAAAACCAAATAATGAGCTTTTTCCTTGCTTATAATTTTTTTTACAAGCATAGACATTTTGTTTCTAAAATACTTATACATATATATATTTCTAGTGTCTTCATTTTTGGTCTTAATTCCTATATCCTGAATGATAAGTAACGTTCATCTTGTAACTATGTGACTTCTTAACACAGTACTTGGGGAAGATTCATAAAATTGTCGAAAACAATACTGTCTTAGTTGCCCATAGCAACCAATCACATCACAGCTTTCATTTTGTATTCTGCCCTTGAAAAATGAAAGCTGCTCTATGATTGGTTGCTATGGGCAACAAAGATAGTTTTTCCTTTCGACTGTCATAAATGTGGCAGACAATATACAACCACAGCCTTTACATATAAATGTTTTTCAGATCACACTGCAGTGCAATGAAACCCGTAACCACTTATCAATGGTGGTTATACAGTGATAGAATAAATCATGCCATAAAGAAAAAGTATTAGTGTGACAGTTGTTTCAAGAACAAATTTTGTGGCTATTTTGACAACTGCAACAAATGCTGTGTGCAGGTCTAAGAGCCATAGCAATGTGATTAATCACGGGCACATAAGGCCTTATTGACACATGGTTAGAGAATACCTCAGAATAAGCAGAGTGTTTCCTACACACAATGAGAAATTGATTATTTCATCATTAAACCCATTAATATTCATTCCCTAAAGAGACTACAGGATAGTGCGGTGTTTGTATACTGGTCTGCATGCTAGTGTATATGGACGTGGTCTCAGGGTCTTCCTCGAGGACGGAAACCCCAGGAGCAAACTAAAGGCACCCAGCACTATTTGATGGTGTATGATGGTTTTATTTCAGAATTGTTTTACAGTTTTATATAGAAACTATTTGGCTTTATTCTGGAATATTATTTGAAGATTTTATTCTATTTAACTACTATATTGCGGGATTTTGTATGCGGTATATGACAGAATATTTCAGGTTTAAAGCACCACCCCAACGTTTTTTTTTTTTATTGCAGCGTTGGAGTGGTGCCATTAATCTAAGTTGCCTACACCTAGTCTCATACTTACGAGCCACCATCTTCATCTTTTATCGGCTCCAGCCGCTCTCCAGCAATTTGTGACCTGCCCGATCGCTCAAGTGTTTGCTGGAGTGATCCGGAAGTCACAACTCAATGTAAGTCTATGAGAGCCAGAACGAGGCCAGAACGAGTTTCTCATAGACTTACATTGACAGCCTGCTACCGATATTTCTGACTTCTAGTCAATTAGAAGTTGCGGTCACAAGATGGTGGCGCAGGACCGGAGCGGCACTGGGAACAGCTGAAGAAGGTAAGCATATCACTAGGTTCAGGGTATTTAGATTAGTAGCGCCACTTCAGCTCTGAAATAAGACAAAAAAACATTTGAGTGCTGCTTTAAAAGGTCACTGTCATCACGGCGGGGCCAATCATTTTAATCCAGTTTCGAAAATCCAAATTATTAAAGAAAACAGCACTAACACATCATCAGTTAAAGAGAATACCTGTTATTTAAGAGCATACCTTCGCAATTATTCAAACGGTGATGCAAGAAAAAAATTCACAAATTCATATAATCAATAGAAAAAGTAGAAAAATCAGCACTCACCATTTAGTTAAAAATAGTGTGCTTTATTTCATGTGGCGGGACAATCTTTTTAGAAAAGCAGGTGGAGCAGGGAGATGGATCAGGACAACAGCCGTTTCGCGCCTATCCAAGTATTACTTAACTAAATGGTGAGTGCTGATTTTTCTACTTTTTCTATTGATTATACCAATCATTTTAATACACCTTCCCACCTGCGTGTTTTCCATCTATCTCTATCCCCCTCCTCTTTGATTGACAGCTCTGGCTTCATAGAGCCAGTGAATGGTGGAGATAGATGGAAACCAAGCAGGTGGGAAGGCGTATGTAAATGATTGGCCCCACCATGATGCACTGAGCGCCTGTACTTAGTTTCAACAGTCATTCTGTGCTGACAGAGTCCTTATAAAGGCATTGAGGGTAGGTCACATTATTGTTATGAGCCCTTTGAGCGGGGGAGCCCCCATGCTGAATAGTGCAACAACTTTCCTACCATCCCACTTCATATACAGCAGAGGTCAAGAATTTTTGTATGATGCGGGCTCACATGCTGAGCTCACTCCATACCCGGTCAGTGCTGGCTGTTTTACACAGCAGACACCAGCTAGAAAGTGCTGTGATTGGCAATAACTTTGAATGTCGCTCTTTAATACTTACTAAACACAAAACTACAATTTAGATGAACCCTTGCTTGCTGTAAGTGAAGCCTTTATTATTCACTTATTAGAAAGGTCTGCAGATAAGATAATATCCGGCCTTCAATGTAAAATGGAAATATGATAACAAGATGGGGTCCTGATTATCACCAGGGGGTAATGTAGGTATCACACAGGATTAGTTGTATTTAGTTCTACTCAGATGTTCCGACACAATTATTATTGTATATGTACAAGCGACACAGTGATAAATCTCGCTAAGTAAACTTTACTTCCAAATCGATGTCAATATATAAATAGCACAAATTGATGCACTCAGATCAAAAGTACTGATGCTGCAGTGCTATGTTTGAGTGTTAATGTACAGTTGTCCATTTTAGTCTACAACCCACGTTATTCCTGCATCACACCAATCAGATAAGTTGCACATACAACCCCAAGGAGCCTCACTGATCAACTTCATATGTGTACACTAGTTTGAACAAGTAGAGAACAAAATAGATCAAATAAAAAAAAATGTCCCAGTTTTTCTCCCTAACTATTTGCCCTACCTACTCAGTGAGGTTGGTACACCCAGGTTAATAATATGGCGTCCCCTTTCAACAGTGACTGACCTTGGGACACCCTAGTAAAACCCTAGTGTTCAAATCAATTGTCCTTCCAATTCCAATATCTTTAGATACAATAAGTGACTCGTTACAATAACTATTTGACAGCCACAATGGATAAATGCTTATGAGTCCTGTAGACCTGTAGAGTGCATGCTTATATGTCCGGAGCTTTTCAGTTACATTCATCAGGGAACATCTGAGAGTCAAATGGTGGATGACAGTGGTAGCACCATGGATGTAGATATTGCACTTACAGCAGTTTAACCGTTCAGATACCATGGTAAACAATGACCATTGCATCTAAGTGGTTAGATTGTCGGGGGGAGGGGAGGGGTGGGTTCTGGGAGTGGCAATTTGGATCTTCATTATAGTGCCTCTGGATTTCTATGTACGTTTGTGTCCCCTGTGTGGGGAGGTAGTGGGTATAACCTTGGGAAGAGAAGTGAGTCACGCGCTCCTGCGCCTTCTGATGTGTCTGCCACTACCTCCCTCCACAGGGGCCACAAAGTCTTACTACCTCTAAGGACAAAGCTTCCAAGAGCGATTGTACGAATAAGACCCAGGATTGGGTGGAAATGTTACTTATGTCGCTTCAACATCCTGCACCAAATAATTCTCTCTGAACATATATCTGCCTACCTACACGTGGATTGAAATAAATGAATTTGCATTTTGAAATAAGAGTGTGCGGTGAATTTTCCTGACTTTCTGTAGCTGAAATTGGCAAGAAAAGCCAATTTCCATGCTGATTCCGCATCTATGTGGATTAAGTTAAAACTCATCTATTTTGCCGGTACTCTAAAAAACTGCTTATTAGTAGCAGATAATCTGCATATAAAATCAGCTATTCTATTCACATGCCCCCTGATCAAGAAAGGGTGAAACATGCATTATACCCTTTAACCATACAGTACTTGCTTCTTAATTGCGCTTGCATTAGACACTTTGCAAACAGATATCCGACTCACCTTGTTTGAGGGTTTCAATGATTCTCAGCACGAAAATGCCTCTCCTGCCCCTTGTGGCCAAAGACGGCATAACAAATAGAAGATTTCCCAGCCAATTCTTGATTAAAATATTTCAAAAACTTTTATTCCATATTGTAAAAAATTGCCACTCACAATAAATCCAAGCATGATGTAGTTTCATAATGGATATTTTGTGATATATATATTGCCTCTTTTTTTTTTTTGTTTGTTGGTTATTTGATATTCTCAAGGCATACAGTATCTCCAGCGACCTCCTGTGACTCCTTTTGTTGGTATTTATTTTCTCATCTCTTCATGTAGCTAAAGCTTTTCAATACATTACCTTAAATATTGTACCATGCATGTGTTCTATTTCCTGACTTCTCAGCAATAAATTTCCTTTTTTTTTTTTTGTAATAATTACATATGCTGTAAAATACTGACCTGTAACTGCATAGTCTGCCCAGGAATACTTGTGATTGATGTGGTGTAGTACCAGCATTTATCCTATAGGAGGTGAAATTTCTATAAAAAAAAAAAAAAAATCTATAGTAAGTATAAGATAGCCTTGTAATGTACTCATTCATTTATAATAATAATTAGTACCTCATTAGTAACTCATTAATGGGACTTACCTTTTTTAATGGTAATACCTTCTCTGTCAGTTAAAGACCTGTAATGTGTTATTGATGTACAGTAGTACTTATATCCTGCCCTGCTCTTCCGTCCAAAATGCCTTGTGCCATCCGATTCTTGGATCAGCTCACCGGTGTATCATTAAACATTTGGTGAATTATTAAACATAAGATTAAAGGGGGGACATGTTTTGAGTGTTTTATAGCTCTATAGTTCAGGGTGAAACTGGGATTTCAGATGAAGCTTCGTATCCCCACCCCTTTGCATGAAGCTCCATTCGGTGTGTACAGGGAATCATCGGCAGTCTGTTTTCAGCCTGCAGAAGGTGGTGACGGGATCAGCAGGGAATGGGATACGTTCCGACACTTTCAGCCGGACCTGTTCTCCTAGGGAAATAAGCAGTGATTGGTATGATTGTAGATCCGATTACTAGGCGCCTTCGGACACAACTCTCTATATTTGTGGATCTATAACTCCATAAAACATTTGTGCCAAAGACTCATTCTCACTGACAGCGCGTAAGTACGAGCAGCAAATGTATTACTTTATAACTGTGCCTAATGCATTAAGAATTGGCTTTGGGGCCGTGGATGAGACAGAGATCAGGATACAGATGTAGCAAGGCTGAGTTTGTCGTTTGGCACAACTCTTCAGGATATCACAATGTGTTATGTCATTTTTCCATATGACTTAACTCGATGCAAAAAGTATAGAGTTAAATGACACTTTCAGCTCTGCTACTTCTATGGTTGTAGTTTAAGTGGCTGTCACTGAGGATAATACCGGTGACCGTCTTGGAAGGAGCAGCTTATCCACTTAGCAAAAAACGCAACTCCTGAATCTCCGCTGTGTACCTTGTTTTGCCTAATAGAGAATAATTGAATTTAGTCTGATTAGCAGCTACTACTGTATATGACCTTATTTCTGGGGCGGTGGGCGAGATTTAAACCTGTGCTCATAAGGGACATTCAGCCTTTCACGTCCATTGATTTTCTAGCTCATCAACTGTAACTTGATCACAGAAGCTTTTCTAGAATTTTAGACTTTAGTCTGGATTTTGTACAAAATGTTTCAGTTGGGATGAAATTCCTGCCCGATATTTGTACTATTAATTATTTACGCCGTCGGTATCACATGGAAAAACACAATGGGCGGCCGTGATATATCACTTTTAGTAACTCAAACATTGAAAGGAAGCCTAGCAGGTCATTTGTGGATCCAGCGAGAGTTGAGTGTGGTTGACGTTTTCATACCTGACCCTACCTCATCGTGACCTCAGATAAATTATAATGGGATATGGGCTTGGTGAAAGCTCTGTGGGTACTGAAGCACTTAGCGAGAAAGGCCACTAATGTCTCTTAACTAGTACTCCCATCAGTCAATGTGCAGAAAAATAATAGTTAATGTAATATTAATTGATTCTTGACATTCGTTAATTTTGAGCAGAAAAACGTAAATGTTTGATCTGACCTGCATTTGTCATTGTCCCCATTATCTCTGCTGGGACAAACAGCAATTCATAAGCTTCTAGTCTCCTATGTTTTAATCATACTCATAATGGTGATGATAAAGATGTCGCATTGCATGTAAACCACTCAGTAAGTCACTTAACTTTGGTTGGATTCAGTTTGTGGTCCGAGTCCTGTGTCTAAATACCCTTAGTGACATATAAATGCCCTCATACGTGGCAATAAATAAACTATTGTGCACAGCAAACAAGTAAAATAGTTGTACTTTTATTAAATATTAAAAAAATACACATAAAAAGGGAGAGGGGGGAGGCAAAACATACTCCAGCATAGACGTAAAAATACTTAAAACCACAATACCAACCCATCACATACCAATAGTTTGAACTGGACCCATGGCCAGAAATTCACCAACAAAAGGGGGGACCAATTACCATGTACTCAAGAACCTGAGACCCTCAGCAAACTTTTCTTCCCAATCCCTGTCAGAGAAATGGATAAGAAACATGTGCAACTGAAATAAAGAGAGTAATGAGAGAATGCAGCAAATAATGCAATATTCAATATGGATGTCAACTGGAGCCAGAACGCGGGGTAAGGATCCCAGTAGTGGAATCAGGAGGAAGCCATAAGAATAGCCCTATATGTATTGCTGCAGAATCACAGCTTCATCGGGATTGACTCCATGGATAGAACTTTTGCCTGAAATAAAGCTTTATCCATTTTTGGGGGTCAAAGTGTAACTATCATTTAAAGGGAATGTGAAAGCAGGTTTTTGCTCCCTCATCTGAGAGCAGCATAATGTAGGAAAAGAGACACTGATTCCAGCGATGTATCACTTAATTTACTGGGTTCAGCAGATGTGACACAATCAGAGTTCTTAGATGTATCAGGAAGCAGAGCTGAGAAAGCTAATCCCTCCCACACCAGGCTCTGTATGTACATTGTCTATTGACAGTGAGCTGCTTATCACAGGAGGGGGTGTGGTCGGACTGCTTGGCATGAGGCAGCTAGTCACAGCAATGATAATGTCCTGGTTATAAAACATTCACTGTAAGTAAACAACAGCACACAGCCTGTTAAGTGACACATCGCTGAAATCTATGTTTTAACCCCTACCTCATGCTGTCCTCAGATTACATAACAAAACTTGCTGACAAATTCCCTTTAAGGAGAAGTTTCAGCAGAATGTCTTTTTCTGCCTCTATCTCCTCCTCCCCCTCCCCTTTCCATAGAATCTTATAAGCACCATCTGTCATCACCTATCTTAGTAATGAGAAAGTCTGTTTTCACTGAATACAGATTTTACCCATGAATTGAAAATAAAAGATGAATCCAGGAGGATAGAGAAGAACATATTTTCTGATAAGATATATTACAAAGTTGGTTATTTCCATATGTAATATTGAGTTAGAAAATAGTTGTAGAAATTAAAATGACAACTACTCTTTTAAATACTTCCTAGGCAAAGAGAGACATCTGCTGGGGCAGCCATGAGCATAATTAATCACTGAATATAGGGACCTGCTTGGAATTGAAAGTTTTGTTTGCTTTCAAATTATAACTATTAGTTTTGTGAATGATGCTGCCCATTCTTTGTACCCTTCTCACTGAAGTCTAAAGACTATCGTGCCATTATGTATTATGGCTATTTTCTCCATGTGTCTAGCAGAGGAGATGCAGTATGGCATTCTCCCAAAATCTATCAGAAAAGTGCAGGGACGCTAAATGAGAAAGTATAAATGTCGGTGGAGCCGCCAATTGTCCTCATTCACTTTGCTGGCATCAGGAAACCCTTCAGGTTTTGTGACAAATCTGCACTGAAAATACATATCAACAATGCAACGTGCGCACACAGACTTAAAGTTACTCTGCTGCTTACCTGTTGATACCTCACAGCTGGTTTACCTGTTGATACCTCACAGCTGGTTTACCTGTTGATACCTCACAGCTGGTTTACCTGTTGATACCTCACAGTTGGTTTACCTGTTGATAACTCACAGTTGGTTTACTTTACCTTCTGATACCTCACAGTTGGTTTACCTGTTGATAACTCACAGTTGGTTTACCTGCTGATAACTTATAGTTGGTTTACCTGCTGATAACTCACAGTTGGTTTACCTGCTGATAACTCACAGTTGGTTTACCAGCTGATAACTCACAGTTGGTTTATCTGTTAACAACTCACCATTGGTTTACTGTTCTGTCAAACTACAGATAACACGTTATGTTTCATTTAGATGGGTAGAGAATCGCTGAAAGAGCATTCATAAGTTAAGAACGCTTGTTTATGGTTATCGGCACTTGAAAAAATTCCGGCCATTTCCCAACGGACAAGCAACACATCAGTTCGTCAGGTGATTAGATCGTTCATGCTGCCTAAAAATTATCTTCATGGGCAGCATATCCCCCCCATGTAAATAGGCCTATAAACAAGCTCCAATTAAGTTGTAAGTAGTTGATTGGCGATCATTAACCGACTGTGATCGGTCTGTCTGAAGGGTCCTTTATACCGACAAACCCATTGCTGCTGCATCAGTAAAACTCTGACAGGCTCTGTTCTACTGCGTTACTGCTGCTACAAGACTGTTTAATACTTTTATAAGTGTATAATAAATCACTTTATTAGAAGATGATTTCTACTTGAACTATTGCTCTGCATAATAAATAATATGATGCATCTATTCCAAACAACTACTGAAATAATACGTTCTGCACATTATAGGCGCTCTCAGCCAAATGACGATCTTGAGCAATCACAGTGGATGTCTCTAGGTCTTGTGTCTTATACACGTTCTGAGCATTTGTTTGGCATTGGACCATGTCTGAAGGACGTGATATCGTATCAAAGGAAGTGTCCTGTGTTACTGAGTGCTGACATTACAGGGTGTCTGAGGGAGCTGTCGGGATTGACAGGATATCATGTGTCATGTGAATCATCATTCCTGGACAAGTCGTTATGCCTGAGAATTCCTTACAGGGTATCCTTAATTAATTGCAAATTTCTCCTGGTGCAATAATATGTATGTATGTATATACATATATACACTGCTCAAAAAAATAAAGGGAACACTCAAATAACACATCCTAGATCTGAATGAATGAAATATTCTCATTGAATACTTTGTTTTGTACAAAGTTGAATGTGCTGACAACAAAATCACACAAAAATCATCAATGGAAATCAAATTTATTAACCAATGGAGGCCTGGATTTGGAGTCACCCCCAAAATTTAAAGTGGAAAAACACACTACATGCTGATCCAACTTTGATGTAATTGCAAGGGGGAAGACCAGGGTGTAAGTACTTTCAGAACAAGGGATCCGGAACTGCCGGGGCCGTGCCTCTGGTTGCAGGGGGAAGACAGACTGCAAGCACAGGAGTCAGGTGACCGGGAAGCTGGGGGGCGTGTTCAGAGCGAGAGCTCAGGGGTCAGGTGACCGGGGAGCTGGAAGCGTGTCTAGGAAGAGGGAGAAAAAGGAGGTTTGCGTGGGAAAGCAGGGAGTTGACAGTTGGAGTCAAGCCCCGCTAGAGGGAGAAGAGACACCGGGTCCGTGGAGCCAAGCAAGTGAGGTGCAGTGTTATGGACTAGGGGCTCAGTGGGTCAAACCGGAGACCACCCACTGCCACCAGAAGACGGAGCATTGTTTAGGCGGGGAAGCCAGAAGAAAACAACACCGGCATCAGCCGGCAACTGCCTTGTGGGGAGCAAGAGTCATCTAAGTGTAAAACTGCCGATTACAACCGTGTGGACTCTGCTACATCCAGACAAACTGTGAATTGTTGTTTATAGTTTGTTACCTACTACTCCCCTTGTTGTCCCCATATTTCCCCTGTTACTCCCTGAGTGGAGATTGACCCTGTTACAATAAATCCCCCCTGTTTATTAACCCTGTACTGGCTGCTCTGTGTTTCTGTGTCACTGCATCTAAAGTACCTGTGTTACATTTGGCGTAGTCGGCAGGATGCCATCTTTAGGCACAGACACTGCAGATCAGTCCCTCATGAGAGCCCCTAGATCTAGCTTGCTGCTGGGGGCCATGCTCAGCAATCTCCCAAAGTTCACCGGGGACAATATGATACTGTGGGACTGGGTTGAGAGAGTTAGGAGTATGTTACGTATGCATCCGATGACCCCAGCTATGCAAGCTGAAATAGCCCTACTGGCCCTGGATGGCGAGGCCCAGCACTCCGTGATGTACCGCCCTCCCTATGACCGGGATACTGTAGAAAAAGTGGTGCGGATATTGGAGGAGATGCATGGGGATCCCACCAATGTAGGCGAGCTGAGGATATGGCTGTTTCACCAAGTGCAGCAGGAGGGGGAGACTGTGACGCAGTATGTTAATGCATTACAGAGGGTGCATGCCTATATCACTAGAAAAGACGACATGGGGAATTTGGGAATGGGCCCGCCTGACGTGATCTTAAGGGACCAATTTGTGGCAGGCCTCAGGGATGTGCAGCTGAAGCAGGCCTTGTGGGAGCGCCTGCTCGCTAACCCACGTATGACTTTTCTAGAAGTGGGGGCGGAGGCACGTGTGAGAGTGCAGGAAATGGGGGTGACGGCCCTGGCAGGGATGGTCCAGAGTAATGAGGTACCCACCCACTTCTGCAGCTGAACCGGAATGGGCTCGAGAGATACGAAAGAAGATACAGGAGATGCAGGGTGAATGGTCCAGTCTCAAGAAGACCCCTGCACCGACACCAGAGATACCTGGATCGATTGCCCCAGTTAGGGAAAGAATTGAATTCAGGCCCCGCCCTGCAGAAGAGTTCCTTAGAGAAGTGAGGCAGCCCTACACAGACAGAGACACGACCTGCTGGAAGTGCGGAGGTGCAGGACATTACGCCAGGGGCTGTGCAAGCCGAGGGCGGCCCCTGTCTCTGCAGCCATTAAACTAACTGGCTCCGTGTTTGGGGGACACAGCCCGGAGCCTAAGGAAGGGGAAAGAAAAAGAGGAAGTCCCAAGGACCTAGTTTCCACCAGCCCAACTGTGTGGGCCGAAATAAGCGGTCGGGCTGTTCACTGCCTGATTGACACGGGATCCCAGGTGACTACGATGACAGAAGCCTACTTTCAACAGTGATTTCCAGAGGTAGTGCGGCCTTAATGGGGACAAGTAATTAGACTCACGGCAACTAATCAATTACCCATCCCGGTCGCAGGGGTGTTATGGATGAAGATCCGAGTGTATGGAAAAGATGTGGGAAAAAAAAGGGTCGTCTTGGTCGCAGGGGAAACCGGAAGTGGACCCCCGGTGACCCTCGGAATGAATGTGCTGAAAGAGATCGGGCAAATCCTGATTAGTGAGCCGAAGGAGATTCCTCTAGACCGTGGGACCCACGAACCCCCCAAAGGAGGGTTTTTCAACAATTAATCTGAGCAGCCCAGGATCAGGAGACATCGAGTGAAGGGAAGGTCCTGGGGAAAATAATAGTACCAGCAGCTACGGCGCTCACCTTACCGCCAGAACAAACTGTACTCACGTTACCCGCACGGGCTTGCACACCTCTTGAGGGGGTCGAAGTTCAGATAGAATCAACATCAACGGACAAAGTACCCCCTGGACTCCTGGTGGCTCGGACACTGACCACCGTCCATGGTGGCAATGTTATAGTGCGATGTGTTAATCTTGGCAAAGGTGATCTCACACTCCCTCCCAGGGTGGAAATAGCCCAGATTCTGGGAATGCCAGAGAAGTTGGTGCGACTTGATGTGGTACAGCTGTCCGCTGTACGAGGAGACCCCTGGACTCTGGCGGTCACCGTGCCGCCGGAATCCCACCGTGCTAGTGCGAAGGGGGGACGAAGAATCCTAGAACAAATGTGGGCTGAATTGACGGGACTTTCACCTCGACAGGTGCAGCAGGTTGAGGAGGTACTGAAGCGATACCAGGAAGTCTTTGCTCACCATGAGGATGATTTTGGTTGCACCGAAGCCATTACCGACGAGATTCCCACGGGGAGCGCTGCCCCAGTGTGGGAGAGATACCGGCAGATACCTCCCCAGATGTATAAAGAGGTTAATGAAATGCTAGCCCATATGTTACAGAATGGTGTGATACGGGAGAGTCAGAGTCCGTGGGCAGCCCTGATTGTCCTGGTCAGGAAGAAAGATGGGACCCTGCGGTTCTGTGTGGACTATAGATGACTGAATGCCTGTACAGTACTAGACTCTTACCCACTACCCCGAATCAAAGAGTCCCTGTCGCTCTTAGGGAAGGCAAGATACTTTTCATCCTTGGATCTGGCCAGCGGGTATTTGCAAGTGCCCGTGACCGAACATGACCGTGCGAAGACGGCGTTCATATTACCCATGGGACTGTTCGAGTTCAATCGGATGCCCTTCGGCCTGACTAACGCCCCTGGGACATTCCAGCGTCTGATGGAGAGGTGCCTGGGCGATTTGAACTTCGAGGCGACACTGATTTATCTTGATGACATAACTGTCTATGCCGCCACCTTCGAGGAGCACCTACAGCGACTGGAGCAAGTACTGAGTCGCCTACAGAGTCATGGCCTAAAGGTGAAGCCCCAGAAGTGCCACCTGTTCCGCAAACAGATCGAATATCTCGGTCATACTGTGTCCGGTGAAGGAGTCAGGCCCACCCGGGAAAAGGAGGCCGCCGTAGAGGAGTGGCCTACCCCGAAGACAGTGAAGGATGTTCGGGCCTTCCAGGGACTTGCTGGGTACTACCGAAGATTCGTGAAGAACTTCACCCACATAGCCAAACCATTGCTAGAGCTACTTAAAGGAGTGCCGGCGGGCTCCAAGAATCAGGCGATTCGGTGGGGAAGCAGCCAGGAAGAGGCCTTCTGTGCCCTAAAAATGGCCCTAACCGAGGCCCCAATACTTGCCTATGCGGATTTCTCCCAACCATTCATACTCCACACTGATGGGAGCCTACATGGTCTGGGAGCCGTGTTATCCCAAGTACAGGAGGAGAAAGAGCGCGTGACTGCATACGCCAGTCGCTGCCTTTACGACTCTGAGAGGAAACCAGATAATTATAGCTCTTTCAAATTAGAGTTGCTGGCTCTGGTTTGGGCAATGACCAAAAAACTTGCAGAGTATTTGTCCGGGTCTGAAGTACTGGTGAGAACAGATAACAACCCGCTGGCTCACCTGGAGAATGCGAAATTAGGGGCCCTGGAGCAGTGATGGGTGGCCCGCATGGCCAGGTACCGGTATAAGATCGCCTACCGGTCTAAGGCAGAGAATACTCACGCCGACGCCCTCTCCAGAGTGACATATGAAAGGCCTGATCATGACCGCGATGAAGATTTGGAGGCGGATGAGGTCCCTAGCTTCCGAAGTTTCGTGGGACTGCTGGTCGCGGCACAGGGACAGATCGGAGAGACGTCAGAAGAACAAGTGCTAGGGCTGCCAAGAGACGACTGGGTCCGACTTCAACAGACTGACAAAGAAGTCGCCCAATTACGTCAATGGGTGGGTTTGAGACAGGTCCCCAGTCAAAAGGAGAGGAGTACCCTGTCCCTGGGGGCTTTGAAAATGCTGGGACAATGGGAGAGACTTTGTTTGCGAGACGGGCTGCTGTATCGACGGGTACAGCTACTGCGAGAGTTAGAGATCACTTGGCAAGTGGTGATCCCAGAGAAGTTGGTCAGAGTAGTGGCTAAGGAGGCTCATGAACGAGGGGCTCACTTCGGACCAGAGAAGACATTTCTGTGGTTGCAGAGGCTGGTGTATCACCGAGCAACAATAGAAGACACTTGTCGAAGATGTCGGTGCTGTGAGCTGGTTAAGCCCCCGGAGCAGCAGGTCCCCATACAAACCATTGTGACTTCTGCCCCCTTGGAGGTGCTGATGATCGACTATTTGACTGTTGGACCGGCGCATCTCGGGTATGAACATTGTCTAGCGATGACAGACCACTTCACAAAGTTTGCGGTGGTGACCCCGACCAGAGACCAGACCGCCGAATCTGCTGCGCAGGCCATCTGCCGAGACTTCATTCGGGTGTATGGCTGCCCAAAGAGGATCCATTCCGATCCAGGCGCCTGCTTCCAGGGCCGGGTGATGGAAGAGCTGCACCGGTTGTACAGGATTGAGAAGTCACGGACTACTCCTTACCACCCTCAATGAAATGGGGTCTGTGAACGCTTTAATCGGACACTGATCCAAATGCTCCGCACTTTGGAGGAAGATCGGAAGGTACGATGGCCTAAGTTTGTGGCCGAGCTGGTGTGGGTCTACAACAATCGAGTGAACAGTACGACGAGGTTCACTCCTTATACCTTACTGTTCAGGCGAAAGGGGCGAGAGATTACCTAGTTAGAGCTAGACCCTAAGGAGGACTACCCACGGACGGGGATGTCTTCCTGGGTCCGGGAACACCGGCATCGACTGCAGACCCTCCGATGGTTGGTATAACAAAAGTTTCGGGAGCTCAAACATCATGAGACATTGCCTCTTCGAGGGACAGCTCTGAGGCCCGGGGAGTGGGTGTTGGTTCGAGACAGGCGGCCCCGAGGCAAATTGAGTAGGCGGTGGGAACGGACCCCGCACCGAGTGAAGTGCAGGGTTGGCGCTGAAGGACCTGTGTGTGAAGTTCAACCCGAGGGGGCTGAAGGAGCCCCTACCAGAGTGGTTCATCGTAGTATGCTGCGGCCCTGTCTGTCTAAAGATGACGAAGATGAAGAAGGATCACCTGCTTCTAGAGAGGGTCCTGTTACAGTTGCCCCAAGCCACGATGTGGATGAAGAAGAATTGTTGATTCTACCTCCGAGCCCCAGCACTCGATTACCTGCAGTCCCCAGTGCAGGCGGCGAGGGAACAGCATCGGTTGAAGCCACCGGGCAAGCGGAGATTGGGAATCCAAGTGTCCCTGCACCCCCCATCGGTCAAACTGAGTTACGCAGGTCAGAACGGACAACAGCAGAAGTGCCTCCTCACGTTACGAACAAGATCAGTTTATATGGCAACGTACCATCCAGGAAGTCCAAGAATGTGAACGTTTGGTGATGGAACTCTCGCCCGTGGAATGGCGAGTTAAAGGAGAGCGGGGGTGTAAGGGGGAAGCCCGGGTGTAAGTACTTTCAGAACAAGGGATCTGGAACTGCCGGGGCCGTGCCTCCGGTTGCAGGGGGAAGACAGACTGCGAGCACAGGAGTCAGGTGACTGGGAAGCTGGGGGCGTATTCAGAGCGAGAACTCAGTGGTCAGGTGACTGGGGAGCTGGAAGCATGTCTAGAAAGAGGGAGAAAAAGGATGTTTGCGTGGGAAAGCAGGAAGTTGACAGTTGGAGTCAAGCCCCACAGGAGGGAGAGGAGACGCAGGGTCCGTGGAGCCGAGCAAGTGAGGTGCAGTGTTATCGACTAGGGGCTCAGCGGGTCAAACCGGAGACCGCCCGCTTCCGCCAGAAGACGTGGAGCCGAGCAAGTGAGGTGCAGTCTTATGGACTAGGGGCTCAGTGGGTCAAGCCTGAAACCGCCCGCTACCGCCAGAAGACGGAGCATTATTTAGGCGGAGAAGCCAGAACAAAACAACACCGGCATCAGCCGGCAACTGCCTTGTGGGTAACAAGAGTCAGCTAAGTGTAAAACTGCCATTTACAACCGTGTCGACTCTGCTACATCCAGACAAACTGTGAATTGTCGTTTATGGTCTGTTACCTGCTACTCCCCTTGTTGTCCCCATATTTCCCCATATGTCCCCTGTTACTCCCTGCGTGGAGATTGACCCTTTTACAATAAATCCCCCCTGTTTATTAACCCTGTGCTGGCTGCTCTGTGTTTCTGTGTCACTGCATCTAAAGTACCTGTGTTACATAATGTCCTTAAAACAAGTCAAAATGAGGCTCTGTATTGTGCGTGGCCTCCACGTGCCTGTATGACCTCCCTACAACACCTGGGCATGCTCTTGATGAGGTTGCGGATGGTCTCCTGTGGGATCTCCTCTCAGACCTGGACTAAAGCATCCGCCAACTCCTAGACAGTCTGTGGTGCAACGTGACGTTGGTGGATGGAGCGAGACATGATGTCCCAGATGTGCTCACGGATTCAGGTCTGGGGAACGGGCGGGCCAGTCCATAGCTTCAATGCAGGAACTGCTGACACACTCCAGCCACATGATGTCTGGCATTGTCCTGCATTAGGAGGAACCCAGGGCCAATCGCACCTGCATATGGTCTCACAAGGGGTCTGAGGATCTCATCTCGGTACCTAATGGCAGTCAGGCTACCTCTGGCGAGCACATGGAGGGCTGTGCGGCCCTCCAAAGAAATGCCACCCCACACCATTACTGACCCACTGCCAAACCGGTCATGCTGAAGGATGTTACAGGCAGCAGATCGCTCTCCACGGCGTCTCCAGACTCTTTGACGTCTGTCACATGTGCTCAGTGTGAACCCGCTTTCATCTGTGAAGAGCACAGGGCGCCAGTGGCGACTTTGCCAATCCTGGTATTCTGTGGCAAATGCCAAGCGTCCTGCACGGTGTTGGACTGTGAGCACAACCCCCATCTGTGGACGTCGGGCCCTCATACCACCCTCATGGAGTCGGTTTCTAACCGTTTGTGCAGACACATGCACATTTGTGGCCTGCTGGAGGTCATTTTGCAGGGCTCTGGCAGTGCTCCTCCTGTTCCTCCTTGCACAAAGACAGAGGTAGTGGTCCTGCTGCTGGGTTGTTGCCCTCCTACGGCCCCCTCCACGTCTGCTGGTTTACTGGCCTGTCTCCTGGTTGCGCCTCCAGCCTCTGGACACTACGCTGACAGACACAGCAAACCTTCTTGCGACAGCTCGCATTGATGTGCCATCCTGGATGAGCTGCACTACCTGAGCAACTTCTGTGGGTTGTAGAGTCCATCTCATGCTACCACGAGTGTGAAAGCACAACCAACATTCAAAAGTGACCAAAACATCAGCCAGAAAGCATTGGTACAGAGATGTGGTCTGTGGTCCCCACCTGCAGAACCACTCCTTTATTGAGTGTGTCTTGATAATTGCCAATAATTTCCATCTATTGTCTATTCCATTTGCACAACAGCATGTGAAATTGATTGTCAATCAGTGTTGCTTCCTAAGTGGACAGTTTGATTTCACAGAAGTTTGATTTACTTGGAGTTATATTCTGTTGTTTAAGTGTTCCCTATATTTTTTTGAGCAGTGTATATATACACATAAACACTTAATATATACAGTACAGACCAAAAGTTTGGACACACCTCATTTAAAGATTTTTCTGTATTTTCATGACTTTGAAAATTGTACATTCACACTGAAGGCATCAAAACTATGAATTAACACATGTGGAATTATATACTTAACCAAAAAGTGTGAAACAACTGAAAATATGTCTTATATTCTAGGTTCTTCAAAGTAGCCACCTTTTGCTTTGATGACTGCTTTGCACACTCTTGGCATTCTCTTGATGAGCTTCAAGAGGTAGTCACCGGAAATGGTTTTCACTTCACAGTTGTGCCCTGTCAGGTTTAATAAGTGGGATTTCTTGCCTTATAAATGGGGTTGGGACCATCAGTTGTGTTGTGCAGAAGTCAGGTGGATACACAACTGATAGTCCTACTGAATAGACTGTTAGAATTTTTATTATGGCATGAAAAAAGCAGCCAAATAAAGAAAAACGAGTGGCCATCATTACTTTAAGAAATGAAGGTCAGTCAGTCCGAAAAATTGGTCAAACTTTAAAAGTGTCCCCAAGTGCAGTTGTGAAAACCATCAAGCGCTACAAAGAAACTGGCTCACATGAGGACCGCCCCAGGAAAGGAAGACCAAGACTCGCCTCTGCTTCTGAGGATAAGTTTATCCGAGTCACCAGCCTCAGAAATTGCAGGTTAACAGCAGCTCAGATTAGAGACCAGGTCAATGCCACACAGAGTTCTAGCAGCAGACACATCTCTTCAACAACTCTTAAGAGGAGACTTTGTGCAGCAGGACTTCATGGTAAAATAGCTGCTAGGAAACCACTGCTACGGACAGGCAACAAGCAGAAGAGACTTGTTTGGGCTAAAGAACACAAGGAATGGACATTAGACCAGTGGAAATCTGTGCTTTGGTCTGATGAGTCCAAATTTGAGATCTTTGGTTCCAACCACTGTGTCTTTATGCGACGCAAAAAAGGTGAACGGATGGACTCTACATGCCTGGTTCCCACCGTGAAGCATGGAGGAGGAGGTGTGATGGTGTGGGGGTGCTTTGCTGGTGACACTGTTGGGGATTTATTCAAAATTGAAGGCATACTGAACCAGCATGGCTACCACAGCATCTTGCAGCGGCATGCTATTCCATCCGGTTTGCGTTTAGTTGGACCATCATTTATTTTTCAACAGGACAATGACCCCAAACACACCTCCAGGCTGTGTAAGAGCTATTTGACCAAGGAGAGTGATGGTGTGCTACGCCAGATGACCTGGCCTCCACAGTCACCAGACCTGAACCCAATCGAGATGGTTTGGGGTGAGCTGGACCGCAGAGTGAAGGCAAAAGGGCCAACAAGTGCTAAGCATCTCTGGGAACTCCTTCAAGATTGTTGGAAGACCATTTCTGGTGACTACCTCTTGAAGCTCATCAAGAGAATGCCAAGAGTGTGCAAAGCAGTCATCAAAGCAAAAGGTGGCTACTTTGAAGAACCTAGAATATAAGACATATTTTCAGTTGTTTCACACTTTTTGGTTAAGTATATAATTCCACATGTGTTAATTCATAGTTTTGATGCCTTCAGTGTGAATGTACAATTTTCATAGTCATGAAAATACAGAAAAATCTTTAAATGAGAAGTTGTGTCCAAACTTTTGGTCTATACTGTACATTAGTGTAATGACTTATATTGCACATCCTAACTTTATTTGTGACTGTTGCTAAAGAATTCTCTGGAAATCATTCTCATCCGTTTCCATTTAAAAGGATCCTGTCAGTAATGGTTCACATATAGAAGTAGTGGTATGGCTGTATAGGCCCTTGTCCCTTTAATAACGCTGATATCTGTCTTCTAGAGATCCGATGTACCAGTCATTATAAATCTAGTGTTGATGCCATAAAAAGATAAGGCTAGAAGTACATTGGCGGCGTGTCAATGTCCTTGCACTGTTTTTTTTAAGTTGGGGAACAAACGACTATTCTGCCATACCCCTACTCCCATATGTAAATTATCCTGACAGGTTCCCTTCCCAGAGACGCCAAGAGGTATATTAATACTTATTCTTAAAATGGACCAGCCAAAGTACATTGGGTACTCCATAAAACATACTGACGGGGCACAAAGGAAAGAATAAAGGTTAATTAAAAGATGTCGAGCCCATTTAGAAACTTGATGAAAAATCAAATTTAATAGTAATCCTTCCCATTGTCTCCTGGATTTTATTGCATTTAACCTTGCTAGTTTTTGCTTGTGCTGGTGTTACAGAATGATTTTCCATAGAGCAAAAATGTCAGCTGTCCACCAGCGTTCAGCAAATAACATCTATATTTATCATATTTTTTGCTGTTTCACTTATTGTAATTGTTTTACATTGGGGAACATAGAAAATAGTATATTACTGCTTGAAATCCAGTTACCAATCAGTTCTTAAAGGGTTTTTCTACTTTGCTCAATCCCATTTTATTAAAAGGATTCTTTAACTTTAAAGGGGTGGTCAGAAACACAATTTAATTTGCATCCTAAATGCCTATCTATTTAATGCGATAATATAATCTATTTTCTAATATACTTTAATTAAAAATTCCCTAGCATTCCCTAGCTTCACTATTTTCTTTTTTTTTCTTTTTACTACTTCCTTTTTTGATGACGCTTCGTTTGAATATCTCAGTGCATGCTGGGATACTCAACCAAAGTGTCATCAGGGGGCAGAGGCTATGGCCATTGTAGCAGTCTTTGCCCCCTCCCTGAAATGAAGTGTCATCAGTGACACCCATTTCAAGGGCTGAGCAAGTCCCTGCTCTGATCAGAAGTAATGTGATTCTTGTCACTGTGCAATATGTACAGTGGGTACGGAAAATATTCAGACCCCTTTAAATTTTTCACTCTTTGTTTCATTGCAGCCATTTGGTAAATTCTAAAAAGTTCATTTTTTTTTCTCATTAAAGTGCACTCTGCACCCCATCTTGACTGAAAAAAAAAATGTAGAAATTTTTGCAATTTTATTAAAAAAGAAAAACTGAAATATCACATGGTCATAAGTATTCGGACCCTTTGCTCAGTATTGAGTAGAAGCACCCTTTTGAGCTAGTACAGCCATGAGTCTTCTTGGGAATTATGCAACAAGTTTTTCACACCTGGATTTGGGGATTCTCTACCATTCTTCCTTGCAGATCCTCTCCAGTTCCGTCAGGTTGGATGGTGAACATTGATGGACAGCCATTTTCAGGTCTCTCCAGAGATGCTCAATTGGGTTTAGGCCAGGGCTCTGGCTGGGCCAGTCATGAAGGGTCACAGAGTTGTTCTGAAGCCACTCCTTTTTTATTTTAGCGGTGTGCTTAGGGTCATTGTCTTGTTGGAAGGTGAACCTTTGGCCAAGTCTGAGGTCCAAGCCCTCTGGAAGAGGTTTTCATCCAGGATATCTCTGTACTTGGCCGCATTCATGTTTCCTTCAATTGCAACCAGTTGTCCTGTCCCTGCAGCTGAAAAACAGCCCCATAACATGATGCTATCACTACCATGTTTCACTGTTGGGATTGTATTGGACAGGTGATGAGCAGTGCCTGGTTTTCTCCACACATACCACTTAGAATTATCACCAAAAAGTTCTATCTTTGTCTCATCAGACCAGAGAATCTTATTTCTCATAGTCTGGGAGTCCTTCATGTGTTTTTGAGCAAACTCTTTGCGGGCTTTCATATGTCTTGCACTGAGAAGAAGCTTCCGTCGGGCCACTCTGCCATAAAAGCCCTACTGGTGGAGGGCTGCAGTGATAGTTGACTTTGTGGAACGCTCTCCAATCTCCCTTCTGCATCTCTGGAGCTCAGCCACAGTGATCTTGGGGTTCTTCTTTACCTCTCTCACCACGATTGATCAGTTTGGCTGGACGGCCAGGTCTAGGAAGACTTCTGGTGGTCCCAAACTTCTTCCATTTAAGGATTATGGAGGCCACTGTGCTCTTAGGAACCTTGAATAATGCAGAAATTCTTTTGTAACCTTGGTCAGATCTGTGCCTTGCTACAATTCTGTCTCTGAGCTCCTTGGGCCGTTCCTTTGCGCTCATGATTCTTATTTGGTCTGACATGCACTGTGAGCTGTGAGGTCTTATATAGACAGGTGTGTGCCTTTCCAAATCAAGTCCAATCAGTTTAATTAAACACAGCTGGACTCCAATGAAGGAGTATAACCATCTCAAGGAGGATCACAAGGAAATGGACATGTGACTTAAATATGAGTGTCTAAGCAAAGGGTCTGAATACTTATGACCATTTGATATTTCAGTTTTTCTTTTTAATAAATTTTCAAAAATGTCTACATTTCTGTTTTTTTTTTTCAGTCATGATGGGGTGCAGAGTGTACTTTAATGAGAAAAAAAATGAACTTTTTAGAAGTTACCAAATGGCTGCAATGAAACAAAGAATGAAAAATTTAAAGGGGTCTGTACAGTGACAGTGCACTCGATCACTGGCTCTGATCATGAGTCGGCAAGAGAGCGCACTGTCAATGCGCGTTTTAAGAAGAATACCCGGCGTGCAGAGACTAGTGCCACCCTCGCAAGTGATATCACTCTGCTGGGACTGTAACCCCACAACAAGTGTTTACTTTTCTTACAGCACTTCCACAAGGTAAATGAAACAATTTACTAATACAATCAGTAATTTAAGTTACCGGAATATCTAGCTAATCCATGGACTTGTTGAGCATCTCTTACTTTAAAGGACTCAAAGTAGGAACTCTCCACTTTATCTAAAGGATGGTGGTCTTGAATGAAAAACTTTTGTCTTTGAATTTCTAAACCCCCAATAGGCCACTTGAAAATAGGTTGCCTAAGCCAGAAAAACACCTTTAAATTTATTCAGCTTTTATACCATTTTATGGACTGGTTAAACAGCTGCTGCTAACATTGCAATGCTTTCAGAGTATATCTTCTAGTTTTTACAAGAATATTTAGGTTGTGTGCCCACTATGCGTTTTTTAAGCGTTTCCGTAGCGGCAATTCCACTGCAGAAGCACTTAAAAAACGCATGGTAGAAGGCCTGCCATGTTCCCCAATGATAATCCGCATGTGCTGTACACATGCTGCGGAAATTTCCGCTGCGGATTATCATTGCGCAAAAAAACGCAGCACTACCAATTATTTTGCAGAAGCGCTGCGTTTTCGCCGCCATTGACTTGCATTGAAATGCTTGGATTCCGCATCACTGGATCTGTACATGCGGAATCCAAGCGTTTCAATGTGCGGATGGTACCTGGGTCTGGAGGAGACAAGACTCTCCGCCGGACCCGGGTACCATAGAACCTGTAAAAAAAGAATAAAATAAAAAATAAATATAATGCTTACCTTCTGATGGCCCCCGGTGTGCTTGTCTTGGCTCGCCTGCAGATCGCAGTGGACTGAAGGACCTGCGCTGACGTCATTTAGTCATGTGACGGCAGGTCCTTCAGTGTAGTGTACCGCAAGCTGCCGGCAAGCCGAGACTCATCGGATAAAGACTCTGAGGGCCATCGGAAGGTAAGTATGGATTTATTTTTTTATTTTTTAACATTCTTTATGGTCACACTATATAAATCCATGCCGGTTGCATGGATTTATATAGTGTGACCAAGTTGTCAAGCACTTTCCAAGTGATGCTAAAATCTCTTGGAAAGCGCTTGTCAACCCGCATGCGGAAATGCAAGTGAAGAACGCTTCACATCCGCATGTCCCTGGCAGGAAAAACGCATGTACAATCCGCATGTACAATCCGTATCCGTTTTTTCTGCCAGGGAGATGCAGAAATGCTCGGGAAAAAAATCCGAAGCATTTCTGCATCGTGGGCACATAGCCTAAGGCAGATTTGTCATTTGTAAACCTAGAAACCTCTATGGGATCCATAATGGCAGCCATATTGGCTGTCACCCATCTTTGCCAGAAACATTAGATCACTCTTTAAGAGTTTGTATACTTGTGATTGTTTTTGTATTTAGTGACTAAAGCTTTTTGAAGATCTCACCTGAATAACTTGTTGGAGAAGTTTTTTTAGACATGGTGTAGTATAGGTTATTGTTAATGCACGGATGATCGCCAGGTATTACATAAACCACCTCTTTGTCTGTGTTACTATTTATTGCAGAGTTTTTTTGCAAGATTTAATTTTTGCAGACCGTAAACAATTTTGTTTAGCCCGGATGAATAGATTTTGGATGTTTTCCATTGTGGTATTTTTCACAGCCCGACACACGACTTGTTTAGGGTGCTCATCGGTGGTAGTGACATATGCTGGTTCTGCTGTTGGACAAATCACAAGTAAGAATAGCATTCTGCTTCACTTGAGGTCTATGTACATTGGCATTATATGAATAAGTCTGCAAACCCTCTATGGCAGACGTGGTGCTGAAACTTACAATAGCACTTAGCTTTTGTCAACAGCACCTGTCATTCCTGAATGATTTTGTCTGCTCTCACATAATTAATGAGATTGGCGAAACCAGTAAAGATGAGGGAAATAGTAAGGTCCTGAAGATATGTTTATTTTAATTCTGGTTCTAACTTGATTTCCAATAACACTGGTACTGGATGCAAGATGTTGAAAATCCTCACGCTGTGCAATCATTACAGCGTCTACTTGTTTTAAAGAAAAAGTTTTTATCCCAAAAGTAATATATTACCAATGAGAAAACACTCAGATGTTCTGTTTTGATCTCCATCTTTAAAAGCATCCCCCACCTTGCTTACTAATCTCTTCTTTCATACGTCTTCTCTATCCATCCTTTGCTTCATTCTAAGCTCAGACAGATAATCCCAGTCCAGGGGAATTGTTATAAAAAATCATTAAAGGCGTTTTCCCCAAATTGCAAGTTATCTCCTATCCGCAGGATAAGGAATATCTTGCTGAACACTGGGGGAACCAACTCTGGAGCCTGCAGGAATCCTGAAAACATGCGTCTGCAGAACCTCTTGTTGAATGAAGGAGAGATGTGCATGCTCGACCCGTGATTCATTGTCTATGTGACTGCTGAAGAAAGCGAGTACAGCGCTAGACTGTTTCCAGTGGTCCCCTGGACGATGAGTGGAATCAAGGTGAATCATGCGCACCTCTGCTCCAGTCAAAAAGCTGCTCTGTAGACCTCTGTTCTCGGGTAACAGGTGCTGTTTTTAGAATTGCTGGGGATCCCAGCAGATAGATCCCTATCAATTAGCAAGTCATTCATTGCCTATCTATCATGTGTATTGTGGAGAGCTTGCAATTTTGGAAAAACTCCTTTGTAGGTCTGCATGAAGCTCCTTTCTTTTTCTATAACGATTAGCTGAATTAGGGACAATGCTCCTTATACTACACACCTAAAGTGCTACAGATGCTTAGTATTAAGTAATACCACACTTTCAGTGTCCTAGAAGCCCCTCTTCTTTTATCAAAGAAGTTCCCCATCAACTGGGGTTACTACAGTATAAAGCCAGATTGCACCAATAACTGCAAAAACTCATGATCCTCAAAGTTTCTCTTCCAAAAGAAGTTCCAAAGTAGCTGGAATTTATTGATACTGTAATTCCTTCTAAATTGTCTATTATCTCACATGAAATAGTGTCTAGTAATTCCAGCATGGCTCTTATGCTGTAGTGGTTGCATGATTAGTCAGTTAACTTTCCAACTGTGTTCTGTGATGATGCTGTACGAACACAGATTCCCACAGGAAAGTGTCAGATTTATTAAACAGTATTACAAGATTATTATTATTATTAGATTGTCTAATTTTCAGCAATTTTTTTTGCAGAATGTAATTTTATGTTAAATAAGAAGTTGATCAAATAATTTCGATGTAATAATGTAGTTTAATAATTTCTCACACCTTTATTGCTGCCATGTTTTTGAATGTACAAGACTTACCTCTTTCTTTATGTCATATCTAATTAAAACTGTACAAGTTATTTATTCAATTAAACCCGAATTCCATAAATAATTAAAATATCCACAGGATATACTATAAATGTCGGTTAGGTTCCCACCTATCAGGAGAGACCAGCGTTTGCCGTTTCATAGTGTCTGCTTTCTTTAGAGACTTTAATGAAGATGTGACCACACAATTGTGTGGCCCTGTCCAATAAAGACTATGGGATTTCCAAAAGAACCATTGACTGGTATTACTGCATATTAAATAAATGAAAGGGTGGTTTGTGGCTTTTGCACAAGATATAGATGCTGTATATGTATAATTACATCTTGCTCTATGTATACACAATTGCAAAAACTTTGCTTCAGTTGCACAAGATAATCTATACAGAACTTTCAAGCAGCTTACTATACCAGAAGACTCATTTTTTGCTTCATTGATTCTTACTATGCAAGTATAAATTTTAGCATGATTATTTTGGATGCCGTTAAAGGGAACCTGTCATCTGATTCATGCTGCCTAAACCACAGGCAACATGAATCAGATGCTGGCTGCACAATTGCAGCCAGGTATAGTTTTCTCTGAAATGCCAGAGAATTTTGCAGGTGACTGACAGGTCTCTTCCTCTGTAAACATGGAGGAGAGATCAGTCAATCATCTGGAGTGGCGCTGGGAAGAGTTGGCAGGTGGTCTCTGGTTCATTAAAGAATTCTTTCTCTGAAACACCAGAGCAAGATGCATGAAATGCCAGAGCGTGATGCAGGTGATTGACAGGTCTCTCCCTCTGTAAACATGGAGGAGAGATCAGTCAATCATCTGGAGTGGCGCTGTGAAGAGCCGGCAAGGGGGTCTCTGGTTCTTTAAAGGATACTTTCTCTGAAATGCCAGAGCGTGATGCATGTGATTGACAGGTCTCAATCTGTAAACACGAAGGATAGATCAGTCAATCACCTGGAGTGGCGCTGGGAAGAGCCGGCAAGGGGTCTTTGGTTCTTCAAAGATTATTTTCTCTGAAATTCCAGAGCAATATGCTGGTGACTGACAGGTCTCTCCCTCTGTAAAGATGGAGGAGAGATCAGTCAATCATCTGGAGTGGTGCTGGGAAGATCCGGCAGAGGGTCTCTGGTTCTTTAAAGAATTCTTTCTCTGAAACACCAGAGCAAGATGCATGAAATTCCAGAGCGTGATGCAGGTGATTGACAGGTCTCTCCCTCTGTAAACACATTCTTTGTGTTTACAAAGGGAGTAAATTCTCTTTAAAGAATACTTGCTCTAAAATCGGGGCGCATTTCAAATAAGAATCTACCTAGCTGCAGTCGTGCTGCCGGGTCTGATTCATGCTGGCCGTAGTTTGGGCAGCAGAAATCAGATGGCAGGTTACCTTTTAAGATGATTACGATACTATTATGAATGCTATTTAATTATTGAACTGCATAAGCTCCCTATTATATGATTAAATGTAAGCAACATACTAGCAGGAAGTCTTTTGTTAAAATAAATCCGATATGTTTTATGTTAAGTACTGGAGTCCTATTGCTGTGCATAAAATAATAGAACAAAAAGTTTGGTATATTTTATGAGTCTTTCTTTGTTGCAACCAGCCAAGACCCATAAACTCACCCCGTCTCCATATAGCACTAAATAGCTGTCTGGAGATTGACATTTATGGAGTGTTACATATTTTTCATCCATTATGTGTAGCATATTATCCATATAATGTTATCTATTAGAAACCCAAATTTGCTTAAGACCCTATTGACTAAATGTGTCGGTGTGTGGGGTATCAAAACATATTATGGATGCATTATACTTTTATTATAAGAGCATTATCATTCTGAGAGCAGTGATAGTGCTGGTCTTTGCTGGCAGTAGGATATAAAGAAGTAGGTTGTCAGCCGTCTTCTCCTCCAGGGCTATCTGAAATATTCGCATCAACGCCCCAGCAATCTGTCCTCTCCTTTTCCATCTACATTTCTTTTCATTGCTCCTCGCAGACCTAGATAACAATATAGTTAAATTTTTATAGACTGTGTCATCAGTAAGAAAAAAAATAATAATTTGCGTGCAATGATTCAATGACATCTGTATGTCATACAATATATTCCTTGCTTCAAAAACCGGTCTGGTTGCTAATACTTAGCTTTTTTATTTAAAGATAGATTAAATAGGTCAGGAATGGATCAATAGTATAGCTAATATATGTATGATCACCGGGGAGGGGGGTTAGATGGTTGGGTCCCCCATGATTAGGAGAATGTGTGAAGTAGTAGTGAATAGGCATGACCACCTCTCACAAAGATAGTGAATGTCACACATGCGCGCTATTGTTTAATTCACATCGAAGACACAGACCTCCATTTTTGTGATTGGTGGGGGTCTAAACGCTCAAGACACGGCTCTGGAGGGTGCAGCTCCTGCATAAGCATGATCAGACTGAACATTGCATGAAAGTCTGTGGATCTGAACACTGTTCTCTGTGAAAGTGCTTTATGGACCCATAGACTTTGTATAGCACATGTGCACTACTCTGTGCATGCACTCATGCAGACGTTGCGTACCTCAGTGTTTTGAGCAATCAGTGGGAGTCTCAGAGGCAGTTGTAAATTTGAATTATTCTGTAGGTCAGTAAAATTATAGTGATGCTCAATTTATGTAGACTTCTTGATTTTTCTTGATTCTCTTAGCGACCATATTCACGTTTGTTATATTATGATGTAGCATCACCATAATGAGATCTTTGACTGTTGTGTCTACTGTTTGGCTGCAGAAGTCATGCACCATTCATTCATGATGGAATATGAAGCGAGGAGAGGGACACATTGTCACATACACACTTTTCAGCATGTGGCGTGGGGTGCGCCTGCAAGGATTCATTTATCTCCTCTCACTCAATCCAGCACTCAACCTCTGTTCTAGGCTATATGCTTCCACAACTCATCAAACACATGGGGTGATGAGTTCCTGAAGTCTGTGTTACTGTCAGATAATCAAAAGGTCACACACTCTCTTAAAGGCTATAGGTTTTTTAGAGCGAAAAAGGATCAACTTATTAAAGATTTTAAGCTTTAATATAAAAATATACAGTGTTTACAATAAGATATAAAAAGATAAAAATAAAATGATACACAAATATGCAAAACAGTTATAAAATAAAAAGGGAGAAATAACAGAAATACCTAAATGTTTGCAGTTATCCTCTGTTTACCTTGAGGGAAGGAGAAGTAAATTATGGATCCCATCAGCATACACAGCCCTCACATATGAACCACTTCTCTTTGTATCATAAACACTTTTTTATAATTGAGACATCAATGCAAACCTTATTAGGAGGTTGATACAGCACAACATGGGGGTAAATTCTGCTGTCAAGTTCCCTTTAAGTCTCCTAAGCTTTACACTTTATGATGCTCTGTTTGGTAACTCATGTTGGCACTGTCACATAGTGTACAAATAACCATGACCTATAGTACCTAATTATAAACACTACAGCGTATGGAGGGCAAATAATTGCAAACCAAAAAATGGCAAAGAAACTAAGAAACAGAATAAATGAATTGAGCTTATTTTCACTTTTTTTTAACTAAGCCAAAACATCAAAAATGTACTGTTTTATCATACAGAGGGTCAAACTCAGTTATGTTATTCATATGTATGTTCCTTCCAGAATGCAAAGTATACATGTTACACACATGTGTTTGGCGTCTGTCATGCTGAAGTCCTGTTCTTTAGACTTATTTGTACCATAGTGTGGCTGTTTTGAGTCAACCGCTTGCACCTGTACTTTCTGCAGGGGTGTAATTAACTCACCATGAACATTGAATGCAGCTGTTTAGTACATTTCTGTCTTTGGAGAGAAGTATATTAGTAGCCAACTTTACTTACTCCTACATGGTTATGGTTATTGCTCTTTATACACTTGGCAATGGTTGATTAATCCTTCTTAATGACCTCATACTCTCTAACTGCTTTCTTTTGTCCTCCTAAGGCCTTTCCTTTTTTCCTGTTTCCATATTCTATGATCTCTTTCTCTAAAAGGGAAATAAAGAGTCTGGAATTTATTACAAGTATAAAATTTGGAACTCTCAGTATATGGTCCAAAGCGTTATTATTGCAAATTCAGATGGCCATCATTATCTTAGGCTGAGAAAGATCAAACCTAGCAAGGAAATAGCAGAAGCTTTAGGAGACTCCAAATCAACAATTAGAAGTACCATTTTAAGAAGAATTCTTCGGTATACTCAGCAATTTTGAAAGGCATGGAAAAGCACAGAAGACAACTAACATGGATGATTAATGTATTTTACTTAGTTGAGATGAGCAAATTGTTTGCAGAACCTTAGTCCAGTGGCTAAGTCTGTGGCCACCAGATGATAAATCTCTTATAGCCACATTTATTCACAACAAAAATAGATCACATATCATAAGTTGAAAGTTAAACATTTTGCCATTTCATTTAAAAAAAAAAAAAAAAAAAATTTCAAAATTGAGGGCAGCAACACATGTCAAAAAAGTTGGGACAAGGTTAACAAAAGTCTGGAAAAGTGGTGCTAATGAAAAACAGCTGGAGGGTCAATTTTCAACTAAGCCACGTGACTGTGTATAAAAAGAGCATGTTAGAGAGTCTTTCAGAAGCAAAGATGGTCAGAGGTTCATTAATCTGAAAATACTTTTAATATCCCATCATCTACAGTACCATCTAGCTTTTCAACTTTTTTTTAATTGAGGTTGTAAATCCAGAAAGTCTATCTTAAGATAAACTCTGGTAACACACAAGTACAGAAAGGGCAGATTAAACTTACTAGAAAGCATAGAAAAAGCCAGCCAGTTCTGTGACCTTTTTTTAAGTAAGTAAAAAACCCAAGATTAACTTATCAAAATGGTGGAAAGTGAACAATATTAGGAAGGAAACAAAGGGTTTATGAATAGAGGCATGCTACAGTGGCGAACAAAAGTTTTGCATTTTTTTTTAAAGTGTGATTCCTTCTGTCTGGTTGCTGTGATGCCATTTCCCTGGTGATGAATTGAAAGTGCATGAAGTTGTCATCATGCAAGACCTTAATTTTAACTAAAATGCTTTTGAATATAGGTATGGTCATTTAATTAAAGAAAACTGACGGCCAAAAGTTTTGTTATTGATCACACAACATAGAGAGTAATTCATTGTTTACAATGCCATAACTTAGTATTTTGTAGCATAACCTCTTGCTTTGCTCTGCACCACACCGACGGGGCATTGAAGCCACTAGGATATTCAAGACATCTTGAGGGATCTTGATCCATTCCATTTGCAAATCTGCAAACAATTCATTTTTATTGCTGTGGATACGGTCCCCAACTCGTCGCCCTAACTCATCCCAAAGGTGCTCTATAGGGTGTAAATTAGGTGATTGGCTTGGCCATTGCAACAAGTGAACATTTTTCTTTGCTAATTTTTGACTAAGTTGGATGTGTAATTAGAATCATTGTCTTGCTGGAATTTCCATCCCCTGCCTACTTTGGTTTTACCATGTAGTCCCGATAATGTAAACTGACAGCACATGTATACAGATCAGAATGCCCAACGTCGAACCAAATAGCACGCTGCCCCTGCAGCCTCAATGTGCGGATCGAATCAATAGATCATGCTACCAGCACGTATCCTGGAGCCTGATCACCTGAAGGGTAGACCGTGTGCGCGGTTGATCCATCTGCACACGGCATGCCCAGATGATCGCACAGCAACACGTGCAATCTGCCAGTGAATTGCCGGCGGCTTTCACTGATAGCTGCACGGCACCTTGATACATGCCTTCCGCTATGGCTAGCAGTACAACAGGCTATCAAGCCCTCCTGATAGAGTGAATCTTTTACTGCACATTATTTGGTTGTGTGTCGATTGGCACATGGGGACATATGATAATTATTGAGATATATTATGTCATCATAACTCAATATATCCTCTAGCCCCATGTATGATCCGCAATCATTGCCTCAACAATTTTGGAGGCTTGCAATACATAATATCGACTATAGTGCAGCGAGTCCACGTATAATATCAATATCCGTGATATGATGGGCATTAAATCTTGATTTGGTATAATGGATTTACAACCCAGCCATAATTTATAGGGACACTGGATAGGGATCCATAAATCTATTCCTGTGCAGTCTATTACTTATCAGAACCTTGTGGGTCATAGTTATATAATAAAATAAGTAAGCTGTGACTCAATATACTTCTTTATATGGATGTATGTACATTTGAATAACTTAATTTTAATCACAATTCATTAAAAGTTAAAAGTCGCATCCTTCCCCCTTTCTTCTCCTTTTTCAATAATAGATTTTACCATGTGGCAGCATTACATTGTCCAGTATATCCTTGTTCATGGTAGCATTCATATTTCCATCAATTCTATTCAGAGGGCCAATGGCAGATGCAGAAAATCAGCCCCAAACCATGACATTGCCACCACCATGTTTCACTGTAGGTGTTTGATACCTTACATAATTACATTTTACAATTGGGCGGTGTATATAGTGCTTGCCATCACTACCAAACTGATGGAACTTGGATTCATCCGACCACAACACCTTAGACCAATCTGTCTCTTTCCATTGGCTGTGTTCTTTGGCAAACTCAAGTCGGACCTTCCGGTTCTGTGCAGAGTTGAAAGGCTTCTTGACTGGAACTCGTGCATTCAACCCTACTGCTCTGAGCCGTCGCACCACAGTTTGGTGTCTCACTTTTACCCTATATTCTTCGTTTATTTTGTGCGAAATCTGCACTTTTATGAACATCAGATACTGACTTTTTATTAATAATGTGATCAACTCTGCAGGACGTTTTCCGTGGTCGTCCACTTCTAGGTTTGTCAGCTGTTCCATAACCTTCTTTTTCTTTCTTTAATATACATGACACTTGACTCTGAGAACAGTTTAATTCCATAGCTGCCTCTTTTTGGCTTTTGCCTGACTTCACTCTCAGAATAATAAGCTTCCTGACCTATAGTGATAAATTTGTCTGTCTTTGCCATGTTTTAACCTAAAAACATACACATAAATTTTTTTTTTTAGGCAAAATTCGACTACCCATGACAAAATATGCAAAACATTTGGCCCACTGAATGTTGAAAACTAAAACATAAAGGGATAAAACAATGTCAAACACAATTTTCGTCCTTATAGCTGACAGCCATTTGCTTCTGGTTTGCTAAAATCACCAGGAACTTAACATCACAAAAACCAGACAGAAGTAATCACACTTAACAAAAAAAGCAAAACTTTTGGTCACCACTGTACGTCATTTTTCATATGTGGTAGCAAAGTTATATCATGATCATGTATGGTGGCTCCAATTAAACTAGGTCATTGGTCTTGATTGTTAATGTCACTGCATAGAAGTAGCAGAATTAGAAATGGGCCTTTTGAGACCCCCTGTATTCCAGGACCTATATTCGACTGCAGCCCCTGCTTCTAATATAGTTACACCCTTGCTGGAGATGGAGAGTATTAGCAAGCCAGCGGAGGACCGGGCGAGGCACTGTGGTGCCAGGACAGTAGAGCTGGGAGGTGAATATAGTGTTTTAGAATTCTTGAATCCCTCTGTTTTTTCATGCTTTGGGGTCGCTTTTTACTGGTAATTAAATGTCTTTTACTGGCAATGTGACTTGAATCAAATAAATTTGATGTGGATCAAATTTTCTAGCCGAACACTAGTGAATCTGACCAATTCGAGTTTCGGGCAGATTTGCTTATCATTCAGCAGGATGAATTCTGGAGCTTATAGATATATACATTCTGCTCAGATTCAGCCACATGTTGCAAAATTGATAGAATGGTACAACGCAATATAGATGCATGATGACTGAAACATACTGTAAAAGCAAACAAATAGATTTTTAAGGTACAATAATGGGGTCAATCAATTGACCTTAATGTGATCAATCTTACTTTTCAGTTACAGAAGACTGAACTGTAGGCAGAAAGACCCACTAACAAGCAGGAAGGGAAGACTTTGGCTAGTGCACTTTTTTTTTAAACCTTGGGTTAAAGATGAGTCTACGTGTTATGATCTGCAACATGTACTAAGGAAAGATAGGGGAAAGCTGTCCCTACAGTAAGACTAAGCTGAATCCCTACGATGTAGCTGGCTGCCTGTTCCTAGCGAACAGACCCCCCTTAGTCCTTGGCTATTCTGAACGAAGACCTATAGCATAAGGGTAGGGGTCCCTAAAAGAACTAAGGACTGGAACAAAAATGGGACACCTCCTAAACAGAGAAGTTGTTGCAGAACACAAAAAGACAAACTGACAAAAAGGCACTAGAGGTCCCAGAAGGACCAAGTGAACTGACAGATATAGGCACCGAAGCACCTGGCTAGAAAAACAGTCAACAACACTGAAGTCCAGCACAGCCAGAAGGGCGGAGCTGGAATATAAAGGCAGGTGGTCACGTGACCACAAAACACAAGATGGAAAAAACAAACAGGAGGGTTCTAACAGTACCCCCTCTTTTATGAGGATCCTCCGGATCCTCCAGGCCCAGGCCTATCCGGAAACCTCCTGTGGAAAGCTCTAACAAGCCTAGGAGCAGAGACATCATCCGCCCTTACCCTGGAGTTATCTTCGGGACTGAAACTCTTCCAGGAAACGATACTGTAATCTCCCTCTATGCCATCTAGAATTCAGGATACGAGAAATTTCATATTCGCTGTCTTCCACCACAGGAGGAACTGTAACAGTGGAATCCCTATCTGATACATCAGCCTTTTTCAACAAGGAAACATGAAACACAGGATTAATCTTCCAGGAAGTAGGGACATCCAACTTAACCACAGACGGGTTAACAACCTGAAGCACTTTAAATGGACCCACAAACTTAGGACCCAGTTTTTTAGAGGGAATCCTCAACTGCAGGTTCTTTGAGGACAACCAAACCATGTCACCCACAGTAAACAAAACCTCCTTACGTTTCCTGTCAAAATACTTCTTGGACTTCTTGTTAGCCTCTTGAAGGTTGCAACGTACATTAGTCCAAACTCTCTCCAAATCACCGGAAAAATTCTACTCCTCCGGCACCGCCGACCCCAATTTGGAGAACGAACCAAAAGACGGATGTCTCCCAGTACAACAAAAAAAAGGAGAACACCCAGCAGAGGAGGATGTATGATTGTTACGAGCAAATTCTGCAAGAAGCATAAACTACACCTCTTGATTGTCCGCCACAAAACAACGCAAAAACTGTTCAACATCCTGGTTCTTTCTTTCAGTCTGTCCATTAGACTCAGGATGATACCCAGATGAAAATGACAAATGGACTACCAACCTGTCACAAAAAGCACACCAAAAGTGAGCCACAAACTGAGGTCCTCTATCAGAAACAATATCCGTGGGAACGCCATGAAGCTTGACAATCTCCTTAACAAACGCTTAAGCGAGTGTCTTGGTGCAGGGCAACTTAATGAATGGAACCAAATGACACATCTTACTAAAACGGTCCACGACCACCCAGATGACAGTAAAACCCTCGGACACAGGAAGATCAGTAATAAAATCCATTGTGAGATGCGTCCAAGGCGCACTAGGAACCTCCAGAGGGCAAAGCAACCCCGCAGCAGGAGTATGTGAAGCCTTTGACCTAGTACACACCGTACATTGACGCACCCACTTGATGACTTCCTTCTGCCATCCAGGCCACCAAAAACTGTGACTGATAAGTCTCTTAGTCTCCGAAATTCCTGGATGACCTGCCAACCGAGACTCATGACACTCCACAAACACATCTCTCCTAAAGGTTCTAGGCACGAACAACCTCCCATGGGAAGTGTTAGATGGAGCATCATCTTGAGCTTTCAGAATCCCATTCTCTAAAACGGAGTCCAATGCCGCCACCACAACTCCTTTCTGTAAAATGCTCTCCTCCTCCTCGGCACTGACCGTAGGAGAGAAGCTGCGAGATAAAGCATCGGCTTTAAGATTCTTAGTACCAGGGATATAGGTAACAGAAAAATGAATCCGAGAAAAAAAAGTGCTCACCTAGCTTGACGGGCATTCAAGCGCTTGGCAGCATCCAGATAGATCAAATTCTTATGGTCTGTGAACACCTGAATAAGAAATCTAACGCCT
The DNA here is from genome assembly GCF_046119375.1 of Phyllobates terribilis. Taxonomy (NCBI): domain Eukaryota; kingdom Metazoa; phylum Chordata; class Amphibia; order Anura; family Dendrobatidae; genus Phyllobates; species Phyllobates terribilis. Next base: position 132,052,504 of record NW_027362764.1, on the reverse strand, counting down.
TTCAAAAAATGACGTCAATATTCAAACACAAGTTTAATAGCCAGCAACTCCCAATTTCCAACATCATAATTCAGTTCGATTTCCAAAATTTTTTTCGAAAAGAAGGCACAAGGATGTACTCCATCCCTGTTCTCCTGAGACAAAACTGCTCCAACCCCCACCGATGAAGCATCGACCTCGACCTAAAAAGGCTCGGTCTCATCAGGCTGCATAAGGATAGGGCAGAACTGAACCTCTCTTTGAGATACTTAAACTCTTCAATGGCCTCAGTAGTCCACTGGGCCGTATTCGCACCTTTCCTGCAAAAATGACTGCAAAACTTCACGTACACTCTGCCAATGGGACTCTAGATCTAGTCCGAAATAAGGACTGGAACAAAAATGGGACACCTCCCAAACAGAGAAGTTGTTGCAGAACACAAAAAAGACAAACAGACAAAAAGGTACTAGAGGTCCCAGAAGGACCAAGCGAACTGACAGAGATAGGCACCGAAGCACCTGGCTAGGAAAACAGTCAACAACACTGAAGTCCAGCACAGCCAGAAGGGCGGAGCTGGAATATAAAGGCAGGTGGTCACGTGACTGCAAAACACAAGATGGAAAAAACAAATAGGAGGGTTCTAACACTACGCTTTAATCACATCTTGATGGTTTTGTTTCAAATCTATGGCTATATAGAGGCTACATTTTGATAATTCTGTCACTGTTCAGATACTTCTGCCCACCCCTTTTCAATTCTGTACAAATGAATAAGATAGCTGAGAGGCATGCGTGGTAGCACTGGAGTTATCCTATTTTTAATAGAGATGAGCGAATCTGCCATGTTTCGAATTTGGGAGATTACTCAAATTTTGATTCACATCCTAGTTATTCAATTGGAATCAAATGTTTCTAATTATGCTATGGGGGTCTCTCCAGACATATAGTAAACTTAAAGTGTTAAAAAAAAATAATACTCACCTCTCCGCTCACCTGTCCCACCAATACTACAGCCCACCATCTGGTCCTCCACTTCGTGTGACCTCTTCTTAACTCTGATGCATGACATCATCATTGGCCAGAATGAAGGTACAGTACCTGAATAATAAATCTTGTGTTGGAGGAAGGAAGAAAGAAAATGCTAGAGGAACATCCATCAGTCTCTGGCAGCTTAACAGATGAGGGGTGAGGTGTGTATTAACTGGCTGCCATTGTGCTAAAAAGGCAAATTGCAAAAAAATTGGATTAAGGAGAAATATAAATTTTTTTGTAAAACTCATGGGGAATTCAATTTCCCTCAAAGTCTCTCATCTCTACTATATGACTGTACTATACAGTATGTCATTGATGTCTATTTTTACAGTAAGAAAAGAGGGGGTGGTGATTAGTGATGGGCAAGCACTAAAATGCTCGGGTGCTCGATGCTCGGGTCGAGCAAATTGGAATACTTGAGTGCTCGACCCGAGCAATGAGCCCAATGTAAGTCTATGGGAAACTCGAGCATTTTTCAGGCGACTCCCCCTGGTGGTCTGCAGAGGGCCTAAAAATTGCCCAAATCGATGGGAACAGTGCTCAAATGACATGGGAACAGCATGGGGAAGACCCATGGAAGCCTTTCTGACTCCAAGGTCACTGCTGTCAGTAACGTGGTCAGAGTATTACGCCACTTTTACGGACTCACAATAAAACATACAAAAACGAAACCAAAATGGATTTTCCTGGGAAATATGTTAAGGAACATCCTTTCCAGGTTAATGACTTGTATATAAGGCAAAATAAATAGCCAAAAACAAAAATACTCCTCCACACCTTGGGCTATGTTCACACGTAGCGTTTTTGATGCTTTTTTGCACTTTTGCATTGCTTTCAACCAAGACAAATGCATTCACTGGGAAATGTCATTTTAACATTTTACAATCTTATCTGGCCATGTGGTGTGTGACACATCATCAGACACATGCATACAGTGCTGAAAATACATGGGAACAGCATGGGGAAGACCTCTGGAAGCATCTTTGACTCCCAGGTCACTGCTTAGAAGTGTGCCCATCATAAGTGATCCTGGCGCATGCGAAGATGCCTCCCGCCATGCACCTGTTGTTGCAGACTTGCAACAATCACCGTCCATGTCCTTGTCCCAGTGCAGCGTTCAGTTGTCCTTACCCCATTCCTTGGAATGCAAGCGCAAGTATGCAGCCTGCCACCCAGCCACCCACAGGCTGCAATACTGTGCTGCCAAATTTTTGATAGCTGCTTTCACTTGAAATGTGGCCTTTTAGGCTCGTGGAGGCGGAAGCTTTTCATTAACTCATGCCGGCGGCGGCCGGGTGTCCATACTCGGTCCCCAGCCACCACTATTTGTCCTGGTGTCATCTCCGCCTTCCAGAAGCACGGGTCCCACAACATTACCCGTGCCCTCCCCAGCGCACTTACTGGGAAGGACCACCTAACCCCAAACACGTGGACAGGTGAATGTGGCCAGGGACGGTGCGAAGCTAGTCCACAGCTTTTTTTGCTGGGTTGCATTTCACCACAGCCATATTCTTTAGCTTGGTGAAAGGACTTGGGAAACCATATCTACCTAGCTGTCATTTTTCCCAGGAAGTCCTCTAAAGCTGCTTTCACTTGAAATGTGGCCTTTTAGGCTCATGGAAGTGGAAGGTTTTCATAACCTCATGCCGGCGGCGGCCGGGTATCCATACTCGGTCCCCAGCCGCCACTATTTCTCCCGGTATCGTCTCCGCCTTCCACAAGCACGGGTCCCACAACATCACCCGTGCCCTCCCCAGTGCACTTACTGGGAAGGACCGCCTAAACACAAACACGTGTACAGGTGAATGTGGCCAGGGACGGTACGGAGCCACTCCATAGCTTTTTTTGCTGAGTTGTATTTCACCACAGCCATATTCTTTAGCTTGGTGAAAGGACTTGGGAAACCATATCTACCCAGCTGTCATTTCTCCCAGGAAGTCCTCTAAAGCTGCTTTCACTTGAAATGTGGCCTTTTAGGTTCATGGAGGCGGAAGCTTTTCATAACCTCATGCCGGCGGCGGCCGGGTGTCCATACTCGGTCCCCAGCCGCCACTATTTGTCCCGGTGTCATCTCTGCCTTCCAGAAGCACGGGTCCCACAACATTACCCGTGCCCTCCCCAGTGCACTTACTGGGAAGGACCACCTAACCACAAACACGTGGACAGGTGAATGCGGCCAGGGATGGTACGAAACTAGTCCACAACTTTTTTTGCTGACAGTTGTATTTAGCTCGGTGAAAGGACTGGCATAGAGGGAAACCCTATCTAGCCTGCATGTCATTTCTCACAGGAAGTCTTGTAATGCAGCTTGTTGCAGAAGCAATGGCTGCCCGTCCAGCATCAACTTGCACTTGTCGGTGGTGCTTTGACACACAAACATCTTTCTTTGCGCATTTAATTTCATGACTACAGAGTAGGGCAATGGCCTGATCTGCAATGCTATTTGAGAAATAACATACATAAGCACATCTGATCCACATTAAAAAAGCAGCCATAGAGTGTACAGGAATCTTCCCCCACACTTTTCTTAGCCAGGGCTGCTTCTCGGCAGGGTTGGACAGACCCACCAGAAAACCGGAGACTCCTCCGGTGTGCCGTAGCTTCTCCTTAAGTAGTGTTCATAGTGTCAAGGTGAGGCCATGATGAGGATAGAGGCCACCATCTGCTTAGTTTTCTGTTACACAAGTATGCAGCCAGCTATACAGGTCGCAATACTAAACTGCCAGATTTCTGTGCTGCTGCTTGCACTTGAAATGTGGCCTTTTAGGCTCGTGGAGGCGGAAGCTTTTCACAACCTCATGCCTCACGCCTCTTTTCCATACTCGGTCCCCAGCCATCACTATTTCTCTCGGTGTTGTCTCTGCCTTCTACAAGTGTGGGTCCCTGAACATTACTGCTGGTACTTTTCTGTGGGAATTTGCTTGCCTCCTACCAGCCTGGAATATTTCCAGTAAACTATGGTACGACGCCATGGTATTAGCACTGCCCCCAGTACCAGTAGCGAAGCCATCCCCAATTTCCTTCTCAGGAATTTTATTTGGTAGACTGAGTGGCTGCCCAAATACATTAGTTTCTCACAAAGGAGCTGAAGATAGAGTGGCAGTAGGTTCAAGTTTCTCCAGCCTGTTAGATATTAGAGGGTGAACGGCAGCATATTGGATCAGTGGTTAGCAGTGAAGCCTTGCAGCTCTGGGATCCTGGGATCAAATCCCAGCAAGGACAACATCTGCAAGGACTTCGTATGTTCTCCCCGTGTTTACGAGGGTTTCCACCTCCAGTAAAAAAGCAGCCATAGAGTGTCCGGGAACCTTCCCACACACTTTTCTTAGCCAGGACTGCTTCTCGGCAGGGTTGGACGGTTCCACCAGAGAATCCTCTGGTGTGCCCTGGCTTCTACATCAGGAGCGTTCTTGATAGCGCTAACTTTGCAGCTGCTGTTTTTCAATCTGAAACAGATTCTCAGTGGGAGTTGTATTTCACCACAGCCATATTCTTTAGCTCGGTGAAAGGACTGACATAGAGGGAAACCGTATCTGCTCCGGCTGTCATTTGTCCGTCACCAGGTTCCGCCCATTGTCACACACGACCATGCCTAGCTGTATGTTCAGAGGTGAGAGCCACAGATCAGGCTGCTGTGCTACAGCTTTCAACAACACTGCAGCGCTGGGCGGATTGTCACCTAAGCATTAAGCATGTTATCTTCAGCACAGCCTGTTGCCGCTTGGCCAAGGCAGTGCTGCAATGCTTTCAGCTTGTGACTGATGTGGTCATTTCGGAGATGGAGGAGGAGGTGCAGGAGCTGAACAATGGGATTACATTGAGGTTACATTGGCGACTCTGTTTTTTATACTAAAGAAAGATCCTACTGTTTGTTTTTTTTTTACATCATTTTTTAAGACAAATGCATTCACTGGGAAATGTCATTTTAACATTTTACAACCTTATCTGGCAATGTGGTGTGTGACACATCATCAGACACATCCTGTTTCATTTATGATGGAAGGACTCTGAAAGTCACAAAGCCTATTTTTATAGGGCCATCAGATGGCCCTTACTATTCTTAAAAGGCCAGCAGTCGGCCCTCGCTACTGTTAGAGAGCCATCAGCTTGCTATGCTAACGAGTGGGTCTACTATACTGTTATTGCGTATGCAGTGACTGCAAGGGCTGCCAAAAATTCGGACGCAACCCAATACCCCTTTGAAGAGACATAAAAGAGGGTCTCGGTAAAAAAAATGTTCCCATTATAAAGGAGCGGGTCTCCTATAGTGGAAATGCCCATGCTGTGACTGCAAGGGCTGCCAAAATTTGGGAAAAACCCCACTAACAATTTAAAGACACATAGAGCAGGGCCACAGTATCGAGTATGACATGTTCCTATTAGGAAGGAGAGGGTCTGCTATGCAGTTGTAGGGTATGCAGTGAGTCCAACGGCTGACCAATTTTAGAAAAAAAACCACTAAGAATTTAAAGACACATAGAGCAGGGCCACAGTAACGACAAATTCCCATTAGAAAGGAGAGGGTCTTCCATAATGTTGGCCTATGCAGTGAATGCAAGGGCTGCCAAAAATTGGAAGGCACTCCAATGCCCCTTGGAAGAGACTTAGGGGGCCTCATAAAAAAAGTTTCCATTAGAAAGGGGCGGGCCTCCTATACTTGTAATGCCCATGCACTAAGTGTATGGGCTGACAAACATTTACCCCTGGGGGAATATACATGAACATACTGTGTGTATGTGTATGTGTATATATATATATATATATATATATATATATATATATATAATGTATGTATGTGTGTATATATATATATATATATATATATATATATATATACACACAGTACAGACCAAAAGTTTGGACACACCTTCTCATTTAAAGATTTTTCTCTATTTTCATGACTTTGAAAATTGTACATTCACACTGAAGGCATCAAAACTATGAATTAACACATGTGGAATTATATACTTAACAAAAAAGTGTGAAACAACTGAAAATATGTCTTATATTCTTGGTTCTTCAAAGTAGCCACCTTTTGCTTTGATGACTGCTTTGCACACTCTTGGCATTCTCTTGATGAACTTCAAGAGGTAGTCACCGGCAATGGTTTTCACTTCACAGGTGTGCGCTGTCAGGTTTAATAAGTGTGATTTCTTGCCTTATAAATGGGGTTGGGACCATCAGTTGTGTTGTGCAGAAGTCTGGTGGATGCACAAATGATAGTCCTACTGAATAGACTGTTAGAATTTCTATTATGGCAAGAAAAAAGCAGCTAGGTAGAGAAAAACGAGTGGCCATCATTACTTTAAGAATTGAACGGTCAGTCAGTGCGAAAAATTGGGAAAACTTTGAAAGTGTCCCCAAGTGCAGTTGCAAAAACCATCAAGCGCTACAAAGAAACTGGCTCAAATGAGGACCGCCCCAGGAAAGGAAGACCAAGAGTCACCTCTGCTTCTGAGGATAAGTTTATCCGAGTCACCAGCCTCAGAAATCACAGGTTAACAGCAGCTCAGATTAGAGACCAGGTCAATGCCACACAGAGTTCTAGCAGCAGACACATCTCTACAACAACTGTTAAGAGGAGACTTTGTGCAGCAGGGCTTCATGGTAAAATAGCTGCTAGGAAACCACTGCTAAGGACAGGCAACAAGCAGAAGAGACTTGTTTGGGCTAAAGAACACAAGGAATGGACATTAGACCAGTGGAAATCTGTGCTTTGGTCTGATGAGTCCAAATTTGAGATCTTTGGTTCCAACCACTGTGTCTTTATGCGACGCAGAAAAGGTGAACGGATGGACTCTACATGCCTGGTTCCCACCATGAAGCATGGAGGAGGAGGTGTGATGGTGTGGGGGTGCTTTGCTGGTGACACTGTTGGGGATTTATTCAAAATTGAAGGCATACTGAACCAGCATGGCTATCACAGCATCTTGCAGCGGCATGCTATTCCATCCGGTTTGCGTTTAGTTGGACCATCATTTATTTTTCAACAGGACAATGACCCCAAACACACCTCCAGGCTGTGTAAGGGCTATTTGACCAAGAAGGAGAGTGATGGGGTGCTACGCCAGATGACCTGGCCTCCACAGTCACCAGACCTGAACCCAATCGAGATGGTTTGGGGTGAGCTGGACCGCAGAGTGAAGGCAAAAGGGCCAACAAGTGCTAAGCATCTCTGGGAACTCCTTCAAGATTGTTGGAAGACCATTTCCGGTGACTACCTCTTGAAGCTCATCAAGAGAATGCCAAGAGTGTACAAAAGCAGTCATCAAAGCAAAAGGTGGCTACTTTGAAGAACCTAGAAAATAAGACATATTTTCAGTTGTTTCACACTTTTTTGTTAAGTATATAATTCCACATGTGTTAATTCATAGTTTTGATGCCTTCAGTGTGAACGTACAATTTTCATAGTCATGAAAATACAAAAAATCTTTAAATGAGAAGGTGTGTCCAAACTTTTGGTCTCTACTGTATATATAATATATATTTTTTTACGGACATCATAAACACCCTTTAAAAAAATTATGTGGGTGTTGCATCACGGACCACGGTCACCCTGGTGATAATTAGTGTTGAGCCACCCCCGTAGTGTTCGAGTTCGGTTCGGTTCGCCGAACTGTTCGTCGAACTGTTCGTCGAACACCTTCGAACACCGTTAAAACCAATGGCAGGCAAACAAAAACACATAGAAACACATAGAAAACACCTTCAAAGGTGTCCAAAAGCTGACAAACTGCTCAGAAGACACAACTAACACATGGAAAAGTGACAAGTACATATAGTCACGCGAAAAGAAAAGAGGTGGAGGAGTAAAAGGAGGGGGAGACACAGATATAGGCATGTCATGCCCTTCTAAAATCCAAAAAGTGAGAAGCCGACACGGCCAGTCCGCTCCTGCCCGTGCCACCTCCGTGTCGCCGGGTTTGTGCCAGAGCCGCGGTGAACCCTGACGGCCAGCACCACTCTCCCAATACTGGTGCCTGTCCGCTGGTGGGTTGAGCGAGCCCCCCTGTGGTGGAGGCAGCTCTAAGCTTTTTAATTTAAATTGTCTCTCTAATTTGAATGAATACACTTTAAATCCATTTACAAGGATCTATTGGAGGGCGAGTCTCATGCCAGCAGCCGCGTAATTCCAGCTCCAGTAGCGTCCACTAAAGCTGCTGCAGTTAAAAAGCTTTTATAAGGATCGAGCTCGGCTGTCCACCGCAAGGCATCCTACTGCCAGTCCCAGCCCCTATGCCTTGGGGTGCCTCCTGATGCTCTTCACTGAGTATCCCGTGGTCCCGAAGCATTTCCTTTGAAAAAATTAAGTGTCCAAACTACAGGTGGTGTAGCTTGCTTAACAGCCGGGATAATCCGCTGACTAGCAGACACTGCTACTAGGCACAAAGTATTTCCTGGGCTAGATGCAGTTAAAAATTTGTAATTAGATACTCTCGTTGGATGCTGAGAAAGCATTCCATAGAGTCTACTGGCACGCCATATATGATTCTCTTAAAAAGCTTGGGGTAGGGGTCTAGGGGACCCTTTTATAGCCAAAATCACGGCCCTGTATCGCAATACGTCACCTAGGCTGAAGATAAATGGAACTGTAGCACCCTGAGCGCTCGGTTGCTACAGAGGTATTGCACCTCACCCAGAGGTGTGATATCTCACTCTCAGGTAAGGATGGAGTGTGGATCAGGACCCGACACCTGCATGCATTACACCACATTGCCGTGGGGCAGGGCGACCAATATGCCCCTGAGATGGGCACGACAGTCCCTGTCCCTGGCTGGAGTGGGGGGAGGGAACACTGAGGAAGGGGAACCCTGTAGTGCAGGAGCAGGGAGGAAGCAGTTCCTGGGTGCATTGAGAAGGGAGTATAAAAGGTGGGCACCATCTTAGTTCAGTGCAGAGAAGTCTGAGCAGAAGTGACAGGGAGCAGGGGCTCTGCATGAGCTCTGCTCCGGAGGCGGGCCTAGTAACAGAGGCCCAGGCCTGGAAGAGGGAGAAGGAAGGAAGAGGAGCGAAGAAGGCTCCAGGAACGAGGAATGAAGGGATCCCAGGGGTACGGACGGGCGAGTCGCCACCACACGCCCGAATCCACCTGCGTGGAGGGGTCAGGCCAAAGGGGGAGACCGGTCCCCGAAACTAGTGGAGGCAGGAAACGACCCTCAGCTAGAAACCAGAGGCTGTGACATTTTATGTGGCGCAGCCCCTCGCTACACCCGCTAGGAAGGCACCACATAGGGTCAGGGAAACTGGCGCCAAGTTTACCAAGAGGAGGCCCGAGGCAGCCGGACAGAAGGGTTGGTAAGAAAGACCAGACAAAGGACACACAAAGGGGGTCTTGTAACGCGCTCCAAAGTTATCTGGGAGTTGTCTGAGCCCCTCACCTGGTGAGCACAGTACGACGTGGGCAGCCGTTACCTGCAGACGTGGTCTGGATAATAAGAACTGTGAGTAAAGGCCCTGGACTGCATCACTGACTCCATGTCGTTACTGCTGCTGCCCTGCACCATCACCCCCATCCTCCGCATACACTGCCCTGAGGCTATACTCCTCCCGTGGGGAGTTATGCTACACTCTGCTGCACCCACAACACCAGCCTCAGCGGTCTGCCCTGCAGCGGTGGTTCACTCTGACCGCAATCCACGGGTGGCGTAGTCGGACATTTAAACATCAAAACCACATAAATAGTTCCGCCACTGGTTTGACCGCCCTGAGCCACGGAACCGGGTCGCCGCCACGGAGACTACAACCACCAGCATCCACCAAAAAGGGTCCGGCTCCGGGTGTCCCAAGGCCCAGGGGGTGCATCAGAACATTTTCATCACCTTTCACAATCACCAATGGGACAAGGCAGGGATGTCCTCTGTCCCCTCTCTTATACATCCTAGTGACGGAGCACCTGCTCTCATCAATTCGCCATAACCCCAATATTAGGTGGATTGAGGTGGGAGGCACCGAGTACAAGTGCTCTCTATTTGCTGATGATGTCCTAGTATATATCACTCAATCACATATATCCATCCCTGCTGTTATGGCTGAAATAGATCACTTTGTTACATGGTCAAATTTTAAAATCAATGCAGCGAAGTCTGAGGCCCTCTATGTCTCCCTCCCCAAATCCATACAGGATTCCATCCAGTCCAACTTTCCCTTTGCCTGGCCCTCACAGGGTATCAAATACTTAGGAATTCCTATTCATAGAGACCTCTCCCATCTATGTTATCTTAATTTTGGGCCCTTTATTGAACAACTCCATACAGACCACTGTTGGCAAGTTAGAACTGTAAGATTCACTACGTGAACCACTGGTGTTTTGTGGAAAAGCACATGTACACTGTGTTCCAAATTATTATGCAAAAAGTGTTTAGGAGTGATAAGGGAAGAATTTGTTTGTTTGTCAGTTAAACTCATTGATGGTGATGTGTGTCAGGGCTCTTTATATCACTGTAAGCAATTGCAGACACCTGTGCTAATTAGCTTGGCAGGTGTGTCCAATGAAAGGCAAGACTACTTAAGAAGGCTGTCCCACATTATTAAGCAGCCTACATTTTCTGCCAAAATGGGAAAGAAAAAGGATGTGTCGGCTGCTGAGAAGCAACAAATTGTGGAGTGTTTAGGTCAAGGCATAACTACAATCAACATTGTGCGGTGATCAGGATGAAGTGTCTTGGCAATCAAGAAGTATGTAGCTGATTCACAGTACACACGTGTGCGTGCTGATAAGGGCAAATTGAGGACTCTTTCCTACAGGCAATTACGTCAGGTTGAAAGAGCAGCGGCAAAAAAGCCTTGTCATAGCAGCAGACAAGTTTTTGAAGCTGCTGGTGCCTCCAACGTCCCCCGAACAACAAGATGCAGGGTCCTTCTGAGGTTTGCAGCTGTGCATACGCCATCCTGTCGACCTCCTCTATCCACTTCACACAAGCAGAAACGGCTCCAGTGGGCCAAACATTACATGAAGATTGATTTCCAAACTGTTTTGTTCACGGATGAGTGCCGTGCAACGCTCGATGGTCCAGATGGATGGAGTGGAGGATGGCTGGTTGATGGACACCCCACGCAAACACGGCTACAGCGCCAACAAGGAAGAGGTGGAGTAATGTTTTGGGCTGGAATCATGGGGAGAGAGATTGTCGGCCCCTTTAGGATCCCTGAAGGGGTAAAGATGAACTCCATAATGTATGTGGAGTTTCTCAAACAGCACTTCCTGCCATGGTTCAAGAAGAAGAACCGTGTATTCCACAGCAAGATCATTTTTATGCATGATAATGCACCATCTCATGCTGCACATAAAACATCTGCATCTCTGGCTGATATGGGCATAAAAGGGGACAAACTTATGGTGTGACCCCCATGCTCCCCTAACCTCTACCCCATTCAGAACCTCTGGAGCATCATCAAAAGGAGTGTCTATGATGGCGGGAGGCAGTTTACATCTAAGCAACAGCTCTGGGAGGGTATTCTGTCCTCATGCAAAACAATTGAAGCAGAAACCATCCAAAACCTGACAAATTCAATGGACGAGAGAGTTCAGAAGCTCCTTTCGAACAAGGGGTCCTATGTGAAAATGTAACATCACCTAGAATAAAGTTTTGAGTTGAAAACTGTTTGATTTCAGTTTCTAATAACCTGCTAATGCTTATAATTTCAAAAATGACCATTTTTTTGGTCTTTATTAAAATGAAAAGGTTGATCGAAAAGTTTGGGGGATCTAAGAGTGTGGCAACCCAGTAGTCAGGATTACTTCGAATTCTGACAATATGAGGGTCATGTTGCAGGTAGTGCAGCAAGAAGGCACTTATGTGTCTTGCGCATCTCGGAGCCCCAAAATTATTTTCCGGGCTACATGCAGCTAAAAATTATTATTAATTTTAAATCTGGTGGAGCTTAGTATAGATGGCCTAATAGAATCAGTGCTGCACACTGCTACAAAGCCCAAATTATTTTCCAGCCAAGGTACAGATAAACATGATTAGTAATTTTAAATCTGGTGGAGCTTAGTATAGATGGCCTAATAGAATCAGTACTGCACACTGCTACAAAGCCCAAATTATTTTCCAGCCAAGATACAGATAAACATGATTAGTAATTTGAAAGCTTAAAATGGTTGGTGAGGTGATTTTAACCAATCATCAAGCTTTTACTCTCCCCAGGATGACACAGGGGTAGAAAAGTCGTTTCGGATCCATGATTTGTTCATCTTTATGAACGTGAGTCTGTCTACATTATCAGTGGAGAGCCGCGTGCGCTTATCTGTCAGCACACCACCAGCAGCGCTGAACACACGTTCAGACAGAACGCTGGCTGCGGGGCATGACAAGATCTCCAAGGCGTAAGTGGCTAGCTCCGGCCATTTATCCAGATTGGAAGCCCAAAAAGAGCAAGGGTCCAGTGACACAGTCATGGCTTCAATGTTTACTTGGAGATACTCCTGCACCATCGTCTCTAGGCGTTGACTATGTGTCAGACTTCTTGTCTCCTGTGGCCTTGCAAAGGATGGGCTAAAAAAGTGGTGAAATGATTCCGCAAAATTGATGTTACCAGCAGATACTGTGGTTCTGTTACGGTTTGAGTGCTGAACTCTCGACGGTCCTATGGTTGGCAAGTTGGAACTGTGAGATTCACTACGTGCACCACTGGTGTTTTGTGGAAAAGCACATGTAAGATTCTGCAACAGTCTCTGCTGATACTCCTGCATGCGTGCATCCCTTTCTATGGCAGGAATAATTTCTGCAAATTTACTTTTGTACCGGGGATCTAACAGTGTGGCAACCCAGTAGTCAGGATTATTTCTAATTCTCACAATTCGAGGGTCATGTTGCAGGTAGTGCAGCAAGAAGGCACTCATGTGTGTTGCGCATCCAGGAGCACCAAGTCCCTGTTGTGTTGGTGGCGAGGTAGCAATCATGCTTCCTTCCTCTGTCCTCTCCCCCCAACCTCGCACAACAGAAATGTGATCAAGGTCTCCCTCATCTGATGAGTCTTCCATCAGTTCGTCCTCCACTTCTTCCTGGGCTCCTGCACCTTCCTCACTAGTTTGGCTGCTACCATGCGCCCTGGTAAAACCATCTCCCCCACCCTCACATGCCTGCCGCCTTGGTGCTGCCGACCGTCTGGACCTTGCAGATGTTAGCCCTTCCGCATACAACTCCTCCTCCTCTACTTCCTCCACCTCCTCTTGTGCCACCACCTGACTCCGAATTCTGTTTAACATGTGCTCCAGCATGTAAATCACCGGAATAGTCATGCTGATAATGGCATCGTCAGCACTCAACATCTTCGTCGCCATTTCAAAACTGTGCAGAAGGGTGCATAGGTCCCTGATCTGAGACCACTCCTCCAGCGTGATTTGCCCCACCTCTGGATCTCGTTGGCCCAGGCTATACGTCAGAACGTATTGCACCAGGGCTTGTCGGTGCTGCCACAGTCGCTGCAACATGTGCAGAGTTGAATTCCACCGGGTAGGCACATCGCATTTTAGCCGGTGAAGTGGCAGGCCCAACGACTTCTGTAGAGATGTAAGTCGCTGATCTGCGGGATGCGAACGGCGGAAGTGAGCACACAGCGACCATGCCCTCTGCAGAAGGCCATCTAGTCCGGGATAGTGGGCTAAAAATTGCTGGACAACCAGGTTCAACACATGAGGCATACAAGGCACGTGTGTGACATTGCCCCGGCGAAGGGCCGCACCCAGGTTTGCAGCATTGTCGCACACGGCCTTCCCTGGTTTCAGGTCCAGTGGAGACAACCATTCATGAAATTGGTTCTCCAGAGCTGACCACAACTCCTCAGCTGTGTGACTCACATTTCCCAGACATTTCAAAGTAAAAACCGCCTGATGACGTTGAGCCCTACTGCCAGCATAGTAAGGAGGTGTGCAGGATCCCTTCTGCGCAGTTAGAAAGCTTGTGGCATGACCAGACAGGCTTTGGGTGCAGGTGGAAGACCGAGAGGAGGTTGAGGAGGCAGAAGCAGTGGAGGAACTTTGACATAAAGAGGATTGACGCACAACTCGTGGGGACGGCAAGACTTGGACAGCAGCCCCTTGTCCTGCTGTCACCATAGTTACCCAGTGCCCAGTCAGCGACATGTAACGCCCCTGTCCATGCCTACTCGTCCAAGTGTCTGTGGTGAAATGCACCCTGTCACACACAGAGTTTCTCAAAGAAGCGGTGATGTTGTGTGCGACATGCTGGTGGAGCGCAGGCACACCTTTCTTTGAGAAGTAGTGCCGACTGGGCATCTGGTACTGGGGCACTGCGACGGACATAAGGTCTCGAAAATCCTCTGTGTCCACCAGGCGGAAAGGCAGCATTTCTGTAGCCAAGAGCTTGCAGATGGTGAAATTCAACCTCTTAGCTTTCTCATGGCTAGGAGGAAATGGTCTTTTACTTGTCCACATCTGAGGGACCGAAGGCTGGCTATTGTGCTTAGACGGGGTTGATAAGGGTGTCCCCGGCAAACTGCCGGTCTGTGAGGAAGATGCAGGCGGACATGTTAGGTTGCCTTGATCCAAAGGTGGTGCTATCGATGTCGGACAGCGCTCAAGACCAGCTGGTGTTACCACCTCCAAAGAAAATGATGACCTGCCAATCACGCTGGCTGTTGCGGGTAAAGAGGTGGCAGGTCTGCGCCCCAAAACAGGTGTGACTGCTGTCCCCCCAGTCACAGAGGATGAAGAGGCCGCGGATGCACAAGATATGGCAGACGGTGGTTGGCCCGGCCGGCTAGGCCGCATTGTAGCACACTGAGCTTCCCACTGCAACTTATGCTTCATGTCCATGTGCCGGTTCATGCATGAAGTACTCAAACTATGTATTTTTTGGCCTCTACTTAGCTTTTGCTGACAAATGTTACAGATAACACGAGTTGGGTCATCTTTATCGATCTGAAAAAATGCCCAGGCTATGCAAGGCTTAGCACCCATGCGACCTGAAGAGCCACCACGACTTGTGGTGAGAGGCAGAGTTGTGTTTGAGGATGCAGTTGTTGACGTGCTTCCAGTACTACGTCTCTGTCCAGGAAGGCGCAACCTGACCTCGTCGTCACTAGCATCTTCCTCCACCTCCTCTGCTGACCTCATCTCTTGGCTGACTGTGGGTTGACAGTAAGTGGGATCTCCGACCTCATCATCATCACCCTGTGCGTTATCACACCCGTCGTCCTCAGAGCCAACCTGTTCCTGCCCTGACAAAAAACTAAAGTTGTCGCTCCAATCAGGTATTTGAGTCTTATCATCGTCTTCCTCATTGTCTCCACCAACAGGAGTTACAGTTTGGGAATGAGGGTCTACATTATGGTCAGAACCTTCTGCGTCTGGTCCTGGATCCGACTCATAAAGATTCTGGGCATCAGTGCAGATCATTTCCTCGTCTGGATTCACAGAAGCGCTGGAGTCGACCTCTGATTCCCAGGCTATAGTATGAGTAAACAGCTCTGCAGACTCAACCATCTGTTCTACCTCATACTCAGACGGGCAGCTGGAGATTTGGGAGCTGTGAGGAAGCAAGTGCGATTTGGGTGACACCTTTGAGGACTGGAGTATTTGTGATGTTGAAGTTGATGTGGAGGAGAGCCCACTTAAAGGAGCACTTGATATCCGTTGAAGCACCTGCTGTTTTTGTGCCTCATCTGGAATTTGTAGCGATTGGCGTGGCCGTAAGAAAGGGATCTTATCACATTGTCCGCTAAAAGAAGTAGACATTTTAGTTTGGCTGGAAGATGGTCTTTCTTCTGCACCTACCCCACGGACACAACCTTTTTTCCCCTTCCCAACACGCCTATTCCCCTTTCCACCAGCAGCAGGCCTTTTTCCACTCATTTTGGTGGTTAACTAATTCACAACTCTGGAGTTGTTTGCACAAAAAAACAATGGATGGTAACCGAGCAGAGCTGAGTGGCCAAACTGTGGTATTAGGCCAAAACTATTGGCTGGGTTAGATGCAGAAAAAAATTATTTTTAATTTGCAACCTGATGGAGGTCAGTATAGATGGACTAATAGACCAAGTCCCACACACCGCTAGAAGCCCAAATATTTTTTCAGAGCTAGATGCAGAAAAAAATTATATTCAATTTGCAACCTGCTGGAGGTCAGTATAGAAGGACTAATAGAACAAGTCCCACACACTGCTAGAAGCCCAAAAATTTTTTCAGAGCTAAATGAAGAAAAAAATTATTTTTAATTTGCAACCTGATGGAGGTCAGTATAGATGGACTAATAGACCAAGTCCCACACACTGCTAGAAGCCCAAATATTTTTTCAGAGCTAGATGCAGAAAAAAATTATTTTTAATTTGCAACCTGATGGAGGTCAGTATAGATGGACTAATAGACCAAGTCCCACACACCGCTAGAAGCCCAAATATTTTTTCAGAGCTAGATGCAGAAAATTTTTTTATTCAATTTGCAACCTGATGGAGGTCAGTATAGATGGACTAATAGACCAAGTCCCACACACTGCTAGAAGCCCAAATATTTTTTCAGAGCTAGATGCAGAAAAAAATTATTTTTAATTTGCAACCTGATGGAGGTCAGTATAGATGGACTAATAGACCAAGTCCCACACACCGCTAGAAGCCCAAATATTTTTTCAGAGCTAGATGCAGAAAAAAATTATATTCAATTTGCAACCTGCTGGAGGTCAGTATAGAAGGACTAATAGAACAAGTCCCACACACTGCTAGAAGCCCAAATATTTTTTCAGAGCTAAATGAAGAAAAAAATTATTTTTAATTTGCAACCTGATGGAGGTCAGTATAGATGGACTAATAGACCAAGTCCCACACACTGCTAGAAGCCCAAATATTTTTTCAGAGCTAGATGCAGAAAAAAATTATATTCAGTTTGCAACCTGATGGAGGTCAGTATAGATGGACTAATAGAATGATGCTATGCCCAAAAGATTTTACTTCACTAGGTGCAGTAAAAAAATTGGTATTCTATACACAGGTGGTATATCTTGCAACACAGATAGGCTACTCCACTGACTAACACACTCTGCAATAGGCCAAAAAGGATTAGCTTTGCTAGATTCAGCCAAATGCTGTGAAAAAAACTTGCACAGCACTGGCACAGACCTGCCTGGCAAAAACTGATAGGAACTGATGTAACCTAGTCCTGAAAAGGACTCCAATTACAATTAGTCTTTACTCCCACAATCTATCTATTTAAGAGCACAGACCTGCTTGATAAAAGTCGTAGGAAATGCTGTAACCTAGTCCTTAAAAGGACTGCAATCACAACTATTCCCTACTCCCAAGCTATCTGTATATTTGTGCGAAAATTGGCTTGAAATTAACAAGGTATAGCGCACACAGCAACAGCGGTGCCGTCTAACACGCAGCTGCAGCAGTGAGAAAATGGTGGCGACGGGGAAAATGGCTTGGTCTTATAGGGCAAGGACATGTGACATACACTGCCAATCACACATGCCCTTGCTTGTGTGAAAAAAAGCACTTCGCTCCGTGTGTGCGCTGCTGATAGGCTGACAGATTGCACCTCCCCACTGCAAATGCGGGAAAGAGAAAAAAAAATGGAGATCTTCATTGTTCCTGCAGAGATCCATCCCCTGCCCCTCCCCCCGCCCCGCTGTACACTCAAACTGCGTATTAACATTAATTTTCATCATTACTGAGAAAAAATCCAGTTATGATTTTGATGCACGAACAGTTATCGAACATAACCTCGAACAGCCGAATTTTTCTCAAATTGTTCGTGTTCGCCGACCGGCTCGAACACCGCCCAAAACAGCTCGAATTTGAGATTGGCGAACAGTTCGAGTAGAACAACGCTCATCACTAGTGATAATGTGCTGGAGGATGAGGATGAGGAGAAGGAGGAGGGCAAGAGCAAATAGCCAAAATCAGGAAGCGTATACCCATGTGTGAGTGTGAAGAGATGCATGGGAATACACCTCCCAGAAAGACACTGGATTTGAGTTTATGTTACGCTGCTATCATTTGGTGGTGTTGAGAAGTCTGGCCCAATCCAACCCTTGTTCATTTTTATAAGAGTCAGCCTGTCAGCATTTTCAGTTGACAGGTGGATGCTCTTATCAGTTATAAATCCACCAGCGGCACTAAAAACACCCTCTGATAAAACGCTGGCGGGAGGGCAGCCCAGGACCTCCAAGGCGTAGAGAGCCAGTTCATTCCACGTATCCAGCTTGGATACCCAATAATTATAAGGCACAGAGGAATTACGGAGGACGTTGGTACGGTCGGCAAGGTACTCTCTCAGCATCTTCTCAAACTTTGCACTCCTTGTGAGAGTACCCTGCACCTTAGGGCCTGTGCGATGGGAGGGTCTGGGAAAACTGTCCAAGAACTTTGACAGTGTTCCCCTGCCTCTGCTGGATTGCATTTGTGTCTCTCTCGCTTGTACTCCTTGTTTGTCCAACAAACTGTGACCTCTGCCGCCAGCGTTTTCAGATGGGAATTTTTTTAATAGTTCTGCAACAAGGGCCTTCTGGTACTGCCCCATTTTTGTAGACCTGTCCGCCTCAGGAATAAGAGATATAAAGTTCTCCTTGTAGCGTGGGTCTAGAAGTGTCACAACCCAAAATTTTGAGAACGCGAGGGTCATGGGAAAGGCAGCGTAACATAAACTCAGCCATGCGTGCCAGACTACTAACAGGCAAGACTTCCGTGTCCTCACCAAGAGGATGACTGACCATGCTCTCCTCCTCCTCTCTGTTCTCTGGCCATCCACTCTGAACAGACGGTATGACAGTTGTGCAGGTAGTTCCGTCTATAGCGCATGAAAAATAGCTCCTGTTCTTCCTCCTCCTCTTCCTCACTGTCACCCAATTAACGTTGGGATGAGATGAGGCTGGACTGTGTGTAATCACTCTGTATGGCTCCTTGCTCCATCTCATCGTGCTCTGCCTGCAATGCATCCTTTTTGATTGTGAGCAGAGAACGTTTCAGAAGACGTAGAAGCAAGATGGTAATGCTAATTATGGAGTCATCGCCACTCACCATCTTGGTGGAGTCCTCAAAGTTTTGGAGGATGGTACATATGTCTGACATCCATGTCCACTCCTGAGGTCTTATGTGTGGAGTCTGAACTGAATACTGACGGCCTTGTTGATGCTGGTACTCAACAACTGCCCTCTTCTGCTCACAAATCCTTCCCAACATCTGTAGTGTAGAGTTCCAACGTGTGGGAACATCACATACCAGTCTGTGAGCCAGAAGCTGCAAACACAGCTGAAACACGGCAAGAGCGGCGGAAGCTGTAGCTGACTTTTTAAAATGGGCACACAGGCGGCGTACTTTAACAAGCAGATCCGACAGCTCTGGGTAGGATTTCAGAAACCGCTGAACCACGAGGTTAAGCATATGGGCCAGGCATGGTACGTGTGTGAGCTCGCCTCGCCTCAGAGCCGCCACCAGGTTCCGGCCATTGTCACACACGACCATGCCTGTCTGTAGGTTCAGCGGTGTGAGCCACAGAGCTGCCTGCTCTTTCAGAGCTGTCCACAACTCTTCAGCATTGTGCGGTTTGTCACCTAAGCATATTAGCTTCAGCACAGCCTGTTGCCGCTTGGCCGAGGCAGTGCTGCAGTGCTTCCAGCTTGTGACTGATGTGGTCATTTCGGAGATGGAGGCTGAAGAGGAGGAGGAGGCTGAGGAGGATGATGTGCAGGAGCTGTAGACTGTGGGGGCAACCCTGATTGACCTAGGGCCCGCAATCCTTGGCGTCGGGAGGACGTGTTTCATCCCAAGGTCTGACTGGGTCCCTTCTTCCACTATGTTAGCCCAGTGTGCCGTCAGCGAGATGTACCGTCCCTGCCCACAAGCACTTGTCCACGTGTCCGTGGTTAGGTGGACTTTACAGGTAACTCCGTTGTTGAGGGCACTGCTAATGTTTTGGGACACATGCTTGTATAATGTGGGGACGGCACACCGGGAGAAATAGTGGCGGCTGGGGACCGAGTACCGAGGGACGGCCGCCTCCATCAGGTTACGGAATGCTTCCGTCTCCACGAGCCTAAAAGTCAACATTTCGAGCACAAGCGGTCGTGAAATGTGGGAATTTAGTAGTGTGGCCTGTGGGACCTTGGCTGCGTATTTGCACTTGGGTTCCAAGGACTGGATTATGGACAACTGAATGCTGCGCTGGGACAAGAATGTGGACGTGCTTCCTGATGCTGCTACTTGAGAGTAATGCCAAAACCAACATGGCTATGACATTACAGTGAGTGGCAGGCAATCCCTGTATGTTCATTGGCACTCTAAAGAGCGCCAAACATGCAGGGAGGAGACCCAAGCTCCCGACGAGCAACCCTGGATGTACTCGGCGAGCGCCGAGCATCTCGAGCAGTGAAATGCTTGGGCGAGCACCAAGCGGCAGCGAACATGCTCGCTCATCACTAGTGGTGATCTTTACTGAAAAAGATTTAGAGCTTCATATTTCCCCTTGTGTAGAAAACTTTAAGAATCGTCACATACTCCAGTAGCAGCTGATTAGGGAGTAGATTGTTAGATGGTAAGCTTGCGAGCAGGGCCCTCACTCCTCCTGGTATCTGTTCATTTATGTGACTACTGTTATTCTGTAATGTCTTTTATTGTCTGTACAAGTCCCCTCTAAAATGTAAAGTTCTGCGGAATATGTTGGCGCCATAGAAATAAAAATAAAAATTATTATTATTATTATTAGAGGGGGAGCTGCTGTAACAGAAAGATGATCTTGGGTCTAGTCTAGTCGAAAGGCCTAGGATCTCCAGAAAGGGAGCTAAATCTTGCTAGATTGTTCCTTCCATGGTCACCTATAGGATAGGCTGTTGCTCTTCAACCCAGAGCTTTATCATACACAGAATACTCCACAAATTGCCATTTCACTGAACATCTCAATTCACAGAGCACTTTGTCTACATCTGGAAAAGCTGTCAGATGCTCTACCCTCATCCTGTTGTCAATGTATAGTATACATGACATATGTGAGCCAACAGCAGTAAAGTAGTTTCTATCAGAGAATGCGCTCTGGGGAGCTCTCTTTGTTATTTACCCTGATGCTGCTGTTCAGAGCGAATAGCGGCACCATGAATGCATAAGGTCAAGGAACCCTGCTACAACCAGGTCATGTGGGTACAGGGTTGAGTCCCAAACACATTTCAGAGAAGCACTACTGCAGAGACAGAAAGAACATCCACTTTCTTGCCTTAATTTATAAAGATATGAATAATCGTTTATCATCTATCCATGTGCACTACTGCTGCATTCATTCTCTGTGGGTCATGCACAATTCAACCCAATCCTTCTCTATGGAGCTGTACTTGGCTGTCTCTAGCAGTCCCATAGAAAATGAATGGAGTGGTGGTACCGTGTTTGGCTTCCTTTCATCCAGATAGGGCTTTTGAGAGCCTCCTTCTCCCGAAAACTTCAAGATATCACCTATTCAATGAGAAGATCATAACTTGCCATCTTTAGAAGTGACCAGTAGATTAGTATATCCAGATGAATTTGTTGAAGAGTATAAATAAGGATAGCTCTTTAATTTGAGGCACATTGTCTTATTTCATCGCTGTTCCTTTCTTCTAGCCCAAAACTGTCTCTTAACCCAACATATTCCTCTAATTCCAAATATATATAATTTATAAATTATTTCCTCTTAAACATAATCCTCTTTGCCTGGGCTGCAAGTCACTGCAAGTTGTAGTCATGCAGATAATTGCACTAGATCCTTCATTTTGTGTCTACCCGTTCAATGTATAATTTAGTGGTGGTCAGCTTAAAGAGTCCTCTGTATGTAGAAAGTTCACATACTATGACATCAATAAATTATTTCTAGTTTTTTTGTGTAAGATGCAGAAAGCCCAGCGTACAACTCGGTCTTGTAACTGTATACTATTTATTACCCAAAGTATCCTTCAGATGTCAGAAATACAAATATACGTTAAGAATCATGAATAATGCCTTACTGCCAGAATTGGTGACCACAAAAATACTTCTTTAAAAAAAGTAGTTGTTTTTGATCCATGACTGAAATTTTAATTTTTCAGTATGATGGTTGCTATATTGTTCTCAGCTTGAGTTGTTTGGCTGGAGGTTGATCTTGCATGTTTGACATGAAACCGGAGAGCTTAGGAGAAGATACCATCTTCTGCCCTCGGAGAATTCGCTCCCGTAATTGTCTGAAAGAAAAAAAAAAAAAAAAAACAACAAAAAGCCTATCTTTCAGCAGACTCCTTATCAGATGCAAGGTCTTGCAGTTTACACAAAATCAATAACCTCCTGAAATGTAATTGGAGAAAATGTTGGGTTAATTTGTTAAAAGCACAAAGTATGTTTCTTGTTTTGCCAATACATTTGATAAAGCACATAAAATTGGTAGTTTTAAATTTCAACTGCTTTTAGATCACAAAACGTCATTTTTGTATGCATTTGAATGATTAGATAATGCTCTGAACCATGTAGTTGTACCTAACCCGAACTTTAAAAATAAAAAAAGATTTTGATCCTTTCCACAATAGTAGTAAATTAGGCTGTGTTCTCTTCACAACTAGGCTTTTTAGGCTGTATTTTATTTCCAACTAAGCCATGATAACTATGCCCAGTTCTGTTAATGTTTAGAAATTTTTGGAGTAGGAAATGAGCTACAGTCTGGATCAAAATACTGAAAACTACAGCTTTATAAATAAAAAAGAAAAGTATTTTCTCCAATGGTGCTGCCACTACAGAGGAAGTTCTGATTACAAAAATTTAAATTTCTCATCAGATTTCACAATACAAACTACACACATTAATAAACTGAGGCTAGTGCGCTTACTCTGAAAATCCATGGCAGAATGACTACTTGAACATTTAAAAAAGTTGTCCTGCCTGTTATTAGAATACATCAAACTACCTGAACTCATAAAATGCTCAGTTTTAATACCAGGCTGCAATACTGAAATAGAAAAAGTGTAGCCAAAGTTCCAAGTAAAAAATCTGTGTTTTTGAAAAATCTGTTAAAGGGAATCTGTCACCTAATCTGAGAGGAACAGAGACAGAGACCCTGATTCTGGCAATGTGCCACTCACTGGGCTGCTTAGTGTATTTTTTTTAATAAAATCACTGTTTTATCAGTAGGATATTATCTCTAGAGGACTAGTAAACCTGATGTCATATAGTCTTCCATATTCTTAAGCTCTGTATAACTCCGTCCCCTCCACTGATTGGCCGCTTTCTGCCTATGCACAGTGTACACAGAAAGCTGCCAATCAGTGGTGTGGGCGGGGTTATACAGGGCACAGCATTCAGAGAACTGCTAGATCTGAAGCAGATAAAACAGCGATTTTATGAAAAATACAGCACAGTAAGTGACACATTGCTGAGATAAAGGTATCTGCCCCTACATCACCCTGCTCTCAGATGGTGCAGCATAAAACCAGGTGACAGATTCTCTTATAAAAGTCAGCATGGCAAGATATTCCAGAAAACTGACATTTCAACTTTGACTACACTTTTTCCATGGATATGATTTGCTTGACAGAGCCAACGAGCCAGCTGGAGGTCCTGTGATTTATGTGGTAGTGGGAAGCTGAACCGGTGAGCCAATTTTTTTTTTCTCTTACTTGCTGAAGAAAAAACATATATCCACCACTGCCTCAACTAGATTTGGCAATAACCTTAAAGTACATTTTAATCAATTGATCATTAAATAATAAATAAGTTCCACAATTGAATTTGTTAAAAAAAACGTTCCTGTGCTGAGATAATCTTATAAATGTGCCCCTGCTGTGTACTGTGTAATGGCTGTGTCTGACCGTGTAGGAACATGGTCTGATCATACCACAGCTCCTGGGCAGGGGAGGGAAGATAAAGAGTATACAGACATTACAGCAGGGGATCACAGCTGATTCTGTATGATCAGACCGTGTCCCTGTGCGGTCAGACACAGCCATTACACAGTACACAGCAGGGGCACATTTATAAGATTATCTCAGAACAGGAACATTTTTTTTTTAAAACATCCAATTGTGGAATTTATTATTATTCCATGATATATTGATTAAAATGTACGTTGTTCGTAGGACAACCCCTTTAAATTTGCATTTAGATGGGCCTACAGTCAATGAACAAGTGTTCATATTTATCAACCCGTGTAAGCAACCACTGTAATTCGACAGGTTCATTCTGCATAATAATCATCATTATCAATTTCTAGATATTTGATTGACAGATATAAATAAACCTTTAGGACTTGGTGGCCTTTTCTACGGAATTATCATTGATTATTAAACCTAGTGGCTGAACATTTCTCTTGTTCACAGTGATTTAAGACATTGCCCTATTACAATCCACATAATGTGAATTCCTTCTAAGACCACTAGCTGACAACTAACTTGGCAAGGGTTAATCATTTCCGCTACAGTTCAGCCTAATACAGTAGGGTCCAAACAAATTATTTCGCTCTTTGATATCTAAATGGCCTAATAGGAGTATGTGTTCTGCCATGACGAGAAAATCCTTTTAATTTTTTTCCCGTTCAGTACTAGAAGTAATGATGTCAGCAAATTAAATATGGCAATTTGTTGAAGCATTTAACGCTGGTATATTTTATATTGTGTTTAAATTATTAAGCAATCGCTATTATATACATGAATCAATTTACTTCTATCTCTCTTCCACTTTATGCTTAAATGGGGCTGTTAATCCGTGAGTGCCATTGACCAGGTTAAGATTTTCTTTGATTGTGTCTTTTAGACAGACATCTTAATGGATGTAAATAGGGATGCTTGTCATATTAGTCATTGGTCTGTAAAGCCTAGCATCCATGTCCAGGATTAAAGGGAATTGGTTGTCAATCAGTGTTCTCCTAATACCCAGCATTTACATGTAAGGCTTCTCCGTTGTAAGTGACCAATGACAGACAACTTTAACATAGTTTCGTTGGTATCATTTATAGTATCTTTGTATCTAAGTGGACAAGTTTTACTCAACTAAACAAGTACAGCAACTACAAGACAACTAAAAAAAATTAAGAAAAGTAAAAAAAAAGCTAATATTTTTCAGGATAATACAACTGCATTTAACTTTATTAATAGGTGAATTGGCTAAAATTTTATTTCAGATGAAACTGAAAATAAACTGTCCCCCAACACTGTCTCCCCCTATATTAAAGATGAGACCTATCTGATTGCTCAAACTGCCACCAGTATCAAGCAGAGCCTAATTTGTAAAGACTAGTCTGAAAGGGCATCTGTACCCCATCAAGAGTGTTGTAAAGCAATTTTAGGTGATACCTCGTGAAGCTGCTTGAGAAAATGCCAAAATGTAGATTCCTCAAAATACCTCTCTTCAACTCAGATGATAGCTTTACACTGCATGGAGCTGTCGTCAGAGTAAAAGAGGAGTACTTTGAGGAATCTACATTTTAACACATATTCTGTTTTGTTTTACATATTTCTTTACTCCTTATTCTAATACATGTCCATTCGTAGTTTTGCTGCCATCGGTCTGAATCTACAATGTGCACATTCCAATAAGAACATGGAAAACCATTACATGAATAGCAATGTCCAAAGTTTTGACTAGAGGAATAAAAAACAAGAGGTGCACCCTCTGTAACACTATGGGCAACTGGTGAGGGTAAGTTGGAGAGTTGGTTGTTCACCTGAGAGAGGAGTGCGGTGGATCCCGGGCGCTGCCACTGACAAAAGGTTAATCTAGGTGGTAAGTATAAAGAACTTCCAATTTATTGCAACGCGTTTTGGAGTAGAACCTACTCCTCCTTCAGGCATAACAGAAAAAGGAATCACCCACTTTAATCGTCACCTCCAACACCTTTATAAGGGAGGGGGTGATTCCTCTTCTGTTATGATTTACAGTAGCGTATCTGTGTCAGAGCTGAAAGGGTTAAGAAAATCTGAAATGAGCAATAATGTGGCCAGACATGGAGGTTATATTAGTCAGCACAAACATGTGACATTTACAAACAATGTCCTGTCCTGCATGTCACTCGGCTATGAACAAGCCTGGCCGCTACCTCTAGTTTCGGCTGACAATGAATGAAAGTGCAACAATTCTTACATGGGAATAAATCAAATGCAATTGTATAAATAAAGACATCGGACAAGACGTTGTTCTCCCTGCAACGGGCTTTAAAATCCAATTATAAAATCATATAGGTAATAAATAGCAAAATAATGTCCGTGACCTGAGTTCAATTGTGTTTTCCTCTCTTCAACGAGTAATGTGATAATACGGAGCCGGGACCATTATAAATTGTTTTAATACCGTAAAAAGGATTAATGCATTTACAGGAGGAATGTTAGACTATAAAGGTATGTGAGCTAACAATATATGGTGTTCACAAGAGGATACATAAAAATAATAGCTTACATAAACATCCCCTTAAAAGTTATACTTTTATTATAATGATTAAAGAGGTTGTCCACTACTTTTACATTGATGGCCTAGGATATGTAATTGTATATTATACTCTATTTTTCTATATCCTATTGCGTTTATCTCTTTATATCCATTATATAAATACTTACTACTGTATTTGCAGTCTAGAAAGTTTTACTGATGACGGTCGTTAGATCTACCAATGATGACACTAAACTCTGCAGGGTAATCAATACAGAGGAGGACAATTTTATATTACAGGAGGATCTGTGTAAACTAGAAGCTTGGGCTGATAAATGGCATATGAACTTTAATGGCTATAAATTTAAGGTAATGCACTTTGGCAGAGGAAATAAAATGTATAATTATATGCTTAATTGTAAAACACTGGGCAAAACTGTAACTGAAAAAGACCTGGGTGTATTGGTGGACGACAAGCTCACGCTTAGTGGCCAGTGTCAGGCTGCTGCTACAAAGGCAAATAAAATAATGGGATGCATTAAAAGAGGCATAGATGTTCATGAGCAGAACATAATTTTACCTCTATACAAGTCACTAGTGCGACCACACTTAGAATACTGTGTACAGTTTTGGTCTCCGGTGTATAAGAAAGACATAGCTGAACTAGAGCGGGTGCAAAGAAGAGCGACCAAGGTTATTAGAGGACTGGGGGTCTGCAATACCAAGACAGGTTATTACTCTTGAGGTTATTTAGTTTGGAAAAACGAAGGCTTATGGGTGATTGTGTCACCCTGGCCTGGATGCCACAAATATAATAAAGCTGTGTCTGAGAGCAAGGGGGAGGTTCTCTAGTCAAGGAACATTAGCATGCAATACCTCCTGTCTCAGGCCAGTAGGGGGAGCAGGCTGCCCCTATAAAAGCTGGAACTGGGGGCAGGGTTAGGGAGAACTGGACAACCTGTCTCTGGACAGCGGTCTGCACTGCAGTGGCGGTTAGCCCTGACCGCAATCCACGGGTGGCATAGTCGGACATCACTTAAAACTTATAAAGGACTGCCACTGGTCTGACCACCCTGAGCCACGGACCGGGTTGCCACTACTACCCCCATCGTCTCCCTATTGCCCGGTTCCGAGTGCCCCACGGCCCAGGGGGCAAGTCATGATCTTATTACTATGTACAAATATATGAGGGGAGAGTACAAAGACCTTTCTACTGATCTTTTTACTCTGAGGCCTGAGACGGGGACAAGGGGGCATCTTCTACGTCTGGAGGAAAGAAGGTTTAATCATAATCACAGACGCGGATTCTTTACTGTAAGTGCAGTGAGACTATGGAACTCTCTGCCGCATGATGTTGTAATGAGTGATTCACTACTAAAATTTAAGAAGGGCATGGATGCCTTTCTTGAAAAGAATAATATTACAGGTTATATATACTAGATTCCTTGATAGGGCGTTGATCCAGGGAACTAGTCTGATTGTCGTATGGAGTCAGGAAGGAATTTTTTTCCCCAATGTGGAGCTTAGTGTTTGCCACATGGGTTTTTTTTGCCTTCCTCTGGATCAACATGTTAGGATATGGGTTGAACTAGATGGACTTAGTCTTCCTTCAACCTTAAAAACTATGTTACTATGTAATAGGCCACATACTGCTAGGGTTATAAATTGTACCCTTTGTCTGGGATACATATCTTTACTACCTGTTAGCAGTGAATGGACAATTAGTTCATATATATATACAATCTGTTCTCTGATTTTAATACTGCACATTCTCCGAGGTGATTTTTGTTGGAATTTTTGTAATTTTAATCATTATAATAAAAGTATGCTTTAAAGGGATGTTTATGTTAGCTATAAGGGTATGTGCACACATTCAGTATTTTCAGCATAAAAATCTGTTGTAAATACTGGATTGTTGGCCAGAGAAATCTTGCATGAAATACTTTCTTTACATTCTTGATGAGATTTTTTTCCCATTCATTTGAATGGGTGGAAAACACTGCAAAAACTCTGAAAGAATTGACATGCTGGAAATATTCAAATCTGCATGGAAAAATTAACAAAACTGATAAAGAATAAGTGTAAGGCACACAAATGCATGAATAAAATAAAAATTTATTTTGACATAAATGAAAAGATTTTTAAAAGGCATGTAAGACTCAAGACAATCATAGCTGACGAGAGGAAAATGGGTAGCATGATACAGATTTTCAGGGTAAATCAATGAGCTAAGTAAAATAAAGTGAAGCTTTGTGCGAAACGTGCGTCGGATGCAATTCTCCTCATGGTCTGCTGAGATCCCCTTCCTTTTTCCGCCGTGCTTGTTTACTTTCCCTATTTATGGGTTTTTCATCTCTACTATCTCATGATACCTTATCCTAATTATAGCCTTTTTGCATGAATATTTTTTCATGATACTCTCTTTACACCGGTATCCGTCCGTAATATTTGGACTATATATTATATAGTATACTATTGTATCCATTATTGTATTCACTTTATTGTACTTTGCTCATGTCTGTGCATTCTGGCCTACTTGCATTATGCTCATTATACAGTATATGGTTTATCTAAGGAAAAATTAAGCAGCGTGTGCATAACATTTCAGAAATCTCATTCATGTTGGTACGGTAAAATGCTGCATGTTTTCGAAAAATTTGGCAAAAACACAACATGACTATGTCCATACAAAGCGTTTTTGCTGTGTTTTTTGCTCTGTGCCAAAACTTGCTTTCTTGACAGTAAAAACGCCTGTTTTTCAGCATTTTTGTTGCATATTTTGCCTTCATCTTCGGGTGTGGAACACATATGTGCTTGGTCTACGATACATGTTTAAGAAGGTTAGTTTTATTCAACAAAAACGATTAAAAAAATGCAGCAAAAAACACTGTTACATTTTTTGCAGCATTTTTTCACTTTCTCATTACTTTCTATAGGTGAAAAAAACGCTGAAACAATTCACTTTTTAAAATATGCTGCAGTTCAACAATTCAAGTCAGGAAAAAAAATAACACGTGTGAATGAGATTTCTGAAATCTCATAGCTTTGGCTGGTACTGTAAAAAGCAGCTTTTAATTTGCATAAAAAAACGCTGCAAAAAAATCTGCAATAATGCAACGTGTGAACATAGCCTAAGATTACCATTAAAAACTATTTTAAGAAACTAATGGATTCTAGCTGAAAACTTCTTGTATGAAGCTGAGGCTAAATAAACGCTGGTATTTTGTAATAGTGTGTCTCAATGCTTACATTTTTTGAAGCGTGCACTGACACTTTACTTCCACTTCCGGTAGGCCAATGACGCCATAGGCCATAGCAGTCACAGGCCGCCACTTCTCTTTTCCCAAGCTTTTATAGGTGTAATGTTTTGTCCGATACCAAACCAATTATAAGTGACTGTCAGGATTATCATTGCATCTGTGGTAGCATCGTTGATTTATTGTTTTTCTTCTTATTGTTTAGAGAACCCCATGGTGTGATCAGCTGTAATAGGGCAAGTAAACTGTGGCTACAAAAAAGAAAAATATGGCCCGCACGCCTTTTAGTATTAAATTCATGTACAGGTGCACAAATACGCTATGTATTCATTAGTTGCAGTGTGCTGACACATCGGGTATGTATATATAAATAAACCGCGGCTTTCTTGATGACACAACCCCTTGAAGAAAAATGTATCAATAGATTTTTGAGAATTTCCAAAACAAATCTATTCACTGTAATAATGGCATATGTTTGTCTACCTGGAGAGTCGTGAATGGTAATTCACTGTGGGACACACTGAACATATTAGTCATGGATTTGTACAACACAATCGGACTTGAATCAAATTGTTCCCATAGTTACAGGAAATATTTTTGTATATTGAATACTTAAACTGAAACAAATGTACAAAAGATACAAAAAATGTTTTTTGGGGGTAAATTGTATAGCCAGTTTACCTTGAAACTGTTCATTGCAGCAGATAGTACAATTACAGAATATATATATGTACAGTGGGGAAAATAAGTATTTGATACACTGCTGATTTTGCAAGTTTTCCCACCTACAAAGAATGGAGAGGTCTGTAATCTTTATCGTAGGTACACTTCACCTGTGAGAGATGGAATCTTAAAAAACTCCAGTAAATAACATTATATGATTTTTACAAAATTTATTTGCATTTTATTGCATGAAATAAGTATTTGATACAATAGAAAAACAGAACTTAGTATTTGGTTCAGAAACCTTTGTTTCCAATTTCAAAGGTCAGACATTTCCTTTAGTTCTTGACCAAGTTTGCACACACTGCAGCAGGGATTTTGGCCCCCTCCTCCATACAGATCTTCTCCAGATCTTTCAGGCTTCAGGGCTGTCGCTGGGCAAAATTGAGATTCAGCTCCCTCCAAAGATTTTCTATTAGGTACAGGCCTGGAGACTGGCTAGGCCACTCCAGGTCCTTGAAATGCTTCTTACGGAGCCACTCCTTAGTTGCCCTGGCTGTGTTTTTTGAGCCTTTCCAAATCAAGTCCTATCAGTTTAATTAAACACAGCTGGACTCCAGTGAAGGAGTAGAACCATCTCAAGGAGGATCACAAGGAAATGGACAGCATGTGACTTAAATATGAGTGTCTGAGCAAAGGGTCTGAATACTTATGACCATGTGATATTTCAGTTTTTCTTTTTTAATAAATTTGCAAAAATTTCTACATTTCTGTTTTTGATGGGGTGCGGAGTATACTTTAATGAGAAAAAAAATTAACTTTTTAGAATTTACCAAATGGCTGCAATGAAACAAAGAGTGAAAAATTTAAAGGGGTTTGAATACTTTCCGTACCCACTGTATATAAGAAATAATAGCTACCAACATCATACTCTTTTCAGTTAACGCAAGCAAGAAGCTGTCAATAAAGGATGAGCTATTCATTTATTAAACCGAGTATTTTCTGAAATTTGTATTAATTTTAGGAAATCCTAGATGTTCTTGGGATCGGACGAGGTCCTAAATCAAATTGGTAGCATTGTTAGTCCCACCTCTTGGACCCACCAGCAATGTATAGGAACATTCATTTGTGGTCACAGTCTAAATCAAGCCCTTTTTTGGACAGGGGCATGCCTAAATTTGCTGGAATTATTTCTAAAAATTTAGGACAGATGCGGGGAACTTTGGACTGTTTGTAACTATAATTCAGCCAATTATCGGTGAACATTTTTAGAGCCTGGAACATGTAGAAGTTACTTTTAGGCCTGAATTATACTGTGATGCTCCCAGCAATACATTTTATTTTTCCTAGCCTAGAGACCCAGAAAGTGAATGAAAGGATGTTAGTCTTCCTTGATCTTTCCTTGAATATCTATAGTGCTGGAAATATGCATATGCCCTTGTGACCAATAACCTTCTCTACGACTAAGAATCTGGGATATTGATCGATTTTAAGCTGAATATGTAATCACTTTTTAGAGTTGACTTTCAGGAAGGGTTAAATTAGATTATCAATATGTATTATAAATCCAAAATCCCCAAAGTAAGATGATGGGTAATTTTAGAGCCAGGTCAGAGGATTTTAGCCCTGTAGTCAGGGGAAATAGGACTGCTGAGTAATGATGGACTAGATGACCTCAGCATTCGAGTTTGCTATATTTTAGTACAGGAGCATTTACCTGATACCAATTTCTGATTTGTCGTAGAGAATTTGTTTGAGGTGACCTGAAAATGGTCTTTCAGGAAGAAGAATTGTTCGGATCTTATTAACTCAATGATTCCTTTAGCGGAGGAGATATGACCAAAAAAGCAGCTTGCTGCCAAATGGTGTTTCTCTCCTAAGAGCACAGGACCATCAGCTGATGATACTTTACAAATCAATATCTCGAGACATCTGAGACAGGAAGAGCCTGGGAATAGCTTTTCTGAAATCATTAGAGGTTGGTTTAGAGGAGTGGAAAAACTGACTTTTATAATGTGTCCTCTATATGATCTTGGGCAAGACACACTATCCCCTAGAGTCTCATATCTTGTGTATGCTCCCGAGGCCAGGAATGAGCCCACAGTACTTATATACAGTATCACTTGTTCATCTCTTGTGAATGTTTTGTACAGTCAGTATAATTTACAGGTCACATATGTGTGACGTGAGATGGATAAACGTTGATCTTTCAAATGCAAAAGATATTCCGTAGCTATGGTAGTTATGTGAAGCATTAATTATTATGGTTCTAAAGAGACAGAGAAATTATTAATTGCATCTTAAACTAAAAAAAAAAAGACTGCAGATTACATTTTTGAAAATTAACATTTCCAAAGAAAAAAGTGTGTATTGGTAAGAATTGAAAAATACCTAGAGAAGTTTTTTTTTCTGAATGTGCAATATATATACAATCTCACAACATGATCAGATTTTAAAGATAATTTAAAATGTTTGGTACTCTGTCCCCCATGGTCTTAGCTTTATGTGTCCATGTGTGACCATGCAGTGGTTGTGATGTGGTTGCATCCTGTTGAATTGTTTTGCTAGTATGTTGCAATATTGTATTAAAGGGAATCTGTCAGCAGGTTTTTGCTACCTCATCTGAGGGCAACATAATGTAGGAAAAGAGACCCTGATTACAGCGATGTATCACTTAGGTTACTGGGTGCAGCAGTTGTGACACAATCAGAGTTTTTAGATGTAGCATGTAGCAGAGCTCAGAAAGCTGCCCCTGACCACATCAGGCATTCTAGGTACATTGTATATTGACAGTAATCTGCTTTCAGTGGAGGGGCGTAGTTGGACCACTTGGCATGAGGGATCTACTCTGGCAGTGATTAATTATCTCTGGCTGATAAAACATTCATTGTATGGAAACAGCACACAGCCTAATAAGTGATACATTGCTGAAATCTGTGTCTCAGCCCCTCCTACATCATGCGTTCCTCAACATTACATAGCAAAAACCTGTTGACAGATTCCCTTTAAATCTATTTAACCCTGCTGTTCTGTTCGTATTAGCTATATTCTTGTACTGTTCGGGTCAATATGACCCGACCTATTAAAATCTGTTAATTTTGACATTTTGCTACTCTAAGCGTATTATTTGAATACCAGTTGCGTTATTTAACTGAATGTGAACATAGTTGGTAAAAAAAAAATTTCAATCAAAACTTCAGTTTGCTTTATTTTCTTTAGAAAAAGTTTGTACATGTTCACTTATTGCTATATTCAGGCATTCTTACATTCTGCACCGAAATAACTCACATGTGCTTTACATAAGTATTTACTACGACTAGAGCATGTAATATTTGCTTTATCACATGAAGATGAGCAAATGCTGCATCTTTTCCTTTTTCCAGTGCCGGTGGTGGGCGTGGGTTAAAATTAAGGATGCTGCTGGATACAGTTTACTATGGCTGCTGCTCCTTCACTTTGGGGTTTTACTTTTCTTCCTAAAATAGATGGCATAACAAATGACTTTCCTAATTCTTCGTAAAAGAGTCTTC
This sequence comes from Phyllobates terribilis, assembly GCF_046119375.1. Lineage (NCBI taxonomy): Eukaryota > Metazoa > Chordata > Amphibia > Anura > Dendrobatidae > Phyllobates > Phyllobates terribilis. The sequence goes on along the minus strand of NW_027362764.1, from coordinate 132,018,751 downwards.
GTTTATGCAGTTTATTGGCTTTCCAATCGGGGTTTATTTCACATGATAAAAGAAATGCATTGTAGGCAGATACATCAAGAATGTTATAAAAGAAATCATTGGCCACCGATTGGTTTAGCGTCTGTTTGTGTACGTAGTTATTAGTAGATCTAGTGTATCAACTGCTCCTTTGGTGGAATTATAATCTAATATCATCTGTGGCTTTTTGTCATCTCGACTACTTACTGCTTTGTCCTGGTGCATTGTGCTCATCAGAATGACCTGTTTTTTTTTTGGGGGGGAATGTAAGAAACCAGTGTCGTATCTTAAGTAAAGTAAAACCTTGAACTATGAACATCTCTTTTTACCAAGGATACCTTGCGGCAGTTCAGGCTTGCTTTTTCTTACAGTGCCCAGCATTTTAAGTTTTCGTTTTAGCAACAGCTGCCCCAGTTGGTGCGATGTAAAAAAGTTGTCACGTCACATTTTGTCCTTTTAGTCCATACGTCGTCAAATCTGAATTGACTCGCATACCTTGATTCTTTTCAGTTTTTTTTAAGGGTTTTTTCCTTTATATACCTGAGCGTTTAGAGCGTATGAACTGCTGCTGTCTCAAAGTGTCCATATCTTGATGCTGTACTTTGCTGGCTTACTCAATATGTATTGTGAGAACGAGCACCTACCTCGGAATGCCACAAGTTGTTCATCCATCATTTTCACCAGTTTTGTATAATTTTGGAAGAATTTCTATCCAATTATTCCAAACTTCTCTAATAGCGTCTCATTATTAGAGAATTATCTGATGTTAGCAGAGGACAGTTTTCCAGCCTGGGCAGAAAGCTGCAAGTTCCAAATGACATTTTTGTTTTTAGACCGAATTGCTTGCATCGGACTAATTGTCTGGGTATCACGCCTCATCAGATTCAACTTCAGAATCAGAATTCTCGTAATTACTTTGCTCGCCACTTATGTGGTCTTCATCTTTGAACACTTTCTCCAGTTGGATATCTTCTTCAGAATCTAAGGCATTGGCAAGCTTTTCCAATTCAGCCTCACTCAATGGACGTCTTTGCCACATTTTTATACAACTTTCGAAATAATGGACACTCACAACTTTCATGGGGTAAAATCAGCATTGTGGAATAAAATAGCACTATATAAATAATAATAATAATAATAAAAAAATCACAGCAAATACTAACCAGTTTAGCAACAATAAGAGCTTATATACTACAGCGAAACAGACCTGAATAGACTTGTACTCAAAGCCCATCCATCTGCAGTAACTTGCAAATGTATCGAGCGCACCAACCGGCAGGAACTGGAGAAATCGATGTGGCGGGAGAAATATGGCGGGAGATCTGTATAAAACACTATCATATTGACCCGAACAGTACATATGTAACAATCATTATTTCATAGGAAAAAAAGTTAAAATAATAATAAAAAAAACCACTCATAATAACCATAAACAAATTCATCTAACCATAATTTGCAGATCTTCATAATAAATAATCATTCTCTGGAATGGTGGATGTCCCAGAAATTTGACCACCACCAATCATAACGTTATAGCTACCTGAGCAATATGTCTTCACGAAACCCCTGACGGTATGTAGATGCCATAAAGAGCGAAATACCTCTCTATGAACGGAAACATAGAGAACCCTTTTATATGCAGCCCTCAAACTGGTGGACTCAAGACATCTATGTATCTAAATGTCATGTCATGCCATGTAATACTATATTTTACCTGTCTGGTTGACAGAAGCTTCCCTTGGAAATGTGATGATTTGGGCCATACCTAAACCATTATCTCTATCTCTATTAAAGGGGTTGTCTGGGATTTTAATATTGATGGCCTATCTTTAGGATAGGTCATCAATGTCTGATCAGTGGGGGTGCAACACCAGACACCCCCATGACCAGCTATTTCCGGTGTTGGCAGCGGCCGGAGCTTCTCATTTGGATGTCTTCAAGTTAATAAATCAGTATAATGTGTTTTGATAGGACGGTGCAATGTGTTATCTGGGGTGTCTTTATTAGAAATCATGGACAAGAATAAGTTTGTTTGCAAAACGCTAAATTTAATAACTTCTACTAATTGCAGTCTGACTACAATAATTTACATGTGTGCATCCCAGACTCATAGCAAATAAACTCTGGTCTCCAAGGTTATAACTGGAATTATCTTTAAAGAAGTGAACTCTAGAAAAATATTAGAATTTAATAACCATCTTATGTCACAGGAGGTTTGTGTTGGTAAACTGAGTCCTGGTCTCGCTAAAGATTACAATAGGAAGCAGCATTGATAGGAATACATTTCTATGTGACTTTCTATGGAAATACTTAAAGGATTACAATATAATTTTCACATTCCTAAAATATAAATATAAACCAGATGTTTATAACGAACAACATCCATGTTCTAAAACGAAGATGGTGATAATAGTCTTAGCAGCAAAATTGTCACAAGGACTGTTAACTAAAAAACTCAAAAATGGACAAATGATGTATACTCAATACTGGGCTTGTGTCATAAGTTCACACTGATGAACCAAAGCACATTATCACATTGAAAAACCACTACTGGCATTGGTGTAAATATCGAAGTTAACATTAAATAACAAATTTAAGCTGAAAAACGCTTTAGTGTCTGGTCCTGGACATTAAAGTTGCTGTCTGTAAAACCTGTTTTCAAACATTTAGTTAATTATAGGTTAATATAGGGAATCCCCTTTTCTGAACATCCATTAAAGCACCACTCCAACTTTTTTTTTGTATTGCCCCGCTGGAGTGATGCTTTAAATATAAGTCCCCTGCTCCCTGTCTCACACTCACCTGCCGCCACCTTCATCCGTTTCCAGCGTCGCTCCGGTCAGTCTCCAGCAAAAAGTGACCTGCTCGCAGCTCCAGTGTTAAATGGAGCAGTGTGGAGGTCACTTTACAACACAAGTCTATGAGAGCCTTGTTCTGGCCTCGTTCTGCCTCTCATAGACTTGTATTGAGTTCGTGTGATTTTTAGTCTGACTTTCAGCCAGTCAGAAACTACTGTCACAAGATGGAGCCGGGGGACCGGAGCAGCCCCGAAAAAACTTTGAAGATGCCGGAGGGTGATTATGTGGCCCGGGGCGGGGGGCCTAGATTAATGCAGCACTCCAGTGCTGCAACAAACAAACGCAGGAGTGGTGCTTTAACCCCTTAACAACATTAGATGTACTAATACGCGTCTGTGCCCTGGGACTTAAGAGCCAGACCCGTATTAGTACGTCATGGCGATCGCGCACGCACACAGGCTGTGCGGGCGCGATCGCCGCCGGGTGTCAGCTGATTGTCACAGCTGACACCCGATACTATGTGCAGGGAGCGGTCCCGCACTGCTCCCAGCACATTAACCCCCGCGATGCCGCGATCGAAGTCGATCACAGCATTGCGGTGGCAAGGGGAGGTGATCGCAGATACTCACCTCCTCTTCCGGCTTCCAGCGCTGTCTGCCGTGGCTTCCAGGATGTTGCCATGACGACCTGATGTTGTCATGACAACATCCGGGTCACCAGACAGCAGGAAGATTTTTGGACATGCGCAGTGCATCTCCAAACAATCTTCTCCCTGTCCAGCGCTGACAGCCTGCATGGCACAGGGATGGTGCTGCATTCCTGTGCCATGCAGGCGATCAGAGAAAAAAAAGTGAAAGTTCCATAGTGGGACAAAGTAATAAAGTATAAAAACTATCAGAAAGTGGGAAAAAAAAAAAAAAAAAATTTGCAAAAAAAAAAAAAAAAAAATCCACCAAAAATAAAAATATAATGTACCCATCAATAAATATTATTATAAAAAAAACAAAAAAAAAAAAACAATAAAAGTACACATATTTGGTATCGCCGCGTCCGGAACAACCTGACCTATAAAAGTGTCCCACTAGTTAACCCCTTCAGTGAACACGGTAAAAAAAAAAAAAAAAAAACCACGAAGCAGAAAACAATGCTTTATCACCATACCGCCAAACAAAAAATGGAATAACACGCGATCAAAAAGACAAATATAAATAAAAATGGTACCGCTGAAAACGTCATCTTGTCCTGCAAAAAACAAGCCACCATACAGCTCCATCAGCCGAAAAATAAAAAAGTTATAGCTCTCAGAATAAAGCTATGCTGAAAAATATTTTTTTCTATAAAATTGCTTTTATTATGTAAAAGTGCAAAGCATAGAAAAACTATATAAATGTGGTACCGCTGTAAACGTACTGACCCGAAGAATAAAGCTGCCTTATCAATTTTACCACACGCGGAACAGAATAAAAAAAAACAAAAAAAACAATTCCTGAATTGTTGGTTTTTGTTTTTTCTGCCTCCCAAAAATCGGAATAGAAAGCGATCAAAAAAAGTCATGTGCCTGAAAATGGCACCAATAACAACGTCAACTCATCCCGCAAAAAACGAGCCGTCACATGACTGTCTGCCAAAATCTGGAAAAATTATAGCTCTCAAAATATGGCGATGCAAAAACTAGATTTTACAAAAAATGCGTCTTTTAATGTGTGACAGCTGTCAGTCATAAAAAACCCATATGATTCTGGTATTGCTGTAATCACACCGACCCGAAGAATAAAGTCATCTAATCACTTATACCGCACGAGGAACGCCGTAAAAAGTAAACTCTCGGGTTAGGGTTGGGCTAGGATTATGGCTGGGGTTAGGGGTTGGGGTTAGGGTTGTGATGGGGTTGGGATTTTTTTCAAAAGTAAGAAAAAAAGATGACGATATGGCGACTAGTGTTGAGCACAAGTGCTCACTACTTGAGTTTGCATCGGGCGCTCTGGTATGCATTGAGTATCGTGGGTATTTGAGTGACATGCTCGAGTCTCCGCCCCATATGCTTCGCGGCCAAAAGAACTTTGCGGGGATTGCCTGCCATGCACGAGCGATCCCCGCATGTTTCTTTTTGGGTGTTTAATAACCGTGAAACATGCAGAGCAGGGACTCGAGCATGTCACTCGAGCACACGCTGTACATGGTGCATACCGGAGTACCCGATGCAAACTCAAGTAGCGAGCACTTGCGCTCAAGACTAATGACAACTTATTCAGTATGATGACCTAATGTTATCAAATTCTGTGTCGTACTTCTGGGTTCAAAATGTTCACTATACACCTTAATAAAATCCTTGAGGGGTATAGTTTCCAAAATGGGGTCACTTGTGGGGGAGCTCCACTGTTTAGGCACATCAGGGGCTCTCCAAGCGCGACATGGTGTCCGCTAACAAATTGAATGGAAAATCGGCTCAAATTGTTAGCGGACGCCATGTTGCGTTTGGAGAGCCCCTGCGTGCCTAAACATTGGAGCTACCCCACAAGTGACCCCATTTTGGAAACTAGACCCCCCAAGGCACCTATCTAGATGCATAGTGAGCACTTGGAACCCCTAGGTGCTTCACAAATTGATTCGTAAAAATGAAAAAGTGAAAAAAAAAACACTTTTCCATTTTTACGAATCAATTTGTGAAGCACCTTGGGGTTCCAAGTGCTCACTATGCATCTAGATAGGTGCCTTGGGGGTCTAGTTTCCAAAATGGGGTCACTTGTGGGGGAGCTCCAAAGTTTGGGCACACAGGGGCTCTCCAAACGCGACATGGCATCCGCTAATTATTCAAGCAAATTTTACAATCAAAAAGTCAAATGGCGCTCCTTCCCTTCCGAGCCCTGCCGTGCGCCCAAGCAGTGTTTTTTCCCCACATATGGGGTATCTGCGTGCCCAGGGGAAATTGCACAACAAATTTTGGGGTCCATTTTTTCTTGTTACCCCTGTGAAAATAAAAAAAATTGGGTCTAAAGTAACATTTTTGTGAAAAAAGTTAAATGTTAATTTTTTTCTTCCACATTCCAAAAATTCCTGTGAAGCACCTGAAGGGTTAATAAAGTTCTTGAATGTGGTTTTGAGCACCTTGAGGGGTGCAGTTTTTAGAATGGTGTCACTTTTGGGTATTTTCTGTCATAAAGACCTCTCAAAGTGACTTCAAATGTGATGTGGTCCCTAAAAAAATGGTTATGTAAATTTTGTTGGAAAAATTAGAAATCGCTGGTCAACTTTTAACCCTTATAGCTCCCTAACAAAAAAAATTTTGGTTCCAAAATTGTGCTGATGTAAAGTAGACATGTGGGAAATGTTATTTATTAACTCTTTTGTGTGACATATCTCTCTGATTTAAGGGCATAAAAATTCAAATTTTGAAAATTGCAAAATTTTCTAAATTTTCGCCAAATTTCCATTTTTTTCACAAATAAACGCAAGTTATATCGAAGAAATTTTACCACAATCATGAAGTACAATATGTCACGAAAAAACATTCTCAGAATCAGGGGGATCTGTTGACGCGTTCCAGAGTAATTACCTCATAAAGTGACAGTGGTCAGAATTGTAAAAATTGGCCTGGTCATTAACGTGCAAACCACCCTCGGGGGTTAAGGGGTTAATAAGCCAGTTCAGAAATCAGAAAGCAACTATAAAGGCCTTCTATCACACTTTTTGTTGCGAACTCAGTTTCAGTGGGAATTGTGGAAACTATGTAATACTTAAGGGAATTTTGAGAACTTTGATGTTAACCGCCTATTTTTAGGCTAGGTGCAGACGACCGTAGATTCTCTCATCCGAAAGAATTGGATATATTATGCAAATAATACTCTTTATCAAACTCTGATCAGCGTTTGATCAGAGTGTGATCACAATGTGATCTGATTCTCTTGGATGAGAAAAAAATGTATCCATCTTCCCCATTCTGTCAGTCTGTGGAAATCAGACTGCACTCAGTTGTCATCCGAATGAAGTCCGATGGTTTCCACAGACACATTGACTTTCATGGCCGGGTGTTGTCCGAATACCAGATTAAACTCGGGCATGCAGCAATTTTGTTTCCTCAGTGTCATGATTCCACCACTCACGGTGTCCTAAGGACGCTGTGAGTGACAGTTCAGCTGCCCAGTGGGATCAAGGACATGCTGGGTTGTCAAATATTGTGGTGACAGCCCAGTCATCAAATCTGAGGCAGGGGTGTGTTGGGCTGTCAGTATTGTGAATGACAGCCGAGCTGTCCAATCTGGCCAGGCTTGTGGGGTCTCCTCCAGGTGTCACCCATTCAGGGTGATTACCTGGCTATTTAGCTGGCTGGCAATGGTCAAACATTTGCCAGTTGTAGCCTTACTCAGTGGTGTGTTAGCTCTGTGCTCTGTGTTCTGATACTCTGATCTATTCTGCCAAACCTTGGGTTTGCCCTTTGACTACTCGTTTGTATTATCCCTTTTGCCTTTGACGCACTCTGACTTTAGTCACCAGACCCTGAGCTTTGCCTCTGACTATCCGTTTGTCTTATCCATTTGTCTTTGATGTACCCTTTTGGCATTTGACCTCGGACTCCTTGATTTGCCTGCCTCATGGCTTTTTCTTGAGAAGTGACTCAGTATCACACTCGAACAAACTCTGCCTAAGGATAAAATCAGACAAGTGCACGGTCTCATAGACTAACATTAGTCCAAGTGTGATTCGATGTCTTGTCGGATCGCACTCGGAAAGATAATACAGTCGTATGAACCTGCCATAGAATAGGTTATCAATATAACATTTTTTGGAGTCTAACTCTTTGAACCCCCATGAATCAGCTGATTGAAGGGGCTATTTCTCTCTAGCAAAGTATTAACCAAAGAAGAACATATAATCGGAATATATTACAGATTATCACCAAAGAACAAAAAAAACTCCTAAAATGTTACTTTTATTCATATGGCTAAAAATACCCATATAGTATCTAACACTCTATAGGGTCACCAAAACAACGCAGTGACAATCTTAAAACACAAAAATATTGAAGAAAACAATATAGAAGGGGTGGAGAAAGTGTACTCACCCTCACTTACCCTACCTTGCTGCGGAGGTTGGCACATTAAGTTTGACACGGTGCCCCCGCTCAAAGTCGGCTCTACCTTTTATGACCCTAGAGGAACTGACTATCCAAAAACCACCGCCATCACTAAATAAAGTGCTACAGTGCAATATAGTAGCTTATACCTAATAGATGACCATACTCGTACATGGTCATAGACTTAAGAAGCAGACAATGAATACGATGATATTAGTTATGTACACTCGAAAAATCAGGCTGAATGATTGGTTGTAGTGCTGTCTCACTAGATAATAACAATCATAGACACACATAATAAGATTACGGAAGTCAGACATGCATAATAGTGGGATCTGCAAACGTATATAGGTACATACAGTAACCAATTAACCCCACTATAATATAATCATTTTTTTGATATACATTAAAAATAGAAAAATAAGTTTGGCATTTAGAACCTATAAACTCACTGAGGCAAAGGAGTGCTAAACTTACAATATAGACCACTGTGCCAGTTTTTTAGCCATATCTAAATAAATAAATGAAGAATGTTTTCTATAATCAAGGTGCTGGAAAGGCTACAAAGTTCAAAAGATGTACGCTTATAATGAAAGGCACATGTGAAATGCTCACAATTGATGAATCAAATGTACTTTCTTTTGTAGGCCCAATTGCCATGTAATCGTCTCAAAACAAGTATGGAGTGGATAATAGAATCATTAAAGGGTAATGTAAATACTGTCCCTTTAAAACCTTACCCCAACACTACCTAGCCGCAGAAGTTAGCACCCTAGAATTAATATCTGGAATGGCGTGTTGCCCTATAAGCACCCTAATATATACCAATCTTTTGGATAAATGAGCTGCCACAGAGAAAACATTATAGCATTCACAGATATATATGCATAATACTATCCCACAAATGCCAATCCACAAAAAGTTCCACAAGCCTTAAGCCACTAAAGAGATGAACATAATGATTCCCAATAAATTTGGGAATTTGGCAATATATCTGAAAGTCTACTTGCATCTCATCCTGATGCGTCTCCCCTCACAATCTATGGGTTCCTGAGAGGTCATTCAGGAATGAAGCCATAGCGGGCGCTATTATATTCCATTCAGCTGCAGGATAGTATGTGGATCTTGACAATCTGTGCGCTTACCTGAAGAGACCTAAGAAGGTGACATCACGGCCTTAGCTATAATGCAGGAGTCCGGGGGTATCAGCAAGATCTCCTTGTCATGTACTGTGAGGTGGAGCCAGGAGGCATTACATCCAATAAGATTAGACGATGGGCAGATCATAGTCTATCACACTGATTAGCGATAGGCAGTGTCTTAAGCATTTTATTAAGAAGTGGAGCTGAAACGCTAAACATCACTGACAGCCAATGATAAAGCAGGGCGGCGGTCTACATAGCTGTCAATGCTAAACTAGATTTCTCTGCATGGCTAACACCAGATGAACAAGCAGATGGGTGGTTCACATGCTAATGTTAAATTGCATCTCTTTTATCAAACTGAATTATTCAGTACCAAAAACAATATCCAGATAGTTTGGTCTGCTACATAGTGTCAACAGATAATAAAATAATCCAATGCATATCTGGGACAGTCCAACCACTAAAAATTTAACCCTATATTGGGTCATATAGACAAAATCATTATATAATTGGGTACAAACTGCACATGCAACTATATTGATGCATATGACAAAAGATAATCATCTGTCATATGCATCAAGAGAGGAAAATTAGCAGTTTTATATCACTGATCTCTGAACAGCAGGCAACAAAAACAGCTCAACCAATCTCAGCCCTTGTATATAGCCCCATCCTTCAGTATATCTCTCACTTCAGCCATTATATACAGAGCCTCATCCTGTAGTACTTTGCTTCTCTTACCAGCACACACATATCAATGCTTCCTTGTCTGAGCTCTCTGCAAAGTAATGAAGTAGGCTGCGCCTTTTACCATGGCATCATCCCTCACTGTAGAAGCTCTTTTCTAGGCACATCCCAAAGCGTAGCTATGATGGCAGTATGTAAGCTGAGAGAGAGAATGCATTGCGCATGATCAACCATGAATACTGGATCTGCTACAAGACAAGTTTCAGTGACACCTGTAGGGTAAATAGAGCCTGGAGAGTCAAAAAGAGGCTGATTTAAAAATGGGTTATATTAGTCCAAATTAATAAATAAATGTGTACATTATTATAAGACCACATTTTGAGCCCATACAAAAATGACCTGATTCCCATTTATTTTTTAATCATTTTTCAGGCTAGAGTTTGGTTGGGCCTTGTCCCTCAAACGATGAGGAGCTTTATTTGGATCCTTATGTCCTCAACCTCATCTGTGGTGGGAGAGTCTGGAGGCCCCCACACACATTAAACTGTTGGCCGAGCCCGCTGATTTGGTCGATGTCAGTCAAATGTGCTTAAGGGGCCTTAAGACTGTACTGCAAAGTCAGACAGCATTAGACAAGGCCACTACTCTACTGAAGAGGACCATCCAACTGTGCAGGTAGTAAAAACACCACCATGGTATGTTATAGGGGTTACCCAGTTTGGAAAAATTATTTTCTTAGACCTCATTATAGAATTTTGTATTAATGGAGGGTGTCCTCTGTACTTCTTGGCCATAGTAGAAAGAGGTTATCTCTCACTGGAGAAGAACCTGTTGTGTCTTACATTATACATTGGTTTGAATGTAATGCAAAATGTTTCCGTGTGGTGGGGCAAGAAATAAAACACTGCCAGGTTTTCCCACAGGTGACAGGGTGGGGGGTACTTTGTAATTTGGATTAGTGGTATGTAACCAAAGCGGAGAACCCTTTTATTAATATCTATATACAGGGATGTACTGGTAAGATGCCATAGGAGGAAATGGGGTGTGCATCATATCAGTTACTGTGGTCTTTAAAAAAGTTTTATGAGAGGGGAGTCTGCCTTTTTTTCCAGATAATTTCTTCTATTGTCAATGTGTTGTGTTTTTATTACAGCTCATACCAAATCAAGTGGGAATGAGCTGCACATACTGATACATTAATGTTATTATTATGTACCAGCATTACCTAAAACTAAAGAACCCAGTATCTCCATATACATTGGGTGATTAGCATAAACACATAGACGATAATTAAAACAAACTGTAAAATAAGCTGCAGCTGGATCATCTGAGCATGGTGAAATTATACATGTTCTTCATCAGCACACCTATAGGATTAGCGCAGTCAGCAAGGTGCAGTAAATGAACAGTCTTTGTTCTTAGCCTTATCAAAGTAAGATTCAGTTGAGGAAACACTAGGCAAGATGCTATCTTGCTAAAATGTTCATTATTCAGGCGACTCTTGCTTGTTATGAAAATAATTGCTTCCCGCCAGCTGGGAAATTCAGCGCCATGTATGACCATCCGAGAAGTAACATATAAGACAGTATCTAGTAATGACACATTTACTAAGTGATAACATATGCTATCTTGGGTAACTAGAAGTTATCTCGTCAAGTAGTGTTAGTGGGTATACTTTTTTGGGGATTATATAATAATAATAAAAATATTTATTTCTATAGCGCCAACATATTCCGCAGCACTTTACATTTTAGAGGGGACTTGTACAGACAATAAAAGACATTACAGAATAACAATAATCACATAAATCAACAGATACCAGGAGGAGAGAGGGCCCTGCTCGCAAGCTTACAGTCTATAAGGAAATGGGGGAGGCACGAAGTGTGGATGGTAACAATTGCTTGTATTGTGCGGGTCAACCATCGATGTAATAAATAGGGTAATCGCATTATGCTAAATGAACCAGTCACCAGCCAGTATGTGAACAAGTATAGACACACAAGTACACAGGGGTGTGTGAACAGATGATACGAGGGTCCTGATTTGGAAGGAAATTTTGTATGGGAAAAAAAGGGATAGTTAGATAAGTGAGGTGAGGCGATACGCCAGTCTAAATAAATGCGTTTTTAGGCCACGCTTAAAACTGTGGGTATTGGGGATTAATCGAAGAGTCCTGGGTAGTGCATTGCAAAGAATTGGCGCAGCACGTGAAAAGTTTTGGAGATGGGAGTGGGAGGTTCAGATTATAGAGGATGTTAATCCTAGGTCATTAGCAGAACGGAGGGCACGGGTAGGGTGGTAGACTGAGATGAGATTTAGGGCGGTGCTGAAGCATGAAACGCTTTGTGGGTGAGGGTGATGAGTTTATGTTGAACTCTATACCGGATGGGTAATGACTGGCACAGGGTGGAGGCATTGGTGTAGCGGTTGGCAAGGAATATGATCCTGGCTGCTGCATTCAGGAAAGATTGGAGAGGGGAGAGTTTAGTAAGAGGGAGTCATTTATCTACAGTCATAGCCGGAAGTGTTGGCACCCTTGAAATTGTTCTAGAAAATGAAGTACGGTATTTCTCACAATTATTGCAATTACACATTTTGTTATATACAGTGCTCAAAAGAATACAGGGAACACTTAAACAACAGAATATAACTCCAAGTAAATCAAACTTCTGTGAAATCAAACTGTCCACTTAGGAAGCAACACTGATTGACAATCAATTTGACATGCTGTTGTGCAAATGGAATAGACAATAGATGGAAATTATTGGCAATTATCAAGACACACTCAATAAAGGAGTGGTTCTGCAGGTGGGAACCACAGACCACATCTCAGTACCAATGCTTTCTGGCTGATGTTTTGGTCACTTTTGAATGTTGGTTGTGCTTTCACACTCGTGGTAGCATGAGACGGACTGTACAACCCACAGAAGTTGCTAAGGTAGTGCAGCTCATCCAGGATGGCACATCAATGGGAGCTGTGGCAAGAAGGTTTGCTGTGTCTGTCAGCGTAGTGTCCAGAGGCTGGAGGCGCTACCAGGAGACAGGCCAGTACACTAGGAAACATGGAGGGGGCCGTAGGAGGGCTACAACCCAGCAGCAGGACCACTATCTCCACCTTTGTGCAAGGAAGAACAGGAGGAGCACTGCCAGAGCCCTGCAAAATGACCTCCAGCAGGCCACAGATGTGCATGTGTCTGCACAAACGGTTAGAAATCGACTCCATGAGGGTGGTATGAGGGCCCAGTGTCCACAGATGGGGATTGTGCTCACAGCCCAACACCGTGCAGGACGCTTGGCATTTGCCACAGAACACCAGGATTGGCAAAGTCGCCACGTGCTCTTCACAGATGAAAGCAGGTTCACACTGAGCACATGTGACAGACGTCACAGAGTCTGGAGACGCCGTGGAGAGCGATCTGCTGCCTGCAACATCCTTCAGCATGACCGGTTTGGCAGTGGGTCAGTAATGATGTGGGGTGGCATTTCTTTGGAAGGACGCACAGCCCTCCATGTGCTCGCCAGAGGTAGCCTGGCTGCCATTGGGTACCGAAATGAGATCCTCAGACCCCTTGTGAGACCATATGCTGGTGCAGTTGGCCCTGGGTTCCTCCTAATGCAGGACAATGCCAGACCTCATGTGGCTGGAATGTGTCAGCAGTTCCTGCAAGGTGAAGGCATTGAAGCTATGGACTGGCCCACCCGTTCCCCAGATCTGAATCCGATTGAGCACTTCTAGGACATCATGTCTCGCTCCATCCACTAACGTCACGTTGCACCACAGACTGTCCAGGAGTTGGCGGATGCTTTAGTCCAGGTCTGGGAGGAGATCCCACAGGAGACCATCTGCAACCTCATCAGGAGAATGCCCAGGCGTTGTAGGGAGGTCATACAGGCACATGGAGGCCACACACATTACTGAGCCTCATTTTGACTTGTTTTAAGGACATTACATCAAAGTTGGATCAGCCTGTAGTGTGTTTTTCCACTTTACTTTTGGGGGTGACTCCAAATCCAGGCCTCCGTTGGTTAATAAATTTGATTTCCATTGATGATTTTTGTGTGATTTTGTTGTCAGCACATTCAACTTTGTACGGAACAAAGTATTCAATGAGAATATTTCATTCATTCAGATCTAGGATGTGTTATTTGAGTGTTCCCTTTATTTTTTTGAGCAGTGTATTTGTTTATAATACAATAGTAATCTTTTTATGTATATAGCGCCAACATATTCTGCAGCGCTTTACAATTCAGACAATTTACAGACATTATCGGCATTTCCTTCGTGTGTATTGGAGCAACACAAAAAAAGCAGAGGAAAAAAAAAGCAAAAGGGGAGAAGTTGACTCAATCTTTGCATTGTGTGTCTGTGTGTGCCACACTAAGCATAGAGAACAGAAAGAGGAGAATAGAACTGTCTGAGGACTTGAGAATCAAAATTGTTGAAAAATATCCACTTTGACCCTGGCCAGCTCTCGTGTGTTACGCTTAGTGCTCGCTGACACTATTCACTGATCTGTTGTGCTTCAGTGCTGGCAGATCAATGCCTCAATGAAATGGAGGAAAGATAGTGGGAAAAGCAGCAATCGCTTCAATGGGGAGCAATACTGCAACAATAATACTGAGGGTTTTTTTCAAATTACACTTCACCTTATGGGTGATAAGAGGTAGTGCCATAAGCAGTTGGCTACGCCTGCCTACCCTTCGCCCCAGCCCTGAATATATGAACACTATGTAATGTATCTTACTGGAATTTTTACATTTACCGCATGTGCCCAAAACGTATGCCAATATACCCAAATATATCTGAAGAGTTCTGAATGTTCTATGACTCAGCCAATCGATAGCTTTTTGGATTTGGAAGTCATCATTAGATTTGCGTTTATACTCATTAGAACTAGCAAGGACAAGCGCAACAGGTGGTACGTTTTGCATCCAGATGCCAGGTCTTAGCCATATCTCATCCTTCTTTCACAGTGTACCTTGATGTGACACAGGGCTGCATTCCCTTCCTGATTCTAATTGAGGTGACTCATGCTTTTACCACTGCGCTTTGAAAAACAAATGTATTGCATATTGGTATGAAGAGCTGCAATCACCCCATATAGCTAAATGACACATTCCCTGCTTCCTGTGGAGGCTGGAGATCTGCATTAAATTAGTAGTTTTATTTGATATTTTTCCTTCAGTGAATTGAACTATGAAACATGACACAAATGCTGCGGTGATCATTTTGTCACCTGCCTGATCCTTCATTTATTCATTATATTGATACTTATGAGACCATGGATTTACATGTCTGCTAATTATTTCCGCTGAATTTGTGTAGGGCAAAAAAAATAAAAAAGTGACAGCCCCTTTTACCGTGTACATGCATATCATAAAGGATAGAGAGGTGTTTACATTTGTACGGTATATCTAAGGGAAAATATTTTGAGTAGGAGCTTTATAACGATCCTTTGCAACCTGGTAAATACATTTAATTTCTCCATAATATTTCCTGAGCCCACTTTTCTCACTATGTATCAACTGGGGGGGCTGGGGGGCTGGCTTGGGTATTAAAATATGTCACTCAACTAGCCTCCGCCATAGATGTGTTCATACTTTACTTTGTTGAGCACAAAGCTGGGAGTGGAACTGCATAAAAAGTATAAAAAGTATATTAGTAAGTACAGATGTAGTTGTAATGTTTTTGGATCTGGAAAACCCTTTTAAATAACCTTCGTTACTTACAAAAGTCCGTTTTAACATGGCATCGTAATTCAACTGAAACCCGATAAAAATGAGTATAAGGCTGTGTGCCCACGATGCGTTTTTTAAGCGTTTCCGCAGCGGCAAGAACGCTGCAGAAACGCTTAAAAAACGCATGGTATAAGGCCTGCCATGTTCCCCAATGATAATCCGCATGTGCTGTGCACATGCTGCGGAAATTTCCGCTGCCGATTATCATTGCGGAAAAAAACGTAGCACTACCAATTATTTTGTGGAAGTGCTGCGTTTTCGCCGCCATTGACTTGCATTAGATCGCATGGATTACACATCACTGTATATGTAGTTACGCATTCCATGCGTTCTAATGTGCGGATGGTACCTAGGTGTGGAGGAGAGGAGACTCTCCTCCGGACCCGTGTACCATAGAAAACTGTAAAAAAAAAAAAAGAATAAAATAAAAAATAAATATATACTTACCTTCTGGCGGCCCCCGGTGTGCTCCTCCTCGCATGCTGGCAGTTCGCGATGTACTGAAGGACCTGCGCTGATGTCATAGTCATGTGACTGGTCATGCGACGCTGACGTCGGCAGGTCCTTCAGTGTACCGCTGCTGGCAAGGGAGAACGGAGGGAAAGCAGGACACTGGGGGCCATCGGAAGGTAAGTATATATTTATTTTTTATTTTTTGACATTCTCTCGGGTCACACTATATAAATCCATGCCGGTTGCATGGATTTATATAGTGTGACCAAGTTGATAAGCACTTTCCAAGTGATGCTAAAATCGATTGGAAAGCGCTTGTCAACCCGCATGCGGAAATGCAAGTGAAGAACGCTTCACATCCGCATGTCCCTGGCAGGAAAACGCATGTACAATCCGCATGTACAATCCGCATGCATTTTTTTTCTGCCAGGGAGATGTAGAAACGCTCAGGAAAAATCCGAAGCAGTTCTGCATCGTGGGCACATAGCCTAAAAATATTGCATAATTTTGACCACAAAAGTAAGTTCTTATCCAAAATGAGACATTCTTCAGTACAAAGCCTCATAGTTAAGTCTTTGGAAATAACCAAGTATAGCGAATGAACTTGACTATCAGT
This sequence comes from Phyllobates terribilis, assembly GCF_046119375.1. Classification (NCBI taxonomy): domain Eukaryota; kingdom Metazoa; phylum Chordata; class Amphibia; order Anura; family Dendrobatidae; genus Phyllobates; species Phyllobates terribilis. The sequence continues at coordinate 132,002,224 of NW_027362764.1, read as the reverse complement.
ACCCTGCACTTCCTAAGGCTGTTTGTTCCTAATGTTTCCTCTCCCAGGCCTATATTTACATTCTGTAACTTTGTCAGGGTTCCAGACGATAGGTGAAATAGAGGAACATTATATTCTGCTGTGGTAAAGTCCCTGCGTCTTGGCAGAACTCCCGTGATAATAAAAATAAAACACCAGAAATATACCAGTGTGCTCTTCCTGGGATCTCTGACATGACAATAATAGTTGTCATCCGGCCATTCTGAAAATTCTTGTTAATTGCCTCCCGGGAAGTCTTACCTTTGTCATCAGTGGCCGTCTCTGGTCTCTATAAACGAACTAAAAATAAACAGAGGTCTTGACAGATTTTGGTAATGAGATGTCCTGCTAAAAAGAAAATGTCCCCGTGAAATGTCATTTCCCTGTTTATTTGTAGACAAGATTCCTCTGGATCTGCGTAGACAATGGGAGGCTTACTACAGAAGATGTTGTGTAAGGTATCTTAAGAAAAAGTTATATTAGTTCTATTTCAAGTTTTTGAATGTGGCTTCAAGTAATAGCCTACATAAAGGCCAGACCACGAAATGCAAGTTCAACTTTGTTCTCTACACAAGTAGTATTGTAACAAATGGCAGGTGTCTTACTTCCAGTGGTCTTTTAAGGGTGAACTGTTTTACAGCTTTTAATAGGGTATCCACTGATAGACTTTGCACAAGCCATTCTGTTTAGCATGTCTCCGAGGTACACTGATCCCGTATATAGGGATTGGGATTTACAACCGGCACCCTGGCTGTGTCCTTGGAGTACCTGCTGGGCGGTAGAGCGAACTGGAAGAAAATAGTTGTCTGCCGGGTCAAAATTAGAGAAGGCAGGTACAAAACAAAATCAATAGACAAAAAGCATAGTTAGGGATAAGCAGTTAGGGTTTATACTGTTACTTCTCTTCAAAATGTTAAAGCCGTAATGCAAGGAAAAATGGAGCAGACAGTTCCACCAGTGCATTTTAAACACCCCGGACCTTACCCATAGCTTATCTTATTACTCAAATATGAAAGTTAAAATAATACCTATGCTCCTCCTATTGAAACTTTAAAGTGATAAGGACCCCACAAGTACAAACCCACCAACAATATCAATCAAACAACATTAGATGCAGTAACGTATATAAAAAAATAAATAACTTTATAATAAAGATTTCATAGCATCAAAGGAAAAGGTTGTTACTGAGAATGCGTGCTGCACAGTAAGTAAAAAACACACAGAGATAAAATTTTCACTGAAAGAAACAAAGTTATTAATAAAAAGCAACATTTTTAGCATATTCTACACCCTTCAGTAATAACTTTAAAGAAATGAAGGCTATTATTGGTATTATAAGGTTGAGTATTGTATCACATATCTTGAAATAAGGAGTCTGTTGCGTACTGAGGAGGGATTTGCACTTTAGGTCGTAACTCGTATGTCGTTCCCCAGTTTTTTTTCACAAGAAAAGACATTGGAGCAAATTATGGCTGTCACAGAAGTGATTTTATAAATGTAGAGGCACCCTGTGTAACATATGCATGTTGACACAAAAAACTTATTATGATACAAGTGATGAGAAAGAAGGCTTTCAAATCCGTAGGTTTATAAATTATAGTAGCCATCACATCATATACAGTGCTGGCCAAAAGTATTGGCACCCCTGCAATTCTGTCAGATAATACTCAGTTTCTTCCTGAAAATGATTGCAATCACAAATTCTTTGGTATTATTATCTTCATTTAATTTGTCTTCAATGAAAAAAACACAAAAAGAATTGTCCTAAAGCCAAATTGGATATAATTCCACACCAAACCTAAAAAAGGGGGTGGACAAAAGTATTGGCACCCTTTGAAAAATCATGTGATGCTTCTCTAATTCGTGTAATTAACAGCACCTGTAACTTACCTGTGGCACCTAACAGGTGTTGGCAATAACTAAATCACACTTGCAGCCAGTTAACATGGATTAAAGTTGACTCAACCTCTGTCCTGTGTCCTTGTGTGTACCACATTGAGCATGGAGAAAAGAAAGAAGACCAAAGAGCTGTCTGAGGACTTGAGAAACCAAATTGTGAGGAAGCATGAGCAATCTCAAGGCTACAAGTCCATCTCCAAAGACCTGAATGTTCCTGTGTCTTCCGTGTGCAGTGTCATCAAGAAGTTTAAAGCTCATGGCACTGTGGCTAACCTCCCTAGATGTGGACGGAAAAGAAAAATTGACGAGAGATTTCAACGCAAGATTGTGCAGATGGTGGATAAAGAACCTCGACTAACATCCAAACAAGTTCAAGCTGCCCTGCAGTCCGAGGGTACAACAGTGTCAACCCGTACTATCCGTCGGCGTCAGAATGAAAAGGGACTGTATGGTAGGATACCCAGGAAGACCCCACTTCTTACCCCGAGACATAAAAAAGCCAGGCTGGAGTTTGCCAAAACTTACCTGAGAAAGCCTAAAACGTTTTGGAAGAATGTTCTCTGGTCAGATGAGACAAAAGTAGAGCTTTTTTGGAAAAAGCATCAACATAGAGTGTACAGGAAAAAAAAAGAGGCATTCAAAGAAAAGAACACGGTCCCTACAGTCAAACATGGCGGAGGTTCCCTGATGTTTTGGGGTTGCTTTGCTGCCTCTGGCACTGGACTGCTTGACCGCATGCATGGCATTATGAAGTCTGAAGACTACCAAAAAATTTTGCAGCATAATGTAGGGCCCAGTGTGAGAAAGCTGGGTCTCCCTTAGAGGTCATGGGTCTTCCAGCAGGACAATGACCCAAAACACACTTCCAAAAGCACTATAAAATGGTTTGAGAGAAAGCACTGGAGACTTCTAAGGTGGCCAGCAAAGAGTCCAGACCTGAATCCCATAGAACACCTGTGGAGAGATCTCAAAATGGCAGTTTGGAGAAGGCACCCTTCAAATATCAGGGACCTGGAGCAGTTTGCCAAAGAAGAATGGTCTACAATTCCAGCAGAGCATTGTAAGAAACTCATTGATGGTTACCGGAAGCGGTTGTTCGCAGTTATTTTGGCTAAAGGTTGTGCAACCAAGTATTAGGCTGAGGGTGCCAATACTTTTGTCCGTCCCTTTTTTGGAGTTTTGTGTGAAATGATCAATGATTTGATTTTTGCTTCATTCTCTTTTGTGTTTTTTCCTTGCAAGCAAATTAAATGAAGAGAATAATACCAAAGAATTTGTGATTGCAATCATTTTCAGGAAGAAACTGAGTATTATCTGACAGCATTGCAGGGGTGCCAATAATTTTGTCCAGCACTGTATGTGTTTTTTTGTAAATGATGTGACCTCATATATGTCAATTGTCAATTGACGTCACACATGGCTTAACACTAGGGATGAACGTACCCATGGAAGTTCGGGTTTTCCCCATAGAACCCCATAGAAATCATTTGGGACCCGAACTTTGGATCTTGAAAATAGCTCTCTCCCCGGAGTTCCGAACTGTAAAACGGACTTCCTGAAGAAATCAGTGTTCGGAGTTCAACGCAGTATGAACTCCAAACTTTACAGTTTGGGTTTGATCATCTCTACTTAACACATAAATAGCACTGAGAAGAGACATTACAATGTACCTGGTATTGTCAGACATTTTGTTTAAGGAAATGGTGTAGATTTGAGAGGTTTCAGTTTTTCTGCAATAGAATAGGTAGACTAGGTAGAGAAGGGAATTGGATGAAGCAGGTTTAAAGTAGAGTGGCGTTTTAGATTCTGAGCCTGGCACTAGGATACCATTAGGCTTAGAGCGAACCTGTCAACAAACGATAGCTGCTACCGGCCCGTGGGCACGACCTTGCTTCCATACACTTGTATGGAGTGAGGCCGGGCCCTCTAGTTGGCCACGCCCACTGGATGTCCGCTTTGCTAGACGGGGCGCGGCCTCGCTCCATACAAGTGTATGGAAGAGAGGCCGCGCCCACTGGCCGAGAGTATGTATAACTCATTCATATCCTTTGGTCCCAGTGCAACAGGCCAGATTAACCCCCCCGCCCAGAATATACCTGGGGTTAAAGTGGCCTAGGCTAGATTATACCCTGGGTATATTCTGACCTAGGCCAGTTTATACCCCTCTGGGCCAGAATATACCCCAGCTGCTGTAGATCAGATTTTTCACGCTGTTGAGAACCATTGAGTGATATACTTAATAACGGGGCCCCAGGCAGCGCACAGGGGCCCCAGGCAGTGCACAGGGTGGCAGAGACAGCGCACAAGGGGGAAAGAGACAGCGTACACGGGGGAAAGAGACAGCGTACAAGGCTGTCTCTGCCCCCTGTGCGCTGTCTGGGATCCCCTGTGTGCTGTCTGGGACCCCCTGTGCAATGTCTGGGGCCCCTTTCTTGAGTATATCACTCAATCCTGTGCGACGTCTGGGGCTCCTGTGCAACATCTGGGGCCCCTGTGCAACGTCTGGGGCCCTGTTCTTGAGTATATCACTCAATGGTTCTCATAAGCATGAAAAATCTGATCTACAGCAGCAGGGGTATATTCTGGCCTGGAGGAGTATAATCTGGCCTAGGCCAATTTATACCCCGGGTAATAGTTTGGCCTAGGCTATAATATACCCATGGTCTATACTCCTCTAGGGTAGAATATTAGTGTGTTTTTGCTGCTGTAGTGCTACAATATATATAGATGCACATACACAAACCATATACCATTTCATGCGATTTTTGTCAGATTTTGATGCGGTCTGCAGCAGATTTCCGTCTTCCACGTGACACTGAGAAATCTGCTGTGATTCTGCATCAAAAATCCACATCATTGCAATGTGCATTTTGATGCAGATTGGCTGCAGATTTTTTCCCTGTGGAAAATCAGCAGCAAATCTAGTGCATGGGAACGGGTGGACTAGACTTACAACATGTGTTGGAGGCATAACATTGAACTGACAGTAGATGGTGCGGTTCCATCAGTGCATAGTTAATGTTATGTGTTGTAACTTGTTATGTATGTTTCTCCCTGCTCTCTATGATATGCACTTTAAGTTCTCCAGTGTGAGTTCCTATTGTATCCTGATAAGGTACAGTACAGACCAAAAGTTTGGACACACCTTCTCATTTAAAGATTTTTCGGTATTTTCATGACTATGAAAAATGTACTTTCACACTGAAGGCATCAAAACTATGAATTAACACATGTGGAATTATATACTTAACAAAAAAGTGTGAAACAACTGAAAATATGTCTTATATTCTAGGTTCTTCAAAGTAGCCACCTTTTGCTTTGATGACTGCTTTGCACACTCTTGGCATTCTCTTGATGAGCTTCAAGAGGTAGTCACTGGAAATGGTCTTCCAACAATCTTGAAGGAGTTCCCAGAGATGCTTAGCACTTGTTGGCCCTTTTGCCTTCACTGTGCGGTCCAGCTCTCCCCAAACCATCTCGATTGGGTTCAGGTCTGGTGACTGTGGAGGCCAGGTCATCTGGCGTAGCACCCCATCACTCTCCCTCTTGGTCAAATAGCCCTTACACAGCCTGGAGGTGTGTTTGGGGTCATTGTCCTGTTGAAAAATAAATGATGGTCCAACTAAACGCAAACCGGATGGAATAGCATACCGCTGCAAGATGCTGTGGTAGCCATGCTGGTTCAGTATGCCTTCAATTTTGAATAAATCCCCAACAGTGTCACGAGCAAAGCACCCCCACACCATCACCTCCTCCATGCTTCACGGTGGGAACCAGGCATGTAGAGTCCATCCATTCACCTCTTCTGCGTCGCACAAAGACATGGTGGTTGGAACCCAAGATCTCAAATTTGGACTCATCAGACCAAAGTACAAATTTCCACTGGTCTAATGTCCATTCCTTGTGTTCTTTAGCCCAAACAAGTCTCTTCTGCTTGTTGCCTGTCCTTAGCAGTGGTTTCCTAGCAGCTATTTTACCATGAAGGCCTGCTGCACAAAGTCTCCTCTTAACAGTTGTTGTAGAGATGAGTCTGCTGCTAGAACTCTGTGTGGCATTGACCTGGTCTCTAATCTGAGCTGCTGTTAACCTGTGATTTCTGAGGCTGGTGACTCGGATAAACTTATCCTCAGAAGCAGAGGTGACTCTTGGTCTTCCTTTCCTGGGGCGGTCCTCATGTGAGCCAGTTTCTTTGTAGCGCTTGATGGTTTTTGCAACTGCACTTGGGGGCACTTTCAAAGTTTTCCCAACTTTCGGACTGACTGACCTTAATTTCTTAAAGTAACATAGTAACATAGTTTGTAAAGCCGAATAAAGACTTGCGTCCATCAAGTTCGACCTGTTAGTTCTGTAATTGCTAAAGTTGATCCACAGGAGGGCAAAAACCCCAAATGATTTGGCCAATCTTCACCTGAGGAAAAATTCCCTCCCGACTCTGAAACCAGCAGTCAGAATAAATCCCTGTATCAACCTACTATTTTATTTTTAAGTATACGCTGAAATCTGCCTGGTATCTAGAAATGCATCCAGTCCCCGCTTGAACTGGTGTAGTGAATCCGACATTACCGTCTCCTCACTCAGTGAATTCCATATTCTCACTGCTCTTACCGTAAAGAACCCCTTCCTATGCTGGTGCTGAAACCTTTTCTCTTCCAGTCTTAGTGAATGCCCTCTTGTTATCGTAATATCCCTCCTTTTGAACAAATCCCGGGCAAGATCTCTATACTGTCCCCTAACATATTTGTACACATTTATTATGTCCCCCCTCAACCTTCTCTTTTCCAGGCTGAATAGTCCTAGTTTTGCCAACCTCTCTGGGTATTGCAGTCCCTCCATTCCCTTTATTAATTTTGTTGCCCTCCTTTGTACCTTTTCAAGCTCATTTATATCCTTTCTATATATTGGGGCCCATAACTGAGCACAGTATTCCAAGTGTGGTCTGACCAGTGCTTTGTACAGTGGAAGAACAATGTACTCATCCTTTGCAGCTATACCTCTTCTGATACATCCCATTACCCTGTTTGCCCTTACAGCAGCGGCCTGACTTTGGGCACTCCAATTTAGTTTGCTATCAATCAAGATGCCCAAGTCCTTCTCCATCTCTGAATTCCCCAATGATTTCCCATTCAGTGAGTACTGGTGACTTCCATTTTTCCTTCCCATATGTATGACCTTACATTTCTCCTCGTTAAACCTCATTTGCCATTTAATGCTCCACATACTCAGCTTATCCAAATCCCTCTGTAGGTCTGCACTGTCCTCTTTTGTATTAATTGTTTTACATAACTTTGTGTCATCTGCAAATATTGATATTTTACTATTTATCCCGTTGACTATGTCGTTAATAAAGATATTCAATAACATTGGGCCTAGTACAGACCCCTGTGGTACCCCACTAGTGACACTTACCCAATCTGAGTATATTCCATTTATAACCACCCTCTGCCTTCTATCCTTTAGCCAGTTAGCTACCCACTTGCAGACATTTTCCCCCAGCTCCATCATTCTCATTTTGTATACCAACCTATTATGTGGCACGCTATCGAATGCTTTTGAGAAGTCGAGATACACGACATCCACTGGTTCCCCCTGATCTACTCGAGAGCTAACCTCCTCGTAGAAGTCAATCAGGTTTGTTTGGCAGGAGCGATTCCTCATGAATCCATGTTGGTTCGGGATTAAAAGATTATTAGCATCAAGATGCTCCGTAATTGCCTCTTTAATGAAGCTTTCAAAAATTTTGCCCACAACGGACGTCAGACTCACCGGCCGATAGTTTCCGGCGTCACTTTTCGCTCCCTTTTTGAATATTGGCACTACATTCGCCTGTCGCCAATCAAGTGGCACAGACCCAGTCTCAACAGAGTCCTTAAATATAAGATATAACGGTCTGTCTATCACATTACTTAGTTCCCTTAGTACCCGTGGGTGTATGCCATCAGGTCCTGGTGATTTGTTTATTTTAATGTTACTGAGGCGTTTCTGTACCCCAGCTTGGGTTAGATTTGTCATACTTAGTGGAGGATTAAGTTTGTCACTTCTCATTTCTCCTGTTAGTTCGATTTCCTTTGTGAAAGTTGTCGAAAAAAAATTATTTAATAGATTAGCATTATCCTCATCTTTCTCTATGATTTTGCCTTCCTCACTTTTTATCGGTCCAATATTATCCGATTTAATCCTTTTACTATTTATATACGTAAAGAACAGTTTGGGATTTGATCTACTTTCCCTAGCAATACGTCTCTCTGTTTCCTCCTTCGCTATTTTTATTTGTTTTTTACAGGTTCTCGTTTTTTCCTTGTAACACATTAGTGCCTCCTTACTGTTTTCCTGTTTTAATCTCTTGAATGCCTCTTTTTTGCTATTTAACGCCCCTTTTACGTTCTTGTTCAGCCATATTGGTTTCCTCTTATTTCTGGCCCTTTTATTCCCATACGGTATATACCTCTCGCACTGAGTATTCAGAATTCTTTTGAAGGTTTCCCATTTACTATTCGTATTCCTTTGATTAAGAACTTTGTCCCAGTCAATAAGTTGAAGGCTTTCTTTCAGCTGATCAAACTTCGCCCTCCTAAAGTTTAATGTTTTTGTTGTTCCCTTATTGATAACCCTACTGAAGGGCATTTTGAAGTCGATAATATTATGGTCGCTATTACCTAGGTGCCCCCCTATCTGTACCTCAGTTATTCTATCAGGCCTATTAGTCAATATTAAGTCCAACACGGCCTTCCCTCTCGTTGGTTCCTGCACTAGTTGGGAGAGATAATTATCCTTAATATTTGTCAAGAACCTTTTTCCTTTCTGAGATCTACAGGTTTCTGTTTCCCAGTCAATATCCGGGTAGTTGAAATCCCCCATTACAATCACTTCATTATGTTTTGCTACTTTGTCTATTTGTCCTAATAGCTGATTCTCATTCTCCTCTGTTATATTGGGTGGCTTATAGCAGACCCCTAGTAATATTTTATTATTATTTTTTGCCCCCTCTATCTCTACCCACATGGACTCGACCCCCTCTTCTCCCTCTCCTATATCTTCCCTTAGTCTGGGTTTTAGACATGACTTTACATATAAGCAGACTCCTCCGCCTTTCCCCTGTTTCCGGTCCCTTCTAAATAAACTATAATCTAATAAATTTACCGCCCAGTTGTAGCTATCGTCTAGCCAAGTCTCTGTTATACCTACGATGTCATACCTCTCCTCCGATATAAGCGCCCGCAGCTCATCCGCCTTATTTGTCAGGCTTCTTGCGTTAGTCAGCATGCAAGATAAAACTTTGGGGTTATTTAGCATCCTATTCTTCTCTAACGATCTAACTGTACTATCCCCACCCCCCTCTCCACCCTCATTATATTCACTTCTCCCCTTCCCCCTTGCTTGCCTCACATCCCACCTATTTCCTTGGTTTCCCCCCCCCTTCTCTAGTTTAAAAACTCCTCCAACCTATTAGCCATCTTCTTCCCCAGCACCGCTGCACCCTCCCCATTGAGGTGCAGCCCGTCCCTACGGTAGAGCCTGTGGCCGACCGCGAAGTCGGCCCAGTTCTCCATGAACCCAAACCCTTCTGCCTTGCACCAACTCTTTAGCCACTTATTCACCTCCCTAACCTTCTGTTGGCGCTCCTGTGTGGCTCGCAGGATTGGTAGTATTTCTGAGAAAACTACCTTGGAGGTCCTTGCCCTAAGCTTCCTACCTAGGTCCCTGAAATCATTTTTAAGGACCCTCCATCTACCACTCACTTTGTCATTGGTGCCGATGTGGACCATGACCGCTGGGTCTTCGCCAGCCCCACCCAGTAACCTGTCAACCCGATCCGCGATGTGCCGGACTCGAGCGCCAGGGAGGCAGCACACCGTTCGGCGATCCCGGTCTTTGTGACAGATTTCCCTGTCTGTCCCCCTAATAATAGTCACCCACTACCAGAACCTGTCTTGCCTGCCCTACACTTCCCCCCTCCCCCTCATTACTGGAGCATACACTCCCCCGGCGGTCAAAGGATCTGAAGTAATGATGTAATGATGGCCACTACATAGCTGCTTTTTTTCTTGCCATAATTCAAATTCTAACAGTCTATTCAGTAGGACTATCAGCTGGGTATCCACCAGACTTCTGCACAACACAACTGATGGTCCCAACCCCATTTATAAGGCAAGAAATCCCACTTATTAAACCTGACAGGGCACACCTGTGAAGTGAAAACCATTTCCGGTGACTACCTCTTGAAGCTCATCAAGAGAATGCCAAGAGAGTGCAAAGCAGTCATCAAAGCAAAAGGTGGCTACTTTGAAGAACCTAGAATATAAGACATATTTTCAGTTGTTTCACACTTTTTTGTTAAGTATATAATTCCACATGTGTTAATTCATAGTTTTTATGCCTTCAGTGTGAATGTACAATTTTCATAGTCATGAAAATGCAGAAAAATCTTTAAATGAGAAGGTGTGTCCAAACTTTTGGTCTGTACTGTATATAAAGTGAACTTGGAACACCTCCAACAGAAAAATAAGTTTTCCAATTTTGACATCAATGGAAGACCAACTGTATGATCAGCTTTTGAGATTCTACACTGCAACAGAACAAAAGTACACTCAGTGGATCTACAATCTACCTCCAGAGAAACGTTCAAATGCCAAGTCCCAGTTTAGACAAACATCTAAGCCATATCGAGCAGAGAAAGGGATTATTTACTATGGAAAAAAGGAGGTTCTCACTAAAAGCAGACTGACAAATATCCTGAAGGCCTGTCACGCCAACCCAACTTCTGGTGGCCATTTTGGCAGAGATAAAACATTTGCCAAAATTTCTGACCGTTATTACTGGAAGGGAATGAAGAACGATGTTCACCAACATGTCAAAGCCTGTCAAAAATGTTTTGTCACAAGTCCCAAAATTAGCAAAGAAGCTTCACCCCTCAACAGTACACCAGTGCCTGGAAAAGTATGGAGCTTAGTTGGGATTGATATGATCGGTTCTCTTCAGGAAACATCAAATGGCAACAAATATATAGTTGCTGTCACAGATCATTTCTCCAAGTGGACTGAAGCAACAGCTGTTCCAGACAAGAGTGCCATGTCAGTAGCAAAATTTTTGTACACCATTATTTGCCGCTTAGACTGTATGAACACTTCGATTAGTGACCAGGGAAAAGAGTTTGTGAACTCGATCATCGACAACCTGATGGATAATTTTCAAACAAATCACCGCATTTCATCTGCCTACCACCCACAAACAAATGGCCAGCGGGAACGTGACAATCGAACACTCAAAGAATCTCTTATCAAGCTTGTCAGTGACCAAGGAACCAACTGGGACCAGTTTATCCCTGGTGTTTTGTTTGCCTATCATACAGCTGTGCATGCCGCAACCAAGTGCACTCCATTTGAGGTCATGTATGGACGAAATGCTAAGCTTCATATTGACCTCAATCCATCAGCAAATGACACTGTGGATGTCATGTCTCTTTCAGATGATACCAATTTTGATGTGCTAAATACACTCACAACCATTCATAACAGGATCCACTCAACTGTAAGTACCAACATCCATTCTGCTCAGGAACACCAAAAGTGTGCCTCTGATCGCCGACACAACAGCAACAAAGAAACCACTGCTGGCACCATTGTTTATATCAAGAATCAATGTCGTATTCATCGCATGGGTTCAAAGATGGAACCACGCTGGGTTGAATTCTACTTAGTTGTGGAATCCTTAACCAAGGGACGAGTAAAACTTAAGAAGAATAAGACTGGCAAGATACTAAGCAACACCTACAATGCCAGCAACCTTAAGATTTACCAGGATGAAGAGACTTCTATACCACCCCAGTCCCCTGATGACTGTCCCAGTGACTCTGCCACACAGAAACACAAGCAAAGCAAGACTTTCAACCCACTACCAAGTTCAGGAAGAAAGTATCTTACCACCACTCTTGACCTTACGTTTAGTAGGGTTGTGTACTTTGGATGCACACGAGATCTTGGACAACCACGGCGTACATATCAAACCAAAGGTGATGGGAACTGCTTCTTTCGGGCCATCAGCTTTATCCTGACAGGAACAGAGGACAACTACTCCCTTTTCAGAGCTAAAGTCATTCACAACATGAAAACTGACTTGTCCAAAAAACTACAGGGCTACTTTAATCACGTTGTGAATAAATATGTGAACACCTCTGGCATCTCTCGTGATGTAGTCTGGGCAACTGATGCAGAAATTATGGCCACAGCAAATCTGTTGAGTTGTGACATTGTCATCCACACAAAAGTCGGTGACACCATGGATTGGTTGACCTATCCCGCTAGCTTCAATCTGCAGTCAACAACAGAACATGCACTTTACCTTTGAACGTTTATATTGTAGTATCCTGTCACCAGCCATGTGTACGATTATCGACCGAAAGCCTCTCTGGAACCAATAATCGCCCCATGTAAAGGTACCTTTATAAGTTGAAGTTTCAGAATGTTATGACTTTTATTATATCCTGAACAGTCATGTTTTTTATGAACCGTCAAGGTTTTCTGGTTGAAGTAAAAAAAGTCTGTGTGTTTAGAGTTTTAAACAATAAAATGTTGAAAAATTATGTAATTCTTGAGTATATTACTCAATGGTGCTCATAAACGTGAAAAATCTGATCTTTAATATACTTTAATATACTTTAATCTTTAATATACTCAAGGACAGGGCCCCAGACGTCGCACAGGGGCCCCAGACATTCACAGGATTGAGTGATATACTCAAGAATGGGGCCCCAGACATCGCACAGGGGGTCCCAAACAACGCACAGGGGGCAGAGACAGCACACAGGGGCCCTGCGCGCAGTCTCTCCCCCCACCTTGCGCGCTGTCGTCCCCCCTTGCGTGCTGTCTCTGCCCCATGTGCACTGTCTGGGGCCCTATGCGCTGTCTCTGCCCCCCCCCATGTGCTGCCTGGGGCCCCGTGGGCTGCCTGGGGCCTGTGCGCTCCCTGGGGCCCCGTTATTGAGTGTATCACTCAAGGATTCTCAAAAGCCTGAAAAGTCTGATCTACAGCAGCTGACCCCTAGGCCAATTTATACCCCGGGGTATAGTTTGACCTAGGCCACAATATACCCGGGGTATATTCTGGCCCAGAGGGGTAGGCCAATTTATATCCCGGGGTATAGTTTGGCCTAGGCCAGAATATACCCGGGGTATAATCTGGCCTAGGCCACTTAACCCCGGGTATATTCTGGGGGTTAATCTGGCCTGTTACACCGGGTCAGAAACCGGCGAATCCCCGCTTCATAAGTCTGCCGTCACACAGAGTGATGGCAGACTTATTAATTTGGACTGGACAACCCCTTTAACTCCGCTTTTTTTTGCAAGTGATAGGTCCACTTTAAAAGTAGTCAAATAGGGGCTGTGTGGAGAAAAAAGAGGAGAGGACATTGCACTAATCACTGAGGAACCCAAGTAAAGCCAAGAAATTCTATACTATTGGGCAGTGAGATCAAGAGAGATGAAAAAGTAAAGCCAAAAAATGATATACTAGAAGTCAGAAAAGTAGAAAGAAAACTAAGAGAGAGCAGTGTTCTTAAGCTTAGTAAGGTGAAGCATACTGAGTAGGAGTTTTATGATCTATGGTGTCAGATGCCGTACAGAGTACATGTTAACTTTTTCAAATTATATATCATGTATTCATAAAATAGCAATGGGATACACTGACCTTTCATTACGTAAAGGTATTCTACAGTCATTGGGCTGTAAAATTATATTAGTCTAATGCTGTAGCTGATGTGGAACCATATGTAGTATATCATTGGCAGATTTTGATTTTTATACGTACAAGTTGATAAAATTATCCCCAGCTATTGCAAGAATTACATTCAAATGTTCACACTGCTAATATTCTGCTATTAGTTTATATGTATTTTATTAAGCAAGGCCTCACAGGTCATAACTAAAATTTTGTGCCTATAAAGATTGATATATATTCTTTTCCTTAAAAGGGCTGTCTTGCTTAGAAAACCCTTTTTTATGTATGTATATGTCATTGGTTGGGGATAAGGAATTGTTTATGATTTTCATCTTCTGGCTCAAATGATAATTTGCCGGTTTGTCATTGATCGTGTTGTCATCAGGACGTCCCCTCATGTGAACAGGCAATTTCTTGAAATTTATTAGGGAAACCGTATGAGAGTGGAAGACAAACAATTATACGAGCGATCATTTGTAGAAAAATCATCATGATTATTTAAATGCAAGCCCCGATTAATGTGTTATATCATTCTCTATTATCCTCCAAGTCTATATAATATTCATTGATACTTCTTTGAGATGACCACCCAAATTGCAAAAGAGAAGATGGCTGGTAAATTGTCACCTTCATAATACTTGTCCTGTGTATTTTATTATGCTTCATCTTAAAATTTCAATTTTGTGTTGTAAATTGTATGTTGTATGCTTGTTACGTACTATATAATATAATGAATGAAGCTATTATAAAATCGGAAAATTTTCGCCATTCTAAAAACATTCTCAGCTTCCCAGTTTCAACCAGCACGTGCCTATTATAAAACCTATTCTCAAGTTGTTTAGATTGTTCAACTGCAAGTAAGGTTTTCACTGGCTAATTTGCTTTCCGTATTTCATTTATTACACATCCCAGCTGTTAACTGTTACTGAATATTCTAATGGAGAAAACAGAAATTAATGAATGAGATCACAATCGGATATTGTTGACCAGTAAAAGAGAGAGGCTGGAAACTGTCCAAGATGACTTTTCATCCTTAGATGAGCTCTTCAGGATGCAGTGCACACAGGAAGGTTGCAAAGAGATAAATGAGAGCAACAAGAATATTATTTACCTTAGATAGTTGTCTATATATGTATTTAAAGTGGATATAAAAAGTGTTCACCCCCCCTGTAAATATGCCAGGTTTTTGTCATGTAAAAAAAGTCATATCAATAAGCATCATTTCAGAACATTTTTTTTACATTTAAACTCGCCCATAATTTGTACAAATCCATTGAGAAACAATCTGAAATAATTTTGATGGGAAAAATAAAAAGATCAAAAGTAAAATAGTGTGATGGCCTAAGTGTGAACACCCTCTTATAATTAGGGATGCGGTTGCGTTCAGAATTAGCCGATCACATTTAAAAAAACTCATTTTAAATAGTAGTCTCTACACAGCTGCCATCATTTACAGTGATTCTGGTTAACACCATACAAAGTTTAGCTTTTTCTAAACATTTTCTTAGTTGAATTTTACAGCAACAGCTATGGTCTATAACAGCTCACAGCACAGCAAAGGGATGTCACTGTTGAAAGTTATTAGTCAAAAGAAGAGAACAAAAAAATTCCAAGGCATTACATATACAATGGAACACTGTGAAGATTGTCATCAAGAAGAAGCATAAATTTGGCACAACCGTGACATTAGTAGTAGTGGGATATTCCTCAAACATTGAAAACACAAGAAAAAAAATAGTTTGGGAGGCTACCAAATGGCCTGTGGCAACATTGATGGCAAAACCTACATCAGATCTGCCAAAAGCATGTTGGAAAACATGTTATGGTCTGATGAGACCGGGGATGAACTTTTTGGCCATAATTGCAAAGGTATGTTTTGCACAAAGTCAACACTGCGCATCACCAAAAGAACACCACACCCATTATGAAGCATGGAGGCAGAATTATGCTTTGGGACTGTTTTTTGGCATCTGGAACTGGGGCTTTAGTTAAGGCGGAGGGAATTATGAACATTTTTAAATATCGGTCAATTTTGCTGCAATACCTTCAAGACTCTGCAAAAAATCTGAAGATGAAGAGGAATTTCATCTTTCAGCATAACAACCCTAAGCATATCTACAAACCAGCAAAAGAATGGCTTTGACAGAAGAAAATCAAAGTTTTGGAAAGATCCAGCCAGTGCCCAGACCTGAATCCAATTGAAAATCTGTGGGTTGACCTGAAGAGGGCAGTACACTGGAGTAGTGTTGAGCCACCCCCGTAGTGTTCGAGTTCGGTTCGTCGAACACCCGTGTGTTCGCCGAACTGTTCGTCGAACACCTTCGAACACCGTTAAAACCAATGGCAGGCAAACAAAAACACATAGAAACACATAGAAAACACCTTCAAAGGTGTCCAAAAGCTGACAAACTGCTCAGAAGACACAACTAACACATGGAAAAGTGACAAGTACATATAGTCACGCGAAAAGAAAAGAGGTGGAGGAGTAAAAGGAGGGGGAGACACAGATATAGGCATGTCATGCCCTTCTAAAATCCAAAAAGTGAGAAGCCGACACGGCCAGTCCGCTCCTGCCCGTGCCACCTCCGTGTCGCCGGGTTTGTGCCAGAGCCGCGGTGAACCCTGACGGCCAGCACCACTCTCCCAATACTGGTGCCTGTCCGCTGGTGGGTTGAGCGAGCCCCCCTGTGGTGGAGGCAACTCTAAGCTTTTTAATTTAAATTGTCTCTCTAATTTGAATGAATACACTTTAAATCCATTTACAAGGATCTATTGGAGGGCGAGTCTCATGCCAGCAGCCGCGTAATTCCAGCTCCAGTAGCGTCCACTAAAGCTGCTGCAGTTAAAAAGCTTTTATAAGGATCGAGCTCGGCTGTCCACCGCAAGGCATCCTACTGCCAGTCCCAGCCCCTATGCCTTGGGGTGCCTCCTGATGCTCTTCACTGAGTATCCCGTGGTCCCGAAGCATTTCCTTTGAAAAAATTAAGTGTCCAAACTACAGGTGGTGTAGCTTGCTTAACAGCCGGGATAATCCGCTGACTAGCAGACACTGCTACTAGGCACAAAGTATTTCCTGGGCTAGATGCAGTTAAAAATTTGTAATTAGATACTCTCGTTGGATGCTGAGAAAGCATTCCATAGAGTCTACTGGCACGCCATATATGATTCTCTTAAAAAGCTTGGGGTAGGGGTCTAGGGGACCCTTTTATAGCCAAAATCACGGCCCTGTATCGCAATACGTCACCTAGGCTGAAGATAAATGGAACTGTAGCACCCTGAGCGCTCGGTTGCTACAGAGGTATTGCACCTCACCCAGAGGTGTGATATCTCACTCTCAGGTAAGGATGGAGTGTGGATCAGGACCCGACACCTGCATGCATTACACCACATTGCCGTGGGGCAGGGCGACCAATATGCCCCTGAGATGGGCACGACAGTCCCTGTCCCTGGCTGGAGTGGGGGGAGGGAACACTGAGGAAGGGGAACCCTGTAGTGCAGGAGCAGGGAGGAAGCAGTTCCTGGGTGCATTGAGAAGGGAGTATAAAAGGTGGGCACCATCTTAGTTCAGTGCAGAGAAGTCTGAGCAGAAGTGACAGGGAGCAGGGGCTCTGCATGAGCTCTGCTCCGGAGGCGGGCCTAGTAACAGAGGCCCAGGCCTGGAAGAGGGAGAAGGAAGGAAGAGGAGCGAAGAAGGCTCCAGGAACGAGGAATGAAGGGATCCCAGGGGTACGGACGGGCGAGTCGCCACCACACGCCCGAATCCACCTGCGTGGAGGGGTCAGGCCAAAGGGGGAGACCGGTCCCCGAAACTAGTGGAGGCAGGAAACGACCCTCAGCTAGAAACCAGAGGCTGTGACATTTTATGTGGCGCAGCCCCTCGCTACACCCGCTAGGAAGGCACCACATAGGGTCAAGGAAACTGGCGCCAAGTTTACCAAGAGGAGGCCCGAGGCAGCCGGACAGAAGGGTTGGTAAGAAAGACCAGACAAAGGACACACAAAGGGGGTCTTGTAACGTGCTCCAAAGTTATCTGGGAGTTGTCTGAGCCCCTCACCTGGTGAGCACAGTACGACGTGGGCAGCCGTTACCTGCAGACGTGGTCTGGATAATAAGAACTGTGAGTAAAGGCCCTGGACTGCATCACTGACTCCATGTCGTTACTGCTGCTGCCCTGCACCATCACCCCCATCCTCCGCATACACTGCCCTGAGGCTATACTCCTCCCGTGGGGAGTTATGCTACACTCTGCTGCACCCACAACACCAGCCTCAGCGGTCTGCCCTGCAGCGGTGGTTCACTCTGACCGCAATCCACGGGTGGCGTAGTCGGACATTTAAACATCAAAACCACATAAATAGTTCCGCCACTGGTTTGACCGCCCTGAGCCACGGAACCGGGTCGCCGCCACGGAGACTACAACCACCAGCATCCACCAAAAAGGGTCCGGCTCCGGGTGTCCCAAGGCCCAGGGGGTGCATCAGAACATTTTCATCACCTTTCACAATCACCAATGGGACAAGGCAGGGATGTCCTCTGTCCCCTCTCTTATACATCCTAGTGACGGAGCACCTGCTCTCATCAATTCGCCATAACCCCAATATTAGGTGGATTGAGGTGGGAGGCACCGAGTACAAGTGCTCTCTATTTGCTGATGATGTCCTAGTATATATCACTCAATCACATATATCCATCCATGCTGTTATGGCTGAAATAGATCACTTTGTTACATGGTCAAATTTTAAAATCAATGCAGCGAAGTCTGAGGCCCTCTATGTCTCCCTCCCCAAATCCATACAGGATTCCATCCAGTCCAACTTTCCCTTTGCCTGGCCCTCACAGGGTATCAAATACTTAGGAATTCCTATTCATAGAGACCTCTCCCATCTATGTTATCTTAATTTTGGGCCCTTTATTGAACAACTCCATACAGACCACTGTTGGCAAGTTAGAACTGTAAGATTCACTACGTGAACCACTGGTGTTTTGTGGAAAAGCACATGTACACTGTGTTCCAAATTATTATGCAAAAAGTGTTTAGGAGTGATAAGGGAAGAATTTGTTTGTTTGTCAGTTAAACTCATTGATGGTGATGTGTGTCAGGGCTCTTTATATCACTGTAAGCAATTGCAGACACCTGTGCTAATTAGCTTGGCAGGTGTGTCCAATGAAAGGCAAGACTACTTAAGAAGGCTGTCCCACATTATTAAGCAGCCTACATTTTCTGCCAAAATGGGAAAGAAAAAGGATGTGTCGGCTGCTGAGAAGCAACAAATTGTGGAGTGTTTAGGTCAAGGCATAACTACAATCAACATTGTGCGGTGATCAGGATGAAGTGTCTTGGCAATCAAGAAGTATGTAGCTGATTCACAGTACACACGTGTGCGTGCTGATAAGGGCAAATTGAGGACTCTTTCCTACAGGCAATTACGTCAGGTTGAAAGAGCAGCGGCAAAAAAGCCTTGTCATAGCAGCAGACAAGTTTTTGAAGCTGCTGGTGCCTCCAACGTCCCCCGAACAACAAGATGCAGGGTCCTTCTGAGGTTTGCAGCTGTGCATACGCCATCCTGTCGACCTCCTCTATCCACTTCACACAAGCAGAAACGGCTCCAGTGGGCCAAACATTACATGAAGATTGATTTCCAAACTGTTTTGTTCACGGATGAGTGCCGTGCAACGCTCGATGGTCCAGATGGATGGAGTGGAGGATGGCTGGTTGATGGACACCCCACGCAAACACGGCTACAGCGCCAACAAGGAAGAGGTGGAGTAATGTTTTGGGCTGGAATCATGGGGAGAGAGATTGTCGGCCCCTTTAGGATCCCTGAAGGGGTAAAGATGAACTCCATAATGTATGTGGAGTTTCTCAAACAGCACTTCCTGCCATGGTTCAAGAAGAAGAACCGTGTATTCCACAGCAAGATCATTTTTATGCATGATAATGCACCATCTCATGCTGCACATAAAACATCTGCATCTCTGGCTGATATGGGCATAAAAGGGGACAAACTTATGGTGTGACCCCCATGCTCCCCTAACCTCTACCCCATTCAGAACCTCTGGAGCATCATCAAAAGGAGTGTCTATGATGGCGGGAGGCAGTTTACATCTAAGCAACAGCTCTGGGAGGGTATTCTGTCCTCATGCAAAACAATTGAAGCAGAAACCATCCAAAACCTGACAAATTCAATGGACGAGAGAGTTCAGAAGCTCCTTTCGAACAAGGGGTCCTATGTGAAAATGTAACATCACCTAGAATAAAGTTTTGAGTTGAAAACTGTTTGATTTCAGTTTCTAATAACCTGCTAATGCTTATAATTTCAAAAATGACCATTTTTTTGGTCTTTATTAAAATGAAAAGGTTGATCGAAAAGTTTGGGGGATCTAAGAGTGTGGCAACCCAGTAGTCAGGATTACTTCGAATTCTGACAATATGAGGGTCATGTTGCAGGTAGTGCAGCAAGAAGGCACTTATGTGTCTTGCGCATCTCGGAGCCCCAAAATTATTTTCCGGGCTACATGCAGCTAAAAATTATTATTAATTTTAAATCTGGTGGAGCTTAGTATAGATGGCCTAATAGAATCAGTGCTGCACACTGCTACAAAGCCCAAATTATTTTCCAGCCAAGGTACAGATAAACATGATTAGTAATTTTAAATCTGGTGGAGCTTAGTATAGATGGCCTAATAGAATCAGTACTGCACACTGCTACAAAGCCCAAATTATTTTCCAGCCAAGATACAGATAAACATGATTAGTAATTTGAAAGCTTAAAATGGTTGGTGAGGTGATTTTAACCAATCATCAAGCTTTTACTCTCCCCAGGATGACACAGGGGTAGAAAAGTCGTTTCGGATCCATGATTTGTTCATCTTTATGAACGTGAGTCTGTCTACATTATCAGTGGAGAGCCGCGTGCGCTTATCTGTCAGCACACCACCAGCAGCGCTGAACACACGTTCAGACAGAACGCTGGCTGCGGGGCATGACAAGATCTCCAAGGCGTAAGTGGCTAGCTCCGGCCATTTATCCAGATTGGAAGCCCAAAAAGAGCAAGGGTCCAGTGACACAGTCATGGCTTCAATGTTTACTTGGAGATACTCCTGCACCATCGTCTCTAGGCGTTGACTATGTGTCAGACTTCTTGTCTCCTGTGGCCTTGCAAAGGATGGGCTAAAAAAGTGGTGAAATGATTCCGCAAAATTGATGTTACCAGCAGATACTGTGGTTCTGTTACGGTTTGAGTGCTGAACTCTCGACGGTCCTATGGTTGGCAAGTTGGAACTGTGAGATTCACTACGTGCACCACTGGTGTTTTGTGGAAAAGCACATGTAAGATTCTGCAACAGTCTCTGCTGATACTCCTGCATGCGTGCATCCCTTTCTATGGCAGGAATAATTTCTGCAAATTTACTTTTGTACCGGGGATCTAACAGTGTGGCAACCCAGTAGTCAGGATTATTTCTAATTCTCACAATTCGAGGGTCATGTTGCAGGTAGTGCAGCAAGAAGGCACTCATGTGTGTTGCGCATCCAGGAGCACCAAGTCCCTGTTGTGTTGGTGGCGAGGTAACAATCATGCTTCCTTCCTCTGTCCTCTCCCCCCAACCTCGCACAACAGAAATGTGATCAAGGTCTCCCTCATCTGATGAGTCTTCCATCAGTTCGTCCTCCACTTCTTCCTGGGCTCCTGCACCTTCCTCACTAGTTTGGCTGCTACCATGCGCCCTGGTAAAACCATCTCCCCCACCCTCACATGCCTGCCGCCTTGGTGCTGCCGACCGTCTGGACCTTGCAGATGTTAGCCCTTCCGCATACAACTCCTCCTCCTCTACTTCCTCCACCTCCTCTTGTGCCACCACCTGACTCCGAATTCTGTTTAACATGTGCTCCAGCATGTAAATCACCGGAATAGTCATGCTGATAATGGCATCGTCAGCACTCAACATCTTCGTCGCCATTTCAAAACTGTGCATAAGGGTGCATAGGTCCCTGATCTGAGACCACTCCTCCAGCGTGATTTGCCCCACCTCTGGATCTCGTTGGCCCAGGCTATACGTCAGAACGTATTGCACCAGGGCTTGTCGGTGCTGCCACAGTCGCTGCAACATGTGCAGAGTTGAATTCCACCGGGTAGGCACATCGCATTTTAGCCGGTGAAGTGGCAGGCCCAACGACTTCTGTAGAGATGTAAGTCGCTGATCTGCGGGATGCGAACGGCGGAAGTGAGCACACAGCGACCATGCCCTCTGCAGAAGGCCATCTAGTCCGGGATAGTGGGCTAAAAATTGCTGGACAACCAGGTTCAACACGTCAGGCATACAAGGCACGTGTGTGACATTGCCCCGGCGAAGGGCCGCACCCAGGTTTGCAGCATTGTCGCACACGGCCTTCCCTGGTTTCAGGTCCAGTGGAGACAACCATTCATGAAATTGGTTCTCCAGAGCTGACCACAACTCCTCAGCTGTGTGACTCACATTTCCCAGACATTTCAAAGTAAAAACCGCCTGATGACGTTGAGCCCTACTGCCAGCATAGTAAGGAGGTGTGCAGGATCCCTTCTGCGCAGTTAGAAAGCTTGTGGCATGACCAGACAGGTGGAGGACCGAGAGGAGGTTGAGGAGGCAGAAGCAGTGGAGGAACTTTGAGATAAAGAGGATTGACGCACAACTCGTGGGGACGGCAAGACTTGGACAGCAGCCCCTTGTCCTGCTGTCACCATAGTGACCCAGTGCCCAGTCAGCGACATGTAACGCCCCTGTCCATGCCTACTCGTCCAAGTGTCTGTGGTGAAATGCACCCTGTCACACACAGAGTTTTTCAAAGAAGCGGTGATGTTGTGTGCGACATGCTGGTGGAGCGCAGGCACACCTTTCTTTGAGAAGTAGTGCCGACTGGGCATCTGGTACTGGGGCACTGCGACGGACATAAGGTCTCGAAAATCCTCTGTGTCCACCAGGCGGAAAGGCAGCATTTCTGTAGCCAAGAGCTTGCAGATGGTGAAATTCAACCTCTTAGCTTTCTCATGGCTAGGAGGAAATGGTCTTTTACTTGTCCAAATCTGAGGGACCGAGGGCTGGCTATTGTGCTTAGACGGGGTTGATAAGGGTGTCCCCGGCAAACTGCCGAACTGTGAGGAAGATGCAGGCGGACATGATAGGTTGCCTTGATCCAAAGGTGGTGCTATCTATGTCGGACAGCGCTCAACACCAGCTGGTGTTACCACCTCCAAAGAAAATGATGACCTGCCAATCACGCTGGCTGTTGCGGGTAAAGAGGTGGCAGGTCTGCGCCCCAAAACAGGTGTGACTGCTGTCCCCCCAGTCACAGAGGATGAAGAGGCCGCGGATGCACAAGATATGGCAGACGGTGGTTGGCCCGGCCGGCTAGGCCGCATTGTAGCACACTGAGCTTCCCACTGCAACTTATGCTTCATGTCCATGTGCCGGTTCATGCATGAAGTACTCAAACTATGTATTTTTTGGCCTCTACTTAGCTTTTGCTGACAAATGTTACAGATAACACGAGTTGGGTCATCTTTATCGATCTGAAAAAATGCCCAGGCTATGCAAGGCTTAGCACCCATGCGACCTGAAGAGCCACCACGACTTGTGGTGAGAGGCAGAGTTGTGTTTGAGGATGCAGTTGTCGACTTGCTTCCAGTACTACGTCTCTGTCCAGGAAGGCGCAACCTGACCTCGTCGTCACTAGCATCCTCCTCCACCTCCTCTGCTGACCTCATCTCTTGGCTGACTGTGGGTTGACAGTAAGTGGGATCTCCAACCTCATCATCATCACCCTGTGCGTTATCACACCCGTCGTCCTCAGAGCCAACCTGTTCCTGCCCTGACAAAAATCTAAAGTTGTCGCTCCAATCAGGTATTTGAGTCTCATCATCGTCTTCCTCATTGTCTCCACCAACAGGAGTTACAGTTTGGGAATGAGGGTCTACATTATGGTCAGAACCTTCTGCGTCTGGTCCTGGATCCGACTCATAAAGATTCTGGGCATCAGTGCAGATCATTTCCTCGTCTGGATTCACAGAAGCGCTGGAGTCTACCTCTGATTCCCAGGCTATAGTATGAGTAAACAGCTCTGCAGACTCAACCATCTGTTCTACCTCATACTCAGACGGGCAGCTGGAGATTTGGGAGCTGTGAGGAAGCAAGTGCGATTGGGGTGACACCTTTGAGGACTGGAGTATTTGTGATGTTGAAGTTGATGTGGAGGAGAGCCCACTTAAAGGAACACTTGATATCCTTTGAAGCACCTGCTGTTTTTGTGCCTCATCTGGAATTTGTAGCGATTGGCGTGGCCATAAGAAAGGGATCTTATCACATTGTCCGCTAAAAGAAGTAGACATTTTAGTTTGGCTGGAAGATGGTCTTTCTTCTGCAGATGTTACTGTTGCTTTAACACCTACCCCACGGACACAACCTTTTTTCCCCTTCCCAACAGGCCTATTCCCCTTTCCACCAGCAACAGGCCTTTTTCCACTCATTTTGGTGGTTAACTAATTCACAACTCTGTAGTTGTTTGCACAAAAAAACAATGGATCGGAACCGAGCAGAGCTGAGTGGCCAAACTGTGGTATTAGGCCAAAACTATTGGCTGGGTTAGATGCAGAAAAAAATTATATTCAATTTGCAACCTGATGGAGGTCAGTATAGATGGCCTAATGGAGAAAGTCCCACACACAGCTAGAAGCCCAAATATTTTTTCAGAGGTAGATGCAGAAAAAAAATATATTCAGTTTGCAACCAGATGGAGGTCAGTATAGATGGACTAATGGAGAAAGTCCCACACACTGCTAGAAGGCCAAATATTTTTTCAGAGCTAGATGCAGACAAAAAATTATTTTTAATTTGCAACCTGATGGAGGTCAGTATAGATGGACTAATAGAACAAGTCCCACACACTGCTAGAAGGCCAAATATTTTTTCAGAGCTAGATGCAGATAAAAATTATTTTTAATTTGCAACCTGATGGAGGTCAGTATAGATGGACTAATAGAGAAAGTCCCACACACTGCTAGAAGGCCAAATATTTTTTCAGAGCTAGATGCAGATAAAAATTATTTTTAATTTGCAACCTGATGGAGGTCAGTATAGATGGACTAATAGAGAAAGTCCCACACACTGCTAGAAGGCCAAATATTTTTTCAGAGCTAGATGCAGAAAAAAATTATTTTTAATTTGCAACCTGATGGAGGTCAGTATAGATGGACTAATAGAGAAAGTCCCACACACTGCTAGAAGGCCAAATATTTTTTCAGAGCTAGATGCAGACAAAAAATTATTTTGAATTTGCAACGTGATGGAGGTCAGTATAGATGGACTAATAGAACAAGTCCCACACACTGCTAGAAGGCCAAATATTTTTTCAGAGCTAGATGCAGAAAAAAATTATATTCAGTTTGCAACCTGATGGAGGTCAGTATAGATGGACTAATAGAATGATGCTATGCCCAAAAGATTTTACTTCACTAGGTGCAGTAAAAAAATTGGTATTCTATACACAGGTGGTATATCTTGCAACACAGATAGGCTACTCCACTGACTAACACACTCTGCAATAGGCCAAAAAGGATTAGCTTTGCTAGATTCAGCCAAATGCTGTGAAAAAAACTTGCACAGCACTGGCACAGACCTGCCTGGCAAAAACTGATAGGAACTGATGTAACCTAGTCCTGAAAAGGACTGCAATTACAATTAGTCTTTACTCCCACAACCTATCTATTTAAGAGCACAGACCTGCCTGATAAAAGTCGTAGGAAATGCTGTAACCTAGTCCTTAAAAGGACTGCAATCACAACTCTTCCCTACTCCCAAGCTATCTGTAGATTTGTACGAAAATTGGCTTGAAATTAACAAGGTATAGCGCACACAGCAACAGCGGTGCCGTCTAACATGCAGCTGCAGCAGTGAGAAAATGGTGGCGACGGGGAAAATGGCTTGGTCTTATAGGGCAAGGACATGTGACATACACTGCCAATGACACATGCCCTTGCTTGTGTGAAAAAAAGCACTTCGCTCCGTGTGTGTGCTGCTGATAGGCTGACAGATTGCACCTCCCCACTGTAAATGCGGGAAAGAGAAAAAAAAAATGGAGATCTTCATTATTCCTGCAGAGATCCATCCCCTGCCCCTCCCTCCGCCCCGCTGTACACTCAAACTGCGTATTAACATTAATTTTCATCATTACTGAGAAAAAGTCCAGTTATGATTTTGGTGCACGAACAGTTATCGAACATAACCTCGAACAGCCGAATTTTTCTCAAATCGTTCGTGTTCGCCGAACGGCTCGAACACCGCCCAAAACAGCTCGAATTTGAGATTGGCGAACAGTTCGAGTCGAACAACGCTCATCTCTACACTGGAGATGCCATCACAATCTGATTTGGAGTTCTACTGAAAGGAAGAGTCGGCAAAGATTGCGAATTCTAGATGTATCATGCTGGTAGACTCCTACCCAAAAAAACTGAATGCTGTCATAAATTCAAAGGGTAAATCAACAAAATATTAGTTTAAGGGTGTGCATATTTATACAACCACATTATTTTAGTTCTTTATTATTTTTTTTCCAATCAAAAATATTTCAATTTATTTTTCAATCGAATTGTACAAATCATGGGTGACAATAAAGGTGGAAAAAGTTCTGAAATGATTCTTCTTCATACAATTTTTTTTACTTGACAAAACCTGATATTTTAACAGAGGCAATTAGACTTTTATATGCACTGTTGCTGAGTTTTTATTTGGTTACAAAGCTAATTTATATTGAGGAAGTTTTGCACTTGAGAAAATAATAGATTTTCAATAGATGAACAAATTTTGGGAGATCAACTCCCTTATGTTACTCATTTTACTCATTTAGAAGTAATTTTTTGATGAATCTGTATAGAGAAGATATCATGGCTCATAGTTTAGTCACAGAAACTAGGAGCGAAAACTATAAAGAACTGAATAAACTGTACAGGTAGTGACAGCACAGCAGTGAAGAATGTTTACCTTCTGTTTGTCCATAGCAATACATGTTGAGTTAACTTTGACTTTATTAAAGGTGTGCTTGAGTTAAAGCTCTTGAAAGGGGTTGAATACCATCCTATGAGACCTCAGAGGGTCATACATATCTTTTCAGGGCAGTTGGAGGTTTTGTAGTGTTTGTGATTCATCATACCACAAGCAATTTATGTGCCCATACTAGACACACTAGATGTGCTTATATGAGAAGCTGTGAAAGATGTATTCCTATATATTGTGGAACTGCAGGAAAAGGCTAGAAGTAGCAACGAGTGCTAACCCTGTTATAGCAGTCTCAATGTGATATGACTGCTGTTGATTTTATGGGAGTGGCATAAGAGACTAGCAGACTTATCCTTTAGAAGCAGCTATGTCCTCCTTGTTAAGCTGTGCATTATAATACATGGGATCCTCTTATTAAAAATTTACAATATTCTCGATGTAGTAAATTATTTGTAAGTAAATGTTAGGTACGTTAAAAAGAATGAAGAGGCTTTATATGAAGAGGGTTTATTTAGAGGGCTCTTTGCTCCACATTCTATTTGCATATTGTAGGGATGAAAAGCATAATTATGCACCTCTGCTTATTTTGCAAGACTTGTGAAGATAAGTGGCCACAATGAAGTGTCCCACTTTAAAAAAAATGTCCCATTTCCATTGGGCAATGTGGCAGTATTGCTTCTGTGTTACCTAGAATTTTGTCTTGATCTGGAAAACCTTAAAAGCATGAAACTCAGTTGATTTTCTACATAAATCACATTGTTACTTTAGGAAACAGAAATGCTTATTATGTGTTAGTCTCAATGTGTAGTCCATAGCTGTTTTTATAAATGGTCTCAATAAATATCCAATTCTAGTCTTTATCCTAAATTTACTTCAAATAGTATTCTCATCTCATGAAATAAGTACTCAGTAGTACTGCAGTCTAGAATAAATTGCTATGTTTATTTTGTAGACTTTTTTTTAGTTAAATAGAAAAAGTACGAAAAGTTTCTGGAGTATTAGCATGATTACTGGGGCCAAATAAATGAGGCTGAACCTTGTACATATGAAATAGAGGGGCTGTTGCTATGGATTTTAGATTATTTAAGGCTGTAAGCATTTAATGCCAATGTTCTCAGTAATAACACATTTTTCATGTCGCTGTCTTGTTTTTGTAAATTTAAAAGTGTTCTTTGGGTTACTCTAATTTAATTTTTTTACAGATGGACTTGTTGCCATGGTTTTATGATAAAGTGAACTGTAACATATTACCGCACTTTTTATTTACTTATGTTAGTAATTTCATTTAAATTGGATGGGGGATGAACAGAAGTGACTCCAGAGCTCTGGTATTACATTTTTGAATTAGTGTTTAAGTGGATGAGACATTCACATTTACATAATTTAAAAAAATATATATAGTAAATATCCTCCGTGCATGTCATCGGTGGTCTATAATATCTTTTAAAGATAGAAAACTTTTAATGGGTACCCATTTCCTACAGAGGAGTACATATAGTAGTTAGCTAATAGATAGTAAAATTAAATAATTGGGCTGTAGTAAAAGGATAGCTTGTGTATCATAAACATGCATGAAAGCTTGCAACATTTCAGAAATTATTACTCGATCCAGTGCAAGGCAACTACACTTATCGACCCAGCCAACATCATGTGTTGCTTTTGTTTGCATACACATAGTGATGAACGAGTATACTCGTTACTATTCGGTACTCGCCGAATAGTACGGTACTCGGGCTACTCGTTACTCCCCGAGTTTCCTTGTGATTACTCACTAGGAGTAACGAGTACAATGTAAGTCAATGGGAAATGCGAGTAAGCCGAGTAAGTGTCTGCTGGAGCCTATAAAGCGGTCTGGGGGCTGAGGAAAAGGCTGAAATGGGTGCATGATTGTTTAAAAGCCGGCGGTAAAAAGCCACCGGCTTTTAAACAATCACTCAGCCCCATACTCGCTTCCCCGCAGCCTCCCATCCCGATCCTCCGCTCCCCCCGCCGACTCCCATCCCGATCCTAAGTTAGGATCCCTTTGAAGCATTGCTGAGACGTGAAACGACTGTCGTCCATGAGGATTCATGCTTTTCCAGCTCCATGTTCTATTTCTGTGCTTTTGGAATAAAGTTCTTTTTTTATTGCACTTACCATGTTGCAGAGTGCCACCTTCATCTACCACGTATTGCATACAGGGAAAACAAACCACACAGCGTTCAAGCTGCGGCTGACGGCTATCTGGCACTACCAGCTCAGTTAAATAGCTGAGCAGTCAAGGGAACGGGGAGTATCTGGGGAAAGCTCAGCACCTCGTAGTCTCAGATTAGATGGTAGAGCTGTCAATAAAATCACAGACAGCTCAGCACGCCCCTGCATCAGATTGGACAACAGAGCTGTCAATCACTACACAGACAGTTCAGCACACCCCTGCATCAGACTGGATGACTGAGCTGTCAATCACTGTGTCCTAAGACACACTGAAGGGGGAATCGTTACAGTATATATATTTCTATGAACTCATTTTTACATAGTGAACATTTTTAGACAAATTAAATTTCTAAAATGAAATTTATGATAGTTGACATTTTAACCCTTTCACGACATATGATGTACATTTACGTCATATGTCATGTCTGCATCTTTCTCAGCGAGCCTGCATCTTTCTCAGTAGATGATGGCTGATTTAATCAGCCATTACCTGCCTCTATCAGCTTGTATTTGAATAATCGTATTGACCTGGAGAATCATATTGCCAGGTCAGTTTTACCGTATAGTGAACACTGCAAATAAAAAAATAAAAAAACTATTGTGGAATTGCACTTTTTTTTCAATTTCAACACATTTAGAATTTTTTTCCGACTTTCCAGTTCATCACATGATAAAATGATTGATGGTATTCAAAAGTACAACTCGTCCCACAAAAAAAAGCCCTTATACGGCTATGTGGACAGAAAAAATAAAAACGATATGGCTCTTGAAAAAAGAGGAGGAAAAAACAAAAAGGAAAAATGGAAATTAGCTGTGGCATGAAGCAGTTAAAGTTAGAGTCATGTACAAATTTAGGATGCTTTAATTGGTAATGTATAGGAGATTCTTGTAACTTGCAGGTTCGCTCTTATCAGAATTGATGATAAAGGTAAAATTATAACATTAAACAGGTTTCCACAACTTTTACATTGACTACCTATCCGTAGGATAGGTTATCAATGTCTTATTGGCTGGGTTACAATACCTGGCACCCCTGCCAATCAGCTGCTACTGGTGTCGGCGGCCACCGGCCGGAAGTACTCGCTTGCCGAGCTGTGACCACCACAGGGTACTACACATCCGCCTCCTATTGATTTGAATGATTGAATGATTTGAAGTGAGTACTTCCGGCCGTCGTTTGCCGCCGCCGACACCGATAAGAGCTGATCGGTGGGGGTGTCGAGTGTCGGACCCCGACCGATCAGACAATGATGACCTGTTCTAAGGATAGGTCATAAATGTAAAAGTAGTGGACAAGCTCTTTAAGCTGTAGCATCGAAGTACAGTGTGATACATGCTTTAGTTGAAAGAGAAGATATTTATCAATGCAATTGTGTTTTTTAATCTTTCTCAGATTATGTCATTCATTGTCATTAATATTTCTTATTTAGAAAATTGTTATTACTTTTACTAGATTGTCTTCTTGTCCTCAGCGTTCTTTAAATACGTAAGGTTTATTTACATCAAAGGAAAGTTACTGATGCCCCATGCTCCGCATTAGTAGGTATTTGGTAACTTAATCCTCTTAACCACTTCCGTGCTAGAAGGCAGATATTGTCTTTGCGAAAACGTTAGCATCTACTTTTGTTTTAAAGGAAATAATTGCTAATGAATTTGGATATTTTAGATTAAACGCATTTGTTTGCACCAGAATTGTTGTATCATTTGGATCAGTGGTTGGCAGCTTGTATGTTTGATCTATTGTACAATGCTGATATCCAACATGCTTGGCTAACATGAAACCTAGATTGAAGTAAACATTGGAGTATTGTTATAGAAATGTAACCCTACGTGTTATAGTCACCAGAAACAACATAAAAACAATGAATGGCTGTAATAAAATAACCAATAAACTTGGACCATGTATTCAGATGTAGCCGTTGGCAAGCTGTAGAATTGTATACATATTTTGGGAATAATTATATATTATTTAAAACCTGATTTAGAAGAATTTCCTTTAAGGTAATCTGAACCAGATTTTACAGTGGTGCTCGAAAGTTTGTGAACCTTTAGGATTAGCAGATAATTTGAAAGTGAAATTAGAGTCAATTGTTGACAATCAGGTGTGAATGGGTGACCTGTTTTTAAAGATCACGGATCTATCAAAGTCTGATCTTCACAACATGTGTGGGAAAATGTACCATGACATGAACAAAGGTGATTATTGATTGACTCAGAAGTAGAGTTGTTTATGCTCATCAGGTTGGAAAAGGTTACACAACTGTCTCTAAAAAGTTTGGACTCCACCAATGCACAATCAGACAGATTGTATACTAATGGAGGAAAATGATGACCATTATTACCCTTCTTAGGAGTGGTTGACCAACAAAGATCACTCCAAGATCAAGGCATATATTAGTTTGCAAGGTCACAAAGAATCCAAGGTAATCTATAAGTAACTAAAGGCCTTTTTCATATTAGCTACTATTTATGTTCAGGAGTTCACCATCAAGAGGACACTGAACAACAGTGGTGTTATTAGCAAAACTGCAAGAAAAAAAGTAATTGTTCTACAGAAACAACAGTGCTGCCCATCTATAGCTTGCTAAAAATCACCTGGACAAGCCAGAAGGCTTTTGAAACATTTTTTGTGGACATAGAAAAACCAAAATAGAGATTTTTTGTTTAAATGACAAGCGTTATGTTTGGAGTAAGAAAAACACTGCAGTACAGTATAAAAACCTCATACCATCTGTGAAACATGGTGGTGGTAATATCATGGATCAGTTTTGCTACCTCCTCTCCATGAAATGAATCTTAAGAGAATGATGGTCATAAATTAAAACAATGACTGAAAGCACGCAAGTTATTCTACAAAAGAATCGTTAAAGAAAAGTAAAGTTAACATTCTGGAATGGCAAAGTCAAAGTCCTAACCTATAAGAAATGTTGTGGAAAGATATGAAGTGAGCAGTTCATGGAAGAAAACCCACCAACATAAAATAGTTGAAGCTGTTTTGTAGGGAGGCATGGGCTAAAATGCATCCAAATCTATGTGAAGGACTAATCAAGAATTATCAGAAACGTTAAATGCAATTATTGCTGCACAAGGAGTGACACTCATACATACTGTCAGCAAGAGTTCAAATAATTTTAATTTTAAGTCCGATTTTTTTACTCATTTGTTTGATTTAGTACTTTTTACCTAATTTTAGGACTTGTGTGAAAATCTACAGTAGTTTTAGGTCAAATTTAAAGATAAATATTGAAAAGTCAGTGTTCAGATACTTTAAAGCACCACTGTAAATAATTGATGCATATCCCTTTGTCAAATGTCCATTAGGATGTCACTAAACTGCAGCTTCGTGTCCTCAAGTGGCTTTTGCCCCATGGTGGATTTAATTCATCACGTTCCATTGTTTTTGGATGAACTAAAAAGGCGATAATATTGATTTTCCTTACAAACACTAGGGTATATGGAACTTAATTTTATATGAGATTTCCAGCTCATTTAAAGGCTGTGTCCAGAATTTGTTTAAAATCAAATATGAATGAAATAATAAAAATGACTCTTTTAGTAAAATCTCTAAAACCTCAGTGCCACTGCATAGGTAATCCCTTTTGTTCTATGATTACTGTTACACACACAAGTGGCGCACATGGTTCGTGGACCCACTGTGCCATGGGGCTAGGCTTACATAGGAGGTGTGTAGCTAAATGGCTACCTAGTGTTCACTGGAGCTCCTCATGGTGGAGTTAGGTCTGAGCTGCAAGTAGCCGCCAGGTACCACTCCTAGGCAGTGCCTGCAGACACGGATAGGACTCGGGCTCCCTACAGACTACTGGGTTCAGGATCCACGGGTAGAACAGTTACTGACATGTTCAGCCAGTGCTGATTTGGAGACTGATAGGACAGTCCGGATACACGGAATACTCGGAGAGGCACATGTTCAGACACCCAGGTCTCTGATACTGATTCAGGTACTGGCCACACACGGACCAGGGGAGAGGTTCAGGCACTGGCCGCACTAGGACCAGGCGACTACTGGTTAAGGACTGGCCACTCAAGGACCAGGGACTTCGGGTTCAGGACATTGGCCACACCAGGATTAGGGGACCTCACAACTCACTAGTAGACACCACATTACCTAATGATACTTGGTTGCTTCGGTACCTCCCTATTGAGGAAGGTGCCTTTAAACAAGATGCCTCACAGGTATTGGCTGGGGGCATATTAGCAGTTGCGCATGTGCCCTTTAAGTACAGTACAGTGTGCACTGCCGGGACTGAGAACTAGAGAGGAAGCACACCAGGGGAGTGAGTATGCCGACGTCCCTGTATGGAGGTGGAAGGGAGCCATGCAGGGACGTCAGCAGCAGTATTACATTTACCAAGCCATACATCCAATCACTGGCCTCAGTTATGATGTCTGCAGCGGTTAATATTCAGCATGTGATTGTTGCTCCAAAGTAAACAATGACCGGCGAGGACTAATGGTTAAAAATATTGCACAACCCATTTAAGATACACTTCTTCAAGAAAAAAAAAGTGATGATCACAATTAAGCCATGTTTGTAAATGTTATTTGAGTTTTATTCAATGTTAGATTAGAATTAGTGATGAGTTAGTGTGCTCGCCACTTGAATGAAATCAGGGTGCTGGGGTATGTATTGAGTATCGCAGGTGCTTGAGCTCCATGCTCGAGTCCCCGGGGCTTGCCTGCCATACACAGTAATGCCGTAGTCAACATAGCTACGGCATTACCGTGTAGGTCAGGCAATCCCTGCATGTTTAATGGCTGTGTAACAGCCGCAAAACATGCGGGGCGGGGACTCTGAACATGGTTCTTGAGCACCTGCGATACTCTATACGTACCCGAGCACCCCGATGTCACTCAAGTGGCGAGCACACTAGCTCATCACTAATTATAATATATTCTCATGGGCGATATAATTAAAGGAACAGTCTGTTTTCTGTTTGGCTACACTCTAAACTCTCCACAACTAATTGTTTTCTCCTGGGTATGTCACGGCCGGTATATATTTCTGGTGACATAAGGATGCCTAAAGTGTGCCAAAACTAGAGCTTCCTTTACAGGATGACACTTTATTCTGACTCATATTGCGAGGGTCTTAAAAGAGGGACCTCTCTCAATGTTATCCATGTGCCCTAATAAAAGCACCTAAACAGGGATGGCCTTTAAGAGACAAGTCCGAGTGATGAGATTTATTTATTTTTTTACTGTCTAGTGCTATTTTTTAGGAAGCTGTAGCTTTAGTTATAGATTTGACGAATCACATTGATTGTCAGAAAAGTGAATGTAACATGATAGTTGGCAGTTGGATTCTAATAATGCAGAGGTGTAGTGAAAAGATTTTTATTTAGTTTTTTTTATATATGGATCAAATCCGGACTGTTGTAGCATGATGTCTGAATATGATAGAGGTGATAATCAGTTATTACTCCTTTTTTAGCATTTAAGTAATTTCTCTCCCGTAAAGCTATAAGTTATGAATAAGGAATCTGCCTCCTAAAGTCATACATAGCCATGTGACATAATTGCCTCTTGTAGATATATAAACTTCATTTATCTCTTTTTTTTGTTTGTGTCTTTCAGCTGTTTCCAATGCTATAAGTAAGAATTAGGACAGAAATAGCAGGATGAAAATATGGCAGTCCTGTTGTTGCCACCAAGTCCTGACAGCTTCCGTCGCTTCACCCCAGAATCATTGGCTGCTATTGAGAAGCGTATCGCTGAGGAACAGGCCAGAAGTGCCAAACAGGAATACAGAGAAGGAGAGAACAATGAAAATACAGAGGATTTACCAACACCACATCCCGACTTGGAGGCTGGAAAACCGCTGCCTCGAATCTACGGGGACTTTCCTTCACATCTTATTGGGCAACCCCTGGAGGATATTGACCCATTCTACAGAAACAAGAAGGTAACAGCAGCTTGATCTTACATAAAGTTAGGCAGAATATGTATATATATATAAATATATGCACTGCTCAAAAAAATAAAGGGAACACTCAAATAACACATCCTAGATCTGAATGAATGAAATATTCTCATTGAATACTTTGTTCAGTACAAAGTTGAATGTG
Organism: Phyllobates terribilis; assembly: GCF_046119375.1. NCBI lineage: Eukaryota > Metazoa > Chordata > Amphibia > Anura > Dendrobatidae > Phyllobates > Phyllobates terribilis. Next base: position 131,967,296 of record NW_027362764.1, on the reverse strand, counting down.
CTGACAACAAAATCACACAAAAATCATCAATGGAAATCAAATTTATTAACCAATGGAGGCCTGGATTTGGGGTCACCCCCAAAATTAAAGTGGAAAAACACACTACAGGCTGATCCAACTTTGATGTAATGTCCTTAAAACAAGTCAAAATGAGGCTCAGTATTGTGTGTGGCCTCCACGTGCCTGTATGACCTCCCTACAATGCCTGGGCATGCTCCTGATGAGGTTGCGGATGGTCTACTGTGGGATCTCCTCTCAGACCTGGACTAAAGCATCCGCCAACTCCTGGACAGTCTGTGGTGCAACGTGACGTTGGTGGATGGAGCGAGACATGATGTCCCAGATGTGCTCAATTGGATTCAGGTCTGGGGAACGGGCGGGCCAGTCCATAGCTTCAATGCCTTCATCTTGCAGGAACTGCTGACACATTCCAGCCACATGAGGTCTGGCATTGTCCTGTATTAGGAGGAAACCTGGGCCAACCGCACCAGCATATGGTCTCACAAGGGGTCTGAGGATCTCGGTACCTAATGGCAGTCAGGCTACCGCTGGCGAGCACATGCAGGGCTGTGCGGCCCTCCAAAGAAATGCCACCCCACACCATTACTGACCCACTGCCAAACCGGTCATGCTGAAGGATGTTGCAGGCAGCAGATCGCTCTCCATGACATCTCCAGACTCTGTCACATGTGCTCAGTGTGAACCTGCTTTCATCTGTGAAGAGCACAGGGCACCAGTGGCGACTTTGCCAATCCTGGTGTTCTGTGGCAAATGCCAAGCGACCTGCACGGTGTTGGGCTGTGAGCACAACCCCCATCTGTGGACGTCGAGCCCTCATACCACCCTCATGGAGTTAGTTTATAACCGTTTGTGCAGAGACATGCACATTTGTGGCCTGCTAGAGGTCATTTTGCAGGGCTCTGGCAGTGCTCCTCCTGCTCCTCCTTGCACAAAGGCGGAGGTAGCGGTCCTGCTGCTGGGTTGTTGCCCTCTTACGGCTCCCTCCACGTCTCCTGGTGTACTGGCCTGTCTCCTGTTAGCGCCTCCAGCCTCTGGACACTACGCTGACAGACACAGGAAACCTTCTTGCGACAGCTCGCATTGATGTGCCATCCTGGATGAGCTGCACTACCTGAGCAACTTCTGTGGGTTGTAGAGTCCATCTCATGCTACCACGAGTGTGAAAGCACAACCAACATTCAAAAGTGACCAAAACATCAGCCAGAAAGCATTGGTACTGAGATGTGGTCTGTGGTCCCCACCTGCAGAAACACTCCTTTATTGAGGGTGTCTTGATAATTGCCAATAATTTCCACCAGGAGACATGGAGGGGGCTGTAGGAGGGCAACAACCCAGCAGCAGGACTACTACCTCTGCCTTTGTGCAAGGAGGAACAGGAGAAGCACTGCCAGAGCCCTGAAAAATTACCTCCAGCAGGTCACAAATGTGCATGTGTCTGCACAAACGGTTAGAAACCGACTCCATGAGGGTTGGTATGAGGGCACGACGTCCACAGATGGGGATTGTGTTCACAGCCCAACACCATGCAGGACGCTTGGCATTTGCCACAGAACACCAGCATTGGCAAAGTCGCCACTGGCGCCCTGTGCTCTTCACAGATGAAAGCAGGTTCACACTGAGCACATGTGACCGACGTCACAGAGTCTGGAGACGCCGTGGAGAGCGATCTGCTGCCTGCAACATCCATCAGCATGACTGGTTTGGCAGTGGGTCAGTAATGTTGTGGCGTGGCATTTCTTTGGAGGGCCGCACAGCCCTCCATGTGCTCGCCAGAGGCAGCCTGTCTGCCATTAGGTACCGAGATGAGATCCTCAGACCCCTTGTGAGACCATATGCTGGTGCGGTTGGCCCTGGGTTCCTCCTAATGCAGGACAATGCCAGACCTGATGCGGTGGGAGTGTGTCAGCAGTTCCTGCAAGGTGAAGGCATTGAAGCTATGGACTGGCCCACCCATTCCCCAGATCTGAATCCGATTGAGCACATTTGGGACATCATGTCTAGCTCTATTCACCAACGTCACGTTGCACCACAGACTGTCCAGGAGTTGGCGGATGCTTTAGTCCAGGTCTGGGTGGAGATCCCACAGGAGACCATCCGCAACCTCATTAGGAGAATGCCCAGGTGTTGTAGTGAGGTCATACAGGCACGTGGAGGCCACACACAATACTGAGCCTCATTTTGACTTGTTTTAAGGACATTACATCAAAGTTGGATCAGCCTATAGTGTGTTTTACCACTTTACTTTTTGGGGTGACTCCAAATCCAGGCCTCCATTGGGTAATAAATTTGATTTCCATTGATTTTTGTGTGATTTTGTTGTCAGCACATTCAACTTTGTGTGGAACAAAGTATTCAATGAGAATATTTCATTCATTCAGATCTAGGATGTGTTATTTGAGTGTTCCCTTTATTTTTTTGAGCAGTGTATATGTATGTGTATATATATATATATATATATATATATATATATATATATATATATATATATATATATATATATATATATATATATATATATATATATATATATATATATATATATATATATATATATATATGTGCCCCTATATTTCCAATGCTAGGATATGCCATCATTAGGAATAACTAAATATTTTGAATTTGAATTCGTAGGTTTTGGGATTTTTCATAAGATTTTACAACTAATTGCAGGTGCTGTAATTGCACTGAATAGATGTGTATGTGGTCTCCTGGGACTGTATCCAACCGCTTTCAAACTCTTTAATGCAAACATAGCCTTAGTAATGTCAAAGTGACCTCAACATACATGGCTATAGGTAAACAGATGGTAACCTGTCTGCACTGCTGTGCTATCAAACACATCATCTGTAAATATTTTTCAGTGTTTCATGTCTTTCCCTATTTCTATTACTAAGCTATGAGCTGTGATACCCTTTCACTATCGAGATTCACCTCAAGATGGCTGCTGCATTCCCTGCTTCTGCTTTTATACAGACTATAATAGTCCCTCCTGATTGACAGTACTATGTTATGTAACATGATGGCTGCTGATGCAATCTTCTGCAATGTGTAAAATGACAGTAGTTAATTTTGGCAATTCGCACAAATCAAATTGCAAATTGTTCAAATTTGTTGGATCTAGTAAATTACTGAAAATTCTGATTGAATTTAAATTGATTCTCTCATCTTAATAATCACTTGATGATTGCAAAGAATCACATCCAAGGCAATCCATTACTGCAACATGTTTGCAAAATTTTAACCTACATTATTCTATTGGTACAGGAACACGTATAAAAACTTAGACTGACACAGTTGTGTTTCTTGCTATATGCTCTTACTTATAGCATTTTAATGATCTCTGGGGATACAACCTGTGAGACTCTCAACAATCATGCAAAGTAAGGAGCCACAGCAGTGCATCACTGCTGCATCCTCTTTGCAGTTTTTCCCTGCATGGTAGCAGTTTTGGCCACCTGACTATGCAAGATCCTGCAGCCAGCCACATTAAATGGAGCTGTGCTGCAGTGGGTGGCTTGAGATCGACCCTGACGAAAAACTGTGAAAAGGATGCATATCTGATGCACTGCTGTGGCCCCTTCATTCTCAGGATTAGTGGGGTTTCCAGCTGTTGGATCCCCAGTATTCATTAAGTGATGGCATATCCCATCGATATGCCATCACTTCCTTAGATGAGAACACCCCTTTAATAAATGGTGAATGTAGACATAGCAATTTCCATGCTCTAAGTTTAAATTAAATATGAATTTTATTGGTTACCAGGAATCATAGCCTACAATATTTATTTATTTTACTCACTTTTATAACGCCATTATATTCCACAGCGATTTACAGACATTATCGGCACTGTCCCCATTGGGGCTCATAGTCTAGATTCCCTATCAGTATGTCTTTTGTAATTTTGGCAGAAACCAGAGTACATGGAGTAAATCCATGCAAACACGGGGTGAACATACAAACTTCTTGCACATGTTGTCCTTGGTGAGATTTGAATCCAGGACCCCAATGCTGCAGCGCTACAGTGCTAAACTTAATGATTTCGTATAGAGCCCAGTTATGTTTGTCTCTACCACTGTTGCAGATTCTACTTCCGATTATAATACTCCCAAAAAATCTTTTCTTTACAGTCACCTTATAACTTTCACTACGCAAACATCTAATTTCTCTACTATTAAAGAAATGGAAGGAGGGCATTGTTGTCTGCTTTAACAATGAGTATTAAAGGGAATCTGTCAGCAGGGTTTCTCCCCCAATCTTTGTGTCTATTCCAAGACTAGTCCGTTCCTCCATTAGTGAGAAATCAGCTTTTGAATTGATATTCAAATGAGGCTAAATAGCTATCTGTAGATCTCAAGCACCTGTCACTCCAGCTCTATTCCCTTCTCATTGTTATTAACAGGTGGACATTCACTTTAGGTTTGATGTATAACAAAATAGAGGTGCACCTGTCAAGCCTTAGAGCCCAAGTCTGCAGTTTCTCTATGTAACTGCAGACTTGTGAATCCTCACATCATGCAGTGCGCGATGTCAGGATTCCCGGCACCGGGAGCAGACGGACGCGTGACCGCAAGTACGCGACTTGCACACTTCTGGCTGCAATATGACTAGATGTGTCCAGCCTTGCTCAATTCACTTGTATTAAGCGAGGCCACGCAGATATAGTCAGCATGTGAGCGCATGTACACAAATCGCATACTTACAGTTATGTGGCCCGTCTGCTTCTGGCACCAGAAAATCCTGACAGTGCACACTGTGAGGATTCACAGGTCTGTAGTCACATAGAGTGACTGCAGACTGACTGTAGACTTGAGACCCAAGCCTGGACAACAGCTTAAGTTTGAAAATAAATTATCGGCATACCAGTTTCACTGGCACCTGCTATACCCTAAAGTTCATGGGTCCATCCTCTGTCAAGAACCCCGGTTTGCAGAGTACAGCCCCTAAAGTAAGCGATACTTCATGTGCCAAATAGTTGTATTTGGGTGCTGCATTATAGCTCTGTACATCTCACAACATTTACAGATCTGTTGTATAGCTGTGTGCATGAGGTCGAATAAACTCTGATATTCTAGGAAATAATGCACTTCTCATAAAGTATGGTTTCTGTTAGATACATGGTAAGAATTTCACTGCATTGATCTTTTTCTTTGCCTTTTTTCTCTCTAGACCTTTATAGTACTAAACAAAGGGAAGACAATCTTCAGATTTAGTGCCACACCTGCTTTGTATATAATTAGCCCTTTCCATCCTATCAGAAGAGCTGCAATCAAAATTTTGGTACATTCATATCTTTTCAAATGAAATGACATTCTGTCTGCGCTGTTGACTAACCATCATATGCCAAATGTTCTCCAAAAATTCCATCCATTTGCTTTAGGGCTCGTTCAGACAGGCGTAGAATCGGTCCATGTGCCGTCCGGGTGCGCTACGAAACAAATACATAGAGCACCGGGGCCCATTATAGCCAGTGTGCCAGTACGCATGGGTGATTTTCTACACGGACCAATGGATGCATTACTCTGGTCTGTTCTTCAAACCAGAATTATGTATGAAATGTAGATTGCGGACCCGATTGGCTGTTTTTCAATATGGCCTTACGAACTCAGCCTTATGTAGAGAAAAACAACGGAAGAAAATTACAACACCATGAACATTTCTAAACAGTTTTAATTTATTAACATTTTTGTTTTTTTCTAATAATATTTTTTAAAAGCGGTTTGCCTTATTCATATGACAGCAAGTGGAATAGTTGGGACCATCAGCTCTGGTCCCCACTGGTTTCATGATTTTCATGGTGATCATCATCTTAAAAGAGGTTTTCTTTATTAGACAAGCCCTTTGAGGCAGGAATCTTACATACTTGGCAGTTTTTGGTGCCAAAAACAGGAGACTAAGCAAGAGTATAAAGGAAGGACTTTTTTTTCTCTTTTCATCAGGTACTATTGACTGTGGCTCAAAAACTGCTACAAAAACTGCATGTGTGATTGTAGAAAAAAATGTACTCAAAAAGGACTAAAATATTCTTTCACTATGCATTCTATTGATGTCAATGGAAAACCCTCCTATAATTCCCCCAGGCTGTTTGTTTCCACATTTGGAAAAAAAAATAAACGTATCAATCTTAAGCCGGTTTAACACGTACAGATATTTCCAGTACCGGAAAAAGACAGTATCGGAGATATCCGTGTCAGTGTGCGCCCCTGTGGCATATGTGTGGCAACTGCATCAGGAGCACACATACGGTGCTGGGAATCAGTGTGCAGTTAGCGCTGTTCTCAAGCGCCGGGTGCTGAACGCTGTCCTCATCATTGTTCCCTGCCAGCGATGCGATCAGCATCAGCAGGGACAATGATGAGAGTAGTAGTCTGCTCCTGCAGTGTCCACCTGTAAAAATAAGAATAAAATAAAAAAAAATCATATACTCACCTGTCCTAAGTGTCCTCCGCTGTAATCCATGCGACCACTCAGCAGAGGAGCCGGGGAGAATGACTCCTGCAGCGAGCTAGCCCCTTAGCTGCGCTGCACTCTGAGTGACAGGACACCGCTTTCTGAGCGCAGCTCCAGGAGTCATTCTCCCTGGCTCCTCGCCATAATTGGTCACATGGATTACAGCGGGGTGTTTTTTTTAAATTTTATTCTTATTTTTACAGGTGGACACTGTAGGAGCAGACACTACTACTCTCATCATTGTCCCTGTTGGTGCTGATCGCAGCGCCGGCAGGGAACAATGATGAGGACAGCGTTCAACACCCGGCGTACCAGCTTTGGCAGAAATATTATCATAAAAAACTCTGAACTGACCCTAACTGATTCAGCAGCCAAATCTGGAGTTTTTTCAGGCAAGAATTGACATGTTATTATTTTTCCACGCAGAAAATAAAACACTTGGAAAACAGCAGCATGCATAATAAAAGCATATTTATATTGAATTGAATAAAAAGCTTATCAAAAGAGTATTATGTAGATTTTGTAGCAAAATCTAGTCCGAAATCTTAAAAAAAAATTTGTGTGAACCCATCCTAAGGATATGTTCACCTAAACTTTTTTTACTTTGATTTTCACATGGATCTGCTTCAAATTTCACATCAAAGAATATTCAAGAGTATTTGAAGCAGTTTTCACGTGGATCTGCTTCGAAATCCACATCCAATCCAAAGTCCTGACAATTCTGTATTTTACTAAAAAGTTTAATTCCTAGATAATCAAGTAAAAAAAAAAAATAGAAAATGAGTACAATGGTTTCAACCACTTAAGATCAATCAGCGCTCGTGATAGAGATATATTTAATCACTTAATATGCGGTGATTGACGGCAGTTACGGCACATTACTTTTACATGTCTGCGGAGTTTTTAAGCGCTGTAAAATTGTCTCATTTTTTAGGAATGGGTGTAAATATGGGAAGTAACAATGGTCACGGAACTGATATAGAAGGGTTAATATTATCCTCTATATTATATATTTTTTAGTATTAAATAGTCTCATAGTCTTATATTTTGTTTAACATTTTTCTTAAGGTTTCATATTTGGTCTAATATTTTCCTATCTCATTTTGAGAAAACTGTGCATTATAGGTAGTATACTGAGAAAGACATAATAGCTAGCAAAATTTCTTAACATGTTTTTGAGGAGGTGCCTGATGGAAATTTCCAATGGTAACTATATTTGTCTGTAAATGGTATAGGAATCCTGCTCACATGGTAATACACAGAATTGTTTATGCTCACAACGGTGTGCATTTCTTTTCTCCGAGTTCTTGTCACTGAAAGGACCGGGTCCCACAATTTGGCCTCACTGGTGATCCCGTAATCTGGCTTTGAGTCAGAACACACGGCTACAACAGACCCATGGGTCCTAATTTCACTACTATCAGTGACTTGCAAATCATTTGGGAAATGATAGACATTGTATATCTTTTGTTTGTGCATATGTATTTATTCACATCAAAGTATTTTCCTTAACTGGTGATTTTTACATTGTTCAGTATGTTTATAATGTGCACTATCCTCACAAACTGCGTGTTCATGGCCATGTCTGACCTGGGAACGTGGGGCAAATATGTAGAGTAAGTATTCTTAATATGATATCCACATGTGTCCTTCATTCACTGTCACTTGAATTGTGTATAGTGCCTAGACAATAACATTTGCACATTTATCATTTGCTTGAACTTATATATAACTTATTTACATGTGTTAATAACTGTATAATTATATTATAATTTTCACGCATAAAATATTAAGTGGCATTTATATTCATAAACAAGTGTGTTCATATAAGTTGGTGAAATCTTTGACTGACATACAAAAAAAGTGTCCTTAATAGACATATGTTTTGTTTTACTGTGTTATAAAGTAAATATTTTTTACACTAGAAGTGAATGATTACTTATGAAACTTTATGGCATAGAGTTGCATATATTGGGGCCGTATAATTAGTGTGCACTGTAAGTTAATGTATATGCTGTATAAAGAGATTGGCGGTGTGAACAGTGTTATCCTTTGCTTGTCTTTCATTTCCATTTTGTAACATGTGATCATTATTACAGTTGTTAATTTTGATAAATACCGCTCCCCAGAAGCCAGTAACGAAACTTGTGTAAAATCCTAAAAAAAGTGAAAAAATAGTAGATTTATCAATCTGTTAAATCCAGCTGGGATTAGAAAGAGGATGTAAAATGAATTTCATTCTGTTAAATAGTATTTCTGCCATATACTATTTAAAGGAGATACCCGGGACTTTAAAAAAAAAGGCATGTAGTTGCTAACAGAGGCAACTACCTGCCTGTTGTACCCAGCACCGGTCATTGACCACTCCTGCTAGATATCCAGCTGCTCCCTGTCAACGGAGCAGCAGTTTCTCTTCCTGTTGACTGAGTGGGACTACTGGCATCATATTGATTGACAGCTGGCTTCCCCCAATTAGGCAATGGAGAGCCAACTATCATTGAGCATGACACCAGTAGTCCCACCCTGTCAACAGGAAGACAAACTGCCGCTCTGTTGACATGACGTCAGCGGAAGTCTGTGACCGCTCTGTGCCGGCAGAGAACGGTGCCAGGCACAACAGGCAGGTAGGTCGCAACTACCTGCCTGTTAGTGCTTAGGCATATATTTTTTTTTAAGTCCTGGATATCCCCTTTAAAGTATTGACTTAACTTTCATGACTCCTCAACTAAAGTTTGTCAAAACCTCAATAAAAGTAAGGCAGATTTAGAATTTAGGAATACTTGACAAGATTGGTAAGTTGGAATATTAGAGAGACCTATACTTTGTGGCACACACAAAACATGCAGTCAGAAATGTTTGGCTGAATCCACAACCTTTATAGATCCTTCAACCATCCACATAAATTCTGTACCCTTTTAAGACCCATGGTAAACCCTGGTGCCTGGGAGATTTGCTGGCTGCAGAAGGTCTCGCCTTTTTCTTATAGCCCCCTAGCCATTCTTGTAGCCCCTAGAGTTGGAAAGTATACATTTATTACATTTGGGAAAGCTGTGTGTCGGTATGGGAGCTGTAGTTGTGGACATTCTATGTGGTAATTTTCAGAGAACACAACATCTTGAGATGCAAGTAACATGACTTGAATGCTGCTATATGCTTTGCCTGATTCTGCTGACCACTTCAGCTTAGAGATGAAGAGTTAAATAATGTCTGACAGACTGGTTACTATGGAGACTGTTACCTGGCGATGTGGATCCTCCAAGCCCAAGGTCCAGGTGGGCACACAGGCCACGGACATTGGTGCAGCAGATGGGTGAGGTACGCAGAACACAGACAAGCAGAGGTACTGGAGGCAGGAGACATCCTGGAGACCGCAGATAGGTAGCAGGGTTACTGGAAACCAGAGGCAGACAGGAGATGTCTAGGAGACCGCAGACAGGTAGTGGAGTTAATCAAAGCCACGGGCAGGCAGAAGACGTCCTGCAGAATGCAAACAGGTAGCAGGGTTACTGGAAGCCGCAGGCAGACCGGAGATGTCAGGGAGACCGCAGACAGGTAACAAGGTTACTGGAAGCCCCAGGCAGACAGGAGACGTCCTGGAGACTGCAGACAGGAGGCAGGGTTACTGGAATCCGCTGACAGAAGCAGTGCACTGACATACTGAAAGTCTTAGGAACACTAAAGTCTTAATATCAAGACACACGTGTGTTTGGATTAGTGAGCCTTATATAGGCCCGGGCAGATAATCACATGGGATCACGCTGGGCCATCTGCAAAGTCCGACGTGGAACACAACAGTGTTTGTGAATCGGGGTGAAGGAAGCAAAGCAAGGATCCGCAACAGATGCGTAACAGAGACATTTCCTAATAATTAATGTCCTCTGAATGGGTTTATCAAGTATTACTTCCCTAGCAACTGGTCTGCAGAACTGCGACTGATTAAAGTTTAGGTGGAGTTTATTTTATTTTTTTGTGATGCTTATGAATAATCCAAAGTTTTTTGTATATGTAACTGTAGACCCTAAAACTAGGGCCAGACAGAGTGGTGGTGGTGGTGGTGCAACTGGCCGTGCATGCCCCAAACTCCACCAACCACTATGTCCAATTGCTGCATAATTATGATTCACAATAATGTGGCCATTTGCCCAGGGCAGATGGACAAAGATTCGTCCCCTTGGCCACTACCACATCATTTTTCCCTACCCTAATGATAGTATATAAATCCCAAACCCCAATTTTTTTTATGAAATTCAAGTGTACTTAAATATTTTCCATTTTACCAGACTGAGAAGTTTCTGGCTCTTGAGGACTGGGGATGATTAATCTGCCTTTGAAGAATGATTTATGTTAACCCATTAAGCACTTCATTATGATACCTATGATATCTATTATTGTATCTTATTTCTTACTTAAATATATTTTCATGCTGTTGATCAATTGCTTTTCTTATTGATATTGATGTCTATATTTTAATGAAATGCTTTGCCAGGGCTTTCTTATCTTGTGAGACACAATAGGCACGTAAGTAACTTTCTAACTCCACCGCCCTCATGAACTTCTCTAACTCACTGGTTATGCTGCATCATAATTGCACCATGGGAAGGACATGCTCAGCTGCATTTTGTCATTCAGAGATCAAATGTTTTATGATTTTTTTTGTCATTACATACAGTATACGGTGCTCTTTCAACTTTGTCCTAGTGCATATGCTTAATCATGTTTTGTACACTTGGATTTAGGTTATACCATCATCATCAAATGTTAAAATATTAAAAACCAATGAACAGGAAGATGTCTTTTTGACAATTGTTGGCTGGATCATCACATTGGGCTAAAAATATGAACGTTTGACCCTTACTATTTTTTATTGGATAAAATTAGAGATTTGATGGATGTTTTTGTGAATTTTGCATTTTAGTCTAGAGTCCAAGATATTTACTGTAATATTATGTAGATGGCTGAAGTGAAGAGTTGCATAACAGAATAGTAGAGTAAAAAGTGTGTATGTACCATAGAGGCTGTCCATGTGGCATTGTACAAACGATATACAAGTTCTCTCACTTGCTATGACTATGAAGCCTGTAGCTGGCCAAACACATTAGATGGCTGCTGGACAAACAATGCTTTGGCTGATCATTCATCCGGCAGCCTTCTCAACCCTACTCTCCCATACACAAGAGTCTTCTTCACCCAAGTGCTCCTATGTTCTCTATGAGAACACTACCATCAGACAAGTTGGCCAGCTACTGCTCTAGAACAATGGGATCAGCAGTTCAGCAGTTCGGACATGCATAATCGACATCTGTCCTGACCATCAGTTGGCCGTTGCCCCCATACACTTTAGAGCACTGGGTGAACCCATCACTATTGGCGGATTAGGCCGACATTAGTCTAATTTGAATGAGGTCCTTTATAGTCCCAATATGCATTTGACAAAAAAGTCACCTGAATCTGCTGATTTCGGCGAGTGTGTATTCGGCAAGGGCAAATGGGATTGAGGGAGAGGAGGATCGTACCACTTGGATTTCAATTGCTGATTCTTTTGTTTTCATGGGTGACAAACAACTGTCAGATGTCTCCTCTCTTGAAAACACAGGAGTGCATGCTGGAGCTGAGAACTCTATGGGGGAGTAGGGACAGATAACTATCCTCCAAATGAACAGTTAAGTCGACAGTTAACTGGTGCATGTCCTCTTTTTTCAACACAGTTGGTAAAAAAATTCCATGTCAAGGCTTCAGAGAGTTTGCACTACACTAAGATTCTGATTCATAAAGCAATTTTCGCCACTCTACTGACATAAAACTGCCTGAAATACCACTCATACTTGCACAAAAATCTTGAAACTTTTGACATTTTTTATGCCAGACCTGGCCAGCTGCACCCACTTTTTGAAAAGAAGGCAGTACTTAGCCGGGTTGGAGTGTGGCTGAACGTGGCCAAAAATTCCTCATAATTTACACTAAAATAAGTGGCGTGAGTTATGAAATGTGTTCTAGTCCCTGCCTGGAGTACACTCCTTATCAAGTCTATAGACTTCAAGTCTATAGATATCTGCTAAAAACGTATATAAAGATAGAAGACTTTCATTTTGATTAATTTTAATGGATCCATTACTACGTGTCAATAGAACATAGAGGTTCAGACAGTGTCCTTCCTTCAGTGTTTAAAAAATCACTTCCATCAAAGTTTTATATATTGCTGTCATCAGTAGCACTGTGGACTTGCAATTGCTCATTTTGCCTTTCTACTAGTTAATTCTTCTCTTTTCCATTCGGTTTATGACATCATGTGATTAAAACCTGACTAGCTGAATCCTTTTAAGCTCTATGTAGAAACAGGAAGTCTCTTTCTCTGTATGAGTCATGAGTTACCGCAAAAGTCCCTGGCAGGGGGGGAGGAGGGAGCAGCTGGGTCAGGAGTTGAAGAGGGGAATTATTCAAGCAGGGAAAAGAGAAATAGAGCAGAGAAAAGTGAAGAATTATCTGGGTAGAAAGGCAAAATGAGCAATTGTAAGTACACAGTGCTATTTAATATGATAACTGCAATATATTAAAAGGATAAAAACTTTGATGGGAGTGTTTCTTTAAAAACAAGAAAAATTGATGCTAGAAGAGAAAATTGGTCTGTTTTTTTGTGCATGAAAAACTGGAAACTGTGGAGTACGTGACGTTACTTGTAGTTTTTTACAATGACAATGGCAAAGGCCTTCATAAGAGCTGTATACATAAAACAGCGTTTCTTTATATTTCATTAAAAATGCACTAAACAGTAAAATAAAAAAACTGCACGTTCCCTTTAAATACATTTAATAAATTCAGTTTTTAGTATACTACACATGGTCTACTAATCAGTAAATTTAAAGCTGCCAGTGCTAATAATGCATAATAATCCTGAAATCTGTCAGACACTGGCAAAATATCTATCAAGGTTTTGCCTTCATTTTTTAACTAGTAACATTCATAAAAAGTAATTTAAAGTACAAATTTGTGTTTGTATATATTGGCTCTGGGAATATTTCCTTCCTTTCTGGATATAGCCTATTGCTATCATTACCTGGACTGGAATCTATGGAAAGAAATATATTTATCTGGTCTTTGTCCACAAATGTAAACATAAGGTTGAAAAGCAATCAACAAAGCAATAAGTTGGCTTGTTCTAGTGGATGTAACAAAGGCTTGCTTCGCAGCCGCAATATGATAATCACCAGCATCTGCTGCTTTGAAATGCAATGGCTTATCTTGTCATTGTCAGCAGGGAGAAAGGAAAATGCCCCGGGTTGCTCAGCACATAACATATCTCCTGTGTGCAGGATCAAAATCACTGCTGCAGATGACAATCATACAAGCAGTAGAGAAAGATTCAACTTCTCTTATAAAGAGCTTTGTATTGGACGCCTCATACAGTTAGGCTTTCTGCACTACAGCAAGTACATCAATTGATGCCTACAAGCTATTCGATTGTTCATACAGGATGCTGAGAGCTGTAGTTAATGCATGTAATAAAAAGTAATTTTTAAAAATAGGGTTGTCCCTATACTAGATTTATATATGGTCTTAGGCTGAGTTCACACGATGCGTATTTCATGCGTTTCCGCGGCGTTTTTGCAGTTGCGTAAACGCCGCGGAAACGCATGAAAAACGCATGGTAGAAGGGAAGCAATGATCCCCAATTGAAATCCGCATGTGCTGTGCTCATGATGCGGATTTTTCCGCAGCGTAAACGCTGCGCTCAAAAATCCGCAGCATGTCATTTAATTTTGCGGAAACGCGGCGTTTTCGCCGCCATTGACTTGCATTAGAACGCGCCAATTCCGCAAGACTGCATCTGTACTTGCGTAATTGGTGCGTTCTAATGTGCGGATGGTACCCGAGTGTGGAGGAGAGGAGAGTCTCATCCACACCCAGGTACCATTAAAAAAGCTGTAAAAACAAGAATAAAATAAAAAATCTATATATACTTACCATCTGTCGGCCCGCGCAGCGCTCCTGCTTGCTTCCCGGCACTTGCAGTGAGTTGTAGGACCTGCGGTGACGTCAGAGTCCTGTGACGGGTCACGTGACGCTGACGTCGGCAGGTCTTTCAATTCAAAGTTGCCGGCAGCCGGGAGAACGGAGTGAGCAGGACAGCACGGGCCATCGGAGGTAAGTATATACACTCTCTCGGGTCACACTATATAAATCCATGCTGTTTGCATGGATTTATATAGTGTGACCTAGTTGTCAAGCACTTTCCAGGTGATGCTAAAATCGCCTGGAAAGCGCTTGTCAATCTGCATGCGGAAACGCATGTGAATCTGCATGTGGATCCGCATGTATTCTGCAGGAAAAACGCATGCACAATCTGCATGCGTTTTTTTCTGCCAGGGAGATGCAGAAATGATGCAGAAATTTTCTGCTTCATTTCTGCATCGTGTGCACATAGCCTTATTATAAAACTCCAATCAAAGTTTTTATCCTATTTATATATTGCAATCATCATATTATATAGCACTGTGTACTTACAATTGCTCATTTTGCCTTTCTACCCTGATAATTCTTCTCTTTTCTCTGCTCTATGTAGAAACAGGAAGTCTTTTGTCCCTGCATTTATCATCCCCCTCTTCAGCTCCTGACATAGCTGCTCTGCTCCTTCCCCCGACAGGGACTTTTGCAGTAACCTATGACTGATACAGGGAAAATTGACCTCCTGTTTCTACAAAGAGCTTAGAAAGATTCAGCTAGTCAGTTTTTAATCACGTGATGTCATAGACCTAGTGGAAAAGAGAAAAATTAACTGGGTAGAAAGGCAAAATGAGCAATTGTAAGTACATAGTGCTTTATAATATGATGACTGTAATATATTAACAGGATACAAAATTTGATGGGAGGAGTCCATATTTTTAAATTCAATGAATAAACAGCCTTCAGGAAATTCCCCTTAGGGGTGGCTTGAGGAAGCCAGAATTTTAATATTTTACATGTAGTTCTGCAAAGGAAAAAAAAGTTTCATTAATGGAAAACTATTACCTGGTGTCACGAGCACAGTGCATGATATCCGGACCAGGAGACATAGCTGGCAAAGAGTTGTTAGGGAACCGCATCATAAACCAAGATGTACAAAACAGAAGCAAAATTGTAAGGTCAAAAAGCAGGCCGACATCAAAAACAGGAGATTCCTAGGAATCTGAATCAGATAATTATGGGAACCAGATAAACACAAGTGTGAACCAGATTAATTACTGAAACATCATCTGTTGGTGGGTTCTTAAGGCCCACCAACAGCTGTTGTTTCAGTATTTTCATAGTATTGTACGGGTGATGGAATTATCATCCGTGCAATACTAAAGAAATCCTGAAAACATCATCTGTTGATGGGCCTTGAGGACTGGAGTTGGGCAACACTTTTATATAGCGAGCAACCCCATCCTCAATTAACAGCAGCAACCTAAGGCTGCGTAGACATGGAATCTTTGTGCGGAGTTTTCAGAGCAAAACCTCAACATTTTTGAGGGGTTTCAAGATTTCGAGGAGGATTTGGAGAATTTCTGTTCAGTTTCCACTCAGTTTCTGCTCCAAAAACTCCTGTAAAAACGTGGTGTTCGCATAAACGAAAAGCAAAGGTTTAACCCTAGAGCTGCTAGCATGCGTTGTGCCACAAGTACCAGAAAAACATAGAATTATAGCATAGTCAGTCTGCTTTATTTGCAACAAAAGGCGCAATGCTGCCTGGTGGTAGGAGCAGAAACAGAGAGGGCGGACATTGACATGGATGTCACACCACTAAGTTCACTATTGATCAAAGTATTTGTAAAATGACATATCTAAGCAGAATTTGTAGGTAGATACCATACTCTGATACATTGTGTGTCCAACTGAACCCAGCCCCCTATTCCTATGAAAAATACTTTTTTTCCATGGCTGCCAGGAAATGTGGCTTGGATGGATGTTGAGGCTTGTAGAGAAAATAAATCTGTTTCCATTGCTAATGCCAGAGCCAATAACAGTGATCTGCTTCTTAGTAGTAAGTAGAGATGAGCGAACCCGAACTTAAAAGTTTGAGGTTCGTACCGTACAGTTAGTGTCCAGTGCTTAACGCTGAACACGGACTTCTCCCAGAAGTCTGTTGCAATATTCGGAGTTCCGGGGGAAGCCTGTTGCAGAGAGAGAGAATTTTCCAGCTCAGAAGTTCGGATCCCCATTGTTTTCAATGGGGTTTGGGTTCTGGTTCAAGTTCAGGTACAATTCTGGTACCCGAACCGAACTTTGGAATAAATTTTGGGTTGGGTACCAGAACTCGAACTTCCACGAGTCTAGCAGTAATGTTTTGGTGTGTAGCGTGTCACTTGCCTCTCTTGGCTCTGCTGTATGACTGAAATGTGTATCACTGTCTGTTGAGAATTTTAAGACATCTAAGTATAAAGGTGTGTGTCCCAGTAGCTAGATCCCTTTAATGTTGGATATACAAGTCTCCTATTGTGAATAACAAATCCCAATAATGTAGCGTGAAATCAGAAAAATTGTATCAGAGCTGAAATGATTCATGAACATTGTAGCATGTAACTGACTCTGTCATTTCATTGTCAAACAGGAACGATCATACCTCTCATTCTCTCAGGGAACGGAAAGGTGATCATTAGCGCCCACTGTCTGATTATACATATGTAATACTACTACATTGTTCCAAGTTTTCTTTCAAAGATTCCGTAGGAACAAATCTATTGTGAATATGGATTCATAAAGGCATTTTACTATTTCCTGCAACTAGCTCCTGGCTCTGTTTGATGTGAGTGGAAATAATTATATGTATGGCACAGTATGCAAATGAATGTATTTCTAGCTGTATGAGAAATATCGAATATAATTTAGTTTGTTATTGCCTAAGAGTGCCACAATGTATTTTAATAATGACTAGGGTAGGCATGGATAGCAGATAGCATTGTGGACACACGGCTTTTCATTGGGTAATCCACAAAGAATGAAGAGCTCATTATAGAGTTCTCGTCTCTTAGCAGTTTTCTTGAGATGTAACAGCTATGAAGCCAATGATGGAACTGAATATAGATTTATACAGCTCCCATTCAGTTCAATACTAACTGCTAGATTCATATAAGGTTAGCTCCTACTAGTGGCAGCAGCATGCAATCACAATAATATCAATTTTTCCTTTGAAATGCTGGACCTTATGAGAGAAACCCAACAGATCTTATTAAAGGGGTTGTCCACTACTCGGATAACCCTGTCTCAATCAGCATGTTTGTCCCCAGTAAAATAACAACACCTATACTCCCCTCCGATACCGTTCCAGCTGCATCATCACTCGGTCTCCCAGGGCTCGCATCACATTGTTATGTCACACGATCACTGCGCCCAATCATTGCTCACTTCTCTCTCCCCATCTTTGGACGAATCAGACACCAAGAGGAAGTCAGACCTGCGGCTGGCCGCTCACTTCCTATTGAGGTTTGATTCATCTGCAGGTTCGAATAGTGAAGCGAGCACTGAATAGGCTCAGGGATTGCGTGACATAACAATGTGACACAAGCCCTGGGAGACCGAGTGCTGTCACCACTGGAATGTTGCTGCTACCAGACGTGAGTATAAATGTTGTTATATTACTGGGGGCAAACATGCTGATTGAGACATGATTGCCAGAGTAGTGGACAACCCCTTTAAAGGCAATCATGTGACCCATTCAGCACTGGCATCAATTTTGCAGTTTTTTTTTTCTAGGACAGAACTATGGAATTGATAACAAAGTGGTAAACAGTGGCAGAAACACAGACCCCCACATACAAATATATTACAAAATTACTTAAATTGTTGACATGATAATGGAGTGGTTGGGATTATTTTTTTTAAAGAAATAGTTCCTTTTTCCATATTTCCCATTGGGTCTCAATCTAAGTTTAGTTATATGGCCAATTTGACAGGGAAACTTCAACTAGCCCTTTATTGCACACTTTCAATATAGAGGCACTTGGAATGTTGCCTATCAGTAGACAATCTCTGGACTTAGATTTTTTGTTTCAACTTAAGTTGCTACTCTGCAGGCCACCCTGAATGCAAACATTAGGCATGCAATCACTCAATGACAGTCCCACACGTCAGGCCTCCTGTTTCCACTATGGGCCTCCTTCTGTTTCTCAGTGAAGCCCACTATCACACTGGTCAGCACTGCAGCTCTCTGCACCACTCTTGCTACACTCATCATCACACTTTCCATTCACATAAACAAACAGTCCTTTGCTTGTCACTAGCACTGTACTCCACAGTGCCCACTCACACAGCCAGAGAGTCCCCCTCCTGGCCGGTAGCGCTGCACTCCAGTTCCTCACAGTCCCCACTCGAAAAACTAGATTGTTTCCTCTTAGACGCTTTGCTTCTGTGGCACCCCAGGGGTCTGGTTTCCACAGTAATAGCCATATTACGTCTGTGAGCAGGTGGGAGGTCTCCTGGTCAGGAATCCTAAGCATACCACACCTCCTGCCCAGTCCTGGGAGGGGAAGAACTTCCCCTATATAAAGCTGGGGCTGAGGCAGGGTTAGTGAGTAGAGTAGAGTGAGAGAACACAGACAGAGACACAGTCTGGTCTGTAGTGGAGCAGCTTTAGGGAAAGAAAGATCAGGAGCTCTGTGGGAGCTGTGCTAAAAGAGATCAGGGGCTGGAAGCTGTAGAGCTCGCCCTGATTGAAGAGTTCTGACCGGACCCGGAGTCCGAGGCTGTGGGGACGAATCCTTACCCAGCAGCAGAAACCGACCGGCAGGGGATTTCAGGTCCTCTGGCCAAGAAACCCGAAGGCACGGTCACACGCAAGGGACCAGCACCGCCGTCGTGGAGCGGAAGCTACCAGAAGGCCCCGAGTCACCGGCCATACGGGTGAGCACCACACGGTACACTCAGGGACGTGGGCTACTTTTACCCGCCTCTAGCAAGGTAGCCAGAAGAGTACGATTAGTTGGGGAGGCCTACAACTCCGCCTGGCCAGGGGAGATTCCATCTGCTCACGGACTGACCAGGCCCCGATCGCTAGCCAGTACTCCGGGAGGGTCTACCTTTGCCACCAGTAAAGACCCTGAACTACACGGCACCGTCTCTGAGTGTTTCATCATCCACGTCCGCTGCCCTGAGGCCATACCCCTCCCGTTGGGGGTTATACCATCCACGCTGCACAACCGTACCACCGGCCTCAGCGGTCTGCCCTGCAGCGGCGGTCTCATAACCGCATTCAACGGGTGGCGTAGTCGAGCAATATAACATCTTCTGACAAGCACTGCCACTTAGTTTGACTCCCTGGGCACGGACCGGGTCACCGCCACGAAACTACTACCCCTATCAGATCTGGCTCCGGGTAGGCCCCCGCGTGCGCAACGCTACTCGGCACAGGTCCAGGGGCGCATCACTTCTCCCACCTGACTTTACCCCTTTGGTCACTTCAGGTGCAGATCCACATTTTTTCCTTTCTGATTACCACCTGTGCTCCTCGGGGTTTGGCTAAGGATGCTATTTCAGGTAGCATGCCAGATACGCTTATATCCACACTAGTCCAGTTTGTCTCCTCATTGTGGCTTCTTCATACCAAAATGGTACATAAAAATTTATTTTCATTCACATTCAACAACATCTACCCACCTCTGACACATAACGTGCTATATTGTATCATCCTACACCAGCGAGATCCCATCCATTAGAAAGTGTATTAGGAGGGAGTGGAATCACCCAGCTTCCCCATAATACAAGACAATAGGTCTGCCGTGAAGACACATATATTCTAAATTTACATGATCTTAAATATGTACCTAAGGTTTATTAATTATAACAGAGTCTTTGTTATATTTATTTACTTGTATCGTTTTAATAAAATTGTGTAACAGAGAGTTTATATTAATTAACTGGTCATGCCCATTATCTCATGTTACAATGATGTAGTTTTTGGGGGGCTTTTTTAAATATTTAAACTATTGTCAGACTGTTTTATATACACTGGAAGTATCCTGGCGAAGTCCAATCCCAAAACGCGTTGATGTCCATTGTCCAATAAAAGATATGTACATGAATCTTCACCTGTTTCATATCCTCTGTGAGCAGCAGTGCATCCGGCTATCTAACCCGAGAGGTTACCTTAAGGCTTTGACTCCAGTTTATCTCCTCAGACCCAACCTTACGGGAAATCCAATTCTATGACCAGGACAATCGCACCGTATATCTTGGACTGAGGGCTACAGTGGTTCCACTCATCTATTATACTGACTATCACCCAGCAACTTAGCCCATTTTGCGGGTGGACGCTCTCATGGTGGGAAACTCTAACTAAATACCCCTTCTGGACTCATGTGCACATAAGTCACAATAACACCGTCCATCCTTTTACTCCACACATACTGCACTATAAGTGAAGATCAGGCACTTGCGGCATTAAAAGACATTTCTTATCATAAATGTAAAACTGAACATAGAAAGTGCATAATGAGGCATAAATGACAGTGGAAATAACTTCAAGTGGATAATATGTCCAGCTACATTTGGCACTAAATCATTATCCGCAGTGTCAGACTGGAGTGCCAAGGGCCCACCAGTAACCTCAACTACAGGGCCCCACTTTTCAGCTACATGCAAATATGACTTTATTCTCATTCACAAATTTCTGTATTAATAAACTGGGTAGATTGTTAAATAGTCTGTACATAGTGATTCAAGTGTATTGTGCCAAATACTGCTCATATAAGAGCGTGGTGGCCCACTCCTGCACAGGGACCGACCAGCAGATTCTCCTGTGTTCCTGTGGGCCAGTCCGAGCCTGATTATCACAAGCACAACAGAAATGCAAATGATAAAAGGAGGCAAGGATCTCCCACCCTATAACAGCTGTCACGGTACAGTTGCAGGATTTCTTGGGGAAAGGGGCTCCTTCCCTATCCTTCACGCTAATGAGCGCTCTCATCTGTCCCTGTCCCCTGGATTACCCCGTAAGGTGCAGACGCCGGGGTCACATGCCTTGCTATGCTCCTGACTTACCCTTATCTGTTCCCTCCCCCACCCAGGAAGGTGTGAGGCCGAAGTGTATAGGATTACACTAACCAGACAGACAAGGGAGGGATAAATGAAGACTGCAATCATACAAAATATACTCACCAAACAGAGTGGTACACAGGGGAGGGTAAGGTAGGTGAAACCAAATAGGAGAGGATGAGGATGAACATGCAAACAAACTCCACACAGAAATCTCTGAACGCCGACTACAAATACCAAATAACTCTTCCAACACCAAACCAGGCAGAATGAACTCTCTGTCACGCAAGGTGAGGAAAGGAACAAGTGTACAATGATGGGAAGAGGGTGAAGGGAGCCCAACAACTAGGGAAAGGGGGAGTGGAGACCCCTAGGCAGATCTAATATCACCCTGACTACCCTATTGTCCCTATATAGGTTTCGCACCTATCGCCGAGCATGAAACCTAATCCCTGAATTTCCCTAGAGCTAGGCCCTAGGTAGGGAGGGGACGGGGTGAACACTAGTCAGGCCACACTGTAACTAAAGGCAACAAGGTAAACAAACAAAGGGGAAATGACGCGCCCCTGGGCCTGTGTCGCGCTGCGTTGCGCACGCGGGAGCTTACCCGGAGCCGGATCTCTTGAGGGTTGTAGTCTCGTGGCGGTGACCCGGTCCGTGCCCAGGGAGTCAAACTGAGCGGCGATGTAACAGCGGTAGATGTAGGACGACTACGCCACCCGTTGAATGCAGCTATGGAGCTGCCGCTGCAAGACAGTCCGCTGAGGCCGGTGGATGGATGGTGCAGCGTAGATGGTATAACCCCCAACGGGAGGGGTATGGCCTCAGGGCAGCAGATGTGGATGATGGGGGTAGCAGGAACCACTCAGAGACGGTGCGGTGTAATTCAGGGTCTTTACTGGTAACAACGATAGACCCTCCCGGAGTACTTGCTAGTGAACGGGGCCTGGTCAGTCCTTGAGCAGATGGGATCTCCCCTGGCCAGGCGGAGTTGTAGGCCTCCCAAACTGACTGTACTCTTCTGGCTACCTTGCTAGAAGCGGATATAAGTAGCCCACGTCCCTGAGTGTACCGTGTGGTGCTCACCCGTATGGCCGGTGACTCGGGGCCTTCTAATGGCTTCCGCTCCACGATGGCGGTGCTGGTCCCACGCGTGTGACCGTGCCTTCGGGTTTCTGGGCCTGAGGACCTGAAATCCCCTGCCGATCGGCTTCTGCTGCTGGGTAAGAGTTAGTCCCCACAGCCTCAGACGCCGGGTCCGGTAAGAAAGCATCTCAGTCAGGGCGAGCTCTGCAGCTGCCAGCCCCTGACTTGTAGTAGTATTGCTCCCACTGAGCTTCTGCTGTTTCTTCCTGTGACTGTTTCTTGTCTCTACTCTCCTTGACTGACTAACCCTGCCTCAGCCCAGGGTTTATACAGGGGAAGTTCTTCCCCTCCCAAGACTGGGCAGGAGGTGTGGCATGCACAGGATCCCTGACCAAAGGACCTCCCACCTGCTCTCAGACATAACATTACATTACTGTGGAAAACCAGACCCCTGGGGTGCCACATTCCCCCCTAGTGAAATTTAGTACTCCGGGACTAAACATATTTTAGAAAAAACATAACAAGATATAACAACAATAATAGTACAATAAGAAGAAACACATAAAGGTGGTCACGGCATGTCCGTAACCGGGTGTAGTCTTTGAAGAAAGCAAGGTGTCCATTTCACCAAAACAGGGAGACGTAACCAGGTAGGGGTCTGTCCTACCCCGAGTCCTTAACAGTCTCTAGTCCATCCTGGGTTACGCTCCAACTATGTACAAGGATTCCCGGTAAATCCACCAAGGATTCCTAAAAATAACTGGAAACACAAAATTATACACAAGCAACAATACACAGATAAACATAAATAAAACAATTTATACACTTCAAATCCTCCAGCGTGCGGGTAACTGGCCTCTAGTGGCCCTAGTGGACCTACGGAGCTGACTGTCTGGCCCTGAACTACAGGGTGTAGGAGCTGTCAAGGGTAAACTGGGCAGCTGTCTACCGGCTCTTTGTCTCACTAGGGGTACGGCAGGCTCACTATAAGCAGAGGGTTGATCCTCCTGTTCTGCTTGTGTGGAGTCTTCTGCCTCCTGGACCGGCTGTTCTTCCAGCTCTACCTGTTGCTCCGTAGGTGCTTGGGATGCTGGTTGGAGGAAGGTGAGTACGGGTACCACAACTGCACCATTGACTTGAGTCCAAGACCGAGGGAAGTCCCCAAGCACAGTACTAACCATATCTTCCCTTTCCTCTACGGGTCGATGGTCTTCTTGTTCCTCTTCAGGGTTCCTCAGTTGTTCGGGACACTTCTTCAGGTGGTCCCGGGATACAATGGCTGTGGTTTCCCCTCCGTCTTTACTGATGGTACAAACCTTCGGGTTCTCGTGGCTTGAGGGCAGTACGGTGTACGGGTCCTTCTCCCACTGGTCATCCAACTTGTGGAGCCGTCTCTTCCTCTTCAAGACCTGCTCTCCGGGTACCAGGGGAACAGCGGGAGCATACTGGTTGTAAGTTTTCTCTTGTCTTTCCCTAGCCTGACAGAGACTTCGCTCCACGCTCTCCTGTACTCTCCGGTACTGCTGCTGCCTCTCTGTGTCCCAGTCTGTTTCTGGTGAAGTGTCCTCGGGTGTCAGGACTCCCATTTCCAGGTCAACAGGTAACTTACCAGGTCTTGCCCTCATTATGTAAGCCGGGGTACAGTTGGTGGAACCTACCGGGATGTGGTTGTATAGGTCCACCAGATCGGGCAACTTCTCAGGCCACAGACTGCGTTCTTCCAGGGGCAACGTTTTTAGAAGATCCATTACCACCTGGTTCATTTTCTCACAAAGTCCATTAGTTTGCGGATGGTAGGGTGTCGTCCTTATCTTCCGGCAGCCATACAGATTGCAGAATTCCTGGAAGACCTCCGCTTCAAAGGCAGGTCCCTGGTCCGTCAGCACTTGGTCCGGGTACCCGTGTGGACGGCAAAAGTGCTGCTGGAAGGCTCTAGCTGCTGTTTGAGCCGTTAAGTCCTTGACGGGGACGACAACCAGAAACCGGGAGTAATGATCCACGATGGTTAACGCGTAGACGTAGCCACTTCTGCTTGGGGTCAGTTTTACATGATCCAAGGCTACCAGTTCCAACGGTTGCCGGGTGACTATGGACTGCAGGGGAGTCTTCTGGCTGGCACGGTCCTTCCTTCTCAGGTTGCACGGGCCACAGTCTCTGCACCACTTCTCGATGGTTCCCCTCATGCCTACCCAGTGGAACCGCTCGCGCAGCAGGAACTCCAGCTTCTTCCACCCGAAGTGTCCAGCTCCGTCGTGGTATGCCTCCATCACCATGGCTGCGTCTCTTCGTGGCACCACTACTTGCCAGAGTAATTCATGCGTCCGGGAGTTAACCATTCTGCGGCACAACTTCCCTTTGTAAAGGAACAGTCGACTCTTCTCTGCCCATAGTTGTTTGGCTTCCTCCGGAGCGTCTGGTTCAAGGCGAGCCTCCGGCCGAGTCAGCATCTCCTTCACCAGTCAGACGGCAGGGTCGCTGTCTTGCGTTTCCACCCAGTTGTAGTGGGGTAAGGGGTTCAACGTAGCAGCCTGCTTACTCCTTACCCGGTGGGAATACTGGATAGTCCCATGACGGTGGAACGCAGGGAGTTCAACTTCTTCCAGTCCCTCCGGATCTTCTCCTCCGTCCGGCAGGTTGGGCATCCTGGACAGGGCGTCCGCGTTGGTATTGGAGCGTCCTGCCCGGTATTTGATTGTGAACTCGTAGTTGGACAGACGGGCCATCCACCTCTGCTCCAGGGCACCGAGTCTTGCCGTGTCCAGGTGTGTCAACGGGTTGTTATCCGTGTACACGGTGAACCGGGAAGAAGCGAGGTAATGCTTAAAGCGCTCGGTGACTGCCCATACTACGGCCAGGAACTCTAACTTAAATGAGCTGTAATTCTCGGGGTTCCTTTCGGTGGGTCGCAGTTTTCGGCTGGCGTAGGCGATTACTCGTTCCTTCCCCTGCTGGATCTGGGACAGTACGGCTCCTAGCCCGATGTTACTGGCGTCGGTGTAGAGAATAAAGGGCTGGCTATAATCCGGGTACGCCAGGATTTCGTCCCCCGTGAGGGCCATCTTCAGCTGGCGGAAGGACTCTTCTTCCAGCTCCTCCCATTTGAAGGGCGGCTTCTGGTTCTTGGCCTTTCGGTACTGGCCTATCAGGAGGTCCTGCATAGGTGCTGCCTTTTTGGTGAAACCGGGAATAAACCTTCGGTAGTAGCCTACCAACCCGAGGAACTGCCGCACTTCTTTTACGCTGGAGGGGCTTGGCCATTCCTTAATTGCGGTGATCTTATCAGGGTCGGGAGCCACTCCGTCAGCGCTCACCACGTGTCCCAGGTACTGCACCTTTGGTTTCAGGAGGTGACACTTGGAGGGTTTCACCTTTAGGCCGTAACTTGCCAGAGCTTCGAACACTTCCGCCAGGTGTTTCAGGTGGTCCTCATACGTCTTGGAATATACGATGACATCGTCCAGGTACAACAGGACCGTCTCGAAGTTTCTGTGGCCCAGACAACACTCCATTAGTCGTTGGAAGGTTCCCGGAGCGTTGCAGAGTCCGAACGGCATGCAGGTGAACTCGCTAAGTCCCATCGGGGTGGTGAATGCGGTCTTCTCCCGGTCCGCCTCTGCTACAGGAACCTGCCAGTACCCGCTAGTGAGATCCAAGGTGGAGAAGAAGTTAGCAGATCTTAAAGCAGCCAAAGACTCCTCTATCCTTGGTAAAGGGTACGCATCCTTGTGTGTGATACGGTTGATTTTCCGGTAATCCACACACATCCTCATAGTGTTGTCTTTCTTTTTGACTAAAACTAGTGGGGCTGCCCAGGGGCTACAGCTATCCCGGATTACCCCAGCCTCCTTCATGTCTCTAAGCATCCCCTTGGCGTGTTGGTAATGTGCAGGGGGTACGGGTCGATACCTCTCTTTTATGGGAGGATGATCTCCCGTGGGGATGCGGTGTTCTACCCCCTTGACTCGCCCGAAGTCTAACGGGTGTTTACTAAACACTCTCTCATACTCTAGAACCACCCGGTAGACTCCCTGTTTCTGGTGGGAGGGAGTGGAGTCAGTTCCCAAGTGTAGTTGCTGACACCAATCCTCCATTACTTTCTTAGAGCCGTTACCTTCCTCCGGGTGAGATGGAGGCAAGGGTTCCACAGACTGTATAGAGTTTTGGTTGATGGTATATAATTTGGCTAGCGTGGCATACCGGGGCAGGTACACTTCCCTCTCCCCGATATTGATTATGCGAACGGGCACCCTCCCATGGCGTACATTGACCACCCCCCGTGCTGTCAAAATGGTGGGCCTACTGTCTGAGTAAACTGGTTCTACCATTGCCTGGTAATCTCTACCTCTCAGACCAATAGCTGCCCGGCACCAAATCATCATTTCACTTTTTGGGGGCATGGCAATAGGAAAAGGGTCACACATTCTTACGCTACCAATCTCACCGCCGGAGAGTTCCACCTGTTGCCGTCGCATCAGTGACCGGATCTCTTTCTGGAGCACCCGCTGCTCGCCGGAGCTGGCGTTCTTGGCAACCTGCTGTAAAAGGAAAATCACCTCTGCAAGACAATTTTCAATTACATTAGTTCCTAGAGTTATTTTTGGGTGACTCTCATGTTTGTCAATATCTACAATGATCAGTCCCTGTGCTGCCAGTTCGACTCTACCGATTTTGATGGTCACCTCTTTAAATCCGATCTGTGGCACGGGCTGGCCATTGCTGGCGATGATACTCAAGTCGTCGTCAGGGTAGCGGGTAATATCCGAGTCATTCCAGTACTGCTTAAAGAGCACGTACGGGATGGTGGTGACCTGTGACCCGGTGTCCAGTAGGGCACTCATGGGAATGCCATCCAGTACCACAGGCAAGACTGGACGTCCTCCCACATATCTGTCGCGCCAGTTCGATGGGCCTGGTGATCTTTTTCCTGGGGGTTGGCCCTCTACCCCAGGTTGTGCCCGTTTAAAGAACAGTACCTTGCCATATGTCCAGGTTGATTGCAGCGGCGGCAGATGGATCGTCCGTCCTCGCTGTATCGGTCACTGGGTCTTCCTCTGGCCGGTGGGGTCCTCCTTGGTCGACGCCACGGGATGTCCTCCGGTCCGGATGCCAGCTGGATCTTCCCTGGGGTGGAAGCCTGTAAAGACTGCACAGTTCGGGTTAGCACAGCAACGCTCTTAGCTAGCTCTTGGACCTGATGGTGTAGGTCTGGAGCCGGGTCATTGTCCAAAGCCTGCGCATCAGCTCCCACAGGCCCTGCCGACAAGGGCGCCGCCTCCTGGTGGTAAGTGATAGCAGGGCGCTTGTGGGTCACAACGCCACCCGGTGCCGGTTCTCGGAGCACCCGGATGGCTCTGTCCTTGAACTGTGCAAAGCCCAGATGGGGATCTTGTAAGGCCATTGCCCGCAACTGGGTTCGGTGGGTATTACAATATAGTCCCTCTATAAACTGTTCGGTCAACAGCCTGTCCTCGTTTCCCACTCCATCAGGGTCGGTCTGCTTAATGGCCCTCAGGGCCTCTTGTAGGTTTAGTGCATAGTCCCTTATACTCTCATGCGCTCGCTGCTTGCACCCATAGAATCTAAGCTTAATCTCGGCTGAGGTGCGGGTATCAAAGGTGTCCTTCAGCCGGGTTAGTATCCCTGCGACAGTCTTCCTCCCAGGTGGCCAGGATTTTACTTCCCTTTTGGCTGCCCCGGTTAGTTGGGCCACCAGGATGCTCACTTTTTGCTCTTCTGTGAGGGGGTACACCTGGAAGAGGCTATCCAGCTTTTCTCTAAAGTCATGCAGGGTATGTGACTCCCCTGAGTACTGGGGTAGCCAAGCTGCTCCCGGGATATAGGGCATGGTGAAGGGCATAACTGCAGCAGCGGTAGCGCTGGCGGGGGTTGAGGCAGTGAAGCTCTCCTCCGTATCCGACATCTTCCTCCCCCCTAGTGGACCGTGGCCTACCTTGCGATGATCCTGTTCCGTAGGCCGCGGCTCCGCAGTGGATCGTCAGGGTTGAGGACCTTCCGTCGCGCTCCTGTGACGTCGGCGTCTGCTGGGCTCCTTCCAGGACCTTACGCAACGTCCGGACGTGAGGCGGGGCTTCAGTTCTCGCGCGCTTTCGGAGTCCACGCCCCTCTTCTTCCCGCGCGGCGTCCTCAAGATGGCGTCCAATGGCGGGAAAACTCCACGGATGGCGAGAAGAAGGCAGAAGATGGCGCCGGATGGCGGGAAACTTCACCGATGGCGGGAAGAAGGCTGAAGATGGCGCCGGATGGCGGGAATCTTCACCACAGGTAAGTTTGAAAAGTCTCTTTTTCAGGCACGCAGTACCCGGTGGTTGCGGGCACGAAATCCTGCCGACTACGCCAAAGTTGATGCGCCCCTGGGCCTGTGTCGCGCTGCGTTGCGCACGCGGGAGCTTACCCGGAGCCGGATCTCTTGAGGGTTGTAGTCTCGTGGCGGTGACCCGGTCCGTGCCCAGGGAGTCAAACTGAGCGGCGATGTAACAGCGGTAGATGTAGGACGACTACGCCACCCGTTGAATGCAGCTATGGAGCTGCCGCTGCAAGACAGTCCGCTGAGGCCGGTGGATGGATGGTGCAGCGTAGATGGTATAACCCCCAACGGGAGGGGTATGGCCTCAGGGCAGCAGATGTGGATGATGGGGGTAGCAGGAACCACTCAGAGACGGTGCGGTGTAATTCAGGGTCTTTACTGGTAACAACGATAGACCCTCCCGGAGTACTTGCTAGTGAACGGGGCCTGGTCAGTCCTTGAGCAGATGGGATCTCCCCTGGCCAGGCGGAGTTGTAGGCCTCCCAAACTGACTGTACTCTTCTGGCTACCTTGCTAGAAGCGGATATAAGTAGCCCACGTCCCTGAGTGTACCGTGTGGTGCTCACCCGTATGGCCGGTGACTCGGGGCCTTCTAATGGCTTCCGCTCCACGATGGCGGTGCTGGTCCCACGCGTGTGACCGTGCCTTCGGGTTTCTGGGCCTGAGGACCTGAAATCCCCTGCCGATCGGCTTCTGCTGCTGGGTAAGAGTTAGTCCCCACAGCCTCGGACGCCGGGTCCGGTAAGAAAGCTTCTCAGTCAGGGCGAGCTCTGCAGCTGCCAGCCCCTGACTTGTAGTAGTATTGCTCCCACTGAGCTTCTGCTGTTTCTTCCTGTGACTGTTTCTTGTCTCTACTCTCCTTGACTGACTAACCCTGCCTCAGCCCAGGGTTTATACAGGGGAAGTTCTTCCCCTCCCAAGACTGGGCAGGAGGTGTGGCATGCACAGGATCCCTGACCAAAGGACCTCCCACCTGCTCTCAGACATAACATTACATTACTGTGGAAAACCAGACCCCTGGGGTGCCACAGAAACACTTAGCTTGAGAAGACACCAGAGAGATAATGCCAACTGTCCTCCAAGGGAAGTCCATGAAGAAACTAGCCAACTACTAGTACTCCAGGCATGGACAGAGGAACATAAAACTATTACCAATGACTCTCTGGAGACACTTAGAGTTTTTCACTACCAAGCAAGGGTGTGTCAATTAGCAGCAGAAAGTGGAGGTCGCTGCTGGGTCCTAAAGGAAGAAGGATATCACTACACCACAGAGATGAGAGGATCAAGAAGGCGTCTGCAATGCCAAGTGCAGTGTCCTTCTACAGCCGGATTCAGAGTGACTGTCTGTCACACTTGATACACCTGTCACACTATCACTGGCAGTTCCCAAATGCCAGTGGCGAGCATATATATCAGATGGGAGTATCCAACACAGAACAGCTGAGACAATACCTGATAGAGAGCTCCAGGAGATCAGCTGAACTGTTTAACCCTAGCAATGCCAGAGCAAAGAAAACCTACACGGATTAGTATGATGGTGAAGCAGTTCTAACCAGTGCAGGAGTTTGGGTAACAAGACGCCGGGATCTTCTGGCCCCTCTCTGTCGTGGTATCCCTGTGACAACAGCCTTATGATTTTTCTGTATCCATATCTGGAGAAGAGCAAATGCAGTGCCACTAGTCCTTTCAGAAGCCTGTAGAAGTGATGTACAGAGACCCCCAAGTGCCATAGTCTGTATTATGTCTGTGTGCTAATTAAAAAAAAACAGACAAAAGTTGGTCCTTATAGAAGACCAGATTTTGTCCATGGGAAATGCCTAATTTACAACATACACTATGCTTCTATAAATCATGACATTAATACATAATGAGTAAAAAGCTGTAACGTACACATTCCACTTACAATTGCTTATTCTATATTGAAAAAGGGACACTTTGGAGCAATCAGGATATAACCTACAGTGGAGAACCCGGCTGTAAAGCAATGCATATATTAAACACGGCTTTTATAAGCACCATCTTTGCAGGCAAATTAAGCGTAGGCACCTGGGCTCAGCATACATGGCTGGATTCAGCTCAATGTAGATTACAGGTGGGGGGAGCAAGCTCAGGACTGTAGGAAAGCATTTAACAAAGATCTAATCCGATAGCACTGTACAAGTATCTGCCACCTACACACCTCTGATTAATTTCACATCTAGATTTATCAAACCTTAGGAAACTCTGCGGTAAGCAAGACCTCTCTAAACCCTATATTTCCAGACTTTTAGAGTTGCCTTATAGTAAAGACTTAGTGGAAATTTAGAATGACGCTTAAAAATAATCCCCATTGCAGGGGTTCCAAATTTGTGAAACGGCTAATCTGATGTTGCACATTTCAGTGATTCTATCAAAATCCATATATTTAGTAGATACGTTTCTGGTCCACATTGGCAGGTAACAATCTTTTGTTTCCTGTTATCAGTCATTTCTGAGAAAACTTTAATTGAAGAGTCATCCAATGGGAACATTGCAAGATATCATCAAAAAATGGACACATTCTTTATCAGACTTTATCACAAAGTACAAACATGTATTGTACATACATTTACAGTAAGTGAAAAATACAAGATACATGTATTATATTCTGCCAGACAGGGAGGTTTAGTGCTCCTTTAAATCACTATTTGGGATCTGCTATACCTATCTGTGGAAGTCCTCATAGTAAAGAGCGGCTGAAAGGCATGCTATTCAAGTGCAATCTGTAGCTGTGCCCATGGAGATGAATTGGTTAATAAATGACCTGATGTTCGTGTCTGGCACATATGCAGCAGGAACTCCGAAAACGAAAATCAATTTTAATTATGTTGTGGAAAAACGACTGGGCTACAAGTTGCAGAGACAAATACAGATGTGTACTCAGAGTATTTTAACCAGTCGGGTTAATCCCCTGATAACCATCAGTTTAGGATGGGGGTATGCAGGGCGATGGTGACGGCTAAGCAGTACGATACAGGAGCTTTTCTCTATTTTCTGAATGTGAAAAATATAGAAGAATAATTGATAGGAGGCTAGGAGTAGTGGTCTGCACTGCTGTGCTGTATTCAAGAAATCCAGAGGACGAGATAGGAAGTGGACCATGCGGTTTATTCTCCATGCGTTTCGAAGTTGGACCAACTTCTTCATCAGGAGAACCACAATATTAATATTAATATTGTGGTTCTCCTGATGAAGAAGTTGGTCCAACTTCGAAACGCGTGGAGAATAAACTGCTTGGTCCAATTCCTATCTCGTCCTCTGGATTTCTTGAATACAGCACAGAAGCGCAGGCTACTACTGCTATCCTACCAATTCTTCTATACGACGGGATCTCCCGACTGGAGGGTACTGCAGCAGCTGTCACACCTTGATTCCTGAGTTGTGGGTTAAAACCACTCCAAAAGGTGAGAAATTCCAATACCTCTCACCTAAACCAACTTCTCCACCAGATAAGACCCTATTGTGCTTGATGTCTCCCCCCTTTTTTCAAGAATATAGAGGAAGCAGCACCAATATATACTATAATAGAGTCTGCCATATTGTGGGGTGAATGTAAATATAGTGAGATTACAAGCATCGGACAAAAGGACCTTGCAGTCTAATATTATTTCAGCCCACAATATGGCTGTCTCCGCTGTGCCAATTTCCAAAGTACTCTATATAGATTGATTTTCCTCATGGGTTTATTGATAGTACTTTCCTGTCTACATTGTTTCCACTGAATATGACACTCAGTGATAGACAATGCACAAAAATGAAACTATTTTTAGGATTATATAGGACATTTCCAATAGGAATCAATCTAAATTAGTCTCACAAATTTTTCTTTAAAGAAATACTAAACACAGAAAATGCACAAAAAAAAGTCATAAATTATCCCATCATGTTCTCCCTTAATCTCCTCCTTTTCTTTGATCTACTTTAAGAAATTTTCTCTCTGTGTCGCAGAAGCTCAGCCAAATCCTCATTCTTCTCCTCACTGGCCTATTTGTGGCTATAAGACAACAGGCTGCAGCAGAAGCCTCCCCCCTCCGCCTTGTCTGTAGTTGGACAATATATATTTAAAGAGGTTGTCCACACCCGGCACCGATCAGCTGCTTTCGCCGGCCGGAAGTGCACACTTTCGGAGCTGATCCGTCTTCTGATAATGGTCGTGGCAGGGTACTGCACATCTGCCTCCTAATGATTTGAATAAAAAGCGGATGTGTAGTACCCTGCGGTGGCCACTATCAGAAGACGGCCATCTCTACAAGTGAGTATTTCCGGCCGGAGGCCGCCGCCACCACCGATGACAGCTGATCAGCGGGGGTGGCGGGTGTCAGATCCCAGCAGATCAGACATTGTTGACTTATCCTAAGGATAGTTCATCAGTGAAAAAGTAATGGACAACCTCTTTAAGCCTCTCCTTCATGGCAAGGGGGAAGGGCTTAGGCCAGCCATCAGTCACAGGCTGGCTGTTTCATAATCATGCAGAAAAGGCATTTCAGCATTCCTTTCAAGGTTTGGTGTTTCCTTTAAGATCTTTCATGCTCAGTGTCAAAAGTAAAAAAGTTTGAGTGACTCCATAATCCTGTGCAGCTGAGTTTCTGAGTAAGGGTATGTGCGCACATTAAGTATTGGCTGCAGACATTTCTACTTCAAAAACATGTCTTTCACACTTCACAATGCTGCAGTTTATTACTTCATAAACCGCATATGACCGGGTCCAACTCAGTGGCACGCCGACACACATATACAATATTCATGAGCCAGGTGGCACACAGGCCCACTGGCTCCAGGTACAGCCTTCAGCAAGGTAATCATATAGCAATGTCCATATAACATATTGTATTACCTTTGCTGGGTTTAGCTGTCTCAGTCAATTAGGTTTTCCACCACTGTGGCTTTAAGGCTTACCACACGTGGTCTCCTGACCTTATCCCGTCCAAGACCACTGGCATCTCTCACACACAGATCCAGGCTCTGTCCTCCAGGACGTTTACATTCCAGCCTCTGGCACTCCAAGGCTTACTGGCATCACATTCACACTCTCAGCGATCCAGGCTTCACCCTCCAGGAGTCCACCAGGCTTCCCCAGGCCTCACCAGGCCTCACACGAGCGGTGTTCCCCCCACACACAGGGAACAGCCTCATGCCTCTCACACTGTGTCCACATGGGAACAGGCCTCATGCCTTCCACGCTGGAGCAGGCCTCATGCCTTTCACACCTGACACCTAACTTAAATCACCCAGGGTTTATATATCCTGTAGCACACACACACACACAGACAGGACCTTGCTGATGTCAGTCATGTGATCAGACAGACATTCTGTGCGCACAGGACCTGAACTATGTCACAGTCAAGTGACCAGTCACCTGAGGGAAAGGTACATGTTCAGCAAAAACACACACACTGGATCACCACAGCCATGCCGCTGCACCACATATTCCCCCCCTCTGTTCAAACTTGTGGGGTTGAACACCCAATATACACAAACAGTCTATAACCCACAGTTCCTACAGAGACCGTGAACTTGACCATTGCGCTGCTCAGCCCCTGGAACATTAGTCAATGACATTAGCCCATTCCTCAGGGACCTATTATCTGTCACTGTCACTGACTTCGTCAAGTCTCATTTCCGGGTCGTAAACTTGTCAGACTTCCCCGGCTCCCAGCGGTCAGTCGTAACCTTATCAGGTCTCCCCCCGCTCCCAGCGGTCAGTCATAACCTTGTCAGGTCTCCCCCGCTCCCAGCGGTCAGTACAGCAGTGCGACTCCATATTGTTCCATCCTCTATTGGGTCTCACTACCTCTAAACTCACGCCCACTACTCTCAGGACATCTTGAAAGGTCCCCAACTTCAGCTATTCTGATATTTAGGGGGCCCTTTCTCTGTCGGATACAACCATTTCTAAACGGCTGCCACCCTCTGCCACTCAGATAATGCTGCTTATCTACTCGCAGTCTAGCAAGATTCAACTTTTCCACCTCTCGCAGGTAAGTCACTCGGTACTCCACCAGCATGCTCATATCTGCAAGACTTTCTTCCGTTCCTATAGCGTAAAAAGACACCATGCCATCTTCATCTGGTATCCAGTCCTGACGATCACGTGGACTGCTTACTTTCACCACACCAGACTTCTTCGCCATCATCTGCATGGCTCGGCCATTTCTCCCAATGAGGTTTCTCACCAGAACATGAGGCACCCGGATGACCTCTTCCCGCAGACTGTGAGCCTTTCTCATCAGCTCCAGTTGTCTAGCGGCTTGCTCCGTCTTCAACCGGAGAAACCGCTTCGTGCGAATACATCGCCAGTGTATATCACTTAGGATCGCCACCCTCTTCACTGTGACTTTGGTCGTGGACAGGACCACCAGCTGTTTAGCCTCTGAGTACACCTTACAGGCTCCCACGGCCTTCTTAAACTCTGCATGCACGGACTCACTGGTGCATTCTTCCCTCAAATCCTCGGGTACATCTACGAGGCACTTATACCGAGACGTTTCGGTCTCACCAGTGGTTTCCAGACGATCAACCAGCTTAGGTTTCAGGGACAACTGACTTCCAGCTTCTTCACCCTGTATGCTTCCCCTGAGCTGACTCACAGCTACAATTTCACCAATTTTCATCCTGACCACTTCCATTTCACTTTCATCTTCCGTTACCCTACTCTTAGCTCTCCTCAGGTCCACCCTGTCATGGCACAAGGGAGCGAGTGCAACCTGCTTGCCTTTTCCCTTCTCCAAGGAGGTCTCGTTCACTGCGTGACACTTTGCTAGGCGACCTTTGAGCTCTAAAACTTCTTCTTCTAGCTCAGCTACTCGCCTCTCAGCAGCCCATCTCTGAAGCTCTTCCTGCTTCAACTGCTCCCTTAACAGTAGGGTTCTCTCAGACATCTCTGTCTCCAATGCGCCCACTCGGCTCTCAACAGTCAGTCTCTCAAGCTTCTCTTGCGTCCAATGAACTTGTATCAACTCCTTGAGCTCCTTGATCTCGGCTCTGACATCCACCGAATCATCCGCGCTCACATCACTCAAGGAAGTATCTGCTTCATACCTCCCATCTCCAGTGACCAACTCCTGGCCCTGGTCTGTGGCTTCTTCGACAGACTCCTCCATCTTTTTCTGCTCAGCTTCCATCTTGCTGACTGTTTCCTTAAGGTACATCTCCGCCTTCTGGAAAGTATCACAGGACATCTGTAGCTCCTTCACCTGAGCTTCCAGACCTAGGGTCTTTCCGCGGAGATCATCATTCTCCTCACGGATATCTTGCAGAGTGGTCTCAACCACGTGGCGCATGTGCTCTGCATCTGCCTTATCATCCTCTAGTTTTTCCTTAACCTTGAGGAGATCATCATAGTCTCTCTTGACTCGTTGCAGTTCCTTACTGAGTTCACCACACTCCTTCTTGGAGTCACACAGCTCCTGGTTGAACTGTTTGCGCAGTCGTTGTAGGTTTTGTTCACGCCCAGAAACTCCATCCTGCCGCGCCTCCTTCTCAAGCTTCAACTGCAAAACCTCTTCCTTGATTTTGCGGCGGTCCTCCTTAATTGCGTGGAACATCTTCCACTGGACAACTTCCTCGTTGCTTCCCTTTAGATCTCGCTGTAAGTTCTTCACAGCCTGGTATACCCTCTGCCGTTCAGACTCCAGGCTCCGCTGGTCTGAGGACACGTTCTCCAGGTCCGTCACCTCCTCTTCTGCCTCTGAAGGAGGATCCACCCTTGTAACAACAGCACACAGCATTACATCTCCTTTATTTTCATTTTCAGCCAAGACACCCGGAGCAACCTTTTTATGGCCCTTGCGCCGTCGACGCGAGGTTGACTTTCTCACCTCATCTATCCCCTCCTGACTGACCTCTCCTTCTACTTCCGTAGTGTCACCGTCAGCTATGGGGTCTGTGTCATTCCCTATGGTGTTGTGGACTAACAGGTCACTTCTCACTTTGACGTCATCCCCTTCCACTGGAGCTACCCCGTTATCAACGGTCACATTGTCATTCTTGGGAGGTACCAACCCGCAACCAGTAACAATTTCCAGTTTTCTACACTCCACACTCTTGTGAAAATTAGCCCCTTTTTTAGACTCCGCCCCCTTTTTTAACAACCACACCTATAAGGGAATTTTACAAAAAACATCAGCGACAGTCTTAGGACTCAGTTCACAACATCTCTTACCACCTCCCCGGGCACTCTGGGACAACACTGGCGCCCCCGGAGAGTTCATAGAATGGTCCACTGCCGCCATTCTATACGGTGCCCACAGCTCCTGCGGTTCCTGCACCATGTCCTGTAAGAGTTTCTCAAATACCTGCTCCGGTCCCAACCGGCCCTTCAAACGCTCAATAGCTCCAGACACATCTGCTGCTTTGCTCACAGCCATCACGGTACACTGTTCACACTTGAACTTCACCGCTCTCCCCGAAAAAAATTTCGTGGCCCCGCCGAGCCACCGCAAAACAGGATTTGAGTGCGACGTCAATCTTCGCAACCCCGCCGAGTTGCAGCAAACAACCGGATTTGAATGCGATGACAATCTTCGCAACCCCGCCGAGTTGCAGCAAGATGCTTCATCCACACTCGTCATCCTGCGCCGTTGCCCCTAGCAACCAGACTGCAGTTGCCCCCTACAACCAGAGTGCAGTTGCCCCTAGCAATCAGACTGCAGTTGCCCCCAGCAACCAGACTGCAGTTGCCCCTAGCAACCAGACTGCAGCTGCACGCATTCTCCCCCACATGTAAGGCAGCGCTTGTCATCATCCTGGGGGATACTCGCTTCGCTACGACAATCAATGCACACGTGCAATGTCTTTCCGTTTTCACACTTCACAATGCTGCAGTTTATTACTTCATAAACCGCATATGACCGGGTCCAACTCAGTGGCACGCCGACACACATATATACAATATTCATGAGCCAAGTGGCACACAGGCCCACTTGCTCCAGGTACAGCCTTCAGCAAGGTAATCATATAGCAATGTCCATAGCAATGTCCATATAACGTAGTGTATTACCTTTGCTGGGTTTAGCTGTCTCAGTCCATTAGGTTTTCCACCACTGTGGCTTTAAGGCTTACCACACGTGGTCTCCTGACCTTATCCCGTCCAAGACCACTGGCATCTCTCACACACAGATCCAGGCACTGTCCTCCAGGACGTTTACATTCCAGCCTCTGGCACTCCAAGGCTTACTGGCATCACGTTCACACTCTCAGCGATCCAGGCTTCACCCTCCAGGAGTCCACCAGGCTTCCCCAGGCCTCACACGAGCGGTGTTTCCCCCACACACAGGGAACAGCCTCATGCCTCTCACACGGTGTCCACACGGGAACAGGCCTCATGCCTTCCACGCTGGAGCAGGCCTCATGCCTTTCACACCTGACACCTAACTTAAATCACCCAGGGTTTATATATCCTGTAGCACACACACACACACAGACAGGACCTTGCTGATGTCACAGTCATGTGATCAGACAGACATTCTGTGCGCACAGGACCTGAACTATGTCACAGTCAAGTGACCAGTCACCTGAGGGAAAGGTACATGTTCAGCAAAACACACACACTGGATCACCACAGCCATGCCGCTGCACCACAGGTGCTATTGGGATGGTACTAAATGACACCAATGCCAGCTGCTTGGTCATTAGAGAAATACACTCTAAGGTGCCAAGACAACACATTTTGCAGGTATGCTCTCATCTTTTATTTTTCTGCCCACTTTTCCATAATTTATATTCACATCTTGTGCATAGTTTACACTGCAGTATCCATACCGCATTATAGGCTAAATAGTAATGTGAACACAACACTAACACGCACACAAAATTGCTTACAACAATGTGCACACCATGAAAGAAAGGAATCATAAAATTCTTCCAATTTTATAAGAGTAATTGCATTGTGCTCCCCAGTAGACAGTGTTGGACGAGGGTAGTAAGGGACCACTAGTAACATAGACATGGGGTTCATTTACATGCAAATATTATTTTTTTTGCCTATGCCTACTGTTCAGTATATATAGTAATTAACTGGGTAGTTTGTTAAATTAATGATTTCATGCTGCCTTTGTCTGTAAATAGTGAATCATGTGTATTATGTAAACTACTACTTATATAGAGGGTTGTGGGGCCTACCAGAGGATTCTCCAGTTCCCCTGTGGGCCAGTCCAAGCATACCAGTAGACAACACACACATCTCCTCCATAGAGTTTGTTAAATTAATGATTTCATGCTGCCTTTGTCTGTAAATAGTGAATCATGTGTATTATGTCAACTACTGCTCATATAGAGGGGTATGGGGCCTACCAGAGGATTCTCCAGTTCCCCTGTGGGCCAGTCCAAGCCAGCCAGTAGACAACACACACATCTCCTCCATAGTCAGGCATTACTCTTAACTCTGCTAGTAAAAATGGACATACAGTGACTCTCTGTGCCATTATGATCTCTTTTATCAATGCAGTGTTGGAAATTTAGGACTAGAGATGAGCGTTGTTCTACTCGAACTGTTCGCCAATCTCAAATTCGAGCTGTTTTGGGCGGTGTTCGAGCCGGTCGGCGAACACGAACAATTTGAGAAAAATTCGGCTGTTCGAGGTTATGTTCGATAACTGTTCGTGCACCAAAATCATAACTGGATTTTTTCTCAGTAATGATGAAAATTAATGTTAATACGCAGTTTGAGTGTACAGCGGGGCGGGGGGAGGGGCAGGGGATGGATCTCTGCAGGAACAATGAAGATCTCCATTTTTTTTTCTCTTTCCCGCATTTGCAGTGGGGAGGTGCAATCTGTCAGCCTATCAGCAGCGCACACACGGAGCGAAGTGCTTTTTTTCACACAAGCAAGGGCATGTGTGATTGGCAGTGTATGTCACATGTCCTTGCCCTATAAGACCAAGCCATTTTCCCCGTCGCCACCATTTTCTCACTGCTGCAGCTGCGTGTTAGACGGCACCGCTGTTGCTGTGTGCGCTATACCTTGTTAATTTCAAGCCAATTTTCGCACAAATATACAGATAGCTTGGGAGTAGGGAATAGTTGTGATTGCAGTCCTTTTAAGGACTAGGTTACAGCATTTCCTACGACTTTTATCAGGCAGGTCTGTGCTCTTAAATAGATAGATTGTGGGAGTAAAGACTAATTGTAATTGGAGTCCTTTTCAGGACTAGGTTACATCAGTTCCTATCAGTTTTTGCCAGGCAGGTCTGTGCCAGTGCTGTGCAAGTTTTTTTCACAGCATTTGGCTGAATCTAGCAAAGCTAATCCTTTTTGGCCTATTGCAGAGTGTGTTAGTCAGTGGAGTAGCCTATCTGTGTTGCAAGATATACCACCTGTGTATAGAATACCAATTTTTTTACTGCACCTAGTGAAGTAAAATCTTTTGGGCATAGCATCATTCTATTAGTCCATCTATACTGACCTCCATCAGGTTGCAAACTGAATATAATTTTTTTCAGCATCTAGCTCTGAAAAAATATTTGGGCTTCTAGCGGTGTGTGGGACTTGGTCTATTAGTCCATCTATACTGACCTCCATCAGGTTGAAAATTAAAAATAATTTTTTTCTGCATCTAGCTCTGAAAAAATATTTGGGCTTCTAGCAGTGTGTGGGACTTGGTCTATTAGTCCATCTATACTGACCTCCATCAGGTTGCAAATTAAAAATAATTTTTTTCTGCATCTAGCTCTGAAAAAATATTTGGGCTTCTAGCAGTGTGTGGGACTTGGTCTATTAGTCCATCTATACTGACCTCCATCAGGTTGCAAATTAAAAATAATTTTTTTCTTCATTTATCTCTGAAAAAATATTTGGGCTTCTAGCAGCGTGTGGGACTTGTTCTATTAGTCCATCTATACTGACCTCCATCAGGTTGCAAATTAAAAATAATTTTTTTCTGCATCTAGCTCTGAAAAAATATTTGGGCTTCTAGCAGTGTGTGGGACTTGGTCTATTAGTCCATCTATACTGACCTCCATCAGGTTGCAAATTAAAAATAATTTTTTTCTGCATCTAGCTCTGAAAAAATATTTGGGCTTCTAGCAGTGTGTGGGACTTGGTCTATTAGTCCATCTATACTGACCTCCATCAGGTTGCAAATTAAAAATAATTTTTTTCTTCATTTATCTCTGAAAAAATATTTGGGCTTCTAGCAGCGTGTGGGACTTGTTCTATTAGTCCATCTATACTGACCTCCATCAGGTTGCAAATTAAAAATAATTTTTTTCTGCATCTAGCTCTGAAAAAATATTTGGGCTTCTAGCAGTGTGTGGGACTTGGTCTATTAGTCCATCTATACTGACCTCCATCAGGTTGCAAATTAAAAATAATTTTTTTCTGCATCTAGCTCTGAAAAAATATTTGGGCTTCTAGCAGTGTGTGGGACTTGGTCTATTAGTCCATCTATACTGACCTCCATCAGGTTGCAAATTGAATAAAAAAAATTTCTGTATCTAGCTCTGAAAAAATATTTGGGCTTCTAGCAGTGTGTGGGACTTGGTCTATTAGTCCATCTATACTGACCTCCATCAGGTTGCAAATTAAAAATAATTTTTTTCTTCATTTATCGCTGAAAAAATATTTGGGCTTCTAGCAGCGTGTGGGACTTGTTCTATTAGTCCATCTATACTGACCTCCATCAGGTTGCAAATTAAAAATAATTTTTTTCTGCATCTAGCTCTGAAAAAATATTTGGGCTTCTAGCAGTGTGTGGGACTTGGTCTATTAGTCCATCTATACTGACCTCCATCAGGTTGCAAATTAAAAATAATTTTTTTCTGCATCTAGCTCTGAAAAAATATTTGGG
This sequence comes from Phyllobates terribilis, assembly GCF_046119375.1. NCBI lineage: Eukaryota > Metazoa > Chordata > Amphibia > Anura > Dendrobatidae > Phyllobates > Phyllobates terribilis. The sequence goes on along the minus strand of NW_027362764.1, from coordinate 131,925,633 downwards.
CTTCTAGCAGTGTGTGGGACTTGGTCTATTAGTCCATCTATACTGACCTCCATCAGGTTGCAAATTGAATAAAAAAATATTCTGCATCTAGCTCTGAAAAAATATTTGGGCTTCTAGCAGTGTGTGGGACTTGGTCTATTAGTCCATCTATACTTACCTCCATCAGGTTGCAAATTGAATAAAAAAATTTTCTGCATCTAGCTCTGAAAAAATATTTGGGCTTCTAGCGGTGTGTGGGACTTGGTCTATTAGTCCATCTATACTGACCTCCATCAGGTTGCAAATTGAATAAAAAAATTTTCTGCATCTAGCTCTGAAAAAATATTTGGGCTTCTAGCGGTGTGTGGGACTTGGTCTATTAGTCCATCTATACTGACCTCCATCAGGTTGCAAATTAAAAATAATTTTTTTCTGCATCTAGCTCTGAAAAAATATTTGGGCTTCTAGCAGTGTGTGGGACTTGGTCTATTAGTCCATCTATACTGACCTCCATCAGGTTGCAAATTAAAAATAATTTTTTTCTGCATCTAGCTCTGAAAAAATATTTGGGCTTCTAGCAGTGTGTGGGACTTGGTCTATTAGTCCATCTATACTGACCTCCATCAGGTTGCAAATTAAAAATAATTTTTTTCTTCATTTATCTCTGAAAAAATATTTGGGCTTCTAGCAGTGTGTGGGACTTGGTCTATTAGTCCATCTATACTGACCTCCATCAGGTTGCAAATTAAAAATAATTTTTTTCTGCATCTAGCTCTGAAAAAATATTTGGGCTTCTAGCAGTGTGTGGGACTTGGTCTATTAGTCCATCTATACTGACCTCCATCAGGTTGCAAATTAAAAATAATTTTTTTCTGCATCTAGCCCAGCCAATAGTTTTGGCCTAATACCACAGTTTGGCCACTCGGCTCTGCTCGGTTACCATCCATTGTTTTTTTGTGCAAACAACTCCAGAGTTGTGAATTAGTTAACCACCAAAATGAGTGGAAAAAGGCCTGCTGCTGGTGGAAAGGGGAATAGGCGTGTTGGGAAGGGGAAAAAAGGTTGTGTCCGTGGGGTAGGTGCAGAAGAAAGACCATCTTCCAGCCAAACTAAAATGTCTACTTCTTTTAGCGGACAATGTGATAAGATCCCTTTCTTACGGCCACGCCAATCGCTACAAATTCCAGATGAGGCACAAAAACAGCAGGTGCTTCAACGGATATCAAGTGCTCCTTTAAGTGGGCTCTCCTCCACATCAACTTCAACATCACAAATACTCCAGTCCTCAAAGGTGTCACCCAAATCGCACTTGCTTCCTCACAGCTCCCAAATCTCCAGCTGCCCGTCTGAGTATGAGGTAGAACAGATGGTTGAGTCTGCAAAGCTGTTTACTCATACTATAGCCTGGGAATCAGAGGTCGACTCCAGCGCTTCTGTGAATCCAGACGAGGAAATGATCTGCACTGATGCCCAGAATCTTTATGAGTCGGATCCAGGACCAGACGCAGAAGGTTCTGACCATAATGTAGACCCTCATTCCCAAACTGTAACTCCTGTTGGTGGAGACAATGAGGAAGACGATGATAAGACTCAAATACCTGATTGGAGCGACAACTTTAGTTTTTTGTCAGGGCAGGAACAGGTTGGCTCTGAGGACGACGGGTGTGATAACGCACAGGGTGATGATGATGAGGTCGGAGATCCCACTTACTGTCAACCCACAGTCAGCCAAGAGATGAGGTCAGCAGAGGAGGTGGAGGAAGATGCTAGTGACGACGAGGTCAGGTTGCGCCTTCCTGGACAGAGACGTAGTACTGGAAGCACGGCAACAACTGCATCCTCAAACACAACTCTGCCTCTCACCACAAGTCGTGGTGGCTCTTCAGGTCGCATGGGTGCTAAGCCTTGCATAGCCTGGGCATTTTTTCAGATCGATAAAGATGACCCAACTCGTGTTATCTGTAACATTTGTCAGCAAAAGCTAAGTAGAGGCCAAAAAATACATAGTTTGAGTACTTCATGCATGAACCGGCACATGGACATGAAGCATAAGTTGCAGTGGGAAGCTCAGTGTGCTACAATGCGGCCTAGCCGGCCGGGCCAATCACCGTCTGCCATATCTTGTGCATCCGCGGCCTCTTCATCCTCTGTGACTGGGGGGACAGCAGTCACACCTGTTTTGGGGCGCAGACCTGCCACCTCTTTACCCGCAACAGCCAGCGTGATTGGCAGGTCATCATTTTCTTTGGAGGTGGTAACACCAGCTGGTGTTGAGCGCTGTCCGACATCGATAGCACCACCTTTGGATCAAGGCAACCTAACATGTCCGCCTGCATCTTCCTCACAGACCGGCAGTTTGCCGGGGACACCCTTATCAACCCCGTCTAAGCACAATAGCCAGCCCTCGGTCCCTCAGATGTGGACAAGTAAAAGACCATTTCCTCCTAGCCATGAGAAAGCTAAGAGGTTGAATTTCACCATCTGCAAGCTCTTGGCTACAGAAATGCTGCCTTTCCGCCTGGTGGACACAGAGGATTTTCGAGACCTTATGTCCGTGGCAGTGCCCCAGTACCAGATGCCCAGTCGGCATTACTTCTCAAAGAAAGGTGTGCCTGCGCTCCACCAGCATGTCGCACACAACATCACCGCTTCTTTGAGAAACTCTGTGTGTGACAGGGTGCATTTCACCACAGACACTTGGACGAGTAGGCATGGACAGGGGCGTTACATGTCGCTGACTGGGCACTGGGTAACTATGGTGACAGCAGGACAAGGGGCTGCTGTCCAAGTCTTGCCGTCCCCACGAGTTGTGCGTCAATCCTCTTTATGTCATTTTTCCTCCACTGCTTCTGCCTCCTCAACCTCCTCTCGGTCTTCCACCTGCACCCAAAGCCTGTCTGGTCATGCCACAATCTTTCTAACTGCGCAGAAGGGATCCTGCACACCTCCTTACTATGCTGGCAGTAGGGCTCAACGTCATCAGGCGGTTTTTACATTGAAATGTCTGGGAAATGTGAGTCACACAGCTGAGGAGTTGTGGTCAGCTCTGGAGAACCAATTTCATGAATGGTTGTCTCCACTGGACCTGAAACCAGGGAAGGCCGTGTGCGACAATGCTGCAAACCTGGGTGCGGCCCTTCGCCGGGGCAATGTCACACACGTGCCTTGTATGGCTCACGTGTTGAACCTGGTTGTCCAGCAATTTTTAGCCCACTATCCCAGACTAGATGGCCTTCTGCAGAGGGCACGGTCGCTGTGTGCTCACTTTCGCCATTCGCATCCCGCAGCTCAGCGACTTACATCTCTACAGAAGTCGTTGGGCCTGCCACTTCACCGGCTAAAATGCGATGTGCCTACCCGGTGGAATTCAACTCTGCACATGTTGCAGCGACTGTGGCAGCACCGACAAGCCCTGGTGCAATACGTTCTGACGTATAGCCTGGGCCAACGAGATTCAGAGGTGGGGCAAATCACGCTGGAGGAGTGGTCTCAGATCAGGAACCTATGCACCCTTCTGCACAGTTTTGAAATGGCGACGAAGATGTTTAGTGCTGACGATGCCATTATCAGCATGACTATTCCGGTGATTTACATGCTGGAGCACATGTTAAACAGAATTCGGAGTCAGGTGGTGGCACAAGAGGAGGTGGAGGAAGTAGAGGAGGAGGAGTTGTATGCGGAAGGGCTAACATCTGCAAGGTCCAGACGGTCGGCAGCACCAAGGCGGCAGGCATGTGAGGGTGGGGGAGATGGTTTTACCAGGGCGCATGGTAGCAGCCAAACTAGTGAGGAAGGTGCAGGAGCCCAGGAAGAAGTGGAGGACGAACTGATGGAAGACTCATCAGATGAGGGAGACCTTGATCACATTTCTGTTGTGCGAGGTTGGGGGGAGAGGACAGAGGAAGGAAGCATGATTGTTACCTCGCCACCAACACAACAGGGACTTGGTGCTCCTGGATGCGCAACACACATGAGTGCCTTCTTGCTGCACTACCTGCAACATGACCCTCAAATTGTGAGAATTAGAAATAATCCTGACTACTGGGTTGCCACACTGTTAGATCCCCGGTACAAAAGTAAATTTGCAGAAATTATTCCTGCCATAGAAAGGGATGCACGCATGCAGGAGTATCAGCAGAGACTGTTGCAGAATCTTACATGTGCTTTTCCACAAAATACCAGTGGTGCACGTAGTGAATCTCACAGTTCCAACTTGCCAACCGTGGGACCGTCAAGTGTTCAGTACTCAAACCGTAACAGAACCACAGTATCTGCTGGTAACATCAATTTTGCGGAATCATTTCACCACTTTTTTAGCCCATCCTTTGCAAGGCCACAGGAGACAAGAAGTCTGACACATAGTCAACGCCTAGAGACGATGGTACAGGAGTATCTCCAAGTAAACATTGAAGCCACGACTGTGTCACTGGACCCTTGCTCTTTTTGGGCTTCCAATCTGGATAAATGGCCGGAGCTAGCCACTTACGCCTTGGAGATCTTGTCATGCCCCGCAGCCAGCGTTCTGTCTGAACGTGTGTTCAGCGCTGCTGGTGGTGTGCTGACAGATAAGCGCACGCGGCTCTCCACTGATAATGTAGACAGACTCACGTTCATAAAGATGAACAAATCATGGATCCGAAACGACTTTTCTACCCCTGTGTCATCCTGGGGAGAGTAAAAGCTTGATGATTGGTTAAAATCACCCTACCAACCGTTTTAAGCTTTCAAATTACTAATCATGTTTATCTGTATCTTGACTGGAAAATAATTTGGGCTTTGTAGCAGTGTGCAGCACTGATCCTATTAGGCCATCTATAATAAGCTTCACCAGATTTAAAATTAAAAATAATTTTTAGCTGCATCTAGCCCGGAAAATAATTTTGGGGCTCTGAGATGCGCAAGACACATAAGTGCCTTCTTGCTGCACTACCTGCAGCATGACCCTCATAATGTCAGAATTCGAAGTAATCATGACTACTGGGTTGCCACACTCTTAGATCCCCCAAACTTTTCGATCAACCTTTTCATTTTAATAAAGACCAAAAAAATGGTCATTTTTGAAATTATAAGCATTAGCAGGTTGTTAGAAACTGAAATCAAACAGTTTTCAACTCAAAACTTTATTCTAGGTGATGTTACATTTTCACATAGGACCCCTTGTTCGAAAGGAGCTTCTGAACTCTCTCGTCCATTGAATTTGTCAGGTTTTGGATGGTTTCTGCTTCAATTGTTTTGCATGAGGACAGAATACCCTCCCAGAGCTGTTGCTTAGATGTGAACTGCCTCCCGCCATCATAGACACTCCTTTTAATGATGCTCCAAAGGTTCTGAATGGGGTAGAGGTCAGGGGAGCATGGGGGTCACACCATAAGTTTGTCCCCTTTTATGCCCATATCAGCCAGAGATGCAGATGTTTTATGTGCAGCATGAGATGGTGCATTATCATGCAGAAAAATGATCTTGCTGTGAAATACACGGTTCTTCTTCTTGAACCATGGCAGGAAGTGCTGTTTGAGAAAATCCACATACATTATGGAGTTCATCTTTAGCGCCTTCAGGGATCCTAAAGGGGCCGACAATCTCTCTCCCCATGATTCCAGCCCAAAACATTACTCCACCTCCTCCTTGTTGGCGCTGTAGCCGTGTTTGCGTGGGGTGTCCATCAACCAGCCATCCTCCACTCCATTCATCTGGACCATCGAGCGCTGCACGGCACTCATCCGTGAACAAAACAGTTTTGAAATCAGTCTTCATGTAATGTTTGGCCCACTGGAGCCGTTTCTGCTTGTGTGAAGTGGATAGAGGAGGTCGACAGGATGGCATATGCACAGCTGCAAACCTCTGAAGGACCCTGCATCTTGTTGTTCGGGGGACGTTGGAGGCACAAGCAGCTTCAAAAACTTGTCTGCTGCTATGACAAGGCTTTTTTGCCGCTGCTGTTTCAACCTGACGTAATTGCCTGTAGGAAAGAGTCCTCAATTTGCCCTTATCAGCACGCACACGTGTGTACTGTGAATCAGCTACATACTTCTTGATTGCCAAGACACTTCATCCTGATCATCGCACAATGTTGATTGTAGTCATGCCTTGACCTAAACACTCCACAATTTGTTGCTTCTCAGCAGCCGACACATCCTTTTTCTTTCCCATTTTGGCAGAAAATGTAGGCTGCTTAATAATGTGAGAGAGCCTTCTTAAGTAGTCTTGCCTTTCATTGGACACACCTGCCAAACTAATTAGCACAGGTGTCTGCAATTGCTTACAGTGATATAAAGAGCCCTGACACACATCACCATCAATGAGTTTAACTGACAAACAAACAAATTCTTCCCTTATCACTCCTAAACACTTTTTGCATAATAATTTGGAACGCGGTGTACATGTGCTTTTCCACAAAACACCAGTGGTTCACGTAGTGAATCTTACAGTTCTAACTTGCCAACCGTGGTCTGTATGGAATTGTTCAATAAAGGGCCCAAAATTAAGATAACATAGATGGGAGAGGTCTCTATGAATAGGAATTCCTAAGTATTTGATACCCTGTGAGGGCCAGGCAAAGGGAAAGTTGGACTGGATGGAATCCTATATGGATTTAGGGAGGGAGACATCGAGGGCCTCAGACTTCGCTGCATTGATTTTAAAATTTTACCATGTAACAAAGTGATCTATTTCAGCCATAACAGCAGGGATGGATATATGTGATTGAGTGATATATACTAGGACATCATCAGCAAATAGAGAGCACTTGTACTCGGTGCCTCCCACCTCAATCCACCTAATATTGGGGTTATGGCGAATTGATGAGAGCAGGTGCTCCGTCACTAGGATGTATAAGAGAGGGGACAGAGGACATCCCTGCCTTGTCCCATTGGTGATTGTGAAAGGTGATGAAAATGTTCTGACGCACCCCCTGGGCCTTGGGACACCCGGAGCCGGACACTTTTTGGTGGATGCTGGTGGTTGTAGTCTTCGTGGCGGCGATCCGGTTCCATGGCTCAGGGCGGTCAAACCAGTGGCGGAACTATTTATGTGGTTTTGATGTTTAAATGTCCGACTACGCCACCCGTGGATTGCGGTCAGAGTGAACCGCCGCTACAGGGCAGACCGCTAAGGCTGGTGTTGTGGGTGCAGCAGAGCGTAGCATAACTCCCCACGGGAGGAGTATAGCCTCAGGGCAGTGTATGCGGAGGATGGGGGTGATGGTGCAGGGCAGCAGCAGTAACGACACGGAGTCAGTGATGCAGTTCAGGGCCTTTACTCACAGTTCTTATTATCCAGACCACGTCTGCAGGTAACGGCTGCCCACGTCGTACTGTGCTCACCAGGTGAGGGGCTCAGACAACTCCCAGATAACTTTGGAGCGCTTCACAGGACCCCCTTTGTGTGTCCTTTGTCTGGCCTTTCTTACCAACACTTCTGTCCGGCTGCCTCGGGCCTCCTCTTGGTAAACTTGGCGCCAGTTTCCCTGACCCTATGTGGTGCCTTCCTAGCGGGTGGAGCAAGGGGCTGCGCCACATAAAATGTCAGAGCCTCCGGTTTCTAGCTGAGGGTCGTTTCCTGCCTCCACTAGTTCGGGGACCGGTCTCCCCCTTTGGCCTGACCCCTCCACGCAGGTGGATTCGGGCGTGCGGTGGCGACTCGCCCGTCCGCACCCCTGGGATCCCTTCATTCCTCGTTCCTGGAGCCTTCTCCGCTCCTCTTCCTTCCTTCTCCCTCTTGCAGGCCTGGGCCTCTGTTACTAGGCCCGCCTCCGGAGCAGAGCTCATGCAGAGCCCCTGCTCCCTGCCACTTCTGCTCAGACTTCTCTGCACTGAACTAAGATGGTGCCCACCTTTTATACTCCCTTCTCAATGCACCCAGGAACTGCTTCCTCCCTGCTCCTGCACTGCAGGGTTCCCCTTCCTCAGTGTTCCCTCCCCCCACTCCAGCCAGGGACAGGGACTGTCGTGCCCATCTCAGGGGCATATTGGTCGCCCTGCCCCACGGCAATGTGGTGTAATGCATGCAGGTGTCGGGTCCTGATCCACACTCCATCCTTATCTGAGAGTGAGATATCACACCTCTGGGTGAGGTGCAATACGTCTGTAGCAACCGAGCCCTCGGTGCTACAGTTCCATTTATCTTCAGCCTAGGTGACGTATTGTGATACAGGGCCGTGATTTTGGCTATAAAAGGGTCCCCTAGACCCCTACCCCAAGCTTTTTAAGAGAATCATATATGGCGTGCCAGGAGACTCTATGGAATGCTTTCTCAGCATCCAACGAGAGTATCTACTTACAAATTTTTAACTGCATCTAGCCCAGGAAATACTTTGTGCCTAGTAGCAGTGTCTGCTAGTCAGCGGATTATCCCGGCTGTTAAGCAAGCTACACCACCTGTAGTTTGGACACTTAATTTTTTCAAAGGAAATGCTTCGGGACCACGGGATACTTAGTGAAGAGCATCAGGAGGCACCCCAAGGCATAGGGGCTAGGACTGGCACTAGGATGCCTTGCGGTGGACAGCCGAGCTCGATCCTTATAAAAGCTTTTTAACTGCAGCAGCTTTAGTGGACGCTACTGGAGCTGGAATTACGCGGCTGCTGGCATGAGACTTGCCCTCCAATAGATCCTTGTAAATGGATTTAAAGTGTATTCATTCAAATTAGAGGGACAATTTAAATTAAAAAGCTTAGAGCTGCCTCCACCACAGGGGGGCTCTCTCGACCCACCAGCGGACAGGCACCAGTATTGGGAGAGGGGGGCTGGCCGTCAGGGTTCACCGCGGCTCTGGCACAAACCCGGCGACACGGAGGTGGCACGGGCAGGAGCGGACTGGCCGTCTCGGCTTCTCACTTTTTGGATTTTAGAAGGGCATGACATGCCTATATCTGTGTCTCCCCCTCCTTTTACTCCTCCACCTCTTTTCTTTTCGCATGACTATATGTACTTGTCACTTTTCCATGTGTTAGTTGTGTCTTCTGAGCAGTTTGTCAGCTTTTGGACACCTTTGAAGGTGTTTTCTATGTGTTTCTATGTGTTTTTGTTTGCCTGCCATTGGTTTTAACGGTGTTCGAAGGTGTTCGACGAACAGTTCGACGAACAGTTCGGCGAACACACGGGTGTTCGACGAACCGAACCGAACTCGAACACTACGGGGGTGGCTCAACACTATTTAGGACCCTTTCATGGGGTTTTGGGTCATGCAGAAAAGATGGTGAGCCCCCACTGATCACACTAGGCAGAAGACCTAGATCTTATGATGCTGTTTGCTCCAGTTTCAATATAAAAGCTGATGCATAAATGGGTATGTACATATGAACACCGTTTGCTATGTAACCCTGCTAAGAGCTGAGAGGTATGATGCGTGTAAACCATACTGCATAACAAGAAAACAGAATTCACCATGATACATTGAGGTTCCATTTCCCTATGTAGGTTATGCTCATTAATGAATTGATTTGCAGGATGTGGCGCCCATGCTTGATCTAATTATTGCCAGTCCATACGGAGATGCTGGATTGAAGCTTCCATTTATTTGCAGACTCATGTCCTCAACGTCGTCTACTTAACAGACAGACACTATTAATATTGCTCAGCATGTGCATGATTAACTATGCAATAATATCTGCATGGAGTGTCAGTTAATCGAAACTATTTTACCGACAGAATTAAAGCTTGATGTTTATCAACCCTGATGTGCTCTCTATGTATTATATTTGCTTTTTATAATTAATATATTTTGTATTTATTCGTTCATGTTTTTATTAAATACAAATAGATATCCCAATACTCGTATATCACTTGTACAGAGTATCTTCAAACATTGTAAACAGTTATTTTATGGGTAAAAATGTAACTCTGAGATCACCAGGGATGGAACAAAACACTAAGAAAACAGATATCTAATATTCATATAGTATAAGTCGCCTGTGCCTTTAATAATACTGTAGGTAGAACAAGTATTAAAATATAGTAACGGAATACAAAGGGGAAGATTTACTAAGCTATACCGGCTGAAATTTTGGCTCAATTTGCAACAAAAAAATTGCTGTACACCACATTTATCATGTTCTAGAGATTTAAAAGGAGGCTGAGGCTACGTTCCCACGATGAGCTTTTGGTGAGTTTTTGATGTTGCAAAATTTCTGCACTTATTATGAAAATTAGGTTACTTGTGTTTTTTTATATGCGTTTTTATCGTTTTTTTTATTATGTGTTTTTGTCTCTTTTTTTGTATGTCATAAGCTGCTTTGTTTTTGATACTTTATTTTTTTTTGCTTTGCTAAAACTTTATTGACATACTTAGGTGCAAATTACATGAATTTTTGGTGGGTTTCTGCCGCAGAAACGCACTAAAAATTCACGTGTGTTTTTTTACCTGTGGATTTTCTGCATCTAATGCAAGTTTATGGGGAAAATCTGCACAGAAAACTCAGAAGAGAAATTGACACATTGCGTATTTGAAAAATGCACCGCAGGTCAGTTTCAACAGCGTTAAAGAAAAGCAGAGTAGGCAGGAGATTTCTATTAATCACATCCACTTTGCTGGAACTGTAAGATGCTGCATTTTTGACTCTGAAAAAATATGCGTGTCAAAAACGCACCAAAAACTCATTGTGTATACACAGCCTCAATGGAATTGGAAAGGGTGCGGCCTAAATATGCCAATGTGTCTATTTTGCTGCAAAATATTTGCATAATGTAAGTCAACCAAAAAGTGGGATCTACCTAGTTTAGTTTTATGGCTAAGTTTTAAGCAGCATTACTAAATCATGTAAAGTCTACTGTTAACCATTAAAAGGCTATTCCCAAAATTACAAGTTATCCCCTATCCAGTGCATAGAAGATAAATTGTTGATCGCTGGGGTCCAACTACTGGAATTCACAGCAGTGTTGAGAACAGGGCTCTGGGACCCCAGGAACTGAACTCTGCAGAGCCCAGTGCTGAATGGAGTGGAGGTACGCTTGCCTATCCTCCAATCTCTTCATTATCTATGGGACTGCTGGAAGCAGTGGAGTGATGTACTTGACTTTCTCTAGCAATTAAACAGAAAATGAGCAGAGCAGAGGTTGAACATTTGCACCTCTGCTCCATTCAAGACTGGCCGGCCTGTTCCTGGGGTTCTAGAACCCTGTTCTTGGGATCGCTGAGGGATCCATTAGTCGGACGCCAAGTGATCAGCAAGTTTATTCCCTATCGTATGGATAGTGGATAAGTTCAGATTTTGGAAATAACCCTTCCCACTTGCCTAGCACACAACTCTGGATATTGAAATCTTGAAAACTGGTGGTCATCCGCTATTTTCCCTCTAGAAGTCGTAAAAGATTATGTCTATATCCACATGAAATGAGTGAAAAAATCACTCGTAGATGAATCCCTCGCAAATTTTGTAAGTGTGACATGCACATTTTTTGAATATTTTTCTTTGGATTTGGCACAGTTTTTGCCCTAAGCATTGCATACTAATTCATGCTGCAGATATAAAATCCACTCTGCAGAGCAGTTCCTGCACAGATTGGCATGGTTTCTTATGTAGCCTGCTGCCCGTGGATGTAGCAAAATCACATCCTCTCTGAGGTACTGTTCTCTTTTGCTGATTTTCTACCCAAATAATCAGAAAGGAAAATCTGCATATATTCACTTTTGTGAAAGTACCCTAAGACCCAAGAAATTGATTCTGTTGCTCTGCAGAGCAGCTAGTTTATCAGCTTGGGAAAGAGAATTAACATAATGTTCATCAGCTCTCTAGTGTAAGATCCTGACAAATCCAGTAAGGTCGCAGACAGACGGCCATATCTCTCGTGCGAGGATTGCATCGCAGTGCATGGACTGACCGGCACCTCTCCTAACCCGAGCGTGACAGCGTGATATATTTCTATGCAGCTGTCACTCTCGGGTCAGGAGAGCTGACGGTCAGTCCGAGGATTGTGATGTGATCCTTGCACCACAAATAAGACCTTCTGTCTGCCCCCTTAAAGAGATTGTCCAGGCTGAATTAAAAAGTCTGCAGTCACTCATTGTGAAGGCCGACTGCCAAATTGTGACAGTGTGCGATGCGCACACTGTCGTGATTCCTCTATATTCCCTGTGTGGATGGGCTGTCTTGTGACCAAATGTATGCGATTTCCTGACTCACTTCTCTCAATTCTCTTCTGTCGAGAGAAGCCAAGTGAGTCTAGTCAGCATGTAACTGCTAGTATGCAAATTGCATACGAGCAGTTACATGGCCGCCCACCCGCACGGGAAATTAATGGGAATTATGACAGTAAGTACATTATAATAATTAATAATAATTTTTATTTATATAGTGCCAACATATTCTGCAGCACTTTACAATTTCCCAAACTGACGAACTAGCTGCTCTGAAGAGCAACAAAATCAATTTCTTAGGTCTTGCACACTGTCACAATTTGGCAGTCAGCAGTCACATAGTTGACTGCAGACTTTTCATTTCAGCCTAAACAACCTCTTTAAATGTAGTGATGCCTTGATTTGTAGCATTGGTAAGTGTAGTTAGGATTTAATAATTTTTACAACTTGTTGTCAGTACACTAGATAAAAAGGCACAGGGGTGTATAATCCTGTAAGACCCAAAACAATGGGTGGGAATACTCTATCACTTTATTACAAGAGGTTCCAACCCAGCTGGTACTTTTTATATTAGATTTCAGTATTACATCATGAGCTATACGATGTTGGATACATTTACGGTAGTCTCACCTGCATCACAGACATCTATTTGTGACCATGTTGTTGGGATTTTCCTAAGTGCCACACTTGGATTAGTATTAACCGAATCTTCCCTTGTACACTCTTGCACACCAGGTATACTTTCACTGGCATTTATACTTTTGAATCATTGATAAAAATTCTGGCAAGAGGATTCTGTCTAAAAGAATTCACCTTCCTGAGGGACCCATGGAACTGGTTGGACTTCAGTGTTATTGTCATGGCGTGAGTATCATTCTAAATTTTATTTTAGATGTATACAAAATGTTGTGATATTTGGCTTACCTTGCATAAGTGTGTTATCATTTATTATTAGTAATATGTGTATATGATTAGTATTTGGGCACAAATTATTTACTTTGAGCACTCAATACTAAGCCTGGGTTATTGTGTTAGGCCGAAGTCAGATGGCCGTATGTTCTCTCTTGAGAGAGACTCGGGCCGATTAAGCTAATTACACTCGGCTCAAAATATGTTTTGCAATTGGGTTTAAACAAAAATTTTGCTTCTGAATGTGTCCATTTTCTTCAAGGGTTTACAAATCGAGATTTTTGAAGTCCCTGACAATTGGTCAGTGGCTTAAAAAATTCGGGTTGGACACCTGATGGACATTGCCATGAGTTCAATCCTGACAGTAGGTAGGGTGAAAATTCTTTTATGACGGGTAACCAGTGTCATTGCTGTCTAGTGATGACTCTTGACCAAAGCATGCATATATGGCGTTGTTCACTTGACCATATTTTTTTGTCCTAATGCCGTCTGGCAAAAAATCAGCACTCGGACTAATATAATTCAATAGGGATGTTCAAATTATCATTTTTTTACATGGTCTGAATGTCTTTGTGAAAAAATTGCAACATGCACTTGTCTTCTCTATATTTCGGATGAGGCTCCCCTATTCAGGTCTACGGGTGCACAAAAAAAAATCGAAGTTAGAATAATCAAACACGTAAATGAATGTTAGATTCATCTATTTCCTTTTGTTTAGCCAGAAATTGAAATAGTTGTGGTTTCTAAATAATAACATTGTCTCCAATGTAACAAGCAATGATTGCTGGTAATTTATTGTCATTTTCATGCAATTTACTATTTAATGTTTCATTCATCAGTTGAATGGATCAGGGAATAAAAATAGAACTCTGAAGAAGTGCTAAAAATATTTATCTTAGAAAATTACAATGTTTAGTCCTAATTTATTGGTGGAATCAGTTTAACTGATAAACAACTTTAGTTTTATGTTTCTCACCCTTTTAATATCACATTTCTCATCAACAAGTTGTGCGTCTGCTGGGTCACAAGGTCTGGAAACCCAGCACAGAAGAACTCAGATTAGATGCCAATAAATGTTCATTTATTTATTACTTGGGACATAACAATCCACATTTGCTGAAGTTAGGCTAGGGTCACACGACCAATTTTCTATCGTCCGAAAAAATCTGTCCGATTATGCTGATCACACACTGATCAGACTCTGATCATAGTTTGATCAGAGTGTGATCTGATTTTCTCAGATGAAGAAAATACTATAATAAAAAAAATTCTCCAGCTTCTCCATTCCGTCAGTCCGTGAAAATCACACTGCACTCTGATGTCATCCGAATGCAGTCCCATTTTTTCCATGGAACCATAGACATAAATGGCTGGAGTGCGATCCGATAATTGGATTTGACTCGTGCATGCTGCAATTTTTTCCTCGAACCGAATCATACATGTGCACGGCCCCATAGAATAACATGGGGACAAGTGCTATTCGTCAAAACGACAGATAGCACTTGTCAGAATTTTATGGTTGTGTACACAAGCCAGATTAATCTGTAGAAAGGTGCAGTTAAAACTTTAGTAACCAGTATCTGGGCTGTATATACAGTTCACAGTCTGTATGTCTGATATATTTCATGGGTATTAGTTATGGAAACGGGATGTTATAATTCAAACTTAAAGATGCAATCATTTTTATATAAATATAAGTCAAAAAGGATTTACTGGATTTTGAACTCTTAAATTTTTTTTTTTAAAAGTTCACTTATAGCAACAAATGCAATCAATTAAACATAACTAGAACTTTCCTGTTAAAGGGAACCTGGCACCAGGTTTTTCCCATCTAAAGTAGAGCCAGCACCTGTAATCCCTCATGTACAGCATTCTAGAATGCTGTGTATATGTCTCTATTACGCTCTGCAGAACACAAAAAATAGCTTTTATTATACTTCCCTACGGGGCGGTCTGATCTTATGGACATCTCTGGCCTTCACCCTGCGCCTTCTCTCCTCTCGCGATGCCATCCTCCTTCTGCTTCGTGTGGCTCACGTCATCTACACAGTGTTCTCCTTCGCGCTCCTGCGCAGGTGTACTTCTATCTGGCTTGCTGAGGGCAGAGTAAAGTACTGCAGTGCACATGCGCGGGGAAAGGTTAAAGAGCGCTGACGCATGTGTAGCACCCTGAGGATTCGGCTGCTACAGGGGTATTGCACCTCAACCCAGAGGTGTGATATTCCACTCCCGGGTAAGGATGGAGTGTGGACCTGAGCTCGGTAGGCTGCATGCACTACACACATCCCATTTCCGAGGAGCAGACCGACGGTACTCCCACTTAGAAATGTGCAGGTACGACCGAGTCTGTTCCTGGCTGGAGTGGGAGGGGGGTGGAACATCCCAAGTAGTGTAGGGGCAGATAGGGGGAGCAGCCTGGGTAAAGATAGGAGCTCATTGGGTGCTGGGCACCTGAGCTCACACATAGAGGGTGTATATAAGGTGGGCACCAACTAAGAACAGGGTCAGTTGCAGAGAGAAAGTCAGCGAGCGGAGGAGAAGAGAGACCCAGAGTGAGAGAGGAGAGAGAGAGACCCAGAGGGGGAAACAGAAGAAAGGACTCTAAGACCCCAAATTAAATCCCTGGGTGAAGAGTCGGCATCAGGGTACCGGAACCCAAGCTGGTGGGGGTAAAAACACTCCCCAGCCAGAGACCGGAGACCGTGGGCAGCGTTTGCCACGGTCACCCACCACATCCACCACGAAGGCATACCACGAGGAGGGTCAGGGAACCCAAGGCCAAGGGTCTCCCAACAGAAGGCCCGAGGGAGCTGGACCTGGGTGGATCAATAGTGGGGACGGCCAGAGAAAGGACAGAAGGAGAGCTCAGGGTCACGCTCCGGACTTATTTGGGAGTTGGCTGGATCCAGAACCTGGTGGACGCAGCACGGCTCGGGAGGTCACTCGAAGCTGGAGTGACCAGAACATCAGCAGTGAGTAAACATCCTAAACTGCATAACCCGACTCTGTCTCTGATTGCCGTCTACACTGCATCACCACAACTCCCATCCTCTGCACCTGATCCCCCTGAGGCTATACCCCACCCGTTGGGGGTTATATCACCAAAGCTGCACCTACACCACCAGCCTCAGCGGACCCTGCTGCAGCGGCGGCCATAGTGACCGCAACACAACGGGTGGCGTAGTCGACAATAAAGAACTTAATAACATCTGTAGGACTGCCACATACAACTCAGTTTGACACCCTGGGCACGGACCGGGTCACAGCCACTCGGAAGACTACAACCCCCATCTGATCCGGCTCCGGATATTCCCCCTAAAAGAATATGGCCCAGGGGGCGCGTCAACTTTGGCGTAGTCGGCAGGATTACGTGCCCGCAACACCCGGGTACTGCGTGCCTGAAGAAAAGAACGAGTTTACCTCAAAAAGAAGTCTCCTGCCGGTTCCGGAGGGTCCCCGCCATCGGACCCCATCACCAGTCGATTCCAGCCGGTTGTCCGCCATTAACAGCGTTTTCCCGCCATCTGCAGAGTTTCCCGCCACTGGGAAGCGATTCCCGCCATTTCCAAAGGTTTCCCGCCTTGTCAGAGCGGACGCCATTATGGGCGTGCCAGAGGGTGGCAGGAGGCCACCTCCCATCGTGGGCCAGGACCGAAAATGGCGCCAAAAGTGGAAACCGCCCCCACCAACAGAGACTGTGATGCTAGAGGTGTCTGTCAGCGTGAAAGAACAGCCCCTGGAGCTGACAGTCACCAAGTGGCCCCGGGACCGCCCTCGAGGTGGGAGGAGACGAAAGGAGAGAACAAAGATGGGTGCCGCCTGGAGCAGTCTAGAGCGAGCGCACCCGGAGGCAAGAAGCCTGGAGAAGAATATCGGAGGAGCTTGCCCGGAGATGGCGAGAAAGCAGAGCAGCACCGGCCCGCTGGCCAGGAGCCTGCTGGAGACAACAAAAGGAGAGCAGAGCAGCACCGACCCGTTGGTCAGGAGCCTGCTGAAAGTAACGACCCCACTAGGCCTAGTGGAGGTCCTAGCACAGCTCCCCCGAGACCGGGAGTGTGCGCAGACCGCTCTGGAGGGCCTCGCAAGGAGGATGGCCCGGGTGCAGCGAGAGACGTTGGCGGAGTGGAGCCGTGAGATGGCCCAGCAGACCGAGACCCGTCAGCGGAGCACGCCACCCAAGACGAGGAGACCGACCGCCTCTGAGGATGGCGCGGGAGGACTCAAGGCCGGAGACGGCGCCGAGAAGGGAGCCGAACGAGTGGAGGCAGGTAAAGGGGACGTCTATACCCCAAACCGGGAAACCGCGTACCTGCCCCAGCTCCCCGTCGCAGAGCCCGAAGTCTATCCTGCCGTGCCCGTCGCTGCAACGTCACCGCCGCAGACTAGGCCTCAAACGGGAGCCGCGACCCCTGTGACGTCACACGCCTCGACCCCGGGCGTGACCAAGCAGGAAGTACCACCAGCCTGGTCGCAAGGCCTAGTACCCCCGGGCGCCGCAATACCAACAGCGCCCCCTACCTCCGCGGAGCCCCCGGCCTGGTCGCAGGGCCAAGTAGCCCAGGGCGCCGCCGTCCTTACGGTGCCCTTCACTTTCCAGATACCCCAGGCCTGGCCGCAAGGCCCGGGCAACCCGGGCGCTAACACCACCGCGCCCATAAGACCTAAAGTGCCGCATCTGGGAGAGGACCTGTACGCCCAGCATACGTGCCCGGATGGGCAGCCATTTATATGGCCACCGGAGTTCCACCATCCCCGACTCCGGAGAGAGAGACCCCTGGATGAACCCCTGATCCCGGCTCCAAAGCCCGTGAAGAGGATCTCGCCCCCGCTAGCGGAAGCACAGTTTGAGTGGGACCCCACCGGAGAAGATCTTATGGGATTCACTCAAGAGACTCGGGCAGCTGCAGCGGAGCGTGCTGAGTGCTGCCGCCAACAGCTCGAGGACTTTGAGAGGGAGCGGAGAGAGAGGCGGGTCCGGGAACAGCAAGCTCAAGTAAGGAGCGCGGAGCAGAAGAGCCGGGCCAGGAGAGACCCCCGTGCAGCGCATAGTCCCCGCACCACCGGGACTGTGATAAAGTTTAATATGCAGCATGGGTGGGGCTTCATCCGAGACCACCACACCCTAGGCGACGTCTTCGTAACCAGGAGAGACGTTGAGTCCCACCTACCGGAGGGACACAGAGGTCGTGACCTTTACATCGGGGACGAGGTCACCTTCACTCGGCACAAGTGTGCCAAAGGTCCCTACGCCCTCCATGTGCATCGCCTGACGGAGGAAGAGCTGCGGTGTGAGGAGGAGGAACAAGAGGACCCGGACGGGTCTGAAACTAGAGCCAAAGGTAACAATAAAGAAAGAGCAGGAGGACGCCGTCGTTAAGTACAGCGAAGCAGGAGCTGTATATAGTTGCCCGTCGGGGCACAGTAAACTGAAACCGTAAACTGAAACTGTTGCTGTTGCTAATATAGTCCCCGTTGGGACCAGCATGTGTGAACTGTTTACCCGTTTAACCCCTAAATCCCACTGACCGAGGACTGAGAGCGGTCATCACTATTCCCATTACCTGGCCGAGGACTGAGAGCGGCCACATACCCTTGTAAATAGTTGCGCGTCCTAAAGCGCCCCCTACCGGTTTTATAGGAAAACCAGTTTTCCAGAGAGACTGTCGCACTTTACCCGGTCACACGTTGCACAGTGACCGGAGGAGGAGCCAGAGGCGACGAGAATGTTTTATCTGCTAAGATATGTTGTTTAATATGTTTTATATGTTTATGAAAAAAAAATGTGTATGTTTGGTGTTTATGTCTTACAGCCCGAGGACGTGCTGTGATTTACCAGGGGGGAATGTAGCACCCTGAGGATTCGGCTGCTACAGGGGTATTGCACCTCAACCCAGAGGTGTGATATTCCACTCCCGGGTAAGGATGGAGT
The DNA here is from genome assembly GCF_046119375.1 of Phyllobates terribilis. Taxonomy (NCBI): domain Eukaryota; kingdom Metazoa; phylum Chordata; class Amphibia; order Anura; family Dendrobatidae; genus Phyllobates; species Phyllobates terribilis. The sequence goes on along the minus strand of NW_027362764.1, from coordinate 131,906,744 downwards.
GTGGACCTGAGCTCGGTAGGCTGCATGCACTACACACATCCCATTTCCGAGGAGCAGACCGACGGTACTCCCACTTAGAAATGTGCAGGTACGACCGAGTCTGTTCCTGGCTGGAGTGGGAGGGGGGTGGAACATCCCAAGTAGTGTAGGGGCAGATAGGGGGAGCAGCCTGGGTAAAGATAGGAGCTCATTGGGTGCTGGGCACCTGAGCTCACACATAGAGGGTGTATATAAGGTGGGCACCAACTAAGAACAGGGTCAGTTGCAGAGAGAAAGTCAGCGAGCGGAGGAGAAGAGAGACCCAGAGTGAGAGAGGAGAGAGAGAGACCCAGAGGGGGAAACAGAAGAAAGGACTCTAAGACCCCAAATTAAATCCCTGGGTGAAGAGTCGGCATCAGGGTACCGGAACCCAAGCTGGTGGGGGTAAAAACACTCCCCAGCCAGAGACCGGAGACCGTGGGCAGCGTTTGCCACGGTCACCCACCACATCCACCACGAAGGCATACCACGAGGAGGGTCAGGGAACCCAAGGCCAAGGGTCTCCCAACAGAAGGCCCGAGGGAGCTGGACCTGGGTGGATCAATAGTGGGGACGGCCAGAGAAAGGACAGAAGGAGAGCTCAGGGTCACGCTCCGGACTTATTTGGGAGTTGGCTGGATCCAGAACCTGGTGGACGCAGCACGGCTCGGGAGGTCACTCGAAGCTGGAGTGACCAGAACATCAGCAGTGAGTAAACATCCTAAACTGCATAACCCGACTCTGTCTCTGATTGCCGTCTACACTGCATCACCACAACTCCCATCCTCTGCACCTGATCCCCCTGAGGCTATACCCCACCCGTTGGGGGTTATATCACCAAAGCTGCACCTACACCACCAGCCTCAGCGGACCCTGCTGCAGCGGCGGCCATAGTGACCGCAACACAACGGGTGGCGTAGTCGACAATAAAGAACTTAATAACATCTGTAGGACTGCCACATACAACTCAGTTTGACACCCTGGGCACGGACCGGGTCACAGCCACTCGGAAGACTACAACCCCCATCTGATCCGGCTCCGGATATTCCCCCTAAAAGAATATGGCCCAGGGGGCGCGTCACATGCACACTACAGTACTTTACTCTGCCCTCAGCAGGGCAGAGAGAAGTGTGCCTGCACAGAAGTGCGATGGAAGATACTATGTGGATGACGTAGGACGTGTCATCCATACAAAGCAAGAAGGAGGACGGTGATCACAAGAACAGAGAAGGCGCCGGATCAAGACCAGAGACGCCCATCGGACCGGACCGCGCCATAGGTGAAAGTAATCAAAGCTATTTTTTGTGTTATGCAGAGCGCAATGATATGCAGCCTTATAGAATAATGTATATGTTCGATTACAGGTGCTGGCCGTACTTTATATGGGGAAAAACCTGGTGACAGGTTCCCTTTAAATCTTCGGTTGCTCCAATGCTCTCTGCCAGTCTCCATTGTAGTCATGACACGCCGTCCATAACATCACTGCTGTAGGCAATCCCTGGCGTAAGCGGTCTTGAGCTATACATGAAGGCAGCTCCACTAACTGCAGCAGTCATGGACACCTGGATGGCACATCAAGGAAACAAACACAGACCGGCGAAGACCACTAGTGCTGTGTTTTGGGCATTTTTTTAATATTTTATTAAATTTTCTGCTGTGAGGTCATTTTTAAAAACAGACAGGCTGATGACACAAAGGCCCACATTCGTCAACACTGACGTTTCATACTTGATAAAAGGTGCGCTGGAATAAGATGTGGGCATCTTAATGAATTTGATGTATCTTTGAGCACCAATGCAACACTGAAAAATATATATGGAACTCAGAGACCAACGTATATTTCTCTTGTCATTTATGCCTCCTTTGTAGGGTAAATTCTGATGAATTTGTCATTTTCGCTCGGCCATGCTCCCTCTTGGGTGACTATGCATTTTAAGTAGTTTTAAGCCAGACAATTGGTGTAAACTGCATAATGGTTCGATCCCATAAACCAGAAAGAAAATTGAAATAATATATTGCTATTTAGAATATTATCCTGCCATATAAAAGGGGGGATATTTGAGATTAGAAAAAAAAAATTCTCCCAGAAACATTCATGTTCATTAGCTATGTCTGGCTGTGCAACTCATTTTGGTTCACTTTGATCGATTAGAATCACAATATCACCCATGGTGCCGCAGTTACTGCTATGTTACTAGTATATTAATGGCATGAGCTTTCCAGGAATTTATATAAAATATTCCTGTCCTGTATAGAGAATTAATAAACATAGTTTTATACAGTTTCATATGTACAGTAACTGCTCATTGCTGCCCCAGGGGCTTGTGATATAAAAAAAAATCTCTGAGGCAAATTGTGAAAACAGTAACTTCCCAGAATCAACCTTCAGCAGACAAGGAAATGAGAGTCACTAATAGAAGCTCTTAGAAGATAATGAAAAGAACAAGAAATAAGAAACGTTCTCAACAAATAGCATTACACTATAGCAATTAAAGTGGTAGTGATATGTGGCACTGAGAACCATTTCAGAGGGTCTTAAATATCTCTTTCTCATAAATCAATTGCAAAATGCAGGGTGTTCATCTAGCAGACACTTTTAACGATACTGTGGTATGAGCCAGGGAGGGTAAATGGGAATAATGGTCTGGGCATGCAAAATTTTTCTTTAGGACCTTTTTCCAATTTGTCTACTTTATGTATGTCGGCATATAATCATATTATGAATAAGAAATGGTTACAACTATTTTGACTAGTGCATTCATTGTGATAAGGCTTCACTTTAAGGGAAACTGTCAGCAGGTTTTTGCTACCTCATCTGAGAGAAGAATAATGTAGGAAAAGAGACCCTGATACCAGTGATGTATCACTTAGATTACTGGGTGCAGCAGTTGTGACACAATCAAAGTTTTTATATGCAGCAGAGCTCAGAAAGCTGCCCTCGTCCACACCACTGAGTCACAGCTTTCTGTGCACATTGTCTATTGACAGTGAGCTGCTTATCAGAGGAGGGGGCGTTGTTGGACCACTTGGCACCAGGTAGCTAGCTTGAGCAGTGATAATCTTCTGGTGATAAAACATTCATTAAATGGAAACAACAGCACACAGCCTAACAAGTGACACATCGCTGAAATCTGTGTCTCAGCCCCTATCCCATGCGGTCCTCAGATTACACAGCAAAAACCTTCTGACAGATTCCCTTTGAAGGAAGTTATCTACTTTATCTTTATTTTGACAAAAGTGTGCGGACATGATTTTCTGGTACTTACTGATCTATAAGTATTTCAGGTTCTCCTCCTTTGTTAGTGCTGCCCTCCTCGTGGACGGCACAGCTCTGCTGTTCTCAGCATGGCTGTAGTGATGAGCTTGTGGCTAGACCTGTCCATTGGCCTCCTCCAATTGAAAAAGACTGCAAACGATAGTGCTGTGCAGTAAGGCTGGACTAACAAGTGGGCAGCATTTTACAAAAGACCAGAACTTGGAATATTTACAGTATATATTAGTAAGTGCCATAAAATCATGTCCACAACAGATTTATTAAAATAGAGGACAACCCCTTTAATATCTGCAAAATAGCTACTGTAAAATGTAAATCATATTTGGGAGACAGGATAGCCACCATTGGTATGTGACATTTGTTTGCATATATCAAGGACACATGTTAGCTGCGACCTTGTAGTCGTGTGCTCTTGTCATGTACATGGTCATGGAAATGCTTGGTTGCTGTTCATTTATTTCCAAGTCGGCATCATATTTTTGGCATCCTACGATGTCCAACACCTGACCTCATTCACCTGCTGAAATAATTTACCATTGTTTTCCATGAGTACTCCTACTGGTCCATACAACCTGTTAATTCCATCCTGCTCCTTTTTTTCCCATGGCTGGATAACATTGGTATCTTGTCTCAGCGTTCATGCAGTAGCTTCCACCATTCCTTGATTCCAAATAACTATGGTTTGATTCTACAGGTATGTAACAGAGTTTGTAAACCTAGGCAATGTTTCAGCTCTACGAACTTTCAGAGTGCTGAGAGCTCTGAAAACTATATCAGTAATCCCAGGTAAGATCGCCCCCCCCTCTTTAGTTCTCGGCTACTGCAAGTGCTTCAGTCTGTGCCCCATTTGCCCTCTTTTGCTGTCGTTTGTTGGATGGAGTTTTGCTATCGTTTGTGTGTGACTTTCCCTTATTACAGATATGCCACTGAGTTTGTGGACCTGGGCAATGTGTCAGCTTTAAGGACATTCAGAGTACTTCGAGCTTTGAAAACAATCTCGGTCATTCCAGGTGAGGATTGGGTTAAACACTAAGGCTGCTTGTGTAAGCCCACATGCCATTCCTATTAACCAAACTGATGTCTCACTGACAGTGTTTGACATTAAAATTTCTCAGGAATGGTTGTATGTCGCGAATGTGACTTGTCTGCAGAATGAATATTTTAGACATTTTCATATTGATGAATGCTGCTGGAAATCCAGTGTACAATAATTTATAGAAATACTAACTTTAGGTGCATATGTCATAAAACCATCAGTGTTGATTATCATGTTGGTCATATTATTCTCAGCATCGAGACTATGGGATTTCATATAGCATTTGGAAAATCATAGTTAAACATACAAAGTAGCAGTAAAGTCCCAGCTATTCTGTTAAACTCCTTCTCCTTACAATTCTTATATCAATGAATTAATTAGCACTGCTTCTTAAACTTTATTAATCCAGCAATCATGCCTCCCTAAAGGGGCTGACCTCCACTTTTTTACTTAAAAATTGGCAGATTATGGTCTGAAAATAAAAAAATAAACATATACTCATCTACTGAACCCCCCCTCCGTTCCTCAGTGCTGCTGCCCACATCCCCTGCTTGTCTCCTCTCTGCTGGTGGGGACATGTCACATGACAGTTTCAGCCAATAAGCAGCCATTGATTGGCTGCAGTGGTCAGATGCCATACAAGCCAGAAGAAAGAGCAAGCAGACTGAATCTTCCAGCTCATGTCCCTCATGACCATTGCAGCTGTAGGTTCTCTAATTTTCTTGAAAACAAAAAAGTTTTTTTTTATCCATTAGCATAATGGTTAATGGGGCCCTGCTTGTGTCTGCCATGTGACTGATTTATTTCCTACATGAATTCTGTTTTTCTGTATCTAAAATGAAAAAGAAAAATGGAATTCCTAGCGCTAGTGTGAACCAGCTGTTTGAGATCTGACAACCAGCAAAATTATGAATGCATCTCTGTACTATGACTTTGAAACAGAGAGGAGGATGTACTCCTTAAAGAGGACATTTCACCAGATTTATCAAATTGAACTGGGCACAGGATGTAATAGTGGCTGCACAGCTCATTGTGCCTCTCCATTGCAGAGATATTAGCAAAGTTTTTTGTCCCTAATGAGTTAATTTTTGTTTAATTCAAGTGGGTGTTATCAGATAGTTTTCACTGGGGGTGTTTACTTCTTTGCCCTGAATGGCGCTGACCCATCATAAACAGGCAACAACACTCAAAGGAAAGAAGTACGCACCCCCACAATAGCTTAGAGCAGGTTTCTCAGTGTGTGAGATGTAATGATACAGCACTGATCTCTTGGTTTAACCTCCTGCATGAGTCAGTGTGGATGGCGGGTGGTACAGTTGAGTTTAGCTGTGTCACATTACAAAGCCTTCTATCAGCTCTCCTCATTTCGTAGCACTACCACCTCTGCTGTACTGCCTCTCTCCCTCACACTGCCTCTCCGGGAACGTGTCAGTAATCACACTTATTTCTGCTGCAGCCAGGCAACTTGTAATCTCCCTGCAATGAGATCAGGGTTGTCATTACATCTCACACAGGAGTAACCTGCCTGTTCTGGACTACTCCTGTGTGAGATGTAATGATACCCTGCTCTGCTCTCACTGCGGAATGATTACAAGTTAAGCACAACAGACATAAGTGTGAGTTCTGGCAGACCTAGTACGGGCAGGCTATGAAAGTAGGAGATCTAATAGAAGGGTTTGTAGTTTGACAAAGGTAGTCTCAGTTAAACTACCCCTCTCCCCCACACTGACTCATGCAGGAGGTTAGATCAGAGCTGTATCATTACATCTCGTATACTCATATAGAAACCTGCTCTAATCTATTTTGGGTGTGTGTTCTTTTTTCCTTTGAGTGTTGTTGCCTGCATATGATTGGTCAGTTCCATACAGGGGGAAGAAGTACACACCCCCAGTGAAAATGGTCTGATAACACCCACTTAGACTTTAAAAAGATCAACCTATTAGGGGCCAAATACTTTGCTAATATCTCTGCAACACAGAGACAAAAAACCTAAACATTTTATTTTGCTCTCCGGCCACTATGACATTCTGTGTCCAGTTCAATATAAAAAATGTTGTGATAGGTCCTGTGTAAAAGATGTATTCCCTTACAAACTTACATAGCTTCACAAAGTAAGGAAGAAGTTGTATTGTGTTTTCTGATTAAAAACATTAGTAAAAAATTTTTTTACTCTGCCGTGTCACTATTTTTCAGTGAGTCTATTACCAAAATGAGGATCTTCTTCCTAATAATTGACTGCGCGAAAGGAAAGCCCAGCTGTAATTTCATACAGCTTTAAACAAGTACGCCCCTGTATTGAATATAAATCAGACATAGTTTAGGTCTGGAGGAGCGGCAGAGTTTTCTCTACTATTATCCTTCATTTGACAGCAAAATTGATTTTAGATGCTATTGCAACTCCTGCAGAAGGAGTGTTTTGACACATGAGAAAAATCCTTCTGAGCCTGTGTATTTATCCTATGGACTGTAACTACATTCACCTAATAATTAGTATTCTATGTAATGTTATAATTAGATGTTCTAAAGTTTAGAAAAAAATATTCTGGATCTGCAGAACTAGCAGCTTTGCTGGACACTTTACAGGAACACAGAATTACATCCTGAAGACAAGTCTCGTTCAGCCTTAGTGCTTAGCATTTCTGACCTGCATGGAAAGGTGATAGGTCTGCATGAAAAAAATCTATAGGCAAACATCCTTTCTCAGACGTTGGCAATCGTGTATCACAAAAATACAGTGATTTATAAGGCATATCTATTGCTTCTATTAAGATTACACAGTTATTTTAATGCTTTAAACCACATTTGCTTACCAAATCATGCTGAGGTGGCATTTATTATTAGTGCCCAAGTTATAACCCTAATTCATAAATTCCTTAAAGGGGTTTTCCACTTTCAAGAAAGCTGTCCCCAAATGATTAGATTCTTGTAAAGAAATACAGACAGATCTAACGCTGGCTCTCTGCTCAGGTCTGTGTTTTGACTGTAGAGGTGACATCACGACTATAGTCTATGTCACCGGTGCAGCCAGTCATTGAGCTGTGTGGCTTATGACGTCTACTCGGAAGAAGAGCTCAGTGTTTGGCTGCAGTGGTGATGTGTGCTGTAGTTGTGATGTCACCATTGCAATCCAAAATACCAAGACAGGCGAGAGCAGGGGCTGGACCAGGAGATGGTGAGCACTATTTGTATACAATCATTCGAGGATTATTTTCTCGAAAGTGGAAAACCCATTTGAAGTAAATTACCTTCTATCGCCATTTAATCTTTAATAAATTTGAAACTCTGATTTTTCCCATTAAAGTCCTGAGTGTATAGATACCAAAATGTGTTCCCTACATTAACACTGCCCAATCTAAGGAGCCATATTCTGATTTATTAATAGGTGACTACATATCATCAGTTGCAACACCATTAGATTGTAAGCTATTAATTAAAATACATAAATTGTGTAAGTATTTCTGGACATTTGACAGCCTTGCCTCAGTGCTTAATAGCCCCTTACAACCTCCTTTCTCATCATCCTTAAAGGTATTGTCCAGCCTTAGGCTACAAGTCTGCAGTCACTATGTGAGACTTCAGACTTGCTAATCCTTGCAGCACACGCACTGCGAGCTGTCAGGATTCTCCGATTTCAGGAGCAGTGGGTGTGAGACTGCAAGTATGTGATTTGCAGTTATGCGGTCACTTGCCAACTAGACGTGTGCAATGTCACTCATTGTAATCCAAGTGTATCAAACGAGGCTAGAAACGTCTAGTCATCATGTGGCCGGAAATATGCAAATTGCATCCTTGCCGTCACAAGCCCACCACTCCTGGCGTCAGCACCAGAGAATCCTCACAGTGCATAATGCGTGCTCTGTGAGGATTCAGAACTCTGCAGTCACATAGAATGACTGCAGATATGTTCCCCAATGCCAGACAGGTGCTTTAATGAAAGGAAATGGAACCTGTCTACCTATTGCCAAAAAATAATCACTTTATTGTAGCTTCGAAAGTATTTTATTACTGTCCTGGTGAAAAACAAATTTATAAAATAGAAGTCAAAAACTAGACAACTTCAGGCCAAGAAGTGTATCTATATATACATATATACAGGGTGGGCCATTTATATGGATACACCTAAATTAAATGTGAATGGTTGGTGATATCAACTTCATGTTTGTGGAACATTAGTATATGGTAGGGAGAAAACTTTTCCAGATGGGTGGTGACCATGGTGGCCATTTTGAAGTCGGCCATTTTCGATCGAATTTTATTTTTTTCAATGGGAAGAGGGTCATGTGACACATCAAACTTATTGAGATTTTCATAAGAAAAACAATGGTGTGCTTGGTTTTAACGTAACTTTATTCTTTCATGAGTTATTTACAAGTTTATGACCACTTATAAAATGTGTTCAAAGTGCTGCCCATTGTGTTGGATTGTCAATGCAAACCTCTTCTCCCACTTTTGACACACTGATAGCAACACCGCAGAAGAAATGCTAGCACAGGTTTCCAGTATCCGTTGTTTCAGATGCTGCACATCTCGTATCTTCACAGCATAGACAATTGCCTTCAGATGACCCCAAAGATAAAAGTCTAAGGGGGTCAGATCGGGAGACCTTGATGGCCATTCAACTGGCCCATGACAACCAATCCACTTTCCAGGAAACTGTTCATGTGGGAATGCTCGGACCTGACACCCATAATGTGGTGGTGCACCATCTTGTTGGAAAAACTCAGGGAACGTGCCATCTTCAGTGCATAAAGAGGGCAACACATCATCATGTAGCAATTTCAGATATCCAGTGGCATTGAGGTTTCCATTGATGAAGAATGGTCCCACTATCTTTGTACCCCATATACCACACCATACCATCAATTTTTGTGTTCAAACAGTCTTGAAGGATCTATCCACTGTGGGTTAGTGTCAGACCAATAGTGGTGGTTTTGTTTGTTAACTTCACCATTCACAAAAAAAAGTTTGCCTCATCACTGAACATAATGTTCTCTGTAAACTGAGGGTCCTGTTCCAATTTTTGTTTTGCCCATTCTGCAAATTCAGTGTGCCATCTGGGTCATCCTCGTTGAGATGTTGCATCAGCTGGATTTTGTAAGAGTGCCATTTGTGAGCAGCTAATATCCGCCGAAGGGATGTTCGACTGATGCCACTCTCCAGTGACATGCGGCGAGTGCTACGCTGTGGGCTCTTGCTGAATGAAGCTAGGACAGCCACTGATGTTTCTTCATTAGTGACAGTTTTCTTGCGTCCACATTTTGGCAAATCCAACACTGAACCTGTTTCATGAAATTTGGCAAGCTGTTTGCTAACTGTAGCATGGGAGATGGGTGGTCTCGTAGGGTGTCTTGCATTGAAATCTGCTGCAATGACCCGGGTACTGCTTTCACCAGACATCAACACAATCCTCACGTGTTAACCTTTGCGACATGTCAATGGCTGTAGACAAAGAGAAACTTGAAAATAACTCATGAAAGATTAAAGTTACGTTAAAACCAAGCTCACCATTGTTTTTCTTATGAAGTTCTCGTTAAGTTTGATGTATCACATGACCCTCTTCCCATTGAAAAAAATAACGTTGGATCCAAAATGGCCGACTTCAAAATGGCCACAATGGTCACCACCCATCTGGAAAAGTTTTCCCCCTCCCATATACCAATGTGCCACAAACAGAAAGTTGATAACGCCAACCAATCCCATTTTCTTTAGGTGTATCCATATAAATGGCCCACCCTATATATATATATATATATATATATATATATATATATATATATATATATACGAGAGCATTGATTATGTATTTTCTTGCATCACACAACAAATGGCAAAGTGTTCTCTTTAATTCCAGATAATAAGTACTATATAAAAATAAGTCCAGGTTTTCATATGACCTAATATTTTACTGTAGTCTGATAAAAAAAGGGCGGCTGCAAATTTTTGCTCTGCAGTAATATACATTACCAACGCCTCTAAAGGATGATCTAGATAAAAATGAATCAAATCATTATTACGAGAATGCTTTGTGGTAGAGAGTGGTTTGGGCTTCTGTCTTTCTCTGCTTGGTATTGCATGCTTATAAATGTTTTCATTTTTGTATCTTTATATCTGATTTTACTTACAATTTGGTTTGTCCTAATCCAGGTGTCTGAACATGTTTTCTTAAAAAACTGACAGTTTTGATGATGAACTAAATATGGAATTAAATATTCAATGAAATGTGTTTGATCAAACAAGAGACAATTCCAGAAAAGAAAAACAATATTAGAATCTTATCTATCGTTAGACTAAAGCCGGCCATACATATTAGATGGAAATCAGCCGATCGATGCTTTAGCGGATCATTGTGCTGACAGTCATGTTAGCTGACTCTTCATTCACAGGTGGCTAGTTCAGCGAGCGCTCCCGTGATCTCTATGAGAAAGCCACCGGTTGACCCGTCGGCCAGTGGTTTCTCTCCTTGAGAACAATGCGATCGGCAGTCTGAAATCAGACATGTGCAATCAACATCTCTCCTGATCATCCGTTAGCTGGTGACCCTATACACATTAGACTATTGGCTGAACTCGTCGATATTGGAGGGTTCTGACAATATTGGTCTAATGTGAATGGTACCTTAGGTCATTCTAAATCACAGTGAGCAGAAATCCCTAATCTACATTGATAAATTCCATAAAAAAAAAGAGGCAAACCATGCTGACTCCTATTATGTTTTCGATCCTCATCCAGGCAATATAATATATAGAAGAGACACTTTCCAACTAAAAATTATATACATATTTAAATTGCTTCTGGAATTTTCCTAAATTATAGATTCATCTACATAGAGAAAAGCTAAGTGATAATGTATGCCATTGTCGATGCCAGTGGAACTAATTCTAAATTTAGTTTGCAAAGCTTTAAAATGGAAACCTGCTTGGAGACATGAGTCATTGAGATCCGTCAGAATCCATTAGGATCCATTAACAAATGGATCAAAACGGAAAAGACATATCGATCATAGCTAACGTAACCATTCCTTTCTATTGCTTTGTCGGCTCCATAGATATTAAATCACCAGTGGATCCTCATACTGACAAATGTCTGAATATGAATTTCTTTAGACTCTAACAATAAAGATATTAATAGACTAAAAAAGAGGCCAATCACTCTATAATGTGATCCAGCTCTGTTAGTACTGATGTTCCCAGCTACTTTTCATTGTCATCGCCTTGCATTTTGTGCTTTGACACATGATGGTGGGGAGGTATTTGTAGACACAGCAATGGACCTAGTACCAGTGGAGTGGATACATTGTTTAAAATATTACAACTTTTTCTTATTTTACGAGGCACCCCTATGTTACAAAGTCAAAAACTATTGTAAGAATCACCATTAACAACAGTAACTCAGTATGAATGTATTTGTTTCCTCATTAATTATCACCATTTCTGGTTTGGGTTGCGAGAACCTCCAGTAGATGATTGTTAACTTCCTTATGACCAAATTGAAAGTAACGTAAATTGAAGATGAACTTACACCTGCATAATCTTTAATTAAAAAAAAAAAAAAAAAAGAAATGATAATATGGGCTGTAGGCCAAAGATGTGTCAACTTTAGATGGCTTGATTTTCAGCATGTAGACTATACTGCCAAAGGTATGTGGACACTACTTTTAATTCCTAGGTTTGGTCACACTCATTGTTTAAAGGTGCACAAATCGTACGGCCCTGAATAACATTTTTCCAAACAGGTAGCCTTTCAGATTTACTACTTAATAATGTCTCTATGGTCAGCTGAACAAGAAAATAGAAGCTTTTCAGGCCAATATCTACATAGTGAACCACAAAATGTCCAAGAATAGACCACCAAGTGCTGAAATGCTCAAGACTTAAAACTAGTATGTCCTAACTATAGTATCAGCACTGTGCTGTCCTTTGGGAGGATTGTAGTCTGGGTTTCGACTGTTAAGCAACTGTACCGAAGGACAAGATCAATATGTACAACACAAGTGTAATTGGAGAGATCTAAAACATGCCACCATTGGCCCTTGAAGCAATGGAAATGCATTCCATTATTGGATGAATTATACCCCAGCATTGGCGGCCAGGAATCTGTATTTGGCAGCTGCCGGACCATTCTTCCTATCCAAATGCTTATGCAACTGTAAAGCCTGAGACAGAAGGATAATCATCTGAGCTGTGATTTATTGGATTGAGTTTTTTAGTTCCAGTCAAGAGAAATGTAAAAGAGTTTCTCCCCCTCTCCCTATCTCTAGTACATTTATCTTCTATCTTCATCATAATTGTATGACCACTGGGGATCCAACTACTGGGGCCCTTGTAGATCATGGGTTTCTTTATCCCCTGTGTGAATAGTACAGTTGTGCATATGGTCGACCACTGCTCCATTAATTTGTGTGGGATTGACAGTGATAGCTGCTCTACCAGTCTCATAAAAGTTAATTAAGTGGTGATCATTCGTGTGTACCACCGCTCAGTTTGTGACTTTGGAATCCTTGTTCTCAGTATCGGTGGGGGTCCCAGTGGTCAGACCCTGAGCGATCATACATTTATCACCTATCCTGTGTCAATGTATTAAATGGTGGGAAAACATTTTTAAAATGGTTTTCTAATACTAACATATCGCAGCTTGTAACAGCTGATCAGTGTAGGTGCTGGGTATCAGACCTCCGCCGATCTTATAGTGCTGATCTATCATAGTATATGCCATCAGTGTAATAGTAGTGGAAAACCTCTTTAATGTTACAGCATCTAATATCTAATATTTTTTCTTCCATGTACCAACCTCAACTCCACCAACTCTATTGTACATCTCTACGTGTGCAATGATTTAACCATTAATACTCTCGTGAAAAAGTGCTATAAAATCCCTCAGCCATGATCCATAAATCTTAAACAATATCTCCACTTTTGGAGTGAGATCTTTCAGTGTACACATACCTTTACATGCGGTATAATAGTTCATGTGAAGCAAGTGAAGTTTTTCCACTATTGAAACCTACTTACCATCTTGAAGCAGAAAGCTTGACTTTGCTTTAGCCTTTTAAACTTACAAATAAAACACCTTTAAAAACTATTCTAATATGGAGTTGTTTTGTAAGGAATACCATAGCCCTAATAGTTCAGAGATCTCACAGACTTCTAGATCTTTTATACACTTCTGTATATGTGCAGTCTCTAAATGTTTCTTTATTTCCCTCAGGACTGAAAACCATTGTTGGAGCCCTTATCCAGTCAGTAAGGAAGCTTGCAGATGTTATGATTTTAACAGTTTTCTGTTTGAGCGTCTTTGCCCTGATAGGGCTACAGCTCTTTATGGGCCACTTAAAACAAAAATGTGTTAGAAATTTTGAAGAATATAATCAAAGCCTTTCTAACGGTTTATACTGGGGCATGGATAACACAACCTGGTCATCCTATGAAGAGTTCATTGCCGATGAAAGTAAGTTTGATTTTTTTTGTTCCATTTTCTTAGCATAAAATTACAATTTTAATATTTAATTTATTATAGATGATTTGAAGCTTTGTAGCAAAAAATTAAAGCGTCTGATATATAGATATGAATTTAATAAGCTCAGAATTTTGACCTTTTTAGATTAAAAAAATAAATAATTTTTAAGAATGGACATTCACTTTAAAGAGCATTTTCCCCAAAATAAAGAAATATCACGACTATTAAAGGGTTGCCCCATGAAGAAAGTACATTTTAATCAATAGATCTTTTATATAAATAAGTTCCACAATTGGATGTGTTAAAAATATGTTCCTATGCTGAGATAATCTTATAAATGTGCTCCTGCTGTGTACTGTGTAATGGCTGTGTCTGACAGTGCAGAGCAGCTCCAGTTCATGGTCAGCACAGCAGTATATGTGCCGGGGGGGTTCTCTTCTATCAAACTGTTAATACTTTTAGTTAGTCTTTATTTAGTTTCCTAATTTTGTACAATGGAATTTATATACTACTACATCAGGCTATTCAGTCTAGTGAAAATCTTTGTTTCCTTGGTTTGGCTACTCATCAAGCCAATTAACCAATTGCATTCCCAAAATGTGAGGCACCAGAATATTATTTCTTCAGGAAACACTTAGCTTGCGTTCCATTCTTAAAAAATGCATCGCGACAATACTAACGTTTCGGCCGTATCCAGCCTTTGTCAAGCTGAAAAAGGGGAGAAGACATAAAATATAGCTTTGTTTTTTTTTTTACAGCATGTTATCTCTTCTTTTCTTCTTTTCATAAGAAAGGTGCCTCAGATATTTCTATTACATCAAATCATTCACTCACAAATCTAGGAGACCTCTGCCCTGGTGGGAACTGTAATAGACCCATTAATTACTGACAAACTTTTACATAAATGGCTAAAACATATGTAAAAATATTTCAATAGTTTTAGAAAAAAATTGTGGAAAAAAACTACCTACTCAGTGACGTGCAGTATTTTTACTATTGCTTTATTATTTATATTTGTCCACAAGTGAACAACCCCTTCTTAATTTCTCAAGTGCCACAGGTAAAATAAAAAATGTATACTCATCTCACAAACTAATGCAGGTACAACTAAATCTGCGCTGTCTCACAGCTGTAAGGCTAAGTGCCCACGTAGCGTTTTTCAAGCGGATATGCTGCGGAATTTCCGCAGCATAAACGCTTGGGAAACGCTTGGTAATCCGCCCCCCATGGTCCCCAATGACAAGCCGCACTTTCAATACCCATGCTGCGTTTTTTTCCGCAGCGTTTATGCTGCGCTCAAAAATTCGCAGCATGTCCATTAATTTTGCGGAAGCGCGGCGTAATCGCCGCCATTGACTTGCATTGAGACGCATATAATCCGTGTCAGTACATTTGTACTCACGGATTATATGCATTTCAATGTGCGGATGGTACCCAAGTCTGGAGGAGAGAAGACTCTCATCCAGACCTGGGTACCATAGAAACTGTAAAAAAAAGAATTTAAAATAAAAAATAAAGTTTATACTCACCTTCCGATGTCTTCCCGGTGTTTTGTTTGCTCCCTCCGGTGTCTTGCAATGTTCGCGTAGATGTGAAGGACCTGCCATGACGTCACTGAGTCATGTGACCCATCACATGGCTCAATGACGTCACCGCAGGTCCTTCACACCGCCGCAAGCAGTGCAAGACATCGGAGGGAGCAGACAAAACACCGGGAAGACATCGGAAGGTGAGTATAAGCTTTAATTTTTTTTATTTTTCACCATTCTTATTCTTTATTTTAAATAACTTGGTCACACTACTATAAATCAATGCCGGTTGCATGGATTTATATAGTGTGAACAAGTTGACAAGCACTTTCCAAGTGATGCTAAAATCGCTTGGAAAAGCGCTTGATAACCCGCATGCAGAAATGCATGCAAAGACGCTTTACAAACGCTTCTACCTGGCGGGAAAAACGCATGTAAAATCCGCATGTGTTTTTCCTGCCAGGGAGAAGCATAAAAAATATGCAGCATTTCTGCATCGTGGGCACTTAGCCTTACACGACATTATGTCATGTGACTGCTGCACCCAATAAGCAACCGCTGATCAGCTGCAGCCTTTATACTTTTGTCAGACAGAACTGTTCCATCTAGAAAAGTTATCACTGCTCAACAGTTATGCCTGGAAAAATGTCACATGACTACCGGGTATCTCAGTGTTGATATCCCGGCACCAGTCCAGGAGGTGGGTATGCATTTATTTGCATTTTTTCTGGGGCACTTTAGCATTTAAAAAGGGGGTTGTTCAACAGTGGACAACCCCTTTAAGGGGAAATGTTCTCTTATGTGTTTACAGTGGGTACGGAAAGTATTCAGACCCCTTTAAATTTTTCATTCTTTGTTTCATTGCAGCCATTTGGTAAATTCTAAAAAGTTCATTTTTTTTTTCTCATTAAAGTACACTCTGCACCCCATCAAAAACAGAAATGTAGAAATTTTTGCAAATTTATTAAAAAAAAAACTGAAATATCACATGGTCATAAGTATTCAGACCCTTTGCTCAGTATTGAGTAGAAGCACTCTTTTGAGCTAGTACAGCCATGAGTCTTCTTGGGAATGATATACCCACTGTATATCTGATTCTGTTTCTTTAAACTAATTTGTAATTGTATTATATTTCCTGTAATAGTTTGATTTATCTCTTTTATTCACACTGCTAAAGCTGAGCTGGAAGTGACCTTTGAGCATACGTATGGACTATGGCTTGATTCATTAAGACATTGAGACGTTTTGCATGGTAGTCTTAATAAAGGCATCTCTGGAGTAAAATGCGCCTAATTCATTAATAGGTCTACGCCATTTCATGAATTAGGCCGCGTTCACACGTGTAATAGAAACACGTCACCGCTTCTGTATTTATCATCCACTCCTGGTTTTGGCTTACAAATACTGATGTAAAATACTGATCAAATCCTGATTGTGTGAACGTGGCCTTAGACGTACCTTACAACAGCCGTGTGCCGCTGGTAGAAGTTTTACTCCAGTCGGGTAGTGTAGTACATTTCTGGCTTAATTTACAGGTGTACATTTTAATCAATTTGTCATGTTGGCTTCAATGTGCCCCTTCCCGTCCTCTTAGCTTCAACCATTTTGTGATGTTTCAAGGTGTTTTCTGCCATAATTCTGGCATAAACACCTTAATGATTCGGACCCCATGTCTTTATTTTACTTTTTTTTTTTCTGCTTTATTTCTTAATATTTTTGTCATATTTATCATATTACTGGTTATAATCTTCAAATACAGTTACTTTGCATTTACATGTATACAGTATTTAAGAGATACTAGGCCTCATTTATCAAAACTTTCTTAATTGCCCATAGCAACCAATTGGCGTTCAGCTTTCATTTCTTAAACTGCAGTGGAAAAATGAAAGCTGAGTTCTGATTGATTGCTAAGGGCAACAAAGATAGCTTCACTGTCAGGCCTCATCCATCAAATCTTTCTATCTAATAATGTAAACATGGTAAATATTTCATTATCTGGAAAGAGTTTTCGCTGAAATTGTTCATTCAATAATTCTTAAGATTTTATGATATTTTATTTCTGCTGGATAAGTTCAGTTGGTGACTGTGGTTGATTTGTAGGCTCCTGTCAAGAGCAAGGTAGTGTCACTCTATTTTCATAAAGCGCAATGCACAATGGTAAACTAGCCATATTCTGTTAATGCACCACTCCAGGTTTTCTTTTTGTTAAATTCTACCGCTTGAGTGGTTTTACTAATCAGTCGGTCTTCAGCAGATCCCTCCAGTGTTTGCTGGGCGAACCGAAAGTCACAAGTCAATGTAAGTCTATGAGAGCCTGAACAAGGCCAGAACGAGACCCTCATAGACTTCCATTGAGAGCTTGTGACCGTTACCTCCAGTCAGTCAGAAATTGTGGTCACAAGATGGCAGGATGGGACTGGAGAGGCCCCGGGAAGAGTAGAAGACGGCAGCTGCTGAGTATAACTCTAGGGTCAGCAAACTTAGATTAGTGGCACCACTGCAGGGCTGAAATAATAAAACAGAAACATTGGAGTGGTGCTTTAAGTATATTGAACACACAAATTAATTCTGTAATTAATGCAATGACTATTTGCCAAACCTTACATATGTGACTCCAGGAGAAAATGGAGAGGACTGGGTGGAAATTTATTAACGATGATGTTTTATAGGCCAGTCTAAACCCCTTGGAATCACAGCCAATTTTTGTATTTATGACAAACCATTTTTTTTCACTTTTTTATTTTGGCTTTCCAGGAACCATGACTTTTTCATATAAGCGTTTGTTTTTTTTCAGAATTAGTCATATTTGTCAGTGGCATCATTTTGATGGACATATTCCCTATGGGAAGGAATATAAACAAAACGACAATTCTGCCACTGTTTTTTCTTTGCATTTTACATTTTACGCTATTTACTATTATAATGAATTGTTAACTTTATTCTATTGGTCAGCACGATTATGATAATACCAAATTTGTAAGGTTCACATTTTTTTATTACTTTTGCACAATTAATAAACTTTGAAAAAAATCATTACAGTGATAATGACATTATACATGTTTTAAGTTTAACTTTTGCACAGAAATAACTTTACAAAAAAATATATTTTTTTGGTTGTTATATTGTAAGAGAGCTAGTCTTTTTATTTTCCTGTTTAAAAAAGCTGTCTGAAGACTTGTTTTTTTGCATAATGAACTGTAGTTATTGGTACCATTCTGGGATACATATGACAGTTTGTTCACTTTTTGTTTAAAGGGGTATTCCCATCTCCATGATCCTATCCCAATATGTAGCAGGTATAATAATAGTAATATTAGCAAATACCTCCAATAAGAAATGTAGTATAGTTTTTCTGATTTGCTATGTCTCTTTTCTCATGTCATTGCAGGACCTTAGGTATCCAGGTGTATTTTTTTGCTGGGGATTTGTTTAATTTTTATTATTTAAACTGTTTTTTTATATTTAATTTTACATTTAAAAAATATTTTTTTTGTTTACAATATATATTAGGCCATGGCCCCACTATCAGTATTCGGTCAGTATTTTTTCTCAGGAGTGGGAGCCAAAACCAGGAGTGGGTGATAAATGCAGAATTGGTGACTTGTTTCTATTATACCTTTTCTCTGATTGTTCCTCACCTGGTTTTGGCTCCCACTCCTGAGAAAAAATACTGACCGAATACTGACCAAATAGTGATAGTGGGGCCGTGGCCTTAGTCCCACAAGGGGACTTGAATCAGGGTTTCTGACTATATTTTTTAATTTTTCTGGACAGCTTATCAAAAAATCAGACAGCCAACACTTTTTATTGACGCATTGAAAATCCATAATAAATCACTAAGAATATAAGTGATACATGTCAATAGCTCATAAATCTGATATGAAGACATCAGTATCATTCATTGTACACTGTAAAATGATGACAATTACAGTCATAATAATCTGTATAAGTTTCTTCAGCTTGAAAAAAATCATGGACGCATCAATCTTTTTTAGAACGGGAAAAAAATGCCCTATTTTTATTGACTGCTCAGGAATTTCAGGACAACCCTGCCTTGAACATGCTCTCCCTTGACCCTTTAATAATACACTGTACATCTTATGTGCTATAGTGCATTATCTAACCTCTTAGTTTTTGACTGACAGTTAACCTATCAGATCCCGCCTTCGGCACCTTTCATTGCTTAGTTGCTATAACTGACACAATTCATGGTCAGAGGTCGAGCTGTTTTGGAAAAAAAAACATATGTTTTTCTCATCCTATACAGCCCCCTTAAATGGAATCTGTCAGCAGGTTTTTGCTATGTAATCTGAAGACAGCATGAGGTAGGAGTTAAAACACAGATTTCAACAATGACTCTCTTATCAAGCTCTGTGGTTTTGTTTGCATAAAATGATTGTTTAGGCACCAGGAGCTTATTATTGCTGGGACACAGCAGCCTGTTCCTCCTTATATGACTCCGTCCCCTCCTGTGATAAGCAGCTCACTGTCTATGCACATTGTATATGGAGAGCCTGGTGGGGGCAGCATCCTCAGCTCTGTTGTATTGCTAAATCTAAAAGATCTGATTGTGTCTAAGTGATACATCATTGGATTCATCTTCTCTTTGCCTACATCAGGCTGCTCTCAGATGAGGTAGCAAAAACCTGCTGACAGATTCCCTACAACTGTGAAGGTATACATATTAAAATTAGCTTGCAGAAAAATAAAACTTTTATTTGTAAGAACTTTGTGAAAGTTTATTATATCACAGTGATAACACAAATAACATCTTTCAAGATTGAACAAGTCATTTCGATGATATAAGAGTACTGAACTGCAGGAGCAGACAGCTTTTGCAACACCTATTATGAGAGGTTTCGAACTGATCTCGCTTTTCATTTTTAATGATTTCACAAAAGACATTTCTGTACCTGAACATTTCACCAGTCGCAATTATCCGTAGACCAGACACAGAAAAATTCTACAATATTTTTGAGCTTATTAACACAACAGTTAAAGGAAATCTTTTACCTACAGTTGTACATAAACTACCGAAGTTATTTTCGTTACTTTATTTGACTTTCTAGTCCTGCGTGTACGATGTCCTGAAGTTGTAAGACGTTTGCATAATCATGAGTGCAATTAAAACAAATCTATTGTACTGCAAAAAAACTGCCTGCTACTTTAATACATGTAGCATGATGGTGTCACCCACCCGAGACACTCATTCTCACATATGACACCTTCAGACATATACGTTCAGGTTTATATTATTTTCCAAACAGTGAGTGTTACTACAGTTAGTTCTATTGTAATACAGGGACATAGCTCTAGGGGGTGCAGGTTCTGTGTTGGGGTCCATATGGGGGTTACTCTTCTGGATATATGATAGGTAAATCTTGCTAAAAAGTAACAATCACTTACCCTGCTGATACTGTACTTATAATTAATGTCATCCCTTTGCCACTCTTGTGCTCTGCTCAAAATGGACGATAGAGTGCAATATACCGTACTCATGGACTTCTGTTAGAAAGTGTAGTAGTCATGCTCTGCCATCGGTGCAGAGGTCATTATTCAGAGAGGGACGGAGGTGAATGTGACCATCACCTATCATGAATGATGGATCCTGGATAAATAGATATTAGCTGTCATTATCCTCCTGTAATTATAGTGAGATAACTAATGACATGATCTCTATAAAACAAAAAGTATCGGCCTAATATTAAGTTTAGTGATGGAGTTTAAAATTGGAAGATTTTCTTTTAAATATGGTGATAAGGAAGTTTAAAGAAAAAATTGTCATTTTTCACATTGAACTTGATTTAAATAATTGGTCATTATTTGAAGACACGTTCCTTTTACTAATGATCATAAACTATTTTAGAGCATGGATGTCCGTATAATAGAGCACACAATGCGGATGCAATAGGGCCATGGAGAGAGGACATATAGAGTGCAATATCACCAGGCACCACTCTCTCTCTCTCTTATCCGCTCAGACGATTACGACTCTTGGTCATTCTATCGATGAACGCTTGCCAGTCAATTCTATTCCGCATTGCTTCTTTCAGTTCACCAGTGGTCATTCCCATGTCACTCTTGATGGTGTAGATCCAGTTCTCCTCTTCTTCTTTTGACGTCTTTTCAAAACGACTGACTCTGCATAATGTGGCACCACTACCCTAAGTAAAAACACCAGCATCACATTATTGGGACATACAGACTCAGACTGGCCCACAGAGGAATAGGTGAATCCCCTGGTGGGCCCCTGTGCAGGCTTGGGTCCCTCATCTCCCTATATGAGCAGTAGTGAGCACAATATACTTGATTCACTATGAACAAAGGCAGCATTTTATTTTTATTTTATTCATTTTACTCACTTATATAGCGCCATTAATTCCACAGCGCTTTACATACATTATCGGTACTGTCCCCATCGGGGCTCACAATCTACATTCCCTATCAGTATGTCTTTGGAGTGTGGGAGGAAACCAGAGAACCTGGAGGAAAATCACACAAACACGGGGAGAACATACAAACTCCTTGCAGATGTTGTCATTGGTGGGATTTGAACTGAAGACCCCAGCGTTGCAAGGCTATAGTGTTAACCACTGAGCCACCGTGCTGCTCATCAATCACTTATCAACGTACTTAGTTCATTATTATGTAGAAGCAGAAGTTAATTTGTGAATGAGGGTAATGTAATATTAGTATATGGTAGAACACTTGGCCCCCAAAGTCAATCCTACTGGTGGGCCCATGGCGCCCCAGTCGACACTGCTTATATATATGCATATAGTACAAATATGTAGTGCATTTTGCACTTTTAATCTAGTTCAGATATCAAATAACAGCAAAAGCAATCAAAGTAAATCTGACATTTTATTGATTTTCCCTGGTATACTGACAGATATAATGTACAAGCAATATGATAATAAAAGACACCAGAGTTAATACCTCCCGATATATTATTATCATGATTGCAGCCTGTTGTTCATGAAGTAATTGCACATTATCAAGCCCAGGGAGGTGAGACACATCGATGTGCACTTAATGCAGTGATTAGCTATTGGGCTGCACTTCTTGAAGCGGCAAGAATAATCTAGCAGGTCTCATTACTGAGCGATCTTTCTCACATATACACATGGGCTGGAGACTAATCACTAGAAATGAGAGGCTGTGAAGTGTGTTTACTGTTTCCACTTTGGGTATTTCTTCCTGTTGTGATCTATTCTTCTATTTCACATCTTGCTTCAACCAGCAATGCATGTTTCAACAGAAATTGATTTACAAGCACAGAATAATAGAGGCCGGAATATCAAGATGAGATCTCAATTACTTACTAAGACATCACATAAGACTCCGTATGTGTAATCCTATCAGTACAGATTTGTGTTTTGTATAAGAGTGTGGTAATTACCAAATCTAGAACAAAGGATTTTTGTAAATATTTTTGGATGCATTTCGGTACTTGCTATAGACAGTTTGTAGACCTTCTATGTCTAATTGATTTATTGTCAGTAATTACAAATTATTACATTTAATATATATATTATTAGAAAATTATGATTATCAAAAGCATTATTTTATTATATTACCTTTTGTGTATTTGTAGTCTTGAGAGTCTTCTGATTAAGGGTATGTGTACGCTGAGTCTTTTTCAGTCGGATTCCTCCGTAAAAGCTCCCCAGAATATGACTAAAGAGCACAGCACTATCAAAACGACACTGCTGTGCACATGTTCCATCTTATGTCCCTTCTTTTAACTGCTTCATGGTACGGAAACCCTGAAGCTGTTAAAATATGTGATATGCTCATTCTTTGGATGTCTTTTTCTAGAAAGCTGCCTGTTCTCTATACTCACCAGTATAGAATGAAAGCTGCAAGCGGAGAAGGTGCCGCAAAAACGACGCCACCTCCGGAAAATTCCTCCCCCATTTTCCTAAAGCAACTTTGCCTGGGAAAACGCAGCAGTCAAAACTGAAAAGTTTTGTAATGGAAACTACTTTAGGAAACAATCTTTTTGGATACGTGCACATGGAGTCTTTTTGCTCAGTTTTCTTTGCAGAAACTGAGTAGAAACTCCACGTTTTGAGGAATTTTGAGAAATGAAGGAGGATTTGGGGAGTTTCTACTCAGTTTCTGCTCCAAAAATTCCTTCAAAAACTCAGTATGTACGTGGCTTAATGGGATCTTCTTTTATTTTTGCATGAAGATTATCGATAGTGGGATCTAATAGAGACTGCAAAAGGGATAATTACATGGGGACCTCCACCTCCCAAGTTTTAAGTTTTTCAAAAACTATGAGTTTTTAAAGTGGCAACCACTTCAAGAAACACTCCTTTGCTTGAGAATTTTTGGTGTTTTTCTGTCCTGAAGATCTAGAATCATAGAATCATAGAATGGTAGAGTTGGAAGGGACCTCCTGGGTCATCTGGTCCAACCCCCTGCTCAAAGCAGGATTCACTAGATCATCTCAGACAGATGTCTGTCCAGCCTCTGTTTGAAGACGTCCATTGAAGGGGAACTCACCACCTCTCGCGGCAGCCTGTTCCACTTATTAATCACCCTAACTGTCAAAAATTTTTTTCTAATATCTAATCTGTGTCTCCTCCCATTTAGTTTCATCCCATTGCTTCTAGTCTTTCCTTGTGCAAATGAGAATAAAGATGATCCTTCTACAATGTGACAGCCCTTGACATATTTGTAGACAGCTATTAAGTCTCCTCTCAGTCTTCTTTTTTGCAAGCTAAACATTCCCAAATCCTGCAACCGTTCCTCATAGGACATGGTTTGCAGACCAGTCACCATTCTGGTCGCTCTTCTCTGAACTTGCTCCAGTTTGTCGATGTCTTTTTTAAAATGTGGTGCCCAAAACTGTACACAGTATTCCAGATGAGGTCTGACCAAAGAGGAGTAAAGACCGATAATGACTTCACGTGATCTAGACTGTATGCTTCTGTTAATACATCCCAGAATTGTATTTGCCTTTTTTGCTGCTGCATCACACTGTTGACTCATGTTCAGTCTATGATCTATTAGTATACCTAAGTCTTTTTCACATGTACTGTTGCTTAGCTCTATTCCTCCCATTCTGTATATGCTTTTTTCATTTTTATTGCCCAGATCTAAATTTTTTTTTTCCCCTGGAGTATTTTTTTTGCAGCCTTTTGATCTGTCAGGTTCTAGTTTGGAAAGGATCCCATGAGGATCCGTTTCAAAGAAGTGACATGCACTTTTTTTTTCCCACCAATCATTTTTCAAAATCTCTTCTGAAAAAAACATGCAAAAAATCCTCATATGAACAGGAAAGTGGATTTCTCATAGAAATGAATGGGAATAATTTTCCAAGTCTTTTTTGGGGAAAAAATCCAGTCCAAAAAGATAAACGTAAAAAACCTAGCCTAAGTTTTTCAATAAGATTTTTGGAACAGAGGCTGAGCAGAAGCTCTCCAAATCTTAAAACTTCTCAAAAACTGCCACTCAGTGGCTATGTGCACATTGAGTCTTTTTACTGAGTTTTCAGAGCAGAAACTGAGCAGAAACTCAAAGTTTATGAAGAGTTTTGAGGTTCTTCTCAGTTTTTGGTCCAAAAACCCTTCAAAAACTCTTTGTGCACAAAGCTTAAGGAGATCTGCTTGTAGTCTTGCATAAAGATTGTCTTAGTGGGATCTAATGGAGACTACAAAAGAGACTTTTGCATAAGGGCCGCCACCTCTCAACTTTTAAGGTTTTCAAAAACTATGAGTTTTTAAAGTGGAAACCACTTCAAGAAGCACTTTTTTTTTTATGATAATTTTTGGAGGAGTACTCTATTTCCACGCCACTAACTCCTTGAAAAACACAGTGAGCACATAGCCAGTTTCTCCTTCGACAATTCAGCAGAAAGACTCCGTGTTCATAAAGCCTATAAGTGTTCAAAGGAAAATTTAAATTGGGGATTGCACAAGAAAAAAGTGACCTTTTTATCTTAGAAACATTGCTTTGTTAGTTTGTGGCCTAGCTCTGGTATTGCAGTACTCATTCTGAGGACGAGACATGGGATGGTGTGTAGTTAGAGCATACTGATAGCTGATAGCAGGGGAACAGAGAGGCATTGTTTATATGAAAACTTTTTTTGGTTAGCCATTCATTATATAAGACCATAACTTTAGAGGTGATTCCTCACCTGCTCACGATTTTTGTTTGCCTATAGCTAGGAGCAGGCTTGGACTGACCCACAGGAGAACAGGAAAATCCTCTGATGGGCCCAGGCGGCACTTGGCACTATATACTTGAATCACTATGTACAGACAAAGGCTGCATCTTATTCATTTAACAATCTACCCAGTTCATTGTTATATGAATTTGTGATTGAGGATAACGTCACATTTGCATGTAGCTGAAAAGTGGGGCCCTGGAGTTGGTTACTGGCGGACCCTTGATACCCTAATCTGATACTTGCTAGGGGCACACCACTGTATTCTCTCTCATCTGAGCGATTCAGACCAATTATGCTAATCACACTCTGATCAGAGTTTGACACTGTGATCTGATTTTCTTGGATGATGAGAAGATGGAAAAAAATATCTCCATTCTATCAGTCCATGAAAATTGAACCACACTCTGATGTCATCTGGGTGCGGTCTGATTTTTTCCACTGACTCATTGATTTGCATGGCCGAGTGCGATCAGAATATCCGATGCAAATCGTGCATACTGCGATTTTGTTTTTTGTTTTTTTCTCGGACAGACTCGGTCCGAGGAAAAAAATCAATCGTGTGCACAGCTCTATAGAATAACATTGGTCCGAGTGTGATCTGATGTTTTGTCGGATCGCACTCGAACTGCACAAATTCTTAGAGACGGCAATAACACATCAGGTAATATTTTTGGAAAATCTTGCAATGTTAGGGATTCATTTCATACTCTTTCAGTACTTGAAATAAAGGAGTTTGCAACAGGACCCCAGCAATTCTATAATTATCTATTTTCTTTAACAGGCTTATTTCCTTATGTA
Source organism: Phyllobates terribilis (assembly GCF_046119375.1). Lineage (NCBI taxonomy): Eukaryota > Metazoa > Chordata > Amphibia > Anura > Dendrobatidae > Phyllobates > Phyllobates terribilis. The sequence continues at coordinate 131,880,453 of NW_027362764.1, read as the reverse complement.
TAGTGACTAGCCCAGAGGGAGATGGGGATAACTCGGTACCCGGGCCTTTAGCCTGGCCTTTAGGGATGTCGCGGTGGTCGGCTCCCGGGCCCTTACCCTGGGCCTCTCCTTTAAAAGGGTTGGTGTTTTTTGGTTAAGTTTATAAAAGAGTTTGTGACACCACCTGTGGCTTCTGGTGAGGATCACCAGCGCTGCGCAGTCCACTGAGGCTGGTGATAAGGCAGCTTGATGGTATAGCTCCCCACAGGTGGAGCTGGGCCTCAGGGCAGTATAAGAACGGGGATGCAGGACAAAGAGACTCCGCCGGGCCAGAACAAGAACAGGGACGGACACAATAGTCACTTCAGTACCTTTTACTGATGGAAATTCAGGCACTCCCCGGAGCACTGTAGGGTGAAGGGTGTATGTCTGGATCCTCCCCAATGAGCAGGTTTTGGGCCTCTTGGTTCTGGCTTCTGCGTAGTAAGTTTCTGACCTGCCTGGAGCTAGGCCTAACTTTGTCTCTGTCCTGCGCTGGCTGACCTTGTGGTACGGCCTTCTCTTGGAGTGCACGCTCCCGACCTACGGGGCCTATGTGTCTCCTGGCTCTGGTACGTATCAGCACTTTAGCGATCCTGGGACCTGTAGTTCTCCAGGGATTCCGGTTTATCTTACTGGGTAGTGGAGATCCCGGCAAGCTTCGGACCCGGTGTCTGGTAACTACTTCTTCTTCGGGGTGAGCTAGTTAAGCTCCTCTGACCCCTATGAACTAACTCTCTACTCTTCGCCTTCGGCCTCCTCGGACCCTCAATAGGCTACTCACACTACCGGCAGCTTGCCGCGCTTCACCGATCTTATGGCGCTGGCACACCTAAAGCTCACCTCTCTGAGCAACACTGAGTCTCGATCTGGATAAGCTCCACTGCAGGATAGCAATTGCAGGAGCTGGAACAGGCTTTTGTCCTCTGAGGTAATTCTTCTCAGACTGCACTGGACTCACTGCTAAACCTGTCTCTGACTCACACAGACTCACTGCTGCCTGGCTCCACCTTCCCGTATATATCTCCCTAACGGGCTCCCTTTGGTGGTCTGAGGTGGAAGGTGAAGATGTGTGAATGATTATGGGGGCCTCTTGTGGAGGAATCCTTCAATACACCCTTCTAGGATCTGTGATACCAAGCACAGCTGGGCTTCACATATAGCACGGTGGCTCAGTGGTTAGCACTGCCGCACCAGAGACCTGGGTTCATATCCCATCAAGTACAACATCTGCAAGGAGTTTGTATGTTCTCCCCATGTTTGTGTGAGTTTCCTCTGGGTTCTCCTGTTTCCTCCCACACTCCAAAGACATACTGATAGGGAATGTAGATTGTGAGCCCCAATGGGGACAGTGATGATAATGTATGTAAGGCGCTGTGGAATATGGTGCTGCTATGTAAGCAAATTATGATAATAAATATAGTATTGGAACTACTGTTTCCTGAAATGTATAGAATGAAATATCATGTCTTTGAAAGACAAACTGTAGGCTTTCTTTAGAAAACATTTTCAGTCTTTGGTTGATCTACATTATTTCTAAAATCCCTTTTACGCATTGTGGCATTTTGCCTTCTTCGCTCCCTTTGATAGGAGTGACAGCGCGTAGGTCTCTGAAGAGAGCACTCTGTTTTCTGTTAGCAGCTGAGCGGTTTGCCTGATCTGTCTAGCATGACAGATTGTCTGCAACTTCAACAGATGGAATTGGAGACTCTACTGTGGAATTCATTAGGGGAACCACAGTGCTACTTACTCCAAGGGTCTGAAATTTCAGCAGAACACCAGTTTGTTATTTATTTTAAAAGCGTTAATGTGAGTACAAAATGGGGTGGATTAGGGGAGAAAAATGCAATGAGGTTGCTAAAATAAAAAGATAAAAGATTTTCCTTTGCCGTATTTTTCTGCAAAGTAAATTTAAAGGGGTCTTTTGTTGGTGCAGCTTTCCTCTAAAACTGACAAGAACTTCTGTCCATACAATGGCTGCTGATGGAGGAGCATGTGATCAGACCTGTCCATCAGTCTCCACCAATTGTAAAACACCTCATATGGGAAAGCTGCTTTATTATTGGAATAGGCTGATGGGCTGGTCTGGTCACACTATCAGTCATTTTATGGATATAGGTACTGGTCAGTTAATGAGAAAAGTTTTACTAACAAGAGAAAGTGTCCTTTAAAGGAGTTTTCCACTTTCAGGTAAGTGGATTCAAATAGTCTTAAATACCCAAAATAACTAATAGCAGGTACTCACCTTTACAAGCTCAATTACTCCCCAATGCTACTTAGGTCTCAGTATTTTGGCTGCGGTGGTGACATATCATTGACAGCACGCATCACCGCTGTAGCCAATCACTCAATCGAGCTCAGTAGCTTGTTTCATCTGCCTGGGCACAGCCGCTGAACTCAGTGATTGACTACAGCAGTGATGCGCGCTGTTGATGTGACTTCACCACTGCAGCCAAAACACTGAGATAAGAGCAGCGGCAGGGAGCTGGTGATGGAGCTGGAGAGGGTGACTACCTGCTATATGTATTATTTTAGGGATTATAGAGCATTTGGAGTGCACATTCATGAAAGTGGAGAACAACTTTAAGGCCATATTTACATGTCAGTTTTTCTGCTCATCAGCATGCTGAATCCAATGGTCACAGGTTTACCGCAACAGAGAGGGGCCAGAAGACCATGGTGTCTGATTTCACATACTCGTGCACTGATCAGAAGCACTTCACCTTCATATTAAACGGTGCAGCTTTCAGTTAGCAGTGCAGGGGTTAATCTGTTCAGCTTGGAATCTCTGAAGCTTCCCAGCTTGGATGATCTCAGCTATTCACTATTGGCCAGTCTCCTCTCCTATATATACTCACTTCTGGCAATCTGGATTGCCAGTGTTAAATCTTGTACTACCTGGTGAGGAGTGAAGGAGTCGGTTGTTGGCATAGGCTTTTGAAGTGTTTATCTTTGACTCTTGTTAGGTGTTTCGGTTGTGTGCAAATCCTCATCCTCTCCTATTTAGTTTCCCTTCCTTTTCTCCCTGGTGTTCCTCTCTGTTGTCTGTGAGTGCATATTTGTATGATTGGTATTTTAATTTATCCCTGTACGTCCTTTCTTGTTTGGCTGGTTTGTGTATATACATACACTATTCCTCCCCACTTCCCTGGTGGGGGAGGGGGACAGATATAGGGCTGATTCAGGAGTTCAGCAAGGTACGTGGCCCCAGCATCTTCTCAATCAGAAGTAATCTGGGGAGCAGGGATAGCTAGGGTGCCCTTAGTGTAAGGGACAGGGAAGGAGCCCCTGGCCCCGGGGAATCTGACCACAGAACCGTGACACCAATGTTTTTGGTCTCTACATCAATTTTTACCATCCTTGTGTCATCCATTTTTCTTGTGCACAAAAAAAATTAACTGATGGAGGTATTTCAAACCTTCTCTAGCAGCCAGTCAGTGAAAATTGAAAAGCGCACTGATGAAACTTGGATGGCATCAATGTGCTGTCCATTTTATTTCATTGACCTATTCAGTATAACGGGAAAGTTTGGTTCACAAGTTGGGTCAAAGTAGGACAAGTGTTCTTTTTTTTAAAAAAAAAAATTGTACATATAGTGTATTTAAGACTCTTTCTACCTAATGCCCTAATAAAGAGATGTTAAAAAATGTGACTTCAAAATTGAAGAGTTGAATTGATCAAATCCATAATTTTGAATGGACACTATTTGTTCCATGCCCCTATAACTTTTTACATCTGATCCAAGTTACCTAGTTTTCAATACATTTTTATCCATTGAAAGAGTACCCGTCACCGCCCCTGACATGTTTTTTTATTAGTAAATAACTGTATTCTCCATAAAATAATAATTCTGATGCATCATTTTCATAGAACTCAATGTTGTTCTATTACTCTGTTCCTCTTCCTGGAAAAGTATGAATACTTTGATGGTTAGATAGCATCTTTCGTCAAATGGACGTATACTTCTAGTCTGACACTGTCCAATCAGCTCTGACAATGTCTGACTGCATAAAGACACACCCTTTTGACAAGAAGAATGGCCGTGTCCAGTTGTCAGTTTATTCATATATTTTGAGTTGGCATAAAAATAGAAACAAGTTATAAAAAAGTTGCCCTGAACCGGTTTTTCAAAACCAAACAGAACTGACAAATATTCAAAAAAATGTAATGAAAATCTTCCCCCCAAAATATGTGTACTCTGTCCAGTCAAAAGTAAAATTGACTATACTATATACTAAAACAAACCAAATTCAAGGTATTAATACCCATATTTTTCTAAGCCAGTAAACAATATTGGGATAGTGGGAGACTTAAAAGGAGTGGTCTGAAGTCCAAAATAATTTTCAACCTAAATCCTTATCTATTTAGTGCCATAAGTTAAACTATTTTCTACTATACTTGAATTAAAAACTCCCTGTCCTTCACTAACTACAGTATCTAACTGCTTTTGTTTTTCAATTTTTTTTATTATGCATCATTTGAGAATCCTAGTGCATGCTGTTAGTGAGCAGTGTCCGAATACCTGGCATGTAAAGACCAGCACCACCCCCGCAAGTGACGTCACTGGTCTCTGTACGCCGGGTATTCTGATTCTGACAACGTGCTCTGTTGCCGGCTTGTTACTACTGATTATTAAGGCAGATTAGGCAATTATTATAATTGACATTATTTTTTCCACTGTAATGGAAAAGTGAAGTTGTTATTTTTATCAAGACCGCAAAAAAACGAACATACCGCTTAGATTCTAATTTAATTAATAAAGAATATTTCGGAATTCGGTGAATCCAGCGAATTTTAACAATTTGTGATTTGATTTTGTCTCTGGCACCATTTTACACATTATGGAGGATTGCATCAGCCAGAAAGGATCATATGGCATATGGCATGGACAGTGAGTTTCCCCATAATGCCTTGCAGCCATCACATCACAATATAAAGCACAGCCATTCAGTAGGGACTATCACAGCCTGTATAAAATCAGAAGCAGGAAATGCAGCAGACATTTTGTGATGAATCTGGATAGTGAGAGGACGTCACAGCTCACAGTTTAGCTGTAAAGATAGGTAGAGAAAGCCATAAAACAGTGAATAAAAATTACAGATAGTGTGTGACAGCACTACAGCGAAGAAAGGTTATCATCTGTTTTCTTCTAACATTATATGTTGAAGTGACTTTGACATTACTGAGGCTAAGATTGCATTAATCCCTTCCCAAATGGGCAATTGCCCATTTTGCGCTTTTGCTTTTTCCTTCCTTCATTCAATGTTTTACTTTATTTTGCAGTCCCCTTAGGATTGAAAATAACAATCTCCTATAAACGTCAGCCACAGGCTGATCTTCATAAGCGCACCAACATGGAAGATATAAAGGCCTTCAGCAGACACCCACCTGCCATAGCAGCCCATTGGCACCCTGCGGTCGCATTGCGGAGAGGCTGATGGGCACATGAAACATCAAGCATCTTTTTGCTAAATGACATATTTAGCAACCTTTTCTCCTATCTTAAGGGAGAAAAAAGAATAGAAAAATGACTGCTACAAAAAGCATAAAGAAATCAAAGAACAGCTACAAGTGAAATACAACATCTGCCCCAACCTTAGTCCTTAGGGTTTTCCTATCAATATATAATTGTTGGTTGTCTGGTTAAGCCCACGACCTCCTGATCCTCTCTTTTATAACCAGTATTTTGTTTGATCGTGTAGTTGTGTACGGTCCAGCTCTATACCTTTCCTCATAGAGAGTATCCTTTTCCTTGTCCTGGCAGGACATGATGCTTGGTGTTGATGCAGCAATTAGGCCATTTGCTTATCATTTCACTCTTTGTACCTAAAATGTATAATTATGTAAAAATCAATAGACAAATGCTTTGCAAAAAAAAGCATTCTGTATAAATCCTCACAATGCACAAAGTCCAGTACTTGCCGCATAAAACACTTACTTTGTAACTGGTCTTAAAACACAGCTTCAATGGGAATTGCAAAATAAAGATAAGGCTTATCCTTAATCGTTCCTTACACAACACTATAAATTGTCAGCACTGGCTGTGTCTTTTATAGCTGAACATGTTACCATCTGCCACCTAGGATAAGGTATAACAGTTCATTGAATGGTCTCTGAAGACCACTCGCCTCACTCAATTCATTTCTTGGAAAACAAGGCCTGTTGAGTTTCGACAGCGACAATTTGTCTGCCACCCAATAACTAAATGTGGACTTTTAGGTCTGTTGCCTTTTATCCCAGAAATTGGTGAAGCTCCACTGCCCAAATTGAAGCTAAGATAAATCAAAATATGGAGTTTTATTTGACCAGTCATCTTTAATTTATGTCAATAGTTTCTTGATTTTCACGTTCCTTGTGAATGCACTCTTAGACATTACTATGTTACTTTCTATTTGTATGCTTTTATAATGTATACCTCCACCCCATCTAATTTATTATATGCTTAGGTGCATACATAAAATAATATGCAAGAGAAGAAAGTACATTGCCTCAGGTCTCAAAGAAGGCACATTTCCCCATGCACTTAGCTTAATTTTTCAAATAACCACATCTAATATAATTATATATACCAAAGAATCTAAACCTAAATGTACTCTGACACTGCAATAATATTGTCACAATCTGTAGACATGTCATGCTCTTAAGAACCTTAATTATTTGCATCTGTTCACGCATAGTAAGCAAAAAGTTGCCTTTTTCAGAAATAGTGACGCATATCAATGAGCTGTGTCCAGTTTTGGACCTTAGTTTAGTTAACGTGAATGTCAGCTGCTTTATGCTATATAATCTGATAGTACCATAACACAGGGCAAGAAAACCTGATTCCAGGGATGTGTCACTTACTGGGCTGCTTGGTGTTGTTTTCATAGAATGACTGTTTTCTCTGAAGGAGATGTAGCGAAGCTAAGAGTTAAACTGTATATAATTTGTTAATGGGAAAACCCCTTTAAGTCAGATAGACAGGGTGGACAGCAGTGTAAGCAGCTTCTTCTTACCTCAGCACCAATGGTATCCACAGTATGAGATCAGTAAGACATGGTGGACAGCAGTGTGAGCAGCCTCTTCTTCTCTTAGTACCCCTGATATTTCTAGTATTAGATCAAAGAGACATTGTGGACAGCAGTATGAGCAGCTTCTTCTTACCTCAGCACCTCTGGTATCTACAGTATTAGATCAGAATATCCACTGGGAGCCCATCTTCCTACACATAAGAGGGGGGAGAGGAGTTTCCTAATGTACATGATCACTTATTAGCATTCTAGGACAGTTTTTATCATTGTTACAAGACAATGGCCATTTTGCTAATTAAAGATACCTTGAATCTATTTATAATTATATTTCCTTTAGTTATGTTTTATATTTTCAAATAACCTCATTAAGGTTAGTATGGTTGAGCTGCAATAACACACACAACCTGTGAACAGCTGTGGCACTGTTTTAAAAAGAAAATGGCAAGTATGGCTAAAACAATTCACCATTGAAAGTAAAGTTTTGCCTACCGTTATGTTAAAAGCTTCTGTAATATTTATTTTTCACACTCAGTATGTTACAATGATGTATTAATAGGCCATATTGGGTGGAACAAATCAAATGGACTAAGAAAAAAAAAGACACACACACACACACACACATATATATATATATATATATATATATATATATATATATATGTATATATATATATATATATATATATATATATATATATATATATATATATATATATATATATATATTATATATATTGATCAGACCCCACTGATCAATAAGTTATCACCTATCCTGTGGATAAATATCTATATATATATCCAGAAATGATGGAAGCAGCACTCCAATTCAGTGAAAAAAGTTGATTTTAATGGCCCATATGGTGACGTTTCGGTCTACAGTGGAGACCTTTCACATATTTCAATTCTATGGATGCAGCCAGCAATGAAAGCCATGGATGTTTTTACCATGGCTGTCAAGGCTATGTCAACTTACATAAATTAAGTACAAAGAAACACAATTGCACTAGTGACATATACAGTTACTCCTTGTGTTACATACCAACCTCCGTTCCACTATCTTTATCCTCTATGTAAACATGAAAGTTTTAATAAAAACAAAAAATCATGAAGTCCAACCTATAACCTTACAGGAAAGAAAATCCCAAATGAAGCAGATCCCATATGAGGCAAACTGGGAAATATTTCACCATATTAGGGAAAAATAATCTTCCCTTGATCAGAATAAATCCCTAAAGCAATGTCCCATAACCAGAATCTAGTAGTCATAATCTATATTTTTTTTTAAAGAAACCTGAACCTGTTGAATGAATTGACCATCGCAATAATATGGGCCAGAGAGTTTCATAATTTCACTCCTCTTACGGAAAAGAATCTCCATTAATAATGTTGGTAAAACTTTCTTACCATAAAGGAAGTTATTTCCAATCCCTGGGAAAGGAGATAACTTCCCGACTGCTAGGGGTCCTATCCCTGTTGCCTCACGGGATCCTGACAACTGGGACTCTGAAGAACCACATGTGGATGGAGCTGCGGTCGATAATGCGCACTGCCACTCCATTCATTCTTAAAGGGACTGTCGGAGACAGCCGAACGCTGGCTTGTTTTTGGCACTTGGCTGGTTTTTGGCACTCCCATAAGAATGAATGGAGCTGCAGTGCACATGATCAATTTCCGTTGAATTCACTCTTCAGAGCCCTGGTTCTCTGGGGGTACCAGCAATCGGATCCCCAGTGATCAGTAAATTATCCCCTGTCTTTTCAATAGATACATAATAAATACAGGATTAAAGGGAGCTTGTCACCTGGTTTTCCCAATATAAGCTAAGGCCACCACTTTTACCACCTCTTTACAGTAGTTTAGCAACCTGCATAAAAGCCCCCAACTCACCTTCATATCCTAAAAAATACCTTTTATAATCCGTAACCCAAGCTGATGGGCGTCTCTGCTCTTGATTAGCGCCTCCTCTCTCCCCACAATCAATGTCTTCCAGCCCTGCTTCATGTGGCTGACATGTCCTACGTCATTCCGACAGCGTCCTTAATCTCGCTCCTGCGCTGGCATACTCTTCCCTGCTGAGGGCAGAGCAAAGTACTGTAATGCGCATGCACTGGGAGATGACAAAAAAGTGCAGATGCCCCGGATGTAAGGCTGGTGCCTCAGCATTATGTTACTTTGAGCTGCCCTGAGCAGGGCAGAGCGAAGTACCCCTGCGCAGGAGCGAGATTGGGGGTGTTGTGTGAATGACATAGGATGCATTATCCACATGAATCAGGACAGGAGGATGTCGAATAGAAGAGGTGCCAGATACACCCATAGGACCGGACTGCGTAGTGGGGGGGGGGTTGTAAAATTTATTTTTTGGCATATACTGAAGGGGTTGGGGGCTTTTATGCAGGTTGCTAGTAATACTGTAAAAGAGGCGGCAAAGGTGGTGGCCTTAGTTTATATTGAGAAAACCCGGTGACAGGTTCCCTTTAATAAACAATTAGTACTGTCCATACATATGTTTGTACATTGTCATTAGATCACTCTTAAGTAGTCTTTGTTTTATATTAAACAACCATGAGTTTGATTACTTGTCTTGGTACTGCATTGTGCCCAAACTTGTGATTTCTATATAAGAAAACCATGTTTTTGTGAGAAGCTATACCTTTTTTGATGCATCCCATTTTTTTATTTGCCTTGGCAGTAGCTACCTGGCACTAGTCATTAAGTCAAGTTGAATTTACTGTCCTCCCATAGAAACAAGTCTGTTTCAGTGGCAATTGTACCTAGAATTGTACTGTGTAGTGCATAATTGTATGTATCATTAGAGCATTGAATATTTACACTTGTGGATCTGTAATCATTTATATGTCTATAATATTCCAACGAATTAGTTTGGCTATAATTGTAATATTTTGAGTCCAGTGAAAACAAGAATTAAATGTTATCCCTTTTATCTTTTGATCTGCGGAATAGTAATGTTTCCAGCACATCCTGCTTTGGTACATTATGTAGAGAGCGCGTACTCTACTTGACATTTGACATCTATTCATGGACTTCACCCACGTGTGACGCTTGCCTCAGATACTGGAGCACTATAGTTGATTAGTAGGCTAGAAGAAAAACAGATTGTGTACACGGTGATCTGTGCCTAAATAGAGAGAGGAGCATGGCCGGAATAGTCTTTGCTTCCATTATCTTTCCCGTGCTGACTGCTGACCTGCCTTTGTCAGAAAATTCCTATGCTGTGATGATAAAGTTCTGGGCTGTGTAACACACTGATAGCTGGTGATCCTGTCAACATAGTAACACTCCAGAGCACCAAAACAGCATGGTAACCCATGTGATACTGGAGCGAGCAGTATAAAATTCTGTGGTTCAGCAAAAATGTAAAAAATCGATGCTGGCTGGGATTCTTCATGATTCAAAGTTGAGTACACGGGCAGCACGGTGGCTCACTGGTTAACCCTGTTGCCTTGCATCGCTGGGGTTCTGGGTTCAAATCCCACCAAGGACAACATCTGCAAGGAGCTTGTATGTTCTCCCCGTGTTTGTGTGGGTTTCCTCCAGGTTCTCTGATTTCCTCCCACACTCCAAAGACATACTGATAGGGAATGTAGATTGTAAGTCCCAATGGGGACAGCAATGATAATGTCTGTGAAGCGCTGTGGAATTAATGGCACTATATAAATGAGTAAAATAATAATAATATATATACTAATTGTCCATTCACTACTAACAGGTAGTAAAGATATGTATCCCAGACAAAGGGTACAATTTATAACCCTAGCAGTATGTGGTGATGCTGACATTTGTAAAGTTCTATGGAATTAAAGGTGCTATATAAGTGAAATAGTATGGAGCTCTACAGATAAAAAGCTTCATATGACTTCCATGAGGTACTACCACATCAGAAGACACTGGAGTAGCACATCTATAACCCATGACCAATGTCTGTCTTAGAAGCAGCTGATCAAATGGTTGCTTCAAATTCTCAGTGTCTGCACATTTTTCATCTTTTGGTGGTTGGCATATCTGGGATGTGACACTAATGTGAAGTCACCTGCTCTAAGCCATCTGGGCTGAATTTTCATAAATCATAAGGGTTCCTAAATTATTATCCATTAGATTAGTGGAAATCATGCGCTCTAGTCTCAGGGCTGGATAAAGTGCAAAACAAGTCTCAAGCATGGCTACAGACAGGCCACACTGGGTTGGCCGAATAGTGCCTGTTTCTGCTCTCTGAATCTACTTTATCTGGAATTAAAGGACTGTTTTTTCGCTACAAGTGTCAATTTGGTGCAGTGCCCACTAAATATCTGCAAAAGATGCTCACTAGGAAAAACACTGGGATTTCTCGGCCAATCAGTAGGGATTTACATAACACCAGAAACAAGAAATACTTTGTAGAATCTATCATTTCTGCCTGATGTATTTACATAAAAAATGTGGGTGGATTTGCCTCTTATTCAGTAAAGACATTTCCTTATTTTCAAGCTTATCAAGTAGAGATGAGCGGTGTTCGACTAGAACTGTTCGCCAATCTCAAATTCGAGCTGTTTTGGGTGGTGTTCGAGTTGTTTGACGAACCCGAACGATTTGCAAAAAATTCGGCTGTTCGAGGTTATGTTCGATAACTGTTCGTGCACCAAAAGCGTGTCCTGCATGTCTGGTGCTATTTAGAGCACCAATCATGCAGGGATTGTCTGCCACTCACTGTAATGCCACAGCCATGGTGGTTGTGGCATTACAGTGATTGCCCAAATCGATGGTAACAGTGCCAACAATGAAACATGAAAAGCCGGCAATTCAGCAGCGGCATACACCGGTACCCGACAATTTAGAACCGAAAGAATAGAGCTTCACACATAGATTAGATAGATATAAACATGTCAGCCACATATATACGAAGTACAGTGAAAGTGCTGCTTACTGTACTTGTCATTTAGCGTAAAGGATTTATCAAAAAAAATAATAGTGTTTTCATGCACCGTCTCTTTAAAAAAGCCGGCCGGCAATTCAGCAGCGGTACCCGACAATTTATAACAGACAGAATAGAGCTTCACACATAGATTAGATAGATAGAAACATGTCAGTCACATATATATGAAGTACAGTGACAGTGTTGGTTACTGTACTTGTCATTTAGTGTAAAGGATTTATTAAAAAAAATAATAGTGTTTTCATGCACCGTCTCTTTAAGAAAGCCGGCCGGCAATTCAGCATCTGTACCCGACAATTTATAACAGACAGAATAGAGCTTCACACATAGATTAGATATATTGAAACATGTCAGTCACATATATATGAAGTACAGTGATAGTGTTGGTTACTGTACTTGTCATTTAGTATTAAAATAAAGGATTTATTATTAAAAAAATTGGCGTGGGGTTCCCCTTAATTTTAGTCTCTAGCGGAGGTTAAGCAGACAGCTGGGGCAGATGTTTGAAGCCTGGGAAGGGGGTAATACCCACGGAGCTTCCCAGGCTACTAATATCAGCCCCCAGCTGAATACATAGCCTTTACTAGCTATTAAAATGGGGGACCCCCCCAAAAAAATGACGTGGGGTCCCCCCTAATTTAATAGCTAGCAAAGGCTAGGCAGACAGCTGGGGGCTGATATTAATAGCCCAGGAAGGGAGCCATGAATATTGGCCCCCTCCCAGGCTAGAAACACCAGCCGTCAGCCGCCCCAGAAATGGCGCATTCATAGGATGCGCCAATTCTGGCACTTAGCCTCGCTCTTCCATGCTGCCCTGTAGCGGTGGCAGGGGGTAATAGGGCTGGGGTTGATGTCAGCTTATAATGCCAGCTGACATCAAGCCCAGGTTAGTAATGGAGAGGCGTCTATAAGACACCCCCATTACTAACCTCATAGTCAAAGTTAAAAAAAACACAAACACCCAGAATAAAGTCCTTTAATTGAAATAAAGACACAATTCTTTATTGTTCTAAATTAAACCATACTTACCGTCACGCCCATTCCAGCTGAAGCCAACGATCTCCTGTAATAAAAATAAAATAATAAAGCAACCTCATCCTTACCTTTCCATGGTTCCCACGACAGCTTCAGCTCTGCTACATCGAGATGACAGGCTGGACCGCAGCAGAACGCTGCCATCCAGCCTGTCATCCCGCAGACACTGAGAAGAGCAGGCTTGCTTGCGCTCCACATTGTCTCTCTGTGACGGCATAAAGATGAGCCGAGGTCATGTCCAATGAACTCGGCTCACCTCATGCACGTCACTTACAGCGTGGGAGAATTCTCACGCTGAAGCGCTGAGTGCAGGAGAATTTTCCCACGCTGTCAGTGAGGTGCATGAGGTGAGCTGAGTTCATTGGACATGAGCTCACCTCATGCACGTCACTGACAGCGTGGGAGAATTCTCCTGCACTCAGCACTTCAGCGTGAGAATTTTCCCACGCTGTCAGTGACGTGCATGAGGTGAGCCGAGTTCATTGGACATGACCTCGGCTCATCTGGATGCCGTCACAGCGAGACACTGAGGAGCGCAAGCATGCCTGCTCTTCTCAGTGTCTGCGGCATGACAGGCTGGATGGCAGCGTTCTGCTGCGGTCCAGCCTGTCATCTCGATGTAGCAGAGCTGAAGCTGTCGTGGGAACCATGGAAAGGTAAGGATGAGGTTGGTTTATTATTTTTCTTTTATTGCAGGAGATCGTTGGCTTCAGCTGGAATGGGCGTGACGGTAAGTATGGTTTAATTTAGAACAATAAAGAATTGTGTGTTTATTTCAATTAAAGGACTTTATTCTGGGTGTTGTGTTTTTTTTAAATACTTTACTAGAAATTCATGGCAGTCATGTCTAATATTGGCGTGACCCCATGAATTTTGGGCTTGGGGCCAGCTGATAATACCAAGTTGGCCCTAACCCCTTTATTACCCAGTGAGCCACCGCACCAGGGCCCTGGATGAGTTGGGTACAGCGCCAGAAGATGGCGCTTCTATGAACGCGCCATTTTCCGGGGTGGCTGCGGACTGCAATTTGCAGCGGGGGGGGCCCAGAAAGCTTGGGCCTCCCTGCGCTGCAGATTCCAGCCCCCAGCTGCCTAGTTGTACCTGGCTGGACACAAAAATAGGGCGAAGCCCCACGTATTTTTTTTTAAATTATTTCATGAAATTCATGAAATAATTAAGAAAAAAAGGCCTTCCCTATATTGTTGTGTCCGGCCAGGTACAAATAGTCAGCTGGTGGTTGGGGGCAGCCCGTTCCTGCCTGCTGTACCTGGCTGGACACAAATATAGTGCGAAGCCCCACTTCAATTTTTTTTAATTATTTCATGAAATTCATGGAATAATTAAGAAAAAAAGGGCTTCTCTATATTGTTGTGTCCGGCCAGGTACAAATAGGCAGCTGGTGGTTGGGGGCAGCCCGTTCCTGCCTGCTGTACCTGGCTGGACACAAATATAGTGCGAAGCCCCACTTCAATTTTTTTAAATTATTTCAGGAAATTCATGAAATAATTTAAAAAAAATTGACGTGGGGCTTCGCACTATATTTGTGTCCAGTCAGGTGCAGAAGGCAGGAACGGGCTGCCCCCAACCACCAGCTGCCTATTTGTACCTGGCCGGACACAACAATATAGGGAAGCCCTTTTTTTCTTAATTATTTCATGAAATAATTTAAAGAAAATTGACGTGGGGCTTCGCCCTGTTTTTGTGCCCAGCCAGGTACAACTAGGCAGCTGGGGGCTGGAATCCGCAGCGCAGGGAGGCCCAAGCTTTCTGGGCCACCCCCGCTGCAAATTGCAGTCCGCAGCCACCCCGGAAAATGGCGCGTTCATAGAAGCGCCATCTTCTGGCGCTGTACCCAACTCATCCAGGGCCCTGATGTGGTGGCTCACTGGGTAATAAAGGGGTTAGGGCCAGCTTGGCATTATCAGCTGGCCCTAAGCCCAAAAATCATGGGGTCACGCCAATTTCTAGTAAAGTATTTAAAAAAAACACAACACCCAGAAAAAAGTCCTTTAATTGAAATAAACACACAATTCTTTATTGTTCTAAATTAAACCATACTTACCGTCACGCCCATTCCAGCTGAAGCCAACGATCTCCTGAAATAAAAGAAAAATAATAAAGCAACATCATCCTTACCTTTCCATGGTTCCCATGACAGCTTCAGCTCTGCTACATCGAGATGACAGGCTGGACCGCAGCAGAACTCTGCCATCCAGCCTGTCATCCCGCAGACACTGAGAAGCGCAGGCTTGCTTGCGCTCCACAGTGTCTCTCTGTGAGGGCATCCAGATGAGCCGAGTTAATGTCCAAAGAACTCGGCTCACCTCATGCACGTCACTGACAGCGTGGGAAAATTCTCCTGCACTCAGCGCTTCAGCGTGGGAGAATTCTCACACTGAAGCGCTGAGTGCAGGAGAATTCTCCCACGCTGTCAGTGACGTGCAGGAGGTGAGCTGAGTTCATTGGACATGAGCTCACCTTATGCACGTCACTGACAGCGTGGGAAAATTCTCCTGCACTCAGCGCTTCAGCGTGGGAGAATTCTCACGCTGAAGCGCTGAGTGCAGGAGAATTCTCCCACGCTGTCAGTGACGTGCAGGAGGTGAGCTGAGTTCATTGGACATGAGCTCACCTCATGCACGTCACTGACAGCGTGGGAGAATTCTCCTGCACTCAGCGCTTCAGCGTGAGAATTTTCCCACGCTGTCAGTGACGTGCATGAGGTGCGCCGAGTTCATTGGACATGAACTCGTCTCATCTTTATGCCGTCACAGCCAGACACTGCAGAGCGCAAGCATGCCTGCGCTTCTCAGTGTCTGCGGGATGACAGGCTGGATGGCAGCGTTCTGCTGCGGTCCAGCCTGTCATCTCGATGTAGCAGAGCTGAAGCTGTCGTGGGAACCATGGAAAGGTAAGGATGATGTTGCTTTATTATTTTTCTTTTATTGCAGGAGATCGTTGGCTTCAGCTGGAATGGGCGTGATGGTAAGTATGGTTTAATTTAGAACAATAAAGGATTGTGTCTTTATTTCAATTAAAGGACTTTATTCTGGGTGTTTGTGTTTTCTTTTAACTTTGACTATGGGGTTAGTAATGGGGGTGTCTTATAGACGCCTCTCCATTACTAACCTGGGCTTGATGTCAGCTGGCATTATAAGCTGACATCAACCCCAGCCCTATTACCCCCTGCCACCGCTACAGGGCAGCGTGGAAGAGCGAGGCTAAGTGCCAGAATTGGCGCATCCTATGAATGCGCCATTTCTGGGGCGGCTGACGGCTGGTGTTTCTAGCCTGGGAGGGGGCCAATATTCATGGCTCCCTTCCTGGGCTATTAATATCAGCCCCCAGCTGTCTGCCTAGCCTTTGCTAGCTATTAAATTAGGGGGGACCCCACGTCATTTTTTTTGGGGGGGTCCCCCATTTTAATAGCTAGTAAAGGCTATGTATTCAGCTGGGGGCTCATATTAGTAGCCTGGGAAGCTCCGTGGGTATTACCCCCTTACCAGGCTTCAAACATCTGCCCCAGCTGTCTGCTTAACCTCCGCTAGAGCCTAAAATTAAGGGGAACCCCACGCCAATTTTTTTTAATAATAAATCCTTTATTTTAATACTAAATGACAAGTACAGTAACCAACACTATCACTGTACTTCATATATATGTGACTGACATGTTTCTATCTATCTAATCTATGTGTGAAGCTCTATTCTGTCTGTTATAAATTGTCGGGTACAGATGCTGAATTGCCGGCCGGCTTTTTTAAAGAGACGGTGCATGAAAACACTATTATTTTTTTTAATAAATCCTTTACACTAAATGACAAGTACAGTAAGCAACATTGTCACTGTACTTCATATATATGTGACTGACATGTTTCTATCTATCTAATCTATGTGTGAAGCTCTATTCTGTCTGTTATAAATTGTCGGGTACAGATGCTGAATTGCCGGCCGGCTTTTTTAAAGAGACGGTGCATGAAAACACTATTATTTTTTTTAATAAATCCTTTACACTAAATGACAAGTACAGTAAGCAACACTGTCACTGTACTTCATATATATGTGACTGACATGTTTCTATCTATCTAATCTATGTGTGATGCTCTATTCCTTCTTGTCTAAATTGTCGGGTACCGGTGTATGCCGCTGCTGAATTGCCGGCCGGCTTTTTTAAAGAAAGCGTCTTCTGAGCAGTTTGTTAGCTTTTGGACACCTTTGAAGGTGTTTTCTATGTGTTTCTATGTGTTTTTGTTTGCCTGCCATTGGTTTTAACGGTGTTCGACGGTGTTCTAAGGTGTTCGACGAACAGTTCGACGAACAGTTCCTCGAACATCCCGGTGTTCGACGAACCGAACCGAACCCGAACACTACGGGGGTGGCTCAACACTATTATCAAGGCTCTCTCTCCTAGGAGAGATGCTAAAATTGTTAAAGGGATTGCCTGATGAAAACAAGTTATCATCACCTATCCACGGGATAAATAGTTACTTATGGATTGGTGGGACCCGCACCAGTCGGCAGAATAAGGCACTCTTATTCCCGTTAGAATGGAGCGTCGATGCGTATATTCAGCCGCTTCTCCTCATTCCCTATGAGGCGCTGTGCTTTACTTTCTCCAGCAGCTTCATAGAGAATAAATGGTTGTCTGACCATGACCACCACTCCATTTTGTAATGGTGATAAAATTTCCCCTTTCTGCCAACTTATTGATCAGACCCCACTGATCAATAAGTTATCAACTATCCTGTGGATAAATGATAACTTTTTTCACAGGAGATTCCTTTCAATGTCAGCTTACTATTATGACCTACTGCATCACTTGGAAATTAGTTGCAAACAACTACTAGTCCTATATTCTACTTGTCGACTTTGGAAGATGTCTACCTTGGAGATCTATTGAACACGTTGACATTTTTTTCATATCCATACCTCCGTTTCTGGTCATGCTCCTCCACACGTTCGTCCCCACCCTCATTAAAGTCAATTTGGGTCCATGGCTTTGACAGTGATCCTATCATCTTGTACAAGAAGCTTCCTGGAAGTATTGCTTTTTGGGAGGTTTTGGCATCACCCAGGAGATTTGCCATCTCTTCCAAGTGCCAATGAGCCTCCTAGATACTGTGGTAGAGTGGGCAATATATATTATATTGGTTCTCACTACCTAACAGTTTAAGAGCTCATGCACATGGCAGAGTAATTTTTACAGAGCTTGTAGAGAAATGCACGAAGACCATATGGTTTCCTGTGCATATGGCATCTGATGGAGAATTGGAAATATGGAAAAAAAGAGGCATTGAAGAGACACATGTAGCTCTGTCACCCTATAAATACTCCATGTGCATGAGCCCTTTGTTCCTTTTATCAATTACTTCCTTTTTTTTACCTTTTCACTGCTGCCGGTCTTTAAGTGCGGATCCCTGCCACCAACACATGCCTTGAATGTTAGCATAGAGATCAGAATGTGTCACTTGAAGACTGTGAAACAGCAGCAAGAATATATTTGGACTTTAGCTTAGCCAAAAAATATTTGTCAAGATATCAGAATGACTAATAAATTATTATTGAGGAGAACTTATGTAAAGTTATCAGTCATGTTCTCTCGGCTCCTCCATTCATCCTGGCTTCAGATGATACAGTGGTGTGAAAAAATGTTTGCCCCCTTCCTGATTTCTTTTTCTTTTGCATGTTTGTCACACTTATATGTTTCAGATCACAAAACAAATTGAAATATTAGACAAAGATAACACAAGTAAACACAAAATGCAATTTTTAAATGAAGGTCTTTATTATTAAGGAAAAAGAAATCCAAACCTACAGGTCCCTGTGTGAAAAGGTGACAAACATGCAAAAGAATAAAAAATCAGCAAGTGGGCAAACACTTATTCACACCAATGTATGTAACCTGATCCTTGGTAAACTTTGAGTCTTTCACATATAAATGCACCAGGATAGTAACATGCTCTTTAATCTCAGTGATCGTGCTATGTGGAGGTTAATAATAATTTAAGTAAGTGCTCATTTGTATCTCCAACATGTATCTGTACAGTGTCACCTATCACACATATTGACATTGCTAAGCAAATATGCTTAGGAAAAGCACATCAGGGCTGCAGTCTGGGTGACTGGAGATTACCTATGGATGGTAACCAGGCAAGTTATGGAAGGGATGGGCCGGCAGATCTGCTGTTTCTTCACCTTGTGTAGGATTAAGGTATTATAGTATCCCCAGAGCATCACTTCTATATTATCACAAGTCAGCCTTGGCTTGGTCATTAGAATCTCAGGTTACATAGCACTTCCAGTTGGACAGAGAAAATTAGCTTTTCTTGAAGGTGCGAGCGTGTGTGTTTCCTCGATACATAGAGTGTTAGTTTCACACAGTTTTCTGTTACATACACAACTATTTTAGTAAAGTTTATTTGGAATATGGTATTATGAGTATTACATTTAGGCTGTGTGCCCATGATGCGTTTTTTAAGCATCTCCGCAGCGGCAAAAACGCTGCAGAAACGCTTAAAAAATTCATGGTACAAGGCCTGCCATGTTCCCCAATGATAATCCGCATGTGCTGTGCACATGCTGCGGAAATTTCCGCTGCGGATTATCATTGCGGAAAAAAAAGCAGCCCTACCAGTTATTTTACGGAAGTGCTGCATTTTCACCACCATTGACTTGCATTGAAACGCATGGATTACACATCACTGCATATGTAGATGCGCATTCCACACGTTTCAGTGTGCGGATGGTACCCAGGTCTGGAGGACAGGAGACTCTCCTCCGGACCCGGGTACCATAGAACCTGTGAAAAGAAGAATACAATAAAAAATAAATATGATACCTACCTTCTGATGGCCCCCGGTGCGCTCGTCCTCCCTTGCCGGCAGATCGCGGTGGACTGAAGGACCTGCGCTGACGTCATAGTCATGTGACAGCAGGTCCTTCAGTGCAGTGTACCTCGATCTACCGGCATCTAGGATGGAGCGAAGCAAGACTGCAGGGGCCATCGGAAGGTAAGTATAGATTTACTAGATGGTGGCCCGATTCTAACGCATCGGGTATTCTAGAATATGTATGCGGGCGACCGGGCGCAATCAGCAGAACGTTGTTTAAATTTGGCGGCAATATCGGTGATTGGTCGCGGGTGGCGGCCGCGACCAATCAGCGAACTGTGTTAGTGAGGACTGGAGAGCTTGTTTAAATTTGGCGATAAAATTGCTGATTAGTCGCGACCGCGACCACTCAGCAAAACGGTGTTTAAATTTGGCGCCAATATCGCTGATTGTTCGCGGCCGGCGGCCGCGACCAATCAGCGAACCGTGTTAGTGAGTACTGGAGAGCGAGTTTAAATTTGGCGGCCAAATTGCTGATTGGACACGGGCGGCGGCCGTGACCAATCAGCAGAGCGGCGTTTAAATTTGCCGCCCATATCGCTGATTGGTCGCGTCCGGCTTCGACTAATCAGTGTCATATTAGCGAGGACCGGGGAGCGGCGCTGCCTGTGCGGGTACTTTCGCTGCGAGCAGCCGGGAGATGAGCGGCTGCTCGCAGCAGAAGCATCCCGACCGGCGGCGCCGCTCCCCGGTCCTCCGTTCACACTTGTCGTCAGGAGATCAGCGGTCCTAGCCGCTGATCTCCTGACGTTAGCCGCATGGAGGTCAGCGGCGGCGCAGGTCGGGGTAGTTTTGCTGCTAGCGCCGCTCATCTCCTGACCTCCGTCCGGCAGATGAGCCGCTAACGGCCGCCATCTTTTTTCTGAAATCCCGCATCGCTGATTGGCCGCGGCCGGACCAATGAGCGACGCGGGATTTCCTGGACAGACAGCGGCCGGACCAATGAGCGACGCTGGATTTCCTGGACAGACAGACAGACAGACAGACAGACAGACGGAATAAGACAATTATATATATAGATTTTTTTTATTTTTAACCATTCTTTACGGTCACACTATATAAATCCGTTTGCATGGATTTATGTAGTGTGACCAAGTTGACAAGCACTTTCCAAGTGATGCTAAAATCACTTGGAAAGCGCTTGTCAACCCGCATGAGGAAATACATGTGAAGAACGCTTCACATCAGCAAGTCCCTGGCAGGAAAAACGCATGTACAATCCGCATGCATTTTTTTCTGCCAGGGAGATGCAGAAACGCTCAGGAAAAATCCGGAGCATTTCTGCATCGTGGGCACATAGCCTTATGATTTGTTCTCAATATTTTGGATAGCAGATCTCTAATGTACTTCTGTCATCAAAGTGCATCCTTAAAGGGAATCTGTCACCAGATTTTTGCTACCTCTTTTGAGAGCAGCATAATGTAAGAAAAGAGAACCTGATTCCAACATTGTATAACTTAATTTACTGGGGGCAGCAGTTGTGACACAGAGTTCTTAGATATAGCATGCAGCAGAGCTATGAAAGCTGCCTCCGCCCAAACCAGGATCTGTATGTACATTGTTTATAGATAGTGAGCTGATTATCACAGGAGAGGGCGTGGTCAGACTATAAGGTGCCCCAGTGAGGTAGTCATGGGCGAGCTGTGACCCCTGCTCGCTCTGACACCCTACAGACAATGTGTGTCCTCCCTTTGATGTGCTGCGGGTGTATGTGGTGCTCTACTTTGGACCATCCGGTCGCCGCTGTCTGCAGGCATTTCTCTTCTGGAAGCAGGGCAGCAATAAATTCAGAGGACTCGATGTTCTTAACCATAACTGGGACTTTACTTGGGGAAGAGGAATAAGTGCAATATTTACAGGCAGATATAATGGATAAGGCCCAACGGGTTGTCATCTTTCCCACAGGTACTTCATACAACTTCATCCCTGGTTCCTTCTTTAAGTGAAGCATCTCTGTTGCTTTATTCTCCGGCCCTAGAGAATCTTCCTCACCAGTGACAGTATATCCAGATCCTATTGCTCCCCACGTCCTAGCCTTGAGTCCTAGCTTCTTCTGCAGCCTGCAGACAGAATGTGCCCTTGGGTCCTCAATACCTCTGTTGAGTTTCTCCGGCCGGCTAAGGGATCTCTTATGTAGGGAATCTTCGCTCTGGTGATCCTACTGTCTGGGATATGGGGCTCACGTCTACCCTAGCAGCCACTATACTCAGGCCGCCAGTACAGTCCTCAGTCCAATCTCTCACTGACTCAACATTTCCTGCTTCTAGACACTAAGCAGAGATTTTTCTAATGTGCCCACCCTCTATGGGCTCTCACCACACACCATTAACCCCTTCACTGTCTTAAATGTCTGCAATACTGCTGACAGACTCAACCTGGCATCTGCACCCGGGACAGTGGCATCTTGTGGCTGGCTAACAATACTGCAGCCCACAAGGAAACATATTAGGAACACAGACTCTTTCCCATTCTATCAGTATCAAAAAGGAATAGTCGGCACTCCGTATAGCTAGAGTGGTGCACGTGGAAAACAATGTCTGTAGGAAAAGAAAATCCCGGCACTCACGTGTTGATAATCAGTTGATTTATTCCACAACTCACACAAAGACGTTTCAGCCTGTCCAAGGCTTTTTTCAATTTTTCTTTCCCATTCTATGCTGTACCATGGCACTAGGTTCTCCCTCTACGCTGCTGGGCTGGATTATCACAGCTAACCTCTTAACTGGACCTAACTGCAGCTCAGACAGATCTAACTAAACATTCTCTTTTAACTCCTTCAGTGCCAGCGGGAAGCTACGTCCTCCCCCACTACTAAAAGACGACTTGGCATGAGGCAGCCTGTCCCAGCAATGATAATGTCCTAGTGATAAAACTTTCATTATAAGTAAACAGCATACAGCGTGAAAAGTGACACATTATTGAATTGTGTTTTAACCCCTACAGCATGCTGTCCTCAGATTAAATAGCAAAAACCTGCTGACAGATTACCTTTAATGCGCATGAAGGAACTAATAAAAGGTAGAGCTGCAGCAAGGAAGGAATATTCTCTAAATCTGTCTTTTATCTGCAGAATACAGGTGGTGTTTATAGGTTGTATATTGTGGAAAGCATGCCACCTAAGCTCTCAATTAGGGATGAGCAGGCCCGTGGAAGTTCATGTTTTGGTACCCGACTTGAACTGTACTCGAACTTGAACCAGAACCCAAACCCCATTGAAAACAATGGGGACCCAAACTTTTGTACTGGAAAATATTCTCTCTCTGAAACGGACTTTCCCGAGAGCTCCAAACATTGCAAAGGACTTGCAGGAGAAGCCTGTGTTCAGCATTTAACACCAGGCACTAACTGTCTGGTACGAACCCCAAACTTTTAAGTTCGAATTTGCTCATCTCTACTCTCAATCTGTCGTGTGTGTACCCCAGGAGGTACGTGCCATGCTGTTCTTATGCTGTGCATTTCACCCATTAAGGAGCCATATATATATATATTTTTTTATTGAGATAGTGGTATGAGGATTTTTTTTTTCAGAACAGATTGTAATTTTTACTGCCACTTCTCATACCATACAACTGTACTGAAAAATTTAAAAACTAATTCCTAGTGGAATAAAATGGTGAAAAAATGCATTTCCACCATTCCTTTTTGGGTTTTGTATTTATGTCATTCACTGCATGGTAAAAATGACCTATCATCATAATTCTCCAGGTCAGTACGAATACAGCAATACCAAACGTATTTTTTTCTATTTAAGTGTTAAAATAAAATTCAGAAATTTGTAAACAAAAAATATTTAATTTGTGTAACCATTTTCTGAGACCCGTAAAGTTTTATTTCTTTTGCCAGTGGAGCTGAGTGAGGGCTTTTTTTGATTGAGCTGTCATTTTCATTGATACCATATTTGGGCACAGATAGATAGTGCTTTGATCACTTTTTCTTGTTTTTTTAGGGAGTTGTGGTGACTCTAAAACCTGCAGTTCTGTTGTTTGAGTTTTTTTTCTCCTTATGGGGTTTGCCGCATAGGTTAATTAATTTTAGATTTTGATAGACCATACTTTTACAGACGTGGCAACACCAAAAATGTAATTTTTTAAAATCTCTTCATTTTGAAATGGGGAAAAAGGATATTTCAAATTTTTATATATTCTTTTGTCCCCCCCTAGGGGACTTGAATATGCTATCATCTGATTGCTTATACTATTTACTATAATACCACAGTATTGCAGTATTTAGTGTAAATCATGGCTTCCTATGAAACTCAGCTTGTAGCTGGGCTTCACAGGAACACTGAGATGACAACCGTTGGGGCCTTCAGCAGACCCCACCAGCTATGGTTTCCCCTAAGTGCTCGGCAATGACAGCAGCATCTGAATGGTTAACAGCAGTGATCAAAGTTTAGCTTCGGCTGCTGCTGATAGAGACAGATGCCTACTGAGCCCCCTCCACACTTTTTGGACCCCAGCCCTGTTGTAAAGGTAGGTTATTTTGCGGTTAATAGGTGCTGGATAGTGTATGACATATAGGAAAATTCCTCTGATGATATAGTTATATACTGTATATATCTATATCAGGGATTCACACTCTCAGATAGTCATTAGGTAGCGTTGACACAGGCAATGCAGTTTGGTCCAAACAGGTGCAGTTTTATTGTTTTCATAAAACTACACGGGATTCAAAACCAAAAACAGTCTCTTCTGGGCACAAAGGTAACACAGCAAATAAATAGTTAATTTAGCAGGGCACATATATTAGTGCACACTCACTCGAACAGATTGCAGCCATCTCTCCCTGAGGAAACTTTATACACAGAAGAGGCCCAATGCCACCAGTAATAATAATAATCTTTTTATGTATATAGCGCCAACATATTCAGCAGCGCTTTACAATTCAGACAATTTACAGACATTATCGGCACTGTCCCCATTGCGGTTCACAATCTAGATTCCCTATCAGTATGTCTTTGGAGTGTGGGAGAAAACCGGAGAACTTGGGGGAAACCCACGCAAACATGGAGAGAACATGCAAACTCCTTGCAAATGTTGTCCTTGGTGGGATTTGAACCCAGGACCCCAGCGCTGCAAGGCTGCATTGCTAACCACTGAGCCACTATGCTGCCCACCAGTCTTGGTATCCCCTTAGGCCCGAACTCCAGCAGCTTCCAGCGCCAAGCAGAAGTATTCATGTCTGGGCACAGTTCACATTGAACAGATTGCAGGTTCCACATGGATCTCTGCAGTTCCAACACACAGACTGCTCAGCTTTCCTAGCTGTCCCATGTAGTCTCCATTTAGAGAGAAACCCCGACACATTTCTCTCTAAGCTACAACTCACATTTTGGCTGGACACTCACCAGCTTCAGCAGACTGACACACCTCTAGTGAACACATACCCTGGTTCTTAGTCAAAGCAAGTCAGGTGCATCTAATCAAGATCTACGTGCTAGAATTTAACCCTAGCCTGCCTGGCTTTGCTACAATATATACATTATGCTGTGACTGAGATGAGTGATTTGCAATATATTGCATAGCGCCCTCCCTTCTGGCTTGTTGTTACTTACGCTGGCATAATTAGTGGCTTCATAAGGGCTCCCATATGGAAGTAATTGTTGATGATGAAAAAATTCCATAGCAAAGTTATTCTATAAACAATTTATATCACTTATCCACAGACAGTATGCCCTTTCACTTTGATGATATTTTGCATGCATCTATTAGAAGCAGTTGTGTTTCACAATGTATTGATTGGTAAAAATGTGAATATTTGTGACTTCTCTACCAATGATTTATAAGATCATGTCTTTTATTTTTAAATCTGTAATTTATTTTATGTTTTCATTTATTCTATGTCTATGATACAAATATATTTTCTTTTATATTTTAAAGAAAATATCTACATAAAGAATGGAACAAAAGACCCATTACTGTGTGGAAATAGCTCTGACGCTGGGTAAGTAATACACCTTGTTTATTGATAATGTATTAGAAACTGCAGGACAAGGAAGCACAAGTGATAATGCTGCACTGTTAAAGAGCTGTAGTAGATATAGTGAAGATACAGAGCAATAGTTGATATGGTGAATTAGTAGAATAGAATATCCCTATCAGCTGTGTTCATTGTTTCCACCTTGATTTTAATTTTTTTCTGGTCAAATTATCCAAAAATCAGGGACAGACATTTTTTACTGACACATTGAAAAACGAAAATAAATCATTATGATTTTAACTTGTCTATGTCTATAGCCCACAATAAACAAATGAGAAGCATTCACGGTAAACTATAAAAAGATGATAAAGGTTCTACAACTTCCAAAAAATCACCAATGTATCAATTTTTGTTTTGCGGACAGGGAAAATTTCTAGGGATGTATCACTTACTGGGCTGCTTTGTGTAATTTTCATTGAATCCCAGTTTTGTCTGATGTAGATGAAGCCGAGCTGAGTCTCCTGCTATGAGTATAACCCCGTCCACACCCCTGACTGACAGCTTCCTGCATACACTGTGTATTGTCATCAGTCTGCCAATCAGTGGTGGGAGCAGGGTTACACAGATTATCATTAGAGGACTACAGCTCATGTGACCAGCCGTCAGACTAATCTCTTGCTGATAAAACACTGACTGTATTGAAACTACAACAAACAGCCTAATAAGTGATACATCCCTGCAATCAGGGTCTCGTTCCCTATATTATGCTGCTCCCAGATTGAATAGCAAAAACCTGCTAACAGATTCCCTTTAACTGACTGTCCAGGAACTCTGGCTGTGTTAAATGACAGACAATGTACTGGTTCATTACCAGACCCAACAACACTGTTTCAGTTTGTGCGATTATATATAGAAAATGCTTGAGCATCTCTATAGGTAATGGAGGAGAAATTTAGCAGGCTTGCATTTTCCTTCTCCAGTTTTCTTGTTTTGTTTCTGGATAAGTTGCATTGAAGTGTTCTTGCAGCTGCTTACCATTCCCATAATAATACTTGTAACTTTGACCAAGTGTAACTTGCACGATATTTGAAGAATCACTCACTTTAATAGAACACTCTTGTCAAATGTTTACATGTTAACAAACTATATATGACTATTGCATGCTTTTGTTTAAAATGGATAGTTGTTTTTTTGGATTTAACTTTTAGAAATCCTACCTTGTAAATTAGTTCCTTTTCCATTTTCTCTTTTTGGGCAATGTTAGCAAGGCAGAGAGCATTACTAAAGCAAAAGCTCTCTTCAGGACAGGGGTGGTCAGTAGCAATGAGCTAGCGTGCTCGCAGAGCACGCTCTGGTGCTCTCCGAGTATCTTCGGCGTGCTCGTATATTAAGTTCGAGTCCCTGCGCCTGCATGATTTATGGCTGTTAGTCGGCCTCAACACATGCAGAGATTGCCTTTTTGTTAGACAGCCTCAAAACGTGAGGATTCCCTAACAAAAAGGCAATCTCTGTATGTGTTGAGGCTGACTAACAGCCATAAATCATGCAGGCGCAGGGACTCAAACTTAATATACGAGCACGCCGAAGATACTCGGAAAGCACCCGAGCCTGCTTGGCGAAAGGGTTAAATGAGCATGCTCGCTCATCATTAGTGGTCAGGTTTTGCTCTTATTTTATTTATTATGCTCTCCTGATTGTTCTATTGTTTTCCTTATTTAAATCCACCATACGGTTACAAAAATATGGACCTTTTTATGTAGCGTGCACAATATGCTAATCTTTATCATCTTCACCAAGGAGGCATTACATTACTTAGCAATGTACACTAGTAGAAATAATGTTCATTAGTGTTACACACACGCCACTAGATTCAGATAGGGCGTGACGGGTTTCCATAGGGCTACCATAGGCTGCAACTTCTCTCAGGCACACGATAGATTCAATTGCTGACCAGACACATCTGACAAGAGTCTTCATAACAGATGAACAGTAAACTTTAATGCAACAGCACATCCCGTGCTATTCAAGTACTTTAGGCCACAGTCTTCATACAGTACAGATCCTTCTTACAGGCACAGTAATCAACAGTCTCTTTCAGCACAGTTTAGCACAGCCACAGACACAGTCTTTAGTCCCACTGCTTCAGTACTTACTCAACTACCGGCTTTTCCTTCACAAGGACTCAATAGTACACAGCATTCTTTATCCTGCATTGAGATGGAGGGGGGAGCGTTTGATGAAGGAGATGATCCCTGTGACACAATTCCTTCCAGTCCTTATCTTCATGCCTGATTGTACTCTGCACTGTTAGTTCAGGGAGTTTATCTGACCTGTGTTTAGCTTCTCTCCTGATCTGAATCCTGTTCAGTTGCTTTCTGTCAGATACAGATAACACACCACCTTTCTCTTCGGCTTCAGCCAGACTACAATAAACAACTTCCCCACAATCCCACTGGGACTCTGCTAAAACACTCTCTGTCTCCTGTGACTGTGTTAACCCCTCTAGTTCCTGGATGCTTTTGAAGCAACAGCACTACTTCGCATGTCACACTCTTCCCTCCTTTTTGAATGTCATCCTCGACATTCATCTTAATTGGTCAATCTGACCAATTCTGAGACAGTGGTGAAAGTTGGAAAGCTTTTTATACAAATTGGCATTGTCAAATTGGTATAACATTCATAAACATTGATAACTACCTAATCTTATGACCCTTTTCTTGTAGGACGCATGTAAGAAATAAACAACTAACATACTTAAAGCAATCAGCATCTCTTCAGCTGGAGCTTTTCGTACGTCTTCAACCAGCTCTCTCTCCCTAGGCTTTAACAGTTCTTGGTTTCTACAAAGTCTTTTAAGGAAAATCAAAGCATGAAAAAAAGTCTTTCCACCAGGCAACATCTTTCATACTACCTCTCGGTGGTAAATACCACTCCAGTGGGCTTACCTGATCTGTAGGCAAAGACACCTGTTTCCAGTCGACAGTCCTTGGCACTTGACTCCGTTCACCAAGTGTCTCATACGTCAGCATCATGGGCCTTCTCACTTCTCGAATCGACATCCTCCTGGTGGGTTGTTCCTCAGATACCACGGGTTCTTCGGTCACAGGAGTTTCTTCCCCGCACTCATTTCCCGTGCTTCCTCAGATGCTCTTGGAGCTGCCTCTGTAGGTTCCTGTACTTCTCCTGAATCACCCGTTTCCGCACAGTCTGGTAATTCCGCTCCTCTTGAGTGTTGATCGGTCTTTTCAGGGACCGGTGTTCGATCATCAGATCTGAATTGGACTTCATCTGTACTCTTTGCTACAAACTCTGGAGCCTCGGGACTTAGTTCACTCTCCTGAGGATGGTACATCCCTCTCCTTGCCAGCCTGAGAAATACAATGGTGTTTTCTTCTTTATCGGAACTTTCAAGGTAACTATCCACCTCCGGAGCTTCAGTCTGTGGTGGTCTATTTGTTGATCTCGGTCGATGTCGGTCTGCTTCTGGGAAGTCTTGTTGTGGTGTGAGATAATCAC
Organism: Phyllobates terribilis; assembly: GCF_046119375.1. NCBI lineage: Eukaryota > Metazoa > Chordata > Amphibia > Anura > Dendrobatidae > Phyllobates > Phyllobates terribilis. The sequence continues at coordinate 131,851,141 of NW_027362764.1, read as the reverse complement.
AGGGTAGTAATAAATTCTGATGGACTATTCTGGTTTTCTTGTCCCCTGTTTCCAATCGGATTTCATACACAGGACTGTCATCGGCTTTCCTCCTTGCGACCTCATATACCTTATCTTCCCAGTACGAAAAAAGTTTTCCTGGACCACCTTTCTCACGTACATTCTTGCTTCCCTGTGCCAATTCTGCTCCATAACATTTTCGATCATAGTACTCCTTACTATTGCTCTTTCCTTGCGTAACCACTTTGGACGCTATGTTGTATACCTCTGCCATCCATTCCTTCCATTTCCGAACGTACTCCGGATACGTTCTGTAAGTCTCTGACACTAGAGTATCGCACATGATGTCAATTGGCAGGCTTGACGATTGTCCGTACAATAGGAAGAAAGTTGAGTAACCCTTTGCATCACTCTTTGTACAGTTATAGGCATGTACCACTTTTGACAGGGACCTCTTCCAATCTTTCTTCTCATCAGCTGTTAAAGTGCACAACATCGACAATAAAGTCTGGTTAAAACGTTCCACTTGTCCATTACCCTCTGGGTGATAGGGCGTTGTGTGGGATCTCTGAATTCTACCGTACTTTCCTAGCTTGGCAAAGAGCTGGTTCTCAAATTCTCTTCCTTGGTTGTGGTGTAATCTCGTAGGAAACCCAAACCTCAAAGCAAAATCATTGAAGATCTTCTCTGCCACTGTTCGACCAGCTTTACTGGTGGTGGCATATGCTTGAGCAAATGGAGTAAAATGGTCCATCACCACCAATATGTATTCGTAACCACCCTTGCACGTTTCGAGATGTAGAAAGTCTATTGAGACCATCTCAAATGGATACGTAGTTTGGATGTTGCCCAAAGGTGCCCACGTTGATGTGTTGGGACGTTTATCTTTCAGACACCCACACTCCCTGGTCACGTACTTCTCAATATCTCTCTGCATGTACGACCAGAAGAAACATTCACGGATCAAGTTGGTTGTCCTTTCCACTCCCAGGTGTCCCATGTTTTCATGGAGTTCTTTGACGACCAACCTATTGAATACTCTGGGTAGTACCAACTGCCGGTTTTGTCCTCCTTTACGATACGGATGCCTTCTTCACTGATGTAGAGCTTCGTCCATTCTTTAACTAAAACAGATACTGTTGGTGACTCATTATCTCTCTCCCGTTTAATTGGAAACCGATTTTGGTCCACATAAAGTAGTATTCAACCAATTATCTGATCTTCCCGTTGTGCTCTATGGATTTTTCCTTTTGGTAGTTGTTGAATGGACAGGGGGTGATCTTGTTCTCTCGCTTTTAAAGTGGTTTCCACCGTCAACGGACACCACAATGGTGTGTCTTCCTCTTGATAAGCTTGTACTGCTTGGGTAGTACTCTCAATTGCTTCCAGACTGACTTCCTCCCAGCATTCTTGTATGAACTCCTCAGGCTCTAGTGGCATTCTCGACAATCCGTCAGCATCCACATTGCATTTTCCTGGCCTGTACTTAATGCTGAAATTGAAGTCAGCTAGTTCAGCGACCCATCTCTGACCCGTTACATTAAGTTTGGCGGTAGTGAGGACATAATCAAAGGGTTGTTGTCAGTGTATACCTCAAACTCTTTGCCGTAGTAGAGATAATCTATAAACCGTTCACAAATAGCCCACTTCAATGCCAGGAACTCCAATTTTCTGGAATGTGGATGGTAATTCTTCTCTGTGTCTGTCAGCGTTCTAAAACTGTAACCGATGACTCTCCATTTTCCATCTTGATGCTGATACAGGACAGCTCCCAGTCCAACTTGAGAAGCGTCACAATGAAGAACAAATGGTAAGTTGAAATCAGGATATCCCAAGATGGGTGGTTTTATCAGGCAGTCTGCTAGTTCTTCTAATACCTCCTGGTGGTCTGCTGTCCAGAGAATGGGCTGTTGGGACGAAACGGCATTGCTTCTTTTAAGCCCGGTGCTACCAGTGTTCTTCTTTTTCTCCGTGGGTGTTGTTGACTCTGTCATCCCACCTAAGAGTAGGTATAGTGGGGCGGCAATCCTGGAGAAGTTCCGAACGTAAGTACGATAGTAGGAGAGGAATCCTAATATCTGCCTCAACTTCTCGACAGTTGAGGGACGCTTGTCTTTTAAGATGAAGGTACGCCAGTACCGTTGTGATTTCTACTGGGTTCATGGTATATCCTTCTCAGGACACAATTTTCCCTAGAAATTGGACTTGCCTTTTGAACAGTTCACACTTCTTTGGGGTCAACTTAACTCCTTGTTGTTGATACCGCTGTAATGAGGTCCTCACGTGTTCAACATGCTCCCGGATGGTTTTGCTGTGTACCACGTTGTCATCCAAGAATGGCTGGCAGATATCTTCCCTCAATCCTTCTAAGCAGGTTTCCATGCTCCTCTGGAATTCTGCTGGAGCTGAACTGAGCCCAAACGGTATGCGGATCCACTCATATAACCACCACGGTGTGATCAATGCTGTCAAGGGTCTACCGGACTCTTCAGCAATCCCTTGATGGTATGCTTTACCCTGATCGAGGACAGAGAACCAGGTACTTCCTGATAGGCAATCCAGCATATCTTGAATCTTTGGTATTGGGTGCCGATCAGGTACTGACTTTCGGTTTAGTTCCCGGTAATCACAGCAGAGTCTCAACGTACCGTCCTTCTTCCTAACACAAACAATAGGAGAGGAATAAGATGGAATGGACCCATCCTCTGTTGATTAGGTCTTGTAAATACTCTTTCACTTCACGGTGTAATGGTTTCGGCACAGACATGTAACTTCTGGTTACTGAGGTCGTGTCTTTCAAATTGATTTCAACTGCAACGACGGGATACAGCCTATATCAGAGTCATCTTTAGAGAATGAATTACACTCTTCTCTCAGCAACTGTTTTGCTACCGCTCTATCTTCAGCACACAAGTGTTCCAGGGGTACAGGGGGATCCCAGGACTCCGAGGTGGGTCGTTTAATTTCCTCCCCTGGGCAACTCCTGTTCTTTGGTGGGGAGACTGAATTCACAGTAGACCCCTGGGTGGGTCTCACACTGGCCGGATATACCGTTTTCACGGTTTCAATGTGACTTAACACAGTCTTTGGATCCAGTCTAATTTTGCGTTTCGTAGTATTCATCACCGGTACTGTTACTCGAGCAAACTCACCAGTAGGAATCGTAAGCACAATGTCACCTTGAGCTACGCCTTCCGGAAGTTCTGAGGAGTCTTTGGCATGAACAGTCTTTTCTGGACTTTTCTTCCTGGTTCTACCTGGACTCCACACCTCACCCCCTCCATTTGGTTTGCAGGGATGATGGTTGGGCGCCAGCCTACCTTGACTTCTTTTAGGTCCATTGTATTCTGTGCTTTCTTTACTCTATGTATCACATTTTCCGCAACGGCGTTGGGTATGGCAAGCGATGTGGCAATTGCATCCACCATCAGCATCCCTGACTTGTGTTTCTTGATGACCTCATTGATTATATTATAACCCAGGATAGGATCCTCTGCCACGTTCTGATCACTGGTCATGAGAAAAGGTACCAAAAGCTCAATGGTGTTGCTGTTATTTGTGGCCCTCAGTTTGAAAGTCACTTCCACCCAGCCTATGAAAAGGATTTCAGTCTGGTTGACACCTTTGCCGTGGAGTTCCACTGGTCCTAAGAGTTCTTTTAGTGACTGAAGGCAGGTATGTGGCAGGTAGCGCCTTCTCCATTCTTAATTTAAAAGGCTCGCTTTGTCTCCTGTGTCCCACAGTGCTTTTACCAGGAGTCCATTTAGCTGGCACTGTATAAAGCACCTTTCACCGATAAGGCTGATGAGGCTATCTTTACTGACCGAGGAACCCTCCTCCCAGGAGTACATCGTTTGACCTCCACACTGGGCATTAAGTAACTGATGCCCCTGTCTCTCTTACAGCTGTTATAGATGAGAACACACTTGGGGATAGTACTGATGCAGCCGTTTTACCTCATGTGCCGTTCTGGGGTTTGGAGAGATTTGGATTTTCTTCTGGGGCCTCCTCCATGTCGCGGTTACCAGTCGCCCCGCACTGGCAACCTCCTGTCCTTTAACTCAAACAACCGTGACCATTGGCATTCCCTGGCATAATGTCCTTCCTCACCACATCTTAGACAGTGGACACACACCGTACTCTGATTTGATGAACGGCACGCTTCACAAGCCGAGTATCTTCTCTTTTGGAACCCACACCTGGGTCTCAGGATACAGGTTCTGGCCTGGAACAAATCAACTTTTTCACCTCACTCAACTCGGCTCGCAGTTCTCCTATTTCTTCCTCCCAGTCAGCGCTGGAGGTCCTCTCTTTTGTTGGTGATTTAGGTTCCCTCTTGGAGGTGGCACTGGAAGGTCTCCATGATGATCTTTGGACTGGCCACCGGGGCTCTCCAACTTCAGCTGACTCATTTTGGTGATTTTAGGAGCAGAGCATTTCTTTAACTTCTGTTCGCTCTCTAACTCCAAACCAGCTGCCTCATTCATTTTTTCAATTAGGACTTCATCCAGAATGCCAGGATCTTCTAGGTACTGTTTCAGCTGCAACTTTGTCTTTGCTGATTAACCCCATTCCCAATGATCTCAAGAACTTCTTCTGTACTAGTCCAGCATCAAACTTCTCCTCCGCTTGTACATCTCTGGATGCAAACAACAGTCTATCCTTCAGTTCGATTGCTCTGAACAAGAAACTTTGGGGTGATTCATTATTTTTGTGTGATAGGTTTATGAGTTGGTGGAAAAATTCTGAAGCACTCTCTTCTTTATAGTACCTTTTTAAAATCATCTTCAGCTGTTGCAAAGTCTATTGACTCTTCATTTCTAGCATACTATGGAGGTTCAGTCCTGGGCTGTTCGCTTTCACCACCCCCTCAACGATCTCATCTGGCTGGTAGCCTTTCTGTAAGCTTGCATCGATCTGGTGCAACAAGTTCACATAAGACTCTTTCTGTTCACACTCTCTAATCTGTCCCAGGATGTTGAATTCTTTCCTTATGGTGATTTGTGGTGTTAGAGAGGACTAATCCTGATTTATCTAACCCAAGCAGGTTCAAGGTTCTGTCTGAGTCTGTCACCTGTTCAGCGGTTTTGGTCGATTCCTGCAGGGCTGTTGTTAGGGCTTTGAATTGTTCTTTCAATTCCTGTAGTTCTGTCTGCAGACGGAGATTCCAGCTTTTGGGAATTGGTGCCGCCCCTCCATCCTCCAACTTCAAACTGGTTAGAAACTTTTTTAGCTCCTGGAGGAACGTTCCCATGACGTCTTCAGCTTTTTTTCTCCCCCAGCTCATCCATTTTTGCATTAATGGCAGCTAGCAGCTGCCTGCGTTTGTGCACTTTAGAAATCTGTTCTTCTGACATCTTTTATATGTTCTGCTACTGTTCTCTATTCTTCACAGGATAACTGAAGAAGCAGCTCACTAATGCTGTCTATTTGTATTTCCACATCCATTGCTGCTAGTGAGTTTTTTTTAGGGCTGGTCCCCTTTAACTGGTGTAGCAGAGTTGAATTGAGGTGCTATGCTGCTGTGTTTTTCCAGACACTTTTCCTCTTCTCGCTCTACAGGCTAATTCCCGCTCAGGACTCCCCGTACGGGCCACCAATGTTACACGCACGCCGCTAGGTTCAGATAGGGCGAGATGGGTTTCATGAATTCTTTGGAATCCTGGGGGAACTGTTACTCAGGGCGACCATAGGCTGCAACTTCTCTCAGGCACATGAAAGGTTTAATTGCTGACCAGACACATCTGACAAGGTTCTTCATAACAGTTGAACAGTAAACTTTAATGCAACACATCCAATGCAATTCAAGTACTTTAGGCCACCGTGTTCATACAGTACAGCTTCTTACAGGCACAGTAATCAACAGTCTCTTTCAGCACAGTTGAGCACAGCCATAAACACAGTCTCTAAGTCCCACTACTTCAGTGCATACACAACCAGCGGCTTTTCCTTCACAAGGACTCAATAGTACACAGCATTCTTTATCCTGCATGGAGATGGAGGGGGGGAGGGTTTGATGAGGGAGATGATCCCTGTGACACAATTCCTTACAGTCCTTATCTTCCTGCCCGATAATACTCTGCACTGTTAGTTCAGGGAGTTTATCTGTCCTGTGTTTAGTTTCTCTCCTGATCTGAATCCTGTTCAGCTGCTTTCTGTCAGATACAGATAACACACCACCTTTCTCTTCAGCTTCAGCCAGACTACAATAAACAACTTCCCCACAATCCCCCTGGGGCTCTGCTAAAACACTCCCTGTCTCCTGTGACTTTGTTAACCCCTCTAGTTGCTGGATGCTTTTGAAGCAACAGCACTACTTCTGCATGTCACATTAGGGAATCTGAATGAATGAATAGTAGAAAGTTCTATTTTCACCAGAACCAGCACTGTGTATATATTGTGCAAAGCTATAACTTTTGAATCAGAAGTGAACTGAACCTGTTTGGGCTGGGTAGAGTTTAATACTGCACCAATATATGATTCAGGGAAGTTATTCACAGTCCATAATGACAACATTCTTGTATATTCACATATTCATGGATAACATACATGTAATAATTAGCAAGAGACAGATAACACTTTAAGAGTACATACCGTTTTCATTTTAATTTAATAAATTAATACATGTGAAAATGAGAAACTTTGTAATATATTGTATCAGAGAATTCTTCTTTTATTTGCTACCAGGACTGATAATTATTTTTCAAAATTTTCAATTAACAGTTAAAATCTGTATTCAGTCAAGACAGATTATTACATTACTGAGATCGGATATAACAATTTCTATTAATAAGCTTCTATGTAGAGTGAATGGGGAAGGAAGAGCGAGGCGATAAAGGCAGAGCTCCCCCCATCTATATTGAATCTTATCAGCAGCAACTATCAGTTTATATCTCAGTTATGGGAATGTCTGATGTCAGAATGTCAGATTTTACCTATGATTTGATAAATTTGAGAATGAATGATCAGTCCTGGGGAAGAAAGAAGCAGATTTTGCTGATGAGGTATATTACAAAGTTTCTTATTTTGATGTGTATTGTTGATTTATGGAATAAAAATTAAAACGGTGGTTACACTTTAACCCCTTAATAACATCTGACGTACTAATACGCGTCTGTGCCCTGGGACTTAAGAGCCAGACCCGTATTAGTACGTCATCGCGATCGCGCGCGCACACAGGCTGTGCGGGCGCGATCGCCGCCGGGTGTCAGCTGATTGTCACAGCTGACACCCGGTACTATGTGCAGGGAGCGGTCCTGCACTGCTCCCAGCACATTAACCCCTGCGATGCTGCGATCGAAGTCGATCGCAGCCGATCGCAGCATTGCGGGGGCAAGGGGAGGTGATCGCAGATATTCACCTCCTCTTCCGGCTTCCAGCGCTGTCTGCAAAGGCTTCCCGGGTGTTGCCATGACGACCCGATGTCGTCATGACAACATCCGGGTCACCAGACAGCAGGAAGATTGTTTGGACATGCGCAGTGCATCTCCAAACAATCTTCTCACTGTGCAGCGCTGATAGCCTGCATGGCATAGGGATGGTGCTGCATTCCTGTGCCATGCAGGCGATCAGAGAAAAAAAAGTGAAAGTCCCATAGTGGGACAAAGTAATAAAGTATAAAAACTGTCAGTAAGTGAAAAAAAAAAAAAAAAATTGCAAAAATATAAAAATAAAATAAAATAATCCACCAAAAATAAAAATATAATGTACCCATCAATAAATATTATTATAAAAAAAAACAAAAAAAACAATAAAAGTACACATATTTGGTATCGCCGCGTCCGGAACAACCTGACCTATAAAACTGTCCCACTAGTTAACCCCTTCAGTGAACACGGTAAAAAAAAAAAAAAAAAATTGCTTTTATTATGTAAAAGTGCAAAGCATAGAAAAACGATATAAATGTGGTACCGCTGTAAACGTACTGACCCGAAGAATAAAGCTGCCTTATCACTTTTACCACACGCGGAACAGAATAAAAAAAAAAAAAAACAATTCCTGAATTGTTGGTTTTTGTTTATTCTGCCTCTCAAAAATCGGAATAGAAAGCGATCAAAAAATGTCACGTGCCTGAAAATGGCACCAATAACAACGACAACTCATCGCGCAAAAAACGAGCCGTCACATGACTGTCTGCCAAAATCTGGAAAAATTATAGCTCTCAAAATATGGCGATGCAAAAACTAGATTTTACAAAAAACGCGTCTTTTTGTGTGTGACAGCTGTCAGTCATAAAAACCCCATATGATTCTGGTATTGCTGTAATCACACCGACCCGAAGAATAAAGTCGTCTAATCACTTATACCGCACGAGGAACGGCGTCAAAAATAAACTCTTGGGTTAGGATTGGGCTAGGGTTAGGGCTGGGTTTGGGGTTAGGGTTGTGCTAGGGTTAGGGTTGTGCTAGGGTTAGGGTTGTGCTAGGGTTAGGGTTGTGCTACGGTTAGGGTTGTGCTACGGTTAGGGTTGTGCTACGGTTAAGGTTGTGCTACGGTTAGGGCTGGGGTTGGGGTTAGGGTTGTGATGGGGTTGGGATTTTTTTCAAAAGTAAGAAGAAAGATGACGATATGGCGACTAGTGTTGAGCGCAAGTGCTCGCTACTTGAGTTTGCATTGGGTGCTCTGGTATGCATTGAGTATCGTGGGTATTTGAGTGACCTGCTCGAGTCTCTGCCCCATATGCTTCGCGGCCAAAAAAACTTTACGGGGATTGCCTGCCATGCACGAGCGATCCCCGCATGTTTTTTTTTGGGTGTCTAATAACTGTGAAACATGCGGAGTAGGGACTCGAGCATGTCACTCGAGCACACGCTGTACATGGTGCATACCTGAGTACCCGATGCAAACTCAAGTAGCGAGCACTTGCGCTGAAGACTAATGACAACTTATTCAATATGATGACCTAATGTAAACAAATTCTGTGTCGTACCTCTGGGTTCAAAATGTTCACTATACACCTTAATAAAATCCTTGAGGGGTATAGTTTCCAAAATGGGGTCACTTGTGGGGGAGCTCCACTGTTTAGGCACATCACGGGCTCTCCAAACGCGACATGGTGTCCGCTAACAAATTGAATGGAAAATCGGCTCAAATTGTTAGCGGACGCCATGTTGCGTTTGGAGAGCTACTGCGTGCACAAACATTGGAGCTCCCCCACAAGTGACCCCATTTTGGAAACTAGACCCCCCAAGGCACCTATCTAGATGCATAGTGAGCACTTGGAACCCCCAGGTGCTTCACAAATTGATTCATAAAAATGAAAAAGTGAAAAAAAAAACACTTTTTCATATTTATGAATCAATTTGTGAAATACCTGGGGGTTCCAAGTGCTCACTATGCATCTAGATAGGTGCCTTGGGGTGTCTAGTTTCCAAAATGGGGTCACTTGTGGGGGAGCTCCAAAGTTTGGGCACACAGGGGCTCTCCAAATGCAACTTGGTGTCCGCTAACAATTTGAGCCGATTTTCCATTCAATTTGTTAGCGGATACCATGTTGCATTTGGAGAGTCCCTGTGTGCCCAAACATTGGAGCTCTCCCACAAGTGACCCCATTTTGGAAACTAGACCCCCCAAGGCACCTATCTAGATGCATAGTGAGCACTTGGAACCCCCAGGTGCTTCACAAATTGGTTCATAAAAATGAAAAAGTGTTTTTTTTTTCACTTTTTCATTTTTACGAATCAATTTGTGAAGCACCTGGGGGTTCCAAGTGCTTACTATGCATCTAGATAGGTGCCTTGGGGGGTCTAGATTCCAAAATGGGGTCACTTGTGGGGGAGCTCCAATGTTTGGGCACACAGGGGCTCTCCAAACACAACATGGCGTCCGTTAATTATTCAAGCAAATTTTACAATCAAAAGGTCAAATGGCGCTCCTTCACTTCCGAGCCCTGCCGTGCGCCCAAACAGTGTTTTTTCCCCACATATTGGGTATCTGCGTGCCCAGGGAAAATTGCACAACAAATTTTGGGGTCCATTTTTTCTTGTTACCTCTGTGAAAATAAAAAAAATTGGGACTAAAGTAACATTTTTGTGAAAAAAGTTAAATGTTCATTTTTTTCTTCCACATTCAAAAAATTCCTGTGAAGCACCTGAAGGGTTAATAAAGTTCTTGAATGTGGTTTTGAGCACCTTGAGGGGTGCAGTTTTTAGAATGGTGTCACTTTTGGGTATTTTCTGTCATAAAGACCCCTCAAAGTGACTTCAAATGTGATGTGGTCCCTAAAAAAATGGTTTTGTAAATTTTGTTGGAAAAATGAGAAATTGCTGGTCAACTTTTAACCCTTATAGCTTCCTAACAAAAAAAAATTTTGGTTCCAAAATTGTGCTGATGTAAAGTAGACATGTGGGAAATGTTATTTATTAACTCTTTTGTGTGACATATCTCTCTGATTTAAGGGCATAAAAATTCAAATTTTGAAAATTGCAAAATTTTCAAAATTTTCACCAAATTTCCATTTTTTTCACAAATAAACGCAAGTGATATCGAAGAAATTTTACCACAATCATGAAGTACAATATGTCACGAAAAAACAATCTCAGAATCAGGGGGATCCGTTGAAGCGTTCCAGAGTAATTACCTCATAAAGTGACAGTGGTCAGAATTATAAAAATTGGCCTGGTCATTAACGTGCAAACCACCCTCGGGGCTTAAGGGGTTAAAGAGAACCTGAAATGTTAAACATGGTATCTGATCTGCACACAGGATGTTGCACAGAAGAAGGAGCTGATCAGATTGATACGCCTTTTTGCGTTAAAAGTTTAAGAAAAATTTGTATTTTACTCATTGAAATCCATGGTGTTTGTATACATATGAGTCCAGTGGGCGGTCCTGCTAAGTGATTTGACAGTCTTCCCTGTATAATTGTGCATGCAGAGACATTTGACAATCACTAGTAGGACCGCCCACTGGACACATGTACATGGAAACACCAGGGATTTCAATGAATAAAATAAGAGTTTTACTAAAATCTTTTTCAATAAACCTATATATTGTTCTACTCATCTTCTCATTCTCTAGACCTTTCTGTCTCCAGATCAGACTGCATGTATAACGTGACAGGGTTCCTTCAAGACAAATTACTATTGTGTGTCCTGTGATGACATGAAGGAATGTAAATGATTGCCAAGGTCAACATTGCAGGATAGTCATATGTACTAATAGATATAACTACTCTACAGTACACCATCCATAAAGATAATTACTACTTCTATGGTGTCAAAGTGAGTGGGTCCAATTAAATTAAGTTTTTTAAGTTTAAAGAAAAAGTTGTTTAATGCTGATCCATTGTTGAATACCATTGTGTTTTTTTTTGTTTTTTTTAGCTAAATAGGTTCCCAATTCTGAGATAATTATGTTCTTTATGTTTCTTGATTTTGATTATATCTCCATTTACAGAGATCCAAATCACCTGCATAGACATACTGTAGATATAAACCACAGGGTCTACTTTATAAACCTGTCTAGAAGAAAGACTGTTGCTGTTGTCTATAGCAAGAAATCACTGCACAGCTTTCATGTTTAACCCCTTCATACATATGACCACAGCATTTAGCATGCATTGGGGGTAGCATTGCTCCACACTCCCATCGGCACGCCAGCATTCATAGGAGATCATGATTTTCACTATACGTAGCTTTGTCTAGCACAACGACAAAATTAAGTTTTTTTGGATGCCGTGACATGGCAATAAAATGCAATAACAGGCGATCAAAATATAGTATCTATCCCAACATGTTATGAGTAAAAACGTCAGCTCAGGGCACAAAAAATAAACCCTCACCCAGCCCCATATCCCGGAAAATGAAAACCTTGCGGGTCTTGAAAAATGGCGACAAAAGCTAATTTTTACAATTTTACAAATTTCCATTTTTTTGGAAAAAAACAGCTGTGATCCCTTGCTGTCCTGTCTGTATACTCTTTTGCCTCCTCACCTGCTCAGGAGCTGTGTTATGATCAGACCATGTTCCTTCACGGTCAGACACAGCCATTACACAGTACACAGCAGGGGCACATTTATAAGATTATCTCAGCACAGGAACATTTTATTTAAATACATTCAATTGTGGAACTTATTGTTATTCCAAGATCTATTGATTAAAATGTACTTTGTTCATGGGAAAACCCCATTAAGTAAGATTTCTGGTGTAAGGTACACCACAGCATGTAATGAAGTAGGGCTCATGCAGACATCCTTGGATCTTGCTCTGATCATGGACCCCAATGCACGAACTGACCGAGGGTCTCGTACCTGGAGCGTGACAGCCTCATAGAAATGTATGAAACTGTCATGCTCTGGTTTGTGAGACCCCCCGCCAATCTGTGCATTGCGGTCCGTGATTGGACAGAGATCTACAGACGTCTGCATAAGCCCTTAGACAAGCTGTGTGGCGTCATGTCCCTGTACTGCTCTCTCTTCCACCTCTTTTCTGCACATTTTGGTGAAGCTGGGTGAAATTGGCATGATAACGCCAAAAGTCTCAATGTTAGGCAAAAACTTTTCAAAACGATTTACATCACAAATCTTACAGAATTGCTTTTGATGAATCAAGGCCACAAAGTGGAAGTTCTCATAGTAGTAGAGATTCTTCTGTATGTGACCATGTCTGACAAAAATCTAATATCTATAATATAACCGGGGATGCGTCCCTCTGTCCGAATCCTTTACAGACTGCGCAAGCGTGACACACCTGCTCAGTCTGGCTTCAGACAGAAGAATGCATGGAGCCGTTACAGGTAAGAGGAGTGTATGGCTCTGGAGATCATGGTCTGCATAGACACTGAACGCATACCACGATCTTCGGCGCCATACTTACATACTTACCTGACTGGGAGAAGCGTTGCCGCGGCACCTCTGTTCTGGCCGGAGACCGGGGCAGGAGTGCGGCGTCAAAATCGGCACATGCGCGTAACGCACTATCCGGCAACGTTTTACTGAAGACACATTTGCAGTGTGTCTTCAGTAAAATAGCGCTGGACAGTGCGGTATGGGCACGCGCGTACTCCGGCGCCACACTCCTCCCCCGGCCTCCAGCAGAATGGGATGCAGCGCTGGAGCATAGGGAAGAAAGGTGAGTATAAGTGTTTATTTTTTTGTGTGTGTGCAGCTTGATAGGGATGAGGGGGTACCATGCATACCAGGCTAGTGATGAGGGGGTAAAATGCATACGAGGATGAGGGATGGGGTACAATGCATACCAGGATAGGGATGAGGGGGTGCCATGCATACCAGGATGAGGGGTACCATACATTCCAGGATAGGGATGAGGGATGGGGTACCATGCATACCAGGATAAGGCTGAGGGGGCCATACATACCAGGATTGGGGATGAGAGAGCCATGCATACCAGGATGAGGGATGGGGTGCCATGCATACCAGGATTGGGATGAGGGGTGCCATGCATACTAGGATTGGGGATGAGGGGTGCCATGCACACCAGGATGAGGGATAGGGTGCCATGCATACCAGGATTCGGATAAGGGGTGCCATGCATACCAGGATTGGGGATGAGGGGTGCCATGCATACCAGGATTGGGGATGAGAGGTTCCATACATGCCAGGATAGGGATGAGGGATGCCATGCATACCAGGATAGGGATAAGGGGTGCCATGCATAGGATGGGGGTAGCACATAACATGATGGGGGAACAGGATTGGCTAGCACAAATACCAGGATGGGGGCAGCACAAATACCAGGATGGGGGCAGCACAAATACCAGGATGGGGGCAGCACAAATACCAGGATGAGGGCAGTACAAATACCAGGATGGGGGCAACACAAATACCAGGATGGGGGCAGCATACAACAGGATGGGGATGGGGGCATCACATAACAGGATGGGGGACCATATACCAATAAAAATGCTCGCCACCCGGGCGTAGAATGGGTTCAATAGCTAGTTAGTAATAATAAGAAAATATATTTTTAAATAATTATATTAACCATATCAATTCATTCACCAAACATTGAAGTGTCAGGTGTCCTTGTCAGTACAATGACTAATATCCATTTCATCATTTCTGCTTTAACCACTGTAATGATATGAACGATACATAGAGGAGGAGTGTTGACAAATCAATGCCATTTTACATTTAGTCATCCTTCTGAAGGGTATTTAATGCATTATACAGAACCTGCTGCTTAACTCAATATTTTGTACTAAAGGCTTTAACCTTTGAGTCTAAAAATCTCTCTGCTTACCCCCTGGGAACAGTTGTAGGTTTGTTTGGTTGATGATGAGCTATGAGTTTTGGCGTTAGATTACTATAAAAGTGCCAAGAATCAAAACCTAAAGAACAAGGTAGAGGGTAGAATAAAGTACTGCAGGTGATACACATACACTGCAAAGCTTAACTGATTAGAGCCATAAAAATAAAATCTAAAGAGAACCTGTCCCTTGCCCTAAATAGGTCATCTTGTTACCTGTTCTATATGCCACCATTCTCGTGAATCAGACATTAAAATGAGTTCTGCAGCATCTAAATGATGTATTATTATTCCCCAGCCTGCTGAATTTCTTTGAGAACTCTCATGAAAATGATCACAATTCAATTTCACCAATTTATATGAAGCCTCCTCTTTTATCAAAGGGTTTTGCAGCAGTTTGGGAAAACTTTATGATGATGCCATCATCTTTTTTTTGTGTTCTTTAAGGCTATGTGCCCACGATGCAGAAATGAAGCAGAAAATTTCTGCAGCATTTCTGCATCTCCCTGGCAGAAAAAATGCATGCAGATTGTGCATGCGTTTTTCCTGCAGAATACATGCGGATCCACATGCGGATTCACATGCGTTTCCACATGCAGATTGACAAGCGCTTTCCAGGCGATAGCATCACTTGGAAAGTTTCTGCATCGTGGGCACATAGCCTAAGACTTTTTGCAACAGCTAAGGTGGATTTTGTAAGAAAATCCTACCACCTACAGTAAAGTATTAATATTACAATAGAGTAAACAGTATCCCATAAAGCTATATACTGTAATATCAACATTCTCAGGAAAGTCTGCCATACCAGCCAATCAGCAGTCAAGATTTTATTGGTCTAGCACAAAGAAGGATATTGTTTCTCTTAGAGATTAATCAACTTTAAACTGGTGGCCATTAAATAGATAGACTGACCTCAGTTCTATGTGCACAGAACAATTGTTGACAGGATCGCTCTGTGTGCGTAGGCTATCATTGTTCTCGGTAGCACATGTCCTGTGTAAACACAATGTGCTGCTGAGAGTGATGACTTTAAAGGGAACCTGTTAGGCTGGATAACGCTATTAACATTTAGATACGGGGATAATCTAAAGGTTTTATTTATTTTACTCACTTATATAGCACCATTAATTCCACAGCGCTTTACAGACATTATGGGCACTGTCCCCATTGGGGCTCACAATCTAGATTCCCTATCAGTCTGTCTTTGGAGTCTGGGAGGAAACCCACACAAACACAGGGAGAACATACAAACTCCTTGCAGATGTTGTCCTTGGTGGGATTTGAACCCAGGACCCCTGCGCTACAAAACTGCAGTGCTAACCACTGAGCCACTGTGCTGTCTTGTTAATGGTGTTATGAAAGTGCCCGGCCTCTGTACTGAAAGCGTGGCACCCAGTGAGAAAATTAGCTTTATTTCTCCCAGGAGCTGCAAGTTGTCAGTCATGCAGGCGTGCCGGCGCAGCTGCAGTCATCGCTCTCTGTACTTTGAGGCATGGCTGTACGCTTGACCTGGCACTTTGAATAATTGATATCTGGCTCTGCTCATATGCGCAACTAGCCAATGAAATTGCTGGGACGTGCTTAAAGCCACTAATCACTATATACTCAGTGATGACTGCTGCGTCGGCACGCCTACACCACTGAAAGCCGGCGGCTCCCTGGAGGAATAAATTTAATTTTCTCTTGGATGCCACATTTTCTGTGCAGCGGCCGGACA
Source organism: Phyllobates terribilis (assembly GCF_046119375.1). Classification (NCBI taxonomy): domain Eukaryota; kingdom Metazoa; phylum Chordata; class Amphibia; order Anura; family Dendrobatidae; genus Phyllobates; species Phyllobates terribilis. Next base: position 131,835,217 of record NW_027362764.1, on the reverse strand, counting down.
CCTTCAAAACACTATTAACCTGCAAATTAACTCTATTTCTGCAGGTTGTTAGCATTATCCAACCTGACAGGTTCTCTTTATGCAAGCTTAAAAATAATTTCACCCAAGGAACAAGTGTTAGCTCTTTTGTCTGGTGATTGGGAGCCTTTTTACATCGGCCAGGTATCAGGAAGGTTCCCAATATCCGTGCATTGTAAATTCACCTATAGACTAGACTGTTACAGTGTATTTATATTAGAATTGATATGAATAGTGAATGCCCAGTGTGGTTTATGCTAATTAACAATTACAGATTTCATTGCCTTGGCTATCCTACGCGTTGCACAAAGCTCCTTGTGTTATCTATTGTATCCCAATTGTATTATAGCCTTGATTTCTTGCCAGTTGCATCTTTGATTCTCTACCATAATGAATCACTCTCACCATGGCTTAAATATGTGACTATTTACAGTGGAAACAAATGGTTCAGGGTTGTTTAATCTGTAATAATTCTACATACACATGTATAAAAAACCTATCAGAAGTAAGAGGCTGAGTTTCTGTACAAATTGAATTTTACAAGAGTTATAGTCACAATTGCGCATATAATTAACAGTTACACATTTCAGACTATTTGGAAAATCCCTTTTCAGAAAACTTTTAAAATGTTGTCATACCGACATGTCAGACGTTTTAATTGTCGGAGGTCCATGTGCTGAGACCAACACTGATTGCTAAAACGTAGGCGTAAAAATGCTGAGCTACTGCTCTCACCAAAGACTGCAGAGGCCTCCAGAGACTTTGTATTGAGCTCGTCGTCAGTCTCAGAGGAGAGCATTTCTCAGCTGAGCTCTTATGCTTCTTCATTTTAACGATCATGGGGTTCTTAGCACCTGGATCCCTAATGATTAAAAACTGCTGGCATGTATCTGTGGCTAGTCAAAAGTTTTCTGAAAGTGCATATACACTTTTAATATACTTCAGAAATGTATCACAGCTCAGATTTAGGCTGGGTTCAGAAGAATTTATGAAAAATCATCCATTTTTCATCCATTAAAAAAGGACGATTTTCATCCACTTTGTCATCTATATTCCATCCGTATACCATGCTTGTGTCACCCGTGTGCCCATTTTTTACATGTTTATGACATCTGTTTGGCATCAGCTTTTTTACATTAACATAGCATTTAAAAAATGTCCAAGATCTTATGCTGATCCAATAATAACCAGGGTGCCTATGCACACCAAAGATTTTCACATGGACTGATGGAAATAATTGCAGCATGCACTAGTCTGGTCCAATTTACACACACACGGAGATGCACACAGAGCCATTTGTAGATGTAACTGGCCCAAGTTGTAGTATGGGTGAATGAACCTTATTCAGGTGTGTGTTTTTCACATTCGTGTTATATCTGTGTTTTTAACTGATGGAATATGTACCCATTATTGCCTATGGGGCGAGTCACTTGTGCATGTTATTTTGCAGGCTGAGTGAAGAAAGTCACCCATATAAGTGTCAGATAATGTCACAGACAGCACACAAAAACCATCCGTTTGCTGCAGTTTTTAACATTGCAATGGGTGGGAAAAGCCATTAAAAAGCCATTAAAAATCATTGATGGAAATCAGATCCGAAACGCTGATGAAAATCAGACTGACATCCGAATGAGGCCTAAATAATATACCGTTAACAGAGGCATGACTTCAAAGGGGACCTGTCTAGGTGACTGCAGGCTTCTGAATTCTCACAGCACATGCACTGCACACTTTTAAGATTCTCCCTTGTGAGAATTCAGAAGTCTGCAGTTACAAAGAATATAAATAAAGAGAAAGTTTCAGCTCACCCCTGAGATGTAATCCCAGTCTGGCACGGAGCATGGAGTCCTCGCTGCTGCACAGTGCCTGGGTCAATGAGGAAGTGAAAATGGATCCAGCTCAACACACTGGGCAATTAATTAAAATTCAACAATCTTTATTGGCAAATCCTTTTAAAAACTTGTAGAAAAGACAAAAAATGGACATCTCAGATGACAAAGCATATATTATGGGGTGGTGTGTATAAAAAATGCCATACGCGTTTCGAGTGAAAAACTCTTGAACACTGGCTATATGTCAGTAAGTTGTGGGGTGGCATTTCTTTGGAGGGCCGCACAGCTCTCCATGTGCTCACCAGAGGTAGCCTGGCTGCCATTAGGTACCGAGATGAGATCCTCAGACTCCTTGTGAGACCATATGCTGGTGCGGTTGGCCCTGGGTTCCTCCTAATACAGGACAATGCCAGACCTCATGTGGCTGGAGTGTGTCAGCAGTTCCTGCAAGATGAAGGCATTGAAGCTATGGACTGGCCCGCCCGTTCCCCAGACCTGAATCCGATTGAGCACATCTGTGACATCATGTCTCGCTCCATCCACAACGTCGTGTTGCACCACAGACTGTCCAGGTGTTGGCGGATGCTTTAGTCCAGGTCTGGGAGGAAATCCCACAGGAGACCATCCGCAACCTCATCAGGAGCATGCCCAGGCATTGTAGGGAGGTCATACAGGCACGTGGAGGCCACACACAATACTGAGCCTCATTTTGACTTGTTTTAAGGACATTACATCAAAGTTGGATCAGCCTGTAGTGTGTTTTTCCACTTTAATTTTGGGGGTGACTCCAAATCCAGGCCTCCATTGGTTAATAAATTTGATTTCCATTGATGATTTTTGTGTGATTTTGTTGTCAGCACATTCAACTTTGTACAGAACAAAGTATTCAATGAAAATATTTCATTCATTCAGATCTAGGATGTGTTATTTGAGTGTTCCCTTTATTTTTTTTAGCAGTGTATATAAAAACATAGTAACCCTTAACTTGTCAAATGACACAACACTTTATTAGCATAGCCATGTATCACATAATTTTACAGGTTATGGATTGTTACATGTGTACAGGATCAGAACCAATAACAGCCACAAGAATCCATCACTAAAATCACCCACAGTATATAAATACAATACTAGAACACCCATCAGTACAGAAACACAGCATCACAACCCTCATCAGTACAGAAATACATCACCAGAACCACCAGTAGTAGAACCACCATACTGTGTCTGCACCCATCCCGCCCCCTTCCTCCCCATACTGTGTCCTTAAATTTACCCCCTTGCTAGCCATATGGTCCTCAAATTTTGGTGTGTTGCACTTTCTTCAAGTTGGCTATCAGCTTGACAGCTGGCAAAGAGAATGGTCGACTCCCACTATGGGTGGGGCGGCAAAATGCAGCCGCCAGGGAGACACTTCGGACTGCTGCATCATGCAGCCCGATGGCGCCCCTCTGCCGGCTGCGCCTGGGGCAAAAGTGCTGTCTGTTCCTCCAGCACCCCCTAGATATGCACCTGCATAAAGAGTGGTGCATCTGCAAGATATTGGTTTAGAGATGGTATTAATGTGACTTAAACCACCACAGCCTCTGTATCCACTGTTAATCAAACAGTAGAAGACGGCCCTGGGCGGGGAAATCATAAAATGGGTCCCTCATCGCTCTTACTGTCCAATTTGAATAAAGGTTAAAAAGTCGGATTTCTCTACAATGGCTCAACAAATCCAGACCAAAGAGATATTGTTGGATTTGTGTCACACTGGCCTACACAGCTCTGCTTTATTTATAAAATAAAGCTTATAGGTTTCCATAAATCTCCTGGACCTCAATGTAAAATATATAACTGGGCCCCCCTGTTATATTCCTTTTATAATACCGGCATCTTCTTATGTGACAGGAGGATATTTTGGACTCCAGGATGCATTAGGGTCTGGGTTGACTGTTGATTGTGCACCTGTCCATCAGAATTGGTGTTGGCAATATATGATTTAGAAACTAAATGACATCATTCAATCAAAAATTTATTTTATAGAAATATTGGAACGTTCAGATATTCAGGTCCCCTCCAAACCAAATATATTCAGTGCAACATTGCATTCAGTATTTTGTTTTGGCTGACAACAGCATTCCTAACCAATAATATTTTCCTGGATCATGCATACAGCATAGATGTCTTTCAGCAATAATTTTATTTAACATCTAAGGGGCATGTTGGCTGGATAAGTAGAATTTTTTTTAATTAGTTGCTTTAAATTTGCAGTATTTAGATATTTTATTATTTTACTGTTATTCTTCTTAATATGACTGGAAATATTGCTCTTTAAAGGGAACCTGTTACATGAAAAAAACGTTATTAACCTGCAGATATGGGGTTAATCTGCATCTTAACAGCGTTCTGAACCTGCCCGGCACCTGCACTTTCAATCCCCATGCTGGGAGTAAATTAACTTTATTCCTCCTGGCAGCGTGCAGGTTTCAGTCATGGGGGCAGCGCCGGCACAGGATCAGTCACCACTCTGTATATTGGGAACGCCGGCAGTAACCACATCCCTGGCAATGACTGACGGCTGGCTGTCAATGCCAGGGGCGCAGTTACAGCTGCCGCTTTCTATTGTCAGAGAGGTGACTGAACCTGTGCCGGCGCCACCCCCGTGACTGAAACCTGCACGCTGCCGGGAGGAATAAAGTTAATTTCCTCCCAGCAACAAGGGTCTAAGTGCAGGCGCCCTGCAAGTTAACCCAATATCTGCAGGTTAATAGCGTTTTTTCATGTAACAGGGTCTCTTTAACTATATATCTATCTATGTATTGTGTTTTCTATGCACGAATAGGTGGCAAACATAGCAGGACTATTCATTCTTATTGAAGAATGGACAATCACATACAATACACATGAGAAATATTCTTAATATGACTCTTTGTTGTTGTCTACAGGAAATGCCCTGAAGGTTTTGCTTGTTTGAAGGTTGGCAAAAACCCCAATTATGGTTATACCAGCTTTGATACATTTGGATGGGCTTTCCTTTCTCTTTTCCGACTTATGACACAAGACTTTTGGGAGAACTTATATCAACAGGTAATCAATCACTTAAAAATCATTTAATCAAATTTTGGATCTAGTTTTTTCCTTTTTAGATGCCTGTCAGCATATTTTTACTGTCTGTATTGGTGCTTGTCCCTCCCCCTAAAATTATACATTTTTTGTAAAGATCCAACATGCCAGTCATGAGAAATCTAGTTTAAAAGCCATATAGAGGCCAGGCTGGAAGTGCACTGGGGAAAGTCACCGCACTTGGAAGAAGAAGTCCAAGTGAATTGATACACTCCTAGTACACTTCTTGCCTAACCTGTATATCATTTCTACATTAGATTTCTCATGATTGACAAACTGAATTTCTACAAAAAAAGAAAATATTTTTATTGGGGGACAACAGCTCATGCAGCCATTCCACTACTTCCATATGTAAAAGGGTTCTGCAAGATTCTCCTTAAAGGGAACCTGTCAGGCGATTCATGCAGCCCAAACGATTGCAGCCGAGTATATTAATCTCGGAAACATTTTGAAGATCTGGCCTGGGACCATATCTGGATACCTGCTCCACCCCCCCAGGCTTTCTCTTCCCAGTGCTTTTGCAACTGATTGACAGATCTCTCCCTTGCGGATACATAAAGAGAGACCTGTCAGTCACCTCTAGCAGTTCTGGGAAGAGCCAGCCGGGGCGAAGTCTGAGTACTCTGGTCTCTGGCTATGGACCCAGGCTGGATAGTCAAACTATATTTTCTTTGATACGCTGGAGAGTTTCAGAGAATAATATACCAGGCTGCAATCAGTCAGCCAGGCTGTGATTCATGCTGCCAGCAGGTTGGGTAGCATAAATCGCCTGACAGGTTCCTTTTAAAGGAAAAAAACATGACGTAGATTTTAATTAAAATTAGTAGAATTTGCTTAAAAGTTTTCTGTACTTTCAAGAAACTTTGTAGAATAAGCTGTTCCGTGTGTGTGCATTAGGAATAACACTATTTCTGGCCATTATATAACTTGTATCCTGTATTTTCACCGGTTTCCCCCTCTCCATGCTCTATCTCAAATTTGCAATCCACTAGGAGCTGGGTGGAGGAGACTGGCTGAAGTGATGTCTCCCATGCTCAACACAGCACACAGAGAGGGGTTCCTACTCTTTATTCATTTTTTAGCATACGGAGAGAAGCTGCAGCAGTATGAAGGAAATTATATAGCCGAGCTGAGCTGCCGTTATGTGAATCGGCTCTCGGGTGATGTAAATGACTTTTTAGAAAGCTTAGCTTGATCCTTCTATTTCTCCCTCTGCTTGTTTCCTCTCTCTGCTCCTCACTCCAACTCCTCCTCCCCTCTACATAGAGTATAATGGGCTGTGTCACATGCCATGGGGACCTAGCAGGTCTGATAAGTGGGGAAGAAAACTGATTTATCACAAAATTTCTTATATTCTCCTGTACTATTGATATATGCAAAGTTTGTTGAAAGTACAGTTTAATTTTTATTTAACTTAATTACTTAAAATACTTTAAGGGTGTGTTGTATTGATATTATTGTAGAATTGTATTCCATCATAGTTTTATTGAATATTGAAGATAGTACCATATTTCCTTCCAACATGATGTTTCAGATTAATTAAGACTGGTGTTTTGTATGCTAATCTTAATGTGGGTTATGCAGGAATAAGATACGATAAATTCATTAAGAGGTGCACGTCACTTAATGAATTTGTCGCCTTTTATTAGTGGCGTGCGCCTTTATTCACCTTGCCAGAAATGTTATGCTAGTCTGAGACTGGAGTAACGTTTCTGGTGTAAAAAACGCAGGCACTATTGATGAATTTTACGGGTGGGTGTAGTCATGATATCTCCCACCATGGCTTATACCTAGTTCCACCCATTTTGGTGGGGCTGCATGAAACTGACGGAAAAACTCCAAAAAGCTCATCATTTTTTCTTCATTGCACAAAAAATTTGCGGCTTTACAAAGTGTTTTACTCCACTTTTTTGACAAAAATACTTTGATGAATCTTCCCCGATATTTTTGATTTGCCATTATTAAGATTAGTACTGGTGATGACTTTGTGGCTTTTTTTTTTTATTTTGCAGACTCTACGAGCTTCAGGGAAGACATACATGATATTTTTTGTCTTCGTCATCTTTCTGGGTTCATTTTATCTGGTGAACTTGATTCTTGCTGTGGTGGCCATGGCTTATGAAGAACAGAACCAAGCCAGCATTGCCGAGGCAGAAGCAAAGGAGAAGGAGTTTCAACAAGCTATGGAACAACTTAAAAAGGAGCAAGAGGTTAATAGAAATGCAAATGACATTAGATTACTGGTTCTCAGATTTAGTATAGTTTATTTGTGGATTTATCAGTTTTAAGTTATTGATAGGGAATAGCCAGAATAGGTAAAACTGTTCGGTAACCGAGAGATGCCAAGAAAGGGGCTCTGCAGACATCCATCTGATTGGAGCGGAGGTCGAGCATGTGCAAGTCTGTTCTACTCATTCTCTCTGAGACTGCTGAAAACAGCCAAATACAGCACTCGGCTATCTCCATCAGTCCCAAAGAGAAAGTAATATGCAGAGATGCTCATGCTCGACCTTCAAAAACGTAACAACTTGGTACAGCTCATTTAAGCTCATAGTGGCAAATTTATCAATACTGTCTAATTCTTAGACAGTGTAAACTTAGACTAGACAGTCTTACTATGAGCCAGATTTATCATAATGGTTCGTGATGGTTAATAAGTCTAGCATATGTTCAGACTGTCGAGTCTACGTTTACACCACATAATAATTGGCTTACTTGAATGAGAAATATGTGCCATAATTTTAGGCACATTCTTTTGCAGAGATGCCATGCTCCTTTGTTGGACAAGGCAGAGAAAGTATCTAAAACACATGATAGATATGGTAATATGATGTAACCCATTAAAGACAATTTTTTTGTGCAATTTTTTCCAGAATTCTGGTGCATTAATCTGATAAATCTCCTCAATAGTCTGTTGGGTTTGTGCACTTGGTCTGTCGAATATATGTCAATTTTGTGACTTAAAGTAATGTTACATTATAAAATATGTATAACTGCTAAACTATCAGATTGGTCAGATATACATCCTAGAAAACCATTTGGGGTATCAGGGTTTATGGCACTGACAGAAGAGCATAGTGGCAGTTAGGAGGCGCCTAGGAAGAGGTTTTTTTTTAATGGATGTAAGAATTTGCATTGATACAAGGTTAGCGAGGTTGTGGAGAACTGACTGTTGGGAAGAATATTGGAAAAAGGGGGGATCAGCATAATGTCTTCCTCAGTATCTCGGGGTATAGTAGAATGTGCTTATATTTAGAGCTGTTTTTTCAATGTGAAATTAGTTTGCCTTGTGTCGTACAGTATGTGCCTTTTCTGTCCCTTGAGCAGGCACTGGCTAATAAAGGACCTGATACTGGTTCGTTCAGCTCTTGTGAAGCATCACCATTTAGCTCCAAAAGTGCCAAAGAGCGAAGAAATCGAAGAAAGAAAAAAAAATCTTCTGAAGTTGACGAGTATAATGATGATATAAGAACTAACAGAGGGGAATCTGATGAAGAGAGTGGGCGAAAGCCGGTAATTTATGATTTTAAACTAAATACATATCCTTTGGGTATGTCCATTCTCCACTAATGGCTTCAATTTGTTGTACAGACTGGGAAAAGATTCCAAAGTGTATGGTACATGGAGGCTGAAGAACCTTTTTTCTAAACTGGCATTCATTTACCAGATACAGTGTAATCTCTTTCTGATGTGCCCATAATTGAATACCATTATACAGTAGCATATGGGTGACAGCTCATGCCATGATGCATCGGTTAATGCTTAGTGTGTCCATCTGGAGCTTTGCCAATGTACACACCAAACATAGAGAAAAAAACACAATGTGACAGGTCATGTATCTAAACTATTAAGTATACAAAGTTGTCATTTACATTTTTCATACCCCCTTAAATATTATGGAAGACTTGTATCAAGTTTTCTAGCTTCAAAAAGTTGCAAAATTTGGTGTATGACATTTTTGCCCCCAAAAAATTGTGACTGTTTGCGATTTTACACAACTCTTGCCACTTATCAAAATTGGACATGGTTAGCATTGGAAATGAGGTTTTATTCAAATATTGAATTGCAACTTTTTTAAAAAGTCACAAAACATCACAAATTGACTTCAGTAAAGGGATATGGCATAACATGTTGAGTAATATTTCATTCATAATAATAACTTTCCCGATAGATAGATAGATGGATGGATAGATAGATAGATTGATGATAGATAGATAGATAGATAGATAGATAGATAGATAGATAGATAGATAGATAGATAGATAGAAAAAATGAAAGCAGTACCAGCCATATAACAAAAGCCAAATCCGGGTGCAAGCTTCCTAAGCAATTGCCCAACCTGAGAAATAGATATAAAAAAAGGAAGCAGCACTCCAAAAAAACGTGCAAATTACTGGACTTTAATGGCCCATGTAGTGACATTTCGATTCATAGTGTAAACCTTCCTCATGAAAGATTTACACAATGAATCGAAACTATTGGGCCATTAAAAGTCCAGTAATTTGCACGTTTTTTTGGATGGCTGCTTCCTTTTTATATCTAGATAGATAGATAGATAGATAGATAGAAATAGAGAAAAATCAAGCAGCTCTAAATGCAAACATTTAAAAAAACTCACAGAATCTTTCTCAAGCAGAGAAAGATTCTGTGATGGGATTGAAATGTCGATCCCATACAGTCCACACTTTTTGCCTATTTATGGAGTGCTGCCTTTTCTTATCTTTAGATAGATAGATCCTCATAGATTGTAAGCTTGCGAGAAGGGCCCTCACTCCTCTTGGCCTGAATTGTAAAGTGCTGCGGAATAATGAAATAAAAATTATTTTTATTATTATTATAGATATGAGAGATAGATATGAGAGATAGATGTTACAGAGATATTAGATAGATAGCTATTAGATATGAGATAGATAATAGATATGAGATATATAGATAGATATGAGATATATAGATAGATATGAGATAAATAGATAATAGATATGAGATAGATAGAAATACACACGTGATCAAAATTGTTGGTACCCCTCGTTTAATGAAAGAAAAAACCACAATGGTCACAGAAATAACTTGAATCTGACAAAAGTAATAATAAATTAAAAATCTATGAAAATGAACGAATGAAAGTCAGACACTGCTTTTCAACCCTGCTTCCACAGAATTTAAAAAAAAAAAATGAAACTCATGAAATAGGCCTGGACAGAAGTGATGGTACTCTTAACTTAATATTTTGAGGCAATCACTGCAATCAAACGATTCCTATAACTGTCAATGAGACTTCTGCACCTCTTGACAGGTATTTTGGCCCACTCCTCATGAGCAAACCGCTCCAGTTGTCTCGTGTTTGAAGGTTGCCTTTTCCAGACGGCATGTTTCACCTCTTTCCAAAGATGCTCAATAGGATTTAGGTCAGAGCTCATAGAAGGCCACTTCAGAATAGTCCAATGTTTTCCTCTTAGCCATTCTTGGGTGTTTTTAGCTGTGTGTTTTGGGTCATTATCCTGTTGCAAGACCCATGACCTGCGACTGAGACCAAGCTTTCTGACCCTGGGCAGCACATTTCTCTCTAGAATCCCTTGATAGTCTTGAGATTTCATTGTACCCTACACAGATTCAAGACACCCTGTGCCAGATGCAGCAAAGCAGACCCAGAACATAACAGAGCCTCCTCCATGTTTCACAGTAGGAACAGTGTTCATTTCTTGACATGCTTCATTTTTCCGTCTGTGAACATAGAGCTGATGTGCCTTGCCAAAAACTTCCATTTTTGTCTCATCTGTCCATAGGACATTCCCCCAGAAGCTTTGTGGCTTGTCATCATGTAGTTTGGCAAATTCCAGTCTGACTTTTTTATGTTTTTTTTTTCAACAATGGTGTTCTCCTTGGTCGTCTCCCATGAAGTCCACTTTGGATCAAACAATGACGAATGGTGCGATCAGACACTGATGTTCCTTGAGCTTGAAGTTCACCTTTAATCTCTTTAGAAGTTTTCCTGGGCTGTTTTGTTACCATTTGTATTATCCGTCTCTTTGATTTGTCATCAATTTTCCTCCTGCGGCCACATCCAGGGAAGTTGGCTACAGTCCCATGGATCTTAAATTTCTGAATAATATGTGCACCTGTAGTCACAGGAACATCAAGCTGCTTGGAGATGGTCTTATAACCTTTACCTTTAGCATGCTTGTCTATAATTTTCTTTCTAATCTCCTGAGACAACTCTTTCCTTTGCTTCCTCTGATCCATGTTGAGTGTGGTACACACCATGTCACCAAACAGCACAGTGAGTATCTGTAGCCCTATATACAGGCCCACTGACTGATTACAAGATTGTAGACACCTGTGATGCTAATTAGTGAACACAACTTGATTTAACATGTCCCTTTTGTCACATTATTTTCAGGAGTACCAACATTTCAGTCCAGACCTATTTCATGAGTTTAATTTTTTTTTTAAACTCTGTGGAAGCAGGGTTGAAAAGCAATGTATGATTTTCATTTGTTCATTTTCATAGATTTTTAATTTATTATTACTTTTGTCAGATTCAAGTTACTTCTGTGACCATTGTGGATTTTTCTTTCATTAACCGAGAGGTACCAACAGTTTGACCATTTGTGTAGAGGAAAATGAAGCAGCACTAAATGCAAAATCACCAGGGTATGTGAATGTGAAGCCCAGCTGTGCTTGGTATCACAGATCCTAGAAGGGTGTATTGAAGGATTCCTCCACAAGAGGCCCCCATAACCATTCACACATCTCCACCTTCCACCTCAGACCACCAGAGGGAGCCCGTTAGGGAGATATATAAGGGAAGGTGGGGCCAGGCAGCAGTTAGTCTGTGTGAGTCAGAGTCTGTGTCTAGTCTAGACTGGAGATGACAGAAAGCAAACCTGTTGAGAGAGTTCCTGCAGTGCAAAAGCCTGAGAAAGGTCAGTCTGCAGTGGAGCATGTTCTAGACTCTGTTGTAGCTCAGTGAGGTGACCTTTAGGTGTGCCGACGCCATAAGATCGGTGAAGTGCGGCACGCTGCCGTTAGTGTGAGTAGCCTATTGAGGGTCCGAGTAGGCCGAAGGCAAAAGAGTAGAGAATTAGTTCATAGGGGGCAGAGGAGCTTAATTAGCTCACCCCGAAGAAGAAGTAGTTACCGGACACCGGGTCCGAAGCTTGCCGGGATCTCCACGACCCTGTAAGATAAACCGGAATCCCTGGAGAACTACAGGTCCCAGGATCGCTACAGTGCTGATACGTACCAGAGCCAGGAGACACATAGGCCCCGTAGGTCGGGAGCGTGCACTCCAAGAGAAGGCCCTACCACAAAGTCAGCCAGCGCAGGACAGAGACGAAGTTAGGCCTAGCTCCAGGCAGGTCAGAAACTTACTACGCAGCAGCAAGAACCAGGAGGCCCAAAACCTGCTCATTGGGGAGGATCCGGACATACACCCTTCACCCTACAGTGCCCCGGGGAGTGCCTGAATTTCCACCAGTAAAAGGTATTGAAGTGACTATCGTGTCCGTCCCTGTTTCTGTTCTGGCCCGGCGGAGTCTCTTTGTCCCGCATCCCCGTACTTATACTGCCCTGAGGCCCAGCTCCACCTGTGGGGAGCTATACCATCCAGCTGCCTTATCACCAGCCTCAGTGGACTGCGCAGCGCTGGTGATCATCACCAGAAGCCACAGGTGGCGTCACGAACGCTTTTATAAACTTAACAAATCACCAACCCCTTTTAAAAAGGAGAGGCCCAGGGTACGGGCCCGGGAGCCGACCACCGCGACATCCCTAAAGGCCAGGCTAAAGGCCCGGGTACCGAGTCATCCCCATTCCCCTGGGCTGGTCATCTCTCTTCTGGCGTCACGAACAGGATTGCGTGCCCGCTGCAACGACGAAGTGTTATGCCCGTTGCCACCGGGTACTGTGCGTCTTTATTCTGAACTGCGTACGTAAAGTTGTGGTGAAGATAGCCGCCATTGTTGGGCCGTTGAGCGAGAAGAAGGGCGTAACCGCGGGAAAATAAGGGGCACACCTGCAAAAGAGCGCGAAGTCTCGGACACGCCCCACGCCTTGACGTCAAAGCTAGAAGCGCCAGGTCCTGAAAGGAGCATCGCTGAACGCTCTGACGTAGGACGCAAGCGACGCAAGGTCCTGAAGTCAACCGTCACCTGCGGAGCTGCGGCCTACCGGAAGAAAATCCAGAAGGTAGGCCACGGTTAACTAGGGGGGCGCTAAGATGTCCGTCGAACAGCAGAACGCCGACCTACCAGTCAACGTCCCTGAAGTTCAGCCCGCGCCCGATAATGGGCAGGCCGAAGCCGCCGCTCCACCAGCAGCGCCTGTAACACCTGTTATTCCTATGACTTTACCGTACATTCCTGGAGCAAAGTGGCTCCCACAGTACAACGGCAAACCAGATACCCTGTCTGGATTCAAGTGGAAAATATGTGGTATTTTGGACATGTACTCTATGACCGGCAAACAAAGAGCCGCCGTTGTATTAGGACAACTGACCGGTGCTGCGGAACGGGAAGTGGAAACATGGTCGGCCGCAGACCAGGAGTCAGTGTCCGTGATATTCCAAAAACTGCAGACTGTCTTTGAGGACCTTACTGAGGCGGACCTCCGGATGAGGTTCTACAGCTGTTCCCAACAACCAGAGGACAATGTTCGGGACTACGCCTGGCGTCTTCAGGGGGCCCTGCAGTCTCTGAACCAGGTTAGCCCAGCCAGCGTTGAGAATGAGAACAAGATGCTGAAGGAACAGTTTGTCCGGGGACTGAGGTCTCCAGAGGAGAGCAGGACTGTGCGTTGGTGGTCCCTGGATCATCCAGATGCCACCTTTGACAATCTCAAGGACATGGCTATAAAAGGACTGCAGCCCCTGGAAACAAACACCATCCAACGTTACCAGGGTGGGGCTACCCCAGAGCCTGCAACACCCACCTTTTCTCCAGTGGCTGCTGAAGCTAAGGTTCCAGCAACGTCCCCTAAAGAACTGGACAGTCTGCGCTCTGAGGTGCGTCAGTTGAGCAAAACCCTGACCACTGTGCTGAGTGCCGTGAAGCTGCGGACGGAGCCCGAGGAAGGAGGGAAGATCCTGCTAGCCGATAGCCCTGAGGATGTCCCCTGGATGCGGAGGAGGAGGAGGAGGCCAACACCACCCTCGCCAAGGACCAGTGACCAGCGCCGCCCACCGAGGGAACCAGTCTGCTACCGCTGCCGCAAGACCGGACATATCGCCCAGAATTGTCCGTTAAACGAGAAAACCCTGGGTCCGAGGGCCGACACCCAGGAGTAGACTCATCAGGCCCATCAGACTGGTACAACAGGTTCGTCGGAGGAAGACCTTTCCTGTCCATTGTGTTGGATGGGATCCCGACGCATGCCCTGCTGGACACAGGATCTCAGGTAACCATCATGCCTGAAGTCCTCTACAAGAGGTTCTGGTCCATGGATGATCTACGTCCGCCAGCTCCAAATTTGTCTGTATATGCTTCAAATGGACTCCCCCTTAACCTACTCGGGGTTAAGAATGTGACTGTAAAGGTGAAGGACCAGGGACTAATTGTAGTGGAGACTAACCCTGATGACAGCAACCCATATATGGTACTAGGCACTAATGTTGTTGGTAACTGTTTGGGAGAGGTTGTGTTCTTGCTCCAACAGATCGCTGACACTGCCAAACCGAGACAGAGGAGGGCACTGCAGAGAGAGATCCACGTCCTGATGTATCAACAGCAAGTAAAGTTAACAGATGGTGAAATCGGTAACGTGAGGGTAACAGACCCCATACCCATTGTCGTTCCCCCAATGAGTGAAATGCTCATCTGGTGTAGAGCTGCCATAGGTCTTAGAGGACAGAGCTACCAGGCGGTAGTAGAACCCCTTTGCTCCGAGCACAGGACCCACACTCTTAACTGCCAGGGGAGTGGTAGATGTACGTAATGGGAGGGTGCCTGTCTGTCTTCTTAACCTAGGGGAAGATGAGGTCAAACTGCCACGTTATGCCACTGTTGCTAAATTACATGCTGTCAACAACAACTGCATCCATGAGGCGGAGTCCTTAACCTCACCAGACGAAGTGGAGGATAATGACCCTGCAACCCAGGTGGAGGTTTGGTGCCAGCAGCTCCATGTTGGGACAGACACCACTCCTGCCCATCAAAAACAGGGTGTACACCGGGTGGTTCAAGAATACTCGCAGGTGTTCAGTAAGCATCCACTTGACTTCGGGAGGTTTAAGGGGGTTCAACATCATATCCCCACAGGCAACCATTCCCCAATCAAAGAACGTTATAGGCCTATAACCCCAGCTCACTACCAGAAGGCAAAAGAAATGCTGAATGACATGAGGAAGGCGGGAGTAATTAGGGATAGTTGTAGTCCCTGGGCGGCTCCCCTAGTGCTGGTTAGGAAAAAGGACGGGAGCATGAGAATGTGTGTAGATTACCGTCAAGTAAATCGCATTACACATAAAGATGCATACCCTTTGCCACGCATAGAGGAGTCCCTGGCTGCCTTAAAGTCTGCAAATTACTTTTCTACTCTTGACCTCACTAGTGGGTACTGGCAAGTCGCTGTGGCTGAGGAGGATCGGGAGAAGACAGCCTTCACCACCCCGATGGGACTCTGCGAGTTCAACAGTATGCCATTTGGACTCTGCAATGCCCCCGGAACGTTCCAGAGACTGATGGAGTGCTGCCTGGGACACCGCAACTTAGAGACTGTGTTACTTTACCTGGACGATGTAATTGTGTACTCCAGAACGTACGAGGACCACCTGAAACACCTGGCAGAGGTATTTGAGTCACTGTCCCGGTACGGGATGAAGTTGAAGCCCTCAAAGTGCCACCTGCTCAAGAGAAAGGTACAGTACCAGGGGCACATTGTCAGTCCGGAAGGGGTAGCACCAGACCCGGAGAAGGTCACAGCCATCCAGAAGTGGCCGGAGCCAAAGAACCTCAAGGAGGTGCGTCAGTTCTTGGGACTAGTAGGATACTACCGGAGGTTCGTAAAGGACTACACTAAGAAGGCAGCTCCTCTGCAAGACCTCCTGGTGGGGCAGTCCCCCAAAGGCAAAAACCCCCCATTTCATTGGGGTAAAGAACAGACTGAATCATTTCAAGAAATGAAGGAGATCCTGACAGGTGATGAAATCCTAGCCTACCCTGACTACAGTCAACCGTTTCTGCTGTATACAGATGCCAGCAACGAAGGACTGGGAGCTGTCTTGAGTCAGAAGCAGAATGGGCAAGAAAAAGTGATCGCATACGCAAGCAGGAAGCTCCGCCCGACTGAGAGGAACCCAGAGAACTATAGAAGCTTTAAGTTGGAGTTCCTGGCCTTGGTCTGGGCCATCACAGAAAGGTTCAAGCACTACCTAGCCTCCAGCAAGTTCACTGCCTACACTGACTATAATCCCTTAACTCATCTTGAAACAGCCAAGCTGGGAGCCATGGAACAACGATGGATGGCTCGGCTGTCAAATTACCAATTCACCATAAAGTATCGGGCGGGCCGCAGGAACGCCAATGCCTTATCCAGGAGACCTCACCAGTCAGACACGGAGGAAGAAGTGGATGACTTGGAAGAGATTGAGCTACCTGCCTTTCACCGGAATGGGATGATCCACGAGCAACGAGCCTCCAGGAAGCCGCGTGGAAAAACGTTAAACCCCCTGCCTCATCACAGCTGGAAAGAGGCCCAGGACACTGACCCGGTTGTCAGCCGCATTAAACAGCTGATAACCCAAGAAGGTGCCTCTCTGGAGAAGGATGCGTCTCTCCAAGCAAAGCAACTGTGGAACGAGAGGAGCCGGCTGTTTATCTACCGGGAGAAGTTGTGCCGGAGGTACGTCAATCTCAAAACGCACGAGATGGTGTGGCAGATAGTGGTCCCCAAGACGAACATTCAGATGGTGTTGGAGGCCTACCACGATCAGGCGGGGCACTTTGGCTGGAAAAAGCTAGAGACCCTGTTGAAGTGTCGATTCTACTGGGTGGGGATGCGCAGCTCCATTGAGAGGTGGTGCCGGGACTGTGGACCCTGTAGCCTAAGAAGAAAAGACTTCAGCAGCCAGAAGGCACCCCTGCAACCCATCAAGACGACTCGACCTCTGGAGATCGTGGCCCTTGATTATGTCAAGCTGTCCCCCAGCAGGTCAGGGTACTCCTATGCTCTGACTATGGTGGATCATTACTCACGTTTCCTGGTGGTCACCCTGAGGAGGTACTGACTGACCAAGGCCCGGCCTTTGAGGCTGAATTGTTCAAAGAGTTCTGCCATCTGTACGGGTGTAAAAAGATCAGGACTACACCGTACCACCCCCAAACTAACGGTCTCTGTGAAAAGATGAACAACATCATCATCAACCTGCTAAAGATCATACCACTTGAAGAGAGAAACCAGTGGCCAGACCTATTACCTGACCTAGTGAATCTGTATAATCACATACCAGTAAGTTCCACCAATTGCTCTCCGGCATATCTCATGCGGGCAAGACCAGGGAAGTTGCCCATGGACCTGGAGCTTGGTATTGTAGAACCTGAAGCTGATATGACCACTGAGGACTGGGACACCACCAGACAAGAGCAGTACAGAAGGGTACAAGCTTGTGTCAAGGACAGTCTTACTCGGGTGAGAGAAAAACAGGAAATTCAATACAACAAAAACGCACCCGCAGAACCTTTCACACCTTGCGAAACAGTACTAAAAAGGAAAAGACGCAACCACAAACTCGACGACCAATGGGAAAAAGAACCCTACACTGTGTTACCGTCAAGGTTTGACAACAAAAAGACCTGCGTAATTAGTCATGATGGAGGAAGAACATCTGCTACAGTGTCCAGGGACCATCTAAAATTGTGTCCACATCTACTAAAGACTCAGGAAGAAGTGTCTTTTACAACCCAGGAAGAACCTAAAGGAACAGTGATCCACACTGACCTAGGAGACTTCCCAGCGGATTGGCCTCAAATAGGAGGTGCAGTAATCATTCCAGTACTCCAATTCTATGAACAGCCAGAAAACCCTCCACAGCAAGTTGAACCTGTAAGTGCTGCAGAAGAGCCAGCTCAAGAAGCATCCCCGGACGAAGGATCCCCGGCAGAAGCGGAGCAAGTGGGCCCAGCCAATGGTAGACTTGCCAGTCCAAGAGAGAGGTTAAGGCAGTTTTACAACATGGTTACACATAGAACTGGTAGAGTAACTGAGGATATAGACACTGACACCCCACCACCTATTGCA
The DNA here is from genome assembly GCF_046119375.1 of Phyllobates terribilis. Classification (NCBI taxonomy): domain Eukaryota; kingdom Metazoa; phylum Chordata; class Amphibia; order Anura; family Dendrobatidae; genus Phyllobates; species Phyllobates terribilis. The sequence continues at coordinate 131,817,029 of NW_027362764.1, read as the reverse complement.
CTACGCAGATCAGTACGCAGCACAAGAGGTAACCCTCCTGTTAGGTACACTCAGTAAATAGTCAAAGTTCCTGAAAATATATATAGTTACCCCTGGGGTATTGTAAATTAAATTGTAATGTACTGCATAACTGTGTGCTTTCAAGCATATGTTTATTAATTTGTGCTTTTTCCTATTAATTCTTTATTTGAATAATGAACTGCGTGGCTGAGGACTGTGTGCAGCCCAAAAACTCTTGATGTATATAATTGCTCTCCCTGGAGTGCCCCTTTTAGGTGACCTCAGAAGGAAAACCTGTCTGGAGTGGCTCGTTTGGAGGACCAACTTGAGATCTTCATGCCCTGCAGCCACCCCAGGGCCTACGTAGAGGGTTTAGGACAGGTCCCTCAAAACCACCAAGTACTCTACCCTGTGAGATGGACATCCTTTTTGGGAACCTCACCATAGGAGACTTGGATCCTGAGGACGCTTTGTATTTGTTTTGGTTATGTAACGTTTAAGATTCGTGCCTCCCATAAAGGGAAGAATGTTCTAGTATTGCTTATGTTTTCTATTGTTACTGTTTTTATAAAATGTACTTCAGCCTGGGAGTGCTGAGTTTAGCTAGGGGGGAATGTGAAGCCCAGCTGTGCTTAGTATCACAGATCCTAGAAGGGTGTATTGAAGGATTCCTCCACAAGAGGCCCCCATAACCATTCACACATCTCCACCTTCCACCTCAGACCACCAGAGGGAGCCCGTTAGGGAGATATATAAGGGAAAGTGGGGCCAGGCAGCAGTTAGTCTGTGTGAGTCAGAGTCTGTGTCTAGTCTTAGCTGGAGATGATAGAAAGCAAACCTGTTGAGAGAGTTCCTGCAGTGCAAAAGCCTGAGAAAGGTCAGTCTGCAGTGGAGCACGTTCTAGACTCTGTTGTAGCTCAGTGAGGTGAGCTTTAGGTGTGCCGGCGCCATAAGATCGGTGAAGTGCGGCACGCTGCCGTTAGTGTGAGTAGCCTATTGAGGGTCCGAGTAGGCCGAAGGCAAAAGAGTAGAGAGTTAGTTCATAGGGGGCAGAGGAGCTTAATTAGCTCACCCCGAAGAAGAAGTAGTTACCGGACACCGGGTTCGAAGCTTGCCGGGATCTCCACGACCCAGTAAGATAAACCTGAATCCCTGGAGAACTACAGGTCCCAGGATCGCTACAGTGCTGATACATACCAGAGTCAGGAGACACATAGGTCGGGAGCGTGCACTCCAAGAGAAGGCCCTACCACAAAGTCAGCCAGCGCAGGACAGAGACGAAGTTAGGCCTAGCTCCAGGCAGGTCAGAATCTTACTACGCAGAAGCCAGAACCAAGAGGCCCAAAACCTGCTCATTGGGGAGGATCTGGACATACACCCTTCACCCTACAGTGCCCCGGAGAGTGCCTGAATTTCCACCAGTAAAAGGTATTGAAGTGACTATCGTGTCCGTCCCTGTTTCTGTTCTGGCCCGGCGGAGTCTCTTTGTCCCGCATCCCCGTACTTATACTGCCCTGAGGCCCAGCTCCACCTGTGGGGAGCTATACCATCCAGCTGCCTTATCACCAGCCTCAGTGGACTGCGCAGCGCTGGTGATCATCACCAGAAGCCATAGGTGGCGTCACGAACGCTTTTATAAACTTAACAAACCACCAACCCCTTTTAAAAAGGAGAGGCCCAGGGTACGGGCCCGGGAGCCGACCACCGCGACATCCCTAAAGGCCAGGCTAAAGGCCCGGGTACCGAGTCATCCCCATTCCCCTGAGCTGGTCATGAACTTTTGATCAGAGTCATTTGGATGTGTTTTGTTGTCATTAAGATTTAAAAAGAGAAAACACAGTAGTTTGACAATAAATGGCTTCACCCAACCAATAACCATGAATGGAGAAAACGTTTTTTTGTTATCATTCATATTGTCTGAAACAAGGCCAAGAAAGGAAAAATTCTGCCGGGGTATGTAAACTTTTGAGCACAACTGTATAGATAGATAGATAGGTAGGTAGATAGATAGGTAGGTAGATAAAAGTTTATACGAAGCCTATTTTCCCAGTGCAAGTGTAAGGTGCCCTAGCGAGGTAGTCGTGGGCGAGCTGTAGCCCCCTCTCGCTCTGGCACCCTACAGACAATACGTGTCCTCCCTCTGAAGTGTGGCTGTGTATGTGGTGCTTTTCACTTACTTCAAGCCATCCGATCGCGGCTGTCTCCAGGCATTTCTCTTCTGGGACCAGGGCAGCAATAAATTCAGAGGACACGAGGTTCTTAACCAGAACTTGGACTTTACTTGGGGAAGAAGAATATGTACAATATTTTCAGGCAGATATAATGGATAAGGCCCGACAGGTTATCATCTCGCTCACAGGCGCTGGCAACATCTTCAGCCCTGGTTCCCTCTTTGAGTGAAGAATCTCTGTGACTCTATCTCTAGCCCAAGAGACTCTTCTGTAATACTAACAGTGATCTGGATCCAATCTCTCCCCCACGTCTTAGCCTGGAGTCCTATTTATCTTTTTCTGCTTCCTGCAGACTAGAAGTGCCCCGGGTCCTCAACACTTCCTTTGAGTTTCTCCGGCCGGCTAACAGGACTCTTGCTCTTGCGTAGGGAGACTTTTGCACTATTGATCCCACTGTCTGAGGGTATGGAGCTCCCGTCTACCCTAGCAGCCACATATATTCAGGCTGCCCGTAATGGTCACTGTCCTATCTCTAACTGCCCTCTGGACACTAAAACAGAGGCTTTTTGCTAATGTGCCCACGCTCTGTGAGCTGTCATCACAGAACTTTAACCCATCACTGTCTATAACACTGCTAGCAGACTCAACCTGACATCTGCACCCAGGACAGTGGCATCTTGTGGCTGATTACAGGTACTGCAGCCCACAAGGAACTATGCCAGAGCTAACCCCTTAGCTTGGCCTACCACAGTTCAGAGAGGATTAATTAAGGGAACACTTTCCTTAACTACTTCAGTGCCTAGGGAAGGCTACGTCCTTCCCCACTATTACTCAAGCACCAGATCTAATCATGAACGTTGACCTTTTCTGGTATGTAGACAAGCCTTGACCATAGCCGCTGAAGCCAAATTTGGTCAGTGAGTTTATTTACTTAAATGTTCCTTTGAAGATCTCTTTAGTTCATAAATCACTCATCTTTGCAAATGAATATGGTCTTAGTGCACCTGTTCATGTTCTCCGTGAGGAAGTGGCCCTTGTACGAGTCTTTCAAGTAAAGCAAATGTCATTTCTTTCTACACTTATTTGTTTGCAGCTAATTTGGATCAGATTAAAGTGCGCTCTATCAGATCTTGACAGGTGTCACGTCACTTTAAGATTGCACTGAAACAACAGTTGCATCAAAGGAAAGGGTTGACTTATTTTTGTAATATTTTATCCTCGGAAATCATGTACAGGCCTGTAAGCTCATGTGTGAAGCTGGTAGGTTGATCACCATATATACACTAGAGTTCATGTACCTATACATTTTATTTACATCTGTCAGGGATGAGAGCAATACTTATTATTATTATTATTATTATTATTATTAATAATAACCAATAGCTTTTCTTTTACTTTTGCTCTATTTTAGTCTCTCCTTGGCATTGGCATTATTCCTATCTCTGGCAGACGGCGGAAAAGCAATGGAAACATATTTAATTTCCGTTCTAGAGACCTTTGCTCAGAGACTGAATTTGCAGATGATGAAGTAAGCAATGCCAGTTATAGTCACAGAGGATCTTTGCTCGTGCCACGTGCAGGACGACGCCATAGCATACAGAGCCAAACAAGCGCCAATTCCCATCCAAACACACCCGGGTTTACACAGAATGGCAAGAGAAACAGTTCGGTGGATTGTAATGGAGTGGTCTCTCTGGTTGGCGAAGCTGGCACATACTCCAATCCAACTTCTCCTGGAGGATTACAGTTACCGGCAGTCATTGTGGAAAAGTCTGGAACAGAAGAAAATGTAAGTTTGTTTTATCCTGTGGGATAAAAAAGCTAAAATGTGTAAATATTCCCGTATTTTACAGATGCAAAAACTACTATTACTGGTTAAATGATAGTAAATCAGTGGTGATATATTAGGAGACTGCTTTTTAGGTAATTCCCTAGTATGTAAGTAGATTAGTTAAAGGGGAATTCTCAAGTTTACAAGTTATTTCCCATCCAAAGGATAGAGATTAACTTTCCGATCGCTGGGGGGCTCGACCACCATGGTGCCTACCGATCCCAAGAACCAGGGGCCTCTTTTCATTCTTATTAGGGAGCCATAGATCAGCTGAGCGCTGTGCTCAACAATCACTGGTGCTCCCGTTACGAATGAATATAGTGGTAGTGTGAATGATTGACCTCTGCTTCATTCATCCGGGGCTCTTCCAGTTCTTGGCATCGGGGACCTGCAGCCATTAGAAAGTTATCCCCTATCCCATGGATAGGGGATAATTTTTAAACTTGAGAACACCCCTTTAAGAGGAAAGATATCAGATGGTTCTTTATTTTTTAATACTATACTATGTGCATGGAGGAACTGTATTTATTTTATCCTCCTGTCTATGCAGTGTATCTAAAGTTGTGGATTATTTGGGGGTATAGATTTTTCTGAATTAGACCACTTCACCCACCAGATCTTTTCAGTGCTAATAGATAGTTTTCAAGGTTTTATTGATTTTGTCACCTCCTGCTTTACCTTTGATGTATATGGTGAGACATGTGTGAATGGTCCTTGACGCTTCCTATATTACTATGGAGCAATTGGCGTTGGCAGACGTGTCGTAGACTATTACTATACTGCAGCTCGGATAACTAGTCGAAGTTTGATTCTCTTCTGAGAAAATCTCTGCTGATTGTCTGTTATATCTATTGTAAACGTCTACTTCATTTTAACGAACCTCTCGTCACATCAGTCTTAAATGTCACTGCTTTACTTAATAGAATTTTTAACACTTAGTAAATTATTGATTTTGGATTTTATGGCCATAAACAGAGGCATACCTACCTACTCTGTCTGAGGCTCTTTGTAAAAAAAATAAATAAAGTAGTGATTTGGGAAAGGAAAAAAACAATCAAAGAGATAAAAGGGTGCAATCTAAGTGCAGTAATCATGATATATGGCAAAAAAGACCAGTAGATCAATTTCTTCTCGCCTTATTGTGTTGTGCGTCTCAGGCACAACACTGATCGTAGCATTTATAGTCTTAACTGGGACTGAACCACTCAATGATCCTGCTGATAGCTGCTCACTTTCTAGATTCAGAGAGTGCCCAATCATTCCCCAGCCGTCGGTATCATAGCTACACAACGAGGATTGGAACAATCATTGGCCAACCGTCCTCGGTGCTGCTGTGGATCTTATCGAAGTCACACACAGAATTAGTATCCCACGCTCGTTTTGGGTGACTAAAAACTTTCTTTTACTCTTGTGTAGTTTACATCATGTTTCTATTTCTAATCTTCGTCAGATATCTTTACGACAAAGGTAAAATTAGACATTTTGTTGCTAGACTCCATATATACTTTGAGACTGCTCCCAGTGCAGGTTAAGCATATTTGTAGGCTTCCATTGACCCAACGTTCCAAAATAATTGATGCTCGTTTTTTTACGTTGAGAAAGGTGGCGGTCTGGTGCCGAATCGTGTTAGGACAATAAAGAACTATTTTGGAATATAAAAGGATTCTTATTTACCGCAGAGTAGCCCGTTCAACATGATATCGTCCTCCTACTAATGTGCCAAAATAATGTCTTTTGTCATATGGAATACAGAGATGTCCTACATAGTAATGCATAGCACATGGTATACTATTGTTCTCATCATGAAAGCTCATTTCATTTACACTACTGTATATGGAACTACATAATATACAGTCACATATTTGGAGGATTTTCCTGGCTAAATGTGAAGCCGAAAAAAAAGAGGTTGAACTGGACCTTTCTGGTAGTCGACAGGCAGAGTTAGCCATTGAAAACTTCATTTAATTCCTTAATTAAGAGGAACTTTAGCAATAATGGCTGTAGGGTCACTATATTAAAGTAATAATAGTATTCTGGGGTAAAAAAGAGTTTTAGGGGATCTTTGATCCTAAATACACTGGATCTTATGGTGACATTGTATTTGTTATAGGCACTGTAGATACAATGTGGTTGTTAAAGGGGCATTGTGCAATTACTTTTCTATGGTTCTGTAGCTACTACAGTTATGGGTGCCATGTCGCTGTTTCTCTTTTCATGGATATTGTGTGCCCGGTAGATTATGATTGATAAATGGATGACAAATGGCCCATATTTATGATGGCATCCAATTTTATACGCAGTGATTGCTTTTAGCAGTAAAGATGGCACCCCAATGACACATTTATACTCTGTGGTTTGGAGGTTGTGACACTAGTGAACAAATCAAGTGAAGCTAAGTACCAAAATTTCACAAGGTCAATGGAAGAAGTCAGTCATCTTAGGTCATCTGCACAGGAGATGGGCTACAGTAGGTGTGCCACCATGATTTATCCAGGATGATAAATCCTGTTCAATGAATTACACATGTCATTAAACTAAAGAAGGAGTCTGTACATTAAAACTTTTTGACAGTGAGGGTGATGAATGAGCGGAACAGGCGGCCACAAGAGGTGGCGAGTTCTCCTTCAATGGAAGTCTTCAGAGGCTGGACAGACATCTGTCTGAGATGGTTTAGTGAATCCTGCATTGAGCAGGGGGTTGGACACGATGATCCTGGAGGTCCCTTCCAACTTTAACATTCTATGATTATTACAGAGGATCAACTTATATTGTGCCAGTACAAAGCATGCTGTAATTGTACGTTAACATTAACTTTGAGAGCAAAAATGTCTTACGTGGAACACTAATTTGGGACGAGAAGGCATAGTGCTCATTTATAGTGAACAGGACCAAATCAAAAGTAAAGAAAAAAATATCTTTGCCCTAAGAAGTTGTGTACTGTGCTACATCCAACTGAAAACAAGTTAGGCGTCTGCAGGGGAGCATTATGAGGAAGTCTCAGACTTTTTACCTCCCTGTCCCTTATATCTTAAAAGGAATCTGTCAGCAGCTTTTTGCTATTTAATCTGAGAGCAGCATGATGTAGGGGCTGAGACACTGATTTCAGGGATGTGTCACTTATTAGGCGCTGTACTGTTGTTTCAATACAATGAAGTGTTTTATCAGCAGGAGATTATCACTACCCATACTGGTCTGACTCCGCCTCCAGCATTGATTAGCAGCTCATTGTCAATAGACAATGTACACAGAAAGCTGTGGTGTGGGTGTGGAAAGCTTCTGAGCTCTGCTACATTTAAAAACTCTGATTGTGTCACAACTACTGCACCCAGTAAAGAGATATATCACTGGAATCAGGGTCTCTTTTCCCACATTAAGCTGTTCTCAGGTGAAGTAGCAAAAACCTGCTTACAGATTCCCTTTAACTGTTCTTTTCAGCAAAATGTACAGCTTTTCATACTTGTGGCTTTTTCAATTAAAGCCGCAGCATGAAACAAAGCAAAATTGTCTACATACTGTATACTGTACTTCATTTAGACAGATTATTTTTGTTGCACATTCGTTACAATATTTTGTGTTACATTTATTACTATATTTAAAAAAAAAAAACACGGAAAGAAAATCACATGAAAACGGCACCAAAAGGGCCCTTAATTAATAAATGTATCTATGTTTTTATTAACTTGATGTGGTGTATTCTGGTTTTTGGAAGTTACCGTAATTTACTGATGGCATGTTCTAATGGAGAATGGTCAGTGCCAACTTTCCTTCTTTTGGAAGAGGCTTTTGGCAATCCCTTTTCTAAAGCATTACCTTGCCTATGTGTCTAAACACCAACGTTGCGCTCTCCTACACCTCTCAAAAGCCTCTCAGGTGCAGGGGTTGCAATCACACCCGGGCTCTGGAGCATAGGGGACCCAAAAAGACCCTTTAACCAATATGAAAGGCCATTTCTATTAAAGACTTGGATTGGTTGGGGGGCCCCATTAGAGCTTTGCCATTGGGGTACTTGACGTTCAAGATACACCACTGCCAACCAGGATCCATTTTTAAACAGATGCCGGTGAATCTGATAAACTTGTTGGCCGCATTAAACCTCCCTCAAAAACTTCCAGAAAGGGCAACGGAAACACCGATGAAGGCTTTGAACAGACGTGCACTGAGCTTAAGTCTACCCTAATAATGTGCAGCAGGTTCCTTTTGTGGGTGATCTCTGCCATTGTTGGTTATGTAATAAAATAAGCTGTATTGAAAACAGTTGCACATAGCATTATAAATACTGCGCTACTGCGGTTATTGGTAAGCCAGAGGCTTATATTTATCCGGCTGGAGAATACAGATGCAACTGTAAAGTCAAACCATAAATACCGTTTTTGAAAATCACAGTAGAGACCAATTTTAGGAGCTTTGTCGAGGACAATCAATACATTTCCTACAACTACATTCGCACTGGGATTATCCAGTTTCACAATAAATCTATAGAAAGTAAAGGTGAAATAAATATATATATATATATATATATATGTATTTTATATTGTAGATATTGGGATGCGTTTATACTTTTCATTTAATATCATACATTCCATAGCAAAAATTGTTAGATTTCTAAGTCATGAGTGGATAAATAGAAATGTATTTTCAGTTATTCAGATAAAAGTTTATGGCGATATGTGCATCTGCATTGTGACAAAAGTATATTTTTATTTAAAGGTTATGGTGACCTTTTGGTAACACTGTTTTGTATTGTTCCAAATATGAAGCAACTTTGCAAATAGCTGTCATTAAAAATATTCTACAGTTTTGGGTCTACAGTTACTACGGAGACTTATGTGTCTTCATGGTAACAGACTACCAGCAAACCCTGTGTGAACTGATCTTGCAGTCATACTCCCTTCCATCTATCTATTTTTTTCTTGCTAACATACAGCTGGTGAAATAAGTATTGAACACGTCACCAATTTTCTAAATAAATATATTTCTAAAGGTGCTATTGACATGAAATTCTCACCAGATGTTGGTAACAACCCATCCAATCCACACAGGCAAAGAAATCAACCCATAGATGTCCATAAATTATGTGTAATAATGAGAAATGACACAAGGAAAAAGTATTGAACACACTTACTGAAATGTATTTAATACTTTGTACAAAAGCCTTTGTTGGTGATGACAGCTTCAAGACACCTCCTGTATGGAGAAACTAGTCACATGCATGGCTCAGGTGTGATTTTGTCCCATTCTTCCACACAAACACTCTTCAAATCCTGACGCTCCCGTGGGCTCCTTCTATGAACTCTTAGCTTTAGTTCCTTACAGAAATTTTCTATTGGATTCAGGTCAGGTGATCAGCTGGGCCATTCTAGCAGTTTATTTTCTTTCTCTGAAACCAATTGAGTTTCCTTGGCTGTGTGTTTGGGATCATTGTCTTGCTGAAATGTTCACCCTAGTTTCATCTTCATCATCCTGGTAGATGGCAGCAGATTTTTATCAAGAATGTCTCTGTACATTTGTCCATTCTTCCTTCCTTCAATTATATGAAGTTTGCCAGTGCTGTATGCTGAAAAACAGCCGCACACCATGATGTTCCCACCTCCAAACTTCACTGTTGGTGTAATGTTTTTGAGGTGATATGCTTTGCCTTTTGATATCCAAACATGGTGTGTATCATGGCATGCAAAGTGTTCAATTTTTGTCTCATCCTACCAGACTATATTCTCCCAGAATTTCACAGGCTTGTCTAAATGTTGTTGAGCAAACTTTAAATGCTCTTGAATATGCTTTTTGTTCAGCAATGAAGTCTTGCGTGGTGAGTGTGCATACAGGCCATGGAGGTTGAGTGCATTTCTTATAGTTTTCTTTGAAACAATTGTACCTGCTGGTTCCAGGTCTTTCTGTAGTTCTCCACAGGTGATCCTTGGCTGTTGGACAACTCTTCTGATGATTCTTTTTACTCCTCTGTCTGAGCTCTTGCAGGGAGCACCTGGTCGTTGTTGGTTTATGATGAAATTATATTCTTTCTACTTTCGGATTATGGCCTCAACAGTGCTCACTGGAACCTTCAGTAGTTTAGAAATTCTTCTGTAACCAATGCCATGATTGTGTTTTGCAACAATAAGGTTGTGTAAGTCATGAGACAGCTCACTGCTTTTACCTATCATGAGATGCTTCTTGTGTGGCACCTTGGTAATGAGACACCTTTTTTAGGCCATCAGTTGAACCAGCTGATATTATTTTTCACTAAATGTCAGGATTGCTTTCTAATTATTGATAGATTTCAGCTGGTGTCATGACTTTCCATGGCTTTTTGCACCTCTCTTTCTTCTTGTGTTAAATACTTGTTCCCTGTGTCATTTTTCATTATTGCACATAACTTAATTCATGGACATCTATGGTTTGATTTCTTTGCAAAATTTCAGAGTTCACTCCAACGTCAGCAGGCTTGAAGGGACCACATCTATTATCTAGGTCTTGACACGACCTGTCAGACCGTACACCGGTTTCCTTGCCTCTGCAGGAACCGCTGATTAGTACCTATAACTTCTAATAATCCCTGGATGAATCCTCCACATGGAGTGGAAAACGTGACATCTACCTGGGATAACTACAACTACCTGTGGGACAAATTCATTTACCAGCAGGCTATATCTTAGTAGTTTCACACTTGGGGATTGCCCTTGTAAGGGCAGGAGCAATGCAGGGGCTGGAGAGTTTAGGATCGGCTGGTTTTCCCCTCCCCTACACACACAGACTTGCTTTTTGGCTCCTGCTCCTCAAGCCTGCTGACATTGGAGTGAACTCTGAAATTTTGGTGAGACCGAACCATTTTTTATCTTAGAGCACTGGTTTTCTCCTTTGAGCACAAGCACTTTATTAGTGTATTAGGTTTTTTGTGGTCGTCACATGGCTTTTAAACGGTATCATTAAAAGTTATATTTTTTACGTTAGAATATGTTCTCTCCTTCCTGTATTTCTTACTATTATTACTGAGAGATTTTTTTGAGGCCAGTTTAATTTACGGTACCTTTCCTGGCTTTTCTTTCGTATTTGATTCCTTTGCATATATGGACTGGATGAGTTGTTACCGACATCTGGTGAGAATTTCATGTCAATAGCACCCTTAGAAATATGTTTCCTTAGAATATTTGGTGACGTGTTAAATACTAATTTCCCTCGCTGTATATTTGTATATAAGCAAAAAAAAAAAGTGACTGATGGAGAAGCGTGCAACTGCAGTATTAGACTACACTGGGTTTGTTGGGACCTGACATTCACCTCCAGCAAAGGTAACATTCTATTTATTTATTTATTTACACTGCTCAAAAAAATAAAGGGAACACTTAAACAACAGAATATAACTCCAAGTAAATCAAACTTCTGTGAAATCAAACTGTCCACTTAGGAAGCAACACTGATTGACAATCAATTTCACATGCTGTTGTGCAAATGGAATAGACAATAGATGGAAATTATTGGCAATTACCAAGACACCCTCAATAAAGGAGTGGTTCTGCAGGTAGGGACCACAGACCACATCTCAGTACCAATGCTTTCTGGCTGATGTTTTGGTCACTTTTGAATGTTGGTTGTGCTTTCACACTCGTGGTAGCATGAGACGGACTCTACAACCCACAGAAGTTGCTCAGGTAGTGCAGCTCATCCAGGATGGCACATCAATGCGAGCTGTGGCAAGAAGGTTTGATGTGTCTGTCAGTGTAGTGTCCAGAGGCTGGAGGCGCTACCAGGAGACAGGCCAGTACACCAGGAGACGTGGGGCCATAGGAGGGCAACAACCCAGCAGCAGGACCGCTACCTCCACCTTTGTGCAAGGAGGAACAGGAGGAGCACTGCCAGAGCCCTGCAAAATGACCTCCAGCAGGCCACAAATGTGCATGTGTCTGCACAAACGGTTAGAAACCGACTCCATGAGGGTGGTATGAGGGCCCAACGTCCACAGATGGGGGTTGTGCTCACAGCCCAACACTGTGCAGGACGCTTGGCATTTACCACAGAACACCAGGATTGGCAAAGTCGCCACTGGCGCCCTGTGCTCTTCACAGATGAAAGCAGGTTCACACTGAGCACACGTGACAGACGTGACAGAGTCTGGAGACGCCGTGGAGAGCGATCTGCTGCCTGCAACATCCTTCAGCATGACCGGTTTGGCAGTGGGTCAGTAATGGTGTAGGATGGCATTTCTTTGGAGGGCCGCACAGCCCTCCATGTGCTCGCCAGAGGTAGCCTGACTGCCATTAGGTACCGAGATGAGATCCTCAGACCCCTTGTGAGACCATATGCTGGTGCGGTTGGCCCTGGGTTCCTCCTAATGCAGGACAATGCCAGACCTCATGTGGCTGGAGTGTGTCAGCAGTTCCTGCAAGATGAAGGCTGTTATGCACACGCCCGGGCTAAGCGGCGTGTGCGTGTGATTGGTAGTGATTCCACTGGACCGTGCCGGAGAGTGAATGCCTGGAGGGGCGTGACTAAGTATTCACCCGATCCGACCAGGGTCGCACGACGGCATACGACGCCAGTGCACCAAGGAGGAACCGAGCAGAGGGACCAGGTGCTACTCCAGGACAGACCCCGGACACGGCTGTTGACCCACACAGGGGAATACAGGAACAGGCTGGTAGGCTGGCACACAGACTGGTGGGTATAGGCAGGCACGACTGGTATGCAGGCAGGCGGGTATGCAGGCAGGGGGGTAAAGGCAAGCACAGCTAGTGTGCAGACAGGGAGGCACTAGCAGGTAGGAACACAGGCGGGATAGGACCCAGTACACACCGGGACTCAGGAACAATACAGGCAGAGGGTTACAGGCAAGCACAGCTAGAGTGCAGACAAGGCTGAGCAGGGAGGACAGGGCTCTGTTCACACGGAACAGACAGGAAGGGAAAGACAGAGCCAGATACTCACACAGTACTTGCAGAGACAACAAGCAGGAGTTAGGTACGAGTTCAGACTCTGCAGAAAAAGGAAGGGAACGGACATAGAGGCAAAACAGGTAAAGGACAGGAGAGAGTTCAGACTGGAACTGAGTGTACGGAGGAGACCGACACTGCAGAGGGATACAGGAGCGGGTCTGGGAATACGGCCCCCAGAGAGGCGGAACGAACAGGCAAGGAGCGTGTTCAGACAGGACAGACCAGACACAGGAGCGGGTCTAGGAAATCGGCCACTAGAAGGCGGAACGAACAGGCAAGGAGCGTGTTCAGACAGGACAGACCAGACACAGGAGCGGGTCTAGGAAATCGGCCACTAGAAGGCGAGAGGAACAGGCTAGGAGCGTGTTCAGACAGGACAGACAAGAGAACAAGAAAGGACTCAGTTCAGACACGGGAGCTGATACCGCAAAGCAGGAGAAATACAGGACTCAGTTCAGACACGGGAACTGATACAAAAAGCAGGAGACAAGAGACGGGACCTGGCACCTTCAGAGTGCAAGCACACACTGAAGGAAACACTATGCTCAGGCAGGGATAGAAGGGAGCTGCTGAGCTATATACCAAGTGACAGACAGCAATAGGCTGAGGACGCACAAGGGGTGTGACCCACAGCAGGTACAAAAGGCAGGAAGTGATCGGGCGCCGCCCTTAAGCAGCAGAAACAGACACAAACAGACAGCATGGAGGGAAGCCAGAGAGACATTCTGGACAGGAGATCAAGTGCGCTCTCTTGCACAGTGGGAGATGGACCACCATGCAAGGACGCCGCCAGGTATGTTACAGTACCTCCCCCCTTACGCCCCCTCTTCTTCAGGCCTGCCAGAATCTTCTGCAGGGAATTCGAGGGCCAGTCGTTCACTGGGTTGGAGGGGGACAGAGACTTAAGGGTAATCTCTGCTTCGAGGTACATCTTGTCAAGCTCACAGGAAGAAATAGACGGGTTATCAGGTACATAATGAGGAAAAGTCACTGTCTCATTGTTATCTGGTGGTATCCCGGAGGATTCAGGAAACAACTGGAGGTCCTCCGCCGGGTCAGAAGAGTGCAGAGGCTCAGAGAAAACAACTGCTTCAGAGTACACTAGGTCGGACTCACTGGAGGAAGCAGGCGAGGTATCGGGTACCGAGTATAGGAAAGTCTCTGTCCATTCACCACCAGGTGGCACCCCGAAGGGTTCTGGAGACAGCTGGCGGTCCTCCGCCTGGTCAGAGGGGTGTAGAGACTCACGGGTAACCTCTGCTTCAGAGTACACTAGGTCGGACTCACTGGACGAAGCAAGCGAGGTATCAGATCCAGGATATAGGAAAGTCTCTGTCCATTCACCACCAGGTGGCACCCCGAAGGATTCTGAACACAACTGGAGGTCCTCCGCCTGGTCGGAGGGGTGTAGAGACTCAGGAGTAACCTCTGCTTCGGAGTACACTAGGTTGGACTCACTGGACGAAGCGAGCGAGGTATCAGGTACGGAGTATAGGAGAGTCTCTGTCCTTTCACTACCAGGTAGCACCCCGAAGGGTTCAGGAGACAACTGGAGATCCTCCGCCTGGTCGGAGGGGTGTAGAGACTCGGAGGTAACTACCACTTTGGGGTACCCATTGTCAGGCTCACAGGACGAAGCGGACAAAGTATTGAGTACCGGGTGTAGAGAAGTCTCTCTCCATTTGTCATCGAGTGGTATCCCGGAGGGTTCAGGAGGCAACAGGGGATCCTCCGCCAGGTAGTAGAGGTGCACAGACTCTGAGGTAACCACAGCTTTGGAGCATCCTTGGACATGCACACCGGTAAAAGAGAAAGAAGCATCTGATGCCGGGTGCAGGAAGTTCTCCTGTGTGGAGTCTGGATGGGCAGAAGTCTCTTCGGCCAGGAGACCTGGTGCACTACCCACGCACATTACCCATTGGGGTTTCTCCGGGGTACAGGGAGATGAAGCTTCAGTAGGGACTTCAAGGTTGGGGTCAGGAGGTCTCAGGGAGGACAGACCCTGGCGTGACGGCTTGCCTCTAAGTCTAGCACGTCTGGACTGCCTCTTGAGGTTGAGAGAAGTATTCCGGAAAGCGTAGTCACCCTGTGAGGATTCTGGGTGGGCAGTAGTCTCATTGGGCTGGAGGACTATTGCGCTACCCACACACATTACCCGTCGGGGCTGCTCCGGGATATTGGGAAGTGAAGCTTCAGCAGGGGCTTCAGAGTTAGGGTCCTCGAAGACCATACGAAAGGCCACCAGGAAGGCCTGCAGGTCAAGGATGACAGGATCCCATGCTTCCCATAGGGGGGTGACCCATTTCAAGGCATCACCCGCTAGGTAGTCAATCATAAAGGCCACTTTAGCCCAATCGGAAGGAAAATAGAGAGGGTAGGCCTTAAAGTGTAGCATGCATTGCTCCACAAATGCACGACACTGTCTTGGATCCCCATAGTAACGTGGCGGATCCGCAGGAACGAGGGCTGATAGATCCATCTGGACGGGTGCGTAATTCGCCTGGAACTCAGCTAAAGGGGGAAAAAAAATTTATTTATTTTATTTTAATGCATGTATTCGCTGGAAAAACTTCTCAAAGAGCGAAGGCCGTGGGGCTCAACGGGAACCATGGCCTGAGCATGCTGTTATGCACACGCCCGGGCTAAGCGGCGTGTGCGTGTGATTGGTAGTGATTCCACTGGACCGTGCCGGAGAGTGAATGCCTGGAGGGGCGTGACTAAGTATTCACCCGATCCGACCAGGGTCGCACGACGGCATACGACGCCAGTGCACCAAGGAGGAACCGAGCAGAGGGACCAGGTGCTACTCCAGGACAGACCCCGGACACGGCTGTTGACCCACACAGGGGAATACAGGAACAGGCTGGTAGGCTGGCACACAGACTGGTGGGTATAGGCAGGCACGACTGGTATGCAGGCAGGCGGGTATGCAGGCAGGGGGGTAAAGGCAAGCACAGCTAGTGTGCAGACAGGGAGGCACTAGCAGGTAGGAACACAGGCGGGATAGGACCCAGTACACACCGGGACTCAGGAACAATACAGGCAGAGGGTTACAGGCAAGCACAGCTAGAGTGCAGACAAGGCTGAGCAGGGAGGACAGGGCTCTGTTCACACGGAACAGACAGGAAGGGAAAGACAGAGCCAGATACTCACACAGTACTTGCAGAGACAACAAGCAGGAGTTAGGTACGAGTTCAGACTCTGCAGAAAAAGGAAGGGAACGGACATAGAGGCAAAACAGGTAAAGGACAGGAGAGAGTTCAGACTGGAACTGAGTGTACGGAGGAGACCGACACTGCAGAGGGATACAGGAGCGGGTCTGGGAATACGGCCCCCAGAGAGGCGGAACGAACAGGCAAGGAGCGTGTTCAGACAGGACAGACCAGACACAGGAGCGGGTCTAGGAAATCGGCCACTAGAAGGCGGAACGAACAGGCAAGGAGCGTGTTCAGACAGGACAGACCAGACACAGGAGCGGGTCTAGGAAATCGGCCACTAGAAGGCGAGAGGAACAGGCTAGGAGCGTGTTCAGACAGGACAGACAAGAGAACAAGAAAGGACTCAGTTCAGACACGGGAGCTGATACCGCAAAGCAGGAGAAATACAGGACTCAGTTCAGACACGGGAACTGATACAAAAAGCAGGAGACAAGAGACGGGACCTGGCACCTTCAGAGTGCAAGCACACACTGAAGGAAACACTATGCTCAGGCAGGGATAGAAGGGAGCTGCTGAGCTATATACCAAGTGACAGACAGCAATAGGCTGAGGACGCACAAGGGGTGTGACCCACAGCAGGTACAAAAGGCAGGAAGTGATCGGGCGCCGCCCTTAAGCAGCAGAAACAGACACAAACAGACAGCATGGAGGGAAGCCAGAGAGACATTCTGGACAGGAGATCAAGTGCGCTCTCTTGCACAGTGGGAGATGGACCACCATGCAAGGACGCCGCCAGGTATGTTACAAAGGCATTGAAGCTATGGACTGGCCCGCCCGTTCCCCAGACCTGAATCCGATTGAGCACATCTGGGACATCATGTCTCGCTCCATCCACCAATGTCACGTTGCACCACAGACTGTCCAGGAGTTGGCGGATGCTTTAGTCCAGGTCTGGGAGGAGATCCCACAGGAGACCATCCGCAACCTCATCAGGAGCATGCCCAGGCGTTGTAGGGGCGTCATACAGGCACGTGGCGGCCACACACAATACTGAGCCTCATTTTGACTTGTTTTAAGGACATTACATCAAAGTTGGATCTGCCTGTAGTGTGTTTTTCCACTTTAATTTTGGGGATGACTCCAAATCCAGGCCTCCATTGGTTAATAAATTTGATTTCCATTAATGATTTTTGTGTGATTTTGTTGTCAGCACATTCAACTTTGTACAGAACAAAGTATTCAATGAGAATATTTCATTCATTCAGATCTAGGATGTGTTATTTGAGTGTTCCCTTTATTTTTTTGAGCAGTGTATATTGTGGGGGTTCTACTCACTCAGGTGCGTCGGGAGACAAACAGGAAGCATATTCCTTTAAATGTCCATGTCGGTTTATTGCATCATAAACCCGGCAAAAGCAAAAAGGAATTCAAACAGCCTATAGTTCAGGCAAAAACAAAGTAAAGAGTGCTTAAGGCAAAGTCTCTGGTTAGCCAGTCCTGTGGGCACACAGGCTGGGTAGCTTCCAGTCCAGTGGCTCAGTCAAGAGACCACAACACACAGGAGGCCTTCTTCCTCCAAACACACAGACCATGTGCCAAACAACAGCCCCCCCTATTATACCTTAACCACACCCAGAGGTGAGGTATGTGGGTAGCAAGACCCGCCCATCTCTCAAACTACCCATAACCTGGTCCCAGGTGCACCAGTCAGTCCTCTTAGTGCTTACGTGCACTAGAGCAACACGCTGGGTTACATCACAGAGGACAGCCATCTCTGTGATACATACCTTCCGTCAACTATGTGTCCATTAGCCACCTTACAATATTGATACATATTAAATCCTTTATCACCAGACGCAAAACAGATTGTTAGAACGATTACTGTTGTGTCCTGGGGTATTACTGATCTATTAGATTGATTTATTATAAATCTATTGTTTCTCTGAACATTTTCTGATGTTCTACTAATCGTGCATGCTGAGGTTTATTTCATAGTTGTTACCCTTACACTAGTTATATATTTTGCTGGTGTGTGATGCCATTTTACTACTTTGGCTTAACTGTTTGTCCTATATTTTAATTATTATTTCAATAAAGATTTACTTCTTTTATAATAGTATTGTTATCTTGGTTATAATTGCACTTCTTCTATGATCTTACGCTGGGTTTATTGTAGCCTGTAACCAAAGAGATGCATTAGATGCATTGTTTTGTGGGTGAGCTGCATACACAAAACTGAAAGAGATTTTTTTACTTGAAAACTGCTTCTTTGAATTAATTAAAATATATGTAAATACCTACATAAGTTTTGTACAACTTTTTTCCACCTTTTTTTTTTCTTTTTTATCTGGTTCTCCCTACATTTGAAATGATTGTAAATGCTAAGATGGCCGTAGAAATCGGAGCAAGATCGGAACACAGTGCACAGACTGGCCGCGGCTCTCCTGACCCGAGCGTGACAGCTGCATAGAAATATATCACGCTGTTACGCTTGGGCAAGGAGAGCTGCTGGCCAGTCCGAACATTGAGATCTGATCTCGGTCTGATTTATACAGTCATCTGACTGTAAAAAGTCCCTTTTGAGTATGTGCGCTTTTTCTTAGATCGTCACTTACCCTGTTCTTCATTTATTCCTGTCCCAATCTGAGTTAGTGCAGAAGTGGGACTCCAGGAGTAACAAAGACTAGAAGAATGGAGTTGTTGTGAAAACTTAATTGGTTAATACAAAAATCCATGTTTTATCCTTAGTAAAAATCAGCATCTACATCGTAAACACTCTAATTTATGGGTTTCTTCATTTAGTTTTTATTTTTATTTTGTTAGATTGGGAGGTAGTATAGCAAAATACATATTACATGGATACAGCTGCCTTTCCTAAATGGCACATTTTCACTAAACTGATGAAATATAACAAATTTGGATGCAGACGTAATTTTATCTCACATTGTTTTGTATGTTTTTGATAATGATTGCAATTAAAAGCAATTAGATTCTGCTTCAGAGACAGCTTTTTACTATTTTACACTTAAAAATTCCAGCAAATTGTATATTCGCATTGCATTTCTGTACTACGGTATTAAGATGTGACAAATTATGCCCCCCCGATTATTATGAACGCAGTGGTCACATAAAAGTAACGTCACATGTAGTTACAGATATCAACTGTAATATTTCAACATTACTTCAATCCAAGAAAAATCGTCAGCACTCACTGCTATGAAATTTTCCACATTTACACATTTATTTACCTTAAAGATAAAATCTCAATAACAATGGCATGATGCATGCAGTATTCAATATCAAGACTCAGAAGATAGGTATAAAATATGACAATGTGTTTCTGACTATCATCAAGATCGCAGCAGTAGATCATTTTAAGGCCCTCATACACATTAGATTAATGTCGGCCCAACCTGCCAATATCTATGGATTGCCGACGAGAGATGTCGATTGCACATGTCCAATTGCAGCACGATGGCTCAGTGGTTAGCACTGCAGCCTTGCAGCGCTAGGGTCCTGGGTTCAAATCCCACCAAGGACAACATCTGAGTTCAAATCCCACTGAGGAGTTTGTATGTTCTCCCCGTGTTTCTGTGGGTTTCCTCCTCCGAGTCTCTGGTTTTCTCCCACACTCCAAAGACATACTGATACGGAATCTAGATAGTAAGCCCCAATGGGGACAGTACCGATAATGTATGTGAATTGTAAAGCGCTGCAGAATATGTTGGCGCTATATAAATAAATAGATTACTATTATTTATTATGTGCTGATTGCGTATATGCCAGTCACATTTTTCTCCCTGCTGGCCAACATGTCAGTTGGCAGCTTTCTTATTGAGAATACAGGCGTGCTCGGCTGAGTGAGCGCTGTTGGCTGACATGGCTGTATGCTAAATAATCGGCCGAAGCATCATTCGGCCAATAGCCATCTAATGTGTACGGCCGACCTAAGTCCTTTAAGCTGTGAGATGTGGTATCCACGGATTAAACATTTTTAATCAAATTCCACTTTACAGATTCTCAATTGGAGTGAGATCAAGAGAATTTGGAGGTCAAGTCAATACTAGTTTGTTATATTCCTCAATGAACTCCTGAACATTTTTTGCAGCTCAGAGAGGCGCATTATCCTGCTGTATAAGACGTCTGTCATTTGGGACTATTGTTGTAGTGAAAAAGTGTACGCAATGTTTAGGTAGGGGGTATGTTGTAACATTAATGCCGGCACCCCTGTATGGATTCCCTTCCTCCTCCATGCAGGGACTTTGGCATACTCACCGTCCCGGCTGCGCTGTGAGCTCTTATCTCCTGCTTCCCTCCTGTCTGCGCACACTGTAAGGGTATGTGCGCACGATCAGGATTTGCTTGCAGAATTTTCCTCAGCATTTCTGCAAGGTTCTGCACCTCTTGGCAGCAAAAAAGCTGTGGAAAATCCACAGCGTTTTTGATGCGTTTTCATGTGTTTTTGATGTGTTTTTGCAATGTGCTTTTTCCAATGCATTGATTAGGAGAAATGCAGGCAAAAACACACAAAGAATGGACATGCTGCTTCTTTTAACGCACATGAAATTCTGTAAGGAAAATTCCTGATCATGTGCACAAATCTTGCAAAATCTCATAGAAAATGCTGGGATAAGGTTTGCAATGCGTTTTTGGAGCCAATTTTGCACGGATCACTTATAATCTTAATAATTTATTATAATTTTCCAATGTGTCCGTAAAAAAGATTATCTGTCCGTGATTTTTTGATAAACTGTCCATAAAAAATAAAAAGTCAAGTTGGCAACCCTGGAAGCCACTCTCTGCTCAAGTTAATAGATAGATTTCTTGAATGAGGGATGTCTATCATTAAACTCAGACTGCTATAATAAGTATTGAAAATGGAGTTTGTAAATTAGACAACCTTTTAAGACTCTCTTTAAGAGCATTTTTAGAATAAGTTAACAAGAAGAAGGGCTCTTTTTATTTATTTTTACGTTGGAGATACAAAAATATCTTAAAGGGAGTCTGTTAGCACAAAAGGACTGTTCAAACGAAGCACATGCGCATGTGCACCCTTTGTGTGGTCAAACCGTTAAGTGCACCTTCCCACTTACTTGTTGTCCATCTATCTCCAACCTCCTCCAGCTCCTGTAAAGCCAGAGCTATCTATCAAGGAAGAGAAGGGTGGCTATAGATGCAAAACAAGTAGGCAGGAAGGTGCACTGAACTGCTTGGCCATGCCCATGGTGCACTGAGCAACAGTGCTTGGTTTGAGCCGTCATTTTGTGCTAACAAACTCCATTTAAAGGCCCACAGGACCTTACTGACATTTTATTGTCTTTAGCTCCAGAAAGTAAGATATTTTACGTTCCTTTTATCAATAAATGTAGACATTTTTTTCTCTTTGCTAAAGCTATGTTTACACGTTGTGTTTTTGCAGCATTTTATTGATGCGTTTTTTATGCACATTTTCAGCTGTGTTTCACAGTACCAGCAAAGTCTATGTGACTTCAGAAATCTCATGCACACACCTTGTTTTTTTTCCTGACTTTTGTCCAATTTTTGCAAAATGCAGCTTGTCACTTCTTTCAGTGTTTTTGCAGCGTTTTTCACCAATAGAAAGCAATGGGTAGTGCAAAAACGCGACAAAAACGCAACAAAAAACGTAGGTATCAGGTTTTGCTGCGTTTTTGGTGCTAAAACCTGAGGAAGTTGAATCAGGTTATTTTTTTTTATGCACTGAAATTTATTAGCATGCACAAGAGACAAATGAATCCTGATGAAAACGCCGCTAAAACGCTCCAAAAACTCATCAAAACCTGCTTTTTTCATGTTGCTTCTTTACTACCAAGAGAGCAGGTTTTGCCTGCTGAAAAAAAACGCAGCAAAAAGGCAACAAGTGAACATAGCCTAAGAATTAGATTGAGTTAAACATATAATAATATGGGCGATTTAGCAATTGTTCAGTAAAACAAACCTTGCGTTGTGATGTTGACTTGTGGTCAAGGCAGGATAATCTCCATGGAGGTGCTGTCTGCTTTTCACCGTGAGCCCGCCAGTCTGTGCCGTTCATTGTGTGCCTAAGCCGAGCACTAATCAGCACACGTTGCATGGGGTAAACAAATGAAAGCTAAGTGGTTTCCAATGGAGTGGAAACCTTCCCCTTCTGACTGTCTCTTGAAAGCGGTATTTACTTATTAAATGATGCTGGCTCAAAGAAAGGAAACTCTGAGACTTTGATTCCCGCTAAGATAACTTGAATCAAACCGGAACGAAAAATAAAGCAATTGGACTTGGAACGGTACAGCGCTTGGCTAATGTATCACACTTATTGTGGCAGAAGGTGAAATAATTATCTCTAATGTAGATTTCTATTTTTTTTTTTTGGTGAAACCTTTGAGACCCCGCTATGAAGTAAGTGTGAAAATAAAGATTTAGGATTCAGACAGGTCAATTTTATTCTGCGCATTAAAATCCAAGGTGGCTTAAAGGAAGACCTTAACAGGTTTTGTATGTCTTTCCCTGTGCAACCTAATGTAATGGATATAGTACATGAATCAAACTAGGTCACATGGAGATGAGGAATGGAAGGTGGCTGATGCTAATGGTGGCATCATGGTTGTCTAGGAAATATCTCCGAAGCTCCATAGCAACATACACTCATTTGGTGATGCAATGACAAGGACGTGGCTGCAAAACAGGCTTGGTATCTAATCTATGCAAAAAATTTGTTCTGGATTTGAAAGCCAAGTGGCAGGGAGCCCTTTGTCTCACATTCATTTTGAAGAGGCAGCAGAAGGGCAGCTTCGCACAACACGAGCACAACTATGGAAGTAAATATAGAAATTCTGTTTTTACAATCGTTCCATGGACCCCTTACTGCTCATATTCGTTGCCTATTGTGCAGCTCCTGCAGTTCTGTCTGGCGCTGCATTTCACAAGAAGTCGTCTACACAAAGTGTGTTGTTATCGACATGAATGGAAAGTGCCTCAGATAACTAATATATGATGTGTACGGGGCTGTAGCTCACTAAACTAGTGCTGGGCGGAGAGCACGTATAGAAATCACTCTTCTGGAATCTGGTGCATTAAGTTTACATTTTCTTCTTTAATTTAAATATTAATTTATTTTATTTTTTTCATGATTTTTTTTTCGGTGCTGACCGAGGAGTGATTTGTATCTCGTGGGCCAAAATGCAAAATCTTTTACATGGCACCCAACTTAGATCCATAAATCCTAGTACTTGTCATACCATTTGAAGCAAAAGCCCGTTTTCAACAAAGTGTGGCCCTAGTCAAAATTTAAAATGTAAGATATTGCACCATCACACAGAAATATTTAGGATGCATTTACACAATCCGATTTCAAACCATTAAACAAGTATCGATCAACTATATACATGTCGTTGGGCAATCATTCACCGGACTCTTTACACAGGCTGGTGATCTAATACAATTGTTCTGTTTCTATATACAGCACATGTTCTCGACAGCACAGGTCTTGTTTACACAGTGTGATGTGATGTCAATAAGGCTATGTGCCCACGATGCAGAAATGCTCAGGATTTTTTCCTGAGCGTTTCTGCATCTCCCTGGCAGAAAAAAACGCATGCGGATTGTACATGCAGATTGTATATGCGTTTTCCTGCCAGGGACATGCGGAAATGAAGCGTTCTTCACTTGCATTTCCGCATGTGGGTGTCAAGTGCTTTCCAAGCGATTTTAGCATCACTTGGAAAGTGCTTGTGACAACTAGGTCACACTATATAAATTCATGCAAACAGCTTGGATTTATATAGTGTGACCCGAGAGAATGTCAAAAAATAAAAAATAAACCTATACATACCTTCCAATGGCCCCTGCAGTGTTGCTGCGCTCCTGTGCTGGCTGCCGGCAGATCGCGGTACGCTGTACTGAAGGACCTGTCACCGCAGGTCCTTCAGTCCTGCACGATCTGTAGGCAAGCACAGGGAAGGAGAATCTTTATTTTTTATTTTATTCTTTTTTTACAGCTTTTATTTAGGGTACCTGGGTGTGGAGGAGAGTCTCCTGTCCTCCACACCCGGGTACCATCCGCACATTAGAACGCGCCAATTACGCAAGTACAGATGCAGTCTTAAGGAATTGGCGTGTTCTAATGCAAGTCAATGGCGGCGAAAACGCAGCACTTCCGCCAAAAAAATAAAATTAACGATGATTTTGTTCTGTCATAAATGATTCAATGACCTGACAAATTAGGGTTTTGCTTTTAAGGAATTGTAATTAAAGGATTTCTATTTTTTATAAGGTGGTTTGTGCCAAATTATCCTTCATTTCTTCATGTATTTTCCAACATGTTTACACTGGCGGAAAATTTGGAAATGAGCATTCCTACAAGCACTCAACTGCACTGCTGATATTTTTAAAATGTGGATTTTCTGCCCTCTCCCTGGTTCTCAGTTGAAAAAAAATATCACCAGGTGGCAAAGACTGAATATAGGGTGACTTCAAGTAAAACCAAGTGAAATGAAGCTAAAAAGAATGGTGCTCCCTTTCCTCAGACTTCAAAACAGTCAAAGCTACGCCCTCTATGATGCTACACACACATACCCTCTATGCTACATACAAACACACATTATTATTATTATTTATATAGCACCATTGATTCCATGGTGCTGTACATAAGAAGATGTTACATACAAAATACAGATATCACTTACAGTAAATGACTAACAACGAAAGACTGGTACAGAGGGAAGAGGATGCTGCCCATGCGGGCTTACATTCTACTGGAACGGGGAGGGAGACAGTAGGTTGGGGGGTTGTAGCAGCTCTGGTGGTGGTGATGCGGATGCGTGATCATTGCAGGTTGTAAGCTTTCTTGAAGAGATGGGTTTCCAGGTTCTGTCTGAAGGATCTGAATGTGGCGGATAATCGGACATGTTGAGGCACAGAATTCCAGAGGATGGGGGATATTCGGGAGAAGTCTTGGAGACGATTTGGTGAGGAACGAATAAGTGTGGAGGAGAGGAGGTGGTTTTAGGAGGACCGGAGATTACCTGAGGGAATATATTGGGAGATTAGTTCAGAGATGTACGGAGGAGAAAGGCTATGGATGGCTTTGTAGGTCAGTGTTAGTAGTTTGATCTGGATACGCTGGGCAATTGGAAGCCAGGGAAGAAATTTGCAAAAGGGAGTAGCGAGGAGAGAGATGAACTAGGCAGACAGCAGAGTTAAGGACAGACTGGAGAGGTGCAAGAGTGTTAGCAGGTAGGCCACAGAGGAGGATGTTGCAGTTGTCAAGGCGGCAGATGATGAGGGCATACACAAGCAGAGTAATAGATTGAGGGTTGAGGAAAGGACAGATTATGTAAATATTTTTGAGCTGGAGGCGACAGGAGGTGGCGAGGGCTTGGATGTGTGGTTTGCAGGACAGAGCAGAGTCGAGGGATACGCTGAGGCAGCGGATTTCTGGTACAGAGGAAAGAGTGATGTCATTTATTGTGATGGAGAGATCAGTTGGGGAAGATATACGAGATGGAGGAAAGAGGATAAGTTCAGATTTGTCCACATTGAGTTTGAGAAAGCGAGAGAAGAAGGAGGATATGTTTGATAGACACGCTGGGATTCTGGACAGAAGAGAGATGACGTCTGGGCCAGAGAGGTAGATCTGGGTGTCATCGGCATACTGGTGGTACTGGAAACCATGGGACTTTATGAGCTGTCCCAGGCCAAGTGTATGGATGGAGAAGAGTAGGGGTCCTAGGATGGAGCCTTGGGGGACTCCAACAGAGAGAGGGCGGGATGAGGAGGTAGTGTGGGAGTGGGAGATGCTAAATGTGTGGTTGGAAAGGTATGAAGAGATCCAGGATAGGGCAAGGTCTTTGACACCAAAGGAAGAGAGGATCTGTAGTAGGAGGCAGTGGTCAACTGTGTCGCAGGCAGAGGACAGGTCTAGAAGGAGGAATATGGAGAATTGTCTGTTAGCTTTGGCTGTCAGTAAATCATTAGTAATTTTGGTTATGGCAATTTCGGTGGAATGGTAGGGACGGAAGCCAAATTGTTGGTTGTCGAAGGGAGAGTTATATGAGAGGTGAGTTCAGCGTGAACCTGTTGCCCAAGGAGTTTGGAGGTGAATGGGAGCAGTGATATGAGGCGATATCTGGACAAAGCAGTTGGGTCAAGGGATGACTTTTTGAGGATGGCTGTGATTGTGGCATGTTTAAAAGCAGAGGCAAAGGTACCAGAAGTTAGTGATAGGTTGAAGAGATGGGTTAGGGATGGGATGAGTGTGGGGGTAAGGTTGGGGAGGAGGTGGGATGGAGTCAAGTGCAC
The DNA here is from genome assembly GCF_046119375.1 of Phyllobates terribilis. Taxonomy (NCBI): domain Eukaryota; kingdom Metazoa; phylum Chordata; class Amphibia; order Anura; family Dendrobatidae; genus Phyllobates; species Phyllobates terribilis. The sequence goes on along the minus strand of NW_027362764.1, from coordinate 131,790,655 downwards.
AAGTGGTGAGGTGTGATTTTGAGAGGAGGCGAGTAAGCTCTCCTTCAGTAATGTTGGAGAGGGAGGTTATAGGGGAAGGGCAATGGTCTGGAAAACAAAGGGGTTGTGGCGGTCGGACAATGAAGATTTGCCTTTTTTGGTAAATCTTGTTTTTGAAGATTGTGGCAAAGTCCTCAGCAGCGATGGGGAGGTCAGAGGGGGCAGTGGACGGCGGAGAAGGGAGTTAAAAGTGTTGAATAGTTGTTTAGGGTTGGTGGATAAGGAAGGATTGTGAAGTAGGCCTGTTTAACCGAGGTGAGGGCTGATTTGAATGCAAGTGTTGCTTGTTTGAATGCAGTGAAGTCATCTTGCGAATGTGTTTTCTTCCAACGCCGCTCTTCAACCCTGGACACTTGCCGAAGCTTTTTAGTGATGTTATTGTGGCAGGGTTGTCTATTGATTCATCGCACTCTGCCAATAGCTGATGATAGTGTGGCATTGTAGAAAGCTGTGGCGCTGTCTGTGTCGTGGAGTGAAGATATGGGTGTCAGTGGTAGAATAGAATCAAAGAGTCTGTGAGTGTCTAGATGTGCAAGGTTTCTGTGGGGGTGTGCTATTGCTAGACATGGGTGACCGGTGAGGAGGACAGGGATGAGAAAGTGATTAGATGGTGGTAAGATCCTACCTGATTGAGAGGTTAGGTAGGGCGCAGAGTCAGGTGAAGATAAGGTCCAGTGTATGTCCGTCTGTGTGGGTGGCTGAGGAGGACCACTGAGTGAGTCCAAAAGATAAAGTGAGTGACAGGAGTTTGGAGGCTGCTGACTGGTGTGTGTCAGTGGGGATGTTGAAATCGCCCGTGATGATGGTGGGAATGTCAGCAGAGAGAAAGTAAAAAAGCCAGGGGGAGAATTGGTCAATAAAGGGAGTGACCGGGCCCAGAGGTCTGTATACGACAGCCACTTGGAGGTTGGAGGGAGAGTAGATGCGGACAGAGTGGACTTCAAAAGAAGGGAGAATAAGGGAGGGTAGAGGTGGGATTGGGTTAAAGGGGCAGTTGTTAGAAAGGAGAAGACCCACTCTTCCACCATGTCTGTTTCCAGGGCAAGGAGTGTGGGTGAAGTGCAAGCCACCAAAACACAGGGCAGCAGGGGAGTCAGTGTCGGAGGGTGTCAGCCATGTTTCGGCGATGCCCAGGAAGGAGAGATTACGAGAGGTAAAGAGGTCGTGAATAACATGAAGCTTATTGCAGACAGAGCGGGCGTTCCAGAGTGCTCCAGAGAGAGAGAGGAGGGGGGTGGGTGTCACAGGCACAGGTTTAATGTAGGAGAGATTGCGGTAGTTTGTATTTGGTTGGACGTGATAGGGGGGGGTTAGTGGGGGTTGTAAGCTGTGGGGGTCCAGGATGAATCTGAAGTTGAGGAGCTGGTCAGCATGTGAGGCCAGGTGGGGAGGTAAGACGGAGAGATGCTTATTTGGTTTGGGGGTGTTGGGGCTTGGGGATAGCGAAGAAGAGTGAGGATTAATGGAGCAATAACTGTAAAGGCATATGTAAGCATAGTGAAAGTTTAAGTGTGAGTAAGAAAATGAAGTTAAGTACAATTAGTAAATAGTTACTCGTACCTTCTGGTCACTTCTAGCCCATTTCTGGCATATTTCTGTTGGTTACTTAAGAGACATACTTCTGAGACAGACCATGGTCAGACAGACCTGAGTCTCTAAATTTATAGGTCTTAACAGCAAATAGACTGGGCCAGTTGTGAGCAGGAGGGAGTGGCCGCAGGGAGGCGAGTGGCAAAAACACAGGAGGAGATAAGTAGGAGACAGAGGCTGAAATGCATTCAGGAAATAGACAAATCCAAATGGAAAGATAAAAGAAGTGTGTATTACCATCAAAGAATTGAGGTGAGAAACATGCAAGTGGGAAGGACACATACCATGAGAGACAGATAAAATATGGAAAGCCAAGCAATCAGGGAATATACACAGTAATTGTGCAGGTGGGAAGGACACATGCCTGTGGATGAAGTAAAGGATTGTCAGATGAAGAGTAGTGATAACATTGAAGCATGTATACAGGGTGTTATGAATCTGGCATATTTCTGTTGGTTTTCTTAACACACACACACTCTATGCTACACACACACACACACACACTCCATGCTACATACAAACACACATACTCTATACTACATACAAACACATACAAAGACACACACTCTATGGTACATACAACCATACACTCCTTGCTACACACACACACAGAGCTGTAGCAACAAAGGAGAGATTCAGGATAAAGAGGACTGTGAATACGATGGCAGTACCTTGAATGTCAATCATGTCCAGGAGGGATGACTGCAGCATCTGAGCCTAGTTTAGTCTCAGTAGCAGCGGATTGCTTCCCTGGACTAGTCCTGGTTCATTAGCATACAACGATATAATAAATTGATTTTACAGTTGATATAGAATACACCTTCCATCTGCCGTGGGAACCGCAAGCTGGCGCTTTGTCTTCCTACACTTGACTCACTTTCCTTTGTCTAGTGAGAGAAATATCTTACCTGGGTATCATTAATCCCAACTAAATTACACTCATGCGTATAAAGAAAAATAACACAACTCACAATACCAGTACAAAAGGTTTGGGCGGGGTAACGTTTTCAGGCACTTGAGCAAATTGTAAGTAGAAAAACAGTGTATGATAATATAATTTATAAGAACTAATATTTTGGGGCACCAAATAGGACACATTTTAACATTCCTCCTTTTTTTGTAAGATTTTTTTTTCCTTTTAAAAATGAAACCTGTCACCAGGTTTGTCCTGTGTCAACTAAAACTATGACCTTAATAAGCACCTGTGCTGCAGTCCATCAATGGTTATATAACCTCCTGACTCCCCCTGTATAACCCCCAAAAAACCTTTTGAAGTTCTCCCACGCTGTATGTTAATCCCGTCGGTCCGGTCCGATGGGCCTGTTTTCTGCGGTCTCCATCCCTCCTCCTGGCTTCTCTATCCCTCATCTTCTGCGTCATCCACATAGCCTGGTGAAATCTCGCGCCTGCACAGAGAAATCGCTGGCACGCGCCTACACACTATGCTCTGTCATATTGGATGGACACTACAGAAACCAGGCCCATCAGACCGGACCGACAAGATTAACATATAGCGCGGGAGAACTTCAAAAGTATTTTGGGAGGTATACAATGAGAGTCAGGGGGTTATATAACCATTGATGGACTGCAGCACAGGAGCTGATTAAGGTCATAATTTTAGTTGACACAGGACAAAACTGGAGACAGGTTCCCTTTAAATCTCAAGTTACTAGTTACGATCTTGATTGTTTATTGGGTGTGGAGGAAGAAAAGCAGCTTTAGAAAGTTGGAGCATTCAACAAGTGTAGAATGACTATTGGTGGACTCATGGATATGTACAGTATAAGATAATATCAAAGGAACAATTTTACATAAAGTTTAACTTCATTTTCAGGTTACTTTTCAGGATAAACTTCCATGTATGTAGATATCAGGAACAATATTACAGTATTTCTGGACATTATATGCATTAGAAGCCTCAGAATTTCTCTTTGTGTGCTATGCCTTTTCCTTCCTCCAGCTTTTTCCCCTCCTCTCTTCAGCAACTTTAATAGCTAAAGGTTTGATTTGATCCCTCACTGCAGACAGATGTGTAGACAGATTTGAGGGTTTTTTAACAGTGAATCAGTGCAGGAAGACAAAAAGTAACTAATAAGTGTGGAAAGAGGCATTTTATATATTTTGAAGATATACAGTGGCATGTAAAAGTTTGGGCACCCCTGATGAAAATTACTTTTATTTTGAACAATTAAGCAAGTTGAAGATGAAATGATCTCTAAAAGGGATAAAGTTAAAGATGACACATTTGCTTTGTATTTTAGGAAAAAAAATATGTATATATTGTTATTTTTTACATTTTAAAAATTACAAAAAGGAAAATGGGCTGATGCAAATGTTTGGGCACCCTGCATGGTTAGTACCTAGCAGCACCTCCTTTTGCAAGTATCACATTTTGTAAACACTTTTTGTAGCCAGCCAAGAGTTTTTCAATTCTTGCTTGAGGGATTTTCATCCATTTTTACTTGGAAAATTCTTCCAGTTCTTTGAGTTTCCTGGTTAGTCTTGCATGCACTGCTATTTTGAGATCTAGCCACAGATTTTCATTGATGTTCAGATCAGGGGACTTTTAGGGCCATTGTAAAACCTTCAGCTTGTGACTTTTGGGGTGGTCAATTGTGGATTTTGACGTGTATTTAGGATCATTATCCATTTGTAGAAGACATCCTCTTTTCAACTTCAGATTTTTTACAGATAGTGTTATGTTTGCATGAAGAATTTGTCGAAATTTAATTTAATACATTCCTCCCTCTACCCGTGAAATGTTCCCAGTGCCATTAGCTGCAACACAACCTCAAATCATGATTGATCCACTCCCATGCCTAATGGCTGGCAAGCTGTCTTTTTCCTGAAATTCTGTGCCCTTCTTTCTCCACACATACCTTTGATCATTGTTGCCCAAGAGGTCTATCCTAAACTCATCGGTCCACAGGTCTTGTTTCCAAAAAGCATGAGGCTTGTTTATATGTTTTTTTTACATACTTCTGACCCTGAATTTTATGGTGAGGCTGCAGGAGAGGTTTTCTTCTTATGACTCTTCCATGAAGGACATATTTGTGCAGGTGTCGCTGAACAGTAGAACAATGTACCACAACTCCTTAGTCTACTAAATCTTTCTGAAGGTCTTCTGCAGTCAAGCGGGGGTTCTGATTTGCCTCCCAAGCAATCCTACGAGCAGCTCTCACTGAAATTTTGCTTGGTCTTCCAGACCTTATCTTGACCTCCACTGTTCCTGTTAACTGCCATTTCTTCATTACAATTTGAACTGAGAAAAGGGCAACTTGAAAACACTTTGCTATCTTCTTTTAGGCTTCTCCTGCTTTGTGGTCCTCCACTATTTTCATTTTCAGAGTTCTAGGCAGCTGCTTAGAAGAATCCATGGCTGCTGTATTTTGACATACGGTTAGAGGAGGCTGGGTTTTTATAAAGCTGGGAAATTTGCATCACCTGGCCTTTCCTAACAATGATAGTGAACAAGCCATAACCCTAACAGGCTAATTAAGGTCTGAAACCTTGGCCAAAGTTATCTGAGCACACAAATCTCCAAGGGTGCCCAAACTTTTGCATCTGCCTATTTTCCTTTTTGTAATTTTTAAAATGTAAAAAATGACAATAGATTTTTTTTTTGCCTAAAATACAAAGGAAATGTGTCATCTATAACTTTAGGCCTTTTAGAGATCATTTCATCTTCAACTTGCTTAAGTGTTAACAATAACAGTAATTTTGACCAGGGGGTTCCCAAACTTTTACATGCCACAATATTACAAAGTCTCTTCTCTTCAATTATACAGTTGATTTATAAAAACAAATAAAAGTGTACTTACTATTTAAAGGGGTTTTCGGGGCCTTTAACATTGATGGCCTATCCTCAGGATAGGCCATTAATGTCTGATCGGTTGGAGTATGACATATGGCACCACAGCTAATCAGCTGTTCTCAGTGCCAGTGGTGGCCGGAACTGCTCAGTTGCGGAGCTGCACAGCACAGCTCCATCAACTGTATAATGGCCGTAACTGGGTGCTACTGTACATATCTGGCAACTATTCGAATCATTAGGGGGCGGATATGCAGTACCGAGCCATGGCCACTATTCCCACTATTCCATTGACGGAGCTGTGCAGCTTCGCAACTGTGCAGGCCCGGTTGCCGCCTGGAACTGGTACAGCTGATTGGGGTTAGGGGGAGGACGAGAGAGAACCTGTCGTTGCACTCCCACCAATCAGGCATTAATGACCTTTCGTAAGGGTAGACCATCAATGTTAAAGTCCCAGACAACCCCTTAAAGTAAAAGTGTCGACAGGTATAACTAAAAATTGAAGATTCAATAAAAGAGTCGGTTTTCACCCTATAAACTTAATAATGAATTTATATATTTTTTATTTTATCTATGCTGTTTGCCAAACAGAGATCAAAATTCTTTCCAAATTGGAAATTCTGTAGGAAGTCCCTCTATAGCTCTTATTGCAGAAATGCATTGAAAAGCGTGAAATGTGAAGTTACAATCCACAGCATAAATTGACAAACTGAAGTGTCAGTCAATTTCTTCAGCAAATATTCTCCACAATGTGGATAAACATTTATCAAATCTGTTTCACCATGCAGTACTGTAGATCCATGGAGGAAAATCCAGAAAAAAAAAATTCCAGACATAAGTCTTAATGGAAGATGAGGGAAATGTATGATTCTGATCTTTGCATGGATGAATACCATTATCAAGTATTTCTTATACATTGTAACATAGAAAGCATGTCACATCCTGTAAGCAGTCAGGTGTTGTTGGTTTATGACCCATGTACCCTGATTCATCTCATCATCATCTCATACTGTGCATTAGTGATTTATCAATAATATTGATCACAATGAACATATAAAGCCATGAAGTACTGTAGCTGTAATGATCACTGGACTGTACCCTTGACCTCCATTATACAGCCATTAGACAGCAAACTACAATATATATTTATGTTATCTCTGCTTTTGGCTGCAGGTTACTTTTGTTATCCTTGAAGAATTATTCTGTATATTTCGTTAAATTGGGTGACTAAACAATGGTTATAGTCTAGCTAAGTAATATGGCCACAAACATAAGTTGTTCATGAACCATTAATGACTGGATGGGGGTGAGATGGTAGAAAAAGAATTGAAGCACCTTAACAAACAGCTAAACTGGGAATCTGACCTCAGATCAATTCCCTTTCCCTTGTTTTTCAAAGTCCCTCTGTCTAAAGAAAGGGGGTTCTTGTATGGAATCACAAAGGCTTTGCCGAATAGAATAAAGCCATTGGGAGCAGGGACTACCTTTTTCACTTTTTATGTGGTGCAATTGCTGCCACAGGGTCTACCTCTATTGTTTGATCTGGATACATATAAGGACTTAAAGGGATTGTTCACTACAGTACCGATGATTAATATGTAAATTGCTAAAGGTTCTGTTAGGGTATGCGCACAGTTTTAAATGTGGATTTGGGCTCTTCTTCCAGACTGTAATCTGTAAAAAATTACCCCAAAAACTTCATTCTGTTACAATTAAAGGGAAACCTGTGTTATCACTCATACAGCTTAGGATTTTTCTGATGCAGTTTTGAAAACTGCGAGTAGCCAACTTAAAGGGGTTGTCCACTACTTGGACAACCTCTTCTGGAAGCACTATGTTTTCCCCCAAGTAAAATGACACTTTTACTCACTCACCTCCGGTGCTGACGCCATTCTAACGGGGTCGGCACTGGATCTCCCGGGTCTATAACAATAACATAACAATGTCACACGATCACTGTGGCCAATCAGTGCTGACTTCACTCTCCCCGCCTTCGGACAAATCAAGACATCCTGGAGAAGTGAGAGAGCAACCACAGTTCTCACTTCCTCCGGATGTCAATTATGTCCGTAGGAGAGGAGGGTGAAGCCAGCGCTGATTGGCCACAGGGATCACAAGATATTATGTCACGCAAGCCCTGGGAGAGATAATGCCGACAAAGCTGGAAGGGCACCAGAGGTGAGTGTAGGTGTTACTATTTTAATAGGGGGGAAACATAGGGATTCAGAAGGGGTTGTTTCTAGTAGTGGACAATCCCTTTAACTTTACTAAATTGTGCCGATCTATGTGAGAACATTGTGGAAACTCAAAGAACTAAATGGTCTGCTTTAGATTTCTGTTATAAATGCCACATAAAATACATATAAAAGCTCTATGGAAGATAGCCTTAAGGCATAAAAAATTAACATTGACTGTGGAAGATGCAGACTCATCTGACAATGGCTTGGGCTATTGATAGAATTTTCTTTTAACCTCAAGTCACCATGTAGACAGTCTCCCCCCATTTGTCTGCAATCTACCTAATCGCCATATCCCTCAGTCATCATGTCAATTATCCATTGCCTGAATTGTTGCTATTCTGGGTAATATTAGAAGCAACATGATAAACAAACAAATTAAAGATTTAAGATGGCACTGTTATTAGTCATATTTTTAGCTCTAAGTGGTCTCTTATTTTAGTGACCTATTGTTCCATCTTGATCTTTCTGAAAAGACGATAGAATCTTAGTTTATTGACAAGCGTTTCATCCATGCTCTTCAAAAGTGATGAGACACCTGATGAACATGGTGAACCTTATGCTATTTATATACATTATACACTGCTCCAAAAAATAAAGGGAACACTCAAATAACACATTCTAGATCTGAATGAATGAAATATACTCATTGAATACTTTGTTCTGTACAAAGTTGAATGTGCTGACAACAAAATCACACAAAAATCATCAATGGAAATCAAATGTATTAACCAATGGAGGCCTGGATTTGGAGTCACCCCCAAAATTAAAGTGGAAAAACACACTACAGGCTGATCCAACTTTGATGTAATGTCCTTAAAACAAGTCAAAATGAGGCTCAGTATTGTGTGCTTCCTCCACGTGCCTGTATGACCTCCCTACAATGCCTGGGCATGCTCCTGATGAGGTTGCAGATGGTCTCCTGTGGGATCTCCTCCCAGACCTGGACTAAAGCATCCGCCAACTCCTGGACAGTCTGTGGTGCAATGTTGGTGGATGGAGCGAGACATGATGTCCCAGATGTGCTCAATCGGATTCAGGTCTGTGGAACGGGCGGGCCAGTCCATGCTGAAGGATGTTGCAGGCAGCAGATCGCTCTCCACGGCATCTCCAGACTCTGTGACGTCTGTCACATGTGCTCTGCTCAGTGTGAACCTGCTTTCATCTGTGAAGAGCACAGGGCGCCAGTGGCGACTTTGCCAATCCTGGTGTTCTGTGGCAAATGCCAAGCGTCCTGCACGGTGTTGGGCTGTGAGCACAACCCCCATCTGTGGACGTCGGGCCCTCATAGCACCCTCATGGAGTCGGTTTCTAACCGTTTGTGCAGACACATGCACATTTGTGACCTGCTGGAGGTCATTTTGCAGGGCTCTGGCAGTGCTCCTCCTGTTCCTCCTTTCACAAAGGAGGAAGAAACGGTCCTGCTGCTGGGATGTTGCACTCCTATAGCTCCCTCCACATCTCCTAGTATCTGCTCCATGCTCTGGACACTGTGCTGACTGACACAGCTACCCTTCTTGCCACAGCTGACACTGATGTGCCATCCTGGATGAACTGCACTACCTGAGCAACTTTTGTGGGTTGTACTGTAGACACTGCCTCATGCTACTGTACGTCTAGGGGTGAGAGCAATGGCAAAATGAAAAAGTGACCAACACAACAGCCAAAAAGGATGAGAACAGAGAAATGGTCTGTGGTCACCACCTGCAGAACCATTCCTTTATAGGGGTATCTTGCTAATTGACTATAATTTCTACCAGTTGTCTGTTCCATTTGCACAACATAGGGGAAATTGATTCACAATCAGCGTTGCTTCATAACTGGACAGGTAGATTTCACAGAAGTGTTATTGACTTGGAGTTACATTGTGTTGTTTAAGTGTTCCCTTTATTTTTTTGAGCAGTGTATATTTATGGTATTTATAAAAAAAAACTGTAGGAAATAAAGATATTTCCTCTAGCAAACTTATTTCAATTATCTGCACTACAGAAATATTAGTGAACATTGCAAATTTTTAATTCTACTCATATAGTATATATGTCTCACTGTATATTAAAGGAGAGTCACAAATTTGATTACCATTGATTATAGTGTCATCCCATATATAAAATATATCTGCATTGCTTTTGATATTTTATCTTCTTTTGTTTTAGTTTATTTTAACTCTTTATAAAACAAAAACTTCTACTAGTGCTCTGACGTCTGGTATAAACAAATTTTATCATGTACACCTATAGTTTACGTACGATACTTACAGCTAAGAGAAGCAAAAAAATATGGAAAACAGGAGGTGTGAGTATACATTTCTATAAAGCTATTCTAAAGAATATGATGAGCTTATGAGTAACTCTAGAATCTAGTGAATCTAGAACATACAGTGCAGTGGTTAAATGAAAGGGCAAAAAATTACCCAAATGTCGACGGAAAATGGGTAGAAGAGGTTAGCGCCATCTCCATAAAATTTGGTTGGAGGTTTTAAAAGATATATACCATCTATAAAGGCCTTACATAAGGCTTCCAAGCACTACCTTTCACTGCTGCTATGGTCTTTGTTGATCAGCTAAAAAAGTGATGAAGTGACGCTGCAGCCAATCACTGAGTTCAGCAGACATGCCGATGTAGCCAGCACAAGCCGCTGAGCTCATTGATTGACTGCATTGCTGTAAATGTGACATCACTGCTGCAGCCAATTAAAAAAGATTGGAGCAGCAGTGAAAGGCAGTGATGGCCCTTGGGTGGGTGAGTAAGAACATTGTTTGTCATGTTTGTTTTTTTTTTTGCATCCCTGAGCCTACCGGGAAATAATCTGGCACACCCTGCTTGACTCCAGGACAAGTGATAATTCCTTAAAAAAAATATTTTAAGTATTCTATTAAAATAAATGAGCCACTAATGAGAAATGTATACAACAATTACTAAACTAATCAAATTCTCCTCTATGACGTACACTTGTCAATCCATCGTGGTGAGAAGGGCATAGAGGTTGACTATTTACAGGAGAAAGGCTACAGTTTTTCACACATTATTTGTAGATATCACAAGGACATTCACACTTCAGATAAGCAAAAAAAAATATACTCTATTTTTTGATTATCTGAAGTGCGAACAACTTCTTTATACTCATCCAGCTTCAGAGTTAGACGGTCGGTGGTGGGATCATGGTGTCCATAAGCCCTGATTCAAAATGTCAAAGGGCAGATTTAAAGTCCCTTTTAAGGCTTGCCAAAGCTAGCATTCACCCAAAAGTTCAGAATAAAGTTAGACCTCACCCTTACAAGAGCAGCACCTTACAAGACTGATACTACATGTGTCTCTACAAGCCACCCGATGCATTTTTTTCCAATAATCTAGGAGTCATCAAGGAAATTGGTTAGAGGATACTTCACTTCTGTGCTTTCCATGTCACTAACCAATTACAGATGTGAACAGCTGCTCCCATGTAAGTTCTCTTTTTTTATGACAAATCAAGAGTACACATCTTCCCTCACGGCATACGCAATAACTTTTGATGGAAGAGAGATGCAAAATGCCAATACTGCACTGGGATTAAATATGTATTTACTTTTTCCATTATACGTACATATCCCAGGGTGAAAAAAAATACACGTGCTTTTGCGATACTCTTTTGGGAGATGTTTATGCTGTATATGTCTATATGTGGCAAATCAATAGTTGTGAGGTACATTGTTGCCTGAAGAGACTTTTGTTAGTATGTTGACTTTTCAGCTTGAGAAGTTAAAATCCTTAATAAAATTCACGTTGGGTCTATCTGGTGGCATGTGTGTCTATGGTGGGACAGATCTGTTTCCTTCATGAGTTCCATTTTTCTGTTTCTATACCAAAACAAGAAAACAGAACTCTGACTGTCCGTGTGACCCAAGCCGCCCATGCTTCTGACTTTAACTGCTTATTCCCATCTGAAATCATAATACTTAGACAATTCCCCATCTCACGTGTGTTTAGCGGTGGGATACTGTGTGATCTCCCCGGTGTCATCCCTGACACCGTCCGTGTGAACCAAGCCTCACATGCTTCTGACTTTAACTGCTTATTCGCATCCGAAACCATAGTACTTAGACAATTCCCATTTCATGTGTGTTTAGGATTTGTGGAATGTGGTCATCTCTATTCAAGGCAGAAGCTTTCATATGAGAAAATGCGGTCTTGGAGGGTTTTTTTTTTGCACTTTTTTACATAATTATTGTATTTCAGCTTTTCAAACCCAAGAAAGAAGGATTCGTATCTCAGCAGTTGAGAATTGTATGACTTTTTTCACTTTTGGTAATTGTGCGAATAGTAACCCTGCCTTCCATTCACTGCTTCATATCATTTGTGTGTCTGGATCACTATTTTCCTTAGACTTGTTTATAACATTTAATTTTTATTTTTTTTACCCATGTTGTTTAGGACTTCAACTTTTTAATAGATTTAAAGGAAAACCAAAACCAAAGGTTTTTTGTATGTACTGTAGTCTGTTGGTTCCTGTTATCTGCTATTTAAGGCAGGTGAGAGACTGAATGTTCTGTTCTTCAATAGATGATGCGTAGTTATCTCAAAGTGGTTTCATTGTACAGTATGTCCAGTTCTGAGAACCTCCAGAAACATTCTCATACATATGAGTAAATGTCATTTATGGCTCTTTGTGAAAGGTCTTGCGTACACAACTGTATTACGCTTCCTTACAACCTCCGAGTTGTATGAAGCTGTAAGATGCCACCTATACAAGTCCATGTATCCTCAGCATACTTCTGCATATCCATAATTTCATACTAAGGCATGTGTGTACATCAGCTCTGTAATAAAATACTCCATGGTCTCCTTCACACATGTGCACACTGAGGATGTTTTGGAGCAGAAACTGAGTGGACATTCCAAGTTTTTGAGAAGGATTTTGAGAGTTTCCTCTTAGTTTCTGCTCAGATTCCAAAAATACTTTGTGCAAGTACCCTGATGAAGCTTTTAGCATGGATTTTTGGTGGAATATTTTATTGATGGCATTTTGTGTGTTTTTTTCTGCCACATTTGAGGTTCTTTAGAGAAGCTTATGGAGAAAGTACCAAACAAAAATACCATACCAAGATTCTGCTTTTTGAAGAAAAACAAAAACTGGCCAAACCAGTTTGCTCTTTATTCAGATATTTTTTATTTCACTTTGGACTCAAAAATCTGTCTGAGAACAGCATTTTTGAATATAAAAGGGGCAAAAACCACAGCCAAAAATGCTGTTTGTGAAACAGCCTTAATGGGAAGATAAATGTTTATTCCAGAATTATGAGTAGGACTGGTTGGCATATCATGGTGTCATGTATAGTCTTGCCTCCTGTCCTACCATAAGAAGAAAATTAGCCAGGGAAGAAAAATCACAGCCAGCCATTGTTACACAGAAAGAGCTTTATAAAGCTACCTAGCCATTTCATTTTGCTTTGACAAACACTGATCACGCCATGTAATTTATCATCCCAATTTGGGTACACTTTGATGCGGTGGGATAGCTTTTACACTTTTTTTGGCCACTATTAACATGCTCCTATATGTTGCATTCATAACAACTTATACTCCGGCTCATTTTTCTCGTTTTTTCTATGTGAGTTATCAGTAGCTTATTATAAGGACGGAGTTGTGCCATTTGATATATGGTTTTGTTGGAAATGATTCAGCACAACTTGTAATTTATGATCTATAACCTAAACTCATGCTCATTTGGGGATTAGAAGTCCAAAAGTCAAATGGGTGGTCCTTCTGGGTAACTAAGAGACTTTTCTGTATAAGAGTGTTTAGAAAAGTCAATCACTTATTAGGACCACCCACATGACTCCTAAACCCAGAATGAACCATGATTTAGATTAAAAGATTACAAGATATGCTAAATTCTTTTCTACAAAACTATATATTGATATGTTCATCAAATCCCGCTCCATGACATGCTGTTTGCAGATTAAACAATATTTGCAATGTGACAGGTTTCTTTTGACATCATTAGAAGAGTGATTTGGGCATTAGCCCTACTGTACATTAGTATATGATATGCTGAATGATTATCACTCATGCCCCCTACTGGTAGTATTAATAAGTTTTATGAGTAATGCAAAACAGTCAGTGTAATGTTTAGTTGACTTGTATAAAGATAATATATATTAGAAAATGCTTTAATACATTTGTCATTTAGGCAAACAGACTTCCAAGTTAAAGCGTTTTTCAGGTTTTTAAGTGGAATTGATCAGAAGCAGCTGGAAACTTTACTACTATAGACAAAGGAAATTCTATATCTACCCCATTAAAACGTTTATAGTCTCAACATTGTATTTTTATTGCCATATATAACAAAGCGATTTTATGTCAATATTTATCATCAGTTTTTAGGAGCCTTTTAGGTTTATTGTAAGAAGCCCTGTCGTCCACCTGGATGTACATTTAATGCCATGCATGTGCTTCAAATCCAGCCTTGTGTGTTTGTTTAGGAAAGTGGGAGCTGATTACATACACCAGTGCTGCTCTCTCCGGCATATGTTCCCTACTGGCTTAGAATGGCAGCTATTTCCCTCCTACGAACAGGAATGTTTAAACAAAGCAAATGCATAATGCGAGTCTATCTCACTCTTTACCACCTGCTTTGCTGTAGTGTGGAGCTTGCATTTACAGCTTTAGTGATGTTGCTGTAGTTATTTTCAACATTTGCAAGCCTACGAGCTGAGGAAAGTTGAAAAGGGCAAAACCTTTTAATGTATCGCTTCAGCAATTTTTTTTTTGCCTACCTAGTGCAGTATTATAGTGTATGCATTGTGTATTCTTAATTTGGTGGATGTTCCATTTCGGGGTTGTTTGCCATTTTGACTTAGTCTTCCTCTCTGATCAGGTTCCCTTAATAAAGACTACATTTGCCGTATTGCCTCTTGCTTTGCAGAGATAACAGAGTCTCATCTCAGTGCAATTGCTCTATCTAAAGTAGCAGTGATAGATCAGCGACATAGAAGTGATGTCCTCTCACTCACGCTGCAGAACCTGATGGATTCTATATATGTGATGCAGTTTTAGCCTTTCTCCTCTGCCTCCTGCTTGTGATTGCTTCTCCCTGTCAACTCTTACAAGAGGGAGGCAGGGGCGACAGGCTACATCTAATTGGATGCATGCAAAAGATTCTGCCCCTTGCACTGATAGATATAGATACTTCTATACATGCAACTAATTTGTATACGACTCACCTACTATACATTTTCTCAGTAATATAAAACATAAGTTATATCTTTATTTACAGTACATACAAAGGAACAAAAAAATTGTTGCTTCATGGGGAGAGATCTAAAAGGTGCTGGAGGGATTTGATAGGTGATGATGTTATATTGTAGTTCACATGAAGTCAGAGACTGACCTCCTGTCTACAAAGGAAATTATTCACTGCAGTAGCATATACTCCAAGCTGCGCATAATAAAAGCCTTCACAATGTATGAAGTGCAGCAGATTACACTAGAATATTGCTGGTTAGTTAGCTTTAAAAATTTAGCTGGAGTGCTACGTTAATAAAAAAGAGATCATCATTTGTTCAATTTTTTGTGTAAACAAAACACTTGACAATGTTTTCTGTATCTTTATTTGTAGTCTCTCCAAATGCTTGTGTTGCTCTTTGTTTCCTCTCGCTATCTGATTCCTAGAAATATTTAGCCTGGTATCCCCTGAATTCTATATCACACTTGAGAGCTCTTCATGCCCGTCTGAGTGCACAGATAACATGATGGATGTTTTGGAATTTTTTTGCTCAGAGTTCTAAGAAATTGTAACATATTTGATCGCAGGGATGAGAGATGTATAATATGTTTTTTGATATGTACATAGAAACTTTAATATTGTAATCTTACAAGTTTTAGCAGAATTAAAAGACAATTCTTTTGCTTAAAATATCCAATCATCAAGGGGTATTTAAAGCAGATAAAAATACAATATGAAAAATAGTGAAAAATACTTTTGTGATTGTTGTTTGTAAAGCAGCAGAAATATATAAATCATTCTTTTATTTACCAGATGTCTCCTTCGGACCTTGAAATGAGTAAGATGCAGCTGCTGATGCCTCATCGGCTCTCCGTAGAATACATGGACGTGCCATTTCAGAGACAGCGGGCAGTGAGTGCAGTCAGCGTCCTCACCAATGCCATGGAAGGTAAACATCTGTATAATGAGGGGACTATATCAGTACAGGTCACATGTGATGACAACTACATTTATAGAAAATGGGAAGAAATCCATAAGTCACTTATGCAAACCAGTGTCCCACTCCGCACCTTCAAAAAAGCTTTTCCCAGAAAAGTTGCCTTTCATAACGATAAATGAATTGGATCAAAGCAGCACAACATATAAAACAGAAAATTAAATAGTTTCTTTTTTTTGCATATGAAATGGATTCTGGTCCAAGAAAGAATGCTGACAGATGCACTTCCTATATCTAGTGAAGGATAACAGATAACAGATTTCTTGCAGTGGAACAAACATATTTATTGATAGGCTATTTTTATGGTATGACTGCATTGTGCAAAACAACTTATTCAGAAAATTGTATTTTTGAGTTATCAGACTTATTTAATTGTACTGTTGTCAGATTACCCAGGGCCAGGGGCTCCTTCCCTGTCCCTAACGCTAGGGACACCCTAGCTATCCCTGCTCCTCAGATTACTTCTGATAGTGAAGACGCCGGGGCTACGTACCTTGCTGAACTCCTAAATCAGCCCTATATCTGTCTCCCTTCCCCACCCAGGGAAGTGGGGAGGAATAGTGTATTTATATGCACAAACCAGACAAACAAGGAAGGACATGCAGGGATAAATGAAAATACCAATTATACAAATATGCACTCACAGACAACAGAGGGAAACACCAGGGAGAAAAGGAAGGGAAACTAAATTGGAGAGGATGAGGATTTGCACATAACCGAAACACTTAGCTAAAGATAAAGACTTCAAATGTCTCTACCAACAACCGACTCCTCCACTCCTCACCAGGCAGTACAAGACTTAACACTGGCAATCCAGATTGCCAGAGGTGAGTATATATAGGAGAGGGGAGTGGACAATACTGAACAGATGAGATCATCCAAGCTGGGAAGCTTCTGAGACTCCAAGCTGAACAGATTAATTCCTTTACTGCTAACAGAAACCTTTGCCATTTAATATGAAGGAGAAGTGCTTCAGATCAGTGCTGGAGTACATAAAATCAGACGCTGCGGTCTTCTGACCCCTTTCTGTTGCAGTAAACCCGTGACATGTACCATACATAGCCTAACAAAAAACATGCAAAAGATGGCTGCAGTTTACAGTTTTTGTCAGATGTTTTGAGATCTTTTTAATTAATTTATGTTAGTCACCTCCAAAAATAAACCACATTACAAATCACATCTATCAACAAATGATTATTCAAATGTATACATACGATCGTATAATTTTGTTATTTTTCTAGAATGTGAGTACAAATATGTACAGAAACTATTTTAAAAAATTTGGAAAAATTCAGAATTTAGTTTGTTATATTTCAGATTGTAAAGTGAGGATAAGACCGGTTCTGTAATGTTATCTGTTTTTATCCAGAACTAAAACAGATGATTTTTATCCATATTGTGATTCATATTCGATCCATAGACCCAGGCTTGGACTGGCCCACAGGGGTACAGGTGAATTTTCCGGTGGGCCCTTGTGCAATAGTCGGTCCCCCCACTCCTCTAAATGAGCAGTAGTTGGCACAATACACTTGATTCACAATGTACTGACAAGGGCAGCATCTAATCATTCATGTAGCAAACTACCCAGTTTATTATATAGACACATAGGTAATTCTGAGAGTGAAGGTAATGTAATATTTGCATGGACAGTGGGCCCCCAGAGTCAATGTTCGTGATGGGCACTTGGCACCCCACTTTTGCATTGCATTTACCATCCATGTGTCCTCTGTATATCAGTTTTGTGCATCCACATCACATCCATTTTAATGCATCAACAGTAAATATACAAAACCAAGTACAACTTCCTATGTTAATAAATGGAATGTAAAAATCAGGTGCAATACCGATGATTTGTATGGGATCCATTTTATTTTGTCTCACCCAAATTGTGGAAGAGACTAGTGCATGCTGTGATTTTTTTCACATACAAACTTTCATCTGAACAGCCCAATTGAATAATATTGGTCCGTGTGCTATCAGATTTCATCACAGACAGAATACATAGAACTGGTTCTCCAAAATACTGTATGTATTTAGACCGTTCACATTAAAGAAAACCTGGTCACCGGATTACTAAAAAATTGTACTATGTGTAATGGAATACAAAAAAATGCAGGAAATACATTAATGCGACTGTCCTGCACCTCTCCTCACAAACACTAAATGATATAATTAATTATAATTTCATAATTAATTCAATTATAATATAATTATATATGAGAGTGAAGTTTTCATTCCTTTAGGAATAATAACTATTTCTGAAATGGATTAACGTATATGATCAACCAGAAAATATAATGTAGACTTGTTTCTTCTACAGTTCAAAGGGTTGTCCCATAATAATCATTTTGATCAAGTTATCCACCGGATAGGCAATAAATGTGGGATTATTGGAAGTCCCACTGCTGGTAACTTCACCAATTATCAATACTGGGACCTTTACCAATCACTAAATTGAGGGTCCTGATGCCCTGTTATTAATTTCCATGGTTAGGACAAACTGTATAGGGTTACACAGTTGCACATGCACGCTATGGTTCCATTATTAACCCCTTTAAAGCATGGGGCGTAATCAGGCTATCACCCCCTGTTCAGGGCGGGCCCCGGCGCTGAGCCCACACTGAACCGGGCACATATCCGCTGATTTATAGAGCTGACATGTGCCCACAACAGCTGCGGGTGGAATCGCGATCCACCCGCGGCTGTTAACATGTTAAATGCCGCTGTCAATCTCTGACAGCAGCATTTAACAGCGCCGTGCCGGAAGCTCGTCACTTAACCCGCCCATTGGTGACCAGGTCACGTGATCGCGGGTCACCAATGGGTGGGCATGACAACCCTGGGTCTGCAGCAGACTCCAGTGGTTGTCATGAGCTGATCGCTATGAGCGCCACCTAGTGGTCGGTGCTCATAGCACAGGAGCATTTCTGCTACATAGAGGTGATCTGCTCATCACCTCTATGTAGCAGAGACAATCAGACAGTTGCTGCTTCTAGTCTCCTAAGGAGACTATAGCAGCAAGCAAAAAGTGTAAAAAATGTTTTTAAAAATATAAAAAAAATTAAACGCCAAAATTACTTTTTTTGGTCGCCGCAACATTGCAATAAAATGCAGTAACGGGCAATCAAAACATCGGATCTACCCCAAAATGGTATCAATAAAAACTTCAGCTCGGCGCGCAAAAAAATAAGCACTCACCCAGCCCCAGTTCCCGAAAATGGAGATGCTACGGGTCTTGGAAAATGGCGCAATTTTTGTTTTTTTAGCAAACTTTGGATTTTTTTTCACCACTTAAATAAAAAAGGAACCTATACATGTTTGGTGTCTACGAACTCGTAATGACCTGGAGAATAAGACTGGCAGGTCCGTTTTAGTATTCAGTGAACATGGTAAAAAAAAATACAAAAAAACCATCTGTGGTATTGCACTTTTTTTGCAATTTCACCCCACTTAGAATTTTTTTCCCATTTTCCCGTACACGATATGGTAAAACCAGTAATGTCATTCAAAAGTACAACTCGTCCCGCAAAAAATAAGCCCTCACACGGCCATATTGACCAAAAATTAAAAACGCTATGGCTCTGGGAACAAGGGGAGCAAAAAACAAAAATGCAAAAACGGAAAATCCCAGGGTCCTTAAGGTGTTAATGGAGTTAACTGAGCGCTGTACTCGTCTCCCTCCGCCATCCTAATAGACAATGAATGGAGATGACGAATCAAGGGTCAAGACCCCCTACAGCAATGGGAGCTGATGATATAGCAAGTCTATCGCTACTGATTTAATTGCATTTACATTTTGCTTGTTCCTCAAAACTTTCATCAATGTGGGCAGCAGATCCCTGTTGACTTGAGATGATGTGCTGCGGACAAACAAAAATTTTTATGTCTGCATAAAAATGCGATCAATGACAAATGGGATTGTGGATCTATCTCAAGACATGTTTACAAGCAGCAATAATTGCATTTGAAAATTCATTTGAATAGTCTTTTGGGCAGTCATCATCCCCATGTATATTGGCCTTTACTTGAACAAACTACTATTTGGTTTACTGAAACATTTCTCTAAAAATGATAATGGGACAGAATAAGCAGCCATTATGGACAGGCCATATAGGGTTAAGATGTCCTAAATTTGTAAATCAAATATTCAGAAGGTTCAGTCTTCAGTGTTTTGGGCGAGTCACATGTAATTGGCCAGTTTATACAGTATAATGAAGTCTTAAGTGTATTCTACTGACGATAGCCATGGCTACTTTATCTTGTAATGATTAAAAACCTGACAGGTCTGTGCATTTGCGAAGACTTTATAAACTTAAACTCCATACATCATTTAAGACTGTTTTCAGACGTGAATGCTTCAATCTCACAAATGAAGTTAAAAATATACCTGTGATAAAAAATAAAAAAAAATCATGCAATAGTTGAATCTAGCTGAGTATCACATTACTTAAATAGCAACTCCTCAATGCAAATGTGTTCTAGACAATATGGGGAAAAGTCAATATACATAGTTATAGCATGATATGAGACCATGTACATATGTAGTATTGTTTGTCCCTCTAATCTTGGCTCAGGTGTTGTGTCTACAAAAAAAAAGTAATGTTACGTGCCAGTTGAGGGTATGAGCATGTCCAATTATTGTACAAGGTACTGGAAGATCTGCTGACAGGTATCACCCATATTACTGAGCTTGCGAACAACCGATACTGTACGTTTTAATTCATTTAGTATTTTGCTCCCCCTAGTGGTGGCTGCAGGCAGGAAAAAAATTTTTGAGAGTCAGCTCTGACCCACAATAAAGATACTCTTTACAATTAATCCACCAAGAATATTGGACCTAACCTCGTGTTAACAGTTGGACAATGGACAATCAAAAATTTTCAGAATGTAAAGAATGTGAATTGTAAATGTATCCAGACACAATAAAAACATGCTCTATATTTCAATGTCTTTTTTTAGAGTTGGAAGAATCTCGACAGAAATGTCCTCCTTGCTGGATTCATTTTGCTCATAGGTTTCTAATTTGGGATTGTTGCACTCTGTGGATACAAATCAAGAAAGGCGTAACATTTGTAGTTATGGATCCGTTTACCGATCTAACCATCACTATATGTATAGTACTTAATACTCTATTCATGGCTTTGGAACATTACAAGATGACTGATGACTTTGAAAAAATGCTAGCTACTGGCAACTATGTAAGTAAACCTTCAAATCTATTTTTTAAAATGCAGAATCCAGATGTTTTCTGATTGTCAATATCAGAATATGAAATAAATAAAAAAAAATTGGATAATATGAAGTTCTCTACACAAAACACCCCACAGTTATGCAGCCATTTGTTCTGGTATTAACATAATCTGTACCACAAAAATGCTACAAGTGATTATAATGGGATTAAAGGGTGGTCTAGAACTAAAATGTATCTATATATATATATATATATATATATATATATATATATATAATCGTCTTATCCCGTCTGTCTGTCTGGGAAATCCCACGTCGCTCATTGGTCCGGCAGCGGCCAATCAGCGCCGCGGGATTTCTGAAAAAAGATGGCGGCCGTTAGCGGCTCATCTGCGGGACGGAGCTCAGCGGCGATGCAGCTGGGAGATGACCGGCGCGAGGCGCTCATCTCCCGGCCGGTAGCAGCGGAAGGACCTCGACCGCCGGCGCCGCTGACCTCCATGCGGAAGGGAGGACCGGGGAGCGGCGCTGCGGGTCGGGATACTTCTGCCTCGAGCGCCCGCTCATGTCCCGGGTTCTCGCAGCGGAAGTACCCGCACAGGCAGCGCCGCTCCCCGGTCCTCACCAAGATGATTCGATGATTGGTCGCGGTCTTCGGACCCGACCAATCACTGATCTTACCGTAAAAGTTAAACACCGCTGTGCTGATTGGTCGCCGACGCCGGGCGCGACCAATCACAGATTTTGGCGCCACATTTAAATAGCGTCCGCGACCAATCAGCACAGCGGTGTTTAAATGTGGAGCCAAGATCGGTGATTGGTCGCGGCCGATATTTAAATTTGGCGCCCAAATCGGTGATTGGTCGCGGGCAAAGTCCGCAACCAATCAGCACAGTAGTGTTTAACTTTTGCGGCAAGATCAGTGATTGGTCGCGGGCCAAGACCGCGACCAATCACCGATTTGTGCGGCACATTTAAATAGCGGCCCCGACCGATTGGATGTCAGCGCCGCTCCCCGGTCCTCCCTTCACACCCTAGGCGCATGGATGTCAGCGCCGCTGCCTGTGCGGATACTTCCGCTGCGAGAACCCGGGACATGAGCGGGCGCTCGCAGCAGAAGTATCCCGACCCGCAGCGCCGCTTCCCGGTCCTCCCTCGACACCCTAGCCGCTGATGTCCCCACAGTATCCGCATGGTGTTACAAAAGTCCGGACATTTGTCTTAAAAATCGCTGATTGGTCGCTGGCGCTGCCCGCGACCAATCACCGATTTGGGCGCCAAATTTAAATATTGGCCGCGACCAATCACTGATCTTGGCGCCACATTTAAACATCGCTGTGCTGATTGGTCGCGGACGCTATTTAAATGTTACGCCCAAATCGGTGATTGGTCACGGTCTTGGCCCGCAACCAATCACTGATATTGCCGCAAAAGTGAAACACTACTGTGCTGATTGGTCGCGGACGCTGCCCGCGACCAATCACCGATTTGGGCACCAAATTTAAATATCGGCCGCGACCAATCACCGATCTTGGCTCCACATTTAAACACCGCTGTACTGATTGGTCGCGGATGCTATTTAAATGTGGCGCCAAAATCGGTGATTGGTCGCGGCCGATATTTAAATTTGGCGCCCAAATCGGTGATTGGTCGCGGGCAGCGCCAGCGACCAATCAGCGATTTTTAACACAAATGTCCGGACCTTTGTAACACCATGCGGATACTGTGGGGACATCAGCGGCTAGCGTGTCAAGGGAGGACCGGGGAGTGGCGCTGCGGGTCGGGATACTTCTGCTGCGAGCGCCCGCTCATGTCCCGGGTTCTCGCAGCGGAAGTACCCACACAGGCAGCGCCGCTCCCCAGTCCTCACCAAGACGATTCGATGATTGGTCGCTGCCCGCGACCAATCACCGATTTGGGCGCCACATTTAAATATCGGCCGCGACCAATCACCGATCTTGGCTCCACATTTAAACACTGCTGTGCTGATTGGTCGCCAACGCCGGGCGCGACCAATCACCGATTTTGGCGCCACATTTAAATAGCGTCCGCGACCAATCAGCACAGCGGTGTTTAAATATGAAGCCAAGATCGGTGATTGGTCACGGCCGATATTTAAATTTGGCGCCCAAATCGGTGATTGGTCGCGGGCAACGTCCGCGACCAATCAGCACAGTAGTGTTTAACTTTTGCGGCAAGATCAGTGATTGGTCGCGGGCCAAGACCGCGACCAATCACCGATTTGTGCGGCACATTTAAATAGCGGCCGCGACCGATTGGATGTCAGCGCCGCTCCCCAGTTCTCCCTTCACACCCTAGGCGCATGGATGTCAGCGCCGCTGCCTGTGCGGATACTTCCGCTGCGAGAACCCGGGACATGAGCGGGCGCTCGCAGCAGAAGTATTCCGACCCGCAGCGCCGCTTCCCGGTCCTCCCTCGACACCCTAGCCGCTGATGTCCCCACAGTATCCGCATGGTGTTACAAAAGTCCGGACATTTGTCTTAAAAATTGCTGATTGGTCGCTGGCGCTGCCCGCGACCAATCACCGATTTGGGCGCCAAATTTAAATATCGGCCGCGACCAATCACCGATCTTGGCTCCACATTTAAAAACCGCTGTACTGATTGGGCGCGGCCGATATTTAAATTTGGCGCCCAAATCGGTGATTGGTCGCGGGCAGCGCCAGCGACCAATCAGCGATTTTTAACACAAATGTCCGGACCTTTGTAACACCATGCGGATACTGTGGGGACATCAGCGGCTAGAGTGTCAAGGGAGGACCGGGGAGCGGCGCTGCGGGTCGGGATACTTCTGCTGCGAGCAGTCGCTCATGTCCCGGCTTCTCGCAGCGGAAGTATCCGCACAGGCAGCGGCGCTCCCCGGTCCTCACCAATACGATTCCGCTCCCCGGTCCTCATAAATACGATTCGCTGATTGGTCGCGCTCTCCGCCCGCGACCAATCAGTGACCTTGGCGCTAAAGTTAAACACCGCTCTGCTGATTGGTCGCGGCCGCTGCCCACTCCCTATCACCGATTTGGGCGCCACATTTAAATAGCGGCCGCGACCAATCACCGATCTTGCCGCCACATTTAAACACTGCTGTGCTGATTGATCGCGGACGCCAGCCGCGACCAATCGGCGAGATTGGCGCCAAATTTAAACAACGCTCTGCTGATTGGTCGCGGATGACAGCCGACCGCGACCAATCAGCGAGATTAGCGCAAAATTTAAACAGCGCTATGATCTCCCGACGGCAAGTGTGAACAGAGGACCAAGGAGCGGCGCCACCGGTCGGGATGCTTCTGCTGCGAGCAGCCTCTCATCTCCCAGCTGCTCGCAGCGCTGCTCCCCGGTCCTCACTAATACGACGCTGATTGGTTGCGGCTGCCGGCCCCGACCAATCATCGATATGGGCGGCAAATTTAAACCCCGCTCTGCTGATTGGTTGGGGCCGGCCACCGCGACCAATCAGCGATTTTGGTGGCAAATTGAAACACCGCTCTGCTGATTGGTCGCAACCACCGGCCGTGACCAATCAGCGATATTGGCGCCAAATTTAAACACCGCTTCGCTGATTGGTCGCAGCCGGCCACAGCGACCAATCAGCGATATTGGCGCCAAATTTAAACACCGCTCTGCTCACTAGTCGCGGTTACCGGTCACGAATAACCAGCATTATTGGCGACAAATTTAAACACCGCTCTGCTGATTGGTCGTGGCCAGCGAACGCGACCAATCAGCATTATTGGCGCCAAATTTAAACCCCGCTCTGCTGATTAGTCGCGACCGCCGGCCGTGACCAATCTGCAATATAGGCGCCAAATTTTAACACCGCTTTGCTGATTGGTCGCGGTTGCCGGCCTCGACCGATCAGCGATTTTGGCGCAAAATGTAAACACCGCTCTGCTGCTTGCGCCCGGTTGGCCGCATACCTATTCTAGAATACCCGATGCGTTAGAATCGGGCCACCATCTAGTCTTACTAATAAACACCAATCTATTTAATGTCATAATCTAATCTCTTTTCTAATATACTGTCATTAAAAATTCCTTACAGTTTCTTCACCACTCTATCTAACAGCTTTATTTTTTTTTTATTACTTCCTCTTTGATGATGCTTTGTTTGACTATCCCAGCATGCACTGGGATTCTCAAATGAGTCACTTCCTCAGCCTCTGCCCCTTCCATGAAATGAAGTGATGTCAGTTCCATCAGTGATATCCGTTTCAAGGGCCGGGCTAGTCCCTGCTCTACTGATCATGTGTTATTGGTTGTCAATTCCGACATACAGTATATCTCTCTCTATATATATATATATACTGTGTATATATATATGTTTAGAAACAGGCCTCTGGTTTAGGCCTCATTTAAACATCCGTGAGTCATATATGTGTTCTGTGTTTTTCGCAGATAGAACACATATTATGATCTAGGGAGCTGTTCACATGTCCATGTTGTTTTTTTGTGGATCATGTGTCTGCAAAAAATCATTGGGGAAGACCATTTTTGATCTGAGTCGGGGATTAAAATCATCCATACAAAGTTGTAGGTCCTTGAAAATCCCTGACAGCACATAGATGCCATCAGAGTGCTGTCCGTGATTTAAATTGTAATGTATAAAAGAGAAGCTTTACAGTTTTTTTTGACCAAACACTGATGAAACATGGATCCAAAACACTGATGAACAATGGTCCGAGATTTTACGTATGAGGAAAATCACAGACGTCTGAATGAGGCCTAACACTTGTGAATGAAGAGTCCAATAAGAGTGAACCTAATAAGTGATATAAATTAAAATATGAAAGGGATTCTCTTTCTTACAGAACAGATATAAACCACAGATAACTGGATGTTAAGTGATCTCCTCTGGGGCAACATAATAGAATATATAAAGAAATAATCAGACTATTGCCTGAATCAGATTTGTGTCTGGGCTAAGTGATTTTCATTTATATGAAGGTTACTATGATAAAAGAACCTGAAATGATGGCACTCTGGTTGTGTACAATGCAAGCGCGGTGCCAAGAAATTTAGGATACGTGCACCCTAGAGTCAATGTTCCCACAGGCTCTTGCTTGTTTACAGTAATTGTAAACTGCATTTTAAAACATGGGCGATCGAAGGGCAGACTTGTTATTGACAATGCATTATCCAGATGAAGGAGAATAAAAAGCATAAAAGAACACGCCACTTAACTTGTTCCAGTCAACATTTCAAAAGTTCATATAGTAAGTAGCTGCTCTCAGGCAAGAAAACGGCTCGTATGGCTTTATTTAGACCTTGGAAGCATCACCGCAGTTCCTCTGGGAGCTGCCATATCTGTGATGTTGCCTGGAATTACATCATATCCTGGCATAGAATCAGCTAGGCCAATGCATATAAGAGAGGGAAACCAATAGGTGAACCCATTTGTGCCCCTGTTTTAATCAATCAATACTATATTCATTTAGGCATCAATGCAATCTTTGTTCGGGTTATCCCAAAGGTTAAATAGTAATATCTTGTGCAAACTAAATAGGCAAAGAAGAAAATTAAGATTGACAGGTTGAATTGGGATTCTGTTTGCTTGACCACTACAGACTTATTTTTGTTCCTGTAAATGATGAATATATTCAAAACCTTGAAATGTTGTTCATTATAATGAACAATATGAACCTTTGATGAACAAAACCTTGACATATTGCTGCTGTTCATTATGATGAATCAGAAATGTAGAAATGTATAATTTATGTGGATTCGGCATACTTCAGACGCCGGTGCATCCGACAAGTCTTCCTAGGCACAGTCACTTCAGAAAAACACCAGTCTTCATTTTCCAGAATCGGCTTTGCCGGCGGTTTCGCTGTCGTTCTTGTGCCAGATCCAAGCGGAAGCCACTCGAATAATGAGCATGTCACTTCTTCTACCGCTCCCGGGTTTCCGATATCCTGAAGCAGTTAAACGACATGACACAAGAAAGAACAACTTTATTTTATGGGGCACTTTTGTGGCGCTTTTTCGGGTGGATTCCGGGTGGAACCTGCCTGAAAAAGATGCCGATACACATATTTTTTATGTGAAAAGCCTTGAACACCTTTTTTTTCCAATCCTAAGTAGATTAAAAATGATGTGCAACATAATTTTATGATATATTTGTATAATGATTGGAGTGATAATTTGGTAATATAGGGCTGCACAGCACATGTGTAGATATAGAGTTAAAGGGCTGTCCAATTGAAAAATAAATGTTTTGGCAAAGGAAGGGAATGTTATAAAATAACAAATTAATTTATGCTCACCAGTTCAGTCCCCTATTACTCCAGTGGTCAGGACTGATGATGATCTATTCCACAGTCTACGGACCATTTAGACCAGTGATTGCCTGCATTGGTCAGATGAATGATGATGGGACGTCATCCAACCAGAACTAAGAGGTTCTCCTTCATGGTCTTGCGATAGCATAGCATAGTCGCCAAGCTGGCAGATGCTACATCTGTAAATTCAAAACTATATTTTTTTCTGGAACCCTTGAAAAAAGGCAACTAGGATCTGTGGCATAATTACTGAAGACATTCGGTGACTTTATATACTGATTGAGACCACATAATTTAGAAGTTAGTTTAATATGTCTTACTACTTATATTCTATTATGTTGCCTCTTGGGAATGGGACGGTAACCCCATGAATACGGAGGTTCAGTTGCAGTTGCAACTTTTCCATTTCCAATATATTAAAATAAAGCTATACTGTATTTGAAAGGGAAATAAAAATAAAAAGTAGACATACAAATGATAAGGAAAAGAGCAAAAAAGGTTAAAAACTGATGTCGCAATTTGCAAGACCACAGGTATGAGACTAGAAATAGGTTATTCAATGCTCTTGTAATTTGCTTTACCTTAACTTTCCTGACTTCTGAGTTCTTGCACTTTTGTGCCCATAGGTTTTTACTGGTATTTTTACAGCTGAAATGGTCTTCAAAATTATTGCCTTAGATCCTTACTACTATTTCCAGCAGGGATGGAATATTTTTGATAGCATTATTGTAACCCTGAGTTTAATGGAATTCTGTCTGTCCAATCTCTCCAGTATGGGAAATCTGTCAGTTCTACGTTCTTTCCGACTGGTAAGTAGTATACTTGTTCTTGTATAATGGGATTTTCCATTACTTACATTGCCTGTAGCATTGTAAAACTAAAACCTATTTTGTTTTGTTTCAGCTTCGGGTTTTTAAATTGGCAAAGTCTTGGCCAACGTTGAATACGCTCATCAAAATCATTGGCAATTCAGTTGGCGCTCTTGGGAATCTAACCCTTGTTTTGGCTATCATCGTCTTTATTTTTGCTGTTGTTGGAGTCCAGTTGTTTGGAAGGAACTATATGGATTGTGTCTGTAAGATCAGCGACGATTGCGTGTTACCACGCTGGCACATGAATGACTTTTTTCATTCGTTCCTCATTGTGTTTCGGGTTTTGTGTGGAGAATGGATTGAGACCATGTGGGACTGCATGGAAGTTAGTGGCCAACCTTTGTGCCTCCTTGTCTTCTTGCTTGTAATGGTTATAGGAAACTTAGTGGTAAGTAACAGTATAATTTTTACAAAATCTTCAATTGACTCTCAGTAGATGATTGTAATGTTTTGTGTGCATTTCTTAGGCTTTGCTTATGTGCATTCAGATGCTCCATTGGAGGTCCCGATTGAGTTACCGTAACTTTTTATGGCAGCATTGAGCACATTTCTTGCCTTTAAAATGACAAAAATCTAAACAGAATCTTGACAGACCCCATTATAAGATGGGGTCTGTTGGTCACACTAATTTATCACCAAAATCTGTCACAGCATTATGACATCCATTGTAAAGGAAGTTATGATGCTAGTGTGAACACAGGATAGATGACGTATGATAGCTGGGGATCTAACTACTGAGATGCCCATCTATCAGAGGAATTGGGATCTCAGCTCCACTCCAGTGTGTAAATGTAGCAGTAGCGAACATGTGCACTACCAATCTCGTAGATCCTTAGAAGTGACTGAAACGAGGGTCACACATGCACATTATTATTCATTCATTCTTTGGGATTCCTGTATTTATTATTGTAGGGGTACCAATGGTGGGGTCTCAGCAATTGGACCCTCAACCACCTTTTTAAAGTATCACAGCTTGTAAACACTTTTTGTGACAGACAAGAAGAGTATTTCAATTTTTGTTTGAGGGATTTTCAATTATTCTTCTTTTGAAAATTCTTCCAGTTCTGTGAGATTCCTGGGTCATCTTGCATGCACTGCTATTTTGAGGTCTCGCCACAGATTTTAAATGATGTTCAGATCAAGGGACTGTGAGGGCCATTGTAAAATCTTCAGCTTGCGCCTTTTGAGGTAGTAAATTATGGATTTTGACGTGTGTTTAGGATCATTATCCATTTGTAGAAGCCATCCACTTTTCAACTTCAGTTTTTTTACAGATGATGTTATGTTTGCATCAAGAATATGTTGAAATTTCATTGAATCCATTCTTCCATCTACATGTGAAATGTCCCCGTGCCATTGGCTGCAACACAACCCCAAAACATGATTGATCCAACCCAGCGTCGGACTGGAGTACCTTGGGCCCACCAGAGACGATCATTCTTGGGGCCCAAAATACTGCTATAATCAACAATATAGAAATACAGTGGTGGCCAAAAGTATTGGCACCCCTGCAATTCTGTCAGATAATACTCCGTTTCTTCCTGAAAATGATTGCAAGCACAAATTCTTTGGTATTATTATTTTCATTTAATTTGCTTGCAAGGAAAAAACACAAAAGAGAATGAAGCAAAAATCAAATCATTGATCATTTCACAGAAAACTCCAAAAATGGGCCAGACAAAAGTATTGGCACCCTCAGCCTAATACTTGGTTGCACAACCTTTAGCCAAAATAACTGCGAACAACCGCTTCCGGTAACCATCAATGAGTTTCTTACAATGCTCTGCTGGAATTGTAGACCATTCTTCTTTGGCAAACTGCTCCAGGTCCCTGATATTTGAAGGGTGCCTTCTCCAAACTGCCATTTTGAGATCTCTCCACAGGTGTTCTATGGGATTCAAGTCTGGACTCATTGCTGGCCACCTTAGAAGTCTCCAGTGCTTTCTCTCAAACCATTTTATAGTGCTTTTGGAAGTGTGTTTTGGGTCATTGTCCTGCTGGAAGACCCATGACCTCTGAGGGAGACCCAGCTCTCTCGCACTGGGCCCTACATTATGCTGCAAAATTTGCTGGTAGTCTTCAGACTTCATAATGCCATGTCCACGGTCAAGCAGTCCAGTGCCAGAGGCAGCAAAGCAACCCCAAAACATCAGGGAACCTCCGCCATGTTTGACTGTAGGGACAGTGTTCTTTTCTTTGAATGCCTCTTTTTTTTTCCTGTGCACTCTATGTTGATGCTTTTTCCCCAAAAGCTCTACTTTTGTCTCATCTGACCAAAGAACATTCTTCCAAAACGTTTTAGGCTTTCTCAGGTAAGTTTTGGCAAACTCCAGCCTGGCTTCTTTATGTCTCGGGGTAAGAAGTGGGGTCTTCCTGGGTATCCTACCATACAGTCCCTTTTCATTCAGACGCCGACGGATAGTACGGGTTGACACTGTTGTACCCTCGGACTGCAGGGCAGCTTGAACTTGTTTGGATGTTAGTCGAGGTTCTTTATCCACCATCCGCACAATCTTGCGTTGAAATCTCTCGTCAATTTTTCTTTTCCATCCCCATCTAGGGAGGTTAGCCACAGTGCCACGGGCTTTAAACTTCTTGATGACACTGCGCACGGAAGACACAGGAACATTCAGGTCTTTGGAGATGGACTTGTAGCCTTTGGTCTTCTTTCTTTTCTCCATGCTCAATGTGGTACACACAAGGACACAGGACAGAGGTTGAGTCAACTTTAATCCATGTTAACTGGCTGCAAGTGTGATTTAGTTATTGCCAACACCTGTTAGGGGCCACAGGTAAGTTACAGGTGCTGTTAATTACACGAATTAGAGAAGCATCACATGATTTTTCAAACAGTGCCAATACTTTTGTCCACCCCCTTTTTTAGGTTTGGTGTGGAATTGTATCCAATTTGGCTTTAGGACAATTCTTTTTGTGTTTTTTCATTGAAGACAAATTAAATGAAGATAATAATACCAAAGAATTTGTGATTGCAATCATTTTCAGGAAGAAACTGAGTATTATCTGACAGAATTGCAGGTGTGCCAATACTTTTGGCCATCACTGTAATATAAGACCACAAATTGTATAGTAAAATGTGCTAATACCTGTAATATAAAACACAATGGCCTGATTCATCAAGACCGGCGTTGTTCACGCCAATCTTGATGAGGGGGCGTGCTGGAGCCAGATGCTCCTGATTCGGTAAATGGCTCTTCATGAAATCTGCAGCATCTAACAAGTGTCACTGTCGAATAGTCATGCTGATTGACAGCCAACTTCCCACAGTTTGGCAGCAGGGAGCGGCTGTCATTCTCAATGACGTCGGCAGTGGTGATTCACGAAAAAGCAGAGTGGAAGAAAAGGAGCTGCTCTGTCAATGTGAGCAGGCGAATCATCAGCAGAAGACATACGCTACGCTACACTACACAGGAGAGCGGATAGATCCTCTATACACTACACCACACAGGAGAGCTGACAGATCCTCTATATACTACACCACACAGGAGAACTGACAGATCCTGTATATACTACACCTCACAGGACAGCCGACATATCCTCTATATACTACACCACACAGGAGAGCTGACAGATCCTCTATTTACTACACCACGCAGGAAAGCTGACAGATCCTCTATATACTACTCCACACAGGGGAGCTGACAGATCCTCTATATACTACACCACACAGGCTTGCTGACAGATCCTCTATATACTGCACCACACGGGAGAGCTGACAGATCCTCTATATACTACACCACACGGGAGAGCTGACAGATCCTCTATATACTACACCACAGAGGAGAGCTGACAGATCCTCTATATACTGCACCACACAGGAGAGCTGACAGATCCTCTATATACTACACCACACAGGGGAGCTGACAGATCCTCTATATACTACACCACACAGGAGAGCTGACAGATCCTCTATATGCTACACCACACAGGAGAGCTGACAGATCCTCTATATACTACACCACACAGGAGAGCTGACAGATCCTCTATATACTACACCACACAGGAGAGCTGACAGATCCTCTATATACTACACCACACAGGAGAGCTGACAGATCCTCTATATACTACACCACACAGGGGAGCTGACGGATCCTCTATATACTACACCACACAGGAGAGCTGACAGATCCTCTATATGCTACACCACACAGGAGAGCTGACAGATCCTCTATATACTACACCACACAGGCTTGCTGACAGATCCTCTATATACTACACCACACAGGGGAGCTGACAGATCCTCTATATACTACACCACACAGGAGAGCTGACAGATCCTCTATATACTACACCACACAGGAGAGCTGACAGATCCTCTATATACTACACCACACAGGAGAGCTGACAGTTCCTCTGTATACTACACCACACAGGAGAAATCCTCTATATACTACACCACACGGGACACATCCTCTGTATACTGCACCACACGGGACACATCCTCTATATACTGCACCACATGGGACACATCCTCTATATACTACACCACACGGGACACGTCCTCTATATACTGCACCACATGTGACACATCCTCTATATACTACACCACACGGGACACGTCCTCTATATACTGCACCACATGTGACACATCCTCTATATACTGCACCACACGGGACACGTCCTCTATATACTGCACCACATGTGACACATCCTCTATATACTACACCACACAGGACACATCCTCTATATACTGCACCACACGGGACACGTCCTCTATATACTGCACCACATGTGACACATCCTCTATATACTACACCACACAGGACACATCCTCTATATACTGCACCACACGGGACACATCCTCTATATACTACACCACACAGGACACATCCTCTATATACTGCACCACACGGGACACATCCTCTATATACTGCACGACATGGGACACATCCTCTATATACTGCACCACACGGGACACATCCTCTATATACTGCACCACACGGGACACGTCCTCTATATACTGCACCACACGGGACACATCCTCTATATACTGCACAACATGGGACACAGCCTCTATATACTGCACCACACGGGACACATCCTCTATATACTGCACCACACGGGACACGTCCTCTATATACTGCACCACACTGGACACATCCTCTATATACTGCACGACATGGGACACAGCCTCTATATACTACACTACACAGGAGAACTGACAGATCCTCTACATACTACACCACACAGGAGAGATCCTCTATATACTACACCACACGGGACCCATCCTCTGTATACTGCACCACATGGGACACATCCTCTATACACTACACCACACAGGACACATCCTCTATATACTGCACCACACAGAGTTTCACAGTGGCATTTAACAGGTCAACAATTGTGGGCAACACTTCACTCCATCCGCGGTTATTATAGGCAAGTCCTTGCTGTAACACACAGCAATTACCTACCGAGTATGGGGTGTGCTCAGCCTGTGTGTCCGCTTCATATACCCGCTACTAACTTGCGCCGTGGATATTGGAAAGGAGTGAAACCATGATTGGACTTTTATGAACGCAGCGATACCAAGTATGTATTTTTTTTTAATTGGAAAAGGTGGTCTGATTGGAACTTATATTTTTTACATTTTTTAAAAAAAAAACTTTTTTTTTTTTACGTTTTTTAGAGGAATGGGCTTCACAGGATGACCATGATTGCAGTTATAGGGGTCTTCAGTAGACCCCCAGCTGCCATGATAGCCAATCGGTTACTGGGAGATGAT
This sequence comes from Phyllobates terribilis, assembly GCF_046119375.1. NCBI lineage: Eukaryota > Metazoa > Chordata > Amphibia > Anura > Dendrobatidae > Phyllobates > Phyllobates terribilis. The sequence goes on along the minus strand of NW_027362764.1, from coordinate 131,756,680 downwards.
GGAAGTAATTGCACGTGTCACGCTATTTTTATGCCACTGTCAGAGATTGACAGCAGCGTTTAAATTATTAAACATCACCCTCATTGCTTGAGGGCCCCCTCCCCAACTATCTCCTCTCATTCATTGTGGGTCTCCTCCCCACTGTCTCCTCTCATTTACTGTGGGCCCCTTCCCACACTGGCTCTTCTCATTTACTGTGGGCCCCCACTGTCTACTCTCATTTACTGTGGGCCCTCTCCCCCACTCTCTACTCTGATTTACTGTGGCCCCCCTCCCCCACTGTTTCCTCTCATTTACTGTGGGCCCCTTCCCCCACTGGCTCCTCTCATTTACTGTGGGCCCCTTCCCCCACTGGCTCCTCTCATTTACTGTGGGCCCCTTCCCCCACTGGCTCCTCTCATTTACTGTGGGCCCCTTCCCCCACTGGCTCCTCTCATTTACTGTGGGCCCCTTCCCCCACTGGCTCCTCTCATTTACTAACATGAATTGGTTACAGTGCAGCCAATCCGTTTTAGGGTAAAGACAACAGCATTGCTTTCCAGGGAGCAGGAAGAGGAGCTGGAGACTCACTGCAGTGCACAAGTGAGTTGACAGCTGTGTCTGATCAGCCCACAATCAGCTGTGACTGTGCTGGCTGTGAAGTGAGTGGCACTGCTCTCTGAGCTGCAGTGCCTGTGATGATGATAATCTATATAGAAGCCGGCGCATGATGTGAAGGAGTTGCACTTCATATCAGGTGCAGTACAGTCAGGGTGCAGAACAAAACATGCGGCACACCGTTTGAGCAGTGCACGCGATCGCGATATCACGCATACAGTGTCCATTTTAGGAAATGATCAGATATCAAAATCAAACATCAGAATGATGTCAGTTTGAGGCTAAATACCCTGTCTGACAAGTGATCCTGACAAGTGACTTTGATAAGTGACTTTTACAACTGTAATAATAATTTTAAAAAAAGTCACTGTTTGCTGATGGGACTTGAACCTACAATTATGTGTCCAGAAAACAGTGCAATAACTACTGAGCTATTAACTCAGTTGAAGAAACCAAGGCTTTCTATTTGGTTATATGATTTTCAGTGCAGACCTGATTGAAACTCATTGGGACTTATGCACAGACTGCAAGCAAGCCAAATTCAAATGATGTTTTATTTTGATGTGTGAGTCTGATGTGTGACTTTCTTCAAACATCAGAATCACAATGACTTTTTGTCACCCTGAGTATTTTCATGGTTGATCTCATAAGACAACAAAAGCTGCCAGTTGCTATCACATGACTGGATAGCTCAATGGTAAGGCATTAGCCTCTGAAACTACCGTGTCACAGATCAAATCCCATCGGGAATATTATTATTATTATTATCCACAGGACTTGTTTCCAAAATGCATTAGGCTTGTTTAGATGTTCTTTTGCATACTTCTGACGCAGAATTTTATGGTGAGGACGCAGAAGAGGTTTTCTTCTTATGACTCTTCCATGAAAGACATATTTGTGCTGGTGTCTCTGAACAGGAGAACAATGTACCACAACTCCAGAGTCTACTAAATCTTTCTGAAGGTCTTTTGCAGTCAAGCGGGGGTTCTGATTTGCCTCTTTAGCAATCCTACGAGCAGTTCTCACTGAAATTTTGCTTGGTTTTCCAGACCTTATCTTGACCTCCACTGTTACTGTTAACTGCCATTTCTTCATTACATTTTGAACTAAGAAAAGGGCAACTTGGAAACACTTTGCTATCTTCTTATAGCTTTCTCCTGCTTTGTGGGCCTCCACCATTTTCATTTTCAGAGTGCTAGGCAGCTGCTTAGAAGAACCCATGGCTGCTGTTTTTTGACACAAGGTTAGAGGAGGCTGGGTTTTTATAAAGCTGGGAAATTTGCATCACCTGGCCTTTCCTAACAATGATAGTGAACAAGCAATAACCCTAACTGGTTAATTAGGGTCTGAAACCTTGGTCAAAGTTATCTGAGCACACAAATCTCCAAGGGTGCCCAAACTTTTGCATTAGCCCATGTTCCTTTTTGTAATTTTTAAAATGGAAAAAATTGCAATATATATATTTTTTGTTTAAAACACAAAGGGAATGTGTCATTTTTATCTTTAACCCTTTTAGAAATCATTTAATTTTCAACTTGCCTATATTACTTCTAGGATCATTCTGAGGTTAACTTTTCCTAGAAGCAGTTCTTGGGACAGAAAAAATGTGATCATAATTGTAAATAAAGGCAGTAAAATTGCATGCATCAATATGTGGCGTTAGGTTAAGTGCACATGTAGCGTTTTTGATGTGTTTTCATGGCGGTTTTCCCTCGTGGAAAAGCCGAAAAATGCATAAAAAACGCTCTGCCAGCTATTGCAATGGTAATCCTGATGTACTGGACACATAATGCGGAAATGTCCGCTCAGGATTACCATTGTGGAAAAAAACGCACTATGTCCATTATTTGGGTGTTTCCGCCACAAATTGACTTTAATTGAACCGCAGCAAATCCGCAGGTATAATATTTATTATTAATTAATTAATTAATTATTAATATTTATACCTGCGGATTTTCTGTGTTTCAATTAAAGCCAATAGACATGCCAAGCTCCAGTTAAAGCCAATAGGCGCGAATTTGCGGTGGAAACGCGGTGCGGGTGGTACCTGGGTCAGGAAAGGTTGACTACTATACTTCTCATCCGACCGCTGCTCCCGCTGATAACAGCTGGATGGGGGGAGCAATAGTCTCACCTGTACGGCGCCCTCTGGTGTCCACTTGGTCCCCGGCGATGTTCTCCTCCCTGTGGTTGGCGGTACACTGCAGGGAACGTGCTGATCACCGTGGGAACATTCTCAAAAATTTTCCCATGGTGGTGAGCTCACCGGGGCTGATCAGCTAATGAACCCCAGTGACCTCACTTCTGCAGCATGTATATTGATAGGAGTGATTTTACACTCCTGTCAGTATACAGTGCGGTCTTCTACAGAAGTGACATCAGTGATTGCTGATGTCACTGCTGTAGAAGTAACCCAGATCGCCAAGGGACAACCGTTGGCGGTAATCATGGACTACGTCATGACAGCGGACAGGTGAGGGATATGGTTGTTTGTTTTTTTACTTTTTTTTCCATAAGTTTGAGGGATTCAGGCACTGATGCAATAAAAACATTTTTTAAAACCGTGTGTTTTTTATTTAATTAAAATACTTTATTTTGGCAGTGTATTTATTGAAAAGGCGGTGATAAACTTTACTACGCGGTTAGTAATGGGAACATCTTATAGACTCCCTCCATTACTAACCTGGGCTTCACGTCAGCCACTAATAGAAGGCTGATGTGAGCCCCAACCCCATTAGCCCACTCGCATCCGCTACAGGGCAGTGGGAAGAGCGGAGGCTAAGCGCCAGATTTGGCACATCTTATGGATGCGCCATTTCTGGGACTGCTGAGGGGTGATATTAATTGCCGAGGAGGGGGCTAGTATCTATGGCCCCTTTCCTGGCTATTAATATCAGCCCACAGTTGTCTGTTTAGCCTTTTCTGGTTAGATTTTATAGGGGGACCCCACGTAAATTTTTTTCTGGGGTTCCCCTGTAATCTAGCCAGTAATAGCTAAGCAAACAGCTGGGAGCTGTTATTAATAGCCAAGGAACATTATGGGCTAATGGCCCCTTCCCCGGCTACTAATATCAGCCCCCAGCGGTTAGCTTTCCCTCTGCTGGTTTTTAAAAATGATGCGGGAGCCGACTCCATTTTTTTTATTATTTTAGGCTCTGTGCCCACGACCTGGACGTAGCAGCACTTTGGATGCATATTTTTTGCTGCGTCCAAAACGTTGCATTCTATTGAACGCAGGTAAATCCACATGTGTTCACTGAACCGTGCGGCTTTGCCGCATTCAATACATTCTAGTGGTCAAATTTCTGTTGTGGACACTAGCGACTCTGCAAGAGAATTTGACATGCTGCGGTCTTGAAAGATGCACAGCATGTCAGTGTCCACGGGTGATTCGCAGCCTCTGATGCACACATAGTGGACATGGGATTTCTAGAGATCCCAACCACTATGCTGTACCATCTGGACGCTTTGGGTTTTACGCTGTATAAACACGCAGCGTCAAACCTGCAGCGGCTCCTGATCGTGGCCATGTACCCAAACTCACCCACAGCATGTCAATTTCTGTAGTGGTGCATTCGCGTGTACCGACAACAAAAGTGCGACATTAGAACACAGCGTTTTGGACGCAGCAAAAATACGCTGCGTCCAAAACGCTGCTTGGTGCTGTTCATGGGGACATAGCAGCTAATGAAACAGTTGGGAGCTGTTAATAATAGCCAGGGACCATGTTTGCACAATGCACCATACTAAGCTAAAAATAGCAGCTCACAGCTGCCGCATAAATTACATGGATAGAAATGCTAATGAGATTGGGTGAATGGGATTAGCTGACACCTAGCTCTTTTGTTTGGTGATGAAAAGGTAACAATCAGACCCTTTCATCACCAAACTTAATGAAAGTAAAGAGCTAAATAAACACACAGACACAGAGCAAACACTTTATTTGAAATACAATAGACACATTCTTTAATCATTTAAATTAACCAGTATACTCACCCCAGTTCTGATGGTAGTCCAAGGGTTTAAGCAATGTCCCACCAAATAACTTTATTTAGCTCCAAAAAGCATTCATTGATGTACAAAAATGCTTAAAAAAAAAGCTTAAAAAAACGCATCACAAAACGCATCAAAAACTCTCAAAAAATTTCTGCTTCAAATCCTGAACGTGCGCACATAGCCTTACTGTTATGATCTGCAACATGAACTAAGGAAAGATAAGGGAAAGCTGTCCCTACAGTAAGACTAAGCTGAATCCCTACGATGTAGCGGGCTGCCTGTTCTTAGCGAACAGACCCGCCTTTGTCCTTGGCTAGTCTGAACGGAGACCTATAGAGAAAGGGAGGGGTCCCTAAAAGAACTAAGGACTGGGACAAAAATGGGACACCTCCTAAACAGAGGGCAAAAAGGTACTAGAGGTCCCAGAAGGACCAAGCGAACTGACAGAGAAAGGCACCGAAGCACCTGGCTAGAGAAACAGTCAAACACTGCAGTCCAGCATAGCCAGAAGGGCGGAGCTGGAATATATAGGCAGATGGTCACATGACCGCAAAACACAAGATGGAAAAAACAAACAGGAGGGTTCTGACACTTATAGCGTTTTTGACCACAGTTCTTGCTGTGCAGCAGTGGCATGACAGAATGAAAGCTTCATCTTTAGGAAAATAAGACATTCGAAACAAGAAAACAAATGTAAGTTTGGAGTTTGCTATGTATTCCAGCAACTTGTAAATTATTTTTCATCATATACTGATGTGCGAGCATATTCCGGTGTATACAATATCATTGCAGGTGAGACTAAAAATGGTGCCTGGCTGCATGTGTCCAAAACTAAGCCCACGATGATGTCTATTTGTAGCACAATTTTATTTAAAAATGATGCGTCCACTTGCCCACCGCGGGCGGGTGCAGATTTGGCCTTGTTGCCAGCCACAAACTTTGGCCACTTCTTAGCATATTACATTTTCATTGTCAACCTATTCTTCCAAATCATTATCAAGAATGGTTTCATTGTCTTAACATGACTAGTGTACGGCAGCGCTAGTCATCATACTGGGGGATACTAGCTGCACCGGGTAAATTAAGCACACGTGCAATGTCCTTCTGGTATTTTCTCAATACAGCCGTTTATTATGTTATCATAAACCGCTGTTCACACACATGATGTCCATCTTAGTTTGTCACTGGCATGTTTACACACTTAACATCCGGGAGTCTCTCAAATAGCAGACAGGCCCAATTGGCCCAGGTCACAGCCTTCAGCAAGGTAATACTATAGCAATGTCCATAACACAGTCCATGTAACAAAGTGTATTACCTTTGCCGGGGTTAGTTGCTGCAGTCCCTTTAATCCGCCACCACTGTGGCTTTGTGGCTTCCCAGGTAGGGGTCTCTAGCCGTCGTCCCGTCTAAGGCTACTGGAATGTTTCACTCACACACATCCAGTCAGCGCCATTCCGGACTCTTCACCAAGCCTCTGCCTTCCAAGGCCACTAGCATCCACTCACAGGATCCAGTCTCAGCCTTTCAGGCTGCCAGGCTTCACTCAGCCTCACTAGGCAGAACAGTGTCCCACACACATGGGGAACAGGCCTCATGTCTCTCACACCGAACACACCTGTCTCCAATTACCGGGGCTTATATATCCTGTGCACACATACACCCATACTGACAGGACCTTGCTGATGTCACAGTCATGTGATCAGTCAGCTGTGTGTATAGGTCCTGTGTGCTGTCCCAGTCATGTGTACAGACCTTTACTGTGCATACAGGACCTGAGTGATGTCAGTCATGTGACCATTCAGTTAAAGGGGAAGGTACATGGTCAGGTAAAACACATCCTGGACCATTTACAGTAATGCTAGCAAGCTGCTGCATTACATATCCCCCCCCCCTGTTCAAACTTGTGGTGTTGAACACATAATATACACAATAACATTATAACCCCCAGCTCACATAGAGACCATATACTTTACAATTGTGCTACTCAGCCCATGGAACCTTAGTCAACAACATTAGCCCATTCCTTAGGGACCTACCATTTGTCACTGTCACTGACTTCGTCAGGTCACCTTTCCAGGTCGTAACCTTGTCAGGTCTCCCCCGCTCCCAGCGGTCAGTCATAATCTTGTCAGACCTCCCCCGCTCCCAGTGGTCAGTCATACAGCGGTGTGACTCACATGCCCTGGTATCTAAGGTCCGGTTCGACTCCGTACTGTCCCGTCCTCTATGGGGTCGTTTGTATGGGCTGCTCAAACCTGAGTTACTGGAGGTCTCACTACCTCTAAACCCACGCCCACTACTCTCAGGACATCTTGAAAGGTCCCTAACTCCAGCTGTAGCAATTCTGTTATTTAGGGGGCCCTTTCTCTGTCGGGTCTCACTATTTCTAGACGGCTTGCATCTTCTGCTGCTCAGATGATGCTGTCTATCTACTCGCAGTCTAGCAGATTCAATTGTTCTACCTCTTGCAGGTAGGTCACTCGGTACTCAATCAGCATGCGTATATATTCTAGGCTTTCTTCTGTTCCTACAGCGGAGAAGGACACCATGCCGTCTTCGTCTGGTATCCAGTCCTGATGATCACGTGGACTGCTTACTTTCACCACATTAGACTTCTTGACCATCATCTGCGTGGCTCGACCGCTTCTCCCAATGAGCTTTCTCACCAGAACATGAGGCACCCGGATGACCTCTTCACGCATACTGTGAGCTTTCCTCATCAGCTCCAGTTGTCTAACGGCTTGTTCCGTCTTCAACCGGAGAAACCGCTTCGTGCGAATACATCGCCAATGCATATCACTTAGGATCGCCACCCTCTTCACTGTGACTTCGGTCATGGACAGAACCACCAGCTGTTTAGCTTTGGAGGTCAAGTACACCTTACAGGCTCCCACAGCCTTCTTAAACTCTTCATGCACGGACTCACGGGTGCATTCTTCCCTCAAATCCTCGGGTACAACTACGAGGCATTTGTACCAAGACGTTTCGTTCTCACCAGTAGTTTCCAGACGATCAACCAGCTCAGGGTTCAGGGACAACTGACTTTCAGCTTCTTCCCCCTGTATGCTTACCCTGAGCTGACTCACAGCTGACTCACCTCAGGTCCACCTTCTCATGGTATAAGGGAGTGAGTGCAACGTGTTTGCCCTTTTCCTTCTCCAAGGAGGCCTTGTTCACTGAGTGATACTTTGTCATGCGACTTTTGAGCCCGGAAACCTCTTCCTCTAATTCCGTCACTCGCCTCTCAGCGGCCCGTCTCTGAAGCTCTTCTTGCTTCAACTGCTCTTTTAACCGTAGAGTTCTCTCAGACCTCTCTTGCTTCAAATGGGCCTGAAGCAATTCCTTGAGCTCCCTGATCTCGGCTCTTACTTCCACCGTATCATCCAAGCTCGAATCACTCGAGGAGGCATCTCCTTCATACCTCCCCTCACCAGCGGTCAACTCCTGGCCCTAGTCTGTGGCTTTTCCGATGGACTCCTCCATCCTCTCTCGCTCAGCTTCCATCTTGCTGACTGTTTCCTTAAGGTACGTTTCCGCCTTCTGGAGAGTATCACAGGACATCTGTAGCTCCACCTGAGCTTCCAGATCTAGGGTCTTTCCCCGGAGACCATCATTCTCCTCACTGGTGTCTTGCAGAGTGGTCTCAACCACTTGGCGCACTTGCTCTGCACCCGCCTTATCCTCCTCTAGTTTTTATTTTACCTTGAGGAGATCCTCATAATCTCTCAAGTTGTTGCAGTTCCATACCGAACTTTTCATCACACTCCTTCTTGGAGTCACACAGCTCCTGGTTGAACTGTTCACGCAATCGTTCTAGGCTTTGTTCACACCCAGCAACTTCATGCTGCAGCGCCTCTTTGAGGGCAGACAGCTCTAACTGTACCAGGGAGAAGCGATCTTTCACCTCGCATAACTCATCTTCACACACCGCTTTGTCAATCTGTAATTGAAAAACATCCTCCTTGATTTTGCGGCGGTCCTCCTTAATTCCGTAGAACATTTCCTTCCAATGGTTAATTTCCGCGTTGCTTCCCTCCATGTCTCGCTGCCAGTTCCTCATAACCTGGTATATTTTCTGCTGCTCAGACTCTAGGTTCAGCTGGTCTGAGGACACGTTCCCCAGGTTTTCACATAACTGCTGCACGTCAATCTGACACTGCGGCCTGATAGGCTCCAGCTCTTGGTCATGACTGGCCGCCTCCCCTTTCAGGGCTGTCGGATCCTGACTCGTCAGTCTCAGTACCGTACCGGAGGTTGCTACTGGCAACGTCATCTTCTCTTCTACCTCTAAAGGAGGATCCACACTTGAAGCATAGGCACACAGTACTATATTCTCTTTATTTTCATTCTCAGGGAGTACTACCGGAGCAACCTTTTTGTGGCCCTTGCGCCGTCGACGACGAGAGGGGGACTCTCTCCCCTCGTCTAGCCCCTCCTGACTGAACTCACTTTTTACTTTCATAGTGTCACAGTCAGCTACGGGGTCTGTGTCACTCCTCATGGTGTTGTGGACTAACAGGTCACCTCCCACTTTGACGTCACCCCCTTCTACTGGAGTTACCCCGTTATCAACGGTCACATTGTCATTTTTAGGAGGTACCAACCCACAACCAGTAACCATTTCCAGTTTTCTGCAGTCCACACTCTTGTGAAAATCCGCCCCTTTTTTTTGTCTCCGCCCCCTTTTTAGCAACCACACCGGCAGGGTAATTTTTACACAAAAAAATCAGCAGTAGTCTTAGGACTCAGTTCACAACATCTCTTACCACCTCCCCGGGCACTCTGGGACAACACTGGCGCCCCCGGAGAGTCCATAGAATGGTCCACTGCCGCCATTCCATATGGTGCCCACAGCTCCTGCGGTTCCTGCACCATGTCCAGTAAAAGTTTCCCAAATACCTGCTCCGGTCCCAACTGGCCCTTCAACCGCTCAATAGCTCCAGACAGATCTGCTGCTTTGCTCACAGCCATCGCGGTACGCTGTTCACACTAGAACTTCACCGCTCTCCTGGAAAAAATATTCGTGGCCCCGCCGAGCCACCGCAAACCAGGTTTGAGTGTGACGATAATCTTCGCAACCCCACCGAGTTGCCGCAAGATGCTTTAAACTTCGTGAGCCCCGCCGAGCCACAGCAAACCAGGTTTGAGTGCGACGCCAATCTTCGCAACCCCGCCGAGTTGCCGCAAGATGCTTTATCCACACTCGTCGTCCTGTGCCGTTGACGCTAGCAACCGGGCTGTCGTTGCCCGCATCCTCGAACCATATGTACGGCAGCGCTAGTCATCATACTGGGGGATACTCGCTGCACCGGGTAAATTAAGCACACGTGCAATGTCCTTCCGGTATTTTCTCAATACAGCAGTTTATTATGTTATAATAAACCGCTGTTCACACACATGATGTCCATCTTAGTTTGTCACTGCCATGTTTACACACTTAACATCCGGGAGTCTCTCAAATAGCAGACAGGCCCAATTGGCCCAGGTCACAGCCTTCAGCAAGGTAATACTATAGCAATGTCCATAACACAGTCCATGTAACAAAGTGTATTACCTTTGCCGGGTTTAGTTGCTGCAGTCCCTTTAATCCGCCACCACTGTGGCTTTGTGGCTTCCCAGGTAGGGGTCTCTAGCCGTCGTCCCGTCTAAGGCTACTGGAATGTTTCACTCACACACATCCAGTCCGTGCCTTTCCGGACTCTTCACCAAGCCTCTGCCTTCCAAGGCCACTAGCATCCACTCACAGGATCCAGTCTCAGCCTTTCAGGCTGCCAGGCTTCACTCAGCCTCACTAGGCAGAACGGTGTCCTACACACATGGGGAACAGGCCTCATGTCTCTCACACCGAACACACCTGTCTCCAATTACCGGGGTTTATATATCCTGTGCACACATACACCCATACTGACAGGACCTTGCTGATGTCACAGTCATGTGATCAGTCAGCTGTGTGTATAGGTCCTGTGTGCTGTCCCAGTCATGTGTACAGACCTTTACTGTGCATACAGGACCTGTGTGATGTCACAGTCATGTGACCATTCAGTTAAAGGGGAAGGTACATGGTCAGGTAAAACACATCCTGGACCATTTACAGTAATGCTAGCAAGCTGCTGCATTACACTAGGTTGACCTCATATTTGATATGGACAAAGTATTCATTGGCCATTATCAATAGATTATACTTTTTTTTATGTTTTCACTTTATTCAGTCGCTTACATCTCTGTACTTCAATGTTCTGCTGGGCAAAGACCAATTCTAGCGTAACTGTAAATCGACAACTACAAGCAGCACTAGGTCAATGTTGAAGTGTCTAACTCATAATTAAGTAAATTATCTTTACAGAATGTAACATGATCAAAAAATCATTTATCTGAGGGAATTAAGGGAAACTAAAAAGTGGTGAGTTGTAGAAAAGGTCACTTACTCTGAAAAAAAAGACATAAAGTTGACAGTAATCTGTACTTTAGCATTCAATGTTAAATCTGCTTTACTTATCAAACTATTATTATACTGTGTGTGTTGTCGTAGATACAGTTTTCTTCAATATCATTGCTGTTTTCATCTGAATTTGGAAAAGATTGATATTCTTTTGTATAAACTTTATTTTCAGTCTTCTACCTTTGTCTACCTAGTTATATAGTTTAAAGAGTAACCTTCAATTACATTTTTATTTTATAACTCAATAGTATATATGAAAATAATAAACTTTGTAATACAACCCCTGGCAAAAGTTATGGAATCACCGGGCTCGGAGGATGTTCATTCAGTTGTTTAATGTTGTTGAAAGAAAGCAGATTACAGACATGGCACAAAACTAAAGTCATTTCAAATGGCAACTTTAGGGCTTTAACCGGTTCCCGACTGCCCACTGTAGATAAACGTCAGCGCTTGCTGGGCTCTGTGCAGCGCCGACGTTTAAAAACGGTGGGTGGTCTCGCAGCGCTCAGGACCCCCAGGGTCCTGCAAGCGCTGCGATTCCGGTGCAGAGCGTTAGCTCTGACAGGGAACATCATCAGGACCTGATTAGATCAGGTCCCAGTGATGTTAACCCTTACCTGTCTTCTATATGCTGTGATCTATAGTGATCGCGGCATATAGGAGACAGCAGTAGGAGAGGGGGTCGTCAACTTACCTCTCCGAAGACCTCTGAGTCCTTCCAGGACCTGGGGTTGCTATGGCAGCTGGAGATCACATGACCGCCTCCAGCTCTGCCATATATGGTGTCCTGTCTGGCTCAGCTGCAGCTGTAGCCAGACAGGAGACTCTGACTGAAAGAGTCAGGGAAGATCTCATGTAATGTAATGTAATACATGTCTATTACATTACATGAGATCAGTGATCAGAAAAATAAAAATTAATGTCCCATACATGGACTAAGAAAAAATTTAAAAAAAAGTAAAAAAAAAAGTTTTTAAACTATTAAAAAAAAAATCACAAAATAAATAAAAATAAATAAATAAAATATTAAACCAATAAATCCGTATATTTTTACAAAACCAAAAAAAGTACACATATTTAGTATCGCTGCGTCCGAAACAACCCGAGCTATAAAACTGTCACACTAATTAACTCCTTCTGTGCACACCGTAATAAAAATAAATAAAAAACGGAGCAAAAAAATATGCTTTTTCATCATATCGCCAAACAAAAAGTGGAAAAAAATGCGATCAAAAAACAAAATAGAAATAAAAATGGTACCACTGAAAACGTCACCTTGTTACGCAAAAGAAAAGCTGCCATACAGCTCCATCAGCCGAAAAATAAAAAAGTTATAGCGCTCAGAATAAAGCAATGCAAAAAAAATATTTTTTTCTATAAAATTGTTTTATTGTGTAAAAGCGCCAAAACATAAAAAAAAATACAGTAAGTGTAGTATCGCTGTAAACGTACTGACCCGAAGAATAACGCTGCCTGATCACTTTTACCACACGCAGAACGGCATAAAAAAAACCCTCAAAAAACAATTCCTGAATTGTTTGTTTTTGTTAAGTTTCCCTCCCAAAAAACGGAATAGAAAGCGATCAAAAAATGTCACGTACCCAAAAATGGTACCAATAAAAATGTCAACTCGTCCCGCAAAAAACAAGCTGTCACATGACTCTGTCGGCCGAAATATGGAAAAATTATAGCTCTCAAAATATGGTGATGCAAAAACTAGATTTTGCAAAAAAAACGTCTTTTAGTGTGTGACAGCTGTCAGTCATAAAAACCCGATATAAATCTGGTATCTCTGTAATCGCACCGACCCGAAGAATAAAGTAATCTAATCAGTTATATCACACGAGGAATGGCGTAAAAAAATAAATAAAACCAATTCTTCACCTGGTACTGATTTGTTTATTATGTCCCCAAAGATCCCAGTAAGGCTCTGCCCACATTTATCTTGCGCTCTGCGCTGAGCACTTACACCAGAGTTTCCGTGTAAATCTCTGAAATACATGATTCAGCCGGAACCCATGACGGAAGATTCCCTGTAATGAGACAGATATAGGCACTGTGGATGCCGTCTGGCCTGGGATCCCACGGTGTCATTTGTTTTAGGCGTGCATAAAAGTGCGGTTGGCCACAGTTTTGTGCACTTCTGAAAAAAAGGACACCGCTAAACAGAGGCCAGACGGAGTCCAGAGTAACTCTGCTGCCTCATTACAGTGAATGGATCCCGCAGGGGTTTCATCTGAATTACATCACTTGGAAATTTAGATGGAAACCCCGATGTAAGTGCTCAGCCTAGAGCGCCGGATAAATGTTACGTAAAATGTTCCCAATAAAAGCTTCAACTCAGTCCTCAAAAAAAGCTAGTTCCCACTCAGGTCCGTCATCTGTTAAAAATATAAGGGACTTCCAAGTTACTGGTAGCAGAAAGGCTCTGGAAAAGCAAAATGACCCTTGCCCCCCAAAAGAAATTCAGAAAATTTTGTGCTCCCAAATCCAAATGCCTATTCTACAATAATTTGTTCTCCAATTGTCAAATAGCACTCCGTCCCCCCCAGATCTCACCGTATGGCTAAGCGGTACGATACAGCCACATATGGGGTATTGACACTTTTAGAAGAAATTGTGTGACACATTTCGGCACCATTTTTACCCATTGCCCTGTGTGAAAATGTAAAATCTGAGGGTAAAACATTTTTTTGTGGTAAAAATATAATTATGCTTTTTTCACTGCCCAATGGTATAAATTTAAAAATTAAAAAATACTCACTACTTCCCTAGATGAATTCCTTGAGAGGTGTAGTTTACAAAATGTGGTCACTTGTCAGGGTTTCTGCTGTTTTGGCATGTCAGCGACTCTTCAAATGTGACATGGTGTCTGCAACCTATCCCAGCCAACATAGGGCTCCTTTCTCTTCCGAACCCTGCCGTACACCAAAGCAGTGGTTTTCCCCCACATATGGGGTATCGGCGTACTCAGGAGAAATTGTACAACAAATTTCATGGTGCAATTTCTCCCATTACCCTTATGATAATGCAAAATTAGGGAATGAAAAACATTTTTTGTGGGAAAAATGTGAAAATTTTATTTTTACGGCTCAATATTATAAACTTCTGTGAAGCAGCTGGGGGTGCAAGGTGCTCACCACACATCTAGATAAGTTCCCTAAGGGATCTAGTTTCCAAAATGGTGGCACTTGTGGGGGGTTTCCACTGTTTAGGCACATTAGGGGCTCCCCAAATGTGACATGGCGTCCGCTAATTATTCAAACAAATTTTACATTCAAAAAGTCAAATGGCGCTCCTTCCCTTTCAAACCCTGCCATGTGCCCAAACAGTAATTTGCCTCCACATATGGGGTATCGGCGTGTTCAGGAGAAATTTCACAACAAATTTCATGGTGCAATTTATCCTGTTACCCTTATGATAATACAAAATTAGGGAATGAAAAACATTTTTTGTGGGAAAAATGTGGAAATTTTATTTTTACGGCTCAATATTATAAACTTCTGTTAAGCAGCTGGGGGTGCAAGGTGCTCACCACACATCTAGATAAGTTCCCTAAGGGGTCTAGTTTCCAAAATGGTGGCACTTGTGGGCGGTTTCCACTGTTTAGGCACATTAGGGGCTCCCCAAATGCGACATGGCGTCTGCTAATTATTCAAACAAATTTTACATTCAAAAAGTCAAATGGTGCTCCTTCCCTTTCAAACCCTGCCATGCGCCCAAACAGTAATTTGCCTCCACATATGGGGTATCAGCGTGTTCAGGAGAAATTGCACAACAAATTTCATGGTGCAATTTATCCTATTACCCTTATGATAATGCAAAATTAAGGGATGAAAAACGGTTTTGTGGGAAAAATGTGAAAATTTTATTTTTACAGCTCAATATTATAAACTTCTGTTAAGCACCTTGGGGTTCAAGGTGCTCACCACACATCTAGATAAGTTCCCTAAGGGGTCTAGTTTCCAAAATGGTGTCACTTGTGGGGGGTTTCCACTGCTTAGGCACATCAGGAGCTCTCCAAACGCAACATGGCGTCTGCTAATTATTCAGACTAATTTTACATTCAAAAAGTCTAATGGCGCTCCTTCCCTTCCGAACCCTGCAGTGCGCCCAAACAGTGGTTTTCCCTCACATATGGGGTATCAGCACGCTCAAGAGAAATTGCACAAAAAAATTTGTGGTCCATTTTTTCCTGTTACCCCTGTGAAAATAAAAAAAATTGGGTCTAAAGTAACATTTTTGTGAAAAAAGTTAAATGTTAATTTTTTTCTTCCACATTCCAAAAATTCCTGTGAAGCACCTGAAGGGTTGATAAAGTTCTTGAATGTGGTTTTGAGCACCTTGAGGGGTGCAGTTTTTAGAATGGTGTCACTTTTGGGTATTTTCTGTCATAAAGACCCCTCAAAGTGACTTCAAATATGATGTGGTCCCTAAAAAAATGTTTTTGTAAATTTTGTTGGAAAAATGAGAAATCGCTGGTCAACTTTTAACCCTTATAGCTCCCTAACAAAAAAAAATTTTGGTTCCAAAATTGTGTTGATGTAAAGTAGACATGTGGGAAATGTTATTTATTAACTATTTTGTGTGACAAATCTCTCTGATTTAAGGGCATGAAAATTCAAAGTTTGAAAATTGCAAAATTTTCAAAATTTTCGCCAAATTTCCGATTTTTTCACAAATAAACGCAAGTTATATCGAAGAAATTTTACCACTATCATGAAGTACAATATGTCATGAAAAAACATTCTCAGAATCAGGGGAATACGTTGAAGCGTTCCAGAGTAATTACCTCATAAAGTGACAGTGGTCAAAATTGAAAAAATTGGCCCGGTCACGAAGGCAAAAACAGGCTCTGGCGCGAAGTGGTTAAGAAACACTAAAATAAATCAAGATAAAAAATGTGGTACTCAGTAAGGGTAATTTTTTTCAGACCAAGCAGAAGGAAAAAATTATGGAATCACTAAATTCTAAGGAAACAATTATGGAATCATGAAAAACAAACACACAAAAGAACACTCCAATACATCACTAGTATTTTGTTGCACCACCTCTGGCTTTAATAACAGCTTGCAGTCTCTGAGGCATGGACTTAATGAGTGACCATCCTCACTGATTATAGTTTTTACCTGTGAATTGAGAATTTTGAGAATGAAAGATCAGTTCTGATGGAGAAAGAAGTGGATCTTTCTAATAACATATATTACAAAGTTGCTTATTTTAAGTGTATTATTGATTTACTATTTAAGACCCCATTCATACAGCAGTCCCCGGGCCTAGAGGCTGTATGGAGGCACACAAAGTCCCACCAATAGGAACGCTTCTTGTTGTATGCTTACCCTTGTGATGTATGTTAAGCAGATATCCTCCAATAGAAGCAATGCTTCTAAGGTAGCATATTTCTAAATTATGGCACATGTGGTGTAAACCTACAGCCTTCATGTAAAATGAGTTTTAGGGCACGTGCAGACGGCTGTAAACTCTCTTATCCAAAATAATTGACACAATTATGCAAACAACACTCGGATGAAACTCTGATCAGAGTTTGATCAAAGTGTGATCCGAGTCTCTTGGATGAGGAGAAAAAAATATCTCCATCTTCTCCATTTTGCCAGTCCGTGGAAATCGGACTGCACTCAGATGACATCCGAGTGCAGTCCGATGTTTTCCACGGACTCATTGACTTGCATGGCCGAGTGCTATCTGAGTATCGGATCAAACTTGGACATGCAGTGATTTTTTTCCTTGGACAAATTATATCCGAGGGAAAAATCGGACATGTGCATAGCCTCATAGACTAACATTGGTCCAAATGCGATCTGATGTTTTGTCGGGTTGCACTCGGACTGAAAATACGCTCGTCTGCATCTGTTCTTACAGCAGTGGGAGTTTTTGGGCCTCCTCAATTGCAGATGCTTAGTTGTGACTGCTTCGCATGTGCCCTCTCTAGCTATACCACAGCTTATGGCAATATGAACAAACTATGGTAATACATAAGGATAAGAATCTAATCTACCATGGAATACTCTGCACAGTCCAAAACATGCAAAAGGCAAGGTTCTTGCTTATATTTTCTACACCTCACTGGAAATGGCAGTTGCTACAGCAACACGGCTGAACTTGTTTGCTGTATTTTTATACATGGTCTGCAGGGTATGTTATCTAAATTCAGATTTTCCACCTGTAGATATATAACAGCAGAATAAGTTATTGTTACAATCACTGATTTTCTGCATTAGTCTGGATCTATCCAGGATAATTAGAAAGCGACTGTGCTGTCACCTGCTAATTATCACAGGACCATATCTAGCCAAGTGGAAGATAGAAGTAAGGCTATGTTCACAATATCCTTATGACTTGTTTTTATAACTGAGACATGGCTACTGTCACAGATCAATTTTAGGATGTATCCAAATCAATCCCGACAGACTGGAATTAACTTTAGGTGTTCTTATATTTTTGACAGCAAGAATATAGTTACAGATTCAGTTCCTATTACAGTTCAGAAGCTCCAAACACTTATGGGAACATGGTAATAATCTCTTAAAGTAGTATCCATGTAAGAAGATGTTACCATCTATTAACATGATAGGTAATAACTCCCAGATCAAACCCTCACATTCCAAAATCAAGGACTTTTGTCCTCAGTTTGAATGGAGCAGCATTCAACTGTGCACACTGTCACTCCATTTATTCTCTATGCGACTGTGGAAATATCCTAGAAAATGTATCAAGGAGGTTCATGCTGTGGTACATCTTTTAAGGGAACATGTCAAGAAATGTTATATACCTGCAGACATAGGGTTAATCTTCAGTTACTTAGCGTTTAATCACTGTGTAGACGACTTAATAGAAGTGTGGCTACAGGGAGAAAATGAAGTTTTTTTCTCCCTAGAGCCGCTTGCTTCCTGTCATTGGGGCAGTGCAGGGAGCAGTTACAGTCACCACTCACTACACAGTGAATAATGTCCCATGAGTTTCTACTTTAGTCAGCTGAGCACTACAGCTAATCACAGACTGCAGCTGTCCTTTGACTTTCAAATGGAGCAGAAATCGCTTCCGCAGCTGACTCAAACCTCCAAAGCATCCTGCGGGAATGACGCTCTTTTTTATTTTAATTGCATCCATGCCTGAAATTTTTGTTTTTTATATCAGATAACCCCTTTAAGGGCTGTTCATGATCAGAAAAACATGGTTACCACACTTGTAAACGTGTCGTGCCTGGTATTGTGGTTCAGCTCTATTGTTGTGAATGGTGCTGTGCCACAATATCACACACAACCTGTGTGGGGTGCTATTTTTTGAAAAGAAAAAGCTGTCTAATCTCGAAAATCATTTAAAAGTGACCTGCTCTTCATCTGTTCTATTAAAAAGTAGATATGATTGTCTATGCATTTCACAAATGTTGTGAATGGTTTGACAGTATTTTTTAATCTTGAACTTTATATTTCATTCTATTTCTACTCTATAATTTATTTTCAATTGAAAAAAACTCCTGGGACCAATGGATGTATCGCTAAACTGAAAAAAATAATAATAGCACAATGGAAAACCTACAGAAGTGCCAATACCAGGTGTTAAACATACTGCACATGAAAAGAGAACTAGGCTTACCGCTTGGGCATCCTATTTTATCAAAGACTTTTCTTCAGATTAACTCCACTTGGCAGCTGGTAAATACAGATGGTCCCACTGTACTCAAAAAGCCAGAGATCAATTTAAGTATTTATTTCTTCCTGCAAAACAATCTCCCATTGACAAGCCTGTTGGACACTCTAATGTATAACCACAGCATGCCAATGGCTTACGCGTCAGTAAAAGAGGCTTCCCCCGCTACCTTGCATATGCTTATATTGACGTGACTAATGCCTCCTTTCTTCCCCTGAGCTTTTTATTTACTCTCCTATTAATAAGGGTGGTTGAGACAAAGCAGAATAATTATCTTGCATGTGGAGCAAAAATTAATTTTCATTTAATAAAATTCAGATTTTTTTTTTACCCCTCCAAGTGAATTGGACGTCAGCCTGGTATTTGTGTATTTGTAATGGGGTTTAGATTTTTCTATAGCTGTGTTGCTTTTAAAATTTCTGGCCAGTGGTCTGTAAACATTAAAGCAAAAGACGTCCATTTTTTTGCATTACAAGATTGTCCAACCTTCTATCTTTGCTAGGTCTGTTCCTTTAATTCTTCCCCTCTTGCTTAATCAGCATTCTTATACTTCAATGTATACTATCCATACTCCGTAGTGTTCAGTTAGTGGCTCTGTGTTAACCACTTCCGGACCAGGCAATCTTTTTTTCTTCCCACTTCTTCCAAGAACAATACACACATTTTTTATTTTTCCATTGGCATAGTCATAGGAGGGCTTGATTTTTACAGGACAATTTGTAGTATTGAAAGATAGAGATAAAAATCGAAGTGGGATGAAATTTTTGATTAATTAAATATTAAATTTAAAAAAATGATCTAAAAATTATCCAGCTTTGTCATTTGTGATCAGGCAGACTGCACTGTGTAGAGACCTGGCTCAAACTGATGGTGTTGCTGTTAGAATTACAGTTATATGAAAAAGTTTGGGCAGCCCTATTAATCTTAAGCTTAATGTTTTCTTAAAATTGGTGTTTTTGCAACAGCTATTTCAGTTTGATATATGTAATAACTGTTGGACACAGTAATGTTTCTGCCTTGAAATGAGGTTTATTGTACTAACAGAAAATGTGCAATCTGCATTCAAACAAAATTTGACAGGTGCATAAGTATGGGCACCTCACCAGAAAAGTGACATTAATATTTAGTAGATCCTCCTTTTGCAAAAATAACAGCCTCTAGTCGCTTCCTGTAGCTTTTAATGAGTTCCTGGATCCTGGATGAAGGTATTTTTGACCATTCCTCTTTACAAAACAATTCCAGTTCAGTTAAGTTTGATGGTCGCCGAGCATGGACAGCCTCTTCAAATGATCCCACAGATGTTCAATGATATTCAGGTCTGGGGACTGGGATGGCCATTCCAGAACATTGTAATTGTTCCTCTGCATGAATGCCTGAGTAGATTTGGAGCGGTGTTTTGGATCATTGTCTTGCTGAAAGATCCATCCCCTGCGTAACTTCAACTTTATCACTGATTCTTGAACATTATTGTCAAGAATCTGCTGATACTGAGTGGAATCCATGCGTCCCTCAACTTTAACAAGATTCCTGGTGCCGGCATTGGCCACACAGCCCCAAAGCATAATGGAACCTCCACCAAATTTTACTGTGGGTAGCAAGTGTTTTTCTTGGAATGCTGTGTTTTTTTGCCGCCATGCATAACGCCTTTTTGTATGACCAAACAACTCAATCTTAGTTTCTTCAGTCCACAGGACCTTCTTCCAAAAAGAAATTGGCTTCTCCAAATGTGCTTTTGCATACCTCAGCCGACTCTGTTTGTGCCGTGCTTGCAGAAACGGCTTCTTT
The DNA here is from genome assembly GCF_046119375.1 of Phyllobates terribilis. Lineage (NCBI taxonomy): Eukaryota > Metazoa > Chordata > Amphibia > Anura > Dendrobatidae > Phyllobates > Phyllobates terribilis. The sequence continues at coordinate 131,736,192 of NW_027362764.1, read as the reverse complement.
CGCATCACTTTCCCATACAGCTTCTCCTTGTGCAAAGTGCATTGTATAGTTGACCGATGCACAGTGACACCATCTGCAGCAAGTTGATGCTGCAGCTCTCTGGAGGTGGTCTGAGGATTGTCCTTGACTGATCTCACCATTCTTCTTCTCTTCTTCTCTGCCTTTCTGATGTTTTTCTTGGCCTGCCACTTCTGGCCTTAACAAGAACTGTCCCTGTGTTCTTTCATTTCCTTACTATGTTCCTCACAGTGGAAACTGACAGGTTAAATCTCTGAAACAGCTTTTTGTATCCTTTCCCTGAACAACTATGTTGAATAATTTTGTTTTCAGATCATTTGACAGTTGTTTTGAGGAGCCCATGATGCCACTCTTCAGAGGAGATTCAAACAGGAGAACAACTTGCAAGTGGCCACTTTAAGTAGCTTTTCTCATGATTGCATACACCTGGCTCTGAAGTTCAAAGCTCAATGAGGTTACAAAACCAAAAAAAGTGCTTTAGTAAGTCAGTAAAAAGTAGGTAGGGGTATTTAAAACAAGAAAATGATAAGGGTGCCCATACTTATGCACCTGTCAAATTTTGTTTGAATGCAGATTGCACATTTTCTGTTAGTACAATAAACCTCATTTCAAGGCAGAAACATTACTGTGTCCAACAGTTATTACATATATCAAACTGAAATAGCTGTTGCAAAAACACCAATTTTAAGAAAACATTAAGCTTAAGATTAATAGGGGTGCCCAAACTTTTTCATATAACTGTAACTTCATCCTGCTGTGAGTGAGATGAGTGTCATTCTGCATATTCTACAAGCCATGAACATTTATGTAATGTACTATATTATCACTTTGTTACATCAGTATTAGATCGTTGGGGCCCGGACATCCACCACAATCACAAAGCTTGAACATATGCGTAATATACTACATTTTCACATTGTTATGACCTGGTTTTATCTTTGGACTGAGTGATCCACAGAAGAAAAATTGGTGACATGTCCGATTTTGATCCAAGTGTTGGATCACAATCGGCAGTGCAAGTCTATTGGTCCATGAAAAACATGACATCCAAGTGCGGTCCGATTTTCACTGACTAATAGAATGGAGAGTGTGGAGAAACTTTTGTTATTCTCTACACGTCCAGGAAAAAATGATGCCACTCTGATCAGAATAATCAGACCATTTTTTTCAGATGTGGAGAAAATAGTCGTGTGACCCTACCCTTAGACCAATATCAGATTGGTAGAGGTCTGATACCGGCACCCCAAGTGACCAGCTGCTATCTGCTCCGGTGGCCGGATGTAAACCGTGCATAAATCAGAACTGCGATCCCTATATATTGTTTAATGATCGCTCTCAGGTACTGTACCTTATGTCTCATTGACCTGAATTGGAGATTAGTTGTAGTACCTGAGAGTGTACAGACCATACGTTATTTACATCTGGTCTTTGCTGAAGTAGACAACATCTGATTGTTGGGTGTGTAACAAACTGAAATTGATGGCCTTTGCTATGGGTAGGTCATCAATATATCCGGACAAGCCCTTTAACTTCAATTAGTTCTATACATAAACAGTACAATAATTTAAAACACATGACATGCACTTTAAAGGAGTTTTCCCACAAACAAAAGTTGATTTTAATCAATAGATCTTTGGAATAATAATAAGTTCCACAATTGGATGTGTTTAAATAAAATGTTCCTGTGCTGAGATAATCTTATAAATGTGCCCCTGCTGTGTACTGTGTAATGGCTGTGTCTAACTGAGCAGGAACATAGTCTGATCATATCACATTTACTGGGCAGGGGGAGACAGACAGACAGGACAGCAGGGGATCACAAATGATTCTTTATGTGAAGTAAAACATTGTTCAAAAACAGGCAGGAAAATGTATTGCTTCACAAAAAGAATCAGCTGTGATTCCCTGCTGTAATGTCTGTATACTCTTTTGCTTCCTCCCCTGCCCAGGAGCTGTGGTATGATCAGACCATGTTCCTGTACGGTTAGATAGTACACAGCAGGGGCACATTTATAAGATTATTTCAGCATATGAAAATTTATTTAAACAGATACAAATGAGGAAATTATTATTATTCCAAGATCTGTTAATTAAAATCAACCTTTGTTCGTGGGAAAACCCTTTAAGGAAACCATTTAATGACAGTCAAAGCTTTTCATAACTTCTGTTCCCCCCATTTAAGGATAGCCTGGCTGGTCCTAGAACATGTGCTACAGTTCTCATATATAGGAGGGGCTCCAGATCACCTCTTACCCAGGCCAGGCCACTGTTCATAGGATTCTTCACAAATGAAATTAAAATGTCTTTGAAGTCTTTGCCTGAAAAAAAAAAACACATTATACAATAGTTTTTGCCAAGTATTGAACTTTGTAACTTAGAATCTAAATTTCATAAGATAAAGGCTGCGTTCTCCAGTGGGTTATTTCCTATTTGTATTTGTACGTTGCTGGAATCAACTTTCTGCCGCCTACTCTGTGTGGTTAAGGATTATTTTTATTGAATTGACATTTGCTGATATAGCCTTGTCTTAAAAATGAAGAGCTTTAATATATTCAACTGTACATTGTGCACTAATTTTCTTAGATCTGGATTAAAATATGATTACCCCCATAATACCAGGCATATATTGGAGCTTAAAAGTTGTGTAAGTGTAAGATTGCAAAAACATATCAGTTCAGTTCCCACCCCCACCTCCCAAAAATCCCACTATTCTACATTTACTGTGTATATTGTAGCTCAAACTAATTTAAGACTCCCTTTATGCTAGAAGGTGGGAGTCCGATAGGTCAGACCCTTGTTTTACTTATCATGCATTTGGAATATGCTGAGGCTGTGCCATAAGTGTCTATGGTGGGGGGAAAAAAACTTTAAATTATGTCTGGTTTCATCTGAAAACAGTGATACACATGTCTACAGTTTGTATGTGGTATTACAGCTCTTATTAACTTCTATGGAAATACTGGGCACAACTTCTGGACAGAGGTGCTGCTGTTTTTGGAAGAATACAGGGGGACATCTTTAGAATTTTAAATTTCTATTCCACTTTCAATCAAAAATATCCCAAGTAATCATAATGATATACAGTTAGGTCCATATATATTTGGACAGAGACAACATTTTTCTAATTTTGGTTCTAGACATTGCCACAATGAATTTTAAACAAAACAATTCAGATGCAGTTGAAGTTCAGACTTTCAGCTTTCATTTGAGGGTATCCACATTAAAATTGGATGAAGGGTTTAGGAGTTTCAGCTCCTTAACATGTGTCACCCTGTTTTTAAAGGGACCAAAAGTAATTGGACAATTGACTCCAGGCTATTTCATGGACAGCTGTGGGCAATCCCTTCGTTATGTCATTCTCAATTAAGCAGATAAAAGGCCTGGAGTTGATTTGAGGTGTGGGGCTTGCATTTGGAAGGTTTTGGTGTGAAGTAAACATGCGGTCAAAGGAGCTCTCCATGCAGGTGAAACAAGCCATCCTTAAGCTGCAAAAACAGAAAAAACCCATCCGAGAAATTGCTACAATATTAGGAGTGGCAAAATCTACAGTTTGGTACATCTTGAGAAAGAAAGAAAGCACTGGTGAACTCATCAATGCAAAAAGACCTGGGCGCCCACGGAAGACAACAGTGGTGGATGATCGCAGAATAATCTCCATGGTGAAGAGAAACCCCTTCACAACAGCCAACCAAGTGAACAACACTCTCCAGGAGGTAGGCGTATCAATATCCAAATCTACCATAAAGAGAAGACTGCATGAAAGTAAATACAGAGGGTTCACTGCACAGTGCAAGCCACTCATAAGCATCAAAAATAAAAAGGCTAGACTGGACTTTGCTAAAAAACATCTAAAAAAGCCAGCACAGTTCTGGAAGAACATTCTTTGGGCAGATGAAACCAAGATCAACCTCTACCAGAATGACGGAAAGAGAAAAGTATGGCGAAGGCGTGGTACAGCTCATGATCCAAAGCATACCACATCATCTGTAAAACACGGCGGAAGCAGTGTGATGGCTTGGGCATGCATGGCTGCCAGTGGCACTGGGTCACTAGTGTTTACTGATGATGTGACACAGGACAGAATCAGCCGAATGAATTCTGATGTCTTCAGAGCCATACTGTGTGCTCAGATCCAGCCAAATGCAGCCAAACTGATTGGTCATCGTTTCATACTACAGATGGACAATGACCCAAAACATAAAACCAAAGCAACCCAGGAGTTTATTAAAGCAAAGAAGTGGAATATTCTTGAATGGCCAAGTCAGTCACCTGATCTCAACCCAATTGAGCATGCATTTCACTTGTTAAAGACTAAACTTCAGACAGAAAGGCCCACAAACAAACAGCAACTGAAAACCACCAAAGCGAAGGCCTGGCAGAGCATCAAAAAGGAGGAAACACAGCGTCTGCTGATGTCCATGAGTTCAAGACTTCAGGCAGTCATTGCCAACAAAGGGTTTTCAACCAAGTACTAGAAATGAACATTTTATGTACAATAATTTAATCTGTCCAATTACTTTTGGTCCCTTTAAAAACAGGGTGGCACATGTTAAGGAGCTGAAACTCCTAAACCCTTCATCCAATTTTAATGTGGATACCCTCAAATGAAAGCTGAAAGTCTGAACTTCAACTGCATCTGAATTGTTTTGTTTAAAATTCATTGTGGTAATGTCTAGAACCAACATTAGAAAAATGTTGTCTCTGTCCAAATACACTGCTCAAAAAAATAAAGGGAACACTCAAATAACACATCCTAGATCTGAATGAATGAAATATTCTCATTGAATACTTTATGTACAAAGTTGAAAGTGCTGACAACAAAATCACATAAAAATCATCAATGGAAATCAAATTTATTAACCAATGGAGTCGTGGATTTGGAGTTACCCCCAAAATTAAAGTGGAAAAACACGCTACAGGCTGATCCAACGTTGATGTAATGTCCGTAAAACAAGTCAAAATGAGGCTCAGTATTGCGTGTGGCCTCCACGTGCCTGTATGACCTCCCTACAATGCCTGGGCATGCTTCTGATGAGGTTGCGGATGGTCTCCTGTGGGATCTCCTCCCTGACCTGGACTAAAGCATCTGCCAACTCTTGGACAGTCTGTGGTGCAACGTTGGTGGATGGAACGAGACATGATGTCCCAGATGTGCTCAATCGGATTCAGGTCTGGGGAACGGGCGGGCCAGTCCATAGCTTCAATGCCTTCATCTTGCAGGAACTGTTGACACACTCCAGCCACATGAGGTCTGGCATTGTCCTGCATTAGGAGGAACCCAGGGCCAACCGCACCAGCATATGGTCTCACAAGGAGTCTGAGGATCTCATCTCGGTACCTAATGGCAGTCAGGCTACCTCTGACGAGCACATGGAGGGCTGTGCGGCCCTCCAAAGAAATGCCACCCCACACCATTACTGACCCACTGCCAAACCGGTCATGCTGAAGGATGTTACAGGCAGCAGATCGCTCTCCACGGCGTCTCCAGACTCTGTCACGTCTGTCACATGTGCTCAGTGCGAACCTGCTTTCATCTGTGAAGAGCACAGGCCGCCAGTGACGACTTTGCCAATCCTGGTGTTCTGTGGCAAATGCCAAGCGTCCTGCACGGTGTTGGGCTGTGAGCACAACCCCCATCTGTGGACATTGGGCCCTCATACCACCCTCATGGAGTCGGTTTCTAACCGTTTTTGCAGGTACTTGGACATTTGTGGCCTGCTGGAGGTCATTTTGCAGGGCTCTGGCAGTGTTCCTCCTGTTCCTCCTTGCGCAAAGGGGGAGGTAGCGGTCCTGCTGCTGGGTTGATGCCCTCATACGGCACCCTCCACGTCTCCTGGTGTACTGGTCTGTCTCCTGGTAGCACCTCCAGCCTCTGGACCCTACGCTGACAGACACAGCAAACCTTCTTGCCACAGCTCGCATTGATGTGCCATCCTGAATGAGCTGCACTACCTGAGCAACTTCTGTGGGTTGTAGAGTCCGTCTCATGCTGCCATGAGTGTGAAAGCACAACCAACATTCAAAAGTGACCAAAACATCAGCCAGAAAGCATTGGTACGGAGATGTGGTCTGTGGTCCCCACCTTCAGAACCACTCCTTTATTGAGGGTGTCTTGATAATTGCCAATAATCTCCATCTATTGTCTATTCCATTTGCACAACAGCATGTGAAATTGATTGTCAGTGTTGCTTCCTAAGTGGACAGTTTGATTTAACAGAAGTTTAATTTACTTAGAGTTATATTCTGCTGTTTAAGTGTTCCCTTTATTTTTTTGAGCAGTGTATATATGGACCTAACTGTATCTAGATGGCAATGAATTGATATATGCCTTGCCCAATATGGCAACATTGCTAATCAGACATGCCATGAAGAAGTCCAGCTAAATAGCTGACATCCCATGGCAATGGGGCCATAAAAGATTTATTTTACAAAACCTGTTTTTTGTGTGTAAAATTAGTAAAACACACTAAAAAAAAGTTTAGTATTGCCGTAATTGTAATGACTTGCAGAAAAAAATATAGCGTTTTATATACGCGACACAGAGAATCTTTATAATGCAACATACTATGCTGGAATTGCTCTTTTTGTGTCCATAACCCCTTTCATTCTTTTGCCTAGAAAGAGTTAATAAAAGTTATAATATAAGTTATATACACCCCAAAAAGGTGTAAATGAAAAATATAACTCATTTTGAAAAACAAGTTGAAAAAAATTAGATGACCATAAAAGTCATTACTAAATATAAAAGCTGATATCTCTGGAATCTGGCAGATTACAAAAAGACAAAAAAAATAAGATTTTTATTTTTTTTACTGAGAAGTGATACCAGTTTTGTTAAAAGCTTGGTTTCGGTTTTTTTTTTTAGAAGGGGCAAAGTGGGAGACCCCTGATGGAATCTAATAGCTAAGTACAGTTATTACCGCTTCTGTTTGAAGTCTGGTAACTTCTTTAATACTGGTGTCTGAATCCACCATAACAATAAATGAGTCACTGTCTGAATAGAAAAATGCGCATCCTTGAATCAGTGACATTTGGAAGATTGCATTAATTGTATCGCTGTGACAAAAAGTGTTAAGAGGAAGCAATTTTGTCCTACATTTTATTCAAAAGCAATTATGTTCAAAATGGAGAATGGCGGAGTGAAAGTTTTTAACCTCTATCAATCCAATTTTATGCGATTCTGTACCATAATTAGATGCTATTTATACAGTCACACCAATGTACTTCAGTCAGGGGTTTGGTGACTTTTTTCAATCACCACCTTCAAGATGATGCACCATGCAAATGAGATGCACTTAAATGAATATTTTGGAAAAATTATAAATAGAAGTAAACGAAGTGTAATTTTTTTTAATTTGACGGATTGTTCAAGATCAGAAAAGTGGGTGTGAGTTTTTTGAACAATTGTTTCCTTATTTGTAAATGGACAGTGTCTGGTAATATAGTTCATCATTTGGGATGAGCTGACCTGTGGAAGTTTGGGTTCTGGTACCCAACCGAAACTTTATTTGAAAGTTCGGTACGGGTACCAGAACTGTACCTGAACTTGAACCAGAACCCGAACCCCATTGAAAACAATGGAGACCCGTACTTTTGAGCTGGAAAAATAATTTTCTCTCTCTCTACCCAGACTTCCCCCTAAAAGCCGAACATTAAAACAGACTTCCGGGAGAAGTCCGTGTTCGGCGTTTAGCACTGAACACTAACTGTCCAGCATGAACACCGAACTTTTAAGTTTGGGTTCGCTCATCTCTACTCATCATCAATCAAGAGCATAACACATCTTCACATTGAGTCCAAGTACTCCTACATGGGGCTTCCATACTGTACCTATTGGAGATAATCTCCCTTGGAAGAAATGCCACAATTTTCCTTTAAAGGGGTGTTTATTCAGGGCTATTTAATTTTTTTTACTACGGGCCTAAAAACTAGCAGACATGTAGTTGCTATATTTACTATATTTGTATAATATTAAAGAAGTTGGTCACTACTTTTTATTACCCCCCCAATGTATTCCCCTGGGCCCCTAAGGGTTTTTGTAATTACCTCGTGTTGCAGTTTCTGCCTGTGAGCGGCGCTACCGTGGGCCGCTCACAGGCATCACGTGACCTGCCACCAATGTCACGTCAAATGAGGCGGTTACCCCCAGCGTCATACCCAGCATCCACTGCGCGATTTCCCAATGAATGGGGAGAGGGAGAGGGCACGATGCATGCCGGGTGTGATGCAGGGGGTAACCCCACCCACAACCCAGCATCAACCTGTGAAACGCAGAAGGACCCCCAGCTGCATCTGGAGCACAAATTAACATCAGCGAATGTCAGAGCCGGCTGCAGCCAGGGGTCATGTGATGCCTGTGAGCGGCCAGTGATAGCGCCGCTCACAGACAGTAGCTGCAATGGAAGGTATTTACAAAAACCCTTAGGGGCCCCAGGAGGATACATTGGGGGGAGGGGGTAATAGTAAGTAGTGGACAACCCCTTTAATTCAAATAAACCATTTTGCTTTGACAAAGACGGGTTTTAGCTTTTTTTTTCAGAGCCGGATGGTGAGTTTAGGAGGCAGGGGGGGAGGAGGAGAAGTGGCTCATAAGTGGAGAAAGAAGTAGATTTCTCTAATGACATATATTACTTAAAGGGGTTTTCCCACGAACAAAAGTTGATTTTAATTAACAGATCTTGGAATAATAACAATTTCCTCATTTGTATCTGTTTAAAAAAATTTCATATGCTAAAATAATCTTATAAATGTGCCCCTGCTGTGTACTGTGTAATGGCTGTGTCTGACCGTACAGGAACATGGTCTGATCATACCACAGCTCCTGGGCAGGGGAGGAAGCAAAAGAGTATACAGACAGGACAGCAAAGGATCACAGCTGATTCTTTCTGTGAGGTAAAACGTTTCACTGCCTGTTTTTAAACAATGTTTTACTTGAAAGTAAAATCAGCTGTGATCCCCTGCTGTAATGTCTGTATACTCTTTATCTCCCCTCCCCTGCCCAGGAGATGTGGTATGATCAGACCATGTCCCTGTACGGTCAGACACAGCCATTACACAGTACACAGCAGGGGCACATTTATAAGATTATCTCAGCACAGGAACATTTTATTTAAACACATCCAATTGTGGAACTTATTATTATTCCAAAGATCTATTGATTAAAATCAACTTTTGTTTGTGGGAAAACTCCTTTAAGTTCTTTATATTTAATTGTACTATTGATGTATGTAAAGTTTGTTGAAGCAAATGATGAATTAGCCCCTCAGTGCATAACTTCAATTTAAAAATAAAATGCCACATCTAAATTACAGTATGTCCTAAAATCACAATAATGTATACACTTGTGAATGAGATTCCATAAATCATTTTTAACAGTGTGACTGTGGTATTATAGTAATTATAAGCAATTATTAATAAATGATTAATTTATTGATAAATATATGCAAACTATTATACTTATGTTATATGCATTATTATAAAAAAACACATTATTATATTTATATAATATTCATTAATAATAATCATTGCTGATATTTATTATCACATATAATAGAGTCTACGGTTTAGGAAGAAAAATCCTTTTCAGATTGCAAACTACATTTCTAACAATCCTTTTCCCGAATCCTCCTTACATCTCGAGCTGATGTTAATTGTATGTGAATGCTTCTTGCTTTTCACCTAATGAAGATATATATATATTTTTTACCGTTAGAAAAAAAATTACAATGTAAATTTCCCACTCAATGCATGAGTATCAAGCTGCAAAAAATGTAGTTCTGCTTACTGTTTGGTCAGAAGCCCCATGCTGCACCCTAGCAATTTATTGTACAATACCGCAGATTAAGACTTCACGGGGCACAGTGCATTATGGATCAAAGAAAGCAGCATGCAGCCTCCATTTTGAAACATTTCTCTTATTACCATTTGTTCATTCTGAATACTCACTCCCACTCGCTCAGAGTGGCACCGCGAAAATATGTTCTAAGCCTTGTTGCTTGTTTCCTCGTACAGAAAACGAATATATGTGACATTAAATATATTTTTCCTCTCGCGGTTCTATTTCTGTCCACATCTATTTTTGATGGCTTTGTTCGGTCTGATCTTCAATAGGATCCCGAACACTTACCTGGCCACATGTCAGAGCTGGTGGCTACAGTAGGTACAATAGCTCGGCTTTTTGTATGAACATGCTATTGGAGTTATAAAGGGATTCTGTAACATTCAATTTTATGTCATTTGTCTTTTTTTTTTTTTTCCCGCTACTACACTTTACAATAAAGGTTATCCATGGTAGCTGCAATTATACTTAATGTTTTGTGAGCATTGTTCCCTTGCGAAGTATGAACGGAGCATTTGTCAAAGCAAAGAATTGGAAAGAAAACTTATACAGAATACTGAGAAATCAATGTAATATAAATGTAGAAAGAACTGAAAAAAAAAAGATTTTGGATTTTTTTTTTACCAAATACAGAATGAGCCTTATGTATATGAATAAGTGTAAAAAAACCACACCAATCGACCAGCTTCTAGCATGTATTACTCCAGTGCAGGATTAAAGGGAATCTGATATCATCCCACCATTCTCTACGTCATCTACAGGACCTTACAAAAAGATGTTGTAAAATGATATACATTGTATTTAAATGTGTCTGCTTGGCATATACTCAGCTCGGGAGTGGCTGTCATTTTCAACCTAACCCATATTTCCCTATGACTTGGATGACACCTCCTGTATCATCCACAGTTCTTCAATTCAAGATCAGCACATGCGCATCAGAAACTCTCTGTATTGGGCAGGGAATTAAATTCCCTTCTGCCTGATGACAGGTCTCCTTTAAAAAAGGATCCGATTGATTACTTAGAAATCCATTCTACACTTTTTTGCACCACATGGGTCAAATTATCATTGTATCCATCAAGTTTTCTGGAAGGAGATTGTTGAGATGTTGACATTGTTGGAGATCTAGAGCAATGTTTCCCAAACCCGTCCGTCCTTATGGCCACCAACAGATCATGTTTTCAGGATTTCCTTAGTATTGCAGAGGTGAGAGAACCTGTGGCAGTTTCTGACGCCTTAATAATAATTCCATCACTTGTGCAATACTAAGGAAATCCTGAAAACATGACATGTTGGGGGCCGTGAGGAATGAAGTTTGGGAAACACTGATCTAGAGCCAGATAAGATTATGGACAGCCATGTAAAGTCTTATCTGGGGATAACAACTAATAGCTGTGGTTCCAGCTTCTCTAACCTCAGTGGTCATCACTGGGAAAAACTGTGTATGACAACATGGGCATCCTTTTTAAAGGGAACCTGTCACTAACAAAATGCTGTTTAATTTTTCAGGACTATATTATAGTGCAGGCAGGAGAAGCTGAGCACATTGGACACGTAGGAGCCAATTCATCAAAGCTTTAACACCACAAAAGTGGTGTAAAAGCTTTGAAAAGTCACAAAATATTTGTGCACTGAGAAGTTGTGCAAAAATTTGCAACTGTTGGTGTTTTCACGCCAGTTTGAATCAGCTCCCCTGAAATGGGCTGAGCCGAAGAGGAGCTGGGGTGGACAGCGCATGTTCATCAAATATGCCAGCATTTTGTACACCAAAAATGCTACTCCAGTTCCCAAATGAAGAAACATTTCAGGTGCTGTGCAAAGATGCGCACGCCACTCAGAGGAAGCGCCAAATTCCTACTACTGCAGCAAGACGTGTAGGGCAATCATACACTTAGTCAGTTTTGATTAATCCACCCAATATAGTAATGTGTGAAAGAATTTGTATAACTTGTAGTTTCTTGTTGGACATATCTGGTCTTTCTGGGCTTAGGAGTCCAGTGGGCGGTCTAACTCAAGGATTGACCGCCTTCCTTGTCTGAGCATACGTACATATAAAGATGTCAGTCATTCAGTAGGAACACCCAGTGGACTCCTAAGCATTAAATGAGCAGGAATGTCAATCACTTAGGGCCAAGAAATACTGAATCATTAAAATGAATTCTGTAGATGGTCTATTATTTAGAATTGTGCAATGTGAATGATTGTCCCCCATGTGTTGAATTTTCCGACTTACTGCATATATAACGCTATATAATTATTGTCCTATGTGATTAATATATTTATCTTTTTTCTACATCTTGGCAGGTCCTAAACCTTTTTCTGGCTCTCCTACTGAGTTCTTTCAGTGCTGATAACTTGTCCGCCCCAGATGACGATGGTGAAATGAACAATCTCCAGATAGCTATTGCTAGGATAACGCGGGGTATATCCTTTGCCAAACAAAGCGTCATCGATTTTATCCGCAGTTTATTTACCAAGCCCAAAAAAAGTGGAGACCCCTTTATAACAAGCTTGTCTGGAAAGAATAGGAACAAAAACAACATCAATCATATCAACATGTCCGATACTGGGAAAAAAATGGATGACTACAAGGATGGGAATAATGCCAACGGTGGCATCGCCAAAAGCGGAGAAAAATATGTTGTTAGTGAATGTGATGATTATATGGCCAACCCTCGTCTCTCCGGCTGTGTTCCCATTGCTATGGGGGAATCTGATGTGGAATATCATGATGAAGACGAACAAAGTATTTTTACGGATGCTGAGAATAGTAAAGAGGTAAGGTCGGAATTTCTACTAGCATCTAATCATCTTAGTAGTAGTGTTATTGAAGTGGTAAAACGTTCCATCTGCTCCAGAGTTCCAGCCTTGAGTCCCTGGCACAGGCAATAGCTGTCTGACATTCTGCATTTTCAGACATTTTGTTTACTTTTGTTTGTCACCTTGTTGCCCCTAGTATAGTGGTCCAAATTTTTCAGGATCTCTTATGGCCTATTTAGACAGTTCGATCAACCGTCCTAAGCCCATGTAGGTCATAAAAAGTTGAATATAATGATACCTTGATATCTGCGATCTGATGTCTTATTCCCAAGAAATGCACATTTTTCTTAATGTATAAATTAGCTTTTAAGATCTATGGGCCGGACATAGATCTCACCGAGAATGTGCCTCCAGAGGTTTTTCTTAATAAAAGGGGGTGTCACCATTTTTTAAAATAAGTTCTGGAGGCATATTCTTTTTGTCAATGTTGATGAATTCTTCTTCATTGCACATATTAGGCAGCAGTAACAGATAAAGTACAGAAGATTTATCGATATTATCTAATTCTTACATTGTAACCTTAGACCAAGCAGTCTTAAAATGAGCCAGATCTATCAAAGAGGTTCAAGCTGTCTGATAAATCTGGCACATTTTTAGACTGCCTTGTTTAAGTTTACACCTTATTTTTAGTTGGCTTTTACTTTGTGACAGAAATGTGCCCCATAGTTTTGTCACATTTTTTGGCGCATGGCTCTGCATGATAAGCCATGCACTTTTTCATGCCCTTTTTGCAAAGCCACAACCCTTTGTCACACAAGCTCCAGAAATTGTTTAAAATTTAATAAAATAAAAATAATGCATTAAAATAATAACTATAATACAAGTCATGAAAAACTATTTTAGGTACATTTATCTTGATAAACCTCCTTATTGTTCTCTGTGGAGGGAAAACAGTATAACCAGCCCAGCTTCAGAACCTGCTACATTTTAGTTGCAGTCTATTATACAGTTTATAAATTTTCTTTGTAAAGGTACGTGCACACAGTATTTTTTTCAGGTGTTCAAAAACGTCAATTTTTCAAGCTGAAGACACTTCAAGAATTGCTCCATGTCTCAGGAGTTCTGTAAACCTGAAATGTCTTTTTATATTTTTTACACTTTTGCTCTTTTCCTTAGCACTAGTTCAACATTTTTTACCACTTGCCTTTTTATTTGTGTTTTTGCAGCGTTTTTAATAATGACAGTTTCTGGACTTTTAACTCTAATCAAAAATGCTGAAAAAAAATGCTCAGAAATATGCCCAGGTGTCTTCCAGTTGTCTTTTGAGCCTTCCCCATTGACTTGTATTGGAAAGTATAGAGCTTCTTCAGAGCAGAAGACTCATCTGCATCAGCTCACTTTTTTACCTGCTTGGCATTTTTGGAACCCTGAAGTGGTTAAAAGACACTCAGAAATCTGAACAATTGGAAAGCATGCTATTCTTACATAGAAATAGATATGTTCATTCTTTTGGGCTTATTGTTAGCGCTTTTTTCAGTCGAGTTTCGCAGCGGACCCAAACTCTAATTCTTGCTGAAAAAAATGTTGAGTGCCAGCGTGAGTTTTAGTGTATTACTTTATTGTCGTCATTGTTATGTAAGTAATAGAAAATGAAGACAGGTGCACTTTTTTGTACTAGTATTCTGAAATGTCATGATATGAGGGTTTTGTCTTTCCTTAAATGTTGCTACATTTTTCCTACCTACAGAAGTAGAAAAATACAGGCACAAGCGTCTACCAAAGCGTATATAGTATGAGAATATTATACTGTGATGATCACAATATTTCCGCTCTTCTTGAGTGATCTTAGTGACAGCTGTGGTGTCGGGCACTGGTTCTGTTGCTTGTTTAATCAGTGTACTTTCCAAGTGAGGGATTTTTAGTATTGAAACACCATCATACACAGGATGATAAGATTCTTTTGTGACCTTGACCCTGAATGTGTGTATGACTTTTGGGTGGGCTACTTGACAGAAGTGGGTTTCAGTATCTATCTGTCCCGCGTGCATGCACTCATCACAATCAAGAGGCGGGTGGACTATTTCCTGCGAGTCTCTTGTGTTCCTTGCAGCAGGTGTGCTATTTCATCTATGATCCATCCTGTCAGCTGCTTCATTCTGAGTAGCTAAAACAAATGAGAGTAAACAAGCTTCATAGGGGGCTTAATAGCTGCTCGGTGGAGACGTAGGAGTGCGGCTTTCTACGGAATGTAGGACTATTCCTATAATCACCAATTTTATAGAATTGTGTAAATAGCAATAAGAAATCTCTCATTATGTACTCTGTGCAAATAAAGCATCTCATTCCCAATACCATATGGAGCCACAATTCGGCATCCATAGAAGTATACGGAGCCATTTAACACATATGTATGACTCTTTTTAATCTGCCAATACCTGACCATGTATAATCAGGTGGTGTATTTCAGATACATCAGCTATGCGGTGCCGTTTAGAGGCAGGTGCTACTAACTCCTTATTGCAGAGCCATAGGGATTCTGTGCATCTCCTTACAAGCATCATGAGGGAAGAACTGGTTCTCCTTAAAGAGACTATCTTCCTATGGAGTCTTGAAGGGATGCAAAAAACTATCTCACTAGTAACCCTGGGAGAGTTAGCTACCCTATAGACTCTGCATTGACTTATATGCTACCTCTTCTGGTAGTACTTGCAAAATAATTTCTTTCATCCAACAACAGAGCTGATATACCTACTTTTCCATACAGGCTCAGCCCATGCGCTCTAAGAAGGCATCATGTACCAAATGGCGTTTGTACCTTACTAGAAGTGTTCGTAAAGTTTAATTTTACTTGGGCATCTGATCCTGTGAAAATCATTGAAGAACTGATAATTTGCCATCAGTCCATTGACAATAAAAGATCTATCAATGAATCCGGTTTTGCACTGTTTATGGAATTGGCCTTAACATTAGGCTGCATTCACATGTCCATGTTTTCCTGCCCATAAACAGACCACAATCTCTGAACCATTTGTGGGTCTACTGATAGGCATAGATGAAGCTGTTCGTTGGGGTCAAGAGACTCGCGGTCAGCCTGAGGATTGCTGTGAAAGATGGACATGTGAATTTAGCCTTCAGAATATATTCCTAATGATATTATTGTATGGTCAGTCATACACATGGTATCCAATGGAACATGCCATTATTCTTATAGAATCTGATAAAAAAAAAAGTACTGGATGCTTATTGCAGTGAAAGAGGACCTTTCACCAGCTTTAGCATGGGTGAGACAAGCAGGGGAGGGGAATACAGCAGAGCTCTGTGTCATTACAAATACCTCTTGCAGCTTTCATAATTTGCAGGCAGTTTGGGTGGAGGGGAGTAGAGCAGAGCTGTGTGTGAATACAAGCACCGCTTGCAGCTCTCCTCTCACAGCTCTGTCAGCTCTGCTCCAGGCCTCTCCCCACACTGACTGCCATGAAATTAAAGCTGAAAGAGGTATTTGTAATGAGCTCTGTTATATTACCCTCCCCTGCTTGTAATCACAGTAATCACTGGTAGTAAGATCAGTGAGGAGATCAGGGCTATGTGTCATTACACACAGAAAAGTCTGGCATTGAAATTTCCTGGGGGCGTGTTCTTTTTTCCCTGCATGACGCCTCCTGCTTGTGATTAGTCAACATCATACAGAGGAAAAGTACAAATCCCTTGGATGAATCTCTGCTAACACCACTTGGTCTTAACTAATAAAGTTTAGATTTAAATTTTCGTTAATATCTCTGCAACAGAGATGAGAAATTAAAAAATAAAAATAAATTTTATTCAGCTGCAGCCACTATTCCATGACGTGGCCAATTTAACATTGCAGAATAAGTGGAAGGTCCTCAGGGGTATCACCATCTCAGACATTTATGATAGCTCCCAATTCTTAAACTTAAACTATCTTGCATGGCCACGAATGGAAAGGTAGAACTTCCACTGTGCATGCGCTCCCACCTTTCAATATACTCTAGTGTGAGATAGGCCCCCATTCTTAAGATAGGTTCAGATGCCAGAGGTGGGATGCACATCTCTTTTAGTCAATTATGGCATGTCCTCTGCATATGTTAGAAATGTCTGACCCTCCACTTATCATGGCTACATTGAGCAATAGATATCTTTTTAGGAAGCTGAATTTCTCTTTTGATATTGTGTAACACATTAAACAGACTAAAACAGAATTTGCACACCAAGTCTTATTATATCAGTATTATGTCATTTTATTTCTCCATTAGAACATATTTTCTGTGACCTACAGTCACCAACCTAATATTAATGTTCATCAGATGAATTACTGGCATCTCCTAGTATGGAAGCAGCACATTCCTTAATTAAATAAGCCCGGTTTGATATAGTTCAGCCTAGAATACAGCACGGATGATTTGTATTCATAGACTATTATAATTCTTACATTTACTCTTTAGTTATCAATGTGATTAACATCAGAACAGGTGCATTAAAGATAAACATGTTGCATCAACTCATTATAGATTTGTCCGTCTATGCCAAAAACAGAAACGCCTACAATGAATCAAGATGTACTATAGCATTTAATTATACTGATGTAGGATAACGGATCAGCAACTCGGTACCTGCCGTCTCTGACTTTATTATTACCACCTTTATTGTAAAGACAATATTGCTTCGATGAGTCACAGTCGAAAATTGTGCGGGTCCTATTGTTGTGCCGGCAGAGTCTACCTGACGCTGTGGATGATTCTTCCCTCCCTGATCTGCTCTTTTTAACAGCAATGACTCAGCCTCCGGTTAGGGTGCTTGCCGACTTTCAGACAGATGTTAAACAATGCTGTTAATTTTTGTAATATTCCATTTTTGTTTTCATTTCATGGGAATACATAGACTTCTAATAGGTTAGCAAATTCTTGAAAATGATTATAGATTCATAAAATGTAATGTTTTTCTATCAATATATAGTGAATCGGATTATTGTTAGTGAATTATAACAGGATTTCCCTACTAGGAGTGAGAAACCTTCAGGGCGGTTCTTACTTCTGCTTGCATCTGGTAATGACCTAATTATCATTAGGCAGCAGACAGTATCTTTGCTCTATTTTTTTAAATCTACATAGTAGTCTGAATTACTAATAAAATATAAGGACACCTTTATTTTATTTATCTGCATATTTTTGGGGACCTAAAAATCCTTTTATCAATTTGTTTTCGTTAAAATTTTTGCACTCTTTGCCTTCTATAGCCTCTGTGTTGCCTATTGGTACAGAATGAGTTAACTGAGAATCTCTGAGTAAGCTTGTCCTGACAGCAGAGAGAGTTTGTAACTTGTATCCTTCTCCTTCTGAGCTGCTCTAAGCTAATTTATGACCACATGAAAGTGGAGCTTAACTTTGCATTTATAAATCAACTGAGAGGAGCTCAGAAGAAAGAAGATAAGAGTTATAAACTCTCCAATTCATCCTTAGTTAAAGGGGTTGTCTTGTCTGCTCATTCAAGAGTGCAGTACTCCCCATTCAGCCTACTTGCTGATTGCTATGGATAAGGTACTCCTGATCTATTGACCGTTCCGACCAGTGTATCATTACACCGATAGCCCGAATTGCACGCTCACAATTCTTGTATATGAGGTTGCTTTGCATCTAAAGCATCGGAAACACAGTGGCACTAAAGCTGGCTAGGATCCGGAGCTAACAGGGCACTATTGGTCAGCTTCAGTGCAGTGCTTACAAGGTGAATAGAAAAGAGCTTGTAGGCACTGCATATGTTTGACTATCAATACTAGATTACAGCATCGGCCCCATAGGCAAAGAGCTGCAAACATAAAATAGTTTATTATCAAGATCAAAACAGTGTCAAATTGTAATAAATAGCAAATTGGAATAGTACTCTTTTTTACAATTACTTTTCAGATATCCCCTTCTTGAAAATTTTCAATAATTATTTAAATTGGTTATCCAGGACAATTTAACTTTTTTCATGGGTCTAAGAACTGACAGGCAGGTAGTTGCTAACTACCTGCCTATTCTGTCCAGCCCCAGCTTAGAGCGATCACGGACTTCTCCTGACGACTATTCTGCTTCAATTGAACTTACGTCAGCAGAGCATCTCTTCCTCTTGCGGGCTGATCAGTTAATGGGGCGTGACTGCCAACGTCATGCTGATTGACAGCTGACTCCCCGCAGTTAAGCAGTGGGGAGCTGGCGATCAATCAGCACGACATCGGCAGTAACGCCCCGTCAATAGAGCAGACCATAAGAGAAGCCACTATGTCGACGTGACATCAGCAGAAGCCATCGATTGACTGCCTGGATTTGATCAACATCGGCAGCATGTGTGTGTGACCCCTTACGTCTCCCCTAAAAAGCTCTCCCTAAAAGGGGTTTCCTTGACATAACACTATTGTAACACTGTCTGCCTGTGAGATGGAAGCTGAAGCACTGAAAAGAAACCTGCAGATGTGTCAGTTATAATCACACACAGCTCTGCAGTGAGATTAGGAGAGCGGCCATTACACATCACACTAGTAACTCCCCCTTTCATTTACAATAATCCCTGGAGGCAGATTCTCATGCAGATCAGTGTCCGGCCCATAGTCCTGAACAATTCATTTACATAGAAGAAAAACGTGTATTTCTCTGGAATATGACATCGGATCACAGATATCAAGGTATCATTTTATTCAGCTTCCTATTACTTACATGCCCATATAGAAGGTAAAACGGCTTCGGAGGGTTGATCCTACTGACAGATTCCCTTTAAGTGGGTCATTGGCATTGTACCATCATATCACATAACAATGTACGAAGAATGCACTTGGAATGTTTGTGTTAAAGTGGGGACAACAATCTAATGAAGATGTTGGAAGCATTATAGGGTCAGTTTTAATATAATATTATGGGATATTAGAGAAATAGGTAAATGTGGCACCCCAGGGGTCTGGTTTCCACAGTAACAGCAATGTTATGTCTGAAAGCAGGTGGGAGGTCTCTTGGTCAGGGATCCTGTGCATGCCACACCTCCTGCCCAGTCCTGGGAGGGGAAGAACTTCCCCTATATAAACCTAGGGCTGAGGCAGGGTTAGTGAGTAGAGAAGAAGTAGAGACAGAGAAGAGAAGCAGATATAGGAAAAGAACATCAGGAGCTCTGTGGGCGCAGTGCTACAAGGAGTCAGGGGCTGGCAGCTGCAGAGCTCGCCCTGACTGAGAAGCTATCACCGGACCCGGAGTCCGAGGCTGTGGGGACTAACTCCTATCCAGCAGCAGAAACCGACTGGCAGGGGATTTCAGGTCCTCTGGCCAAGAAACCCGAAGGCACGGTCACACGCGTGGGACCAGCACCGCCGTCGTGGAGCGGAAGCTACTAGAAGGCCCCGAGTCACCAGCCATACGGGTGAGCACCACACGGTACACTCAGGGACGTGGGCTACTTATACCCGCCTCTAGCAAGGTAGCCAGAAGAGTACAGTTAGTTTGGGAGGCCTACAACTCCGCCTGGCCAGGGGAGATCCCATCTGCTCAAGGACTGACCAGGCCCCAATCGCTAGCAGTACTCTGGGAGGGTCTATCTTTGTCACCAGTAAAGACCCTGAACTACACCGTACCGTCTCCGAGTGGTTCCTGCTACCCCCATCATCCACGTCGGCTGCCCTGAGGCCATACCCCTCCCGTTGGGGGTGACACTATCACGCTGCACAATCCTACCACCGGCCTCAGCGGTCTGCCCTGCAGCGGCAGCTCCTTCGCTGCATGCAACGGGTGGCGTAGTCGTACAACGTCTACCGCTAATACAGCGCCACTTAGTCTGACTCCCTGGGCACGGACCGGGTCACCGCCACGAGACTACAACCCTCAACAGATCCGGCTCCGGGTAAGCTCCCGCGTGCGCAACGCTGCGCGATACAGGCCCAGGGGTGCGTCATAAATACCAGAAAAAAACCCACAAAGAGTAAACATAGCAACTTATACAGATATAACTTTGATCAGATTCAAACCCATAGCACATAGCAAACCCATAGCGGTGCAGATCAGCAGGCCTAACCTCTGCAGTGTTATAAAAGTACTTAGAGGTCGTTTTGCTGGGTTCTTATTTTTCCCTATGAAGCTATGGTAGATACCTAGAAATATTAGTCTTGGTCACATGCACTAAAACAAAAGCTAATAGAACTCTTCATCCCTATGTCTTAGTATTGTCTATTTTCATGACACTCGTTGAAATTCGGATTTCATTGATTGTGGTTTATGACTTCATTTAAAATGGACTATGCCACACATTGATTTGTTCTGGATATGCTTGTAAATGTCTTATATATTTAATGATCATACATTTTAACTTAGCATTGACAGTAAGTCTGAAGTCATCTGTAGTTCACTTTGGGTACTAGAGTTTGACATAAGTATATGGAGTACGTAGATACACATTATTATAAAATGATTACAAACCTAGTGTGATACAAGCTGGAGTTACATGATTTCATTACTAAAGATCAGGAGGGAATATATCAGACCTATGCTCTACCCTAAATTTATGTGGGTAACCCCAACATATTTCTGCAAAGGTGTAGAATATGGACAGCATATTATTAGGATAGACTATATCAACGTTAGATTTGCGAAGGTTCGACTTTCAACTTGAAGGGGCAACGCTTTTCATGACAGCATTGCAACTTTTTCTTTTTGTACTTCTATTGAAATGAATGGGACAAGACTGCCATACCTTGTTCTGCAAGGCTACAGCCATGGCACAAGCACCACAGTTCCTCCAAACAGCTGGCCAGCCGGTGTTCGGAGAATCAAATCTGATGGTGTACTCTAACAATGGAAAACCCCTTTAATGCCTATGTCATCCTTTGGTAGGTTTTGAGATGAGCATATGTCATCACAATAGGGACGGTCACCAGCTACTTGCAGTACAGACAACAGCGAAGGTGAACTGATTGACTGGAGCCAAGGGCTAAACATACCCTGTAGGCTACGAAGGTCATTGCAATTAGTCCAAAATGTAGCTGAGTCAGTGCCGAACGTCTCTGCTTAGTCTTTCTCTCATTAAGCTATGGTACACCCTTCACCATAGTCCCTTACTTGCTTTTGCATCATCTCTGTTGCATCACCTACTTTGCTCTGCTGGAGCCCCATCTTGATTTCACCAAGTACATTTACTTCCAGAACATTAATAATAATGATAATGAGAGTGTGTCAGACATATTTTTTTAGGGGTTGAGACCCTCATCCATCATGAGTAACCCATCATTACCCCATGATGATTTAAATTTGAGAACCCACACAAGCACTATCCATTGCACAGATTTAAGCACAGCCATTATGGGAGGGTGGAAATGTACCTTTGCCAAATTGAATTTTTTCTCCTCTCAGTCTTATTGAGGAGATAAGTTCTTGGACAAGGTCTTTTGTAGAAACGTGATATTCATAATGCAGTTCTAGATATATTATGGCATCTCAGAGCCAACTAAACTGAATGTTTCAGCTGCTTTTAGAAAAAAAGAGTGATAGGAGTGTAGTTGCACCCATAGACTGTTGGGGCCCAACCATTACTATAAATGGCATATGGCAGGTGTGGGGCTCTGAAACATTTTTCTGCACCACATTAAGCCTCTCTGTGACATGGGATCACGGTGAAGATGCAGAATCTTTTGACATCATTTCATCTATAACTAGGGAAAAATTCCAAAGATCTTCATGGAAACCTATATAAGTGAAATTTGTTGCTTAGGTTAGAAGAAATGTGAATGGTTTTCCCCTGCACCACTCCTGATCACCTCCATGTTCTTTTTATAGTAGATTACCTGTAAAGTGCTGTAGTGTCCTTTCATCGCACCTGCCTGGCAGCTTCCTCACAGCAGCTTATGTTACTCCATTCCAACACTTTGCTATCTGTTCCATTAGACACGTAACTGTGGGATGTGAGTGCAGTGCTGAAGTCCTCTGACAGTGTTGATAGGTCCCCTTCCATCACTTACTTGTTTGTGCCACTCATTCTGCACATTTCATGATGACTTCATCTCACCGTGATAAAACATATGCTACAGGAAACCAACATGTGGTTTTATTCTTCATTAGATCCATTCACAAGTTGTTGGTGTATTTCACCAACTGTTGAAGAAAAATTATTTTCATCATTTGAAAGGTCTATACACTAAATTGTCATAAAATTCTGCATTAACATCAACAACTTAGTTGTACATTCAGTGCAGACCAAAAGTTTGGACACACCTTCTCATTTAAAGATTTTTCTGTATTTTCATGACTGTGAAAATTGTACATTCACACTGAAGGCATCAAAACTATGAATTAACACATGTGGAGTTATATACTTAACAAAAAAGTGTGAAACAACTGAAAATATGTCTTATATTCTAGGTTCTTCAAAGTAGCCAACTTTTGCTTTGATGACTGCTGTGCACACTCTTGGCATTCTCTTGATGAGCTTCAAGAGGTAGTCACCGGAAATGGTCTTCACTTCACAGGTGTGCCCTGTCAGGTTTAATAAGTGGGATTTCTTGCCTTATAAATGCTGTTGGGACCATCAGTTGCGTTGTGCAGAAGTCAGGTGGATACACAACTGATAGTCCTACTGAATAGACTGTTAGCTGCTTTTTTCTTGCCATAATACAAATTCTAAGTAAAGAAACACGAGTGGCCGTCATTACTTTAAGAAATGAAGATCAGTCAGTCCGAAAAATTGGGCAAACTTTGAAAGTGTCCCCAAGTTCAGTTGCAAAAACCATCAAGCGCTACAAAGAAACTGGCTCACATGAGGACCTCCCCAGGAAAGGAAGACCAAGAGTCACCTCTGCTTCTGAGGATAAGTTTATCCGAGTCACCAGCCTCAGAAATCTCAGGTTAGCAGCAGCTCAGATTAGAGACCAGGTCAATGCCACACAGAGTTCTAGCAGCAGACACATCTCTACAACAACTGTTAAGAGGAGACTTTGTGCAGCAGGCCTTCATGGTAAAATAGCTGCTAGGAAACCACTGCTAAGGACAGGCAATAAGCAGAAGAGACTTGTTTGGGCTAAAGAACACAAGGAATGGACATTAGACCAGTGGAAATCTGTGCTTTGGTCTGATGAGTCCAAATTTGAGATCTTTGCAACCACCTTGTCTTTGTACGACGCAGAAAAGGTGAACGGATGGACTCTACATGCCTGGTTCCTACCGTGAAGCATGGAGGAGGAGGTGTGATGGTGTGGGGGTGCTTTGCTGGTGACACTGTTGGTGATTTATTCAAAATTGAAGGCATACTGAACCAGCATGGCTACCACAGCATCTTGCAGCGGCATGCTATTCCATCCGGTTTGCGTTTAGTTGGACCATCATTTATTTTTCAACAGGACAATAACCCCAAACACACCTCCAGGCTGTGTAAGGGCTATTTGACCAAGCAAGAGAGTGATGGGGTGCTACGCCAGATGACCTGGCCTCCACAGTCACCAGACCTGAACCCAATTGAGATAGTTTGGGGTGAGCTGGACCGCTGAGTGAAGGCAAAAGGGCCAACAAGTGCTAAGCATCTCTGGGAACTCCTTCAAGATTGTTGGAAGACCATTTCCGGTGACAACCTCTTGAAGCTCATCAAGAGAATGCCAAGAGTGTGCAAAGCAGTCATCAAAGCAAAAGGTGGCTACTTTGAAGAACCTAGGATATAAGACATATTTTCAGTTGTTTCACACTTTTTTGTTAAGTGTATAATTCCACATGTGTTAATTCATAGTTTTGATGCCTTCAGTGTGAATGTACAATTTTCATAGTCATGAAAATACAGAAAAATCTTTAAATGAGAAGGTGTGTCCAAACTTTTGGTCTGTACTGTATATTACATTTATTTTAACCAATAGCACAGGGAATTATCAGTGCAGTTAATCATTTTATTCCAAATGCATCTGACGCGCCCCTGGGCCTGTGTCGCGCTGCGTTGCGCACGCGGGAGCTTACCCGGAGCCGGATCTCTTGAGGGTTGTAGTCCCGTGGCGGTGACCCGGTCCGTGCCCAGGGAGTCAAACTGAGCGGCGATGTAACAGCGGTAGATGCAGGACGACTACGCCACCCGTTGAATGCAGCTATGGAGCTGCCGCTGCAGGACAGTCCGCTGAGGCCGGTGGATGGATGGTGCAGCGTAGATGGTATAACCCCCAACGGGAGGGGTATGGCCTCAGGGCAGCAGATGTGGATGATGGGGGTAGCAGGAACCACTCAGAGACGGTGCGGTGTAATTCAGGGTCTTTACTGGTAACAACGATAGACCCTCCCGGAGTACTTGCTAGTGGACGGGGCCTCGTCAGTCCTTGAGCAGATGGGATCTCCCCTGGCCAGGCGGAGTTGTAGGCCTCCCAAACTGACTGTACTCTTCTGGCTACCTTGCTAGAAGCGGATATAAGTAGCCCACGTCCCTGAGTGTACCGTGTGGTGCTCACCCGTATGGCCGGTGACTCGGGGCCTTCTAATGGCTTCCGCTCCACGATGGCGGTGCTGGTCCCACGCGTGTGACCGTGCCTTCGGGTTTCTGGGCCTGAGGACCTGAAATCCCCTGCCGGTCGGCTTCTGCTGCTGGGTAAGAGTTAGTCCCCACAGCCTCGGACGCCGGGTCCGGTAAGAAAGCTTCTCAGTCAGGGCGAGCTCTGCAGCTGCCAGCCCCTGACTCGTAGTAGTATTGCTTCTGCTGTTTCTTGTCTCTACTCTCCTTGACTGCTAACCCTGCTTCAGCCCCGGGTTTATATAGGGGAAGTTCTTCCCCTCCCAAGACTGGGCAGGAGGTGTGGCATGCACAGGATCCCTGACCAAAGGACCTCCCACCTGCTCTCAGACATAACATTACATTACTGTGGAAACCAGACCCCTGGGGTGCCACATTCCCCCCTAGTAAAATTTAGTTCTCCGGGACTAAACACATTTTAGAAAAACATAACAAGATATAACAATAACAATACAATAAGAAACACATAAAGGTGGTCACGGCATGTCCGTAACCGGGTGCAGTCTTTGAAGAAAGCAAGGTGTCCATTTCACCAAAACAGGGAGACGTAACCAGGTAGGGGTCTGTCCTACCCCGAGTCCTTAACAGTCTCTAGTCCATCCTGGGTTACGCTCCAACTATGTACAAGGATTCCCGGTAAATCCACCAAGGATTCCTAAAAATAACTGGAAACACAAAATTATACACAAGCAACAATACACAGATAAACATAAATAAAACAATTTATACACTTCAAATCCTCCAGCGTGCGGGTAACTGGCCTCTAGTGGCCCTAGTGGACCTACGGAGCTGACTGTCTGGCCCTGAACTACAGGGTGTAGGAGCTGTTAAGGGTAAACTGGGCAGCTGTCTACCGGCTCTTTGTCTCACTAGGGGTACGGCAGGCTCACTATAAGCAGAGGGTTGATCCTCCTGTTCTGCTTGTGTGGAGTCTTCTGCCTCCTGGACCGGCTGTTCTTCCAGCTCTACCTGTTGCTCCGTAGGTGCTTGGGATGCTGGTTGGAGGAAGGTGAGTACGGGTACCACAACTGCACCATTGACTTGAGTCCAAGACCGAGGGAAGTCCCCGAGCACAGTACTAACCATATCTTCCCTTTCCTCTACGGGTCGATGGTCTTCTTGTTCCTCTTCAGGGTTCCTCAGTTGTTCGGGACACTTCTTCAGGTGGTCCCGGGATACAATGGCTGTGGTTTCCCCTCCGTCTTTACTGATGGTACAAACCTTCGGGTTCTCGTGGCTTGAGGGCAGTACGGTGTACGGGTCCTTCTCCCACTGGTCGTCCAACTTGTGGAGCCGTCTCTTCCTCTTCAAGACCTGCTCTCCGGGTACCAGGGGAACAGCGGGAGCATACTGGTTGTAAGTTTTCTCTTGTCTTTCCCTAGCCTGACAGAGACTTCGCTCCACGCTCTCCTGTACTCTCCGGTACTGCTGCTGCCTCTCTGTGTCCCAGTCTGTTTCTGGTGAAGTGTCCTCGGGTGTCAGGACCCCCATTTCCAGGTCAACAGGTAACTTACCAGGTCTTGCCCTCATTAGGTAAGCCGGGGTACAGTTGGTGGAACCTACCGGGATGTGGTTGTATAGGTCCACCAGATCGGGCAACTTCTCAGGCCACAGACTGCGTTCTTCCAGGGGCAACGTTTTTAGAAGATCCATTACCACCTGGTTCATTTTCTCACAAAGTCCATTAGTTTGCGGATGGTAGGGTGTCGTCCTTATCTTCCGGCAGCCATACAGATTGCAGAATTCCTGGAAGACCTCCGCTTCAAAGGCAGGTCCCTGGTCTGTCAGCACTTGGTCCGGGTACCCGTGTGGACGGCAAAAGTGCTGCTGGAAGGCTCTAGCTGCTGTTTGAGCCGTTAAGTCCTTGACGGGGACGACAACCAGAAACCGGGAGTAATGATCCACGATGGTTAACGCGTAGACGTAGCCACTTCTGCTTGGGGTCAGTTTTACATGATCTAAGGCTACCAGTTCCAACGGTTGCCGGGTGACTATGGACTGCAGGGGAGTCTTCTGGCTGGCACGGTCCTTCCTTCTCAGGTTGCACGGGCCACAGTCTCTGCACCACTTCTCGATGGTTCCCCTCATGCCTACCCAGTGGAACCGCTCGCACAGCAGGAACTCCAGCTTCTTCCACCCGAAGTGTCCAGCTCCGTCGTGGTATGCCTCCATCACCATGGCTGCGTCTCTTCGTGGCACCACTACTTGCCAGAGTAATTCATGCGTCCGGGAGTTAACCATTCTGCGGCACAACTTCCCTTTGTAAAGGAACAGTCGACTCTTCTCTGCCCATAGTTGTTTGGCTTCCTCCGGAGCGTCTGGTTCAAGGCGAGCCTCCGGCCGAGTCAGCATCTCCTTCACCAGTCGGACGGCAGGGTCGCTGTCTTGCGTTTCCGCCCAGTTGTAGTGGGGTAAGGGGTTCAACGTAGCAGCCTGCTTACTCCTTACCCGGTGGGAATACTGGATAGTCCCATGACGGTGGAACGCAGGGAGTTCAACTTCTTCCAGTCCCTCCGGATCTTCTCCTCCGTCCGGCAGGTTGGGCATCCTGGACAGGGCGTCCGCGTTGGTATTGGAGCGTCCTGCCCGGTATTTGATTGTGAACTCGTAGTTGGACAGACGGGCCATCCACCTCTGCTCCAGGGCACCGAGTCTTGCCGTGTCCAGGTGTGTCAACGGGTTGTTATCCGTGTACACGGTGAACCGGGAAGAAGCGAGGTAATGCTTAAAGCGCTCGGTGACTGCCCATACTACGGCCAGGAACTCTAGCTTAAATGAGCTGTAATTCTCGGGGTTCCTTTCGGTGGGTCGCAGTTTTCGGCTGGCGTAGGCGATTACTCGTTCCTTCCCCTGCTGGATCTGGGACAGTACGGCTCCTAGCCCGATGTTACTGGCGTCGGTGTAGAGGATAAAGGGCTGGCTATAATCCGGGTACGCCAGGATTTCGTCCCCCATGAGGGCCATCTTCAGCTGGCGGAAGGACTCTTCTTCCAGCTCCTCCCATTTGAAGGGCGGCTTCTGGTTCTTGGCCTTCCGGGACTGGCCTATCAGGAGGTCCTGCATAGGTGCTGCTTTTTTGGTGAAACCGGGAATAAACCTTCAGTAGTAGCCTACCAACCCGAGGAACTGCCGCACTTCTTTTACGCTGGAGGGGCTTGGCCATTCCTTAATTGCGGTGATCTTATCAGGGTCGGGAGCCACTCCGTCAGCGCTCACCACGTGTCCCAGGTACTGCACCTTTGGTTTCAGGAGGTGACACTTGGAGGGTTTCACCTTTAGGCCGTAACTTGCCAGAGCTTCGAACACTTCCGCCAGGTGTTTCAGGTGGTCCTCATACGTCTTGGAATATACGATGACATCGTCCAGGTACAACAGAACCGTCTCGAAGTTTCTGTGGCCCAGACAACACTCCATTAGTCGTTGGAAGGTTCCCGGTGCGTTGCAGAGTCCGAACGGCATGCAGGTGAACTCGCTAAGTCCCATCGGGGTGGTGAATGCGGTCTTCTCCCGGTCCGCCTCTGCTACAGGAACCTGCCAGTACCCGCTAGTGAGATCCAAGGTAGAGAAGAAGTTAGCAGATCTTAAAGCAGCCAATGACTCCTCTATCCTTGGTAAGGGGTACGCATCCTTGTGTGTGATACGTTTGATTTTCCGGTAATCTACACACATCCTCATGGTGTTGTCTTTCTTTCGGACTAAGACTAGTGGAGCTGCCCAGGGGCTACAGCTATCCCTGATCACCCCAGCCTCCTTCATGTCTCTAAGCATCCCCTTGGCGTGTTGGTAGTGGGCAGGGGGTACGGGTCGATACCTCTCTTTTATAGGAGGATGGTCTCCCGTGGGGATGTGGTGTTCTACCCCCTTGACTCGCCCGAAGTCTAACGGGTGTTTACTGAACACTCTCTCGTACTCCTGAACCACCCGATAGACTCCTTGTTTCTGGTGTGCGGGAGTGGAGTCAGTACCCAGATGTAGTTGCTGACACCAGTCCTCCATGTTTTTCTTAGAGCCGTTACCTTCCTCCGGGTGAGATGGAGGCAAGGGTTCCACAGATTGTATAGAATTTTGGTTAATGGTATATAATTTGGCTAGCGTGGCATACCGGGGCAGGTACACTTCCCTCTCCCCGATATTTATTATGCGAACGGGCACCCTCCCATGGCGTACATCAACCACCCCCCGTGCTGTCAAAATGGTGGGCCTACTGTCCGAGTAAACTGGTTCTACCATTGCCTGGTAATCTCTACCTCTCAGACCAATAGCTGCCCGGCACCAAATCATCATTTCACTTTTTGGGGGCATGGCAATAGGAAAAGGGTCACACATTCTTACGCTACCAATCTCACCGCCGGAGAGTTCCACCTGTTGCCGTCGCATCAGTGCCCGGATCTCTTTCTGGAGCACCCGCTGCTCACCGGAGCTGGCGTTCTTGGCAACCTGCTGTAAAAGGAAAATCACCTCTGCAAGACAATTTTCAATTACATTAGTTCCTAGAGTTATTTTTGGGTGACTCTCATGTTTGTCAATATCTACAATGATCAGTCCCTGTGCTGCCAGTTCGACTCTACCGATTTTGATGGTCACCTCTTTAAATCCGATCTGTGGCACGGGCTGGCCATTGCTGGCGATGATACTCAAGTCGTCGTCAGGGTAGCGGGTAATATCCGAGTCATTCCAGTACTGCTTAAAGAGCACGTACGGGATGGTGGTGACCTGTGACCCGGTGTCCAGTAGGGCACTCATGGGAATGCCATCCAGTACCACAGGCAAGACTGGACGTCCTACCACATATCTGTCGCGCCAGTTCGATGGGCCTGGTGATCTTTTTCCTGGGGGTTGGCCCTCTACCCCAGGTTGTGCCCGTTTAAAGAACAGTACCTTGCCATATGTCCAGGTTGATTGCAGCGGCGGCAGATGGGTCGTCCGTCCTCGCTGTATCGGTCACTGGGTCTTCCTCTGGCCGGTGGGGTCCTCCTTGGTCGACGCCACGGGATGTCCTCCGGTCCGGATGCCAGCTGGATCTTCCCTGGGGTGGAAGCCTGTAAAGACTGCACAGTTCGGGTTAGCGCAGCAACGCTCTTAGCTAGCTCTTGGACCTGATGGTGTAGGTCTGGAGCCGGGTCATTGTCCAAAGCCTGCGCATCAGCTCCCACAGGCCCTGCCGACAAGGGCGCCGCCTCCTGGTGGTAAGTGATAGCAGGGCGCTTGTGGGTCACAACGCCACCCGGTGCCGGTTCTCGGAGCACCCGGATGGCTCTGTCCTTGAACTGTGCAAAGCCCAGATGGGGATCCTGTAAGGCCATTGCCCGCAACTGGGTTCGGTGGGTATTACAATACAGTCCCTCTATAAACTGTTCGGTCAACAGCCTGTCCTCGTTTCCCACTCCATCAGGGTCGATCTGCTTAATGGCCCTCAGGGCCTCTTGTAGGTTTAGTGCATAGTCCCTTATACTCTCATGCGCTCGCTGCTTGCACCCGTAGAATCTAAGCTTAATCTCGGCTGAGGTGCGGGTATCAAAGGTGTCCTTCAGCCGGGTTAGTATCCCTGCGACAGTCTTCCTCCCAGGTGGCCAGGATTTTACTTCCCTTTTGGCTGCCCCGGTTAGTTGGGCCACCAGGATGCTCACTTTTTGCTCTTCTGTGAGGGGGTACACCTGGAAGAGGCTATCCAGCTTTCTCTAAAGTCATGCAGGGTATGTGACTCCCCTGAGTACTGGGGTAGCCAAGCTGCTCCCGGGATATAGGGCATGGTGAAGGGCATAACTGCAGCAGCGGTAGCGCTGGCGGGGGTTGAGGCAGTGAAGCTCTCCTCCGTATCCGACATCTTCCTCCCCCCTAGTGGACCGTGGCCTACCTTGCGATGATCCTCTTCCGTAGGCCGCGGCTCCGCAGTGGATCGTCAGGGTTGAGGACCTTCCGTCGCGCTCCTGTGACGTCGACGTCTGCTGGGCTCCTTCCAGGACCTTACGCAACGTCCGGACGTGAGGCGGGGCTTCAGTTCTCGCGCGCTTTCGGAGTCCACGCCCCTCTTCTTCCCGCGCGGCGTCCTCAAGATGGCGTCCAATGGCGGGAAAACTCCACGGATGGCGGGAAGAAGGCAGAAGATGGCGCCGGATGGCGGGAAACTTCACCGATGGCGGGAAGAAGGCTGAAGATGGCGCCGGATGGCGGGAATCTTCACCACAGGTAAGTTTGAAAAGTCTCTTTTTCAGGCACGCAGTACCCGGTGGTTGCGGGCACGAAATCCTGCCGACTACGCCAAAGTTGACGCGCCCCTGGGCCTGTGTCGCGCTGCGTTGCGCACGCGGGAGCTTACCCGGAGCCGGATCTCTTGAGGGTTGTAGTCCCGTGGCGGTGACCCGGTCCGTGCCCAGGGAGTCAAACTGAGCGGCGATGTAACAGCGGTAGATGCAGGACGACTACGCCACCCGTTGAATGCAGCTATGGAGCTGCCGCTGCAGGACAGTCCGCTGAGGCCGGTGGATGGATGGTGCAGCGTAGATGGTATAACCCCCAACAGGAGGGGTATGGCCTCAGGGCAGCAGATGTGGATGATGGGGGTAGCAGGAACCACTCAGAGACGGTGCGGTGTAATTCAGGGTCTTTACTGGTAACAACGATAGACCCTCCCGGAGTACTTGCTAGTGGACGGGGCCTGGTCAGTCCTTGAGCAGATGGGATCTCCCCTGGCCAGGCGGAGTTGTAGGCCTCCCAAACTGACTGTACTCTTCTGGCTACCTTGCTAGAAGCGGATATAAGTAGCCCACGTCCCTGAGTGTACCGTGTGGTGCTCACCCGTATGGCCGGTGACTCGGGGCCTTCTAATGGCTTCCGCTCCACGATGGCGGTGCTGGTCCCACGCGTGTGACCGTGCCTTCGGGTTTCTGGGCCTGAGGACCTGAAATCCCCTGCCGGTCGGCTTCTGCTGCTGCGTAAGAGTTAGTCCCCACAGCCTCGGACGCCGGGTCCGGTAAGAAAGCTTCTCAGTCAGGGCGAGCTCTGCAGCTGCCAGCCCCTGACTCGTAGTAATATTGCTTCTGCTGTTTCTTGTCTCTACTCTCCTTGACTGCTAACCCTGCTTCAGCCCCGGGTTTATATAGGGGAAGTTCTTCCCCTCCCAAGACTGGGCAGGAGGTGTGGCATGCACAGGATCCCTGACCAAAGGACCTCCCACCTGCTCTCAGACATAACATTACATTACTGTGGAAACCAGACCCCTGGGGTGCCACACATCAAGATCAGCTTGGTTCATGCTGATCTTGAGGAGGAGATGTGCTGGAGTCACATTTCTTCATGAATCAGGAGCGTTGGATGAGTGGTGTGCACCTCGCCACTAATCCTTCTCTAATCCCTACTGGAGTAAAGTTTGTGGTGTAGTGAATGGTGCGGCTTGTCATGAATTTGACCAGCAGCGGTTGCCATGCCCCTGTCCCTCCCCAGCTCTTCCCACTTTGTCAGAGCTGGCGAAAATGGTGTGAGAACGACAAAAGTCACATAATTTTGCTCAGCCACAAGTTGTGCCAAAATTCTGTGAGTTTCAAAGCTTTTCACGCCATAATACTGGTACAAAATTTTTAATGAACCCGGTACTACGTCTCTTCTTCTAAAGTTGCAAAGTGCTTGTAAAACAAGAAACTTCGCAATTTATCTTGTTAAAAATCTGCTCTGTTCTCATGAACAGGTGGATTTTAAATTCTGTTGTGTGCTGCTCGTTGTTTAGGTTAGACTGATCAACTACAGAGGTGGCCGGTTTTCTAGGCAAGGAGTGTATGTTTGCAAACTGTTACAGAGCTTGGAAGAGATCCGTCCAGCTTCTGAGCCCCTGTGCTTTTCCGATGCTGCAAAGCTGCCTCTGCTGATAGAGCACAGTTCATACCAAAGGTGCAGCCATGCTGCAGGTCACAACTGTCAATTGGAGCTCACCACCCACAAGCTAGGAGGCTGGTGAGGAATGTGCTCCTGAAGATGGAAGAAGAGAATAATCCGTTAAGGACTAGAGCATGTATCGCTTCTAGGTAACTGAACTGATTTGACACAAAATGAACGAAAACTTCCATTCACTATCTCTTATCGAACAATATAGTAATACTCTAGAAAAAATACACATAAAGAACAAAACAATAGAATATGGCTAAATAAAAAAAAGCAAAAAAAGTCACTCGTTATAACGGAAAGTATGCATAACTATTCACCCCCCTAAAGTCAGTACTTTGTAGAGCCTCCTCTTGCGGCAATTATAGCTGCAAGTCGCTTTGGATAAGTTTCTGAGCTTTCCACATCTTGCCACTGGGATTTTTGCCCAAAACTGCTCCAATTCCTTTAAGTTAGATGGTTTCCTCTGGTGAGCAGCAATCTTCAAGTCTGACCATAGATTTTCAATTGGATTAAGGTCTGGGTTTTGACTAGGCCACACAAAAACATTTACACTGCAGTGTTGCTTTAGCAGTATGCTTTGGGTCATTGTCTTTTTGGAAGGTGAACCTCCATCCCAGTCTCAAATCACTGACAAACTGAAACAGGTTTTACTCAAGAATATCCCTGTATTTCACACCAATGATCTTCTCCTCGACTCGAACCATGGTGTTCTCGGGGTGATGAGCTGTGTTGGTTTGGCGCTGGACATAGCGTTTACCTTGGTGGCCAAAAAGTTCAATTTTGGTCTCATCTGACCACAGCACCTTCCTCTATACATTGGGGGAGTCTCTTACATGTCTTTTGGGAAACTCAAAACAAGCCTTTACAATTTTTGTGTGTAAGTAAAGGCTTTTTTCTACCCACTCTTTCATAAGGCCACCTCTGTGGAGTGTACGGCTTTATTGTGGTCATATGGACAAATACTCCAGACTCTGCTTGGGAACTCTGCAGCTCCTTCAGGGTTACCTTTGGTCTCTGTGCTGCCTCTCTGATTAGTGCCCTCCTTGCCAGGGCTGAGAGTTTTGGTGGGCGGCCCTCTCTTGACATGTTTGTTGTGGTACCATGTTCTTTCCATTTGATGATAATGGATTTGATGGAGCTCTGGAGGATCATTAAAGTTTGGTGTCAGGGACCGCAGTGATGACACCAAGGAGATCACACAATATCCCACAGCTGCCGTCACTTTGTCAGGGATGTCAGTGACGTCCCCGGGGAGACCACACAATCTCCCATCGCAGTCGTCACCTTGTCAGGATTGAGCAGGGATCCGCGCACACACGATCCCGATTACTCACTACGTAGCTATCGGCACGCGAGCAGAAAGCATATGGCATATACACCTCCGGATTTCAACGCATGGAATATGTGCATACGCTCCTGTACGGTTACTGCCGGCTTCACGATAGCCCAATTATTATTATTCACTGCCACCACCGACCCAATTTGAAATATAATACAGACCGGGTAGGCCACCTGCGTTCTGGTAGCATATATGGCTTCGGGGGAGGGAACGATTACAGAGCAAAGGAAACCGAGCTATTAAATTTTTATCTTTAATCCAAAAGGGAGGCAGTGTTTAGGAAAGATATACAAAGATTTTACAAAAGGGGACAATATGCAGTTACACAAAATAATAAGGATTAAAGAAGAACTTACTATAAGATTGCTCCAATTTGATTTGACCATTATCGAACGTGATCCTTTGCTTATAGTTGCTATACCCCCGGCAATGAATACTGACCCCCCCCCCTTCCGCTGTGTCTTTTATGCCTAAGGGAGAGATTTGCCCACACATCCCTTTTAATGGCCTCACGTGGGCTGGTCTCCAGCCTTCGTATTTTTGTTAAAATCTCTAACTTCTGGGATAACTCATCGCTGGTTGATCGCAGAAGCTTGCAAGCGACGCCATATTTACCTTTCTTTAGAGACCATACATAGCGTAGCTGCGATCCGTTATCCTGGTACTTTTGCGCCACAGCTCCCCGGAGGAGCTTACAGCTAAATAAATATAAAATAAGTATATTGTTCCTTTGCTGACCCTGCCACTAAAAATATGGGCCCCATTATTATCGGAAGTATAGAACTCCAGATATTACATATTTTGTGTCGGCGCCGACCTGGCTGCAGTTTCTGTTGAATTCTTTTCAAGCTAGGGATTAATCTTCCTCAGCTGGCTACATGCTACACTTGCATGTTAATTGGGTCAGTAACATCTTTTGTGTTAGCATTTGCTTACAAGCTACTTCTGCTGTGTGTGTTAATTTGCATAGACGCAACTGGCCAGAGTGTGAGCTCTTCGCTTTTGACAAATACTATAGGGGAGGGGGGATAAAGAGGGGTCTGGGAGGGAGAAATTCTTAATATTTTTCTGACAATTGGGATATTTTTTTCTAACCCAACCCTGACTTGTACTTCTCAACAACCTTGTCCCTGACTTGTTTGGAGATCTCCTTCATGTTGATGATTGGTTAGTGGTGCCTCTTGCTTAATGGTGTTTCAGCCTCTGTGGCCTTTCAGAAAAGGTGTGTATGTACGGACAGACCATGTGACACTTAGATTGCACACAGGTGGACTTCCTTTCACTAAGCATGTGATTTATGAAGGCAATTGCTTGCACAAGGAATTTTTAGGGGCTTCATAGCAAAAGTGGTGAATGCATATGCCAATTTTTAGTTATTTGATCCCATAAATGTAATTTATGCCTATATTTTTCTCTCTTCACTTCACAAACTTAGACTATTTATTGCTAATGCATCACACACCAATCGGATTGCAAAAATATTTAAACACAGGTTGTAATGTAGCAAAATAGGTAAAAAGCCAAGGGGGATGAATGCTTTTGCAAACCAGTGTATAGCGGTTGTTTCTTGCTATGGGGGTTGCTTAATCCATATAGGCCCTCTTTATGACATTAATGCATTCCTGTCATTTCGGGTGACTTTTCAGAATAATCTGTCATGTGTACATTAAGAATAATACTACCAAGCTATTGCTATGTTTTCTATACATAGTACATAAATAGAGGATCTTGATCCCCTATCTCTGTTTAACACATGCTCAGAAGAAGCAGCAATGAGGACCACAGTTCTGAACAGTAGTGATGTGAATTTAGCACTGTAGTGAGATAAAACACTTACTAGGAAGCAGCAGCAACATCTCAGTGTATCGCTCAGTGTCTCTCCTTCACTCTGCTCCTCCCTCTTCCTCTCATCTTTATCCTCCTATTCATATACTTTTATATAGCTATGTTCACACCTGCTTTAATATTTCCAATGTTCTGCTCTTTCATGAGGCAGAACAAAGAAAATTCTGGCAGTGACAAGATCTGCCATATAACAGACACCAATAGGGCCTGACAAGACCCCATATACTATAATATGGACTGTCAGGTTTCCATTATGGTGTCCATCATTTTAGCCTATAAAATATACATTTTTATGGAATCTGCAAAGGAGGCTCCTGACGGAGCAGTTTGAAGGCAAATGATGAGGTTAAGAAACTGGAACATGGAGAAGCAGTCGCTTATAAGTGGAGAAAGAAACATTTATTTTTCTAATAATCTTTATATTTCTTGTATTCACTTGAACTATTGATTTAGATTGTTCAAATGACGGTGTCCATTTAAGTATGGATGAAAATATTATTTGATAGGAGAATTGTCATTTTTTGGAAATTCACAACAATCAGTAATAAAGCTCCATTTTAGCTTTTATAGCACAGCTTTACCATCCACACTCCAACTAAGGTTATGTGCACACCCCGTCTTTTTCAGGCGAATTCCACCCAGAATCCACCTGAAAAAGAGGCATAACAGCACACCATAAAATGAACATTGTGCACAGCAATGTCATAACGACAATGCTGTGCACATATTCTGTCTTATTGGTTTGGAAATCCTGAAGCAGTTAAAAGAAGTGACATGCTCATGCTTCGAGCGCCTTGCACTAGAAAGCTGCCCACTCTCTATATTTAATAGTATAGAGTGCAAGCCGTCAGCAGAGCCACCAGAAGAACTAAAGCAAAGCCATCAGTTTTCCTTAAGCGGTTTTTGCCTGGGAAAACTCGGCGGCTGCATTGGAATCTAAAAGAAGCTGTGAGCTCATAGACTAAAGGTATGTGTATGCTGAGATTTTTTTGAGGGTTTTGGAAGAAAAAATGTAACATACCCTCCAAGTTTTTGAGTGGTTTTGAGTATTTTGAGAAAGATTTGTAGTTTTCGTTGAGTGTCCATTTAGTTTCTGCTCCGAAACCTCCTAACAAAACCTCAGTGTGCACATACCCTAAAGCCTCACGCAGATGTCTGCTTTTCACGAACATATTCTTTCAATATTTTTCAAGGATAGAATACATATCCATAATAGTCCATGGTGCTATTCACATGTCTATGTTATGTTATTGACTAGGTGCCCAAAAAAATCATGGAGACATGTTTGTTTCTGATCCGAATCAAGGATCAAAATCACTCACTAAAGTGTATGGGTCCATGAAGATCATGGACAGCACATGGGTGGGAGAAGCTATGCAATTTTATTTTTTTAGCATATGAAAAAATCATTGATGAAACATTGATGTGAAAAACTAACACACTGGCCAAACAATTATGAAAATGTAATCTAATACACTTATTAAAATATTTTTTTTATCACATACATAAAATACGGACGTCTGAATGAGGCCTAAGCTGAAGGTATCTCTCATCTGAAACGTATGGTGATGTAGTTTTGGTGACATAGGATCTCAGAGGGGCTAAATATTCTGCATTAGCTCCTTATACTTTTCTTCCAAAGTGTTGAAATGTTTTAATGACTGTAATTTATTAGGGGATGTAGTTGAACATTTGCGCTCTGGATTAAGTAGACTACTGGAGTCATCCGGTTTCCTTCTTTAAAGCTACACCCTTGCACTGAAACAAAGTATCAGATGACTTGGATTTTCCTTTTGATATATTGTATCTTCTGTTTTAAAATTTGGCCCATGGCTGATGGTTAATTAGAAATATTGCATTTTGTGCGTTACTATTATTGGGTAGGTTACTTTATAATGTTATTTTCTTTATTACTTTTGTTAATTGTTAAGCTCTTAAACTTTCATCAAAGAGGTTAATTGTATATTATGAGTTGCACTTTTTTGCTTTCTGCTTGGCTATCGCAATGATTGTATGTTTGTTTTTGCCCACTGCTGCCCTTTCTACTAACCAGTGCGATGACACATGTAAAAAGGTAGGTCCAGCTTTCGCTGTATATGCATGTTTGAAATGAAAGATGTTTGTCAAAGTAAGGCACTTAGGTCCCGAATCATCACGACCAGCTATATTCACCATAGTCTTCATGAAGGGGCATGGTGAAGTTAGATATTTTTGATCCATTAAGAATTGCTTACCTGTCAGTGAATCAGGAGCGTCTGACAAGTGGCGAGTGCCTCTGCTTGCCTCACCAAAAATGCTATACCAGTCTGGCATAAGTCATGGCGTAACTGTTGATGAAGCTGGTGGGCAGATGGGCTCCCGTCCTGCCCATGCTCCACTCACTGGTGTAGAGCTGGTTGGGAACCGGGTGTAAAAAAAAGCCAAGTGTCGCTAAACTTTGCGCAAAAAAATTGCAATTTTTCAAAGTGCTTTATACTATGTTATAAAATAAAAAGCTGCTACATATATATACTCTATATGTAGTCATCATAACATATGCAGTGTGTTTTCGTGATAGTATAGCGTGCCAATCATTCAAGGTGAACTAAAATGGTGGCCCTACACAGATAGTGCCGATCACAGTGGCACACTATGCTATTAAAGGGAACCTGTCAGTCAATTCATGCTGCCCAAATCACAGGCAGCATAAATCAGAACCTCACTGCACAATGGCAGTTAGGTACAATATGTTTTTCTGTGAAAGGCTCTTGTATTTTAGAGAAAACATAGTATGAAAATCCGGCTGAGAACCATAGGCAGAGACAACACACATGGGAAAAGCCGGCCGGGGTTGGCGTTCGACTACACGTCTCGTCTCTGCTTATGGTCCCTGGATGCATCTTCAAACTATGGTTCCTCTGAAATGACAGGGTTTAAGAATAAAATAAACCTCTGATCCATCCATGGCTTGACTCGTGGTTTGAGCCCATAGTTTGACTGACAAGTTCCCTCAAACTGTCATGTTGGCAGCTGCTACATCTGTATGTTGTATAGTTCTCTCTGAGTTTTTATCTTCCCCTAGAGAAGCTTTTGAATATGATTGCACTTTTTCACACAATTACTTTCAGTTATAAACTCTTGCATTAAGTCACCAAATTGCTTTTCTCTTTGCAAAAGTCACTGTCTGTTTTCCTTCAACTATAGGCAAGGCAGAACGCTCAAAGGAACGAGATGCTGTCTGCCGCACCCACTTTCTTTCATCCAAAAAGTTCCCTTTTACATCCCCTGCCAGCTACAGGCAGCTTTAGTTTGATGGGCATGAATAATAAATACCGCCAGGCATATGATTATATGATTAAACTGCAATATGCAGACCTTGCCCTCCCTTGATATCTACCCCATGAGTTGTGTGTGTCAGAACCTAATTCCTTTCAGACAGTCTGTTCCTGCTGCTTGCTATCTCTGTGTTGCATCTGTTTTCTTCTCTTTATTAAATCTTGCCGTATAATACGTGATTTGTATGTTGATATAAGACATGACTTTGCAGTTATTATACCACTGATGTGAGACCAGTGCTAAGCGATCGTGTATATTTTTGTACACAGCTTTCATTCAGAAATTGCTGACTATCTCCACACAGAATTAATGATAAGACAAACCCATAAGCAAAATTTTCATTTTTTACTGCACTCATTAATGGTATTGGAGACGGTTTAAAAAATTATTGGAATAAATAATTTACAACAGCAATATTTATTTACAGTTTTTCTTTAATACGTACCCATCTCAATTTTTAACCCCTTCGTCCCCTAAGCCTGTTTGCACCTTCATGACCAGGCCAAATTTTACACTTCTGACCACAGTCACTTTATGAGATAATAACTCTGGAACGCTTCAATGGATCGCACTGATTCTGAGATTGTTTTTTCATGACATATTGTACTTCATGATAGTGGTAACAATTTTTCAATATGGCTTGCGTTTATATGTGAAAAAACTGAAATTTGGCGAAAATTTTAAAAATTTTGTAGTTTTCAAACTTTTAATTTTTATGCCCTTAAATCAGAGAGTTATGTCGCACAAAATAGTTCAGAAATAATATTTCCCTACTTTACATCAGCACAATTTTTGAAACATAATTTTTTTTTTTTTAAGTTATAAGGGTTAAAAGTTGACCAGCGATTTCTCATTTTTTCAACAAAATGTAGAAAACCATTTTTTAGGGACAATCACATTTGAAGTGACTTTGAGGGGTCTATATGACAGAAAATACCAAAAAATGACACCATTCTAAATTCAAGAAGCTTATTAACCATTCAGGTGCTACCTAGGAATTAATGAAATGTGGAAGGAAAAAATAAGCATTTAACTTTTTCCCATTCACAAAAATGTTATTTTAGCCAAATTTTTTTTTCTCATAAGGGTAACAGGAGAAAGTGGACCACAAAATTTGTTGTGCAAACCACTGTTTGGGCGCACGGCAGGACTCAGAAAGGAAGGAGCGCCATTTGACTTTTTGAATGCAAAATGTGCTGGAATAATTATCGGACACCATGTCACATTTGCAGAGCCCCTGATGTGCCTAAACAGTAAAAACACCCCCACAAGTGGCACCATTTTTGAAACTAGACCCCTCAGGGAACTTATCTAGATGTGTGGTGAGCACCTTGAACCCCCAGGTGCTTCACAGGAGTTTATTACATTGAGCCATGAAAATAAAAAAAATCACATTTTTCCCACAAAAATATTCTTTTAGCCCCAATTTTTTTATTTTCGCAAGGGTAACAGGGGAAAATGGACCCCAAAATTTGTTGTGTGATTTCTTCTGAGTATGCAGATACCCCATATGTAGGGAAAACTACTGTTTGGGCACACAGCAGGCCTCCGAAAGGAAGGAGTGACGTTTTGGAAAGCAGACTTTGATGGAATGGTCTGGGGGTGTCATGTCGTGTTTGGAGAGCCCCTGTTGTGCCTACACAGTAGAAACCCTCACAAGTGACCCCATTTTGGAAGTTAGACCCCTCAAGAAATGTATGTAGACATGTGGTGAGCACCTTGAACCCACTGGTGTTTCTCAGAATTTTACAAAGTTGATCTGTGAAAATGAAAAAATATATTTTTCCCACAAAAATGTTGTTTTAGCCCCAAAGGTTTTCAATTTCACAAGGATAGAAGGAGAAAATGGACCCGCTTCTGGCACTGAGTTCTGGGTGTCAGCTGTCAAAATTAGCATTTCCAAGGTGATCGTTACTCCATTGCAGAGGTGGTGCTCAAAGAAAGCAATTCCAGATTGAGGCTTCATGCGAGCTTTAAAATTCAAGACAAATACATATTTTGTAGAGAAATATTGATCTTTTAACAGGTGCAAAGAATTAATTGGTCACAATGAGCATTTGGCTCATCATAGTGAAGGTTGATTAATTACAGTACTTTACTCCACAGTCCTACTCCTCCCTACTGATCAGTGTAGTCACTTCTTGACTGTGTTGCAGGCTGATTAAAAAATTTATGTCTCCTGGGTTTGGCTTAGTAGTAGTCACTACTGTGAGAAGTGTTAATGGACACACATCTAATGCCAGTTGTAAAAATTTTCTGTAACCTAAAAATCAGATTTTTTTTGTGCAGAAACAGGATGACAGCATTTCAGAGTGCAGCACGGTGGATCTAAAGAAGTCCCGGGAACTCATCGAGCAACCACAGGACACTTCGGAAGAATGCTTGGAACCTGAAGAATGCTTTACAGAAGGTAAAGAAAGAACATTTCCTTATGGAGCAAATATTGTACCATCCAGTATTAAGTTGGATGTTACACCCAAATATAATTGGTTACTATTGTGTAAAATAATTAAATATTTTACTGTCAATCTCGAACCTAAGGAATCAATTCATCATCAGTAATAAAAGAAAAAATCAGAATTGAAACATGAAGCTTGGGAGACCCAATTTGTTTCAAAAACTGTTGTGTCCTTGTGGGTGTGAGTTGGTATTGGGCCCTCTCATTTACAAGGACCTAAGGGCAGCTGCTACTTCTGCATCCCTAATGTTTATCCTTTTGTCACTACACCCATGGGTACTATCCATATGTACAATATATCCATTACTGCAAATGCCTTTAGTGTGTATTACATTTTTGTCATATAGATAGGAGAAAATTGACTCATGTATAAATATGGCGGGATTCACATGTCCAATATTCACAACTAGCCGTGGGTCTCCTGATCCCAATTTATTCACCAGACTCATATTTGCCCATGAGGGTGTTGAGATCAGGTCATAAAATCTGCTGTCGATCTGGACAATGTGGTCCGTATTTGGACCGTGAACACCGGTTGTGTCAAACCAGCCTCGTACCCTATCAGGCTTCTAGTAAAACGGAGCTGAGCTCATGTGTGGACAAATGAAGGTAACACAAATCTGTGAAGGTATATTGAATATGAACTTGATATAAAAATAATGTAGAAATGCATTTAGACATATCACGATTAGAATTGCCATTATAGTTAATGTGGGGCCAGTATTTTTGAAAATTCTGTAAAAGCATATAGCAAAATTGAGTTGTTAAGTTAAAATGTTTCAATTATTTTTTTTGATGTCTTTCAATAAAACAGCCCAGTAAAACAGTGGCCATAAGGCGACAAGAAAACATTGCAGCCATAATAATTTTATCATAATTAAAAGCAGACAAAGTCCAATGAGCCGCACGCCGATATATGACTCGATAGTGTTGTCTGCAGCACCATCTGCTGTCCAGATAAAGGAAACACAAAAGAGTCATTGTAAAGAACATACAAATGGTGCTGGATGTTTCTAGCAGTGAAATAGTCTACGTAAACGTAATTATGTTATGTTTTTTTGTATTGTTGTCGAGCAAAAATATCTTAAAAACGTAGTTTTCATGCACACTTTTATCAAAGGTATGTGCACACGTTAAGTATTTGCAGCACGTTTTTCTGCAGCAAAATCCAGAGTGTTTTCAGAAAAAAACCTTCGTAGAATACATGCTTTGTCTGCATGCATTTTTGATGCATTTTTACACACGTTTTTTCCCATTCATTTGAATGGGTTAAAATTGCAGCAAAAACACTGAAAGAATTGACATACTACAGATTTGGAAAAAAAAACGCTTTGATGGTTCAAAGCAGCAAAAAAAACATAAAAGCAGCTTGTGCATGACATTTTCAGAATTCTCATTCCCTTTGCTGCTACTGTAAAATGCTACATTTTTTCTGCAGCAAAAATGCTCAGAAAAAAACAACAAAAACGCAATGTGTGAACAAGTCCAAGGGAGGATTTAGCAAATCTCTATCCTACAAAACTTGGTTTTGTAGACTTCTCTCATGCTCAACTCCTTCTTAGGACATGTTCACACATCAGTATTTGGTCAGTATTTTGCATCAGTATTTGTAAGCCAAAACCAGGAGTGGAACAATCAGAGGAAAAGTATAATAGAAACACGTCACCACTTCTGTATTTCTCACCCACTCCTGGTTTTGACTTACAAATGCTGATGCAAAATACTGACCAAAATACTGCCATGTGAACATGGCCTTAGACATGAAAACACTTAGATTGTCTGAAAGTGCTTATTTCAATAGGAAAAATTAGGCAAGCTATTGTCATAGGCTTTGTTATTGTTTATATCCCATAGCTAGAAAGGTTTAGGCATAATGAAATGTAATATGCTTTTCTATTCAATCCCAACATGGCAAATATGAGGCCTTGCAGCCCAATGCATATTAGATTGTCTTACGATCTTGTCCAGATTGGCAGGTTTGTGACATTTGATGTGAGTGGAGAGCTTAATGTGAATAACCACAGTTTAAAGGGATTCTATAAAAAATAACTAAAGGAAATGTCATTAGAAATAAATTCCTAAATACCATTAAGTAGCAAATCATTTTGTCTAGAGAGGTAATAACTATAGACTTAAAATTGCCCCAATCTTCTTAGACTGACAAAAGCCTGACCGAGAATGTTAATAGGACAGGTGCCTGTGAGGATGTGCAGTAGGTATCTCCGCTGCTGTGACCTGGGGCTAATCTATACCTTGTATGTCAAATTATCTCCAGGTATCAGTAGCCACTCAGAATTTAGAAAGACAGGGTGGACAACAGTGTGAGCAGCCTCTTCTAACTTCAGT
This sequence comes from Phyllobates terribilis, assembly GCF_046119375.1. Lineage (NCBI taxonomy): Eukaryota > Metazoa > Chordata > Amphibia > Anura > Dendrobatidae > Phyllobates > Phyllobates terribilis. The sequence goes on along the minus strand of NW_027362764.1, from coordinate 131,691,903 downwards.
ACACCTGGTATCTCCCGTATTAGATCAGATACACTGGGAGGCCAGCAGTGTGAGCAGCCTCTTCTTAGCTCAGTATACCTGGTATCGCCAGTATTAGATCAGATAGACAGGGAGGCCAGCAGTGTGAGCAGCCTCTTCTTACCTCAGTATACCTGTTATCGCCAGTATTAGATCAGATAGACAGGGTGGACAGCAGTGTGGGAAGCCTCTTTTTACCTCAACACCCCTGGTATCTTTATTATTACATTAGATAGACAGGGTGTACAACAGTGTGATCAGTCTCTTCTTATCTCAGCACCCCTGGTATTGCTATTATTACATCAGATAGACAGGGCAGACAGTAGTATGAACAGCCTCTTCTTACATCTGTACACCTGGTATCTCCAGTACTAGATGAGATAGACAGAGTGGACAGCAGTGTGAGCAGCCTCTTCTTACCTCAGCACCCTTGGTATCTTTATAATTAGATCAGATAGACAGCATGTACAACAGTGTGATCAGTCTCTTCTCATCTCAGCACCCCTGGTATTGCCAGTATTAGATCAGATAGACAAGGTGGACAGCAATGTGAGCAGCCTCTTTTTACCTCAACACTCCTAGTATATCCAGTTTTAGAATAGAATATCCATTTGGACCTCTCTTACTGGTCATATTAACATTCTAGGACCGGTTTCTTTAAATATAACAAAACAGAGGTCATTTCAATGTTTCAGTCACAAAGGTGATTTGCTTATTAAAACTATCTAGAAATGTATTTAAAATGACATTTCCTTTAGTTATTTTTTCGTATTCCTAGAGAACCTCCTTTAACGTTATTTATTCACTGTAGGCCTAAAATATTATTTCCATGCTGCATCCGCTGCATCTAAAGCACGCAGCATGATGCTAGCTACTTGATTTACCCACATGACTGCTTTGCTGGCTGTGTTCTTTGCTTCGGCGCCCAAATCATTCAGCGCTGGTGCAGATACAGGTTATTCTGGACATTCTGAACTACACTAATATAAGACAGCTCGCCATGTTGTTATTTCATGGAAAAGGGTTTAGATATCAACCTCTAACTAATATAAGTAGGAGATCCTTAGCAGCATAAACTCTTCTCTTAGCTCAGGGTACCCTAATTGGCCTTTAAAGGGAATCTGTCACCAGGTTTTTGCCACCTCATCTGAGAGCAGCATAATGTCGGAAGAGAGACCCTGATTACAATAATGTATTAGTTATTTTACTGGGTGCAGCAATTGTGGCACAGTAAGAGTTTTTAGATATAGCATGTGGCAGAGCTCAGAAAGCTAACCCCGCCCACACCACAGATTTCTGTGTACAATTTCTATTGACAGTGAGCTGCTTATCAGAGGAGGGGGCGGAGTCAGACCAAGGCTCATGTCAGCATCAGTTCAGGCAGTGATTATCTATTGATGATAAAACCTTCAATGTATGGTGACAACAGAACACAGCCTAATAAGTGACACATTCCTGAAATCTGTGTTTCAGCTGCTACCAATCATGCTGTCCTCAGATTAAATAGCAAAAACCTCCTGACAGATTCCCTTTAACAGGGAGATTGTTCAGTGCTTGTTCCTAAGACAACAATTCTAGTTGCACTTACAGCTTTAAAGTGTTCATGAAGACAACCCCTGCTCTCATAGTGAATATGGACGTCACAGAGGGAGGTCTTCTGCACGCCACTTCTCTCTGTGAGTGGGAGTGCTGAGCCCAAGGTGGACTGTACAAACTACCTTGTAGCAGCTGTTCCAGGAGATATTGGTGATTGTGGCTTCCTTTAGAAAAATTAGCAGATAGGGAGATAGATCCAGAAAGAAAAAAGTGATGCTAGATGTTGTTGTGTAAAACAGCACCATTTTCCTTTCTTAAAGGGGTTCTCCTGTAATAGAAAAAAAATTAAAAACCTAAAGGAAGTGTCATTATAAATAAATTCCTAAATACATTTACTTAACAAATTACAATCATTTTATTTAGAGAGATAATCACTATAGAATTAAAATGGTTGATATCTTATTACACTGACAGAAAATTGTCCTAGGATGTTAGTACAGGTGCCTGAGAGCATGTACAGTAGGAAGCTCCACTGTGACCTGGACATACTTATATTGGTATTCCTAAAGACAGGGCACACAGCAGTGTGAGCAGCCTCTTCTTACCTCAGAACCTTTGGTATCTCAAGTATTAAATCAGATAGACAGGATGGACAGCAGTGTGAGCAGCCTCTTCTTACCTCAGAACCTCGGGTATCTCAAGTATTAGATCAGATAGACAGGGTGGACAGCAGTATGAGCATCCTCTTCTTACCTCAGCACCCCTGGTATCTTTATTATTAGATCAGATAGACAGGATGGACAGCAGTGTGAGCAGCCTCTTCTTACCTCAGAACCTCGGGTATCTCAAGTATTAGATCAGATAGACAGGGTGGACAGCAGTGTGAGCAGCCTCTTCTTACCTCAGAACCTCTGGTATCTCAAGTATTAGATCAGATAGATAAAGTGAACAGCTGTGTGAGCAGCCTCTTCTTACCTCAGCACCCCTGGTGTCTTTATTATTATATCAGATAGACATGGTGGATAGCAGTGTGAGCAGCCTCTTATTACCTCATCACCTCTGCTATCTCCAGCAGTATTAATGGTGCACATCTTCCTATATATATATATATATATATATATATATATATATATATATATATATATATATATATGTGTGTAGAGCAGAGTTTCCTACTGCACATGCTCACAAGTGCCTGTCCTAACATTCTAAGACAGATTTCTCTTTGTGAAACGAGGCGGCCATTTTAGTTCTATAGTGATCACCTCCCTAAACAAAACTATTGTGATTTGCTAATTAAATGTATTTAAGAATTTATTTATACTGACATTTCCAGTAGTTATTTAATTTTTTCTTTTCCCGGAGAACCCCTTTAATACCAATCCTTTGGTGATTATAGTCACTACCACATGTTAACCTTCTGCCGACATTTTCCAGTCACTTAACTATTTCTCCTCCCCATTTACACACAAAAAGCATCAGGGTCTTTACAAATTAGGTTGTTAGTGGTTTGGCGCCACACGTCCATTTTAGGTTGCGCTGTAATAAGATAATTTGGTGCAGTTTAAATGCCAGTAATGGAAATACATGCCTCATAGACTAATGCAATTTTCTTCTACTTGCTCAATGATATTTGATGCATGACTTGAAAAGCTCTTAAGGGAGAAAACACTTCAATTTTGTATTATAAAAAGGCCAAACACGGGACTTCTCCTGACTCTGAAAAACATTTACTTAGTCATTTTACCTGTCGTAGTAATTTCCTAATGCTGTTTTCTCAGGAATATTAAATATACAGCCGTGCAGCGGAGCATTTGAGGAAAAGCTAGTTGAAGTATTAATCACACCGGAGCAGGCTAAGTCAGTCTGTAACAGCCTCCTCCGGGACTTGTTTCCGCTCTGGAATATCTGCAAGACCTAAATGGACAAATTAGGGTCATGTGCTATGTAGGGCGAGCAAAATTAAAATGGCCCACTATTTAGGGGGCATCCTTAGACATTGGTTGCAACCTACTCCTCCCTCTATATCCCGGCATGGTAGCCTATCACATGACACCTATCAACCGTTGTTAAAGGGGTTGTCCACTACTTGAACAACCTCGTCTCAATGAGTATATTTCTTGCCCCCAGTCTAAAAACAACACCTATACTCCCCTCCAGTGTCGGCGCTGTTCCAGGAGTGTTGGCACTCGCTCTCCTGGGGCTCTTGTGACATTGTTTCTTCCTCCTGATGTCTGATACATCCGAAGGCGGAGTAAGTGAAGCCAGCGATGATTGGCCGCAGGGATCACGTGACATAACAATGTTACATGAGCCCCAGGAGAGCGCGTGCCAACACTGCTGGAACAGCGCCGGAAGTGAATAAAAATATTATTTTTTGAGGGCCAACATTCTGACTGAGAAGAGGTTGTCCAAGTAAAGAATGAGGAAAATTGCTTTGTGTTATTTTATAATCCGTGTAATACAAATATTGACTCAACCAGACACATAGAATTAGAAATGTAAACTTAAAAGTTGGCTTTAAAATATTATCTTCTAGGAGCCCCACACTAATCTATAGTGAAGTTCTAAATGATATTGAGTAATATATACTGTGTGTGATCCGGGATCATGGTTAAAGCCTATAGCTATGTATGTACAGCTACTGGCTGTAAGGTCGAACTTTCTCTTGCATATATTCGCACTTGAGGGATTTTACTGTACAATTATCTTCTTGTATTTCTGTGGACCTGATTTCTAAGGGCTAATGTTTCTCCTTGTGGAGACAAGCCTGGCATGTCAGAGTGAGGAGACTTATAAACCATGCATGCTCCACCAAATTGATTGGACAACCAATCTACAGTGATATTCTAAGATGTAAAAGTGCCTTCTACCTACTATGAATGTTTATACTACCGGTGTCTTCTTATGTGTCAGAAGTGTATTCTCAGTAACCATGACTAGGTGTGAATGCTACTATTGCATCCTCTATAGATACTGTACAATACTTATCTTATCATATGCTTTGCCTCAGTTTTTTGGGGATCTAAACAGAGCAATAAGGGAGCAGTCCGTCTTCTATCATTAGTTCATCATGGCCCGTGAGTGATACATTATAGAACTCCTAAATACTGACTGCAGTCTGTAGTATACATTGTGATCCCCCTCCCATATACATCATAATTGTATTTTATATCAGTGTGGAACCTTATATGTAACACTTTGACATACAGAGTTTTCATGAAATTTATGCCTCAAATTGTTCCTGTTTTTTTTTAGTGACTGTAAAAATGACATGAAACCGTTTTACATTATTGTACATATTGTTGTTGTAAAGAGGACTCGGCTCTTCTGAATTGTGTATTTAGGAACATTTGCTTTTTCCATAAAATAACAATTCCGGACATGCTTTTCTTAGATTTTTACGTTGTGCTGTCCCTCTATTATTCCTCCCAGAGATATATCAATACATTAGCAACTGAGTTTAAACAGTTTTAAGGGTCCCACTCCATACACGTTGACACTATCAAATCAGTGATGTTGGTTTTAAAGTGTATAGGAATACTATGGTGCCGATTCATTATTGTACTTGCTCTTTTTTTGTCTACTTTTTGGCGTTTTTAGCTTTTTTCTTAATTTGTGCCAAACTCTTTTAATCTGCTGCTCTTTTAAGTCATTTTATGTGTTCTTATGTTTTGTGTTTTTGTTGTTTTTTTTTTTTAGTTTGATATTGTGGGCATTTTTTGGTGTTTCCAGATGTTTTCGGCTGATTCATCAATTGCAACTATTTAAAAAGTCTCAGTTTTTTTGCACAAATGTATTCCAGTTCCCCTATCTGGAGTACATTCCTGCCCCCCCCTGTAGTAATATTATGAACCCAAGTTATTTTAGTGCAAATTTTATGCCATTTTGCAGAACACTGGACTTCTTAAAGACAAAAATAAACAACCTTTATTTTTTTATTTTACACTAAATTCATGAACTATATACCGTATGTCATTTTAATAAATTTTGGTGCAAAAAAAAGATGAAAAAAGCAAAGTGACTTCTAAAAATCAGAAATAATGAATCGGGCCATATGGGTCGTAAGAACAGATGCTCTCAAATTGTTGTTTTATGGGAAACATAATTATTTTTTATTAAAACAGACGTCAGGAGAACTGACCTCTCTTTAAAGGGGGTCTGTCGGCACAAAATGACTGTTCAAACCAAGCACATGCACTGGTTTCCATCTATCTCCATCTCCTCTGGCTCGTGTAACTCTAGAGCTGTCAGTGAAGGAAGAGCAGGCTAGAGCTAGATGGAAAACCTGTAGATGGGAATGGATATGACAAGGTGCATCGGTGCTTGGTTTGAACAGTCATTTTGTGCAGATAGACTCCCTTTAAATCACATGGAATATAGATATGAAACTTTTTTTTTAATTATTTTCTTATATTATCAAACAGTTAAATAGATCTTAATTGGTTCGTATAATTGTTACTTTTGTAGATACAAACTTTCTGGACCATTCAGGTAAATCTTTTATAAGTGGATTGAAATAAAATAACCATTTGGTATGTAACCTTTCTGAAAGTAACCAAACAGCTGCACTCCGCTAATTCTTCTTTTCTGACATTAACTGTATTCATGAGGTTATTTAAAAGTGCCATTAAAGCTAATGCACAAAACTCTTTATTTTTGCACATCGCTGTTCTCTTTGCAGCTTGCACTGAATGACTCAAATGCTTCTTTCCAAAAGAAAATGTCAGACCTATTTAATTTATTAGCATGAGGCAGAAAGGTGAAATATAAAAAAATTGCAATAGGCTCCTTATAACCAGCAAAGAGCACGAGGATTCAATTTGGGTTAATAGTAAAGTTTTGTTTTTAAACTAATGTAATATCTTTAGCATTTAATATTTCAACATAGCCTACAGCATTATTATCACTGCCACGGCTTTGTGCAAAAATATCCTGTGTCGTATTCACAATGAAGCGCTCAGTACCTGAAGTGTAATTTACCTTTCATTGTAGAAAAATCACCGAACTATATGCATGTGCTGTAATAGACTAATACCTTACAGAATGACCTTTAAGGTAGCAAGCTGACCATAGCTTTTACTACTTTCATGCTTTGTCCTGACTTCCCAGCCAGGTACCTTTCATCAGTGACAACATGCTTCTTTGATAAGGGCAAACTGTCTCTTAAAGGAACATGTCTATTTTCTTTTTAGAGAAGGTTGGAGTTGTCATTTATAGTGCAGGGCTATTTTCTTTAAGCTGATATTTTGATATCCAAATGAAGTAATTTAGCAAACCTGCATAGACGATTGGCCAATTTGGTCATCTTCATCTTATTATGGTATTTAGGCTCCAATTACTTCCGCATCAGGAGGTGAAGGGGACTGGTGATGTCATGTCTATGGCTACCGACTTGCATACATGGAAGATCAGCAGGTATGGTGCATAAGTCCTATTCATTAGTATGGGACAGCTACACAATACCTCCCCAGTCATTAGAATAGGACAGGTACATGATACCTGCCAATGGCGGAAGCATCCCAACAGATATGAGCTAACAAGACTTCACTCATCTCTCAATGTGAAAGGGAGTGGGGCCAAAATACTTCTTTAAAGAGAACCTGTCATCAAGATTTTATACCCCAAACTAACAGCATGTGTGTAAAGGTGTTTTATGCTGAGTAAATCCTTACTTTGCTTGTATAAATTAGTTTTTCTATTTCAAATAGATCTGTAGTTGACATTGTATGCTAATGAGTAGGAAGTGCAGTGGGTAGGACAATGCACTTGCAGCTCTCCTGCCACTATTTCTATTCCCCGCCTACTACCTGCATCCTGTGTCTATTGGTGGAGGATAGGAGTATTAGTCTGCGCTACTGGGCTAGATTCAAGAAATCTGGAGGATGTGATAAGGGATTAGATCATGCAGTTTATTCTCAACATGTTTCGAAGTTGAACCAAGCTCTTCATCAGGAGAACCCATAATGTAAACGAAATGCATTGAGAATTAACCATATGCTCTAATTCCTTATCACGTCCTCCAGATTTCTTGTATCTAGCACAGCAGCACAGACTACTACTCCTATCCTCCACCAATTGTTCCATACGGTGGGATTTCCAGACCTGAGGGTGCTGCAGCAGCTGTCACACCTTGATTCCTCAGTTGTGGGTTAAACAACCCCCAAAAGGTGAGAAATTCCTCCACCTCTTACCTAGACCAATTACTCCACCAGATAAGACCTTATTGCGCTTGGTGTCTCCCCCCTCTTGCTGCCTCCTATTTCTGACTGACAAATCACTGAAACATGAGTAACCTGTCAGTCAGAGACCGGAAGCAGGAAGTGGGTGGGGAAAGAGAGAGAAGCGGGACAGCTGTAAGGCTAGTGCCCGCCCACTGCACTTGTTCATTACCATACAAATTTAACTATGGATTTCTCTAAAATACAAAAAAGGTAAGGTTTTAATCTGCATGAGAGTGCCTTTATATACACACCATTAGTTTGGGGTATAAAATCCTGATGACAGGTTCTCTTTAAGACATAGACATGGGACTATAAAAGAAATTCTTAAATATTATGTTTCCTTTATCAATTGGAATTCAGTAGGGCATCTGGAAGATACTAGTCGGGGGTGCGTCTATGCGCACTCTTACACTGGCCAATCAGTGCTAACTGTGTGGGGACACACCCACTTTGATAAAGAGAATGAAAACACCTAGTTGGCAATTAATTCATACTTTTCTATGAGGCATAACAGAGGAACGTCACAAGATAGAGTTCTTGAAAAAGATTCTACAGAATTGTTCTTTAATGGGGATTATAATAGGTATATATTAAAAAAAATAGACATGTCAGGAGAGTTGACATCGCCCCTTTAAGATGGAGGTTCACCAGAGGTGACCTTGCCCTAAAACAGATTCATAAGTATGCTTTTTAATGCCATCCTTATGAGTCACTTTTTTCGCCCCACCCTAGAGGCTATTATCATGTGGCTAGGCTGTTTATTACTGGGATCAGTATGTACTAAAAAATTGAATGTGAAATATAAAAGCAGTAACCTCTGCTGTGTAACAATAGAGCTCTTATATATCCTGCCCCAAAGCAAATCGTTGTAAATCATAAGTTTGTGTTGAACAAGGTTTTTGGATTACATTACTTGCTGTTACACAAAGTAGTCTGAATTGATGCTTACATTGAAAAGCATTAGGAAATAATACTTTCTTTACTATGTTATTGACAAATCAGAGAATAGATTTGCATTCTACAACCAAATAGCTCTATATTGGAAAATATTGTCCTTTGGAATGAATGCTTAAAGTTGTGTGTATACCTAGTAATTGGTTAGCAATTTACTTAAAGTGTACCTATCATTAAATTTGTTTTTACATGGAACATGTCACCAGGTTTTTGCCACCTAAGCTGAGAGCAACATGATGTAGGGATAGAGACCCTGATTCCAGTGATGTGTCACTTACTGAACTTCTTAGTGTAGTTTTTTATAAAAGCTATGATTTTATAAAATTATTCCTTTAATTCTAGGTACATAGTGCCAGTGCAAACTTAGGCTGACTATATCAATTAAAAATGCAGCAGATGAGTCGTGCCATTCCGCTGTTATTAATCAGACTTTTTTTTCTAAAAAGTAATTTGGAATAAAAACTATAAAGAAAACATGTCACATTAAATTTTTATTAAAATTACTTATAGCTGTTCAATATTCATGTTGACCGTTTTTTTAAGAGGTTGTCTCAGTGGACAAGTTCTCTCCCATTGACGTATGGACGCCATAAAGATGTGCATTACATGGACAGCCATTTACATAAGTGGCCAGACACGACTTTCCTGGCTATAAGTACTGATTGCAAAGGGTTAAAGCCAAATCTGCTGCCCATCACAATTTTCAGTAAATAAAGGGGTTTTTGGAGACCTGGTGCTTATTGAAAATTGAAGAAAAATTGTAATATTTCTAAGACTTTTGTCTCAATTTCTGCTTCCTTGTTACCGGAAACCCTTGATCCGCTACTCTGTGAGCCATTCTTTTTCCATTAATAAAAATGGATCAAGGTATAACATTCAAATACAAAATGAAAAAGAATTCACCAAGTAAGAATATTGGACTGTTTTTCTATTTTTAAACTCCTTTTAAAGCCTCATTCAGACGTCCATGTTCACTTATGCAAAAAAAAATCGTATGAATGTCATCAGTGTTTTTCATCCAAGCGTCATCAGGCTTCAGCTTTTACCATCAGTGATTTTTGCATATGAATAACTAAATGAATGACAAAGCTTCTCCCATTTATTATGATTAGAGATGAGCGAACACGAACTTTAAGGTTCGGGGTTCATACCGGACAGTAAGTTTCCGGGGCTAGACGTCGAACACAGACTTCTCCAGGAAGTCAGTTGCGATGTTCGAAGTTCCAGGGGAAGGAGAGAGAGAGAGAATTTTCCAGCTCAAAAGTTTGGGTCCACATTGTTTTCAATGGGTTTCGGGTTCTGGTTCAAGTTCAAGTACCCATACCGAACTTTGGAATAAAGTTCGGGTCAGCTACCAGAATTCGAACTTCAAATCCATCCTTAATTATAATGTTAATCATGGAAATGATGCTAACTGTGTACTGTCCTTGATTTTCATAGACTTGTATTGGTACGTCAACTGATGGTCAATATGAAAGAATATCAGACTACCGTTGTGTTCAGAGCAATAACTGCTGAGTTTATGAATGAACTCTCCTTCCTATGTACTGTATCAAATAGTTTGAGGATGGTCACTTTACGAAATGCAGTAAAACATATATATAGTATGTCTCATTCTGCATGCCAGATGGATAAGCCCAAGCGTTGTTCCATAAGGACATCATGATATAGTAACTCTTGGTTAATTCTTCCTATGGTCATGAATACAATAAATGGTAGGTAAATTATTTTGGAAAAAGTACTGTATTTGAATTCACCGAATACTTGACATCAAATCCTAAGAAACTCTCTTACCTGCTATAGATTGGGCAATGGAAAAAGAGCAAACTCCTCCACCATAAAGTTCCAATAAAGCCATAACCTAACAAATGAACATGCCATTATACTCACCTATTTATATCCCTGGTTCATTGGATATTCTTATTTTTTAGGCTGCTTAAAGTATTGTCCTTGCTGTCAAGTTGATATCACAAATGGAATTGGTAAAATATGGTGGAAAGTGAGGAAAACTTGCTACAAAATAGTGGAGCACAACTGGTTTGAGAGTTTTATCATCTTCATGATTCTACTTAGCAGTGGAGCACTGGTAAGGATCATTGTACTTATTAACACATAGATTGTACAGAATCTGTAATTGTCTTTATTTAATTTCTTTTATTTTATATTTTATCTTACCTGTTGAATCCTAAAATTACCTACATAACTCTAGGTCCCCATACACATTTATGTGCTCCAAATCTGTCAATTTTGATGGCTTTGGTTGACCATCTGATGTGTATGTTCAAACAGTCTGTGTAGGGGAATTTCTTTGTCTGAGCCTCACTGCTCCCAATCCCAAAACTTAGGAGTATTCCAAAAACAGAGATTGTTTGCATGTATTGTATGGATTTTTTTTCTGAGCAGCAGTTGAAAGCAACTTCTAAAGGAGCATGAACTGGATATTGAAACAGCACTGCAGCATAGTGTTTGGGAGAGAAGGAAGGAAAATACGTAAGGAAGTAGATTACAAAAATTCATGACTTTTCATTTCTGGGAGGATAATATAATAATAATAATAATAATAATAATAATTAATAAACACTCTGTAAGCTACTCAGAAACCTATCTGTCCCTATTCCCCCATACACATTAATGCTTTTCTTGACCAAGGGTTTGGGGGAGTATACTTCTCCAAGAAATTCATCAAATGTAATCTTTTTTGCCAGTGAGTCATAAATCTCCCACTTTGGTGTAAAAATCGCTGAGTTCTACTAGAAGCAGACATGATTTATCCTTTTTGCATGTCTCTTTTTACCCAAATATTCTTTTTAACCAATGTTTACCTTAAATATTGGTTGACTAGTTTGGCTTCTTCTACAAGGTTGATTGTCGTCCATACTAAGGACATTAGCAGGCACAAAGAACTGTTCACACTGAGATGTCTTTACTCGCTGTCAGCCCTTTTTGAGATATAAAGACATATTATTTCAATAATGATTCATAGATAAATGTATGTATAGTCCATGCTTCTTCCAAAGCAAAATATGTCCTATTAATTGATTGCCTTTTATTACTGCTGCATCACAATCAGTGAAATAGATTCATCTGCACGATATGATTTACGTTATGTAGAAATAATTTTTAGACGCTTTTTTCCTTATTGTCTTTCCTTGTCTCTGTCTGGATGTAGAAATTGAATGGTGGTGTACGGTAATAGTTAAAAGTCCCCTAGGGTGACACAGATTTGATCATATTAGACATCCTTCCTGTAAAGCATGGGTGTAATTCCATTGACTAAATGATGTCATGTTTTATTGAAACAAGTCAGAATAATCATGGTTAGGGCAGCATATCATTTCTAACAGCTTCTTCTTTCTTCTCTTAATGTTTAAAGAAGCCTACAAGTAGCGTGTCAATTTGATCAGAGTCACAAATTATTATTTTGCAATGTACAAATTCCGAAAAATGGAATGAGTATTCAGTTTTACACAAATATGTTGTTATATACAGTTAGGTCCATAAATATTTAGACAGTGTCACAAGTTTTGGCATTTTAGCTGTTTACCAAAACATATTTAAGATACAGTTATCTAATCAGTATGGGCTTAAAGTGCAGACTCTCAGTTTTAATTTGAAGGTAATCACATTTTAATTGAAGTAAGGGTTTAAGAATTACAGCTCTTTAATATGTAGCTGCCTCTCTTTAAAGGGATCAAAAATAATTGGACAATTATCTCAAAAGCTCTTCAATGGGCTGTATGGGCTATTCCCTTGTTAATCCATCATTTAAGCAGGTAAAAGGTCTGGAGTTGATTCCAGGTGTGGCATTTGGATTTGAAAGCTGTTGCTGTGAACCCACAACATGTGGTCAAAGGAGCTCTCAATGGAAGAAAAATGGACCATCATTAGGCTGAAAAAGAAGAAATTCATCAGAGAGATAGCTGAAATGTTAGTGGCCAAATCAAGGGTTTGGTACATTGTACAAAAAAAACAGTGCACTAGTGAGCTTGGGAACTCAAAAAGGCCATGACTTTCACGAAAGACAACAGTGGTGGATGATCACAGAATCTTTTTCATTGTGAAGAAGAGCCCCTTCACAACTTCCACCCAAGTGAAGAAGACTTTCCTCTCTTTTTTAAGGACAGAAATTTTCATTGGTATTTCAGGTAGCTTGTTAAACTCCAAAGTAGTGTTGTGAACAGTCCAGTCATTGGTATATGGATAAACTCTCAGTAAATCCCATAGTAAAAACTCATCTCTCCATTGGTGAACAGAGACATAAGAGGATCCATTTTCAAGAACAGTATGTGGGCCCTTAGGGGATCCAGTAGTTCATCATTTGGAGGTGAAAGTCTTCCCTTTACCTCTTGGGCCCCAATGGTATGTCCACGACTGCACCTACCTCTTTTTCCACTTGTTTGAGAAGACCACCCTTTATCAAGACCACATTTCTTGGGATAGAATTAGAGTTTTACCCCTGCAGAACATCATTTTTCAGTGCAATTTTGGGTGGTTGTACTTCTTTATACCCATGTATGGCAGGGGGGTTTCTGATGACCTTAAAGACTCTGTTAATGACTTCTGCATTGATTCTGTCATTGTGCGAACTACCTAAACCCTAATTATGGGACCCAAGGCAAATAATATTGTTCAGAGTAGAAGATTGGCCAGTGACTCATTTCCTCAATGTGCATTTTATGACTGGTGGCTTCACTTCTTTCATACTGTCTTTTTCATATAGCGTTTTGCCCACTTTTGTCCTCATCAGCGGCACAGTGTTAATGCCATTATTATCAGTGCAGGTGTTCTTTTTTTTTTATAAAGTTGGCACAGTTAGTCATAATTCAGCTACAGGTCAAAAGAAAACATTATGTAGTTATCAATTTAGCAAAACTTTCAGTTGCCATGGAGATGAAAAAACAAGACTTTAGTTCATAATTCATGTCAACTATATTTTACAGCGCCAGTGACTTGTGTCTTGAATACTTGTCTAACAGATTTTGTTTTTTTTCAGGCTTTTGAAGATATTTATATCGACCAGAAAAAAGTTGTAAAAATTATATTGGAATATGCAGACAAGGTGTTCACATATGTCTTTGTTCTTGAGATGCTCCTTAAATGGGTGGCGTATGGCTTTAAGAAGTACTTCACCAATGCATGGTGCTGGCTGGATTTCTTCATAGTTGGAGTAAGTATTGTGGAAGTTTTACATTTATGGGATCATTGTTCTTTTTTGGTGTATGGGTCATATAAAGTAATTACCATTTATAATAAAAAAAAAAACATGTGTCAGCCGGGAAATGCCCATAGCAGCATATTATAGAGCAAGAGGAGCAGTGCACATTTTGCTTAGTTCACTTGTATATATAGCACCATTAATTCCAGCACTTTAGAAAGATCATCAGCATGGTCCCCCTTGGGACACACAATATAGATTACCTATTAATAAGTCTTTGAAGTGTGGGAGGAAACCGGAGAACCCAGAGGAAACCCACGCAAACACGGGGAGAACATACAAACTCCTTGTAGATGTTGTCCTTGGTGGATCTCTAGCACGGCAAAGAAACTGCTAACCACTGAGCCACCGTGCTGCCCATTCATAGAAAGGTTTGTGGGAAATGATTTAGTTGAAATTCACAAATAATGATTTTTTTATTGAAATCTTTGCACATCCTTGGCTTAAGTGTCCAGTGGAAGGCCCTAATTAGTAATTTACAGATTTTCGTGTAGGAGTCTGCATAAACCCAGAATGAGCTGAAATTTCAGTTAATGCAAGAAAAGCTACTGTATTTTCGGATTATAAGGGGGTCGTCTTATAATACAAACTTACGGTATTTTACCTGGGGGGGGGCAGCATCGGATCGGGGTCCCAGATACAGAAGGTTGGTAGTGGCTGTGGCGGTAGCGGGGCGATGCTGCGGCCCCGTCCTCAGAAGACCACTGCCTTGAATCAGCGACACTTCTTCTGAGGACGGGGCCACAGCATTGCCCCGCTACAGCCACCACCACCTTAAATCAGCGACACTTCTTCTTCTGAGGACGGGGCCACAGCATTGCCCCGCTACCGCCACCACCACCGCCTTGAATTAGCGACACTTCTTCTGGGGATGGGGCCGCAGCATCGCCCAACTCTTGCCGCAGCCGCCTCCGCCAATCTCCAGTATGTGTGACCCCCGCTCCACCACCGCTGCCCCCCCATGTAAAAAAGATTATAAAGTTCACCATTTTATTTAAAAAAAAAAATTGCATTTTATAATCCGGTGCGTTTTATAATCCGTAAAATACGGTATACTGAATATTTTCCCACAAACCTATATATGAATCTGTTTAGCTCTTCCTGCTCTATATCATGATACTGGTTGATCACACTAAATACTCAACGTAACAAGTTCCTTTTAAATTATCTGCAACTGTTGTCTACAGATAATTAAGGATAAGTCACTTATGATAAATGCCAAATCATAGGCTATAACGTACCATCCATTGGTTGTTAATGGTTATTAACCAGACTTTATCATATGTAGACACTGTTTCCATTGGTGGCATTTTACTACATAAGGGTTGGGCATGTGTGCCCTATGTGATGTGCGTGATTGACTTTATTACATCAATGCCCACCAGATAGATCCAAGGCATCACCGATAAAGTTTATTATGCTTTATTAATCAGTAATAGGGGCACAGATCATCAAGTTTTAGCATAACAGCAACGTTCCCACAACCAAGCAAATAAATAACCTCAGCTTAGTGCTACCACAATCCCCAGAGGACATTATCACAGAAGATGGGTCTAACATGCATATACCCTAGCAAACTAAAGAATAGTAAAAGTACAAGACTGAAGTGCTCTTCTCTAGTGGCAGCAGTAGTGTCATAATAGCACCTAAAACTTTGCACTGGAGCAAAAAACATATATAACTGCTATTTAGAGGGGTTGCCTACTACTGCTTAATCAATTTAGGGACCCATAAAAAAATGTTTATGTTCTCACCTTCTGCAGCGGCGCCATCCAGCGGTATCGGTGCTGTTGTTCCTAGTGGTCCAATTGGCGGCCACTGATTTGTTGCAGTCCATAGGTATTCCATCACAGCTGATATCCGCTCTGATGTAACAGTAAAGGCGGCAGCCGTTGCGATCACGTGACACAAAATTGTCGACATTGTTGGAACGACGCAGTTGCCAGAAGTGAGTTACATTATTTTAATATTCTATGGGGAACCTTGAATTGATTAAGCAGCGGGTGTCCAGTAGCGGACAACTACTTTATCATTCAGGACTTGATCATATATTTTATAGGATATTTCCCATTTGATAAATAGTATGGCTAAACACCATGGGAAACATATTTTAGTGGATGAAACATTGCTTTAATGCCATAATTGTCTGCTTCTGTGCCACAAAGATAGATTACTAAATCATTAGTAACTTTATCTGTGGTGCTTTTGATGCTCCTTTTGTTTTGAGTTGCAATAAACAATACAGATTAATTCATCAGCTGTCACCAATATACTTTATTTCTAGTTGGGTTTTGCAATGTATTTTTACGAATCATTAGAATACCATACAACTAAGGCTGCTCCGGCTGTAATACAGGTCCAGAGGCTAAAGATCGCTGTATACCAGTCTTTGGCATAGTCCTTGTTCTAAAAATTAGAAAGTATATATTGATTTTCAGTAACTTGTTCTAAAAATGTCTGTGCTAACAAAATATTTTCTTATGAATTTTGAGATTTTTTTTCTTCTAATCTCTTTGTGTAACTCTTTATATGTCATTACGAATGGTTAAAAAGGATTTATCCTTTTGGTCGTATATCAAACAGCATTTGATGTCCATCCTGTTTGGCAACTTTCCTGTAATGAAAGTTACATTCCTTTCTAGCACAACATCTCAAGGTAGAGGAACAAAGAAATCTTAGAGCAAACTGAAATTTTTGGCTTGAATTAATAGATTGCTTCTATCATAGCACAATAATCCTAATTAATGATATCTATTAAATATATTTCATCACTTCTATATGGTTTCTTTTCAAACAACTAAAATTTGTTTCATGCCCAGCGCAGAGTTGGAGGGTGCGGGCGGTGTAGGACACTTCCCTATGCCGTGCATCGCTACATAGGACATGATCGAGCTCTTTTCTCAATATGCACAGAACCACTAAACAGCTTTTATCTGCAAGAATGAGAATGCAAATGAAATTTTAAACAGGTCTAAAGAGGTTTTCCCAACAAGACTACATATTATTTTAATCAAGCATGTCTGGATTTTATTAAAGTAAGGAGGCTACATGAAATGTAGTAATTCATGGACCCTCTTAATGCTCTGCTTTCTATTTTGGAAAGCAGAGCAGGCACTTGAATGATAAGTCCCTTTTATTATGTCAGTTTTCTAAAATAAGGAATATGGACATACTTTATCCAGTTGAGATTATCCACTAATCCTATAACAACCCATATCGCTCGGCTATCACCGTCATTCCCATAGACTTTGAATGGAGCCAAATGAGCAATGCATCATGTTTTGGCTAGTGAGGCCACAAAAGAAAAAGGTTGAGGTCCCTCATGTAAGTGGAAGTTTTTCTTAATATCCCTATAGCATATATGGGTGTAATGTGTACACTATTGATGGGTCACATCGACATCAAGATGAACAATAAAGTGGAAAGCCGGAACGTAAAGGAGGACTCTGATATGGTTAGTACATTAAGGTACTAATATGTAATATGGAGACTCATCTTAATATGTTGTGCAAGGATAGGCACAACACTATTGTAGACATTTGATGGATACTATGCACCCAATGTCCTGATCCTATTGGCACGAGATGAAAACGCTCTATGAATCAGCAGAGGAACCACTGGTAGATATTGGAGTCAACAAACTAGGGGCACAATACTAAAAATAAGTGATCCAATCATCAGAGAGTGATCAAAAGATGATCCTTTATTGCAGGGTGGGGAATCTTTTTTCTTCCAAGGGCCATTTAGCTATTTATACTATCATTTTGGGGCAGCACAAAATTATCAACTTGAGAATTACCCTGCTATATTTAGTCAAACAACTTGCCCCTAATGTAATGGCTGGAGCTACTTCTCTGTGGTAAGACGTGTACATAGCTTGTATTAATCATGTTGCTTCTCGCACTGCTTTTCCCAGTTTGCGTCGGTCTGGAGTTTTGTACAGAACTCCCAGCAATAAGTTGCTCTGAACACAGATGCACATTACACCGCATGTTTTCTCAAAGTGGGAAATTCATCACTGCTCACATTACATTTATTGAACACAAGCAATGGGAGGTCTGCAGCATACATCACATAAGAGACACTGAGACTGCTGTATACATAACATAGGAAACACTGAAGCTGCAGACTATACATCACATAGGATACGCTGGGGCTGCAACATATACATCACATAAGAGATGCTGGGGCTGGAGTATATACATCACAGGAGACATTGGAGTTGGAGCATATACATCACAGGAGACATTGGGGCTGGATCATATACATCACAGGAGACATTGGGGCTTGAGCATATACATCCCAGAAGACATTGGGGCTGGAGCATGTACATCACAGAAGACATGGGGGCCTGCTGCTATCTTCATCTGTGAGACAGGAGCACATTGCGCACTAACGTCACCCGCAAAGCAAGCCCAGATGCTGGCATTAGCCAGCGTAAGGATGCAATCCTGCAAGGAGGGATTTAGGTGGCCATCGGCCTCAGCACTTCGGCCTGAGGGAATTTGCCCTGGGGGCGGGGAAAAAGTAATTGCGGACTGCAAATGGCCTGCAGATTTGAGGTTCCTTGCCCATGTTTTATTGAGTAATATAATTTCAATGCACAAAGCGTCTCAAGGCAGTAAAACCCCTTTTTCATGCAAACATACATCAAATCAGTGACGAACCACTGTGTGCCCCTTTTAATGTCCCCTAACCTCTGACGATACATCAACCACCTACTGGTGCTTTCTCTACTGATAGTATGTAAAAAAGTTGCTACAATATGCTGATTGGAATTCTGTATAATAGTTCAGAGTAATAATCTGAACAATAATTTTTCAAAGCTGCTTTAGACTTCAGGTAGTGAAGCAAGATAATATGTTTGTTAAAATAAGCCTCTGTAAGCTTCCTTTTATAGCTTGAGCCCTGCCAAATGTACTTTGTTAAGATATGATTCCCTTGACAGAATGAAATTTGTCAGGCGTCCCAGAGCATATTTATTTATATCTATTTATTCACATTGATTGAGCTGTTTTGCTAAAGCATTTTACGTGTACAATCTGTCGAATGTTGTAAGCTGGAATCTATGAAGAGAAAATTACCAGTATAATGTAGTTTAAGAGATGAAGAGGCTGGGTTGTGGAAATCTTCCTTCAGGGTAAAGTAAGGAGATAATAACACAGTGTCTTGTCTTAAAAAATTCTTAGAAGTGCGAAGAAACAAAGGCCGGGGGTTTAGCTATATTAAATGATGCCGTTCAAATAAGTGATGTGTATGTCAAGTGTATGCCAGCTTTACTTCTCATTATCTATCCAAATAGAAGAGGAAACTGAAGCTTCTACACCCAATATAAAATCTGCAGCAAAGAGCCCTCTGTCGTGTCTCTCACATGCAATGACATTCTTTCACGTGTATATTTGTATATATATATATATACATACATATATATATATATATATATATATATATATATATATATACATACATACATATATGAAAGGTCGTAGAATTATGCAAATCACAGAAAGGATGAGATGAGCCATGTTAATGATATGCAAATGCTGAAATGCTGAAACAAAATTTTCAAAACATCTCCGTTTATTCAGTATCCAGCATGATCACTATGCTCAAATACATGTCCCTACACTCCTTGACTGTCCTCAGTAAGGTTGTTAATGGTTGTCTGAGTAAAGTTCTGTCATGCTGAATGCACTTGGACATAGAAATCATCAATAGCCGTTGCTAGCAGCTCCCTTTGCAATTTCTGACCAATGACATCCCTGATGTGCTCAACAGGAGACAAGTCCGAAGATGTTGCAGGTAACGGTAGCATGTTTAGGCCATGCAGGCTTCTTACTGTACCACAAGCGTTGTGCTGAGTGGCAATCTGTTAAAAAATGGCCCCACTTTGGAAAAATGGTCATACCACTCATCCTACCATGAAATCAATGTGGCACAAAGTTGTTAGTATACCTATAATGAAGACTAAAGGGGTCCCACCCGATAATACCAGGAGTTGGATCGGTGTGCTGTTCCCTTCTTGTACACTTGGTCTCCAGACCAATCTCCAGTTATCATTGCTTTCAAGACAATAGCAGGACTCATCACTGAAGAGGATAGACCTCCATCCCATCCTCTGTCACCGTCTTGCTCTGCCCCTTGATAACCTTTGAGAGCGGTGTTGTGAGTGAATAGAAAACCTGTAGCTGGATGTCTGTCTCGAAGCCCAATGTCATGCTAATGCCTTCTGATTGTCTAGACATTGATTGAGGCTCTATGCTTGATTTATGACATCTAATTTCACTTGCAGTACAGAATGCATCTATCGTGGAAACAGTGGTATGGTTATTTCTCCAAAGTGTCCCAGGAGCTGTTTTTCAATACAACACCAGGCCGCATGTTGCTCATGCTACTATGCAACTGCAGTATCTCCTAACTTGCCTCCTATTGAGCACATCTGGGACATCATTTGTTGGTAATTGCAAAGGGAGCTGCCAGCAGTGGATCTTGATGATTTCCATGCCCAAATGCATTCAGCATGGCAAAACATTCCTCAGACCACCATTAACAGCCTTACAGATCGCAGCCAATGTGTGTAAGTGCGGGGATTTCTGAGTATGGTGCTTATACTCACTGCTGAATATATTAAAATGTTTTGAAAATTTTGTTTCCATTTTTTCATAATTTTCATTTCAGTAACATGTCTATCTATCCTATGATTTCCATAATTCCACGACTTTTAATTCTTGGTGATGCAAATTCACTGCTGAGGAATGTATATACTGTGTATATGAGCGTTTTTATATAGTATATACATACTGTATGTAAACTGGTTGTCTAATTAAAAATAATTCCCATTAACTGTGCTTAATAGAAAATTAAGTTACTAAGTTACTTATATACTTAACCCCTTAAAAGGGTTGTCCAGTACTTTAGATTACCCCCCCAATGTATCCCCCCAGGGACCCTAAGGATTTACGTTGCAGATAATGCCTGTGAGTGGTGCTATCACTAGCCGCTCACAGGCATCACGTGACCCCCAGCTGCAGCCGGCTCTGACATCTGCTGATGTCACGACAAGTGCTGGCAGCAGCCTGGGGTCTCTGTCTTCTGCGTTCCACGGTGGATGGTTACCCCGCACGTCACACCCGGCATCCACCGCGCACTCTGCCTCTCCCCATTCACCCATTCATTGGGAAAGTGCACGGTGGATGATGGGCGTGATGCGGGGGTTAACCCCGCCCACAACCCAGCAGCCACCGTGGGGATCCCAGCGCTGAGTCACGCCTCACTTGTCGTGACGTCAGTGTGGGGTCACGTGATGCCTGTGAGCGGCCAAGGATAGCGCCGCTCACAGGCAGTATCTGCAATGTAAGCCAATTACAAAAATCCTTAGGGGCCCCGGGGGGATACATGGGGGGGGGGGGGGTAATCTAAAGTGCTGGACAACTTCTTTAAGGATGCAGCCAATTTTCATCTTTTGATTTTTTTTTCCATGGACCTAATCATATAATGACTTGTTTTTTTATGAGACAAGTTGTAGTTTTGAATGACCCCATTCCTTTCATTCTATAATGTACTGAAAGGCAGGAAATAAATTCCAAGTGCGCTGAAATGGTGAAAAAAAAAATTCAATTCCGCTATTTTTACTTGGGTTTCATTCTTATGGCATTCATTGTGCAGTAGAAATGACTGGGCAACATGATTCTCTGGACTAGTATGATTAAAACTGGGGATGATCAAATTAATTTGTACTCAATCAAATTTGAACGCAATGAATTTCACGTGAAATGCCATTTTATTGGATTCTGCGGACCAAGAATGATTTAAAAAAAATCTCCCCTCATCTCCCCTTGTCCTTCCCAATACCTCTCCCACAGCAGCAGATCGGCTCCTCTGTCTTCTCTCTTCTGGCTTTTGTCTTCTATGTTCTTATGTCCTCAGGCTTTCGGTTGCACCATTCCTCAATAGACTCTATGCTACCACATGGGGCTTCATCTGGAAGAGGAACGTGCTGGCTGCTTATCACAGCCAGAGTGGAGCTCCATACACCATCTCCCTCTCCATTATGTGATAACGTCATGGAGCAGGAAGGGATTAAATTATCAAAGGTTGCCCAATCTTTAGACATCCGCACCAGACCTAGGTCCTGGTTTGACACAGGAGAAGGCTTGTGAGTGACTCACCCTCCCTGAGCCGTGGGGTAGTCGGAGCCGAGTCAGTGTAGGTGTTGCGGGGATGCAGTCGTGACCTTGACCCTTCCATGGCCAGGGCTGTCACCTGAAAAATGGGCTGTTGGATGAGTGGTTGTTCGACTACGCCACCTGTGGTTTCTGGTGATGGCCACCAGCGCTGCAACAGTCCTCTGAGGCCGGTGTTCTGGCAGCTCGGTTGGTACTACTCCCCACAGGCGGAGTAGGCCTCAGGGCAGTGTTTGGCGAACTGTATGGAGCGATGGTGGGTGCAGTGCAGTGCAGGAATAATCAAGCTGAGGCGGTGAATGAAGTCATCCGGGTCTTTACTCACTTTAGAAGTACTTTCAGCCGCAAAGCTTCTCTCTGCTACACACGGCGTACTGCGGCCACCGGGAAGGGGGGTTCAGCACTTCCCAGGTAGATCAGGAGCACCTGTCGAGACCCCGCTGGTGTGTGTTCCTCTCCTTAGTAAGTTCTCCCACTGAGTCTTCTCCTGACTGTGTGTGGTATGAACGTGGTGTAAGGCCGGGTCCCACTGGGTAAACGCAGTTTGAGAGATACAGGTGGCGACTCCGCTCCGTCCGTATCCCCCTGGGATCCACTAAGCCTTCGGGCTTTTCTGACTGAGACTTGAAGTGACAAAGTCAGATGTCGGGGGCCGGTTACCCCTCTTGCAGCAGGAATCCCTCTGGCTAGGCCAGAGTGAAGAATACAGGTGGCGACTCCGCTCAGTCCGTATCCCCCAGGGATCCTTTTGCCTGTGGAGCCTATCTCCTCTGCTCCCCTCCAAGGCCTTCTTACAACAGGACCCTGACCGGGTAGAGACACTGGTTAACTCTGACCCGCTCCTCATCTCAAGGCCAGAGTACGAGGACCGTAAATCTTCAGACAGCTACAGACTCTTGCTGGACCCTGACAGAAGACCCACAATCAAAGACCTTGAACTAATGGCCATAGATTATATATGATTCTATAAGTGCTTCCTGTAAGTGTTTCCTCCACCCTCACCCACTACATGGTTCCCCCTATCTTTGGTTACCCCCGTCTCCTCTATCCCGGGCCGGGGCAGCACCCTGGTTTATTTAGGCCCCCTACAGGACAGGAGTGGTGTAGTGTTGAGTGTGAAGTGGGGTCCTGAGTGATGCTCCATCCTTACCTGGAAGAGGAGATACCACACCTCTATCTGAGGTGCAGTACCTCTGTGGCGACTGAACCCTCAGGGGCGCCACACTTGCAGACTACCTCATTTCAGTTGCTAAAACTAACCCCTGCCTCTGTCACAGCCAATGCATACACAGATAAGGGGGTTGGCTTAGCACTTAAAATGAGCCAGTCTTCCAGCCCCATTCACACTTAGAACTGCTGATGTGAATTGCCTACATGAGAAATGCTGTCCTGCGTTGAGCACAATGCAGAAAAGGGGATCTGATTGGGAGACTGCAAAATTAAAAAAGGATATGAACAAGACAACTCCTTTAAGCATTCTCTCTCCGCCTTGCAGACTGGATTGCCCATGTTGCTGGTGCCAATCTGCAAGTGGCATGTGAAACTAGCTTTAACATCAGATTGCACTTGGAACAATGTTATGCTATGGGGCCGTGCACATGTCCTATTTTTTCCTCGGACAGAGTCTGTCAGTGCGGCATGCACGATTTGGATCCAAGATTCGGATTGCACTCGGTCATGCAAGTCTGAGTCTGTGGAAAATAACGGACAGCACCCAGATGACATCCGAGTGCTGTTTGATTTTCACGGATTGACATTATGGAGAAGATGGAAAATTTTGTTTGCCATCTCCCCCATCATCTGAGAAAATCAGATCACACTGTGATCAAACTCTGATAAAACTGTGAAAAGCATAATTGGCCCAATTCCCTCGGATGGGAGAAAATACGGTGGTGTGACCCAAGCCTTAAAGTGTAAAGTTTTCCACTTGTGCTACTAAGGGAAATGTAAAACATTTGGATGGATTTTTTTAAAAGAAGAAAGCCAGAAAATGGTGCTGATTTTGATTCCTGCTCAAATGAAGTCTGACTTTTATACAAAATGCCCCCAATTAATAAGATATATTGGTCTTTTAATAAATTTGATACAAGTTACTACAACAAATATTATTTTTCTGAGGCTTTATATAAATAAGTATATCACACTGACCAATATTAGCTGTATATTATGTGCTAGTGCAAATGAATGATTTTTCATACAGATCGATGGTCTGTGGAGAAAGACATCATAGCATACATAGTCTGCTTAATGGTCAAGAAAAGCACATTTAATAGCAGACAACTACTTTGCACCCATCAGTGATGCGAATGAGCGCCCGAACTCCGGTGCACACAAAGTCAGTCATGTCTGCAATATGTGGACATGTCTTGCCCAAAAATTTCTACAGCTATCTAAGTTCAGCCTCAGATTGGCATCAGAAATGCCAGTTTTAGAAAATTTGAGCTACTGTTTGAAGAGCTTAATCAAAAATGTATAATTTATAGCAATCTAAATTCCCTATATAGTATGTCTTTAGAGTGTGAAAGAAAACCCAGCACACACACAGGGGGACACACAAACCCCTTGCAGATGTTGTCCTTGGTGAGCATTACTTCAGTATTTTTCTGCAGCAAGACAATGACCCCAAACATACAGCCAATGTCATTAAGAACTATTTTCAGCTTAAAGAAGATCGAGTCCTGCAATTTATGATGTTCGCCCCCAAGAGCCCTAATCCCAACATCAAGTCTGTCTGAGATTACATGAAGAGACAGAAGGATTTGTACAAGCAACATCCACAGAAGATCTGTGGTTAGTTCTCCAAGATGTTTGGAACAAACCTTCCTGCTGATTTCCTTCAAAAACTGAGTGCAAGTACCTAGAAGTGAATCTTTCATGCCGTTTTGAAGGCAAAAGATGGTCACATCAAATATTGATTTGATTTACTGTAGATTTCTTTTTTGTTTATTCAGTTTGGATTTTTTTAATTGATAAAAATAAACTATTAACACCTCTATTTTTTAAAGCTTTCTCACCAGTGGTGGACATAGACAGAAATGGGTCCCTGTGCAAAAACAGTATATGGGCCATTTCCAGTCCAATGGCTCATCATAATGCACAATTCCACCTGTTTTGGAGGTAGAATTGCCCCTCTTATCTCTTGAGCCCAATGTTGCACCAGTGGTATGTCCATCCCTGATTTTCACTTTGCAGCATTTTTTCTACACCTGCCTTAAAAGACGCATGTATTCATATTTTGCAAACAAAAATCTGTTTGAGAAAATGGAAATATGGCACAATTTTTTTTTCTCCTAACAATGCTTTTAGTGAAATCAACCTCACAAAATTATCTCTTACTAACGATGTAGCGCCATGTTTTCAATGATACGCACACGTTTTCATTTTTTCCCGAGCCATATATTTGCATTTCAGTATGTGTGAAGCATTACATTTGTATAATGATACACCACAGACATCCGTTACTGTAGTCTCTAAGCAACAGAAGATTGTTAAATCAGAAATCCAAACTTTAAACTTTGCCTCCAGGCGGAACTTAATTGTAAAAATCCTTACAGTTACAGAATTGGAAACAATATAAACATATTTCATCCATTAACTATATGAATGGTAGACGTCTGTGATATTTAATATACATCTGAAAACTAGGAACCCTTCATCTTGATGGCAGATACTAGCATTTGTAAAAAGGCAAGAAGATGTTTCCCATTGTGCTGCATGGGTTACTTTTTATGTGTCTGCTCTATTGTCTTTTTTCAAGAAAGACAAAACCGCAGTTACATTGAGGGAGTTCTTGTTTCTGGATTCCTTCTAATTATGCACAGAATGTGGGCATTGTCTTGGGTTGAGTTTCTCCACATCACCATCCTTGAAGTGTTTTCAGTATCTTAATGAAATCGCTGTGTAAGCTCTCTGCGCTGTTTGAAGTGAATAGAGGCTATAAAATTGGAGCCCATTTTAAAATCCTTTTCAAATCCTAACTGTACATTTTATAGCCATAGTGAAAAAAAAAATTCTATAAAAAAAAAAAATGTAAAGTAACCCGTGCTGGGAAAAAGCAGTGGACAAAAAGAAGTCTTTTCACATTTGCCTCCAGCCTGCATGCAAAAATAAGGCTTTTTGACACAACTAAAAGGGCATCCCATGGTGGTCACCAATTGATCATCAATTTTGCACAAAATACCTGTTTTTATTTGTAGCATTTTGTTCCTTTTAAATTTTACAAATCGTTTACAGCTGTACTATATATTTAATGTCCAACTGTATCCACTCAGGTATCAATTATTAAGACCATTACTAATCCAAACCTCTTTCTTACGTGTTCGGAAACAACCCTTGACATTTCCCATTTTAAGATTTGCGCCTGTTGATAGAAAGTCAACTAAACAATTCCAATCTGCTTCCTACAGAGAAGGTTGGTACACTCTGATATTTTGTTGCTTGTTCCGGATGAAGCACAAACTCATTGTCCGAAGTGGCTAATCTTGTTCATTACCCCTTGGAAATACATAGAACCTGGAGCGATGTGGCAATGCTAGAAATAGGCAATTTGTTTGAATACATTATATGGATAAATCAAATAAAACCAATGTAGTGAAAAAAAGGAAATTATGAATGAATACATATTGTATTTTATTATACTTATTAAACTGCATTCATTAGTGCTCTTTTTCAGTATGAAATATTAATGTTACAATCCTAATAGTAATAATAGTATAATTAGTTAAAAATTACAGTATAAAACGTTGCAATGCTAATGGTGACTTCTGATGTCTTATATATTATTGAGATGTCATCACTTCGAATTTCGTCATACTGATGTCACCACTTATTATATTTCACTTTCAGATACCATTAGTCATAGATGAGAAACTATGATGTCATCAGTGATAACAATAATTCTGATATCATTACTTCTATTTAGAGATGAGTGACTCAATTTAATTTTGAATTTCTCAAAAATTCTGGATTCTGATGAATCCTACATTTTTGCTTTCGATTTGCATCAATCCTGCAAAATGGACACCATTTTTCTATCTACATTTCAGGGTCAGAAAGGGGTTAAAAAATAAAGTACCTTATACTTGCCTGTCCTAGGTCATCATCTGTGCTTCAGCTGATGCTGCAGCTCCCTCTTGCTCCCATTGGCCTTACATGGTCAAATGGGGGGAGAAGCACATCATTGACATCAATATCGCCAAACATGCGGGGGGTGATGTACTTCATTGATGTCACTAGTGTGCATTGTCTGCCCATCTGACCATGTGAGGCCTACCAATGGCCTCAGCACCAGCAGGAAGCACAGAAGAACAAAAGAACAACATGGAGGGTGGGTACTGGGGCTACAGTGGCATAAGGACAGGTTAGGGCCTAGGACAGGTGAGTACAATATTTTTCTTAGAATTATAAGTGTAATAATTGTCTTTTGATAGCTAAAGGGACATTTTCAATCCGGTATGGTTTTACTCATGACTGAGCCAAATCAGTCTAATTGAGCAAAGCTTGACCATAAAAAATTGATTAGAGTAAACAGGAAATAATGCAAAAATAATTATCAAATCCATAGCTTTACTAAAGACACCAAAATGACAAGACAAAATAAAAAGCATGGAAGGACAAGACACAAATAAAAGCCACACAAATACGTTAAAAATAGGAGTCGGAGGCGGAGTATATAAAGGGCAAGTGCACAATAAGAATTAATTAACAAGAATAACAATTGAATATAAAGACCAAAGTGTGAAACATCCGTAAAGATATAAAGAGTATTACAGACCCGGGTTCAGGCTATGGATACTGCCGCTGCCCCACACTCCAACGCGCGTTTCACACGAGCTTCCTCAGAGAGTTTATTATGGTCACACTATCCATTGTCTGCTTAGGTAGTGCTGTAAATTGCACTTCTATATGTTTTTGTTTAGGGATATTATAGGTTAGGATTGAGTGAAACTGACTTAAATGAATTTCTGCAGACTTGCTCATCTCTACTTTTAAGATAGAAATCCTAATGTTCTCACCTTTTAATATAGTAATTGCGATGTCACCAATTAAAATATGGCAGTTCTGATGTCATTACCTATTGTATAATGGCTCTGATGTAATCACTTATATACACAGTAATTCTAAGGTCATTCCATTTCATATAGTAATTCTGATATCATCACTTTTAATATGGTAATTCCAACATTACTGAAAATATATTGCTTTACTTCACCCTTCTGATAATTTAGACAATATGATATTTGGTATATCTGATATATTTTCTTTAATTTAATTTTGAGGTTATCACATATGACTAGTATTGTCACTACTTAGTGTCTATTATTTCTGTCCTCTTGTCGATCTGACATTAGGAGGGGATTACTGTTGTGTGGTATGGGAAAGAAAACATACAAAGCCTGAAGAGTCTTACACGGTTCTTATACTAATTAATAGGAGCAATGTGTGAAACTCTTCATGCATTATATGGTTGCCTCAGTGACTTTATTATCCTGTGCTCTCTTTGTTTGTTTCATCGTCCACTGTCATATCAGGCTAGAAGATGGACTCAATACTTCTGTATATTTACCCAAAAATACATTTTGTTTAAAAAAAGAACAGAAATAAATATCCAAAATGATCATATTTTAAGAAAGCCCAGTATTTTACACAAGAGAATCCTGTTTTTAATCAGTCTTGTAATAAATTCTGTAATTTAATGGAGTGTGAGAGGATGACGTTCTCCAAACATGGAGCACATTGAAATGCACAGAGGTTGTCTCATGGGTGCAATCCTCAATACGTAAATACTATACTTGTGCACTGGAGTCTCTTTTCTGCAGCAGCATTGTGTAATTGTAAGTGTACAGTAAGTTAAAATTGCTGTGTTTAAAGGGCACCTGATTTGGGAAGCAAGAATCCATGTTCAGCTTTGTTCTTCTAACCTTATATGATTTACTGTGAAACGTTGCAGCATTTTGGAGAAAGCATACTTTTGATAAGTCGGCCGGGGATGAAGTGACCAGATCAAGAGGCCGGTCCTCAGCAGCTTCTGCCCTCCCTTCCCCGCTTCCCTTGTCTGGCCAGTCTCTACCTGTGTGTGTATAGTGAGAGACAAGTCAATGTATAGGAAATGGGAGGAGACAAGCCATTGGAAACCTTCCTCTTGGACTAGTTATGCTAATCGGATCAACCTCGGCTGACTTTTTTAAGTATATTTCCTTTGAAATACTGCAATTTTTCAGATTAAAACATACAATATATGGGTGGAATAACAGAGCCGGACTTTGACTTATGCTGCCTGTGGTTCAGATGTCAGCAGACTCAGACTAGCCCACAAGGAAACAGGTGAATTTTCTGGTGGGCCCCTCTTCAGGTGTGGTACCCCAACTCCTCCATATGAGGAGCATTTGGCACAGTACACTCAATGCAGCTGGTACAGAAAAGGGCAGGATCTCATCATTCATTTAGCAAAGTACATAGTTTATTAATGAATTGAAGCATAGACAAATTTGAGAACAAGGGTCAGGTAATATTGCATGTTGCCGGCCAGTGGGCCCCCAGAAATAATGTCACTGGTGGGTCTTTGGCACTTTAGTCCAACACTGGCTGTCAGGTTCACTTTCACCTAAATAAAAATAATGATATTAGTATTATTTATTTGTATAGCACCATTGATTCCATGGTGCTGTACATGAGAAGGGGTCACATACAGAATACAGATATCACTTACAGTATGCGAACTAACAATGATAGACTGGTACAGAGGGAAGAGGACCCTGCCCTTGCGGCCTTACATTCTACAGGATGGTGGTGATGGAGACAGTACGTTGGGGGATTGCAGCAGCTCTGGTGTTGGTGAGGCGGCAGCTCCGGTGTTGGTGAGGCAGCAGCTCTGGTGCTGGTGAGGCAGCAGCTCTGGTGTTGGTGAGGCAGCAGCTCTGGTGTTGGTGAGGCGGCAGCTCTGGTGTTGGTGAGGCAGCTGCTCCGGCGTTGGTGAGGTGGCAGCTCCGGTGTTGGTGAGGCAGCAGCTCTGGTGCTGGTGAGGCAGCAGCTCTGGTGTTGGTGAGGCGGCAGCTCTGGTGCTGATGAGGCAGCAGCTCTGGTGTTGGTGAGGCAGCAGCTCTGGTGTTGGTGAGGCGGCGGCTCTGGTGTTGGTGAGGCGGTAGCTCTGGTGGTGGTGAGAAGGCAGCTGGGTGATTGCAGGTTGTAAGCTTTCTTGAAGAGATGGGTTTTGAAGTTTTGTCTGAAGGATCTGAGTGTGGTGGATAATCGGAACTGTTGAGGCACAGAATTCTACAGTGATACAATGCAATACAAAGACTGGAAAGAACATGACGAGTATTTGCATGACTGGATCTGGTTGCTCAGCCTTTATGAGACCTCTG
This sequence comes from Phyllobates terribilis, assembly GCF_046119375.1. Lineage (NCBI taxonomy): Eukaryota > Metazoa > Chordata > Amphibia > Anura > Dendrobatidae > Phyllobates > Phyllobates terribilis. The sequence goes on along the minus strand of NW_027362764.1, from coordinate 131,661,410 downwards.
AGGATTTGTGAGTTTGTTGCCACAGCTCTCTTGTGCATCAGGGAGTCAACGTATTATTTCGCAAGCACAATATGCAAAATGTATAAATGTCAATACATCAGCAGATTGCTATTAAACTAATACATCCATTGTTAGCATGTGGCAAGAGACAGTCATTGTTTTTCTTTCTTGTTTTTTTGTTTACTAACAACATTGTATGTTTTATTACTATTTTTTAATGATTAATATAGCTAGAATTATGAACAAAGTCTGAGGCAAAGAAAAGTTTTTTTCTTCGTAGGGCAAAGGTTTTGTTTGTTGTCCCTCCTCTAGTAACGCATAATCTCCCCATGTCTCTCAAAAAAGTATAGTGATTGGCACTACCCCTCGATTATGGCATTTCTGATGTACTTTGTACATGACACTCCTCTGGCTTAGTAACCTTTCATGGTTCTGCTCAATTACTTACAGTAGTGGTGTCCAATATTCAATATATATATAAAAAAAAGAAAAGGATGTCACTCACCCATGGCAGGTCTTCATTATTAATAGCAAACCATAAAAATGTGCCACTGCCAACAGCAAAGCAGATGATAAACGGCCATCGCCTGAGACTGCCTGGCTACTCTCTTCAGCTTTGATGTTGGCACGTTTTATGGTTTGCTATAAATAAAGAAGACCTGCCATTGGTTAGAGCCATTATTCTCTTTCTTTTATTTAATACTGACTGGATGTGCAGTAGCCCAGTTGGCCAGCCCTGCCCCAGCATTGCTACCTCCCTGTACTTTCTACTATCTAAAGTAAATCTGAAGCTAATATATATGCTCCCTTCTTGTTTTTATTAATTATTTAAAAAAAATGTATTATCTTCTCTTGTTACTAGTTCCTATTACGTTCAGCTTTACCATTCACCCTAACTATGCACCTGATCAAGTTCTATCAAGTAAAAATATTCATAGCATTAAAGTAGACTGCTTTTCTACTTGTATTATTGATAAAATTCTAATTCTGTGTCATCTTTTTTTAGATCTCCACATTGTGCAATTCCTCTGTTATTCCTCTGAAAAAGGTATGAATAAATTGACAACTGGGTGTTACCGGTTGGGAAGAAGGGGTGTTCCTGCACAGTCTGGCACTGTCCAATCAGTGCTGCCAGTGACACATTGTGTAGAGGCATGCCCCTTTGACAAGGAGAATGATAACACCCTGTCATCAATATATTCAGAAATATTCAGGAGAAGTAACAGGAATGGCGGAATTCAGATATAAAAACAGACTCGAGACTTGTCACAAAAGTAGCAAAGGTTACAGTGACTCACAATGCACCATATTGATAACTTGTGAAAGAAAGTTATTTCACTTAAAGGGAATCTGTCACCAAATATTTGCTATGTAATCTGAAGACAGCAGGAGATAGGGGCTGAAACACAGATTTCATTGATGTGTCATTTTTTTGGGTTGTTTGCTGTTGTTTTCTTACAATAAAAATGTTATCACATGTGGATTATCACAGCTGGACTCCGCCCCCTCCTGTGATAAGCAGCTCACTGTCAGTAGACAATGTAAATAGAGATCTGTGATGTGGGCGAGGGCAGCTTTCTGAGCTCTGCTTCATGCTGCATCTAAGAACTCTGAGTCACAACTGCTGCTCCCAGTATACTAAGTGATACATCACTGGAATCAGGCTCACTTACTTTATATTATGCTGCTCTCAGACGAAACAGCAAAAACCTGCTGATAGATTCCCTTTAGGCTGTGTGCCCACGATGCGTTTTTTAAGTGTTTCCGCAGCGGCAAAAACGCTACAGAAACGTTTAAAAAAGCATGGTAGAAGCCCTGCCATGTTCCCCAATGATAATCCGCATGTGCTGTGCACATGCTGTGGAGATTTCCGCTGCGGATTATCATTGCGGAAAAAACGCAGCACTAATTATTTTGCGGAAATGCTGCGTTTTCACCCCCATTGACTTGCATAAGAACGCGACAATTCCGCAAGACTGCATCTGTACTTGCATAATTGGCGCGTTCTAATGTGCGGTTGGTACCCAGGTGTGGAGGACAGGAGACTCTCCTCCGGACCCGGGTACCATAGAAACTGTAAAAAAAAGAATAAAATAAAGAATAAATATATACTTACCTTCCGGCGGCCCGTGGTGCGCTCCTCCTTGCTTGGCTGCAGTTCGCGATGGAATGAAGGACCTGCGCTGATGTCAGTCATGTGACGGGTCACGCGACGCTGACGTCGACAGGTCCTTCAATCCACCGCTGCCGGCAGCCGGGACAGTGAAGCAAGACAGCGTGGGCCATCGGAGGGTAAGTATAGATTTATTTTTTGATTTTTTGACATTCTCTCGGTCACACTATATAAATCCATGCTGTTTTCATGGATTTATATAGTGTGACCAAGTTGTCAAGCACTTTACAAGTGATGCTAAAATCGCCTGGAAAGCGCTTGTCAACCCTCATGCTCGAATGCAAGTAAAGAACGCTTCACATCCGCTTGTCCCTGGCAGGAAAACGCATGTACAATCTGCATGTACAATCTGCATGTACAATCTGCATGTACAATCTGCATGTACAATCTGCATGTACAATCTGCATGTACAATCCGCATGTACAATCCACATGTGTTTTTTTCTGCCAGGGGAGATGCAGAAACGCTCAGGAAAAAATCCTGAGCATTTCTGCATTGTGGGCACATAGCCTAAAGAGGATTAAGATAACGCAGTAGAAGCTATCGATCGATATCAAGTTAGGTGTCTAATTACACTTTTTATGATGTGATATCTCAGTGCTGGGTTATCTTAGTCAAGGTAACCTTTGCTACATCTGTATTTCATTGGGAAAATAACAATGCACTATATATAACAGATCATTCCATTCTTGGTTTTATTAATAAATATAAGAAGCGTTTTTTGCATATAATTTGGTATTCCTGAAAGTTTGATCTCCCAACACCGTTAGCTCCCTAAGTTCTCCATATCAGTGCCCTTCTCTTCCATGATCTTTCATATCTAACCTGTATATTTTGTTATACATAGGGTAAATCTGGCAGAACTGTGGCCCTAGACCATAGATTCAGATATTCCTTTTTTTTACGAATGCCTGGACTCCTGGCTTAAAAGTATCAGACCAAAAAAAACCTGCTGTCCAGTCTTGTACATTTAGTGCCCCCAATAGTGACCGTGTAGGATGTGAATTCTCAGCAAAAAAAACAATTTTCAGTAAAGATGAACGTCAGAATTCTTCCATCTTATTTGTACTTTTCCCAGTAAAACCTCTTCTGCCTTTGGAAGCTTTCACCATCTATGTATGGTGTTTTCTCTGCCCACTTTCCAATCTTCCCCTGCATAATGTACAGGCACTGCATCTTCCATTTTACTAAACCTTTAGATCACTGTAATCTGTCATTCTGCCTTTATAATGCTCAGGATTTTTTTGTTCTGTAGGCAATGGACTAGAAACATGTTTTGCACATTTTGTCTCACTACTTTGGATTATTCTAGCCGGATAGTTCTGTGTCTGTGTTTGTTATAATATATGGTTTTACTACTTTATTACTTACAAGTTTGATTAACTGTTTAATCTTTTTGCGGCAGTAAATGACCACTGATATGTCAATATTTTCCGGCCTGCGGTCATTTAATAGTCAGTTTAGACAGGCAGATCGCTCTTAATGTTGCACACTGAACGATCTGTGGTAGATCATTCATTGCACATAGATTTCCATTGTACTTAGTACTGTGAGTCCTGTTTACACAAGATGATGCGTTGCTGAGAACGTTGATCTGACAAGCACAGCAGTCAGACGTTTTTTGTAGTTGATGATGAGGGTTGCGCACATGTCAGGAGGAATTTTGGTCCACTCCTCTTTGCAGATCATCTCTAAATCATTAAGATCTTGAGGCTGTCGCTTGGCAACTCGGAGCTTCAACTCCCTCCATAAGTTTTCTATGGGATTAAGGTCTGGAGACTGGCTAGGCCACTCCATGACCTTACTGTGCTTCTTTTTGAGCCACTCCTTTGTTGCTTTGGCTGTATGTTTTGGGTCATTGTCTTGCTGGAAGACCCAGCCACGACCCATCTTCAATGCTCTTACTGAGCGAAGGAGGTTGTTGGCCAAAATCTCTTGATACATGACCCCATCCATCTTCCCTTTAGTATGGTGCAGTCGTCATGTCCCCTTAACGGAAAAGCTCCCCCAAAGTATAATGTTTCCACCACCATGCTTCACGGTTGGGACAATGTTTTTAGAGTTGTACTCATCCTTCTTCTTCCTCCAAACACGACGAGTTGAGTTAATGGCAAAGAGCTCAATTTTTGTCTCATCTGACCACAGCACCTTCTCCCAATAACTCAGAGAATCATCCAGGTGTTAATTGGCAAACTTCAGATGGGCCTGCACATGTGCCTTCTTGAGCAGTGGGACCTTGCGGGCACTGCAGGATTTTAAACCTTTAAGGCATAATGTGTTACCAATGGTTTTCTTGGTAACTGTGGTCCCAGCTGCCTGGAGATCATTAACAAGTTCCCCCCGTGTAGTTTTAGTCTGATCTCTCACCTTCCTCATGATCAAGAATACTCCACGAGGTGAGATTTTGCATGGTGCCCCAGATCGATATCGATTGACAGTCATTTTGTATTTCTTCCATTTTCTTACTATTGCACCAACAGTTATCTCCTTCTCACCCAGCGTCTTACTTATGGTTTTGTAGCCCATTTGAGCTTTGTACAGGTCTATGATTTTGTCCCTGACATCCTTAGAAAGCTCTTTAGTCTTGCCCATGTTGTAGAGGTTAGAGTCTGACTGATTAATTGAGTCTGTGGACAGGAGTCATTTATACAAGTGACTATGTAAGACAGCTGTCTTTAATGCAGGTAACGAGTTGATTAGGAGCGTCTAGCTGGTCTGTAGGAGTCAGAACTCATAATGGTTTGTAGGGGATCAAATACTTATTTCTCACTGTAAAATTCAAAAAAATGTATCTAATTTATACAATGTGATTTTCTTGATTTTTTTTTGATATTCTATCTCTCAATGTTAAATTTAACCTACCCTTAAAATTATAGACTGTTCATGTCTTTGTCAGTGGGCAAACTTACAAAAATAGCAAGGGATCAAATACTTATTTCATTCACTGTATGTGTCCTCATTCCCTCTTGGCTCGGCCTATCCTGAGCTCAGTAGCGTGAGATGATCATCTCATGACTTCTTGACACTCTGTTGGGAGGTGTTTACACTATATGTGGCTTTCCAGTGAATTGTAATCTGTTTTTATAGTATTTTGCATTATTCTGCTGAATTTGTATCTTGAGAAATTGGAGTACTTAATGAACTTCATGGGAAGGATATGACATTTGCGCGCTTGCCATATTGATGGTTCGCCAACACAAATTCTCATACAGTGACAAAAGATCCTGTTGGTTATTTGATCTTTTGTTAAGAGCAGTCTAAAATTATAATGGATGCATTATATTATTAAATTAGAATGTATGAATCAACTTGTATAATATATTTATAATTTATTTTATTCAATGCAAAAGTAACCCAAAAGGCATTTCTGCAGTGATAGGAACAGACCAGATTTCCAGGGACAAATAGATCTTGCTAGCTGTTCTTCAGCGCTACAGTTAGAAAATCATTTATCTTAAGTTTGTTTGCCTGCTGACTGGGTGCAACAGGTGGGATTTACATCCTTAAATCCATGGATCAAGACGGATTATCACCTTCGCCTTCCAAAGCTGCATCAAGAAAGGGAAGGTCTGACATAAAGCCTTCCTATATATTTCAAAGCTAAAGCTCTTGATTGTCGTTGGCCATAAATAAAAAGTCCATTTGACATTTGTCCAATGTATCTAACCGTTTCTGGAGAAAAGGTCTATACAGAATAAATATTCAATTGGTATTTATATTATTTGTTACAAAATAAGGGTACTAATTCCCTATTGCCTTAACTAATGAGCTCTGGAGTTCTAAGCAGTTCTACAGGGTAGCCAAGACTGGGGGGACTAGTAGTGTTGAGGGAGGGCAATAACCCTTCACGGTTGACCAAGTGAGTGTCAAATTATTATGTTGATTGCGCAATCCACAGAAAACCAAACGGAGGCAATGCGTGCTCTGTATTGGGAGGATTCAAAGAAGCTCTGATCCCGTTTATTTTGCTTAGCATTTTATATTGTTTTGAGTTTATTAATGTCCAATCATCTACTGCTGTACTACAGGCTTGAACCAATGTTAGTACAATTATTACGGAAACACATATTTGGTCATATTATCGTTAGTTCGAAGCACACTGGAAATTTACAAGGTCAATCCTGGCTAGTGTTGAGCCACCCCCGTAGTGTTCGAGTTCGGTTCGGTTCGTCGAACACCCGTGTGTTCGCCGAACTGTTCGTCGAACTGTTCGTCGAACACCTTCGAACACCGTTAAAACCAATGGCAGGCAAACAAAAACACATAGAAACACATAGAAAACACCGTCAAAGGTGTCCAAAAGCTGACAAACTGCTCAGAAGACACAACTAACACATGGAAAAGTGACAAGTACATATAGTCATGCGAAAAGAAAAGAGGTGGAGGAGTAAAAGGAGGGGGAGACACAGATATAGGCATGTCATGCCCTTCTAAAATCCAAAAAGTGAGAAGCCGACACGTTCAGTCCGCTCCTGCCCGTGCCACCTCTGTGTCGCCGGGTTTGTGCCAGAGCCGCGGTGAACCCCTCTCCCAATACTGGTGCCTGTCCGCTGGTGGGTCGAGCGAGCCCCCCTGTGGTGGAGGCAGCTCTAAGCTTTTTAATTTAAATTGTCTCTCTAATTTGAATAAATACACTTTAAATCCATTTACAAGGATCTATTGGAGGGCAAGTCTCATGCCAGCAGCCGCGTAATTCCAGCTACAGTAGCGTCCACTAAAGCTGCTGCAGTTAAAAAGCTTTTATAAGGATCGAGCTCGGCTGTCCACCGCAAGGCATCCTACTGCCAGTCCGAGCCTCTATGCCTTGGGGTGCCTCCTGATGCTCTTCACTGAGTATCCCGTGGTCCCGAAGCATTTCCTTTGAAAAAATGAAGTGTCCAAACTACAGGTGGTGTAGCTTGCTTAACAGCCGGGATAATCCGCTGACTAGCAGACCCTGCTACTAGGCACAAAGTATTTCCTGGGCTAGATGCAGTTAAAAATTTGTAATTAGATACTCTCGTTGGATGCTGAGAAAGCATTCCATAGAGTCTCCTGGCACGCCATATATGATTCTCTTAAAAAGCTTGGGGTAGGGGTCTAGGGGACCCTTTTATAGCCAAAATCACGGCCCTGTATCGCAATACGTCACCTAGGCTGAAGATAAATGGAACTGTAGCACCCTGAGGGCTCGGTTGCTACAGAGGTATTGCACCTCACCCAGAGGTGTGATATCTCACTCTCAGGTAAGGATGTAGTGTGGATCAGGACCCGACACCTGCATGCATTACACCACATTGCCGTGGGGCAGGGCGACCAATATGCCCCTGAGATGGGCACGACAGTCCCTGTCCCTGGCTGGAGTGGGGGGAGGGAACACTGAGGAAGGGGAACCCTGTAGTGCAGGAGCAGGGAGGAAGCAGTTCCTGGGTGCATTGAGAAGGGAGTATAAAAGGTGGGCACCATCTTAGTTCAGTGCAGAGAAGTCTGAGCAGAAGTGGCAGGGAGCAGGGGCTCTGCATGAGCTCTGCTCCGGAGGCGGGCCTAGTAACAGAGGCCCAGGCCTGGAAGAGGGAGAAGGAAGGAAGAGGAGCGGAGAAGGCTCCAGGAACGAGGAACGAAGGGATCTCAGGGGTGCGGACGGGCGAGTCGCCACCGCACGCCCGAATCCACCTGCGTGGAGGGGTCAGGCCAAAGGGGGAGACCGGTCCCCGAAACTAGTGGAGGCAGGAAACGACCCTCAGCTAGAAACAGGAGGCTGTGACATTTTATGTGGCGCAGCCCCTCGCTACACCCGCTAGGAAGGCACCACATAGGGTCAGGGAAACTGGCGCCAAGTTTACCAAGAGGAGGCCCGAGGCAGCCGGACAGAAGGGTTGGTAAGAAAGGCCAGACAAAGGACACACAAAGGGGGTCCTGTGAAGCACTCCAAAGTTATCTGGGAGTTGTCTGAGCCCCTCACCTGGTGAGCACAGTACGACGTGGGCAGCCGTTACCTGCAGACGTGGTCTGGATAATAAGAACTGTGAGTAAAGGCCCTGGACTGCATCACTGACTCCGTGTCATTACTGCTGCTGCCCTGCACCATCACCCCCATCCTCCGCATACACTGCCCTGAGGCTATACTCCTCCCGTGGGGAGTTATGCTACGCTCTGCTGCACCCACAACACCAGCCTCAGCGGTCTGCCCTGGAGTGGCGGTTCACTCTGACCGCAATCCACGGGTGGCGTAGTCGGACATTTAAACATCAAAACCACATAAATAGTTCCGCCACTGGTTTGACCGCCCTGAGCCACGGAACCGGGTTGCCGCCACGGAGACTACAACCACCAGCATCCACCAAAAAGGGTCCGGCTCCGGGTGTCCCAAGGCCCAGGGGGCGCGTCAGAACATTTTCATCACCTTTCACAATCACCAATGGGACAAGGCAGGGATGTTCTCTGTCCCCTCTCTTATACATCCTAGTGACGGAGCACCTGCTCTCATCAATTCGCCATAACCCCAATATTAGGTGGATTGAGGTGGGAGGCACCGAGTACAAGTGCTCTCTATTTGCTGATGATGTCCTAGTATATATCACTCAATCACATATATCCATCCATGCTGTTATGGCTGAAATAGATCACTTTGTTACATGGTCAAATTTTAAAATCAATGCAGCGAAGTCTGAGGCCCTCGATGTCTCCCTCCCCAAATCCATATAGGATTCCATCCAGTCCAACTTTCCCTTTGCCTGGCCCTCACAGGGTATCAAATACTTAGGAATTCCTATTCATAGAGACCTCTCCCATCTATGTTATCTTAATTTTGGGCCCTTTATTGAACAACTCCATACAGACCACGGTTGGCAAGTTAGAACTGTAAGATTCACTACGTGAACCACTGGTGTTTTGTGGAAAAGCACATGTACACTGTGTTCCAAATTATTATGCAAAAAGTGTTTAGGAGTGATAAGGGAAGAATTTGTTTGTTTGTCAGTTAAACTCATTGATGGTGATGTGTGTCAGGGCTCTTTATATCACTGTAAGCAATTGCAGACACCTGTGCTAATTAGTTTGGCAGGTGTGTCCAATGAAAGGCAAGACTACTTAAGAAGGCTGTCTCACATTATTAAGCAGCCTACATTTTCTGCCAAAATGGGAAAGAAAAAGGATGTGTCGGCTGCTGAGAAGCAACAAATTGTGGAGTGTTTAGGTCAAGGCATGACTACAATCAACATTGTGCGATGATCAGGATGAAGTGTCTTGGCAATCAAGAAGTATGTAGCTGATTCACAGTACACACGTGTGCGTGCTGATAAGGGCAAATTGAGGACTCTTTCCTACAGGCAATTACGTCAGGTTGAAAGAGCAGCGGCAAAAAAGCCTTGTCATAGCAGCAGACAAGTTTTTGAAGCTGCTTGTGCCTCCAACGTCCCCCGAACAACAAGATGCAGGGTCCTTCAGAGGTTTGCAGCTGTGCATACACCATCCTGTCGACCTCCTCTATCCACTTCACACAAGCAGAAACGGCTCCAGTGGGCCAAACATTACATGAAGACTGATTTCAAAACTGTTTTGTTCACGGATGAGTGCTGTGCAGCGCTCGATGGTCCAGATGGATGGAGTGGAGGATGGCTGGTTGATGGACACCCCACGCAAACACGGCTACAGCGCCAACAAGGAGGAGGTGGAGTAATGTTTTGGGCTGGAATCATGGGGAGAGAGATTGTCGGCCCCTTTAGGATCCCTGAAGGCGCTAAAGATGAACTCCATAATGTATGTGGATTTTCTCAAACAGCACTTCCTGCCATGGTTCAAGAAGAAGAACCGTGTATTTCACAGCAAGATCATTTTTCTGCATGATAATGCACCATCTCATGCTGCACATAAAACATCTGCATCTCTGGCTGATATGGGCATAAAAGGGGACAAACTTATGGTGTGACCCCCATGCTCCCCTGACCTCTACCCCATTCAGAACCTTTGGAGCATCATTAAAAGGAGTGTCTATGATGGCGGGAGGCAGTTCACATCTAAGCAACAGCTCTGGGAGGGTATTCTGTCCTCATGCAAAACAATTGAAGCAGAAACCATCCAAAACCTGACAAATTCAATGGACGAGAGAGTTCAGAAGCTCCTTTCGAACAAGGGGTCCTATGTGAAAATGTAACATCACCTAGAATAAAGTTTTGAGTTGAAAACTGTTTGATTTCAGTTTCTAACAACCTGCTAATGCTTATAATTTCAAAAATGACCATTTTTTTGGTCTTTATTAAAATGAAAAGGTTGATCGAAAAGTTTGGGGGATCTAAGAGTGTGGCAACCCAGTAGTCATGATTACTTCGAATTCTGACAATATGAGGGTCATGCTGCAGGTAGTGCAGCAAGAAGGCACTTATGTGTCTTGCGCATCTCGGAGCCCCAAAATTATTTTCCGGGCTAGATGCAGCTAAAAATTATTATTAATTTTAAATCTGGTGAAGCTTTAGTATAGATGGCCTAATAGGATCAGTGCTGCACACTGCTACAAAGCCCAATTTATTTTCCAGCCAAGATACAGATAAACATGATTAGTAATTTGAAAGCTTAAAACGGTTGGTAGGGTGATTTTAACCAATCATCAAGCTTTTACTCTCCCCAGGATGACACAGGGGTAGAAAAGTCGTTTCGGATCCATGATTTGTTCATCTTTATGAACGTGAGTCTGTCTACATTATCAGTGGAGAGCCGCGTTCGCTTATCTGTCAGCACACCACCAGCAGCGCTGAACACACGTTCAGACAGAACACTGGCTGCGGGGCATGACAAGATCTCCAAGGCATAAGTGGCTAGCTCCGGCCATTTATCCAGATTGGAAGCCCAAAAAGAGCAAGGGTCCAGTGACACAGTCGTGGCTTCAATGTTTACTTGGAGATACTCCTGTACCATCGTCTCTAGGCGTTGACCATGTGTCAGACTTCTTGTCTCCTGTGGCCTTGCAAAGGATGGGCTAAAAAAGTGGTGAAATGATTCCGCAAAATTGATGTTACCAGCAGATACTGTGGTTCTGTTACGGTTTGAGTGCTGAACACTTGACGGTCCCACGGTTGGCAAGTTGGAACTGTGAGATTCACTACGTGCACCACTGGTATTTTGTGGAAAAGCACATGTAAGATTCTGCAACAGTCTCTGCTGATACTCCTGCATGCGTGCATCCCTTTCTATGGCAGGAATAATTTCTGCAAATTTACTTTTGTACCGGGGATCTAACTGTGTGGCAACCCAGTAGTCAGGATTATTTCTAATTCTCACAATTCGAGGGTCATGTTGCAGGTAGTGCAGCAAGAAGGCACTCGTGTGTTGCGCATCCAGGAGCACCAAGTCCCTGTTGTGTTGGTGGCGAGGTAACAATCATGCTTCCTTCCTCTATCCTCTCCCCCCAACCTCGCACAACAGAAATGTGATCAAGGTCTCCCTCATCTGATGAGTCTTCCATCAGTTCGTCCTCCACTTCTTCCTGGGCTCCTGCACCTTCCTCACTAGTTTGGCTGCTACCATGCGCCCTGGTAAAACCATCTCCCCCACCCTCACATGCCTGCCGCCTTGGTGCTGCCGACCGTCTGGACCTTGCAGATGTTAGCCCTTCCGCATACAACTCCTCCTCCTCTACTTCCTCCACCTCCTCTTGTGCCACCACCTGACTCCGAATTCTGTTTAACATGTGCTCCAGCATGTAAATCACCGGAATAGTCATGCTGATAATTGCATCGTCAGCACTAAACCTCTTCGTCGCCATTTCAAAACTGTGCAGAAGGGTGCATAGGTCCCTGATCTGAGACCACTCCTCCAGCGTGATTTGCCCCACCTCTGGATCTCGTTGGCCCAGGCTATACGTCAGAACGTATTGCACCAGGGCTTGTCGGTGCTGCCACAGTCGCTGCAACATGTGCAGAGTTGAATTCCACCGGGTAGGCACATCGCATTTTAGCCGGTGAAGTGGCAGGCCCAACGACTTCTGTAGAGATGTAAGTCGCTGAGCTGCGGGATGCGAACGGCGAAAGTGAGCACACAGCGACCGTGCCCTCTGCAGAAGGCCATCTAGTCTGGGATAGTGGGCTAAAAATTGCTGGACAACCAGGTTCAACACGTGAGCCATACAAGGCACGTGTGTGACATTGCCCCGGCGAAGGGCCACACCCAGGTTTGCAGCATTGTCGCACACGGCCTTCCCTGGTTTCAGGTCCAGTGGAGACAACCATTCATGAAATTGGTTCTCCAGAGCTGACCACAACTCCTCAGCTGTGTGACTCACATTTCCCAGACATTTCAATGTAAAAACCGCCTGATGACGTTGAGCCCTACTGCCAGCATAGTAAGGAGGTGTGCAGGATCCCTTCTGCGCAGTTAGAAAGCTTGTGGCATGACCAGACAGGCTTTGGGTGCAGGTGGAAGACCGAGAGGAGGTTGAGGAGGCAGAAGCAGTGGAGGAACTTTGACATAAAGAGGATTGACGCACAACTCGTGGGGACAGCAAGACTTGGACAGCAGCACCTTGTCCTGCTGTCACCATAGTTACCCAGTGCCCAGTCAGCGACATGTAACGCCCCTGTCCATGCCTACTCGTCCAAGTGTCTGTGGTGAAATGCACCCTGTCACACACAGAGTTTCTCAAAGAAGCGGTGATGTTGTGTGCGACATGCTGGTGGAGCGCAGGCACACCTTTCTTTGAGAAGTAGTGCCGACTGGGCATCTGGTACTGGGGCACTGCGACGGACATAAGGTCTCGAAAATCCTCTGTGTCCACCAGGCGGAAAGGCAGCATTTCTGTAGCCAAGAGCTTGCAGATGGTGAAATTCAACCTCTTAGCTTTCTCATGGCTAGGAGGAAATGGTCTTTTACTTGTCCACATCTGGGGGACCGAGGGCTGGCTATTGTGCTTAGACGGGGTTGATAAGGGTGTCCCCGGCAAACTGCCGGTCTGTGAGGAAGATGCAGGCGGACATGTTAGGTTGCCTTGATCCAAAGGTGGTGCTATCGATGTCGGACAGCGCTCAACACCAGCTGGTGTTATCACCTCCAAAGAAAATGATGACCTGCCAATCACGCTGGCTGTTGCGGGTAAAGAGGTGGCAGGTCTGCGCCCCAAAACAGGTGTGACTGCTGTCCCCCCAGTCACAGAGGATGAAGAGGCCGCGGATGCACAAGATATGGCAGACGGTGGTTGGCCCGGCCGGCTAGGCCGCATTATAGCACACTGAACTTCCCACTGCAACTTATGCTTCATGTCCATGTGCCGGTTCATGCATGAAGTACTCAAACTATGTATTTTTTGGCCTCTACTTAGCTTTTGCTGACAAATGTTACAGATAACACGAGTTGGGTCATCTTTATCGATCTGAAAAAATGCCCAGGCTATGCAAGGCTTAGCACCCATGCGACCTGAAGAGCCACCACGACTTGTGGTGAGAGGCAGAGTTGTGTTTGAGGATGCAGTTGTTGACGTGCTTCCAGTACTACGTCTCTGTCCAGGAAGGCGCAACCTGACCTCGTCGTCACTAGCATCTTCCTCCACCTCCTCTGCTGACCTCATCTCTTGGCTGACTGTGGGTTGACAGTAAGTGGGATCTCCAACCTCATCATCATCACCCTGTGCGTTATCACACCCGTCGTCCTCAGAGCCAACCTGTTCCTGCCCTGACAAAAAACTAAAGTTGTCGCTCCAATCAGGTATTTGAGTCTTATCATCGTCTTCCTCATTGTCTCCACCAACAGGAGTTACAGTTTGGGGATGAGGGTCTACATTATGGTCAGAACCTTCTGTGTCTGGTCCTGGATCCGACTCATAAAGATTCTGGGCATCAGTGCAGATCATTTCCTCGTCTGGATTCACAGAAGCGCTGGAGTCGACCTCTGATTCCCAGGCTATAGTATGAGTAAACAGCTCTGCAGACTGAACCGTCTGTTCTACCTCATACTCAGACGGGCAGCTGGAGATTTGGGAGCTGTGAGGAAGCAAGTGCGATTGGGGTGACACCTTTGAGGACTGGAGTATTTGTGATGTTGAAGTTGATGTGGAGGAGAGCCTACTTAAAGGAGCACTTGATATCCGTTGAAGCACCTGCTGTTTTTGTGCCTCATCTGGAATTTGTAGCGATTGGCATGGCCGTAAGAAAGGGATCTTATCACATTGTCCGCTAAAAGAAGTAGACATTTTAGTTTGACTGGAAGATGGTCTTTCTTCTGCAGATGTTACTGTTGCTTTAACACCTACCCCACGGACACAACCTTTTTTCCCCTTCCCAACACGCCTATTCCCCTTTCCACCAGCAGCAGGCCTTTTTCCACTCATTTTGGTGGTTAACTAATTAACAACTCTGGAGTTGTTTGCACAAAAAAACAATGGATGGGGAACCGAGCAGAGCTGAGTGGCCAAACTGTGGTATTAGGCCAAAACTATTGGCTGGGTTAGATGCAGAAAAAAATTATATTCAATTTGCAACCTGATGGAGGTCAGTATAGATGGACTAATAGAGAAAGTCCCACACACTGCTAGAAGGCCAAATATTTTTTCAGAGCTAGATGCAGAAAAAAATATATTCAGTTTGCAACCTGATGGAGGTCTGTATAGATGGATTAATAGAACAAGTCCCACACACAGCTAGAAGCCCAATATTTTTTCAGAGGTAGATGCAGAAAAAAATATATTCAGTTTGCAACCTGATGGAGGTCTGTATAGATGGATTAATAGAACAAGTCCCACACACAGCTAGAAGCCCAATATTTTTTCAGAGGTAGATGCAGAAAAAAATATATTCAGTTTGCAACCTGATGGAGGTCAGTATAGATGGACTAATACAACAAGTCCCACACACAGCTAGAAGCCCAATATTTTTTCAGAGGTAGATGCAGAAAAAAATATATTCAGTTTGCAACCTGATGGAGGTCTGTATAGATGGATTAATAGAACAAGTCCCACACACAGCTAGAAGCCCAATATTTTTTCAGAGGTAGATGCAGAAAAAAATATATTCAGTTTGCAACCTGATGGAGGTCTGTATAGATGGATTAATAGAACAAGTCCCACACACAGCTAGAAGCCCAATATTTTTTCAGAGGTAGATGCAGAAAAAAATATATTCAGTTTGCAACCTGATGGAGGTCAGTATAGATGGACTAATACAACAAGTCCCACACACAGCTAGAAGCCCAATATTTTTTCAGAGGTAGATGCAGAAAAAAATATATTCAGTTTGCAACCTGATGGAGGTCTGTATAGATGGATTAATAGAACAAGTCCCACACACAGCTAGAAGCCCAATATTTTTTCAGAGGTAGATGCAGAAAAAAATATATTCAGTTTGCAACCTGATGGAGGTCAGTATAGATGGACTAATACAACAAGTCCCACACACAGCTAGAAGCCCAATATTTTTTCAGAGGTAGATGCAGAAAAAAATATATTCAGTTTGCAACCTGATGGAGGTCTGTATAGATGGATTAATAGAACAAGTCCCACACACAGCTAGAAGCCCAATATTTTTTCAGAGGTAGATGCAGAAAAAAATATATTCAGTTTGCAACCTGATGGAGGTCTGTATAGATGGATTAATAGAACAAGTCCCACACACAGCTAGAAGCCCAATATTTTTTCAGAGGTAGATGCAGAAAAAAATATATTCAGTTTGCAACCTGATGGAGGTCAGTATAGATGGACTAATACAACAAGTCCCACACACAGCTAGAAGCCCAATATTTTTTCAGAGGTAGATGCAGAAAAAAATATATTCAGTTTACAACCTGATGGAGGTCAGTATAGATGGACTAATACAACAAGTCCCACACACAGCTAGAAGCCCAATATTTTTTCAGAGGTAGATGCAGAAAAAAATATATTCAGTTTGCAACCTGATGGAGGTCAGTATAGATGGACTAATACAACAAGTCCCACACACAGCTAGAAGCCCAATATTTTTTCAGAGGTAGATGCAGAAAAAAATATATTCAGTTTGCAACCTGATGGAGGTCTGTATAGATGGATTAATAGAACAAGTCCCACACACAGCTAGAAGCCCAATGTTTTTTCAGAGGTAGATGAAGAAAAAAATATATGCAGTTTGCAACCTGATGGAGGTCAGTATAGATGGACTAATACAACAAGTCCCACACACAGCTAGAAGCCCAATATTTTTTCAGAGCTAGATGCAGAAAAAATTATATTCAATTTGCAACCTGATGGAGGTCAGTATAGATGGACTAATAGAGTGATGCTATGCCCAAAAGATTTTACTTCACTAGGTGCAGTAAAAAAATTGGTATTCTATACACAGGTGGTATATCTTGCAACACAGATAGGCTACTCCACTGACTAACACACTCTGCAATAGGCCAAAAAGGATTAGCTTTGCTAGATTCAGCCAAATGCTGTGAAAAAAACTAGCACAGCACTGGCACAGACCTGCCTGGCAAAAACTGATAGGAACTGATGTAACCTAGTCCTGAAAAGGACTCCAATTACAATTAGTCTTTACTCCCACAATCTATCTATTTAAGAGCACAGACCTGCCTGATAAAAGTCGTAGGAAATGCTGTAACCTAGTCCTTAAAAGGACTGCAATCACAACTATTCCCTACTCCCAAGCTATCTGTAGATTTGTGTGAAAATTGGCTTTTAATTAACAAGGTATAGCGCACACAGCAACAGTGGTGCCGTCTAACACGCAGCTGCAGCAGTGAGAAAATGGTGGCGACGGGGAAAATGGCTTGGTCTTATAGGGCAAGGACATGTGACATACACTGCCAATGACACATGCCCTTGCTTGTGTGAAAAAAAGCACTTCGCTCCGTGTGTGCGCTGCTGATAGGCTGACAGATTGCACCTCCCCACTGCAAATGCGGGAAAGAGAAAAAAAAAATGGAGATCTTCATTGTTCCTGCAGAGATCCATCCCCTGCCCCTCCCCCCACCCCGCTGTACACTCAAACTGCGTATTAACATTAATTTTCATCATTACTGAGAAAAAATCCAGTTATGATTTTGGTGCACGAACAGTTATCGAACATAACCTCGAACAGCCGAATTTTTCTCAAATTGTTCGTGTTCGCCGAACGGCTCGAACACCGCCCAAAACAGCTCGGATTTGAGATTGGCGAACAGTTCGAGTAGAACAACGCTCATCTCTAATCCTGGCCTAGACTAGTTAGATAACAGGAGCGGGGTGTCTGACAAAATGTTCTTGAGATAAAAAGTTTAATGTGGGAAATTCCATGGGAAGAGAATGAAAGAAGTATATTATGCAAGGAGTGATAATAACATGATTTTAAAGCAAGCAAAAAAAATGGAGTTGCTCTAGCATGAGTATCAATATGTCCTTTACAGTAGCATAAGAAATGGGGCCTTACTACCTTTCTTTGATGTATTGGTTCAATAATCAGGATTTGACGCTGTCCAGAGCGTGCAAAATCTTTGGTTGGTAACAGCCTATAACAAATTACAGCTGTATCTTGGTTCTGTGCATATTGATTAAAATGTAAGATGTTTCCAAATTAAAACAATGGCTCCTTCTGAGTGTGCTAGGTTCACACATTACATTTGACTTTTGCATACATTATTTTGCACACATGTCAGCACAAGATGATGCTTGTGAAATCAGTCATAAGTCACCCTTTACAATAAGAAACCGCTGTTTGTGTTCTGCAAAGTCCAGCACAAAATTTCCAAAAAGTTAAAGGGGTTTTCCCGCGAATAAAGGTTCATTTTAATCAATAGATCTTGGAATAATAATAATTTCCACTATTGGATGTGTTTAAATAAAATGTTCCTGTGCTGATATAATCTTATAAATGTGCCCCTGCTGTGTACTGTGTAATGGCTGCGTCTGACTGTACAGGAACATGGTCTGGCCATACCACAGCTCCTGGGCCGGGGAGTAAGCAAAAGAGAGTATACAGACAGGACAACACAGGATCACAGCTGCTGCTTTCTGTGAGGTAAAACTTTTCACTGCCTGTTTTTAAATAATGTTTTACTTCAAAGAAAGAATTATTTGTGATCCCGTATAAGGTGTAATCGAAGCCTTAAACTAAAACAAAACAAAAAAGCAGTGAAGAATATTGCTAAAAGTATTCCTTTTACTCTAGTAATAATGCCAATGTAAATTTAGAGAATAGTATTGTGACTGCACAATTCCCCATTAGAAATAAACACGATGCCTTGAAGCATTGATTTACAAATTCTGTTAGTAGTCCTCATCAACTAGCTTTTCACAATCTTGAAATAAGAAGGTATGTAAACATTGGCACAGAAGGATCGATCATTATCTCAGGAGGACCTAGGAAAATCACACGGATTAGCTCATTTGTTGACAACAAAGGAGATTATTAGACCCACTTTACATCTGAGGTTGAATTAATCTCACATCCAAGATCTAACAGATAACATAAGAAAACCTTCCCCCGACGAAGCAGCGTACATGGCCTGATGTAAGATGAGTTTATCATTCACCAGCACTTCATTGTTGATGTCTTATCAATGCAAATAAAATACATTTAAGCATCTGGTGATCAATAAACCATTATTAAAACTATGGCTGATGTAATACATTTTGAAGTGTATCTGCCTCGCAACTTAATTTGTCAAATAACCGCTTTCCCCTTTGGAAACCAACGAGGATGACTACAGACAACAGGCGGGATCTAATTTGATTTTCTTGCATTTGATCAATAATTTTACATTTCGTTCAATCTATACAGATTTCAGTAGCTTGTCTGATAGCAACTTTTGGAAATGGTCAAGGCCAAGTGGGTTCCGTGAAGTCTCTCAGAACTCTGAGGGCATTGAGGCCCCTACGAGCCTTGTCCAGATTTGAAGGAATGAGGGTAAGGGTAAAAGTTCTATGGATGTCTCTAATTGATTTTACTTTTACAGGAAAATAACATTCTTTTCTTTCTCGTTGTGGTTAAGGAACTGCAGTATAAGTAGTAATGCTGAACTCAAGTCAATGTCTAGAGTTGAAGATGGTTGAAATTCAGTCTAATGGGGTCACATAGGGGCATCCTCATAGTCTCATCATCAAAGTCAAACTAAAAGTACATTGAAAGGGTGCTGAATCTCTACAACTGCAGTTCCTTCCTAATGCTTTAACGCTTGCTTTTTGTAGGTCCAATGTTCCTCTTCTCCAGCATTAATGTAACAATGGAGATGACCGTGAGTTAACAGCTTGGATTCTGCTTTTGTGTCTCCATTCAGGTGTCATTAATAAGCCTCATAGCAACTGCACTGGGATTCTCCGAATTTGGTCCTATTAAATCACTTAGGACCCTCAGAGCTTTGAGACCATTAAGGGCTTTATCACGGTTTGAAGGGATGAGGGTAAGATTATAATGGCAACCTGGGGTCAATTTAAATCAAAAGCATGTCAAGGACCCCGTTTTATTTGAACTTTTTGTGATTAGATCTGTATACAATATTGGCGTGAACCATTTGGTATACAGTAGTTTCTTCTATTTTGATACATTTGTTTCATCTCTGTATTGGGGATTATGGTTATCAATGGGGAAAATACATTACAAAGAATGAAACAAATAATAAAAAGATTTCAGATGAGGGTACATCATCGATCAAACAATGCAATGAGTTACTGGCAATGGAACTTAAAATTTATGACCCATTTTAAAATTTGTGGCTCATTTAACTAATTTTTTTTTAAGTTCTGAATCCATGAATACATTCATTGCAAATACTTTCTTCTGAAATACTTCTTTTTTTTTTCTTTCTTTGCTGGCATGACAATTATGATTTCTGATCTGCATGTTCACTCTTACTAATCATTCCTGTTTGACAAATTGATCCTTTTTTTTACATGGAAACCTCATTCACTTGCATGCCATTTCCATGTTTACGTCCTAATCAAAATGTTCTCTACAAAACACGTCTGTTACAGTTTATGGATGTGTTCAAATTACTGATTGTAAGTCAAACATAGTTATTCATCTCCACCCGTCTGATAGAAAATAATGAGCGACAGATCAACTTTTGTGCATACTTTATGTTTATTGTAGCTTAGCTGCGGAATTTTTAGGAATCTTTCACATATAGTTTCCCCAGAAATGCAAATTTCACTTAATTTTTCTGAACCTAAGATCTCTTGTTGTGTTAAATGAGGTTATATTTTATGTAATATATAAGTACACATGTCAAAAACAATGACGACAACAACAATATTAGTAGTATTAATAGGAATGATAATAAGTACCATAGTGATGATAACCATATCAAATTTTAACTGATGCACAAGAAATTAATATTCTCAGCTTCTTTGTTTCTTAAGCTAGGGCTTCACAGCGATGTGTTGCATAAAAGAAAGACAGGTTGTACTTTTGTGCAACTTGCTGTAAAAAAAAAAACCCAAAACAGCCAAACCGCACACAAGTCACAAGTGACTTGCAGTTGTAGGTGTTTCACATTAAAGGGGGTCCTCAGGAATAGCATAAGTAAAGAAGGATATGTCATTGTCTAAATTTCAAGTACTGTTATTTAGCAAATCACTCTCGTTTAGTCCAAGAAGGTATTTGCTGTAATACATCAAAATGGCCGCCACCTTTTACACTTATAGAAACCTGTCCTAGAATGTATAAGGATTGATGCCTGTGAGCACGTGCAATAAGATATTTTGCAGGTTTATAGTACTTGGCTATCTATAGATTATATTCAGGTCACAGCAATCACTCAGCATTCAGGTGTATCGGTTGGTCAACATTCAAAGCAGCTTCTAACTCAGCACTCCTGATATCTTCAGAATTAGATCAGATAGACAGCAGGGTGAGCAGTCTCTTCTTACCTCAACACTTCTGGTATCACCAGCATTAGATCAGGTAGACAGGAAGGATGGCAGTGTGAGCAGTCTCTTCTTACCTCAGCACCCCTGTTATCGTCAATATTAGATCAGAAAGACAGCATGAATGGCGGTGTGAGCAGCCTCTTCTTACCTCAGCACCTCTGTTATTTCAATATTAGATCAGATAGACAGGATGGACAGCACTGTGAGAAGCCTCTTCTTCTTTCTGCACTCCTGGTATCTTTAGTATTAGATCATAAAGACAAGGTGGACAGTAGTGTGAACAGTCTCTTCTTACCTCAGCACCTCTGTCATTTCTAATATTAGATCAGATAAACATGGTGGATAGCAGTGTGAGCAGCCTCTTCCTTGCCTCAGCACCCCTGGTATCTCCTGAATTAGATCAAAATATCCATCGGGCGCACATCTTCATACACATGAAGACAGGAACGGAGCTTCCTATTGCACATGCTCACTAGCACCACTTCTATTAACATTGTAGGACAGGTTTCTTTCAGCGGCCATTGTGATGTATTAGTGATTATCTCCCCAGAGAAAATAAACATGCTTTGGTAATTAAAGGCACTTAGGAATTTATTTCTAATGAAATTTTATTTCTTAATTTATTTTAATAATATTCACATAGAATCTCTTTAAAGCTTTTGGGGACAAAATCACATAAAACTTACAATCTGCGATCAAATCTCCAATGCTTAAATAATTACCACTTGTCTAACAACTGTTACACCACTGCATTATCTTCCTAATATAATTTGGGCATCTTCAGAGAAAAAAAATTCTACTTTAATTTTTGTTCGGAAACTGCGCCAGCCTCGTCCATGGTTTGGCTGCTTTGTTCAACTCTCTAGTGAAATCCTGTATGAATCTAGCCTACAGCTAGTATTACCCAATATGCTCCAATAAAAGAAGTTAATATTGCAAATTACAGCATAGAAAATAATTTCAGGCTCTTAAAGAGATTATAATTTTTTAATTTAGTAGGAAAAGCTTTTTGTTAGAACTGTTTACAAATATTTTGAAAAACTCATAATATGGACCAGAAATTCACAACTTTTTGGCAGGGAGCCCTTGAATTTAATTTCCCTTCCTGGCCACTTCTCCTAGCCAGATCTTCAAAATAAGGTCACAGCCCCACTACCAGTATTCGGTCAATATTCGTCAGTATTTTTTCTCAGGAGTGGGAGCCAAAACCAGGATTGGGTGATAAATGCAGAATTGGTGACTTGTTTCTATTATACCTTTTCTCTGATTGTTCCTCACCTGGTTTTGGCTCCCACTCCTGAGAAAAAATACTGACCGAATACTGACCAAATACTGATAGTGGGGCCATGGCCTTAGTCTAATTGTGTCGGAAAAGTAAAGGATTCCACAATTTGCAGTCTGGGCTGTTGGTCAAGAAAAGTAAAAGTGTCAGCTCTATCTGGTTCTATCTTCTAGGTAACTTCTTAGCAGGTTCAAAGATAACTTCCTACACTTTTCTGAACCTGGACAGAATTTTAGAAATATATAGATTCCGGTGGTTTAATCTATAGTGATCTTTAACCATTGGAGATGTCTTTATATAAACTTATACAAATTGGCAAAAAGCCATTGTGTCATCTGCTATAGAGAATATTTAAAACTGGTAGTCATGAAAGCATTCTTACAAAACCTAAAGGATGACTACACAAATAATGATACAAAATTGATTTATTAATTTACATAATCATAATTTCATAACTGACAGACATCTAAAAATGTATTAAAAAGTTGTGAATTTAATCAATAATGACAAGAAGGGTTTAGACTGAGTTTACTCACTACCAAATATATTAATGGCCTATAGAAATAACTACATCATTGTTTTTCACTCATAGTCAATGCAATACACTAATCAAAAATAATATATATAATGTAATATTAGGAAATAGGAGTACATCAAGATATATTGATTACAATTAATGCTAGGTATATATACTATTTATGTGATTTATACAACATGATAATGAAAATTATTACATTATAAACATAATATGGCCAGAGCATGTGTTTATGATAATGAAAAGTGCAGAGAAATACGAGGGTATATTGAATAGCTGCAACTGGTAAAGTGCCTAGTGCCATCCCCTAGACAAACAATACATGCTGATAAAGAATCAGCTATAAGTTGCATCAAGTAACACAAAAGTGCATTAAAGGGAGAGTAACAGCTAACAGTATATCGCTTCCGCGCTGAACGCACGTTTCGCCATTGCTTCTTCTAAGGTGTGGGTAGAAAAAGCAACGGCGAAACGTGCATTGGGTGTGTCTGTAATACACTGTTTGCTGTTACTCTTCCTTTACTGCTAATCGGTGTTACTTGATATGACTTATAGTTGACTCATCAGCATGTATTGCTTGTCTAGGGGATGGCACTATGCACTTTACCAATTGTAGCTATTCAGTTCAAAACCCTAGTATTTCTCTATGCACTATGCACTTTTCATTATCATGTTGTATAAATCCCATATATATGGGATGAATTGTATTCAACATATCTTGATGTAATACTATACTATCTCATAATATTACGTTATAGATCCATTATTTTTGCTTAGTGTATTGCACTGATTATGAGTCATAAACATTGATGTAGATATTTCTATAGGCCGTTAATGTATTTTGGGAGTGACCAAACTCAGTCTAAACCCTCCTTTTCATTATTGATTAAATTAACCACTTTTTATTACATTTTTAGATGTCTGTCACTTATGTAATTATGATTATGTAAATTAATAAATCTATTTTATACCATTATGTGTGTAGTCATCCTTTAGGTTTTATTGGAGATGTGTTGAAGTATAGAGAAGCTTAGCCTGGTGACAGTCATGCCGGCACATAAGCATTGCTCTAAGCGTATGTTAGAAGCCTATTAATGCACTTGGCTGTGAGCCCTGTTTCTTCCGCTGCAGTAAACAGCAATTAGCAATATTTGTAATTAGATATTGTTAGAGGGAAGTTTATTTTCTCTAATTTCCTTTCAGTTTGAACATTTTTTTGTTCTGGTTAATTTGAATAATGGCGCACAGCAGAATGAATAGATCGTACACAAGTAATAAATGCGCAGCTTCCTGCCCACATCTCTCCAGCAATTACATTTATACTCTGGTCGGCACAAGGATCCTAATATTATGATATAACAATTTACATTTTCTTGCAGGTCATGGTGACATGTTCCAATAGACTGTAATATTAGAATTCTTGATAGGAGAGATATTATTAGAAAATATGTCAATTCAGTTCCAACTTTATTGCAAGGTACCGATTACCGTAATTAAGCTTTGGTTTCTGTGCAAACTATTGTAGTTGTCAACTTTGAAGAGACTTAAATGGGAGATGCTGGAACCCAATGCAAAATTTGTCACAGCCCCATATGAATAATTTATTATAGTAGCATCTTCTTATGTTGCAGGGTAGGGGGCTTTTGGACCAACTTAGTTCTCCGAATCTAGTTGGCTGCTGCCTTTTTACCCCCTATAGTTAAATATTTGCAGCTTTATTAAACCAAGCATTTTCCCTGGAAAGGCCATTTAGATGAATGGCCATACAATACATATACTAGATAGACCAGCCTGGTCTGCTAAAGCAAGGACCACTCTTTTTTTTCAGAGACTCTCTGCATTAGTTCATAGTTCGTGATCCAAAATAGAGTCTGATTTCTGATGCTGTTATGCCCTAAGAGGCCATTTATTCTCTTGTTTTAAAGGGAATATCTCACCCCCTGGGACCCTTTTAAGCTATTACTATGGGCATACAGGAAATAGAATGGTTAAATTAGTCTTACCTGTATGCATCATAGTTGCTGTCTAGATGTTGAGAAATGCACTTTGACTCGCCGGCACCTGCGCAGAAGCCGGGTGAAGACACTGCCCATAGAAGAGCGGATAGGGTACACAGAACAGCATGAGTGCAGTGCACAGGCGCGGGATTACGGCACTGCAACTGCATGTCACAGGGCAGTGTGATGTGCATGGGAGGGGTTAGTATTGTAATGAAGAGAGTAGGCAGAGATTCCTTCCAGGCACCGCATGCCATGGACCACGGAAGGAATCATTAACATGAAAAATTAAAAGTGCATTTCTCAACATCTAGACCACAACTATGAGGCATACAGGTTAGACTAGTTTAACCATTCTATTACCTGTATGCCCATAGTAATAGCCTAAAAGGGTCCCAGGGGGTGACAGATTCCCTTTAATTGGTCCTTTGAATTGTATCCATTTTACCTACACCTATTGTAGTCAATAGGAGCTATAGAAATACAGTATCTTTAATCTCCATGATATAGGTTGGTGACCACTGTTCTACATAGTCACTCTCCAGTGTAAATTGGGGATATGAGAACACCACCGATCTAAAACCTGCATGTAAGTGCAAGTTTACACAGACCGACCGGTAGCACGATATGACTGCTGATTGATAATCTTTTACTGAGCCACGGTTGTTTGAATGCCTGTTTATAGGTAGACCAAAGTAAACAATGCACACTGAGTGATCTGTACTAGATCTCTCAGTACACATAGGCTGCCATTGTTCTCAGCAGCGAGAGTACGATGAACCGCCTAGAACGATGATCTTTTATGCGGAATAAAAGATAATTTCAACTGATGTATCATCATTCATCCTTCATCTAGTGATCAGCCGCCTGTTTGCAAAGCAAGATAATTGTGATATGATCGTTTTTAACAACTCTTGTTCATGATTATCATCCTGCCATCAGGAATTTCAGGGCTCCATACTCACAACATTTTTGGACCCTCTTGAGACTCCGCTCAGGCTCCACCCCAACTCCGCCTTCACCCTTCAAGCCTTCCCCAGTCCCATTGCCCACTTTTGGAAAAACTCCACTTCTGCACCATGTCCTCACCAATCACACATTAACAGTTCACATCAAACATCATATCACATACATATCTATCAGCTTTTTTGACCAAAAGATTTTTTAAGCCTGTCACCATGACAAGGTGGACGATTTTGTCAGGGCCCTAATCTACTCTAACCTATTAAAAATGTGTTAACTTATCCAATACTCTTTTTAGGTATATTTTTATTTATTTTTATTTAAGAGAATGTTTCATATACATTTTTTAAAATGACCAATAATACCACATACAAGGGACAAATACTGTCACACCATGGCCAGACCACATATTACCGCCACATAGTAGCCAAATAATACCACATACAAGTAACAAATACCACTGCACCATGACCAGACGACATATTACCACCACATAGGGATCAAATAATACCACATACAAGGAACAAATACAGCCACACCATGACCAGATCACATATTAACACCATTTAGTGACCCAATAATACCACATACAAAGAACAAATACCTCCACACCATGATCAGACCACATATTACCACCACATAGTGACCGAATATTACAATACTCATCATTACTAGAAAAAAAACACAATACTAATATTATCATAAGAGCCATTATACACAGGAGTTCTGTACATAGTATACAGTGTATAGTGTAAGTGTACAGGCAAAAAACACTGACTCACTAGTGACATCTCTAGTTTAAGTCCTTCACCAATCTTTTCTTCATCATCCAGTGCAGACTGCCATCACTTCTTCCAGCCATGAATCATCTCTGCAGAAAATAACACACAGTTATCTAGAGCACTGCTTCCAGAGCACATTCCCCACTTTTTCCTCAACTTCTACACTACGCCAGATGAAGAAAAAAGTGACATAATGCCGCCCATCACAGTAACAGGAGACCCCCCCCCATTGAAAACAGTATCCTCAAAAATAAAATCCATTACAGCAGTAATAATATCCCTTAATTAGCCCCTACAGTAATTATGTCCCACATCCTGGCCCCTTCCAGTAATAATGTCCAACATCCTGGACCCCATGTGTCTCATTCCTGGCCCCCTTATGTCTCATTCCTGGCAACTATGTGTCTCATTTCTGGCCCCCATATATCTGTTCCCCATATTGCGGCTTTTCAGTGCAAGCAAATAAAAAAAAGTTTCTTCTTACCTGGCCACAGTCCATCGGCAATCTCTTCCTTTTAGATATGCGGCGCGGATGCCCCGGCGCATGGCAGTGATGTCTCATCCAGTCAGGCTCCAACTCTTTGCTTCTGCTCACCGGGCCCCATACACCAGAAAAGGTAGTAATGCCCTGATGGTGGCCTGCTGTGTATGTGCCCCATACGTCAGTAGTCCTAAGGAGCAAGGTGGCCTTAGATTGGTGCCATAAACTTCTTTAATAAGTGAAGCACAGTGAGTGATCATATGTACTCTAATGATATGTGTATTTTGAGTAAATTATTCATGAATGGGATACGTGATTTACAAGGCACTACAGAAACTCTGATCTAAATAGACTAATCTCATTTACTTACATTCACACAGTAATATTAGGACAATTTAGCAGCATCAGTGAAAGAATTATTGATTTTTTAAAGAAGATTTAAAAAAGATGCCAGTATTATATTACCTAAATGCATTTGTCCAGGAATTATCATCATTATGAATTATCCATGATGGAACTTCAGAAAACATGGTAATTTTTTATATTTAGCTGCTTAAACCTCTTACCAAACAGATAAGTGTTTCTCCTAAAGTTGAAGGAGATTTTCATTAATTATCATTTTTATGATGACCCTATACATATACATACATAGTGGTAAAACCACTTGTGATCAACTTGCTAACTTGGAAAAAGCATTTAAAGGAAATTTAGACTAAAGAGGTAAGTTGATCTATTTCACATAAAGATGTCCTCTTGCTTATGTGTTTTTTTTTACTTTTTTTTATTTTATGCAATATTTTTTTTTATCTGTAAATTAACTATACTAAGATTAAAAAAATTAGGATAAATTGACATAACCAACTGGCCTGTAGAAGTGAGGTGGACCCATTAATACCACTCACATAGATTGCCTTTCATGGAACCAGAATCCGACATGCCCACTTCTTCTTTTCTCTAACTGCAGTGATGCCGCCATATACAGTTTATGTGAGAAGTGGTTATCTTTCCCTTTTCTGTTGTTTTCCAACAACAAAATCTTCTATTCTAGATTTATCCAACATGTAGTCATCAGAAAAACTAAGTGCACTTTTGTAGAATTCTACAGTTTTACATATCAGGATGTTTATAAAAATATATGGTCCTTAGAGGGTCCTAATATACAACCAGTTCAATCTCAGATGAACAAAACCTCAAAACCTTAACCGGTGGAAATCTCTCTTCTCGGTTTCGCAATTTGCTACAATTTCTTAATATAGGATATTTTTGAGTACGTCTAAAACATATGCTGTGAACCTTGATGATGATTAAAAACAGCATTTAATAAAAAATTCTAAATCTCAAACTTGGCAGAATTAGTGATTGAACTGCCAAGATGACAACGTTGAGACTAAAGATGTCATTTAGAATCTCAGTCGGGTCAGAAGAAGGTCCGAAGTGATTCATATCTCACCAGCCTACACATTGTTTTCAGACAAGAACAGTTTGCATCTTATCACTCTAATATATATTATTTTTCAGACCTGTGGTTACATTTTAGTTTTTATAGATGTTAAGAACATTTTTAGCCATTATGTAATGCTACATTAACTTGGTTGAAAGTCATTGGCGTCACTTGGTCTTCCTGTTAGATTTTCTTGATTATCATCACATACAATATATTACTGATATTCTCATATGAGCTAAGGGACCCTAGGACTCTCTCAGGTTTCTGGTCTGGGTTGTCCACAATCATTAAGATTCTTAGAACTTGATCAAACATTAATGTCAGATGATTAATGTACACAGTACATAATTTTATTTCCTAAATTGTCCATATGTTTTAGCAATGTAAAGGAACATTCTTCGACTTTCAACCAACCCTTTGCTTTAACAAAGAGACTCCAGTAATCTTTTTTGGAGAGCCTTTTAGCTCAAAACTTTTGTTTTTGAGCTTTTGTGATCATACTGTTATGAAAACAAATGGGGAATTAAAAACTATAACCTCAAAGCTCCGTGGTCCACTTCAGCTAGGGTGCTGTTGGGTCTCATGAGTCTAGTCATAATGATGCTGAATTTTAACGTTGGATCCGGAGGTTTGCTGTAACAATAGTTAACCCTACAGTTTCCATTTTTAAATTCATATACAGTGCTATGCTATATTATATTTCTGAACTATTGTATAACCAGTTCGTTTTAGCAGTACTAACGCAGCAGTGCCCCTTATAGTGCCGTAGGATGTGGCACAAGTAAAATCATTTCTATACAACCACCACAATTAGGGCCTTTTAACATTTTAGAATATCTATGTCGGGATTGTATGTAAAATATGACTTTAAAATATGATTCTATAAAATATATTGAAGCGACTTCTTTGTCTTTCCCAGAAAAAAATTATTTCATGTACCAATGCAAAATATCTGGAAAAAACAGGCTACACTTACAGGACAATTAAAGAAGCAAACTGTTTTTCATTTAAGCTAAACACATTTATTGCACAATGAGCTAATTCATATGCCTTCATAATGGTCTGAAAATTTGGCCCTCTCATCTCCCCAGAGGCCTGCCGTTGGCAGTGATGCCTAAAAATGTCACCTTTAATATGCAGAAATTCGGAGCCCTAGCTGTGGCACACAATAAAGCGGGATTGTTTTCAGACTGGAAGGGTTCAGAGCACAATACATGTTCCAGTTGTACAAAATCTTTCACGAGTATGCGGCAATATTGCCAGTAAAGTGAAAATCATTTTTTGGAATGTGAACTTTAAGGAAAGAATTAAAAAAGAAATAGAGAAGACCAAAAGTTCAGGTTCACCTTTGTTGACCTTTTAGAAATAGGAAATTGCTTAAAAAGTGACTGCACAATATTATTTTTATTGGTGTTGTTCACATTTAGTTACAGTGGATAAAAAGTCTACACACCCCTCTGAAATTTTTGTCATGTAAAAAAATCATATCGGAACTTTTTCCACCTTTAATGTCATCTATAATCTGTACAATTCAATTGAAAAACAAACTGAAATCTTTTGGGGTGGAAAACGAAAAATAAAGAACTAAAATAATGTGGTTGCATAAATATGAACACCCTTAAACTAATACTTTGTTGAAGTACCTTTTGAATTTATGAAAGCATTCAGTCTTATTGGGTAGGAGTCCATAAGCTTAGTACATCTAGAATTGGCAATCTTTGCCTACAGTTCCCCTTCAGGAGAGTTCAAAATCTGTCTGATTGTAAAGGCGTACACACCAGTACTTGCCAGAAATTCCTGCTGCTCCTTTAATGTTACGGTAGACCTCTTGGTAGCATCCCGGACCAATTTCTTCTTTCCTTTTTATCAGTTTTTAAGAGATGTCCAGTTCTAGGTAATGTCACCGTTGTGCCAAATTCAAGTAAATTCTTGATGACAGTCTTCACAGTGTTCCATGGTATATTTAATGCCATGGAGATTGTTTTGTACCTTCTCTTGTCTGATAAGTTTCAACAATGTAATCCCTTTGCTGTGTTGTAAGCTGCCTAAGGACCATGGCTTTTGCTTTACAATGCAAATAACAAAATGTCAGGAAAATCCTCCTAGAATAGATAAACTTTATAAGAATCCTTGTGAATGATGGCAGCTGTGTGCTGACTATTTAAATATGTTTAAATGTGATTGGCTAATTCTGAACACAACCGCATCCCCAATTATAAGAGGGTATTCACACTTATACAACCACATTATTTTATTTTTTCTTTTATTTACATTTTCCCCCTCAAAATAATTTCAGTTTGTTTCTCAATGGATTTGTACAGATTATGGCTGACATTAAAGGTGGAAAAAGTTCTGACTTGATTCTTCTAATCTTGGTATGATTTTTTTTTACATGACAAAAAACTGGCATTCTAACAGGGGTGTGATGACTTTTTATATCAACAGTATTCTTTCATAATGGGAAAGACAGTGCACTGTTTTTTTTTAAGAGTAAATTCCAAAGTATTACAACGGCAAAAGTGAGCCTTGCGGCATACCATAGCTATAGATGGTGCAGAGGACTTCATCAGATATGGCCAGTGGAGGGGGAGTGGGTCACAGAACTCCTTCAACTCTCAATATAAAAATACTTGATTTTTATTTCATATATAGATTGCATGCACAGCTATATCTGCAGCCGGACCACACGCTTATTGTTGCTGTTCATCCTTTTAAATGCCACTGTCAATCACCAGTGTGAGCATACAACAATACTATTGTTCAATGGGTTATCATGGCTACCACGAGTCATGGCTCCCAGGAGAAGACCCCTTGGTTGCCATCTTTGTCCTCCACCAAGTTTGTGGGTGGTTTTAATAGGGTAAGTTTGTCTTTATACTGCATTTTTCTTTAAATGCTGCAGTTGTATTGCAGTATATAGAACAAGAGATCAAACGATCGTAGTTCAAGTCTTCTAAGCTTACTGAAAAACAAAAAAAGTAAAATCAAATTTTAAAATATGATAAGAAAAAATGAAAATAAATAAATAAAATAGAAAATACTATATTTTGGATCAATTCCTTTTCCCCTTTAATAATATAGAAATAAAAAAGTAAAAACAAATAAGCATAATTGGTATTGTACATCTGTCCTATCTATCCAAATATACAATTATTTACCAATATAGTCAGTTACGTAAGGATGATGAAAATTCAAAATTGTGTATTTTGTGACAGCGCCTCATTAGAAATATGCAATAAAAAACACTGAGAACATCATAAGTACCCCCAAATTGTATCAATAAAAGCACAATTCTCCAAGCAAAAAACAAATTTTGACATAGCTTCATTGACAGAAAAATAAAAAAGTGACGGGTCTCAGAAAACGGTGACACAAACCAATTTTTTTCACGAGTCGCTAAGTAATTTTTACTGCACAATGAATGCTATAAAAACAAAACGCAAAAAACAATTGTAGAATTCCATTTTTTTCTTTCACAATTCCAACACATTTGGAATTTTCTTCCCCTTTTTGGAGTGTATTTCATGTTAAAATGAATGATATAATGTTATTTAAAACTACAGCTCGGCCTGCAAAAAAAAAGCAAGTTGTCCTACTGCTATGTGGGTGGAATAATAAAAAAGTTGTGGCTCTTGGAAGAAGCAGATGAAAAACCGAAAGTGCAAAAACAGAAAATTGCCCCAATTGGAAAGGGGTTAAATTCTTCCATCTGACACTAAAAAGCATAATATAAATAAATGCTTAAATGGCCATAATTTAACACTTGTATTACCAGCACCACACGCGGACCCTCTATATCTCAAAAAGGATCCAATACAACATCTTTATCTACTTATTAGGTACAATGCCCATGGGATTGTAGCAACTCTAGATAATATGTAATAAAGGAGAAAAGAGAGTCCATGCTACTGGATACTAAAAATATATAGTTTATTTAACAATTAATTAAAAACAGACATTACATATAGGATGGGCAATGTTGAAACAATGAACTCAGTACTGAGGTTGGTAGTACCACAATATACTACAGTAGATAAGACCACAGGACCACATGGGATAATAGCCTAAATGAAAGAATATCACTCCAGCTAGTGATCAAGGTAGCGTGCTATGTCCATAATAGGTGCCACAATAGTATATCCTAACATTGAGTGATGCACAGTACATCATGCAAACAATGTATGTAAAAGGGAGCAGTGCCCATTCTATCATTTGTAGCACACACCCAGCCAGGGTGTCAGAGACAAAATTGCACCATATAAGGGTATACAAAAGTCACACTGTAAAATGGTCACTTACCCATTGTCGTGCATGGTAGTGGCACACCAGCCTCCGTTACCCCAATGCGCGTTTCGCTATGCTTGCTTCCTCAGGTGGTGGGACCCTCTTTATCTGTTGACCTGAGCGCAGATGATCATAGAGATCTATGGTGATCTAAATTTTATGCCAATCAGACCTAGAAATGCTGGGTGTTGTACCTTTTAATACACAGCTGCATGACTGCTTCTGAAAGTGATCTTATAAAGATAATTATGAAATAAATTAGCACTGAGTTTTGGCGCCCCCCCCCCCAAAAAAAAATACCAATATAAGTTAAAGAAATTATAAAAAGAAAGAAATAACAGTTACAGTAATAAAAATGTATATCTTCTAAGGCTGTGTGCACACTATGCGTTTTTTAATGGTTTTCACAGCGGCAATTCCGCTGCAGAAGCGCTTAAAAAATGCTTGGTAGAAAGTCGCAGCACTACCAATTATTTTGCCTAAGCGCTGCGTTTTCGCCACCATTGACTTGCATTGGAACACATGGAATCCGCATCACTACATGTGCACATGCGGATATCATGCGTTTCAATGTGCAGATGGTACCCGGGTTTGGAGAAGAGGAGACTCTTCTCCGGACCCGGGTACCATAGTACCTGTAAAGAAAAGAATAAAATAAAAAATAAATATTATACTTACCTTCTGATGGCCCCCAGTGTCCTTGTCTCGGCTTGCCGGCAGCTCGCGGCGGACTCAAGGACCTGCCATGACATCATTTAGTCATGTGACGGGTCACGTGACAGCTGATGTCGACAGGTCCTTTAGTCTACTGCGAGCTGCCGGCAAGCCGAGACAAGGACACTGGGGGCCATCAGAAGGTAAGTATAATATTTATTTTTTATTTTTTACCATTCTTTCGGTCACACTATATATGCCGGTTGCATGGATTTATATAGTGAGACCAAGTTGTCAAGCACTTTCCAAGTGATGCTAAAATCGCTTGGAAAGCACTTGACAACCCGCATGCGGAAATGCATGTGAAGAACGCTTCACATCCGCATGTCCCTGGCAGGAAAACGCATGTACAATCCACATGTACAATCCGCATGTATAATCCGCATGTACAATCCGCAGGGAGATGCAGAAACGCTCAGGAAAAATCCGGAGCATTTCTGCATCGTGGGCACATAGTCATTTTCAAGAAGTAAGGCTATGTGATATGTAAAGCGCCATGGAATAAATGGTACTATAATAATAAATAATAATAATAATGACACAAATAATGCATAGTAGCTAAGACTATACTAGGTATACTGCTTTTATTAGTGAAGTTTACACAATACTGACATATAACTGCTGGGCATATAACTTGAACAAGCCCAATTATTGAAAAGTGATATAGTGAGGAGTGGTGGGATAATTTAAATATAACTTTTATTTATTTTTATTTTTTTTTTCAGTCCGGATCTGACTGTGCCAGTAGAGGTGCACCTTGTGTTTTTATATGCTGTTTGTTCTGTGTTTTTTGTTTAGTGTTTTGGGCTTATTTAATTAATTAATTAAATAAGATAAGATAAAATAAAGTATATCTTATCTTATCTTATCTTATTTAATTAATTAATTAAATAAGCCCAAAACACTAAACAAAAAACACAGAACAAACAGCATATAAAAACACAAGGTGCACCTCTACTGGCACAGTCAGATCCGGACTGAAAAAACAACAGAGGCACATTAATAACTGTGAATTTTAACCTCAGGATAATTGGTGTCAGTGGCAACTATTTAATAGATAAGATGAAATTATACTAAACTCCAAAGGATCAGACAAACTTGCAAGATGGTATAAATTATTGATTCGTCAGTGGATGGCAGCACAGTGGAATCCAATAACCGCGATCTGTAGATCTGTTAAATAGTTGCCACTGACACTTATTATGCTGAGGTTAAAATTCCCAGTTATTAATGTGTCGGTTTGGTATTGGATTGAATAAAGATGAGTAGGATTCTGTTGAATCTCTTCTTGCCATTTATTTAATTGGGTAGGTGCCACTGGCATCAACATCCTCGGTTGGTTTTTCAACCCTGATCTGACGGTAGAGGTGCACCTTGTGTTTTTCTATGCTGTTTGTTCTGTGTTGATGGTTAGTGTTTTGGGCTCATTTTATTAATTGGTTTAATAAAAGTTATATTTTAATTATCCCAACACTCACTATATCACAATACTGACATTACTGATTTGTGTTGAGAAACATTCACCAGCTATCGTACTACCCGTGTATCCAGAAGAAGTGAATAGTCATAGTTACTGCTAACCTTTTGTGTGTGTGTATATATATATTCTTTACGTACAGTATTCTGCATGATTCCTTTTTAAGATGCATGCTAGTTCAGCATCCTCATTGTGCTCAGTATTTGTCAGTTTTTGCCTGTCTGATATATGACTGTCGGCCAGTAATTAAGAACTTTGCAAGTAAATGAGCATCTGTTCATGCATTTCTAACTCAGCAATGTTTCATGTCTGTCTTTCATGTCTGTCAGGGATACATATGACATAACCTGCATGTACCTACTATATTCTCCTTGTAACTTTTTCACTGCAACAAATCTTTGGATGCGTTATCAATTACAGAGAGTTTAGCAAATTTAAGTCAGATCCCTGAGAGCCACACTGGTGACGTGTATAGGGCCACATTATCAATTACTATATCTACAAAGGTCCTTGGATGTATATCTTAAAGGGAACAAGGACAGTTATCTTACTCCTTCCATTTATAAAATACAGGAGTCGTAAGCAATGCCTACGTACATCTACTTTTTCTTGCCAAAAATGCTCCTATTTTGATTTTAGGGAATGGCTTATATTGACATTTCCTCCTTGTATTGGTAAAGTGGTTTCAAAGGGAGAAGTTCAGTAATATTAGACTGAATGGCCTCAACATTTAGGATTCAAACATGGCTGAATATTTGTTCTACTTTTGTTTTCCCTACTGTTCCTATTTGTAGGGAGTTCAGGAAAGTTAGAAGAAGACCAAATGATTAACTATATTATAAACATGGCGAGCTAACAGGGGTAGTCCTGAAATCGGTTATCCCAAAATCAGCTGTTCCACATTTGTCAGAGAATGAGATAGCCAAGCACAAAGTTTGGCTGTCTTACTTACATTGACTTTAAGTGAAGCCACAACTCACCCGAATGACTGCCTCTTTCTAGCTGGGGACCCTGGGCCCTTATTCTCTTAACTGGTCAGTCACTCAGCACTAGAGTTGTGCGAATTTTCTGCAATTCGATATGGACAGATTATCTCAATTCAGGGGGAGGAATTTGATTCACATTGAATTGTATTCAAATTTATGTGAATTGAGTCTGCTAAAAAGACATTTAAAAATGCTTATAGTCATCCCCTCTCAGCTCTCCCTGTACCTGTCCCACCACCATTTTCTGATTAGCTCTTCTGCATACTATCATTCTTTTTTTATCTTTTTTCTTCTATCTTCATTTCAATCAGCCATGTCTTACATTTGCTAGGCCTCACAACATCACATTGGTGTGATGCATGTCAGGGAGGTGTGTCCGTAGTGCATTTGGTCAAGTGAGGTGCGGCATCATGATTGACGTGCATCGCATCCCATGTGATACTGTGGAACCTACTGACTGAAGACCCATCAGGAAAAGGCTGTTGGTCCAGAATGAAGATAGAAGACAGAAGATAACAGATAAAAGAGCTGATTAGGTATGGGGAGTGCTAAGTAGAGGTGAGTTTAAAATTTTGTTTTAACCAATTCTCAATCTTCAATTATCTAGTATCTGGCCATCATATTACCAGATGCCCCCACAGTGAATCACAAGTAATTTGCATTCAGGTGATTCCAATTTTTTTTTGTAAAATTCAATGTGAATTTGGTTTGCACATCTCTGTTTAGCCCCGATCCTGTAGATGACAAACCCTTTTTGGTTCTAAGACAGCTCTGTGATCAGTTGATAACCATGGCACTTCTATGAAAATATTGCCGGTGAGCCCCAGCAACTTATTGAATATAGGACCTTTAAAACAGATTTGGGATAAATTCGTCCTCTGACTATATCCATACAGATCTTACATATCCAACATTGAAGCTTGACTAATACTATCAGTACAGATTACATTTTACCAAGGATAACTAATCGCTGAGTTTAGTGTGGAATTGTTTGTCTTTTCTATGAATGTGTTTTCTTTGCAGTGTCCACATATTAATGTAATCTCTGACTTGTCTAATGAATTATGAAATGACTGTCTAAATGGTTGAAGTTTGTAGTACGACTTCTAACGTGGCTATGATTTTCCTAATACTTTTGTTTTACCTGGTGGCTCTCAAACTGTGTTACTGGGCCTCACTGTTAATATGGCCGGCCATCCTCATCTATATAGATGTGTTTGTTATATTTCTTATTATTCTCCTATTTATATTTAAGGCTGGGACCCTACCAATGGCGAAATTAGGTTACTAGGGAGTTATGGTACACTTATAGTATTACTTTGACTCATCAATGGCGGAAAAAAGAAGCACAATTGTAACAAATTCAACAAATATGGAATTCTTACCACCATCACTAGTCACTTATTCCAAATGATAAGGTCTAGTACAGGACTGGCTAATGGTGTACCCAGTAAATGACAGTTTGAGAACTGCTGGTTTCAGTCCTGTCTTTATGTAATCATATGGAGATACATATTGCTCATGAACTGTTGAAAATGTTGACTTTTGTAAAGAAACATTGTACTAGTCTCCATATAACTAATGTAATGTAATTGGCATGTTTCTTGATTTGGAGTGCAAACTATTCACAATCTACTCCTAGACATGTTGTGGCCATGGTTGCTGAATATCTCTTTTATCCTGTCTCCTCTCTGCTTCTTCCTTCCTACGCCTTCATGCAAGCACCATTTGTGGCAAATGACTTTCAAAAGTTTGCAAAGTTAAATTAGAAGCATTATATGAGCTTCCCCACTGCTAGAGCAAATCTTCCGTAGAGCATAGCCATTATGTAGCCAAATATAGATTAATAACTTGTGTCATAGGTGGTCATGTAAGTGGCTGAAAATGGAAGATCGGGGAGCCTTCCCTGATTATCAAAGTATCTGAATAATACAGTCTCTGTGGGATAGAGATTGAAAAATGGAGAAATCAGTTGATCAGTGGTCACAACATATTCTACTGAACAGCTTGTGAGATCACGGATTTTGTTTGTAATGGACAAAATATCTATATTGACTCATGCCATGGCCTGAAAATTTGTAAATGCATTTTATGATGAAGAGACACGGATGCCTAAATATGGTTATGGTCAAGGCTCGTATTATTATCTTAACGTATAATACTAAAAATCACATCCTAGTTGTATGCCTGTTAGTGTGAGGATACCTGTTGTCCTTCTACACTTTGACCACTAGTGGCTGCTATTATTTACTTTGATAATTGTGCTGCAGTTCCACTCCTTACCACTGGAGGCTGCTGTTGTGTTCTGCAATTGCCCATTGTGAAGATGGCAGATTCTGAACTTGTGGAATCCATCTTGTTTCCTGTTAAAGCCACATGGATTCCTCACTCATTGTTTGAGTATTGTGTCTAGCTATTTAGTCTAGTTCAGTCTCTAGCTCCTTGTTCTGATAACTATCTTACCAAAACTGTTCCCACTTCTCCACGGATTGTTGCTACAACTCCCACTGCTATTTTCAAGAGCTTCTGCTTCTGCCTGCTGTTTTTTGCTCATGCTCCTCCGGCCACTGGATTCCAGCAGTGCTACACCAGAATCGTAACAGGATACTCAAGCCATGAGTGAGGAATCCATGTGGCTTTAGATAGGCCAAAACTGGAAACAATATGGATTCCACAGGCTCAGAATCTGCCATCTTAGTAAAGGGTAATTGCAGAACACCACAGTAGCCTCAAGTGGAAAGCAGTGGAATTGCAGTACAATTATCAAGGTGAACAATAGCAGCCACTAGTGGTTAAACTGTAGAACTACAACAGGAATCCTGACAGTTATGTGCTATTGCCCCATGTCATCAGCATCTTCCTGTTAATATAGAATTAAAGGGATCTTCTACTTATCAATATCTATTAATCATCTAAATATTATTGTTTTAATATTTATAACTCATCCAATCATTAGTAGACAGGTGTTGATAACTAGAATACTTCATTTGAGGAGAAAACAGTGAATTCAATTTTGCCCAAAGTATTTGTGCTTCTTTTACCATCATTAATCTTGCTGCCATTGTCTACATATCTGATAAGTAGAGATGAGCGGTGTTCGACTAGAACTGTTCGCCAATCTCAAATTCGAGCTGTTTTGGGTGGTGTTCGAGTTGTTCGACGAACCCGAACGATTTGCAAAAAATTCGGCTGTTCGAGGTTATGTTCGATAACTGTTCGTGCACCAAAAGCGTGTCCTGCATGTCTGGCGCTATTTAGAGCACCAATCATGCAGGGATTGTCTGCCACTCACTGTAATGCCACAGCCATGGTGGTTGTGGCATTAGAGTGATTGCCCAAATCGATGGGAACTGTGATCACAGTGAAACATGAAAAGCCGGCAATTCAGCAGCGGCGTACACCGGTACCCGACAATTTAGAACCGAAAGAATAGAGCTTCACACATAGATTAGATAGATAGAAACATGTCAGTCACATATATATGAAGTACAGTGACAATGTTGCTTACTGTACTTGTCATTTAGTGTAAAGGATTTATTTAAAAAAATAATAGTGTTTTCATGCACTGTCTCTTTAAAAAAGCCGGCCGGCAATTCAGCAGCGGTACCCGACAATTTAGAATGGAAGGAATAGAGCATCACACATAGATTAGATAGATAGAAACATGTCAGTCACATATATAATAAGTACAGTGATAGTGTTGATTACTGTACTTGTCATTTAGTGTTAAAATAAAGGATTTATTTAAAAAAAAAATTGGCTTGGGGTTCCCCTTAATTTTAGGCTCTAGCGGAGGTTAAGCAGACGGCTGGGGCAGATGTTTGAAGCCTGGGAAGGGGGTAATACCCACGGAGCTTCCCAGGCTACTAATATCAGCCCCCAGCTGAATACCTAGCCTTTACTAGCTATTAAAATGGGGGACCCCCAAAAAGAATGACGTGGGGTCCCCCCGATTTTATTAGCTAGCAAAGGCTAGGCAGACAGCTGGGGGCTGATATTAATAGCCCAGGAAGGGTGCCATGAATATTGGCCCCCTCCCAGGCTAGAAACACCAGCCGTCAGCCGCCCCAGAAATGGCGCATCCATAGGATGCGCCAATTCTGGCACTTAGCCTCGCTCTTCCCACTGCCCTGTAGCGGTGGCAGTGGGGTAATAGGGCTGGGGTTGATGTCAGCTTATAATGCCAGCTGACATCAAGCCCAGGTTAGTAATGGAGAGGCGTCTATAAGACACCCCCATTACTAACCCCGTAGTCAAAGTAAAAAAAAAACACAAACACCCAGAATAAAGTCCTTTAATTGAAATAAAGACACAATTCTTTATTGTTCTAAATTAAACCATACTTACAATCACGCCCATTCCAGCTGAAGCCAACGATCCCCTGCAATAAAAGAAAAATAATAAAGCAACATAATCCTTACCTTTCCATGGTTCCCACGACAGCTTCAGCTCTGCTACATCGAGATGACAGGCTGGACCACAGCAGAAAGCTGCCATCCAGCCTGTCATCCCGCAGACACTGAGAAGCGCAGGCTTGCTTGCGCTCCTCAGCCTCTCTCTGTGACGGCATCCAGATGAGCCGAGTTCATGTCCAATGAACTCGGCACACCTCATGCACGTCACTGACAGCGTGGGAAAATTCTCACGCTGAAGCGCTGAGTGCAGGAGAATTCTCCCACGTTGTCAGTGACGTGCATGAGGTGAGCTCATGTCCAATGAACTCAGTTCACCTCATGCACGTCACTGACAGCGTGGGAAAATTCTCCTGCACTCAGCGCTTCAGCGTGAGAATTCTCCCACGCTGAAGCGCTGAGTGCAGGAGAATTTTCCCACGCTGTCAGTGACGTGCATGAGGTGAGCCGAGTTCATTGGACATTAACTCGGCTCATCTGGATGCCCTCACAGAGAGACACTGTGGAGCGCAAGCAAGCCTGCGCTTCTCAGTGTCTTCGGGATGACAGGCTGGATGGCAGCGTTCTGCTGCGGTGCAGCCTGTCATCTCGATGTAGCAGAGCTGAAGCTGTCATGGGAACCATGGAAAGGTAAGGATGATGTTGGTTTATTATTTTTCTTTTATTTCAGGAGATCGTTGGCTTCAGCTGGAATGGGCGTGACGGTAAGTATGGTTTAATTTAGAACAATAAAGAATTGTGTGTTTATTTCAATTAAAGGACTTTATTCTGGGTGTTGTGTTTTTTTTAAATACTTTACTAGAAATTCATAGTGGTCATGTCTAATATTGGCGTGACCCCATGAATTTCGGGCTTAGGGCCAGCTGATAATGCCAAGCTGGCCCTAACCCCTTTATTACCCAGTGAGCCACCGCACCAGGGCCCTGGATGAGTTGGGTACAGCGCCAGAAGATGGCGCTTCTATGAACGCGCCATTTTCCGGGGTGGCTGCGGACTGCAATTTGCAGCGGGGGTGGCCCAGAAAGCTTGGTTCTCCCTGCGCTGCGGATTCCAGCCCGCAGCTGCCTAGTTGTACCTGGCTGGAAACAAAAACAGGGCGAAGCCCCACGTCAATTTTCTTTAAATTATTTCATGAAATAATTAAGAAAAAAAGGGCTTCCCTACATTGTTGTGTCCGGCCAGGTACAAATAGGCAGCTGTTGGTTGGGGGCAGCCCGGTCCTGCCTGCTGTACCTGGCTGGACCCAAATATAGTGCGAAGCCCCACCTCAATTTTTTTTTTAATTATTTCATGAAATAATTAAAAAAAAAAGGTCTTCCCTATATTGTTGTGTCCGGCCAGGTACAAATAGGCAGCCGGTGGTTGGGGGCAGCCCGTTCCTGGCTGCTGCACCTGACTGGACACAAGTATAGTGCGAAGCCCCATGTCAATTTTTTTTTAATTTCATGAATTTCCTGAAGTAATTTAAAAAAATTGAAGTGGGGCTTCGCACTATATTTGTGTCCAGCCAGGTACAGCAGGCAGGAACGGGCTGCCCCCAACCACCAGCTGCCTATTTGTACCTGGCCGGACACAACAATATAGGGAAGGCCTTTTTTTCTTAATTATTTCATGAATTTCCTTAAATAATTAAAAAAAATTGAAGTGGGGCTTCGCACTATATTTGTGTCCAGCCAGGTACAGCAGGCAGGAACGGGCTGCCCCCAACCACCAGCTGCCTATTTGTACCTGGCCGGACACAACAATATAGGGAAGGCCTTTTTTTCTTAATTATTTCATGAA
Source organism: Phyllobates terribilis (assembly GCF_046119375.1). NCBI lineage: Eukaryota > Metazoa > Chordata > Amphibia > Anura > Dendrobatidae > Phyllobates > Phyllobates terribilis. Next base: position 131,619,323 of record NW_027362764.1, on the reverse strand, counting down.
TTTCCTTAAATAATTAAAAAAAATTGACGTGGGGCTTCGCACTATATTTGTGTCCAGCCAGGTACAGCAGGCAGGAACGGGCTGCCCCCAACCACCAGCTGCCTATTTGTACCTGGCCGGACACAACAATATAGAGAAGGCCTTTTTTTCTTAATTATTTCATGAATTTCATGAAATAATTAAAAAAAAAAATACGTGGGGCTTCGCCCTATTTTTGTGTCCAGCCAGGTACAACTAGGCAGCTGGGGGCTGGAATCTGCAGCGCTGGGAGGCCCAAGCTTTCTGGGCCCCCCCCCGCTGCAAATTGCAGTCCGCAGCCACCCCGGAAAATGGCGCGTTCATAGAAGCGCCATCTTCTGGCGCTGTACCCAACTCATCCAGGGCCCTGGTGCGGTGGCTCACTGGGTAATAAAGGGGTTAAGGCCAGCTTGGCATTATCAGCTGGCCCTAAGCCCGAAATTCATGGGGTCACGCCAATATTAGACATGACCACCATGAATTTCTAGTAAAGTATTTAAAAAAAACACAACACCCAGAATAAAGTCCTTTAATTGAAATAAACACACAATTCTTTATTGTTCTAAATTAAACCATACTTACCATCACGCCCATTCCAGCTGAAGCCAACGATCTCCTGAAATAAAAGAAAAATAATAAACCAACATCATCCTTACCTTTCCATGGTTCCCATGACAGCTTCAGCTCTGCTACATCGGGATGACTGGCTGGACCGCAGCAGAACGCTGCCATCCAGCCTGTCATCCCGCAGGCACTGAGAAGCGCTGGCATGCTTGCGCTCCTCAGTGTCTCGCTGTGACGGCATCCAGATGAGCCGAGGTCATGTCCAATGAACTCGGCTCACCTCATGCACGTCACTGACAGCGTGGGAAAATTCTCACGCTGAAGCGCTGAGTGCAGGAGAATTCTCCCACGCTGTCAGTGACGTGCATGAGGTGAGCTCATGTCCAATGAACTCAGCTCACCTCATGCACGTCACTGACAGCGTGGGAAAATTCTCCTGCACTCAGCGCTTCAGCGTGAGAATTCTCCCACGCTGTAAGTGACGTGCATGAGGTGAGCTGAGATCATTGGACATGAACTCACCTCATGCACGTCACTGACAGCGTGGGAAAATTCTCACGCTGAAGCGCTGAGTGCAGGAGAATTTTCCCACGCTGTCAGTGACGTGCATGAGGTGAGCCGAGTTCATTGGACATGACCTCGGCTCATCTGGATGCCGTCACAGCGAGACACTGAGGAGCGAAGCAAGCCTGCTCTTCTCAGTGTCTGCGGGTTGACAGGCTGGATGGCAGCGTTCTGCTGCGGTCCAGCCTGTCATCTCGATGTAGCAGAGCTGGAGCTGTCCTGGGAACCATCGAAAGGTAAGGATGAGGTTGCTTTATTATTTTTCTTTTATTGCAGGAGATCGTTGGCTTCAGCTGGAATGGGCGTGATGGTAAGTATGGTTTAATTTAGAACAATAAAGAATTGTGTGTTTATTTCAATTAAAGGACTTTATTCTGGGTGTTGTGTTTTCTTTTAACTTTCACTATGGGGTTAGTAATGGGGGTGTCTTATAGACGCCTCTCCATTACTAACCTGGGCTTGATGTCAGCTGGCATTATAAGCTGACATCAACCCCAACCCTATTACCCCACTGCCACCGCTACAGGGCAGTGGGAAGAGCGAGGCTAAGTGCCAGAATTGGCGCATCCTATGGATGCGCCATTTCTGGGGCGGCTGACAGCTGGTGTTTCTAGCCTGGGAGGGGGCCAATATTCATGGCACCCTTCCTGGGCTATTAATATCAGCCCCCAGCTGTCTGCCTAGCCTTTGCTAGCTATTAAATTAGGGGGGACCCCACGTCATTTTTTTGGGGGGTCCCCCATTTTAATAGCTAGTAAAGGCTAGGTATTCAGCTGGGGGCTGATATTAGTAGCCTGGGAAGCTCCGTGGGTATTACCCCCTTCCCAGGCTTCAAACATCTGCCCCAGCCGTCTGCTTAACCTCCGCTAGAGACTAAAATTACGGGGAACCCCACGCTAATTTTTTTTTTAATAAATCCTTTATTTTAACACTAAATGACAAGTACAGTAACCAACACTATCACTGTACTTATTATATATCTGACTGACATGTTTCTATCTATCTAATCTATGTGTGATGCTCTATTCTTTCTGTTCTAAATTGTCGAGTACAGATGCTGAATTGCCGGCCGGCTTTTTTAAAGAGACAGTGCATGAAAACACTATTATTTTTTTAAATAAATCCTTTACACTAAATGACAAGTACAGTAAGCAACACTGTCACTGTACTTATTATATATGTGACTGACATGTTTCTATCTATCTAATTTATGTGTGAAGCTCTATTCTTTCTGTTCTAAATTGTCGGGTACCGCTGCTGAATTGCCGGCCGGCTTTTTTAAAGAGACGGTGCATGAAAGCACTAATATTTTTTTTAATAAATCCTTTACACTAAATGACAAGTGCAGTAACCAACACTGTCACTGTGCTTCTTATATGTGTGACTGACATGTTTCTATCTATCTAATCTATGTGTGATGCTCTATTCCTTCTTGTCTAAATTGTCGGGTACCGGTGTATGCCGCTGCTGAATTGCCGGCCGGCTTTTTTAAAGAGAGTGTCTTCTGAGCAGTTTGTCAGCTTTTGGACACCTTTGAAGGTGTTTTCTATGTGTTTTTGTTTGCCTGCCATTGGTTTTAACGGTGTTCGACGGTGTTCTAAGGTGTTCGACGAACAGTTCGACGAACAGTTCCTCGAACATCCCGGTGTTCGACGAACCGAACCGAACCCGAACACTATGGGGGTGGCTCAACACTAATGATAAGCTGACATAGTTCAAAGGTTTTAAGATTGAAAGTAGACTTAAGCCCATCAACCTATAGTCTAACATGTTGATCCAGAGGAGTGACGTGACTAAGCAATTTCAAAATTCTACCACCTTAGTCCAGGGAGAGGCTAAATCAGCTTTTATTATTTTCTCTTTCCTTTCCCTCTGCAATTGGCAGCAATAGAAAAGTGATTAAAGAATTACAATACTTTAGAATTTTTTTAAAGAACTTTTTAGGCCCTTTAATTTTCTGCAGATCAGTCGAGTTCTTGAACCTGAGACCCCCACCTGTTGTTCAGAAAACCATCAAGATGGGTGCAGCTCTAGGGATAGCATTTTGTACATTGATATGCATGGGATTGTCCACCTTTGAGGCCATTTTTTTCCCATGTATATTTGGCTTAAAAATAATTTTAATTTTGCACCCTTTATCTTCTATAGTCGTTGTGTTTCACTGTCTATTGCCAGCTGCAGAACAGGTTAATGGAGAATCCATGACCACAGACCACATCAAAGTTAAATGTGCAGTGAAACTAATAGCTTGTAAAAGCCAAACGGAGCAACATTTTTAATGAGACCGAATTGCAAAAATTATTTTTAGCACCAAATACATGCATTTAATTAAAAAGAATGTTCTCAGAGGTGGACCAACATCTCCATATAAGCAGAGAGGAAAGATCCCTGGCCTCAGTGCAACATGAATACAGGGAACCCCTATGTGAAATAATAATGTTCATATGTAATGGAAGGGTCTTTTGGACCTCTTCCAGCACATGGGCCCCAAGGTGTGACTGCCGCCTCTGAAGGACGTTCACCTCTGGACATGAGCGCAAAAGCGCTCTTTAAATCAAGCCATGATCTGAAGCCATTCGTGTCTCTTCACATCTTTGATTAGGTGGATTTGGTGATAGAGCTTTTTCAAACAGCATTGATAAGAGTTGAGCATTTGCAGCAGACTTGTGTATGTATCAGATTTACCAAAATCTACAAATCCAAACGCAAAACGCCATTCAACCTTTTTACAAAATGTGGCAGAACCGGATTAACGTTGGCTTTGGGCTTCCCCTATTTTTACCCCCTGAAATTATTACCTGAGAAACTGCAATGTAAATGCTCATTTCCCTGAAGATCAACATTAAAATACCTTTCATTTTACATACTGGTTTTCGCCAGTCAGTGACTCGAGGGTAAATTGCAAGCATTTAGTAATAGATACCTTTTACCTCCTGCAAATATCAATTCTGTTTCCTAAAATAATTCTTTACGACTCACAAAGTGAATCTGTGTGGTGCAATGCTTGATTTTATTGAAGCAGCATATTTGTTACATAGTTTTGATGTCGGTCTAATAAATTTATAAAGGCCATAATAATTCATATTGTTATTCTAGAATATGCCCAATGCTTAAAAGAAAGACATCCCCATCTTGCTTAATATAAAATCCAGCTGACTGATCCATGCATTATGATCTTAGTCCTTTTTTTATGGTTTCTTTTATTCGTTTGTAATAATTACTAATTCTATTTTATTCCTCTTTAAGGTCGTAGTGAATGCCTTGATTGGGGCTATCCCATCCATCATGAATGTGCTGCTGGTGTGTCTCATATTCTGGCTAATTTTTAGCATCATGGGAGTGAATTTATTTGCTGGAAAATTTGGAAAATGCGTTTACACCGAGAACAAGACTGAGCTTGATCCGTCTATTGTAGACAATAAGACAATTTGTGATCTGATGAACATGACAGAAGCCTACTGGACAAAAGTCAAAGTCAACTTTGATAATGTTGGTGCAGGATACCTAGCTCTGCTTCAAGTGGTAAGTATTATGCCATGTTTTTTTTCTCCATTGCAGCAATTTTAATTAAAAAGGCATAGGAGGCATGGCCAATATGAAAGAAAATGAGAACTGACATCTGATTGGCCATTAACTCTATTTTCATAATATTGTTCAATATTTCATCTCCTCACAGTTATATCTTATACTGGTGTTTCACTAATATAATATTGATAACCTATCCTCAGGTCATCAATATGAGATCATGGAAGACACTAGGCACTTTCACCGATCAGCTGTTCTCAGCTTTGGTGGTGGCTGGATGTAAACAGTTTCAGAGGAGAACAGCATAGCTGTGTTAACTGTTTTAGTGGCTTCTGCTGGGTACTGCCGCTCCTAACAATAGGCAGTCAATACTAGTTTAAAAGTCTTTTAAAGGGGTTGTCCACTACTCAGACAACCCCTTCTCACTCCCTATGTTTCCCCCTAGTAAAACAATAACAGTTATACTCACCTCCGGTGCTGGCACCATTCCAGCGATGTCTGCATTGGCGCTCCTGTATCTCGCATGACATTAAGTCATGTGATCACTGCAGACAATCTGCGTTGGCTTCACACTCTCCTGCTGTCACGCAAGGTGTGGGAAGTGCAACACGAAGGGAAGAGTTGAAGGGAGCCCAGTCTCTAGGGAAAGGGGGAGTGGAGACCTCCTAGGCTGATCTGATATCTCTATATTGGTTCCTCACAAATCTCCGCACAGAAACCTAAACCCTGTATTTCCCTAGCACTTGGCCCTGGATAGGAAAGGGGTGGATGAGCACTAGTCAGTCCTCACTAACAACTAAAGACAACAAAGAAGACAAACACAGGGAAAAGTAACTTAGCTTGAGCCGACTTTAGAGAGATTACTCCTAACGTCCTCCAAGCACCAATGAGGAAATAAGCAGACTGCAACAGCTCCAAGCCTTCACAAGAAACAAGTGAATATCACCGGCTCCTCCCTTTAGCACACAGCAAGTATTTAAACACCCAGGCCCGGGTGTCAATTAGCCAGAGGGAGGTAGCCGCTGAGTCCTAGAGTGAGGCGGCTAAGAAGGTGTCTGTAATGCCAAATGAAGAGATCTTCTGCAACCAACTGCAGAGCGACTGTCTGTCACTTTTGACACACCCGTGACACCAGCTTTTGACAAATCAAGACATCTGGAGGAAGTGAGAGAGCAGCCGGAGCTCTCACTTCCTCCAGATGTCAATTACATCCGTAGCAGAGGAAAGTAAAACCAGCACTGATTTGTGGCAGGGATCACATGACATAACAATGTCACGCAAGCCCTGAGAGAGTCAGTGCCAACTACACTGGAATGGCAATGGAGGTGAGTATAAGTTTATTATTTTACTGGGGATAAAAATAGGGGTTGAGAAGGGGTTGTCTGAGTAGTGGACAACCCCTTTAAAAAGCTTTTAAACTAATATTGACTGCCTATTCTTAGGAGCTGCAGTACCCAGCAGCAGCCACTAAAACAGTTAACCCAGCTCTGCTGTTCTGCTCTGCAACTATCTGCACTGAACCACCGCCAGAACTGAGAACAGATTAGATAATTTTGACTAATTATCAGCATTTTACAGTTTACAGTGAATGCAGTTGGTGTCTTCATATCAGAATTATGGGATGTAGCCATGTATAACTTATAATCACAATGGTTTGTTATGGTATTCCAATGTGTCCTTAAAAAATATTCTGTTCCAGAAAAAAATAAAAAGGCAAATTGGCAACTCTGACCTATACGCTAGGCTTCATGGTGCATAAATACATAAAATCATTTACATATATCATGATGTGAAGATTTAGCTCATGTACTGGGGACAGAATATATAACTTCCAAACCACAAACCGTCAAGCTTTAATATCTAATAAAGTCTGTCTGCCGTGGCAAATTCACCCTAAGCCAATAACTCCTTATTATTCTACCAGTTTATTTCAAGAAGAACAGACAATAAAGATATATTTTTTACAAGTCCATCTGTTATTCGACTTTTAATTTCTTTCTTTTTGTGTGATTAAACCAGTCACCCAGTTTAATTCTCTTTCTGTAGAAACCTGTAGGTGGAATTACATTAGACTTCCAGGGAACAGTTTTATGTGTTCTGTACTCAATCAGAAAATTGTTTTATGGTAAAAAATCATCAGTGATTGGAAAAGTAGCCATGAAGAATAAGAAAATTAAAGATCGTAGTCTATAAATTTCCTGATTCTAGTTGATTGGAGAAGTGGAAAATGCATTTCCAGGTGTCATCTACTCAAGCAGAGCAGAAGTTTCTGTGTCTTGGTCCACTACAGGGCTGTAAATCCTATCATTAATTCCACCGAAGTTGATCACAAATGCAGGGAGAAATGTAAAAAGACAACATAACACACTTACGGTCATGAGGAATTTCCAAGCCTCTATTTTTTAATTACTTTAAGGGTTTGTCTGAGGACATAAGAAGTTCGGATATTTTAAAAATTGAAATAAATAAACCTTACTGATTATACATGAAATCTGCACTAATATCCCAATGTCACACTACCTCTCATAGTCCAAGAAGCTACACTTCCGCTGTTGTTCTGACCAGGCAGAGAGTGACCACTACCTTCCCGTGTTATGTCATGTGATAAAAGGACTCGCCCATCTAATAATCTGACCCAGAAACGTAGCCTCCTTCTCTGTCATGGTTGATGTAGCAACTGTCTGCTGGTCAGAAATTGAGAAATTGTGGAAGATTCCAAATTTAAAACAGATCTGTCACCAGATTTCTAAATACGAGCTGCATACACTAGTAAATAGATCTCTTGGACCTCTTGAGGCTGGAGAACTTTAGATATCCATGTCAGAATGGTTGTAAAAATCCAGATATTAAAATGAGCATCTAGAAACTAAGAGCTCAGGAGTCCAAGTGTGGTCAATCTCCACCCACTCAGCCTGACAGCTACAGCTTGTACTGAGCAGTCTGAGATCTCACCAGCATCAGGGAGGAGGGACACTGAGGACTCCACAATAGGACTAGCTGTGCGGAGACTAAGTTAAAACTTTCTAAATGGATTATTGTAGTTATCAATTAAGTATATCAGGTCTACGAAATCTATTTAATTAGATATGCAGTTTGTATTTTTAAATCTGGTGTAATGTAGCCTTTCATGCATTTTTCTGGGTTTTATTAATTTTTATTTTCAAAACATCTGACATATTTTTAAGAACAGGCAATCCCTTTAAACTGAAGTTCACTTGGTCTGCTTAGACAGGCTATTTCATGACCATGCACACATAACGCACTTCCATAGACACACATGATCATTCTGTGTGCATATAATGTTAAGTTTTTGGCAGCACAAGTTCTGTTTACACAGGACGGTGTGCTGCCGAGATAATTGATTTTTTAAGCAAGCCTAAAAATCATGCCACCAGACAAACAAGCGTTCTGCTAATTCATCCCGTTGATTGTCAGCACTTTTTAGACAGAGCTGTTCACATGTACATTAAATAGCTGATGGCCTAATGTTACGGGTCCGGGTGGTGGAACCTCTGTGCTTCGGTGGGACCAGAGGGGCATAACTAAGTGCCTACTCGAACCGACCCAGGTCACACGGCGGCTTAGTCGACTCCGTGAACCAGGGAGGGACCAGGCAGGTGAACCAGGTGCCACTCTGGGACCAACCTTGTGTGAGAGCAGGTGACTCCCACAGGTCAGATGACAGGAGCTGACCGGTACAGCGGATGAGCACGGCAGGAAGGCTGACGGGTGGTCCGGATAGACAAGCAGGCAGGTACGGCAGATAGCCAGACAGGTGCTCTGGGTAGGCAAGCAGGCGTTTACGGCGGATAGCCAGACACGAGCTCCGGGTTGGCCGGCTGGCGGGCACAACAGGTTACTGGCAGGTGCTCCAAGTAGGCTGGCTGGCAGGCATGGCAGGTAACTGGCAGGTGCTCCAGGAAGGCTGGCTGGTGGGCACGGCAGGTTACTGGCAGACAGCTGGACCTGAGGGCTGAGGAAAGTATTAGCACACAAAACAACAACCTTGCACAGGCACCTCCATTTTGGAGGAGGTGCCTTATATAGGAGAAGTCCTCAGGCCATTGGCCGGGGACTCTTTAGGACGGTGCGCGTGACCCCTTTAAGAGGGAGGGAGCGCCTTAAGTACAGTGCCCGAGAAGCTGCACGCGGTTCGTGCCACAGCAGAAGCAGGGGAGCAGGAAGACGCCAGACCGGGACCACGGTGGTGAGGGGAACAGCGTCTCTGCCCTGCAACAATCGTTGGCTGACAGCTATATGTCCCTACTCCCCTAGACACAGAAACAATTGGTTCGGCTGAGCACTCTAGTGTTATCACCATGCCGAACAAATGTCATTAAAAGTCATTAAAAAGATCCTACTCTGCCCTGGCATCATCTGTAGGGAGAGAGGAAGGAGGCCCCCATAAACATTACATGGTCATTTAATCTGCCAAAGTCGCCATGTGAAAGGGGGGCATTAGGGCCACTGCAAATATACGACATTGAATGTTTTGCAAATCATCAAACCTCTTGGAATATATCCACATTTTAAAGGGAACATGTCACCAGAAATAACACTATTAACCTGCAGATATGTGGTTAATCTGCAGGTTAACAGCATTATTATGCTGCCCGGCACCTGCATGCAGCCGAATGCAGCTCGGAGAAAATTAAGTTTATTCTCCCTGCCATCATTCGGATTCAGTGATGGGGGCGGCACCGGTTCAGTCATCGCTCTGAGAATACAGGGCGGCGGCTGTAACCGCGCTCCCGGCCCTGACTAACACTCCCTCTGCATTAGGGCTCAGCTGTCAGTCAGGGCCATGGGCACGGTTACAGTAGCTGCTCTGGACCGGCGCTGCCCCCACCCCCATGACTGAATACTGAATGCTGGCAGGGAGAATAAAGTTAATTTTCTCCCTGCTGCATTCGGCTGCGTGCAGGTGCCGGGCAGCAAAATAACGCTATTAACCTGCAGATTAACCACATATCTGCACATTAACAGCATTATTTCTGGTGACAGGTCAGGTTCCCTTTAAGTTAGTTTTTGGATTGTATTATTTTTCTTTATTTTTTGATGTTTTTTATTATAGTAAAATATGTTATGGTAATAATCACCAAAGTGTATACAAACCATAGCAAAATTGCAACAATTTCTCCAAACACAGCATATGCGAATACAGGCTTATTTGCTCATTTTACAACTATTTTTACAAGTATAACAAATTTATTAAAGTTGTGGAGACAATTCCTGTTTATATGCTTTGCTTATGTTTTTATTATTTTAATGAAACTCAAGTCTGGTTTGTGACAATTTTCCTTCATTAACCGTTACTCAGTATTCATTTTTGCAACCTTCATGTTCTATTTTCTGGTACTCAGCAGTGATGAAGGAATGTTCTGCACATCTCGGCCTGATCATCTCATTGCTGGGATTTTGTATTCAGTACTGAAGCCATGCCAGTCATGACATCGCGCCCCAGAAATGCATTATTTACATAGACCCAGAAACGGTGCTAATGACTGCAATATGTAATGTGCAGACATGGTGATACTTTGCTGGCTTTCTGACAACATGCTTTATTTCCTTATTGTTCTGTGTTTCTCCCTTGTGGCGGGACACAGCTGTTTCCTCTTGAAAACAGAATAGGAGGCTTTGTACACACTTTTTTTTTTGCCAAAGACCTGACCACCATTGTAAACAGAATATGAAATGGTAATGTAAAGAGGTTTTGTGATGTGAGCCCTGACGTTGAGTCAGAAAATATATTCAATGTACAGACAATATCCATTATTGTGAAGGGTAGTGTATACAGTCATCAGATGTAGCACAAAACAATTAAAGTGGAAACATACAGTTTTACAATAAAATCCATATTGGACTAAATTCTCTTTTTTGTTTTAGGCAACATATAAAGGATGGATGGATATCATGTATGCCGCCGTTGACTCACGTCCATCGGTCAGTATGTTTGTATTGGTTTTATTAGTCATTGTGCAATTTAGTTAATTTCCCAAGCTTTTTTTTAAAGGGAATCTGTCAGCAGTTTTTTGCTATTTAGTCTGAAAGCAGCACGATGTAGGGGCAGAGACCCTGATTTCAGCGTCGTCACTTACTGAGTGGAGTTATACAGAGCTCAGAAAACTGCTAGATCTGCAGCAGATAAAAAATATGATTTTATCAAAACAACACCAAGCAGATCAGTAAGTGACATATTTCTGGAATCAGGGTCTCAGCCCCCTACAACATGCTGTTTTCAAGTTACATAACAAAAACATGGTGACAGATTCCCTTTAAAGAATTGTTTTAGAAATTATATGCTGATATGTGGCATGTTTCTGACTATATTTTTACATTATATATGTATATGTATGCAGTGTCGGACTGCAGTGCCAAAGGGCCCACCAGTAACCAACTTCAGGGCCCCACTTCTCAGCTTCATGCAAATGTGACGTTATCCTCAATCACAAATTTATATAACAATGAACTGGGTAGATTGTTAAATGAATAAGATGCTGCCTTTGTTTGTACATAGTGATTCAAGTGTATTGTGCCAAGTGCTGCTCATATAAGAGGGTGGTGGCCCACCGGAGGATTCTCCTGTTCTACTGTGGGCCAGTCCAAGCGTGTATGTATATCTGCATAGCACCAGTGAATTGTGTCAGCACTGTGTTCAGAAGCCAAATGATTGGGTTCTCACACAATCATGTGTATGTGGCATGCGCACTTAAATTTCAGTTAGTCGCACCAAAATACTTACACTATTAGTGGCACGCACCTTGCTGTGGCACGTATATTTAACTCAGCGCCTCACGATGCATTGAGGAGGCAGAGGCACCCGAGCTAGGAAAGTACCCAAACCGATGTTACCTTCCTTCCATACTTGTGGAAATATAACAAAAACAAACTCGATTGGGGTCCAATGGAGGATCCTTTGCGACTAATTAAAGTTAAATAACTGTTCAGATCATGCAGATGTTAACTGTAACTGCACTTGCACAAAACCTTTGTAGCATGTCCAAAGTTTGGATTGGTGGGGGGCTCACTGATCACTAAAACTGAAATTTGTGGGAGAAACTTGAAGCAAGTGTTCAGGTTTCCTGCAGTGCCACCACAGGGAAAAATGAGGTCGTACTTAATGCCTATTGAAATCAATGATGAGTATGCGTAATCCACATGCTGTCTACTCTAACTTATTAACGGAGGTCAGAACAATGAAAGCGGACAGCTTTTAAGACCAATATTAAAAAATTTGTAATATAGCAAAATGTCTGTCCTTTCCATTATATTCAATTATTAAAGCATATCCGCTCGATGGCAGGCCTCTGTGCCATCCCATAGTTTCCAATATTTCTGGGACCATTTAAGACCCATTGACAAATCCACACCCACCCTACACAGGAACACCCTAACCCCTTCCAGCAATGCCCCCTTCCACCCTGTATCACTATCTTTTGGATATGGTTTACAAATACCACACCCCTTTCAGCTTAGATATCCTGGGAAATCAAAGTGAATTGACAACTATGCCATCACGGCTCTCTCATCCATAATTTGGTGCGCAGATACATTGGTAAGCTTTATCCACTGAAATATACTGCTCTACCCACTATGATTTTGCCATCAGGACTTTAAGGCTGTGTACACACGTTGTGTTTTTGCCGCCTTTTTGTCACAAAACCTGAAGGGATTTCTGATGCCAATAAAGTGAATGGAATTGTGAAGTGTCATGCAAACGTTGCTTTTTTGTGACTGGCAGATTTGGTGCAGATTGAAATGTGCCACATGTCCATTCTTTCAGTGTTTTTTCACCCATTGACTATTAGCCTCACTGATGTGAAACATGGAAGTTTTCTCCTGCATGGTAGGTGCAGAGAGGGTTAATAAGCCATGTTTAAAAGGGCGTGTTTTATGAGAACAACCATAGAGCGGCAGGAGGTTGTTCTCCATATCTCCACCTCAGGGTGTGGTCTGGGCTATAACAACCAAGGCTTGAGACTCAGGTGTGGTTCAATATCTGGAGAGGCTTGATCCAGAGAGGTGCTTGCATGTGCTGGGCTAAATCTGAACTTTGTGTGGCTAACCCTGAGTGGACCCCGGCCGATGTGCGGACTGTGCTGTATCTTTATTTTGTTTTGTTTTGTCGAATGGGCTGTGCTTAGTTTATGGATTCCTGGGTGGTTTATGACATGTTTTAATAAACCAACCCAAAATTTTAAGAAACAGTGTTCAATGTCTACCTCCGTGTACAACTGAGCAAGCTGCTTAACCAGAAACAAAATATATATACAAATATATATCCATATATATATCTGTAGCACCCTGAGGATTCGGCTGCTACAGGGGTATTGCACCTCAAGCCAGAGGTGTGATATTCCACTCCCGGGTAAGGATGGAGTGTGGAACTGAGCTAGTAGGCTGCATGCACTACACACATCCCATTTCCGGGGAACAGACCGATGGTACTCCCACTAGAGAAATGTGCAGGTACGACAGTGTCTGTTCCTGGCTGGAGTGGGAGGGGGGTGGAACATCCCAGTAGTGTAGGGGCAGATAGGGGGAGCAGCCTGGGTAAAGTTAGGAGCTCATTGGGTGCTGGTCACCTGAGCTCACACATAGAGGGAGTATATAAGGTGGGAACCATCTTAGATCAGGGTCAGTCAGTCAGTCAGTTGTCAGTCTGTGAGACGTCAGTCTGTCAGAGTGTAACCTGAGAAGCAGAGCAGAGGAGAAGAGAGAGAGACCCAGAGGCGCAGAGGGGACCCCAAGAGCCCATAAGAGAGCTAATAGGGTGAAGGGTCGGCAACAGGGTACCGGATCCCAAGCTGGCAGAGGCTACAGCACACCTTAGCCAGGAACCGGAGGTCGTGGGCAGGATCTGCCACGATCACCCACTAAATCCACCCGGAAGGCAGACCAAGAATAGGGTCAGGGAGCCCAGAGGAGGCTTGACCAACAAGAGGCCCGAGGGAGCCGGACTTAGGTGGATCCCTGGTGGGAACGGCCAGAAGAAGGGAGAGACAGAAAGGAGCTCAGGACACACTCCGGAGTTGCCTGGGAGTTGACCGAGTCCAGGACCTGGTGGACGCAGCACGGCTTGGGTGGTCACTGCTGTACACAGTGACCCGAGCAACACCAGTAAGTAAAACCCTGGAACTGCATTTTATGCCTTTGAGTCTCCTTGCTGCACCTTCACAACCACCATCCTCCACGGCTGACCCCCTGAGGCTATACCCCTCCCGTTGGGGGTTATACTACCTAAGCTGCACTCACATCATCAGCCTCAGTGGACCCTGCTGCAGCGGCGGCCGTATTGACCGCAAATCAACGGGTGGCGTAGTCGACATAAAAGAACATCTAGTAACATCTATAAGGACTGCCACACACTGAGCTTGACACCCTGGGCACGGACCGGGTCACCGCCACTCGGAGACTACAACCCCCATCTGATCCGGCTCCGGGTATCCCTAACAGCACTGGCCCAGGGGGCGCGTCAACTTTGGCGTAGTCGGCAGGATAACGTGCCCGCAACAACCCGGTACTGCGTGCCTGAAGAAAAGTTCACCGTTACCTTAAAAAGAAGTCTCCCGCCGGTTCCGGAGGGTCCCCGCCAACGGACCCCATCACAGGTCGTTTCCCGCCGGTTGTCCGCCATTTGCAGCTTTTTCCCGCCATCCATGGAGTTTCCCGCCACTGGGAGACGATTCCCGCCATTTCCAAAGATTTCCCGCCTTGGAAGAGCGGACGCCATTATGGGCGTGCCAGAGGGTGGCAAGAGGCCACCTCCCATCGTGGGCCAGGTCGAAGAATGGCGCCAAAAGCGGAAACCGCGCCCACCAACAGAGACTGTGATGCTGGAAGTGTCCATCAGCGTAAGAGAACTGCCCCTGGAACTGAAGTTGCCCCGGGACCACCCTCGATGTGGGCGGAGACAGAACAAGAGAGCAAAGATGGGTGTCGCCTGGAGCAGTCTGGAGAGAGCGCACCCGGAGACAAGACGTCTGGAAGAGAGTCCAGAGAGAGCCTACCCGGAGATGGAGGGAGAGTCAGGCAGCACCGACCCAGTGGTCAGGAGCCTGTTGCAGGTCGTCACTCCAGAAGGCCTGCTGGAGATCCTAGCACAGCTCCCCCGAGACCGGGAGTGTGCACAGACCGCGTTGGAGGGCCTCGCACGGAGGATGGCCCGGGTGCAGCGGGAGACGTTGGCGGAGTGGAGCCGAGAGATGGCCCAGCAGACCGAAACCCGACAGCGGAGCACACCACCTGAGACGAGGAGACAGACCGCCTCTGAGGATGGCGCAGGAGGAATGAAGGCAGGAGACGGCGCCGAGAAGGGAGCTGAATGGACGGAGGCAGGTAAAGGGGACGTCTCTACCCCGAGCCGGGAAACCGCGTGCCTGCCCCAGCTCCCCGTCGCAGAGCCCGAAGTTCCCCCTGCCGTGCCCGTCGCTGCATCGTCACCGCCGCCGACTAGGCCTCAACCGGAAACCGCGGCCGCGACCCCTGTGACGTCACACGCCTCGACCTCGAGCGTGGCCAAGCAGGAAATACCACCGGCCTGGTCGCAAGGCCTAGTACCTCCGGGCGCCGCAATACCAACAGCGCCCCCTACCTCCGCGGAGCCACCGGCCTGGCCGCAGGGCCGAGTAACCACGGGCGCCGCCGTTCTTACGGTGCCCTTTGCCTTTAGGGTGCCCCAAGCCTGGTCGCAAGGCCTGGTCGACCCGGGCGCCACTACCATCAACACGCCCTCAACATCTAGAGTGCCGCACCTGGGTGAAAATCTATTTGCCCAGCATACGTGCCCGGATGGGCAGCCCTTTATATGGCCACCGGAGTTTCACCATCCCCGACTCCGGAAAGAGAGACCCCTAGACGAACCCCTGATTCCGGTTCCGAAGCCCTCAAGGAGGACCTCGCCCCCGCTGGAGGAGGCACAGTTCGAGTGGGACCCCACTGGAGAAGACCTCATGGGGTTCACTCAGGAGACTCGGGCGGCCGCAGCGGACCGTGCAGAGTGCTGCCGGCAGCAGCTCGAGGTCTTCGAGAGGGAGCGGAGAGAGAGGCGGGTCCGGGAACAGCAAGCGCAGATAAGGAGCGCGGAGCAGAAGAGCCGGACCAGGAGGAATCCCCGTGCAGCACATGGTCCCCCTTCCACCGGGACTGTGATAAAATTCAACATGCAGCACGGATGGGGCTTTATTAGAGACCATCAGACCCCCAGCGACGTCTTTGTAACCCGCAGAGACGTAGAAAGCCATCTGCCAGAGGGACACAGAGGTCGTGACCTGTATGTAGGGGACGAGGTCACCTTCACCCGGCACAAGTGTGCCAAAGGACCCTACGCCCTCCATGTGCATCGCCTGACGGAGGAAGAGCTGCGGTGTGAGGAGGAGCAAGAGGACCCGGACGGGTCTGAAGAATCTAAAGAAGGAGCAGGAGGACGCCGTCGTTGAAGTACGGTAGAGAGAGACTGTACATAGTTACCCGTCAGGGTATAAGAACTGTTCTAGTTAAAATATAGTCCCCGTTGGGACCAGCCAATTGAACTGATGCCCGTGTGTCCCTAGTTCCTAATACCTGGCCGAGGACTGAGAGCGGCCATATCCCCTTGTATATAGTTGCGCTTCCTAAAGCGCCCCTACCGGTTTTATAGGAAACTGTTTTCTTCAAGAGACTGTAGCACTTTACCCGGTCACAAGTTGCACCGTGACCGGAGGAACCAGAAACAAGAATGTTATATATGAAAAGTTTATTGCTGATGATATCTATATGATGTTTTCTATGTGTATGTTTATGAAAAAATTGTATGTTTTGGATGTTTATATTTTACAGCCCGAGGACGTGCTGTGATTTACCAGGGGGGAATGTAGCACCCTGAGGATTCGGCTGCTACAGGGGTATTGCACCTCAAGCCAGAGGTGTGATATTCCACTCCCGGGTAAGGATGGAGTGTGGAACTGAGCTAGTAGGCTGCATGCACTACACACATCCCATTTCCGGGGAACAGACCGATGGTACTCCCACTAGAGAAATGTGCAGGTACGACAGTGTCTGTTCCTGGCTGGAGTGGGAGGGGGGTGGAACATCCCAGTAGTGTAGGGGCAGATAGGGGGAGCAGCCTGGGTAAAGTTAGGAGCTCATTGGGTGCTGGTCACCTGAGCTCACACATAGAGGGAGTATATAAGGTGGGAACCATCTTAGATCAGGGTCAGTCAGTCAGTCAGTCAGTTGTCAGTCTGTGAGACGTCAGTCTGTCAGAGTGTAACCTGAGAAGCAGAGCAGAGGAGAAGAGAGAGAGACCCAGAGGCGCAGAGGGGACCCCAAGAGCCCATAAGAGAGCTAATAGGGTGAAGGGTCGGCAACAGGGTACCGGATCCCAAGCTGGCAGAGGCTACAGCACACCTTAGCCAGGAACCGGAGGTCGTGGGCAGGATCTGCCACGATCACCCACTAAATCCACCCGGAAGGCAGACCAAGAATAGGGTCAGGGAGCCCAGAGGAGGCTTGACCAACAAGAGGCCCGAGGGAGCCGGACTTAGGTGGATCCCTGGTGGGAACGGCCAGAAGAAGGGAGAGACAGAAAGGAGCTCAGGACCACACTCCGGAGTTGCCTGGGAGTTGACCGAGTCCAGGACCTGGTGGACGCAGCACGGCTT
The DNA here is from genome assembly GCF_046119375.1 of Phyllobates terribilis. Taxonomy (NCBI): domain Eukaryota; kingdom Metazoa; phylum Chordata; class Amphibia; order Anura; family Dendrobatidae; genus Phyllobates; species Phyllobates terribilis. The sequence continues at coordinate 131,602,011 of NW_027362764.1, read as the reverse complement.
GGGTGGTCACTGCTGTACACAGTGACCCGAGCAACACCAGTAAGTAAAACCCTGGAACTGCATTTTATGCCTTTGAGTCTCCTTGCTGCACCTTCACAACCACCATCCTCCACGGCTGACCCCCTGAGGCTATACCCCTCCCGTTGGGGGTTATACTACCTAAGCTGCACTCACATCATCAGCCTCAGTGGACCCTGCTGCAGCGGCGGCCGTATTGACCGCAAATCAACGGGTGGCGTAGTCGACATAAAAGAACATCTAGTAACATCTATAAGGACTGCCACACACTGAGCTTGACACCCTGGGCACGGACCGGGTCACCGCCACTCGGAGACTACAACCCCCATCTGATCCGGCTCCGGGTATCCCTAACAGCACTGGCCCAGGGGGCGCGTCATATCCATATATATGTAGCACCCCGAGGACTCGGCTGCTACAGGGGTATTGCACCTCAGACCAGAGGTGTGGTATTCCACTCCCGGGTAGGGATGGAGCGTGGAACAGAGCTCAGTAGGCTGCATACACTACACTCACCCCATTTCCGGGGGACAGACCAACGGTACTCCCACCAGATAGATGTGCAGGTACGACAGCTTCTGTCCCTGGCTGGAGTGGGGAGGGGGGAGGAACATCCCAGTGGTGTAGGAGCAGAGAGGGGAGGGACTCTGGGCATAGGTAGGAGCCCATTGGGTGCTAGTCACCTGGGCTCGGGTGTCAGAGGTGAGTATATAAGGGGGGCACCATCTTGGATCAGTGGTCAGTTCAGAGAGGAGCTCAGCCAGAGAGGGCTGACAGGGAGCTGTGGCTCAGTCTGGGCCCAGCTCCAGAGTCAGGCCTGGAGTGGAGGCCTGAAGCTGAGAGAGGGAGAGAGAGAGAAGTCAGAGGAAGAAGGAACAGAAACACCAGGAAAGGCCCAGAGACGCAAGAAGAGAGGGAACCCTGAGATCCCACGAGTTAACGGGTGAAGGGTTGGCAGAGAAGGGTACCGGATCCCAAACTGGTGGAGGCCAATTATCCTTAGCCAGGAACTGGAGGTCGTGGACAAGTTTTGGCGCGACCCCTCGCCATATCTACCAGGAAGGCATACCATATAGGGTCAGGGAAACCGGGAAAGGTTTCACCACCAGAAGGCCCGAGGGAGCTGGACAAAGGTGGATCCCTGGTGGGGACGGCCAGTAGAAAGGAAGAGAGGGGAGCTCAGGACCACGCTCTGGAACTGCCTGGGAGTTGGCAGAGTCCCGCACCTGGTGGACGCAGCACGGCTCGGGTGGTCCTAGCTGTACACAAGGGACCTGATAAAGAACTGTGAGTAAAGCTGTGAAAACTGCAATTGCACGTCTCTGAGCTTCCTTGTCACACCACCACTACCACTATCATCTTTTCCTGCTTCATCAGCTGCCCTGAGGCTATACCCCTCCCGTTGGGGGTTATACCATCCGCGCTGCACATCCGTACCACCGGCCTCAGCGGACTGCCCTGCAGCGGCGGCTTCATAGCCGCATTCAACGGGTGGCGTAGTCGGACACTAATACCATCATATCAATAGCGCCACTTAGTTTGACACCCTGGGCACGGACCGGGTCACCGCCACAAGGACTACTACCCCTATCGGATCCGGCTCCGGGTATTCCCCGCGTGCGCAACGCTATACAACATGGCCCAGGGGGTGAGTCACATATATATATATATATATATATATATATATATGTGTATGTATATATATGTATGTATATGTATGTATATATATATGTATATATATATATGTATATATATATATGTATATATATATATGTATATATATATATATATATATATATATATACACACGTGTGTGTGTATACAGTTGTGCTCAACAGTTTACATACCCTGGCAGAATTTTTGCTTTCTTGGCCTTGTTTCACAGAATATGAATGCTAACAGAAAATCTTTTCCCCCACTCATGGTTATTTGTTGGGTGAAGACATTTATTGTCAAACTACTGTGTTTTCTCTTTTTAAATCTTAATGACAACCAAAAACATCCAAATGACCCTGTTCAAAAGTTCACATACCGTGGTGATTTTGGCCTGATAACATGCACAGAATTTGACACAATAGGGTTTGAATGGCTACTAAAGGTAACATCCTCATCTGTGACCTGTTTGCTTGTAATCAGTGTGTGTGCATAAAAGCTGTGAGTTTCTAGGATCCAGACAGACTCTTGCATCTTTCATCCAGCCACTGACGTTTCTGGATTGTGAGTCATGGGGAAAGCAAAAGAATTGTCAACGGATCTACGGGAAAAGGTAGTTGAACTGTATAACACAGGAAAGGGATACAAAAAGATATCCAAGGAATTGATAATGCCAGTCAGCAGCGTTCAAACTGTGATTAACAAATGGAAAATCAGGGGCTCTGTAAAAACCTAACTATGGTCAGGTAGACCAACAAAAATTTCGGCCACAGCTGACAGGAAAATTGTTCAGGATGCAAAAAAAAAACCCACAAATAACATCAGCTGAAATTCAGGACTCTTTGAAATCTAGCGACCATGCAGCCCATTTAAGAAAAATGGGCTGCATGGTCGAGTCTCCAGAAGAAAGCCATTACTGCCCAAATGCCACAAAGTATCTCACCTACAATATGCCAAACAGCACAGAGACAAGCCTCAAAACTTCTGGAACAAGGTAATTTGGAGTGATGAGACCAAAACGGAACTTTTTGGCACAACCATAAACGTTACATTTGGAGAGAGATCAACAAGGCCTATAATGAAAGGAACACCATTCCTACTGTAAAGCACGGAGGTGGATCGCAGATGTTTTGGGGATGTGTGAGCTACAAAGGCACAGGAAACTTGGTAAAAGTGGAAGGAAAGATGAATGCAGCAACGTTATCAGCAAATACTGGAGGCAAGTTTGCACTCATCAGCCCAGAAGCTGTGCATGGGACGTACTTGGACATTCCAACATGACAACAATCCAAAACACAAGGCTAAGTCGACCAGTCATTGGATACAGCAGAATAAAGTGAAGGTTCTGGAGTGGCCATCTCAGTCTCCTGATCTCTATATCATTGAGCCACTCTGGGGAGATCTCAAGCGTGCAGTTCATGCTAGACAGCCCAGGAATTTACAGGAACTGGAGGCTTTTTGCCAAGAAGAATGGGCAGCTTTACCATCTGAGAAAATAAAGAACCTCATCCACAACTACCACAAAAGACTTCAAGCTGTCATTGATGTTAGAGGGGGCAATATACAGTGTTAAGAACTGGGGTATGTGAACTTTTGAACAGGGTCATTTGGATGTTTTTGGTTGTCATTAAGATGTAAAAAGAGAAAGCACAGTAGTTTGACAATAAATGTCTTCATCCATCCAATAGCCATAAGTGGAGAAAAAGTTTTTTGTTATCATTCATATTCTCTGAAACAAGGCCAAGAAAGCAAAAATTCTTCTGCTCTTCATTTGAGCACAGCTGTGTGTGTGTATATATATATATATATATATATATATATATATAGATGGATAGATAGATATACCGTATTTTTCAGACTATAAGATGCACTTTTTTCCTACAAAATTTTGGAGGTAAGTGGGGGGTGCGTCTTAGTCTGATGTACATAAATACTGTGGCTGTCGGTGGTGGGGACGCGACAGCTGCAGCCTACACTGTGCCCGCTACTAAAGAAAATGAACCCGCTATTAAAGGCCTTGAATATTCACCACTCCCATGGGTGTGGTGAATATTCATGGACTTTAATAGCGGGCACGCTGACCGCTGAGCTCAGCAGGAGCCACGCTGCGGCTACAGTGTGCGCTCTATTAGGGAGAATGAATGGTCCCTGGCATGGGGAGCAGTGACTATTCCGGCACAAAGCGGAACACAGCCCTGGAGGAGAGAGCAGGTGAGTATGATTGTTTATTTTTTTTCTGTGCAGCGTGACGGGGATCAGTGGGTGCCAAGCATACCAGGATGAAGGGGGCCATACATACAGGGATGAAGGGGGCCATGCATACAAGGATGAGGGGGGGGCCATGCATACAGGGATGAGGCATGGAGGGGGCCATACATACAGGGATGAAGGGGGCCATACATACAGGGATGAAGGGGGCCATACATACCAGGATGAGGGGGACCATACATACAGGGATGAAGGATGAGGGGGCCATACATACAGGGATGAAGAGTGCCATACATACCAGGAAGAGGAATGAAGGTACCATACATACCAGGAAGAGGGATAAAGGTGCCATACATACCAGGATGGGTGTGAGGGGGGCCATACATACCAGGATGAAGGGTGCCATCCATACCAGGACGAGGGATGAGGGGGCCATTCATACCAGGATGAGGGATTGGGGTGCCATGCATCCCAGGATGGTGGATTGGGGTTCCATGTATATCAGGATGGGGATGAGGGCCATATATACCAGGATGGGGGAAATTAACAGCATTGGGGGACATTACCCCTATAACAGTGTCAGCATCAGACCCCCTCCCTCTTAACAGGGCATCATGACCACATTTTTTGCTTACATTTTTTTTCTATTTTCCTTCTGTAAAACCTAGGCGCGCCTTTTGGTCCGGTGCGTCTTACAGTCCAAAAAATACGGTGTGTGTATATATATATATATATATATATATATATGTGTGTGTGTATGTGTATATATATATATATATATATATATATATATATACATATATATATATACACACTGTATATATTCGTCAGATACTGTTGTTTTTTTCATTTATCTATTTATTAGCTTAATAGATGTACAATAAGCTCCACGTGCAAGGCACTACTGTGTTGTGGGGTTGTGAAATTACATATCTTCCGGTGGCAGCAGCAGGAGTGGGGCGATGCTGCGAGCCCTCCCATTGATTTCCCTAAGGTGGGCTTCGGGAAAATGGCTGCCAGAGGCAGCACATGCGCAGATTGAGATCTCGGGAGCCGAGATTGGTGCAACCAAAAACTATACAGCCTTATGCACAAGAGTATATTAGTAAGACATAAATATTGCTATATTGCACAATTTTTTTTATTAGTTCAAAAGAGACCAACCCTTTAAGTAAGACGACTCCAACACGGCATTGAAAGATCGGCTTTCCAAGCCAGACAGTTCCACTCAATAATTGTCTTCTAAATTCTCCTGTTACTCCTGGACATGTGTCCTACAATAATTGTACCAATATTTGATTGATAGTTATACGGCTGCACCTAGGACTCTTCCATTCTTCTTGAAAAAAGTGGATGCTCACTGCACATATTGGAAAGTTGCTGAAATATGAGACGTAGCTCATTATTAAAGCCAATTAATGTGAAATACAGTATTGGTTTGGCCTCAGAGTATTATGTGGAATTTCAAAGACCTTACTCCTAAATAATAATAAAAATTCTACAAGCAATAATGGCACCGAGAATTGTACTGGTAAATGTAAAACATTAGTAAAACAATTAAATCTTTTGCTGTCTGTGTCTCGCTCACTCTTGGTGGTCCTCTGCCATTATATTCTAAGTGGTAAATGGACTGGCTCCTATATATCATACGCCTCTCTCTCCTCCCCGATTGACACAGGGTTTTAATTACCACGATTTATTTTCCAGATGATCTAGAGTGCTTGCTCAATAATATAACATGATTTATTGATCCAGATTTAACTAATTAGGAATTAAATGTAACATTTCACATAGTGATTAGCCATTGAAAGCAAACATAAGTGATAATTCTGAGACCTCATACACACAGTCATATTAGAGTACTGGGTTGTGCACACATAGAGATGCCTAGGGTCTTATTGTCTGTTTTTTATTATTATTATTTTTGTTCAATTTGGTAGTTGATAATATGGAGCCAGCACTGAGTCTCAGCGCGTGTTCACACTGAGTACATTGCGTGCAGGTGTTACTAGACTACTAAGGATAATATGCCTTTCTGCTATTTAGAGGCCTTGTTCTATACCGCCATGTTTTTACAACGCTGTGTATTGGTGATAAATGGTTATCTATACAGCTCAAAAGCAGGGACTTAACTGTGTAAGAGCCTGTGTACATATTGCAGATTTGTCCCTTTTTTTTCACAGTTTTTCCTAGACAGATTTCTCACAAAACCTGAAGGGTTTCCTGATACCAGCAAAGTGAACGAGAATCCTGAAGTCTCGTGCACACATTGCTCATTTTCGACTTTCAGATTTGGTGGAGATTTAAATCTGCCGCATGTCAGTTCTTTCAGCGTTTTTGCTGCAGATTTCACACATACTAATGAGTGGGGAAAAATCTGCACCAAAAAAACACATTTAAAAAACGCTGAAAAAACACGCCTATTTCATGCAGAGATGCAGAACTGGTGCAAAAAATTGCACCAAATACTTAACGTGTGCACATACCCTTATAACAGCTGAGCTCCAGCTTCAATGACCCGGATCAGAGGAAGCTCTGTTCATGGCTGTTCATCCCATAGAAAAGATCAATAGCAACCTCACCACCTAACTGGTTACAAAGGTAATGCAATTATGGGATGCCTTTGAATTGCCATAGCAGCTAGGGCCTAACAAAGGCCCTCAGGTCTGGCACTGACACCAGCCTGTTAGAACCTACATAAGGCAGGGCCTTATTGGCTTCCAGTTAATATACTTTTGACAGGTATAATACAAGGCTCTGCATAAGTGAGCACAATGAAAGTATGTGGTCAATTATAAGTACCCTTGCTGGACTAGTAAATATTGTAAAAAAAAAAAATGTTTCTCCAAAATGAAAAAATCTGCATTTGATGATTCAAAAAAGTAAAAATATTGTGGACCTTGTTTTGGTCAACACAAAAAAATATTATAATTCTTCTTAAACGGAATTTGTGAGCAGGTTTTGATTTGTAATCTGACAGCAGCATGAGGTAGGGACAGAGACCCTGATTCAAGCGATGTATCACTTAGTTTACTGGCTGCAGCAGCTGTGATGGACTTGTGTTTTTTTCGCTGCTGCAGATCTAGCAGTTCTCTGAATGCTGAGCTCTGTATAACCCTGCCCACACCACTGACAGGCAGATTTCTGTGCACACTGTGTATAGGCAGAAAGCTGCTAATCAGTGTTGGGGGTGTGGTTGGACCAGGAGGCATGAGACAACTAGTCTTCTAGTGATAATCTCCTGCTGAGAAAACAGTTATTTTATTGAAACAGAAAAGCCAGTCTAGTGAGTGACACAGAGCTGGAATCAGAGTCTCTGCTCCTACATCACACTGCTATCAGATTACATAGCAAAAACCTGCTGATTATATTAAATGTATCTCAAAATTAAAATGCATAAATAAAAACTCTGCCCATACAGTCTTCTTTTGGAAGAGGGTTGACAAAGTTTACATGATGTACACGATGAAATACCAAAAAGGGATCAATATTCCATCGAGTGCCCGCACTTTTTTGCCTGTACTCAGTAAATGTATTTTTAATTGCTTATCATCAATATTATCAGTAGCGCATAAAACTCAATGTATCCAAGCCAGAAATCTTCTAAAAATGATGATTAATGATAGCAGAAAACAGACTGGTGCTTTCTAGTCTACATCAGAATTCAGAAATGTTTTTATTGTGTGCGTTATTTAACTGATTGATCTTTTGGGATTTTTATGATTTTTTTTTATTCTAGATTGAGCAACAGCCAATATACGAAACCAACAAATACATGTACCTCTACTTTGTCATATTCATCATTTTCGGAGCCTTCTTTACTCTGAATCTTTTCATTGGTGTGATAATAGATAACTTCAATCAACAAAAGAAAAAGATAAGTATCTAACGTCATATTTGCTCTTTAGAGCACAATTTCCATCTATCTACTAAGTGTTTATTTAATATCTACATTTTTTAATATATAAATATCAATTAATCACTCTCTCTCTCTCTATATATATATATTTATATATATATACACAGGTACATCTCACTAAGTTAGAATATCATCAAAAAGTTAATTTATTTCAGTTCTTCCATACAAAAAGTGAAACTCATATATTATACAGAGTCATTACAAACAGAGGGATCTATTTCAAGTGTTTATTTCTGTTAATGTTGATGATTATGGCTTACAACCAATGAAAACACAAAAGTCATTATCTGAGTAAATTTGCATAATTAACAATACACACCTGTAAAGGCTTCCTAAGCGTTTAAAAAGGCCCCTTAGTCTATTTCAGTAGGCTCCACAATCATGGGGAAGACTGCTGACTTGACAGATGTCCAGAAGGCAGTCATTGACACACTCCACAAGGTCCCAGAGTCTGGAGGAAGAGTGGAGAGGCCACAATACAAGCTGCTTGAGGTCTAGTGTGAAGTTTCCACAATCAGTGATGGTTTGGGGAGCCATGTCATCTGCTGGTGTAGGTCCACTGTGTTTTATCAAGACCAAAGTCAGCGCAGCCGTCTGCCAGGAAATTTTAGAGCACTTCATGCTTCCCTCTGCTTTTTGGAGATGGAAATGTCATTCTCCAGCAGGACTTGGCACCTGTCCACACTGCCAAAAGTACCAATACCTGGTTTACAAACAACAGTATCACTGTGCTTGATTGGCCAGCAAATTCGCCTGACCTTAACCCCATAGAGAATCTATGGAGTATTGATAAATTCTTATTAATGCAGTATGCAATGATGTCCTTCTGTGAACTATACTAGCAGCCTACACAAAACTGCAATGTTAAAAACAAAAAAAAATGATAAAGAAACAAGAAAAACATTAATCCATTGTGCTTTCTGTTTCGTAAGACGCTAAGTGAAAATGAAGATATCGAGCCCTTCTATCATCTTGAATGGCAGATCTGCTTGATAAATAGCAAACCATGTAATAGACAGACAGCTCTTACACAGCAGCACTCTTTTCCTGCACAAAGAGGGGGTTTTGAATCAGAGACCACCACCTGTGACATCCTTATACCCTAACAGGGCAAAATGACAGGTGTTGTCTTTTCAAGTCACTTTTGTTATTTGTCAAGAAATGTATAATTATTTTGACATAGTGGATAACACTGATTTCAGCAGGCCATACGCTAAAGAATTCTGATGGCAAATTTTTGATTGACTTGTTGATAGTTGATCTGAGATTGTTGTCGTATTGGGTGACAACACCATAAAAGTAAGATAGATATGCACGACCGATCAATCTCTTCTTTGATCTGTCATGCATTTAATGTATTTTAGTGTTTTTTGGAATATTTCTCTGGTTAAGAAAGAAAGGCAATATACAAGTTAGATCTTCGTTAGTAGTGGGATATACATCTGTGGTTTGACACATACGAGTTTTCAGGTTTTTCCAACATTTGCACCCGACAATGACAAAAAATATTAGGTCTCCGATGCTTATGTCATGAAAAGACTTTGGCAGTCAACATAAAATGGTCTAAATTGCCCTTCTCTGCCATTAATACCCATGTACACAATGCTTTCTGCCAAGTAGACTGGTCTTTAGTTAAAGAGGTTTGTCACATACACACTTCTCAGCACGAGATGTGGGTGTGCTTGCAAGAGTTAATTTATCTCCTCTCACTCAATCCAGCTCTCAACCTTTTGGCTATAAAGTGAGCTTAAATCACACCCCGACACAGCCCACACACCCCAATTTCTTAAGCTGCCACCACTCATCTAACACAAGGGGTGATGAGTCCCCGAAATATGATACTGTCAGACAATCGAAAGGTCACACGCTCTCTTAAAGTCTACAGGTTCTTTAGAGCATACAAGGGTAAAACTTATTAAAGATTTTAAGCTTTAATATAAAAATATACAGTGCTTACAATAAAAGACATAAAAATATAAATATAAAATGACACATAGATATGCAAAACAGTTATAAAATAAAAAGGGAGAAATAACAGAAATACCTAAACATTTCCGTATACAGTTATTTTTTTTTTCTTGAGGGAAGGAGAAGTAAATTATTATTGAATTACAAAGACCAATTGTTTTCGAGAAAGAGACACACCGTTAACAGAGGTGTTCATTAGTGGCTTATTCAGTTTTTCACATTGGTAATACATGTATATGGTTGGTAGATTTAGCTGTGGGCTGACCCCATATAAGATGTATATATCACTGTGATGTGATATATATGAGTATATTTTCTGTAATTTCTGCACAATTGACAGATATTGTCACAAATTAAAGAAATAAATACTTTTTTGCTAAACACAATACTCATGAATGTACAGTACAGACCAAAAGTTTGGACACACCTTCTCATTTAAAGATTTTTCTGTATTTTCATGACTATGAAAATTGTACATTCACACTGAAGGCATCAAAACTATGAATTAACACATGTGGAATTATCTACTTAACAAAAAAGTGTGAAACAACTGAAAATATGTCTTATATTCTAGGTTCTTCAAAGTAGCCACCTTTTGCTTTGATGACTGCTTTGCACACTCTTGGCATTCTCTTGATGAGCTTCAAGAGGTAGTCACCGGAAATGGTCTTCCAACAATCTTGAAGGAGTTCCCAGAGATGCTTAGCACTTGTTGGCCCTTTTGCCTTCACTCTGCGGTCCAGCTCACCCCAAACCGTCTTGATTGGGTTCAGGTCTGGTGACTGTGGAGGCCAGGTCATCTGGCGTAGCACCCCATCACTCTCCTTCTTGGTCAAATAGCCCTTACACAGCCTGGAGGTGTGTTTGGGGTCATTGTCCTGTTGAAAAATAAATGATGGTCCAACTAAACGCAAACCGGATGTAATAGCATGCCGCTGCAAGATGCTGTGGTAGCCATGCTGGTTCAGTATGCCTTCAATTTTGAATAAATCACCAACAGTGTCACCAGTAAAGCACCCCCACACCATCACACCTCCTCCTCCATGCTTCACGGTGGGAACCAGGCATGTAGAGTCCATCCATTCACCTTTTCTGCGTTGCACAAAGACACGGTGGTTGGAACCAAAGATGTCAAATTTGGACTCATCAGACCAAAGCACAGATTTCCACTGGTCTAATGTCCATTCCTTGTGTTCTTTAGCCCAAACAAGTCTCTTCTGCTTGTTGCCTGTCCTTGGCAGTGGTTTCCTAGCAGCTATTTTACCTTGAAGGCCTGCTGTACAAAGTCTCCTCTTAACAGTTGTTGTAGAGATGTGTCTGCTGCTAGAACTCTGTGTGGCATTGACCTGGTCTCTAATCTGAGCTGCTGTTAACCTGCGATTTCTGAGGCTGGTGACTCGGATAAACTTATCCTCAGAAGCAGAGGTGACTCTTGGTCTTCCTTTCCTGGGGCGGTCCTCATGTGAGCCAGTTTCTTTGTAGTGCTTGATGGTTTTTGCAACTGCACTTGGGGACACTTTCCAAGTTTGCCCAATTTTTCAGACTGACTGACCTTCATTTCTTAAAGTAATGATGGCCACTCATTTTTCTTTACTTGGCTGCTTTTCTCTTGCCATAATACAAATTCTAACAGTCTATTCAGTAGGACTATCAGCTATGTATCCACCTGACTTCTGCACAACACAACTGATGGTCCCAACCCCATTTATAAGCCAAGAAATCCCACTTATTAAACCTGACAGGGCACACCTGTGAAGTGAAGACCATTTCCGGTGACTACCTCTTGAAGCTCATCAAGAGAATGCCAAGAGTGTGCAAAGCAGTCATCAAAGCAAAAGGTGGCTACTTTGAAGAACCTAGAATATAAGACATATTTTCATTTTTTTCACACTTTTTTTGTTAATATATAATTCCACATGTGTTAATTCATAGTTGTGATGCCTTCAGTGTGAACGTACAATTTTCATAGTCATGAAAATACAGAAAAATCTTTAAATAAGAAGGTGTGTCCAAACTTTTGGCCTGTACTGTATATAAACCCAGGATTTTTAGAATTATTTATTTAATTTGTTTGAGATTCCTTTTATAGGTTTTTGTTCATGATGCCCCCAGCAACCTCTACATTATGATTGATTATATAGTTAATATAATAGCTTCGTCTTCTCATCAATTCATTCTCTTCACTAAAAAAAACCCCACACAGTTGAATAAGTTTAACTCTAATTGAGGGAGGTAATTCAGACTTTACAGCAACGATCCATTTGTAGCTGGAACTGCAAGGTCACTATGAACGCAGCTTTGCTAATTAAATAGTAAAAGAGATACTGTACTAAGCGAGCTAAAACATTCAGACTGTAGGAAAGTTAAAATGTTACTGGTGTAAATCTTTCTGTGAATTATAGAATGATTGTTAGATATAAATGTGACCTAGAATGTGCGTACAGCAGCTTCAGCAAATATGTAATTCTAAAGTGAATTCTGCAAAACAGAAGGCTGAGATAAATGGCCCCAGCCTGCAAATAAAATTTTATTCAATCAGCTGCAAAAATCAAATGTTTTTCTGTATGTGACTGTATTGTTTTAGTTACTCTTCTTTTTCTTTCTTCTTATTGTTGTGTCTACCATGCACAGATGAGACAGAGGTGAACCATTCATTTACTCAAGATAATTTAATACTAATATAATAACTTAAAACTTAATAAACTTACATGGACTCACACTACCCTCCAATTTCTTACTGCTGCATCCAGGTGCTTTAGACTCCACAGATCTGATATGAAAAGTGGACAAAGCAAATGTCTTGTCCAAGGCTGGCATGAGCTCCTAGCGGATCTGAGCAAGAGCTGGGTTCCACTGTGCCTGAGGGGCCCACTCTGCCCAGGTTTCAGATTGTAACATCCGCCGTACATTTACGACCAATGTGCTCACTGTGTCTAAAGAGCAGACTCAGGAATGGAGACCCCCTCAATATGAAGTGGGTGCTAGGTGTGTTAGACAATCAACACCTGAGTCTAACTGCTGTGATCAGAGCAAGCTCCAATTGCAGAAGTTATATCTCTTAGAAGCTTCTGTCAATAATAACATCGGCATTTAAGAGGCTGTAAATGAAGGAAGGTGAATGTGGGATGTCGAAGGCATGGAGGCCGAGAGATATACTACTTGCCCAAGTGTCTAGGGCTTTATAATTACAGTTGAAACCAGAAGTTTACATAAACTATGTAAAAGGACACACATGCATATTTTTCTCAATATCTGACATGAAATGAGAATACACCTTTCCCGTTGTAGGATAATTAGGATTACCATAATTTTTAATATTTGCCAAATGCCAGAATAATGAGAGCCAGAGAATGTTTTAAGGCATTTTTATTACTGCAAAGTCAAAAGTGTACATACCCTAAGATTACTAGGTCTTTAAACAATTCTGGACTGCCCATATGATGATGTCATGTGTCTGGAAGCTTCTGACAGTTTTTTTTAGCAACATCTGAGTTAATTAGAGATAGACCTGTGGATGTATTTTAATACACTACTACTTTGTGTAGCATCATGAGAAAGTCTAAAAGAAATCAGCAAAGATATCAAGAAGAGAATTGTGTTCATCCTTGGATACAATTTCAAGATACCTGAAAGTGCCTTGTTCATCTGTACAAACAATTATACGCAAGTACAAACAAGATGGGAATGTCCAGCCATCATACCGCTCAGGAAGAAGACGGGTTCTGTGTCCCAGAGATGAACGTACTTTGGTCCGCCATGTGCATATAAACCCAAGGATAAAAGCAAAAGACCTTGTGACGATGATGGCGGAAGCTGGTAAGATTGTGTCAATATCCACAGTGAAACAAGTACTGTATCAACATAGGCTGAAAGGCCACTCTGCCAGGAAGAAGCCATTACCCCAAAAGAAACATAAAAAGACAGATTAATGTTTGCAAATGCACAAAGGAACAAAGACCTTAATTTTTGGAGACATGTCCTGTGGTCTGATGAAACGAAGACTGAACTTTTTTGGGCATAATGACAATCGTTACGTTTGGAGGAAAAACGGAGAAGCTTGGAAGCCTAAGAACACCATCCCAACTGTGAAACAGGGGGTGGCAGCATCATGTTGTGGGGTTGTTTATCTGTAGGAGGGACTGGTGCACTTCACAAAATAGATGACATAATGAGAAAAGAAGATTATGTGGCAATAGTGAAGCAACATCTGAAGACATCAGTCAGGAACTTAAAGCTTGGGTGAAAATGGGCCTCCAAATGGACAATGACCCAAAGCATACTGCCAATATGGTAACAAAGTGGCTTAAGGATAAGAAAGTCAATGTTTTGGAGTGGCCATCACAAAGCCCTGATCTCAATCCTATTGAAAATTTATGGGCAAAGATGAAAAGGCAGGTGCGAGCAAGGCGACCTACAAACCTGGATCAGTAACACCAGTTTTATCTGGAAGAATGGGCCCAAATTCCGACCAACTATTGTGAGAAGCTTGTGGAAGGATATCCCAAACGTTTGACCCAAGTCATTCAGTTTAAGGGCAATGGTACCAAATACTAATGAAATGTATGTAAACTTTTGACTTTGCAGTAATTAATAAAAATGCCTTAAAACATTCTCTATCATTATGTTGGCATTTGGCAAATATTAAAAATTATGTTAATCCTAATTGACCTAAAACGGGAAAGGTTTATTCTGATTTCTTGTCAGATATTGAGAAAAACATGCATATGTGTCTTTTTATATAGTGTATGTAAACTTCAGGTTTCAACTGTAGGTAATACTAGACTTCATGACTAGGTAATATTACAGTATTGCAGTGTATTGTACAAGTGATCCCTGTTTCAAATCCTCTTGGGGGACTGATAAAAAAATGTAAAATAAAATGTAAAATATACATATATATAAGCTCATATCACTCTCCCCTAAAATCTATAAAATAAATACATTTGGTATTGCTGCATATGAGACTGTCCAAACTAATAAAATGTCATAATATTTATGCAATACGGTGAGCGCCAAGATAAAACAAACAATGAAAATGGCAGGATCTCCATTTTATGGTCCCAGAAATATAGAATTAAAAGAGATCAGATAGTCATATTGACCCCAAAATTATAATGATTAAAACTGCTACTTGTACTACAAAAAACAAGAACTGATACAACTTTATTGACTGAATAATTAAAAGTTCCTGAAATGTAAGGCAAAAGTGAAGAGTGTCCCACCGAAACGTTGTCGCCCAAGAGCCCACGTAAACCTAGAGCGGGCTCTGGTGACATAGATTCACTGAATGTGACCGCTTCTCTAACAGTGTTCTCTCATCTGCCCTGCCAGTGAAATTGTTCAGCACATGCACAGATAAGATTCCACTGCCATAAGAGGACACAGCCATGAAGTGGTAACATTGGTAAATCATGTGACTATGGACATGGTAGTAAGGCAATATATAAAGGCAAAAAATCCCTTTTTAACCAATCCAACATAAAACATAACTTTTAATTGTGCAAATCATATGTTAAAGTGCATATTAAAATGACATGCTGTTCCTTATTTGGTCCTACTTATGTTTAGATGTATCCCAGGCGGTCACATTGATGTGCTAGTTGACGTATCAATTATAATATACATATGGATTGATCTACCGATTTGTAGCTACATAGGTGTACAGCTTCAATAGCCTAAAATTATATAACTAGCGTAGAGCAAAAGGACTGCTGTCAATTATCTAACCATCAGGGATTGTATCCTTTTTTGTAATGTCTAATGAACATAGGAACAAGGCGCTAATAAAAGAGAAAGAACCTCCCCAACATGTTTCACCCTAACAGGCTTCATCAGGATAATGAGACCAATGCAAACCAAAATAGCCAAACAAACTATAACCTTGCGATCTGACATCAGACCTACCTCATCATTATGATTCCTAATCTGCAGCCAATCTGAGCTTCCATAATGCTGGTCCCATGTGCATCTATCAAAGTAGGGTCAAACATATACATCCACGTCACATCAATGTTTACTAACCTACAAGCATGGTCTATTGTATGTGTCCAGTACAGAGTAGGTCGCGATGTGATTACATCATCAGTGCAAAGCAGATCATCAGCCCCCAACAGATCATGTTTTCAGGATTTCCATAGTATTGCACGGGTGAGAGAACCTGTGGCAATTTCTGATGCCTTAATAATAATTCAATCATCTGTGTAATACTAAGAAAATCCTGAAAACGTGACCTGTTGAGGGCCGTGAGGACTGGAGTTTGGGAAACACTGGTGTAAAGGGAAACATAAAATCATAACGGTCTCCAAGAAAATGGTGTCCGCTCCATACTACAGGCTTTGAAATGATGTCCGTGACGCTCGCACAGTAAAGAATATGTCACTCAAACAAAATCTTCAAGAACATGATGCTGATGTGATACTTTGGACTTCTTCAAAATGGCCTCCACAATTATGCAATGTGAAGAGATGTCAAAAGTCTTCATAAAGATGATGCTGGTCTTATACTTTGATTGTATAGTATCACATCCTGCATAGGATTTGTTTGTTGTTGTTTTCCATTGAGATACATAGGGCTTTTGGATGAATGCACAAAATAATACAAATTTTTAATGTCAAGATTATTTGTAAAGTTGCTTCATTGTGGCACACTAGTTACACTGGAGTAATGGAAAAGCTGTTGAAAAAGTTCAAGTACTCTTTAGGTTGCTTGTGTATATCCCTGCATTTACAGTATTTTAATTCAACTTTGATCCTACTGTACTTTCAGCAGTAACTTACTGGTAAAAAAAAAAATTTCAGAACCTCATGTATAATTCTTCTAGACAATACCTCTATGATGTGGCACTCAATAGAACATTTACATGAAGTTTTTTCACTCAAATTTTTCATGGATGCGAGAAAAACAAACGACCTTTGTACTTCTCTGTATTAGAGGGATTGGCCACTACTTTTTTATTGATTGTCTATCCTTCAGATAGGCCATCAATATCTGATTGGTGGGAGTGCAAATCCCAGCACCCCCACTGATCAGTTATTACCGGTGCCGTCTGAAAGCGCTCAGGTGCTGCTAGAACACAGCAACTCTGTCAAAACTATAGTGGCCACCGCTGGGTACTGCAGATTTACTCCCTAATCAAATAATTGGGGGGTGGATCTGCAGTACTCGGCTGCGGCCACTATACAAATTGCAGAGCAGTTGAGCTTTGGCAGCATCCAAGAATTGCCGTCTGCAGCCGTTAACAAACTGATTGGTGAGAGTGCCTATAATATTGATAGGCCATATGGCTGTTCCCTTTAAACCGTTATTTTATGGACTCATAGACTTATACATAGTTAAACTCTCAACCATTTTTTATCAGTTGGGGGAAAAAAGGAATGCAGGTGTACCTCTGATTTATATAAAGTACTGCAATAAAACAGCAATAAAATTTCAATTTCTCAAATTATGTTTTATTTAAGTTCATTTAAGATGCAGTGGATCTCTATAGCACATTTATATAATTCACAATGGTATTATCTCATTATTTGCAATATATAAATTACAGTTCCATAAAATATTAGTTAGTTGACTTATGACCCTAATTTATATTAAATAATGAAATAACATGAACATATTAATTAGGAAATTTAACTTCATCAATTCAATTTCACATGTGTATCCATTATTTTTACCATGATAATCATTACTTTTGTCTTGTCTCATTAATTAGGGGGTCAGGATATTTTTATGACTGAGGAACAAAAAAAATATTACAATGCTATGAAGAAGTTGGGATCGAAAAAGCCTCAAAAACCAATTCCAAGGCCACAGGTAAAAATATAATTATTATTCTTCGTTAATAATGATAGAAAATGTTATGCTACTTAAAAAGCATGAAATTTGATGCAAGAAAATGATAAATAGAAATAATATGTATTGGAAAAATTGTGGGAGATGAATTATTACCATCAAGAGATTCCTAAACTTATGAGACAGCAGAAATTGATCAATTGTGAAATTTATCAAAATGGTAAAATGCTAAATTTATTGCTACTAAAAAAATGTCCATGACAGCCATTTCATTATACAACTCTTGGCAGGGGTCACAAGTGGAGTTTCCACTATTTGATGACTATATGCTCTAATAGGGCATATGGATCAAGTTGTCCTAATGCCTTCTCCAAATGACTGTCTATTGATTGCGCTGACTCTTGAAATTAAAAGGGTTATTTTCAAGTAGTGTCTTAAGCAGCACAAAGCTGTCCAGTCTCTTTCACTTCCTGGTTTCTGGCAGGGTGGGTGCTCATCCTTGAGTGACAGTTCTGGTGAGTATAAGAGTGGTAGTATTAGTAGAGGTATAAAAGTTCAGTACAAGTTCTGCTATAACACATTCAGCGATCAGTGGTTTGTTCTGGAATCTACACTGCTATCACTGTTTTTACATATACAGATAACCGAGCAAGCACATGGTTCAGGATAGTGAGAGCCACAATTAGGAGACCTTCTCTGGAAACAGTCGATGGTGGGGCCTGGTGATTTTGCAAGATTTATAACATTAGCTTATCACAAGCTGAGAGGAAGGGAAAGGGAGAGACTAAGACTAATTTCTATACCGCTAACTGCTGTATAGAAATTGATGGGCTGAAGAGCGCGGACTGTGATGTAAGGAAGGCGTTTTCCCCTCTCCTGGAATTTAACTACTGCAGACAGTCTTCCAAATTTTGGCCAGGCACTAGTGGCCAAGCTTCATGGAAAACAGCTGTACATTATGAAAGATAAAAGCTCTCATTGCAGGGGAATGGCAGCAAATAGAAAAAAAAGTAAATTGCAAACTTGCTTATTTTCATGTTCTCTAACTAATTAATGAAATTTAATAACCCATGTAAGATTCATTAATTCTGACCTTGTTATGAATCCTAACATTGTACCCAAATGTTTAATACTTTATTCCATAACTGAACTTTTTTCCCCCCTACAGAACAAGTTTCAAGGATTTTTCTTTGATGTTGTAACCAAGCAAGCTTTCGACATTACCATTATGGTACTTATATGTCTTAACATGGTCACCATGATGGTGGAAACCGATGAGCAGTCTGAGGACATTGAGCATTTGTTGTACAATATCAACCTGGCATTTGTGGTCATTTTCTCTGGAGAATGTGTTTTTAAAATCCTGGCTCTCAGGTACTACTACTTCACAATCGGGTGGAACATTTTTGACTTTGTGGTGGTCATTCTTTCAATTGTTGGTAAGTATCTAAATTCTTTTGGCAAATCATATATTGATTTAAAGCATGACAATTTATTTTACATCAACTGACTTAGAGCTCTGTTATTATTATTATGATTTGCATTATCATCACTGTAGCAATTGTGGCTCACAATCTAATTCCCTATCAGTATGTCTTTGGAGTGTGGGAGGAAACTGGAGAACCCAGAGGAAACCCACAGTGGGAGAATATGCAAACTCCAGATGTTGTTCTTGGTGGGATTTGAACCCAGGACCCCAGCTTTGCAAAGTAACAGAGCTAACCACTGAACCATCATGGTGCCCATCTGCTATGACCTTACTACTAGCAGCATAGTTTTAGAGGTTACAATTCTAAAAGGGTTGCCTATTTTTATTAAAATACTTTGATGTGTCCAAGGTTTCTTGTGCTTTAGCATAACAAAATAAGCAGTACTTACATGCCATTGTCTTTGTTGCTCTTGCGCTGCATCTTTAGCTGTGTTTGTTGACACTGTTGCAGCAGTGATGTCCCATCTACTGGACATCATCACTGCAGCCATTCATTGGGCTCAATGGTCATGCCAAGGTAGACAAACAAACTTAGTCAGTAAACAATAGAGAGGTAGGTAAGTAATGCTTATTTTAATATGTTAAAGCACATGTCAAACTCTGGCCCGCGGGCCAAATCTGGCCTGAAGGGAGAGTATATTTGGCCCACGATGCGGGACGGGCCCCCTTACCGGCATCGCACTTTCAACTGTATTGCCATTTTGGATGCTGATACAATTGAAAGCAATGATGGAGAAGCCCCCTCCACCATCATTCTCCCTCTGCGTCTGACATCTCAGTGCAGCGGGCGCGATGACATCATTAGAATGAGCCCCTGTGCCTCATTATTTGGCCTGCTGGGCCTCTGTATGAGGTACAATGCAGGGCCCTGTTATATGGTATGGAGGACTATGTCGGGCCCATTATTCTGTATGGAGGACTATGTCGGGCCCATTATTCTGTATGGAGGACTATGTGGGGCCCATTATACTGTATGGAGGACTATGTGGGGCCCATTATACTGTATGGAACATTATGTGTTGCCCATTATACTGTATGGAGCACTATGTGGAATCATTATACTGTATCGAGCACTATGTAGGGCTCATTATACTGTATGGAGGACTATGTGGAGCACATTATACTGTATGAAGCACTATGTGGGGCCCATTATACTGTATGGAGCACTATGTGGGCCCCGTTATACTGTATGTGGCACTATGTGGGTCGAATTATACTGTGTGGGGATTACAGTTGGAGAATCATACTGTGATGGAGTCACCATACATTGTCAAGGGGTTACTGAAGGGGGTACAGTAGGGTCATCATACCATGCATGTTGAGGGTACTGTGGAGTAGTTCACTGTGGGGAAATCATATTGGGTTTAGGGGCACTTTTGTTGGCATCATACTTTGTCTGCATTATTCAAGGTTTTTTATCCTTAATTACATACAGTGCATTGTAAAAGTATTTGGCCCCCTTGAACTTTTCTACCTTTTGCCACATTTCTGGCTTCAAACATAAAAATTTAAAATTCCAATTTTTTGGGACACAATCGTGAAGTGGAACGAAATTTATTGGATATTTTAAACTTTTTTAACAAATTAAAAACTGAAAAGTGGGGCGTGCAATATTATTCAGCCCCCCTAAGTTAATACTTTGTAGCGCCACTTTTTGCTGTGATTACAGCTGCAAGTCGCTTGGGGTATGTATCAGTTTTGCACATCGAGAGGCTGAAATTCTTGCCCATTCTTCCTTTCAAAACAGCTCGAGCTCATTGAGGTTGGATGGAGGGCATTTGTGAACAGCAGTTTTCATCTCTTTCCACAGATCCTCGATTGGATTCAGGTCTGGACTTTGACTTGGCCATTCTAACACCTGCATACGTTTATTTTTGAACCAATCCATTGTAGATTTTGCTTTATGTTTGGGATCATTGTCTTGTTGGAAGATAAATCTCCGTCCCAGTCTCAGGTGTTTTGCAGACTCCAACAGGTTTTCTTCCAGAATGGTCCTGTATTTGGCTCTGTCCATCTTCCTATCAATTTTAACCATCTTCCCTGTCCCTGCTGAAGAAAAGCAGGCCCAAACCATGATGCTGCCACCACCATGTTTGACAGTGGGGATGGTGTTTTGAGGGTGATGAGCTGTGTTGCTTTTATGCCAAACATACAGTATCGTTTTGCATTCTGGCCAAAATGTTCAATTTTGGTTTCATCTGACCAGAGCACCTTATTCCACATGTTTGGTGTGTCTCCCAGGTGGCTTGTGGCAAACTTCAATCGAGACTTTTTATGGATATCTTTGAGAAATGGCTTTCTTCTTGCCACTCTTCCATAAAGGCCAGATTTGTGCAGTGTACGACTGATTGTTGTCCTATGGACAGACTCTCCCACCTCAGTTGTAGATCTCTGCAGTTCATCCACAGTGATCATGGGCCTTTTGGCTGCATCTCTGATCAGTCTTCTCCTTGTTCGAGATGAAAGTTTAGAGGGACTCCGGGTCTTGGTAAATTTGCAGTGGTCTGATACTCCTTCCATTTCAATATGATCGCTTGCACAGTGCTCCTTGAGATGTTTAAAACTTGGGAAATCTTTTTGTATCCAAATCCGGCTTTAAACTTTGCCACAACAGTTTCTCGGACTTGCCTGGTGTGTTCCTTGGTCTTCATGATGCTCTCTGCACTTGAAACAAAACCATGAGACTATCACAGAGCAGGTGCATTTATACTCAGACTTGATTACACACAGGTGGATTCTATTTATCATTACCAGTCATTTAGGACAACATTGGATCATTCAGAGACCCTCACTGAACTTCTGGAGTGAGTTTGCTGCACTGAAAGTAAAGGGGCCGAATAATATTGCACGCCCCACTTTTCAGTTTTTAATTTGTTAAAAAAGTTTAAAATATTCAATAAATTTCGTTCCACTTCACGATTGTGTCCCACTTGTTCTTGATTCTTCCCAAAAAAATTAGAATTTTATCTTTATGTTTGAAGCCAGAAATGTGGCAAAAGGTAAAAAAGTTCAAGGGGGCCAAATACTTTCACAATGCACTGTATTTAACCCCTTCACAACCTTGGATCTTTCTGTTTTTCCGTTTTCGTTTTATGCTCCCTGTCTTCCCAGAGTCATACATTTTTTCGTTTTTAGTCAATATGGCCATGTGAGGGCTTGTTTTGTGGGATGAGTTGTACTTTTGAACAACACCATTGGTTTTATCATATTGTGTACTGTAAAACGGGAAAATAATTCAAAGTGCGGTGAAATTGCAAAAAAAGTGCAATTCCACTTTTTTTTTTTCTTACCATGTTCACTAAATGCTCTAACTGACCTACCATTATGATTCACCAGGTCATTACAAATTCATAGATACCAAACATGTATAGGTGTATAGGTTCTTTTTTATTTAAATTGTGAAAAAAAAAATCCAAAGTTTGCAAAAAAAGAAAAAGTCGCCATTTTCCGAGTCCCTTAGCGTCTCCATTTTTTGGGATCTGGGGTCGGATGAGGGCTTATTTTTTTATGCGCCAAGCTGAAATTTTTATTGCTAACATTTTGTGGTAGATACGATGTTTTGCTTTTATTATGTCCGTGTACCTTTTTTGTGTACAACAATATCTACATAAATTTTTTTATTTCACTAGAGTATTACAATTGTAAAGGAGACCAAAACCTCATCCACTACAGCCAACCCCGGAGATGGAGTCCTAACCAGGAGTGTTCACATTTCCCTAAATTAGGGCCTAACACCACCAAAGTGGCATTAATTTCACCAGAGTATAAGTAGTTTAACGGAGACCAAAACCTCTTCCACTACAGTCAACCCAGTAGATGGAGACACAATCAGGATTCTCCAACTTCCAAAAATTAGTGGCAGACACCAACGAAATGACATCAATTTCACACAGTAGAAATAGTATAATTAGGAACAACACCTCTTCCACTACTGCCAACCCAATAGATGGAGACCCAATCAGGATTCTCCACATTTCCAAAAATTATTGGCAGACACCAGTGAAGTGGCAACAATTTCACTACATTAGAAATAGTAGAATTAGGAACGACACCTATTCCACTACAGCCAACCCAGCAGATGGAGACACAATCAGGAGTGTTCACATTTAAAAAAGTTAGGGCCTAAAACCTGCAGCAGCAGCTAGAGCAGGCACAGAAGCCATATCACAGACTGCAATTCTGCAAGATCAATGCAGCACACTAAAAACTACAACATCGCCTAGTCTGTACAGTCTGCGATTGGGGTTCAAAAGTCCTTGGAGATCCATGACTTGTTCATCTTGATGAAAGTTAGGAGGTCTACACTTTAAGGGGACAGCCGGCTGTGCTTATCCGTCAGGACACCATCAGCAGTGCTGAAGACACGTTCTGAGAGAACGCTGGCTGCCAGGCATGATAAAACCTCCAAGGCGTGACAGGCGAGCTCAATCTATTCATCCAATTTTGAAGACCAAAATGTAAAAGTGTCCAAATCCTCCCTGATGGTATTCATATTGAGCTCTAGATGGTCCTGCACCATCCTCTCCAGTCATTCACCATGTGTCAGACTTGTACTCTGCTGTGCTGATGCACGAGCTGTTGTAAAAAAATGTGTGAAAGGACTCACAGAAATTGCTTCTGCCACTTATGCTGCTGCTGCTGTTTCGGCGTTGATGAACTGATGTGCCGGAGGTTGAAAGTCTACAGCTGCGATGCACACTGTGTGCCTCACTGCTATCTTGGGGAAAATCTCTCTTAAGGTTGCTTAAAAGCTTGTTTTGATACTCCAGCATTAGATCCACATTATAAGAGTATTTACTCTTATAATGTGGATCTAACAGAGTGGCAACCCAGTAGTCATCATTATTCCGAATCATAACTTTACTGGGATCATATTGCAGATAGTGCATCAAGAACGCACTCATGTGTTGGGCTCTTCCAGGAGGTCCAAAGCCATGCTGTATTGATGGCTGGGAAACACTGATGCTTGTTTACTCCGTCCCTTCCCGCCAACCACGATCGACAGAGAGGTGATGATTATCCACTTCATCTTCTGACTGTTGCTCACCCATCACCTCTTCGTCCTCCATTTGTTCCTCGGCTCTTGCACCTTCACTAACAGTTTGACTGGTATCACCAACCCCCCTCGATCGCAGTAATCCACTGTCACTTGGCATCCACCTGTGTGATGACAGTCTGGAACTTTGAGACAT
This sequence comes from Phyllobates terribilis, assembly GCF_046119375.1. Taxonomy (NCBI): domain Eukaryota; kingdom Metazoa; phylum Chordata; class Amphibia; order Anura; family Dendrobatidae; genus Phyllobates; species Phyllobates terribilis. The sequence goes on along the minus strand of NW_027362764.1, from coordinate 131,577,776 downwards.
TCTTATCCATTCTGCATTCTCTTCTTCTGGAACCACCACCTCCTGCCGCATATTATTCAAAGCCTGATCCAGCATGTAGATGACTGGAATAGTGATGCTGATGACAGCATCGTCAGCGCTAACCCTTTCAAAACTGTGCAGAAGGGTGCAGAGGTCCTTAATCTGTGCCCACTCCGTAAACGTGATATGCCCCACGTGCGTACTGCATTGGCCCAGGCTATATGACATGACATACTTCGTCAGGGCTCGTTGCTGCTGCCACAGTCTCTGCAACATGTGTAGAGTGGAATTCCACCGTGTCAGCACATTGCATATCAACCTTTTAACTGGCATGGACAAAGACCTTTGTATCAATGCAAGTCGATGACATGAGGGGTGCGAACGGCGGAAGTAAACACACAGCTTCCGTGCTTTCTGAAGCAGCTCATCCAGGCTGGGATAGTGGCGGAGAAATCGCTGTACCACCAGGTTGAGGACATGAACCATGCAAAGCACGTGTGTGAGCTCGCCTCGGCGTAGGGCCACCACTAGGTTTGCACCGTTATCACACACAGCCTTCCTTGGCTCCAGGTTCAGCGGAGACAGCCATTGCTCAAACTCAGCCTGGAGAGCTGTCCACAACTCTTCAGCTGTATGATTACGATCTCTAAGGCATATTATTTTAAGACTGCCTGATCTGCGGTGAGCCCTGTCTGCGCAGTACAGAGGTGGTGTGAATCATAGAATCATAGAATGGTAGAGTTAGAAGGGACCTCCTGGATCATCTGGTCCAACCGCCTGCTCAAAGTAGGATTCACTAAATCATCTCAGACAGATGTCTGTCCAGCCTCTGTTTGAAGACGTCCATTGAAGGAGAACTCACCACCTCTCGTGGCCGCCTGTTCCACTCATTGATCACCCTAACTGTCAAAAAGTTTTTTCTAATATCTAATCTGTCTCCTGCCATTCAGTTTCATCCCATTGCTTCTAGTCTTTCCTTGTGCAAATGAGAATAAAGATGATCTTTCTACAATGTGACAGCCCTTGAGATATTTGTAGACAGCTATTAAGTCTCCTCTCAGTCTTCTTTTGTGCAAGCTAAACATTCCCAAATCCTATAACCGTTCCTCATAGGACATGGTTTGCAGACCGGTCATCATTCTGGTCGCTCTTCTCTGAACTTGCTCCAGTTTGTCAATATCTTTTTTAAAATGTGGTGCCCAAAACTGGACACATTATTCCAGATGAGGTCTGACCAAAGAGGAGTAAAGTGCGATAATGACTTCACGTGATCTAGACTGTATGATTCTGTTAATACATCCCAGAATTGTATTTGCCTTTTTTGCTGCAGCATCACACTGTTGACTCATGTTCAGTCTATGATCTATTAGTATACCTAAGTCTTTTTCACATGTACTTTTGCTTAGCTCTATTCCTCCCATTCTGTATATGCTTTTTTCATTTTTATTGCCCAGATGTAGTACTTTGTATTTTTCCCTGTTAAAAACCATTCTGTTAGTTGCTGCCCACTGCTCCAGTTTATTTAAGTCTTTTTGAAGCCTCTCTCTCTCTCTTCTCTAATGTTAGTTATCCCTCCTAGCTTTGTGTCATCAGCAAATTTAATCAGTTTACCCTCAATTCTTTCATCTAAATCATTGATAAAGATGTTGAACAATACAGGTCCTAGGACAGAGCCCTGTGTTACCCCACTTGAGACATTCATCCAGCTGGATGTGAAGCCATTTACGACCACTCTTTGAGTCCGATCACTAAGCCAGTTATGAATCCACCTAACAGTTGCCTTGTCCATTCCATACTTGGTCATTTTTTCAATAAGGATGGTGTAAGATACTTTTTCAAATGCTTTGCTGAAGTCAAGATATACTATATCTACAGCATTTCCCTGATCCACCCAGTCAGTGATTCTGTCATGGAAGGAAATTAAGTTAGTCTGACATGACTTGTTAGTTACAAACCCATGCTGACTCTGGTTAATCACTTCATTCTTATCCAGGTACTTACATACATGTTGTTTAATAATTTGTTCAAAGATCTTTCCTGGTATAGAAGTCAGACTCACTGGCCTATAGTTCCCTGGGTCCACTTTCTTCCCCTTTTTGAAGATAGGAACAACATTTGCTCTTCTTCAGTCTTCTGGGACTTCTCCTGTTCTGCAAGAATTTTCAAAGATTATGGAGCGTGGTTCTAAAATTTCTTCTACGATCTCCTTCAGTACTCTGGGGTGTAATTCATCTGGACCTGGAGACTTGAACTCATTTACGTTAGCTAAATATTCCCTCACAGTATTTCTGTTTACAGATAACCTGGATTCTTCTATTCCTTTAATAGGACAGTGAAGATCAGTTGATGTTACATTTTCTTTCTGAGAGAAAACTGATGCAAAATAGGAATTAAAAAGTTCGGCCTTCTCAACATCCTTTCTTACCATTTCACAATTTTCATCCTGTAAAAATCCTATAGCATCTTTGACTTTTATTTTACTTTTGACATACCCCCAAAATCCTTTTTTATTGCTTTTGACATCTCTTGCAAGCCTTAATTCATTGTCAGCTTTAGCTAACCTGATACGTGCCCTACAGGTTCTGCAAACTGCATTATAATCTTCTTTAGATATGCCTCCCTCTTTCCATTTGATAAACATTTCTTTCTTTCTTTTTAGCATGTGTTCAAGTTCTGTGTCCATCCATCCTGGTTTCCTTAAATACTTTGTAATATCTAGCCTTGAAGTTTGAGTCTTCACATGTCTTCCTCCTCTAGTTATCCAAAATTCTATAATAGCATGATCGCTGCCTCCTAGGGTCCCAGCCACTTTTACCTCCTCAACTATTTCCTCCTTGTTTATAAGGATTAGAGCCAAAGTAGCAGATCCCTTTGTTTTCTCCCCTAACTTTTGGAAGATAAAGTTGTCAGTAAGAGAAGATAAGAATTTGCTTGACCTGTTAGTTTAACTTGAGAGAGATTTCCAACAAATGTCTGGATAGTTGAAATCTCCCATGACCACTACGTCATTTTTTGGAGAACTTGGTCATTTGATACATAAAGAGTTCATCCATATCTTCAGTTTGCCCAGGTGGCCTGCAGTAAATGCCTACAATGGTGTCCTTTCCGTTGTTCTCTCCTTGTATTCTTACCCAAACAGTTTCCACAGAACTCCCAGTCTCTGAAGCTTCAATCTCTGTGCAGATATACGTTTTGTTAACATACAAAGCGACACCTCCTCCTCGTTTATCAAGTCTGTTTCTTGCAAATAAGTTGTATCCTTTTAGCCTTGTATTCCAATCATGTGTATCGTCCCACCAAGTTTCAGTGATTCCAATGACATCATATTTCTTTTCCTGCGTTAGTAGTTCCAATTCTCCTTGTTTGTTGCCCATTCTTTGTGCATTTGCATAAAAACATTTTAGTTTGTGATTGGTTTCTCTTCCTCCCATATTTTTATTATTTAGATTTTTTTGTCTTTGTTCTTTCTTTCCACGTCCAATAGCAGAGATCTCAATAGTATTTGTCAGCTGTATAGCTTTTTCTGGCCTTTTGCTTCCCTTCCCTCATTGTTCTAGTTTAAAGCTCTCCTGATGAGTGTAGCAAGGCGACTTCCAAATAAACGTTTTCCAGTCTTAGTAAGGTGCACCCCATCTCTAGCAAGTAGTCTATCATATAGGTAATTCATTCCGTGATCCAGAAATCCAAATCCTTGTTGAGGGCACCATTGACGTAGCCAGTTGTTCACCTGTAGAATCTTATTCCACCTCATTGTTCCATGGCCATCCACTGGAAGGATGGATGAGAAGACCACCTGCGCTCCCAATTCTTTCACTTTCTTGCCTAAGTTTTCAAAGTCACTGCAGATGGTTTCCAGGTCCTTTCTTGCGGTGTTATTTGTCCCCACATGTATTAGCAGGAATGGGTAGTGATCTGTAGGTCTGAAGAGTCTTGATATCCTGTCAGACACATCTTTAATTTTTGCACCTGGAAGACAGCACATTTCTCTTGAGGTTATGTCTGGTCTGCAGATAGCGGCCTCTGTTCCTCTCAACAGGGAATCCCCCATGATCACCACTCTCCGTTTTTTCTTCACAACATTTTTCTTTCTCCATCCAGGAGGATTCTGAGGGCTTACAAGGTTATTCATTATGGACAAAGTCTTATCTTGCTGTATTTCTTCGTGGTTCTCCTGTGTGAGAGCCTGGTACTGGTTCCTGAGCAGTATGGGTGCTGACTGCCTCTTGATCCTCCTGCTTCTCTGGGTCACATGCTCCATTCCTCTGTTTCGTCAGGTGCAGTTCGAATTTCTTCTCTTTCTGTATCATGAAGAGATAATTCTGCTCTGTCTAAGAACTCTTCACCTTCCTTAATGATTTTCAAGGTAGTTAACCTCTCTTCTAGATTTCGCAACTTTTCCTCCAACAGGGACACAAGCTTGCATTTCTGGCATGTGAAGTTTGGCTTTTCCACTGGCAAGTCTGTGAACATGTAGCAGGATATGCAGCTCACCAAATGGCTCCTGGACTCTTCCATGTTCTTATTGTTAATGTGTTATGAAAACAGTGAAAAACACTCCAAAATTCACGCGCCGGTAGGCGCGCGGTTTACCGATGTCCTCCTTTCAGCTCCAACGGACAAAATCCAGTGTTCTTTGAGCTTGCGGAGACTCTTCACTTATCCCAAAATGCAGTGGGAATATGCAAATTATCTCTTCAGGACTCATCCCCTGGAATTCGTTCTGCACTGTTGGAATGCGTGTCTCGTTAAGGCAGAGGTTGAGTTCATAGATGGAGGCCCTAGAGGAGGTGGAGGAGGCAGTAGCAGTGGAGGAAGTGTGAAATACAGAGGTTTGTTCTGCAAGCTGTGGGGATTCCAAGATTTGTGGAGCAGCCCCTTTCTTGCCTGCCCCCAAAGCCACCAGAGTCACCCATGGCCCAGTCAGCGAGATGTAACACCCTTGGCCATGCTTACTCGTCCAGGTGTCTGTGGTGAAATGCACCCTGGCAGACATAGATTTAGTCAAGAAATGGGTGACGTTGTCTGCGACATGCTGGTGTAGCGCAGGCACAGCTTTCTTAAAGAAGTAACGGTGACTGGGCAACTGGTGCTGGGGGACTGCAACGGACATCAGCTGTATCTACCAAGTGGAAAGGCAGCATTTCCGTGGCCAACAGATTGGAGATGTTGAAGATCAACCTCTTAGCTTTCTCTTGTGTAGGATGAAACAATCTTTTATGTGACCACAACTGCAGGACTGAGGGCTGGCTGCAGTGCTGAGAGAGGGCAGAGTAATGTGAAACGGACAAACTACTGGTCTGTGAGTGAGGTGCCTGCAGAGATGTTATGGTGGATTGAGAAACATGTGGTATGCTCGGTGAAACAAACACAGCAGGCACGGTACCAGAGGAAGAGGAAGAAACAGCGGATGCGGTTGATGGGGCAGATGATGGTTGTTGAGGTCCGCTGGTCTGCATTTCAGCGCAGTAAGATTGCCAGCGTAACACATGTTGATTGCGCATGTAAAGGTTCATGCATGTAGTAGTCAAATTATTGCGCTTTTTCCCTCTACTGAGTTTTTTCTTGCAAAGTCTGCAGATAATGTGAGCTTGCTCATCCTTTCCGGTGTCATAAAAGGGCCAGGCAAGGCAACCCTTGCCACCCTGGCAAGCTGTAGGCGACCACTGCAGGCCACAGCCACAGTTGTGGCTAAAGATGCAGTGCTCCTCGTGCTTTCATCACTCCGTGTCTGCGCCATAGGGTGAAACGTAACCTTCTCGTCTTCCTCCTCCACCCCCTCAGATGAGCTACTCAGCTGTGTGACTCTGGGTTCACACCAAGTAGGATCTTCAACCTCATCATCATCCAATGTGTTATCCCATTCCTCGCCCTCAGAGTGACCCTTCTCCTCTTGTTGCCCTGACAGCACAGTACAGTCTGCATGAGCCTGAGGTATCTAAGTCTCATCAGGATCACCTCCCTCCCTGGTGGTTAACGTCTGGTGATGAGGGTCAGGAACCTGCTCGGACCCTACTTCGTCCTGCCCCGAATCCAACCTAAAAATATTTTGGCCATAGTTGCAGATGCTTTCCTTCTCTTCACTCTGTGAATGTTTGGAGTACACTTCTGATGCCCATGGTATAGAATGGGTGAACAGTTCTACAGACTCGCCTATCTGTGGTTCGCTATAGTCAGTTGGGCAGTTGGAAAGTTGTGACGCAGGGGGAAGCAAGGGTACTTAGGGTGCCGCCTCTGTGGACTGTACTGTGTGTGATGTTGAGGTGGAGGAAGAAGAGGAGAGGCCACTTGAAGCTGCGCTTGCCATCCACTGGAGCACCTGCTCTTTCTGGCCCTTATCAACAAGGCATATCGCTATGTGGCTGCCACACTTAGGGAGTGGAGTAGTCCGTCCAGTAACAGAAGTTGTCAGTTGTCTTCGCATAGGACATGACGGTGTTGCTTCACTAGTGCTTTCACTAACATTACCACCTTCTCCATGAATACCTTGAACACCAAGCCTATTCCTCCTTCCACCACAACCTCTCTTTTTCCCACTCATGTTGCTGAGATAGTGTGGTAGGAGCACACTATTAGCAAAAAAAAATTAGATTTTTTCCTCTGCAACAGCTCTGCACATAGTTGAATTTCAGCAGCACTAAATGACAAGGTAAGATATGGCTTGCTGTATAACATTAGTAACAGAAGAAAGTATTTTTTAGTGTGGATGAGGCCTGTATAACATAATGAGATATTCTCCAAACTATTTGAAACTGAGATATCACCTGCTGTATAATGTTAGGAGCCAAACAAAGTATTTTTTTAGTGTGGATAAGTGTGGATGAGTTAGCTCATTATCTAGGAGACCGACCACCTCTGATCTCTATCTTGTGAACATTGTGTTGAAGCTTGCAAGGTGTTGCGTGTTTACTGTGACAGAGAGTAGCCAGAAGACCACAGCGTCTGATTCCTCCCACTCCTGCACTCATTAGAAGCCTTTCGCCTTCATATTAATCGGTGCAGGGGTTAATCTGCTCAGTTGTGAACTCATGGAAGCTTACCTTCATTTAGGCTCTCAGCAGATTTGTCCCGTTCATCTCCCCTACTGTGTAACTCTGTTCCCCAACACATCAGACTCTCTCGCCTACAGTGGAAACCTTGAAAAGGTTGAAACCTTGCATGACCAGCTGTACCCTGACGTACTGTATCCTCTCCCATCCCTTGTAGATTGCTTGTGTGCCCTCTATCCTCTTGGACCAGAGGGTGATTATTTTTCACATGTAAAGCGCCACGGAATAAATGTCACTGTAATAATAATAATAATAATTATAATACTTGTCCTCTGGGTCAATTGATGGCACTTTCCTTGTGTCTACCCCTAATTTGATGTGTTTTGGCTCTAATTTGATGTGTTTTGGCAGCTTTTGTGCTCATTTGAAGGTGTTGTGTATGCGTTTATTTTTGCCCCCATTGAATCTTTTGGCGTTCGGTAATGTTCGGTGAATATTCTACGAATAAATCGGCGAATATTGCAAATTCGACGATCGTAATCGGAACCGAACATTGAAACATTCTCTCATCTCTACTAGTCACATGCAAGTCTTCATTGGAATATTCTCACAGCAATTATGGGGGCTTTCAGCAGACTATCATGGCAAATTATGGGGTGGCCAACGGGTCCATGGAATGACACGTCCTTGCACTCCCATCAAAATTTTTATCCTCTTAATATATTGCAATCATCATACTATATAACACTGTGTACTTACAATTTCTCATTTTGCCCTTCTGCCCAGTTATTTTTTCTGTTTTCCATTAGGTCTATGACATCACATGATTTAAAATGGACTAGCTGAATTCTGCTAGGCTCTTTGTAAAAACAGGAGGTCAATTTTCCCTGTATGACTCATCAGTTACTGCAAAAGTCATTGGTAGGGGGGAGGGAGCAGAGCAGCTGAGTCAGGAGTTAAAGAGTGGGATGACTCATAAAGGGAAAGGAGACTTCCTATTTCTACAAATAGCAGAGAAAAGAAAAGAATTAGCTGGGTAGAAAAGCAAAATGAGCAATTGTAAGTACACAGTGCTATAATATGATGATTGCAGTATATTAAGCGGATACATCCTTTCATGTGAGTACTTCTTTAATTATTTTTATAGAGAAAAATTAACTGTTTAGTTTCACATTTATGAAAGCTAGCATACAGAGAATCCCATAAATCTATATATTCAAGTCAGTATATTCTAATCCTAAGGAGGCCACAATACCTCTAACTTGCACAGCCCAAAAGCAAATCTGAGTTGTTTATCATAATTACAAAAATATCAAATTATATTATTACACATCGACACAAAAATATCCAGCTGTCCTTAAAACACATAGACACAACAGACATTTAAAACCAACATAGGGCGGAAAACCCATAAGTATTGCATAAGGATGTGTATGTGAAAAGCACATGAAACATGCTGGTAGTATTTGTAACTAATGATATTTTGTATTTTATAGCATTCTTGCACTTCTGACGGGTTCTCCACCCTATGTTGTTTTTAAGTGCCTTTCATGTCTGTCTATGTATGTTAAGGACAGCTTGATAATTTTGGAATTAGGGTAAACGAGTTTGATTTGCTTCTGGGCTATGAAGGTTAGTAGCACTCATATTTAGAGTGCTGCCAGCAATTTGCCGGAAGTGTCAGCACACCCATTACAACATGTTGTGGCATCATTCACCACCAAGGAAAACAAGATAATTCCCCGGGTACATTTCCAGCGTTATGCGCGCTACATAGAATTAGTGTATTACTACAACAAATGAAAATGTTAGGTCATGACACATGAAATACTACATGGTGGCATGCCCTTTGTTGAGCTGATTGGTATATATGTAGCTTACCACGGGCCTAGGTGGTCTGGAGTTGGGACCCGGTCCTATTTGTCTACCCTTTTATATGCATTACTTCAACTTTGATATACAGTAAGGTTTTTAATATAGGCAGTATAGGTACCGTCCCAATTTAGGGTCACCTTGCCGCTGGTGGGACGGCTTGTATACTTTTTTTGATCAAAAATAGTTCACTAAGTGCCCTATATTTATTATGCAATTTTGCTTTACATTTATATATAATTATGGTAGGGTATGAGATATATTTTTGTCTTGCTTCTTTTTTGATGGTGTACAGTCACTTCTTTGAGTCTCAGAATCATGAATGTCAAAGCTGTGTTAAGCCAAGGATAGCAAGACTGAAAGTAATTAAAAGGCCTCTTGTAAAAAAAATGATAGCTGACAGATCATTAAGTGTGTTTTACTGACACATAATTTCACCTACAGTATAACATTTTAGCAATTAATCCCTTTTTTCTCTCTTTTGCACATTTCCATATAATCGATTTTTACAAACTGCCACTATTTTTTATTGTGTTGTATTTTATGTGATAGATTTCTATTTCTTTTGTGTGTTTAGACTATAGATGCCAAAATCAAGCAAGTAATGTTTTGTACGTCAGTCTTTGCTGAACAGTGCGCTTGAGTAAGATGAGCAAAATTCATTAAGTGGCGAGCACCTCTTAATAAATTTGCTGCATCTTTCAGCTGCCATGCATCACTGCAATAAAATGTATGCCGCGTACATTTTCATAGATATTTACTATTAGCATAGGATAAGGGGACATTATAAATGCTTGTTTTAAACATTGTTTTCACTCAATTACGATATACGGGGCTGGTGGTTAGGCAGGGAATTTACTCATACATAGGTGAATGCTGCTGGGTTGGAGGGCATGGGGGACATGACAGGTTCCCTTTAACCAAGTATATTGTGACATGCAGAAGTAGTGCTGTTGCTTCAAAAGCATCCAGCAACTATAAGAGTTAACACAATCACAAGAGACAGGAAGTGTTGTGCTTCAGAAGCAACCAGCAACTAGAGGGGTTAACACAGTCACAGGAGACAGGGAATGGTTAGCAGAGCCCCAGGGGGATTGTGGGGAGCTTGTTTACTATTCTGGCTGCAGCCAAAGGGAGAAGTTGTGTGTTTGATCTGTATCTCACAGAAGTGAAGGCAAGTGAATAGGATTCTAGTCAAGGGTGAGGCTGAGCACAGGTCAGATACCCTACACTGCTAGTTCAGGAAGTCTATCATCGGGCAGGAAGATAAGGACTGGAAGAAATTGTGTCACAGTAATCGTCTCCCTCATCAAACCCTCCCCCCGCCATCTCAATATAGGACAAGCAATGCTGTATACAGCTGTGCCTTTGTGAAGGAAAAGCCTGTTGTTGTGGGTGCATAGAAGAGACTTGATGTGTGCTGTACCGTGCTACTAAGAAAGACTGTTTATTAATGTGCCTTTGCAAGAAGAAGCTATTACTGTTATTGAAGCCTGTTGCTTTAAGTGACTAATTTTTTGAACTGGCTGTGCTGTTGCACTAAACTGTACTGTTTAACTGTTCATGAGGACTCTTGTCAAGTGAGTCTGGTCAGCAAGTGAATTCATCTACGTGTCTGTGCCTGAGGGACAATACCCCTGTATGACTGAGAGAGCTGCAGTATATGGTCGCCCTGAGTAACGGTTCCCCCAGGATTCCAACGAGTTCATGAAACCTGTCTCGCCCCTATATAAATCTAGCGGTGTGCACGTAACAAAATGAGTCCTCATATTGAGGATTCGGGAGTGAGTACAGGCTATTTCACTTCACCTCTTATGCTAAATTTCCCACTTATTCCATAAAATCTCATCTTAACCCTTTAAAAAAAAGTAAAACCTTCCGTAGATAAAGCAGTACTCTAAAGCAGTATAGACAATTGTCCAACATGAGTATGTATGTACAAGCTGTTATTTAGTAGGTTAATTTATTCATACATATATATCATTATTATTATTATTGTTATCAATTAATAGTTTGCTTGAACTAACTTTTCCTTTTTTTGTTTCTTAGGTATTGTACTTTCAGACATCATCAAAAACTATTTTGTTTCCCCAACTTTGTTCAGAATAATACGATTAGCACGTATTGGACGTGTTCTTCGACTTATCAGAGGAGCGAAAGGAATAAGGACTCTTTTATTTGCTTTAATGATGTCCCTCCCTGCTCTTTTTAATATTGGTCTTTTGCTTTTCCTTGTTATGTTCATATATGCCATTTTTGGCATGTCAAACTTTGCATATGTAAAGAAGGAGGCTGGGATTGATGACATGTTTAACTTTGAAACATTTGGAAACAGCATGATCTGCCTTTTCCAAATCACTACATCAGCGGGATGGGATGGTCTTCTCAGCCCGATATTGAACACCAAGGAACCTGATTGTAATCCTAATTTGCCCAACCCAGGAAGCACAACTCTTGGAAACTGCGGTAATCCGCCTGTAGGAATCGTCTTCTTTGTTAGTTATATTATCATATCATTTCTTATTGTGGTTAACATGTACATAGCCATCATCTTGGAAAACTTCAGTGTTGCTACAGAGGAAAGTACAGAGCCTCTAAGTGAAGATGACTTTGAGATGTTTTATGAAGTCTGGGAAAAATTTGACCCAGAAGCAACACAGTTCATCGATTACTGTGTCCTTTCCACATTTGCAGACACACTTTCTGAGCCCTTACGTATACCAATACCAAATAAGATTAAACTGATTGCAATGGACTTGCCTATGGTTAGCGGAGATAGGATTCATTGCTTGGATATTTTGTTTGCTTTCACCAAAAGAGTTCTTGGAGAGTCTGGAGAGATGGATGCTCTAAAGATACAAATGGAAGAAAAATTTATGGCGGCGAACCCATCTAAAATTTCATATGAGCCTATTACGACCACTCTAAGGCGCAAACAAGAAGAAGTGTCTGCCTGTATCATCCAAAGAGCCTACAGGAGGCATTTACTTCACCGTTCCATGAGACAAGCCTCATTCCTCTATCGTCACAGGTCATGTGACGATAACATCATTGAAGAAGATGCCCCAGAAAAAGAAGGTCTTATTGCAAACATGATGAATGAAAATTATGGGCGTCATTTGGATAAAGTAGAATCTTTATCTTCGACTTCATTTCCGCCTTCATACGACAGTGTAACCAGGGACACGTGTGACATCACAGTGGAAGACTCTTCCAAAAATGACGAGTCCACAGATTGTAAAATATTTGCAGACAGAGACAGAGAATCATTTGTATAATCATTGTTTTTGATCTTGTTTACAGAATGTTATAATGTACAAGTGCACAACCATTCTGACAGCCTTCATATTCAATTTATTTGCTAATAAAATGAAATCAACTTTTCAAAGGAACTACTGGGAACGAATGCTTTACAACTGTTGACTCAATCTTGATCAACGTTGCTTTATATTTCTACATCAAGAATTTATGCACCCTAAAAAGTTATAACAGTGGCGTGGTTATGAGTATGCTAATGTGTAAAAGAGTAATGCAATGTATCTCTATACACAGACAAAGCCTGACTGTATACATTCATTTATGGTCTTATACTAGTGTGTTTAGTAAAGGTTCTATATGACCTTGCATCTAAGTTAAATCCAAATATCACAAGCTGCTGTAGCAAAAATATATACACTTACTGTATATGTCATGAATGGTCTTTCATAAATTTATATTTGATATTTTTTTTACTTAACAAAAAAAAATTCTCTTTTTTCCAAGGGGAAAGCAGATAAGGATTTAAAGATCTGCATTATAAACTCTTAAATGATGTAATATTGAAAAAATAATAATAAAAATAAAAAAAAAGAAGACAAAAACAAAACAAAAAAAAAGGCAATTCTTGGATCGTGCTGCTGAAAATTGTTATAAAACATATGAACTGTTATTACAAGCTGACATGTAATTGCTTGGCATGGGGATGGGATGCTAATAAAGCTTTTTTAAAAAGGGTTAATTAACGCGTACTAAATAACAATTAAACCTTGATTATCGAATGTGTCCAAAAATAAGTTTAGAATTTTCAGTAAATTTAATCATTTATTTTTTTTTATTGTACTATAATGGGTTTTTTTTTGTCTGTTCTTTTTAATGCTTGCACATATCCCAACAATTTGGGAAAATGCGTCTCTGGTATCAAGAGTGATTCGGAGAAATAGTGGTCTTGGGGTCCATAGTTGCCAATCAGAGTTTAGCCTTGATTCATTTAATAAACTGCACTGGACATTAAAATAACATGTGGACTCTGGTTGCTATGGAGAACAAGTTTACTTTTTGTAACATGAAGTTCAGTGTAACAACTCAAATATCTAGTTGTTTTCCCCTTGCATGGTTCTTTCATCTCTTTCTGACTTTTATGGCTTTTTTTACTTTAATTCTCAATACCTCCTTTAGTAAACCAAACTCCCTCAGGGCTTCTTTCAATAGATGAGCTCTCATCTCACCGTTCTACCTGGAACGTCTATGCAATGATTCTACATTAGCTTTATCTTTCTTTGCTTTTTTTTCTCATCATGAATTTATCCTCTATGTCTTCTCGTCTTCCACGCATCATCAATATATACACAGTCATAATCAATATTCAGATCGTCAGCCACAAACTGGAGAAGACAAGTCTATGGTTGGCATAGAAAGCCACATTGTTGCATTATATGGTTTAGAACAATGTTTTGACTTTTCATGTTTTGAGAATTTCTTTACTGTTACTAATTGCATGGGAATTCTCTATTTTGGAAATTTTTGAAACATGACATATTAGGGATTCTGGAGGTCTGTAGAACAAAAACACTGTCTAAGAGAAAGAAAATAAAACTTATCGATACTGATCATTAAAGCTTGTCTATTAATGTCTAATAGTCATCCTTAAAATCACAGACTGCTGGCTGATTGCTAACTCTGTGGTTGAATATATCAGAAATATGACAAAACACAATAAACCTGTTGATGCAATGAATATTAAATCAGAATCACTTGTAACACACAGTTTGAGCAAAAATTGGCACAATGTTCGACATGGTAGAAGATATGCTTTATCTCATTGTATTGACTATGTCTACTCACGTACCATGTGCATGTGGCTTTGGCATGGCGGAGTGGGCGTGTGGCACTTTTTTTTTGTAGACTTGTTTTATGTGTTTTACAAAGTGAAAAAGCCATTTCCTCTGCTCTGTGAACGAGGCAATAAATTCCATTGTCAATGTCATTTACAGTTTTAAGTTGTTTAATGACTGTTTGTGTGATTTCTTGGCATCCAATTATTGTTTTGTTCTGAAAATGTACACAGTTCTTGAATTTATCAATTGCATCTGCTAGCATTACTTTATCGCTAGTTTTCCATTGCCCTTTATTGTAAAGAACCATTTCTATGTTGCACATGAAAGTTCACTTCTGCTCTTAACTGATGTCCACCTGTCATTAACACAGCACATGTAAGGAAAAGTTCCTTGGAGAACTTCTTGTATTGACCTTGAATATACTTGAATAAAATGATCATTCTTTTTTTTATCTCCATGGCTCTTTCTTTTTTACCCACCTATTAATAAATGTTTCCCTGCTCCTAAATACATTTTTCTATTAAAAATATTTACCAACAACCATGATACAATTTTATATTTCATGTTCTGCCTTATGCTATGTGTACAATGTAATGTAACGTGCAAAGCTCCCACAATTTGAAAGAGCATCTGTCATCAAAATGCTGTTTTAGGAAGGTTTCATTTTTTAAATTTATAAAAGACATAGTATTTACTTTCATGGGTTATTGTCTAATGTACATTGTGTATCATAATGTCCTCAATGATACAGTATAACAGTTAACAGTTAACAGTTGACATTTCAGAATGGACTACAAAGCAATTGTGAACATTATTAGTTACGCAGCCTATTTATTTTCAAGCAACCCCCTAGACTCACCTACACCCCAAAAAACATTATACAATATACAGCAGACCAAGGCACTAACAGCTAACATTTTGTAAAAAAAAGACATGTACTACCAAGTAAATACTAGCTGAAGGGCTATCTGCCATTTATATCCATCGTTTAGACCAAACAAACCCACCATTGATGGTTCCTGTAACTATCAATGGACACCCTGCTTGTATGGCCAATGGTAGAACTCCATACTGTTGTCTAAGATTGAAGGCATCTACTCCACCTATAATTATTCAGATATTGTCACCATGGATTATATCATTAATAAAAAAAATTAAAATAAATATACAAATCAGTGACTTGAAGATAGAATCTATACCCACATTGGTCAGCCAGTATACTAATTCACAAGTCTTTGTCTATATGTATGACTTTTGTAGGTCTTTAACTATCATGGGACTGTTTTCTCATCTTCATCCACTTTACCAGCTTTTATAATGCTGATTAAGTGTTGCTATTGACCCAGCATTGTGTTCCACTTTTGCTTTTGTTTGTGTGATATCAACATGTATACGTGCTATTTGCCTTACAAATGCTTACACTAATATATAGTATACAAGAAGAAATTTTATTTCAAAAGTTTTAATGTTTGTTGTTCAAGGAGAAAAGCATTCTGCAATAATGATTCAACACAGTGTGTCAATCTGAATAATCTCTACTAGGGGGTCAAACATAATGCAAAAAGAAGAAAAATAGAGATGTATAGAGTAAACTAAGTAAGACTGAGAGAAATAAGTAAATAGACATTGAGTAGGAATGGATGAACAAGGAGACTATTTACGCCACTACTAATAGGAGGGTATATTAGGCCTTTTAAAAGTATGTCATAGAGATAAATTGAGGGTTCTCTGTAATGTAAACTGTTTGGTATATGTGATCCATGGATCCAAGACAGCATAAAAAGATCTTTGGTGTCTTGCAGAGATGAGCAAACTGAGCAAATCGAATTGTAATTGAATTTTATGAAATTCTCAGATCCCAGCAAATTTGCGATTTGATTTGTGTGAATTGCCAAAAAATGCTCATTGGCATTTTACTCATTGCAGAAGATTGCATTAGTCACATATTTACTTAATCTCAAGCGGGTCCACATAATGCCTTCCAACTATCAAAGCACATGGTATAGTGAAACCAATCAGGGGGGGACTATCATAATTTATAACCTATATACCATATTTTTCAGACTATAAGATGCACCGGACCATAAGACGCACCCCAAATTTAGGGTGGAAAATAGGAAAAAAAATATTTTTTATAAGAAGGGAAAATAGTTTTTTTCTTAAATACAAGAAAACAATTCCCCAAAATCCAGACATTTAACCTCACAAAGTCGCAATCTATTTTTTTGCATATCTGTTTTACCAGTGCAATTTTACTTCTACATATGTCACACTAACACAGCGCCCTATTGCAGGTGCTGGCTTTTTGAATGTTTACCTACCTAGCATTTGTTATCATGTAATTTGTAGGTAGGGAATTCCATTTTGTCAAAAATTGAGACATTTTTTTTAAACTGTGCCTATCTGTTTTTGCACACCTGTTTTACTAGTTCAATTTGACAACTATACATGCTACATTTGTTATTAGTGGGGAGGTAGCAGAGTGCATTATATAATGTTTGGTATTCCACTCATTTCAGTCAAAGTAAGATCATGTTACCCCTGACAGCGACACCATCAGTTTTAGTCAGTATTCTACACAGAATGGTTTCTCTGATCACAAATAAACAAAAGTGGTAAGTTTTAGACAGTATTTAATTAAAAACATGAAAAGTGTGTCAGTGCACTGTGTTATTAAATTGGTTGTTAGTTACTACCTGTTGTCAACCGTTTCTCTAGTGAGATCACTGAAAATTGTTATGGCTGTGTTTATGTTAAAGAGCTTATAAGGTGTTGGACACAATCCTAGTAGACCTCAAACTGTTGCGTGTTTTCATGGCAATTGGAGGCTTTGCAGTTTTGTAATTCACTGCAAATCACATTTTTGAAAAAAAAGATAAACCTGGATAACTAAAATTTCAAAAGATTAAGATTCAATCATCTTTAGCATCTTGATTGGTTGCTTCAATGCGTTCATATGTCATGATAAGGTTAATTCTATCTTTAAAGGAATAGAAAAAAATATATAAAAGAAATGTCATTATAACTAGATTCCTAATTATATTTAATTAGCAAAAGACAATTGTTTTCTGAAGGAAGCGAATCACTATAGAATTAAAATGGCTGCTGTCTTGTTATACTGGCATAAACCTGCCCTAGAATGTTAGGACAGGTGTATGTGAGCATGTGCAGTAGGAATCTCCATCCCGCCATGGTCTGTCTCTCAGAAGCATGATTCTTGACGATGGTTGGAGCTTTTTGTTGAGCATGCTATTTATCATGTTAAGGTTTCTACTCCAGAGTTCTTTTATTAGCAGGCAGGTCCGCCATATTTACAAAGTATCGCCCATAGAGTAGTAACCCTTCTTATATCTGTTGGAGACCTTTGGTATAGTCTGTGGAGGAGTTTTGCGACATATTATATTCTATGTGGTAGTCCAAACGTTTCTTATAGCCATCTATAAGCTTCTTGCACTTCTCAGCTGGAATTTTCTCCCACTCTTTCTTTACCGTTTGTTCAAGCTCTTGAATGTTTGCAGGGTTCTTTTTCCCAATGGCAGATTTCAGCTTATTTTGCCCTAAAATCTCTTGATAATTTTCTGATTTTATGATTCCTGTGATACGGTCAAGGCCTCCAGTACTGGATGCAGCAAAGCAACCCCACAGCATTATGGATCCTCCACCATGCTTAACTGTTTGTAAGGTGCCCTTTTCCTTATAAGCTTCATTGCGCCATCTGTAAACAAACTGTTGCTTTTCATTGCCAAAAAGCTCTATTTTTGCTTATTCTGTCCACAGAACATTTTCCCAGAAGGATTGTGGTGTGTCAAGGTACTCTTTGGCAAAGAACAGTCATTCCTTTTTATGTATTTTCTTCAGCAATGGTTTCTTCATTGGCCTTCTCTCATAAAGCTCTGCTTCATTTAGTGTGCGGCATATGGTACTTGTTGAAACCATGACCCTAGACTGTTCCAGGTTGGCCTTCAGGTCTTTGGATGTTTGACTTGTGTTTTTTCCACCATTCTCACCAACCTTCGAAGACATCTCTTGCCAATTTTCCTCTTTCCTCCATGTCCAGGGAGGTTCTTGATGGCAAACTTCTTAATAACATTGTGCACTGTTGAGACTGGGTGTTACGATACTGATGTATTACTGCTGGAAACCAGTGACTGAAGGAGCACAAGCAGGAACGGCAAGCGGTAGTAGAAGTTCTTGGAGTTAGCAAAGGAGTTGTAGGAAACAATCCGTAGATAGATTAGAACAGTCTGGGTATGAATGTTCAGGTCCTGGAGACTGGCACTAGGCTAACAGCTAGACACAATACTCAAGCAATGAGTGAGAGATCCATGCGACTTTAAGTAGGCCCAAACAGGAAACAAGATGGATCCCACAGGTTCAGAATCAGCCATCTTCGTAAAGGGCAATTGCAGAACACAACAGCACTCTCCAGTGGTAAGGAGTGGAATTGCAGCACAATTCTAAAAGTGAATAATAGCAGCCACTAATGGTTAAACTGTAGGACAACAGGAATTTTGACACTAGGATACCAAGGTCTTTGGAGATGGCCTTATACCCTTGGGAAGTCTTGTGTTTGCTAATAACAGCAGTTCCGATGTCCTCAGACAGCTCCTTTGTCTTCACCATTGTGACAAAGGAACAGGGCCTACCATATGGCTTTTTAAAACATTGATGTCATCATTCATTGGCTAATTCATGTCACATGGGCACCGACAATTAACCACAGGTGCATCTATTTTGTGATTTACCACAGGCAAGTCAAATGTGTTTCCATACTAAATTAATGTAAAGGGTGTCAATACTAGTGACACAGCAAGCTTTAGGTTTTTCGATTTTTCCCTTCCATTGTTTTTTGTTTTAAATTATTGTTTATCATTTGCTCTTTTGAATTTAACACGAGGGCTCTATACAAAAAAACTGTTTCACTTGATTATTTTTTTTCAGGAGATATTCCACATTATGTACTTAAACTTCATGGGTGCCAATAATGATGAGCAGGGCTTTATAAGTGGCTATCAGTGCCAACTCAAGGGAAGTCCAGTGGGGTGTACAAGAAGAAATTTAATAACCATAAAATGCTGCCATAACCTCATGCAACTGAAGTACCTTATCTGCGATTGGATTGGTGTTCTTCAGGAGCTTATTTCCAATATTCCTAAGTTTCCTAGGACACAAAATATTCAGACCCATATGAGCTCACAGCAATTCCATTAACTTTTCTTGTTTTTTGGGTTTTGTAGCCGCAATCATATTTTGGAAAGTGCATTAAATGATAAGTAGCAGCAATAATTCAAATACCTTTATAGGATTGTGCAGGATTAGTCAAGAGAGTCTGCTGTTTTTTCAGAAACAGCGGCATTGATGCTCATATCTGAGCACAGCCAACTGGGAATGATGCTCTTGAATGATCATCGATATACAAGATATGATAATCCTACAGGTTTCACAACTGCGAGGCATTGTGGGAAAGAGAGTGTGGCCACGCAAAACAACCTTAGCTCACTCAGCGATGGTCCCCTGCAAGTTTTCTCTTTATTGGATGAATCGCAAGTTGAATCCTAAAGTTTTCAAATTCCCGTATATGTGCGAATTTCTTGAAATGTGACTCAAACTTCATCATCCGTAAATTAATCCGCTCATCTCTACTGGATACATTGCAAACATGTAAAATAGCACAGTACAACAAAGTTGTCTGTAAAAGGCTTGTAATTTTACATTTCACCCTCAGTGGATTGAATGAAAAAAACTGGCTTGGTTTTAAAAAGGGGTTGCCTTGTACCTGCCAACGATAAGGAATTGACTCTGCTAACCTTGTCCCAGCAGAAGACAGGAAATACCAGTATAGCCTGTGTAAAAACTGTAATATTTCAGGATTTTTTGTTTTAAAGTCACATAAAAAACCCCCACCAAAAATAAAACATTTTTATTCTTTAAAAAAAAAACCTGATCTGATTATTATTCTTTTCTTAAATTATACATCCCCTTTAAGTAAACGGGACTGTACACTGTTAGCAAGACAAAAATAGACATTGAACAAAATTTACTATTGAGCACCGCTATGCGTTCCCCACCCACATTAGCTGTTTTGCCTCATCATATATTTCATATATTTGATAGAAGCTCCTGTAAGAAAAGTTTTGCTTTGAATAATGCTTTGTTTGTAAAGAATGAATGCTTTGTATGTATTGAAATTAAAACTTAATAGAATTAGAACAAAATAAACCAGGAGAATTCTGAAAAAAAAAATATAAGAGATTACTTTGTAAACAGAATGATTAGTGAGTCTAGTTAAAAGGTAGGCAACGAACGTGGGTGTATGAGATTGTGGGAATAGAATGTGTTCCCTCATTGGCGATTGAATTGTATGTTGCCTGCCGTGTACTTTGTAGTCAATTTAATAACCACCCCAGGTGTTCTGTCAAACAGTACCATAGCTTATTTGGAATTTATGACTTTATGGATGTACACTGTCATAATGTATATATATCTAAATATTTATACATGTGCAAGGTTTAAATGCATGATGTCCAAAAACTCTAGATTTGTCAATAAAAATGTAAGCTGTAGCATCTAAAAAAAATGTGGGTATAGAAGCACTGGCTATATGCTACTTTGCATCTGATAATTATATTTTGCCTTGTTGTATGTAGCTGGCTGTGGCTTATGTTTTTCAGAAAACATTATTCCAAATGCATGTCAAATAGGCAAATAGCACTGTTTATTTTGGACCCTTATTCTGCTGGGACGTGTGTCCCTCTAGCCACTTTTACTGTCTCTCTTAAGTGAGCTCACTAGTCTCATGCAATTAGTTTTTTTTAGCTCCTTCCTATTTAAACCTCAATCAGTGAATCCCTGGATGCCAGTTATAGTTTTTTCTAGCTCTGGTTAACTCCTGTTTTTTTCAGTTCCTGTGATTCTAGTAAACATTCCTGTTTCAGACCTCGGCTCACTTACTGAACATTCTTCTGCATGATAATTTTGTTCCTAACCGTGCCACCTGGTTCTGATCTGGCTATCTGACCACTCCTGCCAGACAGCTCCACTTTGATGACTAAACTCAGGGTTCCTATGTAAGTCCACATATAAGGGTTAAAGGATGGACTAGCTAGTGCAAAGCATGTCTTTGGAAACTATTTAACGCTGCTTGGTGACCTCAGACAGAGCCACATTACAAGATGATGGACGATAACTGTGCTGTTACGATCATCTACGCATAGACAGGCACCCTTAATAGAAGTTTGTGTGTGCTGAAATAAAATGTATCCTAAATTTCAAGTCTTTTTTGTAGTAGACATCTGAGAAACCTAAATTAGACACAAGCTGACAGTTGACAAGTGCAATGAATTCTTCTTCACAGCAGCTGTTTACTCCACATCTATGAATCTTTCTCAGATTCATGTTTGGAATGGACTCTTACATATGTGTTGCATGGTGCACATGGTACTGATCTGCATGACCTTTTACATTGTAAGGACCATATTTAATTAGATGAATGTTGAAAACATATGGTTGCAGACTCGCAGGAATATCTCACAGGCGGCAGATAAGTCAGTTCTACGTTATGACCCTTCTTCTGGCCTCTGCAATGGAATGCTGTTTAGTAATAGACTAATAATTCACACTTCTGTTTTGCTAGGCAAAGCAAGACATCATGATACCATACATAGAAAATTCAGAAATTCATCTAAACCATAGAGGAAAACAATAACCTGATAAACAGTATGATAGTATTACATAATATTGCATATTAAATATTTTTAATGTCAGGATGTTGTGCAGATCAGTCATTTTTTTTATACCAAACTCTTTAAAGAGGTTGTCCACTCATCTAACTCAGCTGCTGTTTTGCCATAAATGCCTAAGAATAATGCCCCTAAAGATCCCCATATACCTTTTTTTTATTTTTACAAATTTTAATGTTGTTTTTTGCCTTTTTGTTTCACTTTCTAGCCCTTCACCAGCTCTGCTGTTCACAGCCATTAATTCCTCTTTAGATTACTCTGCTTGGTTCTGACTACACTTGCCATTGAGCCTTGTGCTCGTCTGCAAGCCAGCAGTGAGCAATCCCTTCCACCCAAACCTCCCTAAAATTCAGGGAGAAACTGACATGACATAACAGGAAGTCAGTAGATTCTCAGCAAGAGATCATGTGATCAGTAGAGCAAGCTACAGAAAGATTTGGGAAAACAAGGTATTTAGAAAAGAGATAATCTGTATAAATTCTTTTCATTTGGACTAACTTCCAAAATAGTGGTCAACCCCTTTGTTGGTTTATGGCAAGTATTTTAGGCATTTTCATCCTGAAAAAGAAAATACAGAGTCAAAAAAACCCAGTATGAAATATTAAAAATACCAAAAAATAATTCCTCCTTTTGCTTTCCTGTTCAATTCTCTACTGCAACAGATAGTAAGTTGGTAATGCATTATTCATCTTTCCAGTGAATACATTTTTTCTCTCTAAAGTCTCATGAATTGTCCACTACACACTCAATGGTGAGTCAACACTTTGAGTAATTCATTTTTTACATTGCTCCTGGTTACGAATGGTTACATATTTGAACAGAAACTGTCCACTACCTAAGAACCCATGTGAATGGCACCAGGGTGGTGTAAAAGTAAAAAGAAAAAAAAATAGATACAGTACCTCCCAGATTGATGCCACTTCTCTGTTTATCTGTCCTCTGCACTATGTCCCCCACAGTGTCCTAGCATCAATATTCAGTGGAAACATTACATGAATAAAAAGGGCCAGTTTGGGAGGTCAGTATGTATTTGTTATATTCTACCAATGTCCTGGAGCCATTCAAAAGGGACTATGAAGTAGTGGTCAACCTTTCTAAGTGCATGTTCCCATTTTCAACACATAGACATATCTACATATACAATAAAGTATTTTTTAGGTTGGGAATAGTGATGAGCGGAAATGCTTGTCACTACTTGTTACTCGCCTGAGCATCACAGTGCTCGGAATGCTCGTTACTCGGCCAGTTTTGTTTGAATGTTTGGACGGGAGCTTGAGTCCTCGCTCCACATGTTTGGCACTTTTTAGGCAGCCAATTAACATGCAGGGATTGCCTGACAGTCAATGTAATGCCATAGCCATGTTGGTTGTGGCATTACAGTGATTGGCTGACCGCATAGCGTCATTGGGTCTATATTAGACCCTATGCTCATCACACTCTACTCCATCAAACAGGCTGAGTAGGGAGAGGTGCTGCTGAGCGAGGGAGAGAATTGGCACTTATTTTAGGCAAGGATTCCACACTACTATTATTTATTTCATCTACTCCAACAGTTCTTGTAAGGGCTCATTCTGATGAATATTAATACTGCTGTTAGCAGTAGTTAGGCAGTTTGTGGGGAGCTAATGTAGTACAGAATAGGGTTCATTGCATGTTCTTTTTGCTGCTGGAACTCATATCGATAGCCCTAGATATCAAGGCTATTAATATTCTTTTTTGTCTTAATTATGATAATTTATGTGAAAAGGCAATATAATACACCATGTATACTGGTCCATTTGCTTGTTAACAGCATACAGCCAGACTTGGTTGATTTGTAGAGCATTGCTGTATAGTGCAAGCAGAGAAACTTGTCCATCATCTGAGGTGATCAAATATTACTGGGGTAATAATTGTGAAATTTTTTGGAAGCTGCAAAATATTATACTTTATATAAAGTGAACCAGTTGTGCGTTAAAAACATATATAAAGACTTGGCCGCTAACCAATTGCATCGCTATGCCGCTACTGCAGAGAAACTTGTCCATCTGAGGTGGTCAATTATTAATGCGGTAATAATTGTAACATTTTTTTGAAGTTCCAAAATATTATACTCCATTTAAAATGGGCAAGACGCGTGGTAAGGGATGGGTACGTGGATGTGATGCTGATGGTGCATGCAAGGTGAAACTGTGCCTGCTGCAGAAGCTCAACAAGCACCCACATCATGTCGACCTAGCTTCTTGTCCCACTCTCTAGGGGGCCATGGAACACCACTCTTGAAGACAGACCAGTGTGAAAAAGCTGTTGGTTGGTAGGCAGATAATGCTTCCAGTCAGTTTGCTACCACCATCCTGTCTTCCACACGGTCCAGTCTCAGTAGCCATGACTCTAGAACAAATATTTCTCACCCTGATCCTCCTTCTTCCCACCTTGCCGAGTGATCCCACACTTGGACACTCTGAAGAGCTGTTCACATTTCCATTTATAGATTCTCTCCTCTCGCCCTGCCCCCTTCAAGCGGGATATGAGGAGATCACATGGAGCAATGCCCAAATATTTCAGCAGCCACGGTCACAAGAAGGCGATGGTGGGAAAGTGTAATCACTGTCACAAGAGGTGGATGATGGATTATGATGAGACACAATTGCCAGAAATTCAGGAGAACCAGGGTGTGTACATTGAAGATGAGGAGGTGGACGATGAAGTCACTGACCCAATCTGGGAAGGTGACATGCATAGCGAGCACAGCAGTGCAGTGGGAGAGGGAGCCGTAGCACCATAACAGGCAGGCAGAAGTGGTGTGGTGGCCACAGACACAAGTTGGGTAACTGTTCCCCAGAATACCAATACAAGGGAAGTTGCCAGTCCAACTGTTACGTCTTCCCAAGTCTGGCTCTTATTTTAAAGACTGTCCAGTTAACCAAAAAAAGGCCATTTGCAACATCTGCCATGCCAGCATCAGCAGGGGCAGCAAAACTACCAGCCTGACCACCACCAGCATGCTCAGGCACAGCTGCTGTTGTGCATGCAAGCCAATCTCCTGTCCATGATACAGGCGAAGATGCCTCCCACCCTGCACCTGTAGTTGCACACTTGCAACCACTGCCAGCAACCACGTCCATATCCTTGTCCCAGTGCAGCGTTCAGTTGTCCCTACCCCAGTCCTTGGAATGCAAGTGCAAATACGCAGCCATCAATCCACATGCCACAATACTAAAGTGCCACATTTCCAGACTGCTTGAACTGGAAATGTTGCCTTTTAGGCTTGTGTAGATGGAAGCTTTCCACAACCTCATGGCAGCAGCTGTCCCTCGGTCTCTAGCTGCAACTATTTCTCCCAGTGTGCCATCCCTGCCTTACACAAGCACGTGTCCCAGAACATTACCCGTGCCCTCATCAACGCAGTTACTGGGAAGGTCCACTTAACCACGGACACGTGGACAAGTGCTTGCGGCCAGGGACTCCACATTTCACTGATGTCATGCTGGGTGAATATTGTGAAAGCTGGGACCCAGTTGGACCCTGGGACAGAACACGTGCTACCGACGCCGGGGATTGCGGGCCCTGGTTCAATCAGGGTTGCCCGCACCTTCTTCAGCAGTTCCTGCACCTCCTCCTCCTCTTCAGCCTCCATCTCTGAAACGACCACATGAGTCACAAGCTGGAAGCACTGCAGCACTGCCTCGGCCAAGCGGCAACAGGCTCTGCTGAAGCTAATCTACTTAGGTGACAAACCGCACACTGCTGCAGAGTTGTTGAAAGCTGTAACAGAGCAGGCAGATCTGTGGCTCTTGCTCCTGAACCTACAACCAGGCATGGTCGTGTGTAACAATGACCGGAACCTGGTGGCAGCTCTGAATCTTGATAACCTCGCACACATACCATGCCTGGCCCATGTGCTCAACTTAGGGGTTCAGTGGTTTCTCAAAACCTATCCTGATCTGCCTGAGCTGCTTGTAAAAGTACGCCGCGTGTGTGCCCATTTCCAAAAGCTAGCTACATCTTCCGCCGCCCTGGCAGTGCTTCAGCAGCATTTAAAGCTTCCATCTCACTGACTGGTGTGCGATGTCACCACACGTTGGAACTCAACGTTGCATATGTTGGCAAGGATTTTGGAGCAGCAGAGGGCAGTTGTTGAGTACCTGCTCCAACACACCTGTTGGTATTTTGGTCAGCCTCCGCACAAAAGAGCTGATGAGTGGGCATAGATGTATGACATCCGTGTGGTTCTCCAAAACTTTGAGGACTCCACCAAGATGGTGAGAAGCGATGACGCCATAGCTAGCATCACCATCCCGCTTTTCTGCCTACTGAAATGCTTGCTGCTCACAATTAAAGAGGGGGCTTTGCAGGTGGAGCACAATGAGATGGAGCAAGGAACTATACAGGGTAATGCTACAAAACCCAGCTTCATTTCATCTAAGCGCGGATTGGGTGATAATGAGGAGAAGGAGGAACAGGAGCTTGTTTCCTGTGCTACAGACGGTATTACCCACACCACATTCATCCCGTCAGCGTGTTCATTGTGGATGACCTGAAGAGAGGGAGGAGAGGGAGGATGAGGAGGACGACCAGGTGGAGGGTGAGGAGGAGAACATGGACAGTCGTCCTCTTGGTGGGGACAGGAAAGTATTAGCTGTTGGCAGTTTGGCACACATGGCTGAGTTTATGTTCTGCTGCCTTTCCCGTGACCCTTGTGTTGTACGCATTTTGGGCAACAGTAATTACTAGTTGGTCACACTTCTAGACCCACACTACAAGGAGAACTTTCTATCTCTCCTTTCCGTGGCGGATAGGTCTAATAAAATGTTGCAGTACCAAAAGGCCCTTGTTGAAGAATTGTAAAAAAAAAATTCCCATCTTAGGCTATGTGCACACGATCAGGATTTGAAGCAGAAATTTCCTGAGCGTTTCTGCATTTCATTAGCATTTCCATTCATTAGTAGTGATGAGCAAGCATACTTGAAAGTACTCGGTACTCGCCTGAGCATCTCAGTACTCGAGATGATCGGAGCTCGCCGAGTTCTTGCGAGATGCTCGGGCGGATGCTCGGGTCCCCTTCCTGCATGTTTGGCGCTCTTTAGAGCGCCAATCAACATGCAGGGGATTGTCTGCCACTCACTGTAATGCCGCAGTCCTTCTGAAGACTAATCTAGCTGCTTATATTCAGTAGTGTTAGCAGGAGTTAGGCAGGCAGGCAGTTTATGTGGCAGACTGCAGCGTATGATACAGCACAAGAGGGTCCATTGAACGTCCTGTTAGTATAGGTATTCCACAAGATATATATATATCCATCTGAACTAACAGTACTTCTGAGGACTAATCCAGCTGCATATGTGGCACCCCAGGGGTCTGGTTGCCACAGTAATAGAAATATTACGTCTGGGAGCAAGTGGGAGGTTTCCTGGTCAGGAGCCCTTAAGCATGCAGCACCTCCTGCCCAGACCAGATAGGGAGGAACCTGCCCTATATAAACTGGATCTGGGGCGGGTTAGTCAGTCTAGGAGTCAGAGCCTGGAGTGAAGTTCCAGACACAGGGCAAGAAACAGCTAGGAGCTCTGTAGGAGCAGGAGCTGAGTGCCAGGGACTGGAAGCAGATATATTGCTCGTCCTGGCTGAAGAGACTACTACCGGAAAGCGGAGTCCGAGGCTGTGGGAACCTCTAGGTCCAGCAGCAGAACCCAGCCGGCAGGGGATTCCAGGTCCTCTGGCCATAGAAGCCCAGAGGCTCAGTCACAGGGAAGGGACCAGCACCGCCATCGAGGAGCGGAGGCTATCAGAAGGCCCCAAGTCACCAGCCATACGGGTGAGCACCACACGGTATACTCAGGGACGTGGGCTACTTCCACTCGCTTACAACAAGGTAGCCAGGAAGACTGCAGATAGACGGGGAGGCCCACAACTCCACCTGGCCAGGGGAACTCCTGCTTGCTCGCAGACTGACCAGACCCCTTATGCTAGCCAGCACTCCCGGGAGGGTCTGCCTTAATATCATCAGTAAAGACCCTGAACTGCACTGCAAAGACTCTGAGTCGTTCCTGCTTTCTCACCGCATACAGCACTACTAGTACTGGGACGCCCGCGCACCATCGCTCCCATCATCCACATTCCCTGCCCTGAGGCCATACTCTTCCCGTGGGGAGTTATCCCATCTTTAGCTGCGCACACAACAACCGGCCTCAGCGGACTGCCTCGCAGTGGCGGTACACCCTGACCACAATCCACGGGTGGCGTAGTCGGACATTAAACCACAAAAACCCT
The DNA here is from genome assembly GCF_046119375.1 of Phyllobates terribilis. NCBI lineage: Eukaryota > Metazoa > Chordata > Amphibia > Anura > Dendrobatidae > Phyllobates > Phyllobates terribilis. Next base: position 131,549,843 of record NW_027362764.1, on the reverse strand, counting down.
ATAAAGACTGCCACTGGTTTGACCATCCTGAGCCACGGGACTGGGTCGCCGCCACGGAGACTACAAACCACTGAGACCCGGCTCCGGGTAACCCACACGCTTGCACACACGGCCCAGGGGGCGCGTCAACTTTGGCGTAGTCGGCAGGATTTCGTGCCTGCAAGCACTGGGTACTGCGCGCCTTCAAAAGACTGTCATACCTGCCGTGGTGAAGGTTCCCACCATCCGGAGCCGTTTTCCGCCATCTTCAGTTGGTTCCCGCCATCCGCAGCTGTTTTCCCGCCATCCGCAGTCGTTTTCCCGCCATCGGGCGCCATCTTCGGGACGCCACGTGGGAAGAAGAGGGGCGTGGACGCCGAAAGCGCGCGAGACCTGAAGCTCCGCCCTACGCACCGATGCTGCGCAAGGTCCTGGAAGGAGAGGGAGCGACGCTGACGTCACCAGAGCGCGACGCAAGGTTCTCCACCCTGACGATCGTCTGCGGAGCTGCAGCCTACGGAGAAGAAATCACAGAAGGTAGGCCACTCTTAACTAGGGGGGAGGAAGATGACGGACATGGAGGGACCCTCTACCACCAGTGCGGCCGCTGCCGCAGTAATGCCGTTCACCATGCCTTATATCCCCGGAGCGGCCTGGCTGCCCCAATACTCAGGGGAGTCGCATACCCTAAGCGACTTTAAAGAGAGACTGTACAGCCGGTTTAAAGTATACCACCTGACGGAGGGACAAAAAGTGAGCATATTGGTAGGCCAGCTAACCGGCGCAGCCCAACGTGAAGTAAAGTCCTGGTCAGTCAGGGACAAGGAGACCGTGAAGGAGATCTTAGCCCGTCTAAGGGACACTTTTGATACCCGCACCTCAGCAGAGATCAAAATGAAATTTTATGGGTGCAAGCAGCGGGCCCAAGACAGTATAGGAGACTATGCTTTGAATTTGCAAGAGGCCCTGGGAGCCATTAAACAGGCAGACCCTGACAGTGTGCGGAATGCAGATGAACTGTTGACTGAGCAATTCATTGAGGGTCTGCTGTCCAACGCCCACCGAACCCAGTTACGGGCAATGGCCTTGCAGAATCCTGGGTTAGACTTTGCAAAGTTCAAAGACAGGGCCATCCGGGTGCTCCGAGAACCGGCACCGGGTAGCGCTGTAACCCACCGGCGCCCTGCTATTACCTATCACCAGGAGGCGGCGCCCTTGTCTACAGAGTCTGTAGGAGCTGGTGCGCAGGCTTTGGATAACAACCCGGCTACAGACTTGCACCACCAGGTCCAAGAACTGACCAAAAGCGTAGCCGCGCTAACCAGAACTGTGCAGTCATTACAGGTGTCCTCTCCAGGAAAGATCCAGCTGGCATCCGGACCAGAGGACGTCCCGTGATGCCGACAGAGGAGGATCCCAACGTCCAGAGGAAGACCCAGCGACAGATACAACGAGGACGGACAACCCATCTGCAATCAACCCGGACATATGGCAAGGTACTGTCATTTAAACGGGCACAACCTGGGGCAGAGGGCCAACCCCCAGGCATAAGATCATCAGGCCCATCGAACTGGCGTGATAAATACGTAGGGGGACGTCCAGTCTTGCCTGTGGTACTGGATGGCATTCCAATGAGTGCCCTACTAGACACTGGGTCACAGGTGACTACCATTCCGTACGTGCTCTTTAAGCGGTACTGGAATGACTCGGACATAACCCGCTACCCAGATGACGACCTGAGTATCATCGCCAGCAATGGTTAGCCCGTGCCGCAGGTGGGATTCAAAGAGGTGACCATTAAAATCGGTAAAGTCGAACTGGCGGCACAAGGACTGATTATTGTGGACATTGACCGTCATGAGAGTCACCCTAGAATAACCTTGGGAACTAACGTGATTGAAAATAGTCTTGCAGAGGTGATTCTCATTTTACAGCAGGTTGCCAAGAACGCCAGTTCCAGCCAGCAGCGTGTCCTCCAAAAAGAGATCCGGGCACTGATGAAACGGCAACAGGTGGAATTATCTGGTGGTGAGATTGGTAGCGTGAGAATGTGTGACCCGTTCCCTATTGCCATGCCCCCGAAAAGTGAGATGATGATATGGTGCCGGGCAGCTATTGGTCTAAGAGGTAGAGACTACCAAGCCATGGTAGAGCCCGTCTACTCAGACAGTAGGCCCACCATTTTGACAGCACGGGGAGTGGTCGATGTACGCCATGGGAGGGTACCTGTCCGCATCGTAAATATCGGGGAGAGAGAAGTACACCTGCCCCAGTATGCCACGCTAGCCAAATTGTTCACCATAAACCAAAATTCTGTAAAGGCCGTAGAACCCTTGCCTCCATCTCAACCAGAGGAAGGTAACGGCTCTAAGAAACAAATGGAGGACTGGTGTCAGCAACTGCATTTGGGTACTGATTCCACTCCCTCCCACCAAAAACAAGGAGTCTACCGGGTGGTTCAGGAGTACGAATGAGTCTTTAGTAAACACCCGCTAGACTTCGGGCGAGTAAAAGGGGTAGAACATCACATCCCCACAGGAGACCATCCACCCATAAAGGAAAGATACCGACCTGTACCCCCGGCACACCATCAGCATGCAAAGGGGATGTTGCGGGACATGAAGGAGGCTGGGGTAATCAGGGACAGCTATAGCCCCTGGGCAGCTCCACTAGTTCTAGTGAAAAAGAAGGACAACACAATGAGAATGTGTGTAGACTACAGAAAGGTCAACCGTATCACACACAAAGATGCTTACCCGTTACCTAGAATAGAAGAATCTTTAGCTGCATTAAAATCTGCTAACTTCATCTTCACTTTGGATCTTACTAGCGGGTACTGGCAGGTTCCTGTACCAGAGGCAGACAAGGAGAAGACAGCATTCACCACCCCGATGGGTCTCAGTGAATTCAACTGTATGCCGTTCGGGCTCTGCAACGCACCAGGAACCTTCCAGCGGTTGATGGAATGCTGTCTGGGACACCGGAATTTCGAGACGGTCCTGTTATACCTGGACGATGTCATCGTTTTTTCTAAAACCTACGAGGACCTTCTGAAACACCTGGCAGAAGTGTTTGACGCCCTGGCAAGCTAAGGCCTAAAGGTGAAACCCCCCAAGTGTCACCTCCTGAAACCAAAGGTGCAGTACCTGGGACACCTGGTGAGTGCTAACGGAGTGGCTCCCGACCCCGATAAAATCACCGTGATTAAAGACTGGCCAAGACCCTCCAGCATAAAGGAAGTGCGGCAGTTCCTCGGGTTGGTAGGCTACTGCCGAAGATTCATTCCCGGTTTCACCAAAATGGCAGCTCCTATGCAGGACCTCTTGATAGGTCAATCCAGGAAGGCCAAAAACCAGAAGCCGCCCTTCAGGTGGGAAAAGCTGGAAGAGGAGTCCTTCCGCCAGCTGAAGATGGCCCTCACGGGGGGAAGAAATCCTGCCGTACCCTGACTACGGCCAGCCCTTTATCCTCCACACGGACGCGAGCAACATCGGGCTAGGAGCCGTACTGTCCCAGATCCAGCAGGGGAAAGAACGGGTAATCGCTTACGCCAGCCGAAAACTACGGCCCACGGAGAGGAACCCTGAGAATTATAGCTCATTCAAGCTAGAGTCCTGGCAGTGGTGTGGGCAGTGACCGAAGGTTTCAAGCATTACCTTGCCTCTTCCAAGTTCACCGTGTACACGGATAACAACCCGTTGACACACCTGGACACTGCAAGACTTGGTGCCCTGGAGCAGAGATGGATGGCCTGCCTGTCCAACTATGAATTCACCATTAAATACCGGGCGGGACGCTCAAATGCCAGCGCGGATGCCCTGTCCAGAATGCCAAACTTACCTGACATAGAGGAAGATCCCGAAGAACTGGAAGAAGTCGAACTCCCTGCGTTCCACCGTCATGGGATTACCCTGTATTCCCACCATGTAAGGGACAGGCGCTCTGCTACGTTCAATCCCTTACCCCACTACAGCTGGGCGGAGACACAAGACAGTGATCCCGCAGTCAGTCTGGTGAAGGAAATGCTGACACAGGCTGATGCCCATCTTGACCCAGACGCTCCGGAGGAGACCAATCAACTGTGGAAAGAGAAAAGTAAGCTGTTTCTTTACAAGGAGAAGCTGTGCCGGAGAATGGTCAACTCTCGAACACATGAGCTGACCTGGCAGGTAGTGGTCCCAAGACGATACGCGGCTATGGTTCTGGAGGCATACCATGACGGAGCAGGACACTTCGGATGGAAGAAGCTGGAGTTCCTGTTGCGTGGACGGTTCTACTGGGTAGGCATGAGAGGAGCCATCAAGAGGTGGTGTAGAGACTGTGGCCCGTGCAACCTAAGAAGGAAGGACCGCGCCAGCCAGAAGACTCCCCTGCAGCCCATCATCACCAGACAGCCACTAGAACTGGTAGCCCTGGACCTTGTGAAACTGGCTCCAAGCAAATCTGGGTACGTCTACGCCCTCACCATCGTAGATCACTACTCCCGGTTCCTGGTGGTGGTCCCTGTCAAGGACTTAACGGCTCAAACAGCAGCTAGAGCCTTCCAGCAGCACTTCTGCCGTCCACACGGGTATCCGGAGCAAGTGTTGACTGACCAAGGGCCAGCCTTCGAAGCGGAGGTCTTCCAAGAGTTCTGCAATGTGTATGGCTGCAGGAAGATAAGAACAACGCCCTATCACCCTCAGACCAACGGACTATGTGAGAAAATGAACCAGGTGGTGATAGACTTGCTAAAAACGTTGCCCCTGGAAGAACGCAGTCTGTGGCCTGAAAAACTGCCTGATCTGGTGGACTTATATAATCACATCCCTGTAGGTTCCACCAACTGTACCCCAGCTTACCTAATGAGAGCAAGACCTGGTAAGCTGCCTATTGACCTGGATATGGGAGTCCTGACACCTGAGGACACCTCGCCAGAGGCAGACTGGGATACAGAACGGCAGCAGCAGTATCGGAAAGTACAGGAGAGCGTCGAGCGGAGTCTGTCTCAAGCAAGAGAAAGGCAAGAGAAGACTTATAACCAGCATGCTCCCGCTCTTCCCCTGGTAACTGGAGAGCAGGTCTTGAAGAGAAAGAGGCGACTCCACAAGTTGGACGACCAGTGGGAGAAGGACCCGTACACAGTATTGCCCTCAAGCCATGATAATCCAAAAGTCTGCATAATCAGTAAGGATGGAGGAGAAACCACAGCCATTGTCTCCAGAGACCACCTGAAAAAATGTCCCGAGCAGCTGCAAAGCCATGACGAAGATCAAGAGAACCCTCAACCCGCAGAGGAAAGGGAAGAAATGATCAGTACCGTACTCGGAGACTTTCCTCGGTCCTGGACTCAAATCAACAACGCAGTCGTGGTACCCGTCCTCACCTTTCTCCAGCCAGCCCCTCAAGGGCCTACAGAAGAACAGGTAGTGTCAGAAGAGCAGCCGGCCCAGGAGGCAGAAGAATCCATACCAGCAGCCCAGGAGAATCAACCCTCTGCTAGTAGTGAGCCTGCCGTGCCCCTAGTAAGCCAAAGAGTACGCAGAAAGCTGCCAGGCCTACCCGCAACACCTCCTACACCCTGTAGTGCAGAACCAGATAGTGGGTTACGTAGGTCCACCAGGAGCACTAGAGGACAGATGCCCGCTCGCTGGAGAATCTAAAATATAATGTGAATTTGCTTGTAAATTGCCAATGTTGAAAAAGGTTTATGTTTTTGTTACCTGGTTACTAATTATGTTTCTCTAGTTGCCCTTCAGGTTTATTTGGACTGACAGGTTATGGACGCTGAGTAACCGGAACTACATTGTAGATAATTGCACCTTGGTGCCTCTTGTGAAGATGGCCGTGGAAGAGAAAAACCTGTCTGGCGTGGCCTCCTTGTGGCCCAAAGTAGCTATCTTCGCCTTGCAGCCACGCCCAGGGCCAACATTTGGGGTTTGCTTTGGACAGGTCCCCTACTCTGTTCCAAAACTTCACCTTGTTGGGTGACATGGACACCCGGTTACAGACACACCGTGACCTATAAAGACTAAAGCTTCTTGTACATATGTTGTTGGCTTATTGTTTATACCCTGTATTTGTGTTTTCTTAAAAATGTGTTTAGTCCCGGAGTACTAAAATTTACTAGGGGCGAATGTGGCACCCCAGGGGTCTGGTTGCCACAGTAATAGAAATATTACATCTGGGAGCAAGTGGGAGGTTTCCTGGTCAGGAGCCCTTAAGCATGCAACACCTCCTGCCCAGACCAGATAGGGGAGGAACCTGCCCTATATAAACTGGATCTGGGGCGGGGTTAGTCAGTCTAGGAGTCAGAGCCTGGAGTGAAGTTCCAGACACAGGGCAAGAAACAGCTAGGAGCTCTGTAGGAGCAGGAGCTGAGTGCCAGGGACTGGAAACAGATATATTGCTCGCCCTGGCTGAAGAGACTACTACCGGACAACGGAGTCCGAGGCTGTGGGAACCTCTAAGTCCAGCAGCAGAACCCAGCCGGCAGGGGATTCCAGGTTCTCTGGCCATAGAAGCCCAGAGGCTCAGTCACAAGGAAGGGACCAGCACCGCCATCGAGGAGCGGAGGCTATCAGAAGGCCCCAAGTCACCAGCCATACGGGTGAGCACCACACGGTATACTCAGGGACGTGGGCTACTTCCACTCGCTTACAGCAAGGTAGCCAGGAAGAGTGCAGATAGACGGGGAGGCCTACAACTCCACCTGGCCAGGGGAACTCCTGCTTGCTCGCAGACTGACCAGGCCCCTTATGCTAGGCAGTACTCCCGGTAGGGTCTGCCTTAATATCATCAGTAAAGACCCTGAACTGCACTGCAAAGACTCTGAGTCGTTCCTGCTTTCTCACCGCATACAGCACTACTAGTACTGAGACGCCCGCGCACCATCACTCCCATCATCCACATTCCCTGCCCTGAGGCCATACTCTTCCCGTGGGGAGTTATCCCATCATTAGCTGCGCACACCACACCAGCCTCAGCGGACTGCCTCGCAGCGGCGGTACACCCTGACCGCAATCCACAGGTGGCGTAGTCGGACATTAAACCACAAAAACCCTATAAAGACTGCCACTGATTTGACCACCCTGAGCCACGGGACCGGGTCACCGCCACGGAGACCCGGCTCCGGGTAACCCACACGCTTGCACACACGGCCCAGGGGGCGCGTCACATATATTCAATGGTGATAGCAGGAATTAGGCAGGCAGGCAGTGTATGTGGCAGTTTGCAGTGCATATAGTGCAAGAGAGTCCATTGAATGTTCCTGCTGCTGCTGTTCTTACAGATATTTGAAGTCATAGCCCCAGATATCAGGGACCAGGGAAAAATTTTTTGGATCTTAATCCTGGTTATTTGCTTAAAAAACAATCCAGAGTACACCATTTTTCTGCTCCAGAATAAAGCCAGATCTGTTCCATATTTCAGTGATAAAAATCCAGAAATTTAAACTGAACGTGGAAAATATTGGCTTCCTTTTCCATTCTGTTGCAGTGTGTCGGTCAAGCTATTCACACTAGGTGTCTGTGAAGGAACGTATTAGCAAATTACAGGCCTACGATTTAAAACCGTGGTTCTCTGTCAGACATAACACCTATAAGAGTGTTCCAAAATCTGACATTTCTTCCATTTTCATTCCGTTGCAGTGTGTCGGTCAAGCTATTCACGCTATGTGTCTTTGAAGGATAGTTTTAGCAAATTACAGGCTTACTATTTAAAACCGTGGTTCTCTGTCAGATATAACACCTATAAGAGTGTTCCAAAATCTGACATTTCTTCCATTTTCGTTCCGTTAAAGTGTGTCGGTCAAGCTATTCACACTTGGTGTCTGTGAAGGAAAGTATTAGCAAATTACAGGCTTGTTATTTAAAACCATGGTTCTCTGTCAGATATAAAGTCTATAAGAGTGTTCCAAAATCAGCCATTTCTTCCATTTTCATTCCGTTGCAGTGTGTCGGTCAAGCTATTCACGCTAGGAGTCTGTGAAGGATAGTATTAGCAAATTACAGGCCTGCTATTTAAAATTGTGGTTCTCTGTCAGACATAAAGCCTATAAGAGTGTTCCAAAATCAGCCATTTCTTCCATTTTCATTCCGTTGCAGTGTGTCGGTCAAGCTATTCACACTAGGTGTCTGTGAAGGATAGTATTAGCAAATTACAAGCCTGCTATTTAAAATTGTGGTTCTCTGTCAGACGTATGACATATAACTGCTTTTCAAAATCAGCCATTTCTCGTGAATGTGGAACATATTGTCCTCCATTAAAATTGGGAAAGGTGCGTGGCAAGGGACAGGGAAGTGGACGTGATGGTGATGGTACATGTAGAGGCCGAGGACATGGCCGTGGGCAAGCTGAAATTGTGCCACAACAAACACCCACATCTTGTCGCGGTCAAGGCTCAGTAGCCGTGAGTCTGGACCGCATATTCCTCACCCTGATCCTCCTTCCTCCCACCATGCCGAGTGCCCGGAGACAACTGATCCCACACTTGGACACTAAGAAGAGCTGTTCACTAGTGTTGAGCCACCCCCGTAGTGTTCGAGTTCGGTTCGGTTCGTCGAACACCCGTGTGTTCGCCGAACTGTTCGTCGAACTGTTCGTCGAACACCTTCGAACACCGTTAAAACCAATGGCAGGCAAACAAAAACACATAGAAACACATAGAAAACACCTTCAAAGGTGTCCAAAAGCTGACAAACTGCTCAGAAGACACAACTAACACATGGAAAAGTGACAAGTACATATAGTCACGCGAAAAGAAAAGAGGTGGAGGAGTAAAAGGAGGGGGAGACACAGATATAGGCATGTCATGCCCTTCTAAAATCCAAAAAGTGAGAAGCCGACACGGCCAGTCCGCTCCTGCCCGTGCCACCTCCGTGTCGCCGGGTTTGTGCCAGAGCCGCGGTGAACCCTGACGGCCAGCCCCCCTCTCCCAATACTGGTGCCTGTCCGCTGGTGGGTCGAGCGAGCCCCCCTGTGGTGGAGGCAGCTCTAAGCTTTTTAATTTAAATTGTCTCTCTAATTTGAATGAATACACTTTAAATCCATTTACAAGGATCTATTGGAGGGCAAGTCTCATGCCAGCAGCCGCGGTAATTCCAGCTCCAGTAGCGTCCACTAAAGCTGCTGCAGTTAAAAAGCTTTTATAAGGATCGAGCTCGGCTGTCCACCGCAAGGCATCCTACTGCCAGTCCCAGCCCCAATGCCTTGGGGTGCCTCCTGATGCTCTTCACTAAGTATCCCATGGTCCCGAAGCATTTCCTTTGAAAAAATTAAGTGTCTAAACTACAGGTGGTGTAGCTTGCTTAACAGCCGGGATAATCCGCTGACTAGCAGACACTGCTACTAGGCACAAAGTATTTCCTGGGCTAGATGCAGTTAAAAATTTGTAATTAGATACTCTCGTTGGATGCTGAGAAAGCATTCCATAGAGTCTCCTGGCACGCCATATATGATTCTCTTAAAAAGCTTGGGGTAGGGGTCTAGGGGACCCTTTTATAGCCAAAATCACGGCCCTGTATCGCAATACGTCACCTAGGCTGAAGATGAATGGAACTGTAGCACCCTGAGGGCTCGGTTGCTACAGACGTATTGCACCTCACCCAGAGGTGTGATATCTCACTCTCAGGTAAGGATGGAGTGTGGATCAGGACCCGACACCTGCATGCATTACACCACATTGCCGTGGGGCAGGGCGACCAATATGCCCCTGAGATGGGCACGATAGTCCCTGTCCCTGGCTGGAGTGGGGGGAGGGAACACTGAGGAAGGGGAACCCTGTAGTGCAGGAGCAGGGAGGAAGCAGTTCCTGGGTGCATTGAGAAGGGAGTATAAAAGGTGGGCACCATCTTAGTTCAGTGCAGAGAAGTCTGAGCAGAAGTGGCAGGGAGCAGGGGCTCTGCATGAGCTCTGCTCCGGAGGCGGGCCTAGTAACAGAGGCCCAGGCCTGGAAGAGGGAGAAGGAAGGAAGAGGAGCGGAGAAGGCTCCAGGAACGAGGAATGAAGGGATCCCAGGGGTGCGGACGGGCGAGTCGCCACCGCACGCCCGAATCCACCTGCGTGGAGGGGTCAGGCCAAAGGGGGAGACCGGTCCCCGAACTAGTGGAGGCAGGAAACGACCCTCAGCTAGAAACCAGAGGCTCTGACATTTTATGTGGCGCAGCCCCTCGCTACACCCGCTAGGAAGGCACCACATAGGGTCAGGGAAACTGGCGCCAAGTTTACCAAGAGGAGGCCCGAGGCAGCCGGACAGAAGTGTTGGTAAGAAAGGCCAGACAAAGGACACACAAAGGGGGTCCTGTGAAGTGCTCCAAAGTTATCTGGGAGTTGTCTGAGCCCCTCACCTGGTGAGCACAGTACGACGTGGGCAGCCGTTACCTGCAGACGTGGTCTGGATAATAAGAACTGTGAGTAAAGGCCCTGGACTGCATCACTGACTCCGTGTCATTACTGCTGCTGCCCTGCACCATCACCCCCATCCTCCGCATACACTGCCCTGAGGCTATACTCCTCCCGTGGGGAGTTATGCTACGCTCTGCTGCACCCACAACACCAGCCTCAGCGGTCTGCCCTGTAGCGGCGGTTCACTCTGACCGCAATCCACGGGTGGCGTAGTCGGACATTTAAACATCAAAACCACATAAATAGTTCCGCCACTGGTTTGACCGCCCTGAGCCACGGAACCGGGTCGCCGCCACGAAGACTACAACCACCAGCATCCACCAAAAAGGGTCCGGCTCCGGGTGTCCCAAGGCCCAGGGGGTGCGTCAGAACATTTTCATCACCTTTCACAATCACCAATGGGACAAGGCAGGGATGTCCTCTGTCCCCTCTCTTATACATCCTAGTGACGGAGCACCTGCTCTCATCAATTCGCCATAACCCCAATATTAGGTGGATTGAGGTGGGAGGCACCGAGTACAAGTGCTCTCTATTTGCTGATGATGTCCTAGTATATATCACTCAATCACATATATCCATCCCTGCTGTTATGGCTGAAATAGATCACTTTGTTACATGGTAAAATTTTAAAATCAATGCAGCGAAGTCTGAGGCCCTCGATGTCTCCCTCCCCAAATCCATATAGGATTCCATCCAGTCCAACTTTCCCTTTGCCTGGCCCTCACAGGGTATCAAATACTTAGGAATTCCTATTCATAGAGACCTCTCCCATCTATGTTATCTTAATTTTGGGCCCTTTATTGAACAATTCCATACAGACCACGGTTGGCAAGTTAGAACTGTAAGATTCACTACGTGAACCACTGGTGTTTTGTGGAAAAGCACATGTACACTGCGTTCCAAATTATTATGCAAAAAGTGTTTAGGAGTGATAAGGGAAGAATTTGTTTGTTTGTCAGTTAAACTCATTGATGGTGATGTGTGTCAGGGCTCTTTATATCACTGTAAGCAATTGCAGACACCTGTGCTAATTAGTTTGGCAGGTGTGTCCAATGAAAGGCAAGACTACTTAAGAAGGCTCTCTCACATTATTAAGCAGCCTACATTTTCTGCCAAAATGGGAAAGAAAAAGGATGTGTCGGCTGCTGAGAAGCAACAAATTGTGGAGTGTTTAGGTCAAGGCATGACTACAATCAACATTGTGCGATGATCAGGATGAAGTGTCTTGGCAATCAAGAAGTATGTAGCTGATTCACAGTACACACGTGTGCGTGCTGATAAGGGCAAATTGAGGACTCTTTCCTACAGGCAATTACGTCAGGTTAAAAGAGCAGCGGCAAGAAAGCCTTGTCATAGCAGCAGACAAGTTTTTGAAGCTGCTGGTGCCTCCAACGTCCCCCGAACAACAAGATGCAGGGTCCTTCAGAGGTTTGCAGCTGTGCATACGCCATCCTGTCGACCTCCTCTATCCACTTCACACAAGCAGAAACGGCTCCAGTGGGCCAAACATTACATGAAGACTGATTTCAAAACTGTTTTGTTCACGGATGAGTGCCGTGCAGCGCTCGATGGTCCAGATGGATGGAGTGGAGGATGGCTGGTTGATGGACACCCCACGCAAACACGGCTACAGCGCCAACAAGGAGGAGGTGGAGTAATGTTTTGGGCTGGAATCATGGGGAGAGAGATTGTCGGCCCCTTTAGGATCCCTGAAGGCGCTAAAGATGAACTCCATAATGTATGTGGATTTTCTCAAACAGCACTTCCTGCCATGGTTCAAGAAGAAGAACCGTGTATTTCACAGCAAGATCATTTTTCTGCATGATAATGCACCATCTCATGCTGCACATAAAACATCTGCATCTCTGGCTGATATGGGCATAAAAGGGGACAAACTTATGGTGTGACCCCCATGCTCCCCTGACCTCTACCCCATTCAGAACCTTTGGAGCATCATTAAAAGGAGTGTCTATGATGGCGGGAGGCAGTTCACATCTAAGCAACAGCTCTGGGAGGGTATTCTGTCCTCATGCAAAACAATTGAAGCAGAAACCATCCAAAACCTGACAAATTCAATAGACGAGAGAGTTCAGAAGCTCCTTTCGAACAAGGGGTCCTATGTGAAAATGTAACATCACCTACAATAAAGTTTTGAGTTGAAAACTGTTTGATTTCAGTTTCTAACAACCTGCTAATGACGCACCCCCTGGGCCATATTCTTTAGGGGAATACCCGGAGCCGGATCAGATGGGGGTTGTAGTCTCCGAGTGGCTGTGACCCGGTCCGTGCCCAGGGTGTCAAGCTCAGTGTGTGGCAGTCCTTACTGATGTTACTAAAGTTCTTTATGTCGACTACGCCACCTGTTGAATTGCGGTCACTTCGGCCGCCGCTGCAGCAGGGTCCACTGAGGCTGATGATGTGAGTGCAGCTTAGGTGGTATAACCCCCAACGGGAGGGGTATAGCCTCAGGGGGTCAGGTGCAGAGGATGGTGGTTGTGGAGGTGCAGGGATGATGGTAATGAGAGTCAGAGTCGGGTTGTGCAGTTCAGGGTTCTTTACTTACTGCAGATGTTCCGGTCACTCCGGCCTTGAGTGACCACCCGAGCCGCGCTGCGTCCACCAGGTCCTGGACTCGGCCAACCCCCAAGTAGTTCTGGAGCGTGGTTCTGAGCTCCCTTTCTGTCCTGTCCTCGTCTCTGGCCTTCCCCACCAGGGATCCACCTATGTCCGGCTCCCTCGGGCCTCTTGTTGGCGAACCCTTGTCACTGGGTTCCCTGACCCTATGCGTGGTCTGCCTTCCGGGTGGATATGGTGGGTGGCCGTGGCAGATGCTGCCCACGGCCTCCGGTCTCTGGCTGAGGTATGCTGTAGCCCCCACCAGTTTGGGATCCGGTACCCTGTTGCCAACTCTTCACCCTGTGGTTGTATTTGGGGTCTCAGAGTTCCTTCTTTCTCCCCCTCTGGGTCTTTCTTGCTCTCCTCTCTCACTCTTGGGCTGGGGCTGCTCTGCTCTTCTGCTCTCTTCCACTGCTCTGCAAGGTCTTCGCTACAACAGGCTGACTTCTCACAGACTGACTGACTGACCCTGATCTTAGATGGTGCCCACCTTAAATACTCCCTCTATGTGTGAGCTCAGGTGACCAGCACCCAATGAGCTCCTAACTTTACCCAGGCTGCTCCCCCTATCTGCCCCTACACTACTGGGATGTACCACCCCCCCTCCCACTCCAGCCAGGAACAGACTCGGTCGTACCTGCACATTTCTAAGTGGGAGTACCGTTGGTCTGCTCCTCGGAAATGGGATGTGTGTAGTGCATGCAGCTGACTGAGCTCAGTTCCACACTCCATCCTTACCCGGGAGTGGAATATCACACCTCTGGGTTGAGGTGCAATACCCCTGTAGCAGCCGAATCCTCAGGGTGCTACATTCCCCCCTGGTAAATCACAGCACGTCCTCGGGCTGTAAGATATAAAACAACACCAAAACATACAATTTTTGCATAAACAACATAATAAAACATCATATAAAACTTTTCATATAAAACTTTTCATATAAAACTTTCTTGTCTTCTGGTACCTCCGGTCACGGTGCAACTTGTGACCGGGTAAAGTGCTACAGTCTCTTAAAGAAAATGGTTTCCTATAAAACCGGTAGGGGGCGCTTTAGGAAGCGCAACTATATACAAAGGGATATGGCCGCTCTCAGTCCTCGGCCAGGTATTAGGAAAGGGATGACCGCTCTCAGTCCTCGGTCAGTGGGAATGGGGACACACGGGTTAACAGTTCAGTTCTCTGGTCCCAACGGGGACTATATTAGCAGCAGTAACAGTTCACTGTGCCCCAACGGGCAACTATATACAGCTTCTACTCTGCTGTACTCAACGACGACGTCCTCCTGCTCTTTCTTTGTGATTAACTTTAACTTCAGACCCGTCCGGGTCCTCTTGCTCCTCCTCACACCGCAGCTCCTCCTCCGTCAGGCGATGCACATGGAGGGCGTAGGGTCCTTTGGCACACTTGTGCCGGGTGAAGGTGACCTCGTCCCCTACATAAAGGTCACGACCTCTGTGTCCCTCCGGTAGGTGGGACTCAACGTCTCTTCTTGTCACGAAGACGTCGCCTGGGGTGGGGTGATCTCGGATGAAGCCCCACCCGTGCTGCATATTAAACTTGATCACAGTCCCGGTGGAAGGGGGACCATGAGCTGCACGGGGACTCCTCCTGGCCCGGCTCTTCTGCTCCGCGCTCTTTATTTGGGCTTGTTGTTCCCGGACCCGCCTCTCTCTCCGCTCCCTCTCAAAGACCTCGAGCTGTTGCCGGCAGCACTCTGCACGCTCCGCTGCGGCTGCCCGAGTCTCCTGAGTGAACCCCATGAGATCTTCTCCGGTGGGGTCCCACTCAAACTGTGCCTCCTCTAGCGGGGGCGAGGTCCTTTTTACGGGCTTTGGAACCGGAATCAGGGGTTCGTCTAGGGGTCTCTCTTTCCGGAGTCGGGGATGGTGAAACTCCGGTGGCCATATAAAGGGCTGCCCATCCGGGCACGTATGTTGGGCGAACAGATCTTCTCCCAGATGCGGCACTCTTGGTTTTATGGGCGCGGTGGTGGTGGTGCCCGGTTTGCCCAGGCCTTGCGGCCAGGCCTGGGGCACCTGGAAAGTAAAGGGCACCGTAAGGACGGCGGCGTCCTGTGTTACTTGGCCCTGCGACCAGGCCGGTGGCTCCGCGGAGGTAGGGGGCGCTGTTGGTATTGCGGCGCCCGGGGGTACTAGGCCTTGCGACCAGGCTGGTGGTACTTCCTGCTTGGTCACGCTCAGGGTCGAGGTGTGTGACGTCACAGGGGTCGCGGCTGCGGCTTCCGGTTGAGGCCTAGTCTGTGGCGGTGACGTTGCGGTTACGGGCACGGCAGGGGGTACTTCGGGCTCTGCGACGGGGAGCTGGGGCAGGTACGCGGTTTCCCGGTTTGGGGTAGAGACGTCCCCTTTACCTGCCTCCTTTCGTTCGGCTCCCTTTCCGGCGCCGTCTCCGGCCTTCAGTCCTCCTGCGCCATCCTCAGAGGCGGTCTGTCTCCTCGTCTCGGGTGGCGTACTCCGCTGACGAGTTCTTGTCTGCTGGGCCATCTCACGGCTCCACTCCGCCAACGTCTCTCGCTGTACCCGGGCCATCCTCCGTGCGAGGCCCTCCAGCGCAGTCTGTGCACACTCCCGATCTCGGGGGAGCTGTGCCAGGACCTCCACTAAGCCTAGTGGGGTCGTTGCTTCTAGCAGGCTCCTGACCAACGGGTCGGTGCTGCTCTGCTCTCCTCCCGCTGTCTCCAGCAGGTCTTCTGGAGTGGCGACCGGCAACAGGCTCCTGACCACTGGGTCGGTGCTGCCTGGAGTGGCGGCCCGCATCAGGCTCCTGACCACTGGGTCGGTGCTGCCTGGCTCTCCCTCCATCTCCGGGTAAGCTCTTTCTGGACTCTCCTCCAGGCTTCTTGTCTCCGGGTGCGCTCTCTCCAGACTGCTCCAGGCGACACCCATCTTTGCTCTCTTGTTCTCAGTCCTCCCACTTCGAGGGCGGTCCCGGGGCCACTTGGTGATTGTCAGCTCCAGGGGCAGTTCTTTCACGCTGACAGACACCTCTAGCATCACAGTCTCTGTTGGTGGGGGCGGTTTCCACTTTTGGCGCCATTTTCGGTCCTGGCCCACGATGGGAGGCGGCCTCTTGCCACCCTCTGGCACGCCCATAATGGCGTCCGCTCTTCCAAGGCGGGAAACCTTTGGAAATGGCGGGAATCGTCTCCCAGTGGCGGGAAACTCCATGGATGGCGGGAAAAAGCTGTTAATGGCGGACAACCGGCGGGAATCGACCTGTGATGGAGTCCGATGGTGGGGACCCTCCGGAACCGGCAGGAGACTTCTTTTTGAGGTAAACTTGTTCTTTTCTTCAGGCACGCAGTACCCGGTTGTTGCGGGCACGTAATCCTGCCGACTACGCCAAAGTTGACGCACCCCCTGGGCCATATTCTTTAGGGGAATACCCGGAGCCGGATCAGATGGGGGTTGTAGTCTCCGAGTGGCTGTGACCCGGTCCGTGCCCAGGGTGTCAAGCTCAGTGTGTGGCAGTCCTTACTGATGTTACTAAAGTTCTTTATGTCGACTACGCCACCCGTTGAATTGCGGTCACTTCGGCCGCCGCTGCAGCAGGGTCCACTGAGGCTGATGATGTGAGTGCAGCTTAGGTGGTATAACCCCCAACGGGAGGGGTATAGCCTCAGGGGGTCAGGTGCAGAGGATGGTGGTTGTGGAGGTGCAGGGATGATGGTAATGAGAGTCAGAGTCGGGTTGTGCAGTTCAGGGTTCTTTACTTACTGCAGATGTTCCGGTCACTCCGGCCTTAAGTGACCACCCGAGCCGCGCTGCGTCCACCAGGTCCTGGACTCGGCCAACCCCCAAGTAGTTCTGGAGCGTGGTTCTGAGCTCCCTTTCTGTCCTGTCCTCGTCTCTGGCCTTCCCCACCAGGGATCCACCTATGTCCGGCTCCCTCGGGCCTCTTGTTGGCGAACCCTTGTCACTGGGTTCCCTGACCCTATGCGTGGTCTGCCTTCCGGGTGGATATGGTGGGTGGCCGTGGCAGATGCTGCCCACGGCCTCCGGTCTCTGGCTGAGGTATGCTGTAGCCCCCACCAGTTTGGGATCCGGTACCCTGTTGCCAACTCTTCACCCTGTGGTTGTATTTGGGGTCTCAGAGTTCCTTCTTTCTCCCCCTCTGGGTCTTTCTTGCTCTCCTCTCTCACTCTTGGGCTGGGGCTGCTCTGCTCTTCTGCTCTCTTCCACTGCTCTGCAAGGTCTTCGCTACAACAGGCTGACTTCTCACAGACTGACTGACTGACCCTGATCTTAGATGGTGCCCACCTTAAATACTCCCTCTATGTGTGAGCTCAGGTGACCAGCACCCAATGAGCTCCTAACTTTACCCAGGCTGCTCCCCCTATCTGCCCCTACACTACTGGGATGTACCACCCCCCCTCCCACTCCAGCCAGGAACAGACTCGGTCGTACCTGCACATTTCTAAGTGGGAGTACCGTTGGTCTGCTCCTCGGAAATGGGATGTGTGTAGTGCATGCAGCTGACTGAGCTCAGTTCCACACTCCATCCTTACCCGGGAGTGGAATATCACACCTCTGGGTTGAGGTGCAATACCCCTGTAGCAGCCGAATCCTCAGGGTGCTACATTAATGCTTATAATTTCAAAAATGACCATTTTTTTGGTCTTTATTAAAATGAAAAGGTTGATCGAAAAGTTTGGGGGATCTAAGAGTGTGGCAACACAGTAGTCATGATTACTTCGAATTCTGACAATATGAGGGTCATGCTGCAGGTAGTGCAGCAAGAAGGCACTTATGTGTCTTGCGCATCTCGGAGCCCCAAAATTATTTTCCGGGCTAGATGCAGCTAAAAATTATTTTTAATTTTAAATCTGGTGGAGCTTATTATAGATGGCCTAATAGGATCAGTGCTGCACACTGCTACAAAGCCCAAATTATTTTCCAGTCAAGATACAGATAAACATGATTAGTAATTTGAAAGCTTAAAACGGTTGGTAGGGTGATTTTAACCAATCATCAAGCTTTTACTCTCCCCAGGATGACACAGGGGTAGAAAAGTCGTTTCGGATCCATGATTTGTTCATCTTTATGAACGTGAGTCTGTCTACATTATCAGTGGAGAGCCGCGTGCGCTTATCTGTCAGCACACCACCAGCAGCGCTGAACACACGTTCAGACAGAACGCTGGCTGCGGGGCATGACAAGATCTCCAAGGCGTAAGTGGCTAGCTCCGGCCATTTATCCAGATTGGAAGCCCAAAAAGAGCAAGGGTCCAGTGACAATGTCGTGGCTTCAATGTTTACTTGGAGATACTCCTGTACCATCGTCTCTAGGCGTTGACTATGTGTCAGACTTCTTGTCTCCTGTGGCCTTGCAAAGGATGGGCTAAAAAAGTGGTGAAATGATTCTGCAAAATTGATGTTACCAGCAGATACTGTGGTTCTGTTACGGTTTGAGTGCTGAACACTTGACGGTCCCACAGTTGGCAAGTTGGAACTGTGAGATTCACTACGTGCACCACTGGTATTTTGTGGAAAAGCACATGTAAGATTCTGCAACAGTCTCTGCTGATACTCCTGCATGCGTGCATCCCTTTCTATGGCAGGAATAATTTCTGCAAATTTACTTTTGTACCGGGGATCTAACAGTGTGGCAACCCAGTAGTCAGGATTATTTCTAATTCTCACAATTCGAGGGTCATGTTGCAGGTAGTGCAGCAAGAAGGCACTCATGTGTGTTGCGCATCCAGGAGCACCAAGTCCCTGTTGTGTTGGTGGCGAGGTAACAATCATGCTTCCTTCCTCTGTCCTCTCCCCCCAACCTCGCACAACAGAAATGTGATCAAGGTCTACCTCATCTGATGAGTCTTCCATCAGTTCGTCCTCCACTTCTTCCTGGGCTCCTGCACCTTCCTCACTAGTTTGGCTGCTACCATGCGCCCTGGTAAAACCATCTCCCCCACCCTCACATGCCTGCCGCCTTGGTGCTGCCGACCGTCTGGACCTTGCAGATGTTAGCCCTTCCGCATACAACTCCTCCTCCTCTACTTCCTCCACCTCCTCTTGTGCCACCACCTGACTCCGAATTCTGTTTAACATGTGCTCCAGCATGTAAATCACCGGAATAGTCATGCTGATAATGGCATCGTCAGCACTAAACATCTTCGTCGCCATTTCAAAACTGTGCAGAAGGGTGCATAGGTCCCTGATCTGAGACCACTCCTCCAGCGTGATTTGCCCCACCTCTGAATCTCGTTGGCCCAGGCTATACGTCAGAACGTATTGCACCAGGGCTTGTCGGTGCTGCCACAGTCGCTGCAACATGTGCAGAGTTGAATTCCACCGGGTAGGCACATCGCATTTTAGCCGGTGAAGTGGCAGGCCCAACGACTTCTGTAGAGATGTATAGATGGACTAATACAACAAGTCCCACACACAGCTAGAAGCCCAATATTTTTTCAGAGGTAGATGCAGAATAAAATATATTCAGTTTGCAACCTGATGGAGGTCAGTATAGATGGACTAATAGAGAAAGTCCGACACACTGCTAGAAGGCCAAATATTTTTTCAGAGCTAGATGCAGAAAAAAATTATATTCAGTTTGCAACCTGATGGAGGTCTGTATAGATGGATTAATAGAACAAGACCCACATACAGCTAGAAGCCCAATATTTTTTCAGAGGTAGATGCAGAAAAAAATATATTCAGTTTGCAACCTGATGGAGGTCAGTATAGATGGACTAATACAACAAGTCCCACACACAGCTAGAAGCCCAAATATTTTTTCAGAGGTACTGTAGATGCAGATAAAAATTATTTTGAATTTGCAACCTGATGGAGGTCAGTATAGATGGACTAATAGAGAAAGTCCGACACACTGCTAGAAGGCCAATTATTTTTTCAGAGGTACTGTAGATGCAGATAAAAATTATTTTTAATTTGCAACCTGATGGAGGTCTGTATAGATGGACTAATAGAGAAAGTCCGACACACTACTAGAAGGCCAAATATTTTTTCAGAGCTAGATGCAGAAAAAAATTATATTCAGTTTGCAACCTGATGGAGGTCAGTATAGATGGACTAATACAACAAGTCCCACACACAGCCAGAAGCCCAATATTTTTTCAGAGGTAGATGCAGAAAAAAATATATTCAGTTTGCAACCTGATGGAGGTCAGTATAGATGGACTTATACAACAAGTCCCACACACAGCTAGAAGCCCAATATTTTTTCAGAGGTAGACGCAGAAAAAAATATATTCAGTTTGCAACCTGATGGAGGTCAGTATAGATGGACTAATACAACAAGTCCCACACACAGCTAGAAGCCCAAATATTTTTTCAGAGGTACTATAGATGCAGATAAAAATTATTTTGAATTTGCAACCTGATGGAGGTCAGTATAGATGGACTAATAGAGAAAGTCCGACACACTGCTAGAAGGCCAAATATTTTTTCAGAGCTAGATGCAGAAAAAAATTAGATTCAGTTTGCAACCTGATGGAGGTCAGTATAGATGGACTAATAGAATGATGCTATGCCCAAAAAGATTTTACTTCACTAGGTGCAGTAAAAAAATTGGTATTCTATACACAGGTGGTATATCTTGCAACACAGATAGGCTACTCCACTGACTAACACACTCTGCAATAGGCCAAAAAGGATTAGCTTTGCTAGATTCAGCCAAATGCTGTGAAAAAAACTTGCACAGCACTGGCACAGACCTGTCTGGCAAAAACTGATAGGAACTGATGTAACCTAGTCCTGAAAAGGACTCCAATTACAATTAGTCTTTACTCCCACAACCTATCTATTTAAGAGCACAGACCTGCCTGATAAAAGTCGTAGGAAATGCTGTAACCTAGTCCTTAAAAGGACTGCAATCACAACTATTCCCTACTCCCAAGCTATCTGTATATTTGTGCGAAAATTGGCTTGAAATTAACAAGGTATAGCGCACACAGCAACAGCGGTGCCGTCTAACACGCAGCTGCAGCAGTGAGAAAATGGTGGCGACGGGGAAAATGGCTTGGTCTTATAGGGCAAGGACATGTGACATACACTGCCAATGACACATGCCCTTGCTTGTGTGAAAAAAAGCACTTCGCTCCGTGTGTGCGCTGCTGATAGGCTGACAGATTGCACCTCCCCACTGTAAATGCGGGAAAGAGAAAAAAAAATGGAGATCTTCATTGTTCCTGCAGAGATCCATCCCCTGCCCCTCCCCCCACCCCGCTGTACACTCAAACTGCGTATTAACATTAATTTTCATCATTACTGAGAAAAAATCCAGTTATGATTTTGGTGCACGAACAGTTATCGAACATAACCTCGAACAGCCGAATTTTTCTCAAATTGTTCGTGTTCGCCGAACGGCTCGAACACCGCCCAAAACAGCTCGAATTTGAGATTGGCGAACAGTTCGAGTAGAACAACGCTCATCTCTACTGTTCACTTTTCCATTTGTAGATTCGGGCCTCTTGCCCGGCCAGCTTCAAGCGAGTCAAGAGGAGAAAGCTTGTAGCAATGCCCAAATATTGGAACAGCCACGGTCACATGAAGGCGACGGTGGGAAAGTGCAATTACTGTTGCAAGAGGTGGATGATGATGATGATGAGACACAATTGCCAGAAAGTCAGGAGGAGGACAAAGGTGCAGAAGTGAAAGACGAGGTGGTGGATGATATAGTAACTAACCCAACCTGGCAAGGGAACATACAGAGCGAGGACAGCAGCACACATGGGGAGGGAGGTGTAGCACCACAACAGGCAGGAAGAAGCAGCATGGTGGCCGCAGACACAAGGCGGGAAAGTATTCCTCGTAACGCCAACAGAACGGAAGCTGCCAGTACAACTGTTAGGTCTTCTCGAGGCTGGTTATTTTTCAAAGACTCTGTAGATAACCCCAAAAAGGACATTTTTGCCATCTGCCAGGCCAGCATCAGCAGGGGTAGCAAAACTACCAGCCTGACCACCAGCATGAACAGGCACATGGCAGCAAAGCACCCGACTAAATGGGCTGAACCCCAGGGTCCAGCAACAGTGTCTGCGGGTGACACCACTGCTACTTCCGCTGTTGTGCGTGCATGCCTATCCCCTGTCCATGGTGCATGCCAAGATGTCTCCCGCCCTGCACCTGTCGTTGCACACTCTCAACTTGCACCATCAGAAAGCACGTCCACGTCCTTGTCCCAGCTCAACGTTCAAATGTGCCTACCCCAGTCCTTGGAACGCAAGCGCAAATCCGCAGCTAAAGACCTACAGGCCGCACTACTAAATTCACACATTTCGCGAATGCTTGCGCTCGAAATGTTGCCTTTTAGGCTCGTGAAGACGAAAGCTTTCCACAACCTGATGGCGGTGGCTGTCCCTCGATACTCGGTCCCCAGCCACCTCTATTTCTTCCGGTGTGCCGTCCCCGCATTACACAAGGGCGTGTCCCACAACATGTGACGTGCCCTCAACAACGCAGTTACTGGGAAAGTCAACCTAATCGTGGACAAATGCTTCTGGTCAGGGACGGCACATCTCGCTGATGGCACACTGGGTTAAGTAGTGGAAGCCGGGACCCAGTCGAATCGCCCTCCCAACGCTGAGGATTGCGGGCCCTGGGTCAATCAGAGTTGAACCCACATTCTACAGCTCCTGCACCTCCTCCTCCTCCTCTTCAGCCTCGATCTCCGAAATGACCACATCAGTTGCAAGCTAGAAGCACTGCAGCAATGCCTCGGCCAAGCGGCAACAGGCTGTGCTGAAGCTAATATGCTTAGGTGACAAACTGCACAACGCAGAAGAGTTCTGGATAGCTCTGAAAGAGCAAGCAGATCTGTGGCTGACACTACTGAACCTACAGCCAGGCATGTGACAATGCCCGGAACCTGGTGGCGGCTCTGAGGTGAGGCGAGCTCACACACGTACCATGCCTGGCCCATGTTTCTCAAAACCTACCTGGATCTGTCGGATCTGCTTGTCAAAGTATGCCGCCTGTGTGCCCATTTTAGAAAGTCAGCTACAGCTTCCGCCCTTGCCATGCTTCAGCAATGTTTGCAGCTTCCAGCTCACCGACTTATCTATGATGTCCCCACGCGTTGGAACTCTACACTGCAGATGTTGCACACCAAGGATTGCGGGCCCTGGGTCAATCAGGGTTGCCCCCACATTCTACAGCTACTGCACCTCATCCTCCTCCACTTCAGCCTCCATCTCCGAAATGACCACATTAGTCACAAGCTAGAAGCACTGCAGCACTGCCTCAGCCAAGCGGCAACAGGCTGTGCTGAAGCTAATATGCTTAGGTGACAAACCGCACAATTCTGAAGAGTTGTGGACAGCTCTGAAAGAGCAGGCAGATCTGTGGCTGACGTCACTGAACTTACATCCAGGCATGGTCGTGTGTGACAATAACCAGAACCTGGTGGCGGCTCTGAGGCAAGGCGAGCTCACACACATACCATGCCTGGCCCTTGTGCTTAACCCCGTGGTTCAGCAGTTTCTCAAAACCTACCCGGATCTGTCGGATCTGCTTGTCAAAGTACACCCCCTGTGTGCCCATTTTAGAAAGTCAGCTACAGCTTCCGCTGCCCTTGCCATGCTTCACCAGCATTTGCAGTTTCCAGCTCACTGACTGATCTGCGATTTCTTCATGCATTGGAACTCTACATTGCAGATGTTGGGAAGGATTTGTGAGCTGGAGAGGGCAGTTATTGAGTACCAGCATCAATAAGGCCATCGGTATTCAGTTCAGACTCCACACATAAGACCTCAGGAGTGGACATGGATGTCAGATATATTTACCATCCTACAAAACTTTGAGGACTCCACCAAGATGGTGAGCGGTGATGATGCTATAATTAGCGTCACCATCCCGTTTCTCTGTCTTCTGAAATGCTCTCTGCTCTCAATCAAAGAGGATGCATTGCAGGCGGAGCACGATGAGATGGAGCAAGGAACCATTACACACAGCCCAGCTTCATCTCATCCCAACGTGGATTGGGTGACAACGAGGAAGAGGGGGAGGAGGAGGAAGAACAGGAGCTAGTTTCATGCGCTATAGAGGGTACTACCTGCTCAGCTGTCATACCGGCTGTTCAGCGTGGATGGCCAGAGGAGAGAGAGGAGGACGAGGAGAGCATGGTCATTCATCCTCTTGGTGAGGACACGGAAGTCTTGCACTCACATGATTTTTTTAAAGGGTGTTTATGATGCCCGTAAAAACAATTTTTTATACAGTATGTTCATGTATACCCCCCAGGGGTAAATGTTTGTCAGCCCATACACTTAGTGCATGGGCATTACAAGTATAGGAGACCCACTCCTTTCTAATGGGAACATTTTTCCCATTATAAAAAATTTTAAGGAGGCCCTCTGGCCTCCACGTCTCTTCCAAGGGGCATTGGAGTGCCTCCAAATTTTTGTAAACCCTTGCATTCACTGCATAGGCAAACACAATGGGAGACCTACTTCCTAATAATGGGAACATTGTTTTCAGGAGGCCCTCTGACCTCCACGTCTCTTCTAAGGGGCTTTGGAGTGCCTCCAAATTTTTGACAAGCAGATCTGGCAGCTCTGGGTAGCTTTTGAGAAGCCGCTGAACAACGAGGTTAAGTACTTGGGCCAGGCATTGTACATGTGTGAGCTTTCCTCACCTAAGAGCCGCCACCAGGTTCCAGCCATTGTCACACACAACCATGCCTGGCTGTAGGTTCAGAGGTGTCAGCCATAGATCTGCCTGCTCTTTCAGAGCTGGCCACAACTCTTCAGCATTGTGCGGTTTGTCATCTAAACATATTAGCTTCAGCACAGCCTGTTGCAGCTTGGCCGAGGCAGTGCTTCAGTGTTTCCAGCTTGTGACTGATGTAGTCATTTCAGAGATGGAGGCTAAAGAGGAGGAGGAGGCTGAGGAGGATGAGGTGCAGGAGCTGTAAACTGTGGGGGCAACCCTGATTGACCTAGGGCCGGCAATACTCGGCGTCGGGAGGATGTGTTTAGTCTCAGGGTCCGACTGGGTCCCGGCTTTCACTATGTTAACAAAGTGTGCCGTCAGCGAGATGTACCATCCCTGCCCACAAACACTTGCCCACGTATCCGTGGTTAGGTGGATTTTCCCAGTAACTGCATTGCTGAGGGCACGGCTAATGTTGTGGGACACGTGCTTGTGTAATGCGGGGACGGCACACCGGGAAAAATAGAGGCGGCTGGGGACCGAGTACCGAGGGATGGCTGCCGCCATCAGGTTGCGGAAAGCTTCCGTCTCCACGAGCCTAAAAGGCAACATTTTGAGCGCAAGCATTCGCAAAATGTGTAAATTTAGTAGTGTGGCCTGTGGGGCGTTTGCTGTGTATTTGTGCTTGCGTTCTAAGAACTGGGGTAGGGACAACTGAACGAACAACTGAACACTGCGCTGGGACAAGGATGTGGACGTGCTTTCTGATGGTGATAGTGGAGAGTGTTCAACGATAGGTGCAGGGCGGGAGGCATCTTGGCATGCGCCATGGACAGGGGATTAGCATGCACGCACAACAGCGGAAAAAGCAGTGGTGTCACCTGCAGACACTGTTGTTGGACGATGGGGTTCGGCCCACTTAGTCGGGTGCTTTGCTGCCATGTGCCTGATCATGCTGGTGGTAGTCAGGCTGGTAGTTTTGCTACCCCTGCTGATGCTGGCCTGGCAGGTGGTGAAAATGGCCTTTTTGGGGTTATCAGCAGAGTCTTTAAAAAACAACCAAACTCGGGAAGACCTAACAGTTGTACTGGCAACTTCCGTCGTGTTGGTGTTACGGGGAACGGTTTCCCGCCTTGTGTCTGTGGCCACCACACTGCTTCCTCCTGCCTGTTAGGGTGCTCTGCCTCCCTCCCATGTGTGCTGCTGTCCTGGATATCCTCCTGCCAGGTTGGGTCAGTTACTTTATCATCCACCACCTCGTCTTCCACTTCTGCACCCTGGTCCTCCTTCTGACTTTCTGGCAATTGTGTCTCATCATCGTCCACCTCTTGTGACACTTTCCCACCGTCGCCTTCATATGACCGTGGCTGCTCAAATATTTGGGCATCTCTTCTTGCGATCTCCTTTTGCCCTGCTTCAAGTGGACAAGACGAGAGGCCCGAATCTATAAATGGAAAAGTGAACAGCTCTTCAGAGTGTCCAAGTGTGGGATTAGTTGACTCTGGGCACTCGGCATGGTGGGAGAAAGGAGGATCAGGGTGAGGAATATGCAGTCCAGACTCACCGCTACTGAGACTTGACCGTGTGGAAGACAGGGTGGTGGTGGTGGCTAAGTGACTGGAAGCATTATCTGCTATCCAACCAATAACCTGTTCACACTGCTCTGTGTTCAATAGTGGTGTTCTGCGGTCCCCTATTAATTGGGACAGGAAGGTCAAGCGAGAAGATGTGGATGTTTGTTGTGGAACAATTTCAGCTTTCCCACGGCCTCTGCATGCACTATCACCATCACCATCACATCCAGTTCCCCGTCCCTTACCACGCACCTTGCCTATTTTAAATATAGGACAATATCTTCCACGCTCACTACAAATGGCAGAATTTAGAGCGAACTTATATGTGATCCGCAGTTTTAAATAGCTGGCCTGTAGGTAACTATTTTTAACAGCAAACTGGTGTCAATAACTTCACTGACACACTGAAACAAAATTTTAATGAAGGCCAGAAATGGCAGAATTTTCAGCGAAATTAAATGTGATCCATGTGAGGGACGAACCACAGTTTTAAATAGCTGGCCTGTAGGTAATTATTTTTAACAGCGCCGACCTCGTGTCAGTAAGTTCACTGACACACCGCAACAAAATTTCAATGGAGATCAGAAATGGCAGAATTTTCAGCGCAATTATATGTGATCCGTGTGATGGACAAACCACAGTTTTAAATTGCTGGCCTGTAGGTAACTATTTTTAACAGCGCCGACCTGGTGTCAATAAGTTCGCTGACACACTGCAAAAAAAATTCAATGAAGACCAGAAATGGCAGAATTTTCAGCGCAATTATATGTGATCCGTGTGACGGACAAACCACAATTTTAAATAGCTGGCCTGTAGGTAACTACTTTTAGCAACAAACTGGTGTCAATAAGTTCGCTGACAGACTGAAACAAAATTTTAATGGAGGCCAGAAATGGCAGAATTTTCAATGCAATTATATGTGATCCGTGTGACGGACAAACCACAGTTTTAAATACCTGGGCTGTAGGTAACTATTTTTAACAGCGCCGACCTCGTGTCAATAAGTTCACTGACTTACTGCACCAAAATTTCTACGGAGACCAGAAATGGTAATATTTTCAGCGCAATTATATGTGATAGTGATCCGTGTGACGGACAAACCACAGTTTTAAATAGCTGGATTTTTAGCGCTGTAATATTGAAACAGGGCCGTTGTCAGCAACCGGCGCACCCGGGCAAGTATATATTTTTTTGTAGTCCGCAACAGTCTGGCAGTGAATGAGATCCGTGAGCGGAGGAGAGCGGTGCCTGCTCCCGCCCACCCCGCTTGTTCAGGGCACCGGCACCCTGCACAATACTTACCTCTCCCGGTGCTTCTGCAGCAGGTCCTGTCTCTTCCGCGGCTGCTGCACAGTGACGTCTCAGGTCAGAGGGCGCGGTGACGTCTTTCCATCGCGCTCTCTCCTGAGCCGTCACAGCGCAGAGCTGGAAGACGCCAGCGCGCGTGAGCAGTCCGGAGCAGCGGCAGCAGGTGAGAAGTGAGGTGAGTATTTTTTTTTTATTGTATGGAGGCAAGGGCCATTATATTGTGGGGTGGGTGTGACATCCTGCATGGGGCATTATAAGGGAGGGGGGTGTGTGTTCCATCCTGCATGGAGCATTATAAGCGAGGGGGGGTGATATCCTGCATGGGGCATTATAAGGGAGGGGGTTTGTGACATCCTGCATGGGGCATTATAAGGGATGGGGTGTGTGACATCCTGCATGGGGAATTATAAGGGAGGGGGGTTGTGTGACATTCTGCATGAGGCATTATAAGGGAGGGGAGTGTGTGTGACATCCTGCATAGGGCATTATAAGCGAGGGGGGGTGATATCCTGCATGGGGCATTATAAGGGGTGTGTGACATCCTGCATGGGGCATTATAAGGGAGGGGGGGGGTGACATCCTGCATGGGGCATTATAAGGGGGAGGGTGACATCCTGCATGGGGCATTATAAGGGGGGGTGACATCCTGCATGGGGCATTATAAGGGAGGGGGGGTGACATCCTGCATGAGGCATTACAAGGGGGTGTGTGACATCCTGCACGGGGAATTATAAGGGAGAGGGGGTGTGTGACATCCTGCATGGGGCATTATATGGGAGGGGGGGTGACATCCTGCATGGGGCATTATAAGGGAGGGGGGGTGACATCCTGCATGGGGCATTAT
Organism: Phyllobates terribilis; assembly: GCF_046119375.1. Taxonomy (NCBI): domain Eukaryota; kingdom Metazoa; phylum Chordata; class Amphibia; order Anura; family Dendrobatidae; genus Phyllobates; species Phyllobates terribilis. The sequence goes on along the minus strand of NW_027362764.1, from coordinate 131,521,507 downwards.
AAGGGCGGTGACATCCTACATGGGGCATTATATGGGGGGAACAGCCTGTGTGGGGCATTATGTGGGGGGAACAGCCTGTGTGGGGCATTATGTGGGGGGAACATCCTGCGTGGGGCATTATGTGGGGGGAACAGCCTGCATGAGGCATTATGTGGGGGGAGCAGCCTGTATGGAGCATTATGTGGGGGCACAGCCTGCATGGAGTGTTATTTGGGGGCCAGTATTCTGTATGGAGCGTTAAATGTGGGCCAGTGTCCTGTATGGAGCGTTATATGGGGTCCAGTATACTGTGTGGAGCGATTCGCCGGTTTCTCAGCTATTGTAGAATTTACAATAGATATCACTCATGTAATGTAAGAAGTGAAATCTTTGGCCTTGTACTATATATATATATTTCTCTGCGGTATCTGTGCATCATGAATCGAGGTATGTGTTAAAGGGGCCCACTGAGACTCTTTCACCCAGGGCCCACAAAAACCTGGAACCAGCCTTGTATGGACAGGACCTGGCTGTATTCTGCAGTGCCAACAAGCAAATGGCACAGAAAAATGGTGTTCTCTGGATTGCTTTTTAAGCAAATAAAAAAAATTATTCCTGGCCCCTGATACCTGGGGCTATTTATACAAATATCTGTAAAAGCACCTTTAGACAGAACTGTAATGGACCCTCTTGCTATGTGCACTGTAGTCTGTTATATACCCTGCCTGCCTGCCTAGCACTGATATATCTGCAGCTGGATTAGTCCTCAGAAAGACTGTTAGTTGAGATGGATATGTAGAGAATCTTGTAGAATACCTACACTAACTAATAAATAAGCAAATCTCTCCCTAGCTCAGCGGCAGCTCTCCCTACACTGCCTGATTGCGAAGTAGACTGTGACGAGCACAGCGGCGCCAGGTCTGATGTAGACCTGATGACGCTGTGCGGCCAGCCAATCACTGTAATGCCACAACCAACATGGCTGCAGCATTACAGTGTGTGGCAGACAATCCCTGCATGTTGATTGGTGCTCTAAAGAGCACCAAACATGCAGGGAGGGTACCCGAGCTCCGTCCGAGCAACCCCGGAAATACTCGGTGACTGCCGGGCATCTCAAGCAGTGAAATGCTCAGGCGAGCACCGAGCTGTAGCGAGCAATCTTGCTCATCGCTACTTGTTATCCATTATGACAGCTCTGACCATCAGACAGAATAAAATCAGGATAGTTAGGCGGCTGTTACAATATGAGACAATTGGCCAGTAATGGATGTTGAGCAATTTCCAACACCTTTACTATGTCATTATTGTTTCATGTGTCATTTGTAATTCTCTGGGTTTAATGCTGCAATCTTTCCTTAGGTTTAATCAATTACCTGCTAAAGTGAACTTGTAATGAATGCTTTTTTTGCAGTTTTAACAAGGAAAATAACTTCATTTCCAGAGTTCATATGTAAGAATCCTAAATACTGAATTTAATAATATAGAAAAGTGATTTGTCTTTCAATTATAATAACTGTAGGATTGTCTGGGGGATTGATTTCCATACAAACATGATTAACTGGTTACAATGTATCCTAAAGTATTTTCAATGCTAAAACTTGGGGAAAGATACGCAATTTACAGGGTGGCCCAGACAGAGGCATATTTGGGGGGGGGGGGCAGGGGGGCACTGTAGGACAATCTATTATGGCGGTCCAAGGTGTCTTCCCCGGCGGCCGTATTTTGCCGCTCTCCACACTGAGATTCGGCCATTCTCTGAGCCAGTTGTCAAGCTGACAGCTGGCTCAAAGAAGGTGTAGTGCGCCAGCTCCCAGTGTTCATTGATCAATTGTACTCGCATCTTTCAGATGTGAGTACAATTGAAGCCCTTACCGTTGGCTCAGATCGACATCAGCAGCGTGATCAGGTCATGTGATCACGCTGCTAACATCACTTGCCGGTGACCAGAAGAGAGAAGAACATCGGTAATAAGTACTCCTGTGGCTGTGGAGCTGAAGACACCAAAGATTCAGCATGGAGGGGGGATTTATTCTGTGTGCAAGGGGATATTTATTCAGTGTGGAGGGTTGATATTTATTCACTGTGGAGGGGGGATATTTATTCAGTGTGCAGGGGGGTGTTCAGTGTGCAGAGGGTTTATTCAGTGTGCAGGATTGGTTTATTCAGTGTGAAGGCGGGATATTTATTCAGTGTGCAGGGGGGGGTTATTCAGTGTGGAGGGGGGTTTATTCAGTGTGGAGGGGGGTTTATTCAGTGTGGTTGGGGGATATCTTTTCTGTGTGGAAGGGGGAGATTTATTTTGTGTGGGGGGAGATTTATTCTGTGTGGAGCGAGTGGGGAGTGGGTGCAGACACAGTATGGAGAGCGAGGGGCAAAAATGTGTGCACACACAGTATGGGGAGCGAGGGTGATGAGATGTTTGCGGACACAGTATGTGGAGCGAGGGTGATGGGATGTGTGCGGACACAATGTAGGGAGCGAGGGTGATGGGACATGTGCGGACACAGTATGGGGAGAGGGGGGGTGGGATGTGTGCGGACATAGTATGGAGAGTGAGGGTGGTGGGATGTGTGTGGACACAGTATGGGGAGTCGGAAGGTAAATATGTGAGGAGACAGCATGAGGAGGGAGGGGGAAATGTGTTAGGAGACTATTGAGGGGAATAGTGTGAGGAGACTGTATGGGGTGAGAAAAGTGTGAGTGGGCACAGAATAGAGACTGAGTAGTGTGAGCGGTAGTGACACGCCCCCTGGGCCGTGGGGTACCCAGTGCCGGGCCGGTAGATGCTGGGGGTTGTAGTCACTGTGGCGGTGACCCGGTTCGTGACCCAGGGCGGTCAATCCAAGGGGAATTTATATGTATAGGTGTTAATGTCCAACTTCGCCACCTGTGGAGTGCAGCTAAAGGGGGCCGCCGCTGCGGAACAGTCCTCTGCAGCTGGTGGTTTTGCAGCAATGATGGTATAACTCCCCTCAGGAAGAGTTAGCTTCAGGGCAGTGTGTGGATGATGGTGATTGTGCAGGTTGTGCTGGGCGTTGTAGTGCAGTGAGGGATGGCGCAGCAAGGAACACAGAGACAAGATAGTGCAGTCCCAGGGTCTTTACTCACGGTTATTGCAGTTCAAGTTACAGGTACCAGTGCAACTTCCCTCAGCGTGCTGCACTTACTCAGTGAGGGGCTCAGTCCACCCCCAGATAGCTCCGGAGTACTTATCAGGACCCCCTTCTGTGTCCTTTCTCTGGCCTCTTCTCTGCACCTCACACCTAGTGACTCCAATCCAGTACCTGCGGGCCTTGGCGGGCGACTTATATTCCGTCCCCTGGGTCCTATATAGCTACCTTCTCGGTGAGACTGGTGTGGACTTGTGGCTACAGGACATAAAGTTCTGCAGCCTCCGGTGTCTAGCTGAGACTTGCAATCTTCTACTAGTTGAGGGATCCGGTTCCCTGTATGTGGCCTGACCCCTCCACCTCCCGGCAGATTCGGGCGTACGGGTGGCCTCCAGCACTGCCCGTACCCCTGGGATCCTTTCTGTTCCTGGAGCCTTCCTGCTCCCTCTCTTCTCTCCTTTTCCCAGACTTGGGCCTCACTGGCTTGGCCCGCCTCTGGAGCAGAGCTCATACAGAGCCTCTGCTCCTGTCACTTCTCCTCCTCTGGCTGAACACACTGATCTAAGATGGCTTCCTATTTATACTCTCCCTGTCATGTGCTCCCCTAAGCTACTTTCTCCACCCACACCCACTACATAGTCCCCTACCGCCAGCTAGGGAACCTGGGACTGTGCTCTCCCTTAGGAGCAATCTCGCCCTACCCCCGCTGCAGGTATGTGTTGGATGCAGGTGTTAGGGTCCTGAGCTGTACTCCTTCCTTACCTGAGGGTGAGATACCACACCTCTGGGTGAGATGCAGTACCTCTGTGGCGACTGAACCCTCAGGGGCGCCACAGTAGCATCCGGGGACAGTGTAAGGTCACATTCAGGAGGGGACAGTATGCTAAGGAGGGGGAGTTTGATGAGGGGGCACAGTAAAGAGACTGGGCCCCATAGGGGGGACACAGTGTGAGAGGACAGTGTGAAGACTGGGCCCAGTATGGAAAGGAGAGGGCAATGTGTAGGGCGTGTACCATAAGAGGGACAGTGTGGGGGTCATATTTTGTGCAGGGAATATAGTGAGGGGCAATTGTTTATTCAGGGGCTCAGTGTAGGGCAGATATTTTTATTCAGCAGCATTATAATGACACTGCTATCTTTAAGGGCATCACGTGGGGATGTGCTGCACAAGACTGGAGAAGATGGAAGTCTGCGGAGATGAGCTGTGGATGAAAAAAGTCATCATGGCGTCTGGACAAGATGAAGAAGAAAAGAAAGAGAATGACTCCAATCAGTGACAACAGCATCAATAAGGTACCTGGATGTAAATGTTTTTTGTTATAATGACTAATTCTCTTGTTTTTATTTATTTTAGGAGCATTAAAGGGGTTGTCCACATTTGTGATGAGTCTGCAGTCATTGTATTTGAGTGCAGACTCCTGAATTTTCACTGTGCACATTGCACGCTGTCAGGATTCTCTCGTGTCGGCGATTTACATACATGCGTTCACATACCGACCAGACATGCGTGACCTCACTCAATGAAAATGAATTGAGCGAGACCAGACATGTCTAGTTGGAATGTGGCCACAAGTATACAAATTGAATACTTGTGCTGACATTTCTGTCCATTCTTGCCACCGGCAAGAGAGAATCCTAAAAGTGTGCATTGCATCTGCTGTGAGAATTCAGAAGCCTGCAGTCTCAAGAGTGACTGCAGACTTTCATCTTAAACCTGGACAAGCCCTTTTATTATAAAATGACACCCTGTAGCATGCCAATCCAAGTGTAATATACTCACAGTCAGGATTCAGTTTTACTTGCTGGTTCCATCAGTCATCACATGGCCACTTCACTCACATGCGATTTTCATACTCATGGTCACTTAACAACAAGCTACGCTTCCTGCTTCTGACGCGCCCCCAGGGCAGTAGGGTACTCGGTGTCCGGGCCTATGGATGCTGGGGGGGAATATGTCACAGTGGCTGGCCCGGTCCGTGGCCCAGGGCAGTCAACAAAAAAGGGATAGTTTATATGGGATTTGTAGTTTGATCGTGACGCCACCTGTGGTTTCTGGTAATTTGTACCAGCGCTGCTGCAGACCTCTAAGGCAGTTGATAAGGCAGCTAGGATGGAACAGCTCCCCACAGGTGGAGCGGGCCTCAGGGCAGTGTAGAGTTTGATGGTGGGTGGTGATGCTAGGGCTTGTAGTGCAGTCGGGATGGAGCAGCTGAAATAACTGACGGAGGCAGTGGAGTGCAGTCATCCGAGTTTTACTCACAGTTCTTGTTCAAGGTTCTCAGGTACACTGAGTCTATCAGACCAGGGGTTCAGCACTTTCTCGGATATATCAGGAGTGCTTGACGGAACCCCGCGTTCTTTATGTTCCTTACTAGACCGACTTCTCACGCTGGGTCTTCTCCCTCCTGCCCTGCGCTTCCCCACACTCAGTCCAGATCAGGTGCTCTGAAGTCCCTCTGGGCAACCTGGAGTTCCTGGACCTACTTGATGCCCTTCACGGTGACTAGGGTGAGACTGTGGCAACTGCACCATGGAAGTGCAAAAGCCTCTGGTTTTTCCAGCCGAGACCTGGAGTAACACGGCTGGTCCAGGGGCCGGTCCCCTTCATGCGGCCTGATCCCTCTGACACCGGGAAGATTCGGGGCGTATGGGTGCCGTCCTGCACTCACCATACCCTCTGGGATTCCTTATGTAAAACGGAGCCTTTCTCCTCTGCTCCCCTCCTGTGCCTCTATCACTAGGCCCCACTTGTGGAGCAGAGCTCCTGAAGAGACTCTGCTCCCGTTACTACTCACTGACTGTTCTCCACTGACTGACCTGCCACCCTAAGATGGCTTCTCTTTATATATACTGTACCTCTTGTAAAAGTGCTCCCCTAAACTGCTTCCTCCACCCACACCCACTACACTTTGGTTCCCCCCACTTCAGCCAGGGACAGGGCTCAGCAGGAGACACAGTGCATCTTGCCCTTCCAGCCGGCCTGGAGCAGTGTAGTGTTGAATGCGGGTGTTAGGGTCCCGGGCAGCACTCCCTCCTTAACCGAGAGAAGGAGACACCACACCTCTGGGTGAGGTGCAGTACCTCTGTGGCGACTGAACCCTCAGGGGTGCCACACTTCTCTCAGAGAGAATTAGTTAGAGTAGTTTGTTGGCAGTGGCACAAGACTAAGTGTGCAAATCGCATATGTGCTGAGGAAGGGAGGGGGGTGCGCCAATATGAATTCTTGCCCTGGCTGCTAGAAGACCCAGATACTCCTCTGGGACCAGAAGTTTATGTAGGAATGTTACAAATTTGATGGAAGACATTTCAAACACTTTCAAGTCTGAGTTTCACAGACTTAAGATCCATTTACACAAACTGACAGTTGGCATCAGGTTTTTGCTATCTCATCTGAAAGCAGCATAATGTAGGAAAAGAGATGATGTATTACTTAGGTTACTGGGTGCGGCAGTTGAGACACAATCAGAGTTTTTAGATGTAGCAAGTAGCAGAGCTCAAAAGTTTCTCCAGCTCACACTACACTGTGTACTGTCTATAGGCAGTGAGCTGCTTATCAGAAGAGCAGGCCGAGTTAGACCACTTGGCATGAGGGAGCTAGTGAGGGCAGTGATACTCTTTTAGTGGTAAAACATTTATTGTATGGAAACAACAGCACACAGCCAAAAACTCCTATCTTCTGCTGTCTTCAGATTACAAAGCAAAACCCTACTGCCAGATTTCCTTTAAACAAATGCCGATCAGCTACTTGTTTGCTGATGAGCGGTTGTTTAATACCCAGTTTACACAGCCCGACCACTGTTCAGATGCACACTAAGCAATCTGTAATAAACCGTTCAGCGTGCACAGGCTGCTATTTTTCTTGGCAATGTGAGTCTTGATTTCATAGGATGATGCGCTGCTGAGAATTATGATCTTTTGTGCCTCAACCATTCACGTTTTCGCATTTGTCATTTGATCGGCAGCCTATTTAAACTGGAAAATTATCTTGAAACAAGCATTCACAATATTTGGCGTGCCCGCCCTCTGCCTTCAGATCAGTATAAATTCTTTTAGGTACACTTGCCAAAAGCTTTTGAAGGAACTCTGCAAGGAGGTTCTTATAAACATCTTGGAAAACTAATCGCAGATCTTCTGTGGATGTTGTTTACACAAATCCTTCTGTCTCTTCATGTAATCCCAGACAGACTTGGTGATGTTGAGATTAAGGTTTTGTGGGGCTATATCAGCACTTCCAGGAATCCTTGTTCTTTACACTCAAGATAGTTCTTAATGACATTGGCTGTATACTTGGGGTCATTTTCCTGCTGCAGATTAAATTTGGAGACAGTCAGATGCCTCCCTGATGGTATTGCATGATGGATAAGTATCTGTCTGTATGATATTCCCTCCTGCTTGGCTGCTGTTTACCTTGTGATGTGATAATGTGGCACCCCAGGGTTCTGGTTACCACAGTAATAGCAATATTACGTCTGTGAGCAGGTGGGAGGTCTCCTGGTCAGGAATCCTAAGCATGCCACACCTCCTGCCCAGTCCTGGGAGGGGAAGAACTTCCCCTATATAAACTGGGGCTGAGGTAGGGTTAGAAGGAGAACACAGACACAGACAGAGACACAGTCTGGTCTGGTGTGGAGCAGTTGCAGGGAAAGTGACAACAGGAGCTCTGTAGGAGCAGGAGTGAGTGCCAGAGGCTGGAAGCTAGATAGCTCGCCTTGGCTGAAGAGATCTCACCGGACACGGAGTCCGAGGCTGTGGGGACTGTTCCATACCCAGCAGCAGAAACCGACCGGCAGGGGATTTCAGGTCCTCTGGCCAAGAAACCCGAAGGCACGGTCACACGCAAGGGACCAGCACCGCCGTCGTGGAGCGGAGGCTACCAGAAGGCCCCGAGTCACCGGCCATACGGGTGAGCACCACACGGTACACTCAGGGACGTGGGCTACTTTTACCCGCTTCTAGCAAGGTAGCCAAGAAGAGTACAGTTAGTTGGGGAGGCCTCCAACTCCGCCTGGCCAGGGGAGATCCTGTCTGCTCACGAACTGACCAGACCCCGACCGCTAGCCAGTACTCCCGGGAGGGTCTATCTTTGTCACCAGTAAAGACCCTGAACTACACTGCACCGTCTCTGAGTGGTTCCTGGTGCCTGCGTGCAATTCTACCATCCCCATCATCCACGTCCGCTGCCCTGAGGCCATACCCCTCCCATTGGGGGTTATACTACCCACGCTGCACAACTGTACCACCGGCCTCAGCGGTCTGCCCTGCAGCGGCGGTTTCGTAACCGCATTCAACGGGTGGCGTAGTCGAACAATATCACATCTGCCACTAAAAACATCGCCACTTAGTTTGACACCCTGGGCACGGACCGGGTCACCGCCACGAGGACTACCACCCCCAACGGATCCGGCTCCGGGTATTCCCCAAACATGGCCCAGGGGGCGCGTCAACTTTTGGCGTAGTCGGCAGGATTTCGTGCCCGCAACCACCGGGTACTGCGTGCCTGAAAAAGACTGTTAAACTTACCTGTGGTGAAGATTCCCGCCATCCGACGCCATCTTTTGCCTTCTTCCCGCCATCCGTGGAGTTTTCCCGCCATCCGACGCCATCTTTTGCCTTCTTCCCGCCATCCGTGGAGTTTTCCCGCCGTTGAACGCCATCTCGAGGACGCCGCGCGGGAAGAAGAGGGGCGTGGACTCCGAAAGCGCGCGAGAACTGAAGCCCCGCCTCACGTCCGGACGTTGCGTAAGGTCCTGGAAGGAGCCCAGCAGACGCCGACGTCACAGGAGAGCGACGGAAGGTCCTCAATCCTGACAATCCACTGCGGAGCCGCGGCCTACGGAAGAGGATCATCGCAAGGTAGGCCACGGTCCACTAGGGGGGAGGAGGATGTCGGATACGGAGGAGAGCTTCACTGCCACAGCCACCGCCAGCACCACCGCTGCTGCGGTCATGCCTTTCACCATGCCCTATATCCCGGGGGCAGCCTAGCTACTCCAGTACTCAGGGGAGTCACATACCCTAAATGACTTCAGAGAAAGGCTGGATAGCCTCTTCCAGGTGTACCCCCTCACAGAAGAGCAAAAAGTGAGCATCCTGGTGGCTCAATTAACAGGGGCAGCCCAAAGGGAGGTAAAGTCCTGGCCACTTGGGAGGAGGAGGACTGTCGCAGAGATACTAGCCCGGCTGAGGGACACCTTTGATACTCGTACCTCAGCCGAGATCAAGCTTAGATTCTACGGGTGCAAGCAGCGAGCATATGAGAGTATAAGAGACTATGCTTTAAACCTACAAGAGGCCCTGAGAGCCATTAAGCAGGCAGACCCTGACAGCGTGGGAAATGAAGATAAGCTGTTGACTGAACAATTTATTGAGGGTCTACTGTGCAATGCCCACCGAACCCAGTTGCGGGCAATGGCCTTACAGGACCCTGACCTGGACTTTGCACAGTTCAAGGACAGAGCCATCCGGGTGCTCCGAGAACCGGCACCAGGTGGCGCTGTGACCCACAGGCGCCCTGCTATCACTTACCACCAGGAGACGGCGCCCTTGTCTGCAGGGCCTGTGGGAGCTGATGCGCAGGCTTTAAACAATGACCCGGCTACAGACCTGCACCATCAGGTCCAAGAGCTGACTAAGAGCGTTGCCGCGCTAACCCGAACTGTGCAGTCTTTACAGGTTTCTACTCCAGGGAAGATCCAGCTGGCATCCGGACCGGAGGACGTCCCGTGGCGCCGACCAAGGAGGACCCCACCGGCCAGAGGAAGACCCAGCGACCGATACAACGAGGACGGACAACCCATCTGCCGCCGCTGCAATCAACCCGGACATATGGCAAGGTACTGTCCTTTAAAACTGGCACAACCTGGGGTAGAGGGCCAACCCCTAGGAATAAGATCACCAGGCCCATCGAACTGGCGTGACAAATACGTGGGAGGACGTCCAGTCTTGCCTGTAGTACTGGATGGCATTCCTATTAGTGCCCTACTTGACACCGGGTCACAGGTCACCACCATCCCATACGTGCTCTTCAAGCAGTACTGGAATGACTCGGATATAACCCGCTACCCAGACGACGACTTGAGTATCATCGCCAGCAATGGTCAGCCCGTGCCACAGATCGGATTTAAAGAGATGATCATTAAAATCGGTAAAGTCGAACTGGCAGCACAGGGACTGATCATTGTAGACATTGACAAGCGCGAGAGTCACCCAAAGATAACTCTAGGAACTAATGTGATTGAAAATTGTCTTGCGGAGGTGATTCTCATTTTACAGCAGGTTGCAAAGAACGCCAGCTCCGGTCAGCAGCGAGTGCTCCAAAAAGAGATCCGGGCACTGATGCGACGGCAACAAGTGGAACTCTCCGGTGGTGAGATAGGTAGCGTGAGAATGTGTGACCCGTTCCCTATTGCCATGCCCCCAAAAAGTGAGATGATGATTTGGTGCCGGGCAGCTATTGGTCTCAGAGGTAGAGACTACCAAGCAATGGTAGAACCCGTCTACTCAGATAGTAGGCCCACCATTTTGACGGCACGGGGGGTGGTTGATGTACGCCATGGGAGGGTGCCCGTTCGCATAATAAATATCGGGAAGAGGGAAGTGTACCTGCCCTGGTATGCTACGCTAGCCAAATTGTATACCATCAACCAAAATTCTGTACAGTCCGTGGAACCCTTGCCTCCATCTCATCCAGAGGAAGGTAACGGCTCTAAGCAACAAATGGAGGACTGGTGTCAGCAACTGCATTTGGGTACTGACTCCACTTCCTCACACCAGAAACAGGGAGTCTATCGGGTGGTTCGAGAGTACGAGAGAGTGTTTAGTAAACACCCGCTAGACTTCGGGCGAGTAAAGGGGGTAGAACACCACATCCCCACGGGAGACCATCCTCCCATAAAGGAGAGATACCGACCCGTACCCCCTGCACACTACCAACACGCCAAGGGGATGCTTAGAGACATGAAGGAGGCTGGGGTAATTAGGGATAGCTGTAGCCCCTGGGCAGCTCCACTAGTCTTGGTTAAAAAGAAAGACAACACCATGAGAATGTGTGTAGACTACCGGAAAATCAACCGTATCACACACAAGGATGCGTACCCCTTACCAAGGATAGAGGAGTCTTTGGCTGCTTTAAAATCTGCTAACTTCTTCTCCACTTTGGATCTCACTAGCGGGTACCGGCAGGTTCCTGTAGCAGAGGCGGACCGGGAGAAGACCGCATTCACCACCCCGATGGGACTTAGCGAGTTTACCTGCATGCCGTTCGGACTCTGCAACGCACCAGGAACCTTCCAACGATTGATGGAATGCTGTCTGGAACACCGGAACTTTGAGACGGTCCTGCTGTACCTGGACGATGTTATAGTTTATTCCAAAACCTACGAGGACCACCTGAAACACCTGGCGGAGGTGTTTGAAGCCCTGGCAAACTACGGTCTGAAGGTGAAACCGTCGAAGTGTCACCTGCTAAAACCAAAAGTGCAGTACCTGGGACACGTGGTGAGTGCTGACGGAGTGGCCCCCGACCCTGATAAGATCACCGCGATTAAGGAATGGCCAAGACCCTCCAGCGTAAAGGAAGTGCGGCAGTTCCTCGGGTTGGTAGGCTACTACCGAAGATTCATTCCCGGTTTCACCAAAAAGGCAGCTCCTATGCAGGACCTCCTGATAGGCCAGTCCAGGAAGGCCAAGAACCAGAAGCCGCCCTTCAGATGGGAGAAGCTGGAAGAAGAGTCCTTCCGCCAGCTGAAGATGGCCCTCACGGGGGATGAAATCCTGGCGTACCCTGATTACAGCCAGCCCTTTATCCTCTACACCGACGCAAGTAACATCGGGCTGGGAGCCGTACTGTCCCAGATCCAGCAGGGGAGAGAACGGGTAATTGCTTACGCCAGCCAAAAACTGCGACCCACCGAAAGAAACCCTGAGAATTACAGCTCATTCAAGCTAGAGTTCCTGGCAGTGGTGTGGGCAGTCACCGAACGCTTTAAGCACTACCTCGCCTCTTCGCGGTTCACCGTGTACACGGATAACAACCCGTTGACACACCTGGACACTGCAAGACTCGGTGCCCTGGAGCAGAGATGGATGGCCCGCCTGTCCAACTATGAGTTCACGATCAAATACCGGGCAGGACGCTCCAATACCAACGCGGATGCCTTGTCTAGAATGCCAAACCTACCGGACGTAGGGGAAGATCCAGAGGAATTGGAAGAAGTTGAACTCCCCGCGTTTCACCGTCATGGGACTACCCAGTATTCCCACCGTGTAAGGGGTAAGCAATCCACTACGTTCAACCCCTTACCTCATTACAACTGGGCGGAAACGCAGGACAGTGACCCCGCCGTCCGACGGGTGAAGGAGATGCTGACTCAGCCAGATGCCCGCCTTGACCCAGACGCTCCGGAGGAGACCAAGCAACTGTGGGCTGAGAAGAGTCAACTGTTCCTTTACAAGGGGAAGTTGTGCCGCAGAATGGTTAACTCCCGGACGCATGAACTGATCTGGCAAGTAGTGGTGCCAAGAAGAGACGCGGCTATGGTACTGGAGGCATACCACGACGGAGCTGGACACTTCGGATGGAAGAAGCTGGAGTTCCTGCTGCGCGGGCGGTTCCACTGGGTAGGCATGAGAGGAACCATCGAGAGGTGGTGCAGAGACTGTGGCCCATGCAACCTAAGAAGGAAGGACCGTGCCAGCCAGAAGACTCCCCTGCAGTCCATCGTCACCAGGCAGCCGTTGGAACTGGTAGCCTTGGACCATGTAAAACTGACCTCCAGCAGAAGTGGCTACGTCTATGCGTTAACCATCGTGGATCACTACTCCCGGTTCTTGGTTGTAGTCCCCGTCAAGGACTTAACGGCTCAAACAGCAGCTAGAGCCTTCCAGCAGCACTTCTGCCGTCCACACGGATACCCAGAGCAGGTGCTGACGGACCAAGGACCTGCCTTTGAAGCGGAAGTCTTCCAGGAGTTCTGCACTCTGTATGGCTGCCGGAAGATAAGAACAACACCCTATCATCCGCAAACCAATGGACTCTGCGAGAAGATGAACCAGGTGGTGATAGACCTTCTGAAAACATTGCCCCTGGAAGAACGCAGTCTGTGGCCTGAGAAACTGCCTGATCTGGTGGACCTATACAACCACATCCCTGTAGGTTCTACCAACTGTACCCCGGCTTACCTAATGAGAGCAAGACCTGGTAAGCTGCCTGTTAATCTGGATATGGGAGTCCTGACACCCGAGGACACTTCACCAGAAGCAGACTGGGACACAGAGAGGCAGCAGCAGTACCGGAAAGTACAGGAGAGCGTTGAGCGAAGTCTCCGTCAAGCAAGAGAAAGACAGGAGAAGACTTACAACCAGTGTGCTCCCGCTGTTCCCCTGGTACCTGGAGAGCAGGTCTTGAAGAGGAAAAGATGGCTCCACAAGTTGGACGACCAGTGGGAGAAGGACCCGTACACCGTACTGCCATCAAGCCATGAAAACCCAAAAATCTGCACAATCAGTAAGGATGGAGGAGAAACCACAGCCATTGTCTCCCGAGAATACCTGAAGAAGTGTCCCGAGCAACTACGAAACCCTGAAGAAGATCACGAAAACCCTCGACCCGCAGAGGAAAGGGAAGAGATGGTCAGTACTGTACTCGGAGACTTCCCTCGGTCTTGGACACAAGTAAATGGCGCTGTTGTGGTACCCGTCCTCACCTTCCTCCAGCCAGCATCCCAAGTGCCTACGGAAAAACAGGTAGAGCTGGAAGAGCAGCCGGTCCAGGAGGCAGAAGACCCCACACAAGCAGACCAGGAGAATCGACCCTCTGCTTATAGTGAGCCTGCCGTGCCCCTAGTGAGCCAAAGAGTCCGTAGACAGCTGCCCAGCTTACCTTTAACAGCTCCTACACCCTGTAGTGCAGGACCAGTTAGTGAGCTCCGTAGGTCCACTAGAGCCACTAGAGGCCAGTTGCCCGTACGTTGGAGGATCTAAAGTGTTTAGACTGTTTTATTAATATTTACCTGTTTACTGTTGCTTGTAAATAATTATGTTTTTCTAGTTATTTTATAGGTGTCTTTTGTGGATTAACCGGAATTCTGTTGTATATATGTTTGGAGCGTAACCCAGGAACGGACTAAAGACTGTTAAAGACTCGGGGCAGAACAGACCCCTACCTGGTTACGGCTCCCTGTTCTTTGGTGAAATGGACACCCTTTTTGTTTCAAAAATTGCACCCGGTTGCGGACACGCCGTGACCACTTTAACATGTTTTTCTTTATTGTATTGTTCCTGTTTATATCCTGTTATGTTTTCAAAAATATGTTTAGTCCCGGAGTACTAAATTTTACTAGGGGGGAATGTGGCACCCCGGGGTTCTGGTTACCACAGTAATAGCAATATTACGTCTGTGAGCAGGTGGGAGGTCTCCTGGTCAGGAATCCTAAGCATGCCACACCTCCTGCCCAGTCCTGGGAGGGGAAGAACTTCCCCTATATAAACTGGGGCTGAGGTAGGGTTAGAAGGAGAACACAGACACAGACAGAGACACAGTCTGGTCTGGTGTGGAGCAGTTGCAGGGAAAGTGACAACAGGAGCTCTGTAGGAGCAGGAGTGAGTGCCAGAGACTGGAAGCTAGATAGCTCGCCTTGGCTGAAGAGATCTCACCGGACACGGAGTCCGAGGCTGTGGGGACTGTTCCATACCCAGCAGCAGAAACCGACCGGCAGGGGATTTCAGGTCCTCTGGCCAAGAAACCCGAAGGCACGGTCACACGCAAGGGACCAGCACCGCCGTCGTGGAGCGGAGGCTACCAGAAGGCCCCGAGTCACCGGCCATACGGGTGAGCACCACACGGTACACTCAGGGACGTGGGCTACTTTTACCCGCTTCTAGCAAGGTAGCCAAGAAGAGTACAGTTAGTTGGGGAGGCCTACAACTCCGCCTGGCCAGGGGAGATCCTGTCTGCTCACGGACTGACCAGACCCCGACCGCTAGCCAGTACTCCCGGGAGGGTCTATCTTTGTCACCAGTAAAGACCCTGAACTACACCGCACCGTCTCTGAGTGGTTCCTGGTGCCTGCGTGCAATTCTACCATCCCCATCATCCACGTCCGCTGCCCTGAGGCCATACCCCTCCCGTTGGGGGTTATACTACCCACGCTGCACAACTGTACCACCGGCCTCAGCGGTCTGCCCTGCAGCGGCGGTTTCGTAACCGCATTCAACGGGTGGCGTAGTCGAACAATATCACATCTGCCACTAAAAACATCGCCACTTAGTTTGACACCCTGGGCACGGACCGGGTCACCACCACGAGGACTACCACCCCCAACGGATCCGGCTCCGGGTATTCCCCAAACATGGCCCAGGGGGCGCGTCAATAGCAGCAAGGCATTATGGGATAGCCCACGATAGCCCACCCGGCAACACCCAAGGCAGCCTTCTCTGGCTAACGTAGTCCTCTGCATTGTGTAAAATGGCCACAGGCCTTGCTTGGTATTCCTTCAGAGCTAATTGTAAATTGTTCAAGTTTGCTGTGTCTAGCCAATTTCCAAAGATTAAATTTGCTCATCTCTACTACTTTTTAACTATTATCTGCCATTTTAATATAGCAATAATAATATATTCCATAAGATTGTAGACTGAGTGATCAATCTTTTTAACAATTGGATCTATAACATATTATAATATGTGCTGGTGCTTGTTCTGAAGTCTACTGGTACAATCTACTATTTGACTTTATTAATGTACATGACTAGCCCAGGGGAATGGGGATGACTCGGTACCCGGGCCT
This sequence comes from Phyllobates terribilis, assembly GCF_046119375.1. Lineage (NCBI taxonomy): Eukaryota > Metazoa > Chordata > Amphibia > Anura > Dendrobatidae > Phyllobates > Phyllobates terribilis. Next base: position 131,505,637 of record NW_027362764.1, on the reverse strand, counting down.
TTAGCCTTAAGGATGTCGCGGTGGTCGGTTCCCGGGCCCGTACCCTGGGGTCTCTCTTTAAAAGGGTGGATGTTTGTTAATTTTAAGAAAGAGTTTGTGACGCCACCCGTGGCTTCTGGTGAGGATCACCAGTGCTGCACAGTTCACTGAGGCCGATGATAAGGCAGCTCGATGGTATAGCTCCGCACAGGTGGAGCAAGGCCTCTGGGCAGTGTGTGAAGGGGAATGCAGGACAGACGAGACCCAGCCGGGTCAGAGCAAGAACAGGGACAGACACGATAGTCACTTCAGTACCTTTTACTGATGGAAATTCAGGCACGTCCCAGAGCGCTGTAGGGTGAAGGGTGCATGTCAGGATCCTCCCCAATGAGCGGGTTTTGGGCCTCCTGTCTCTTGCCTCTGCGTAGTAAGTTTCTGACCTGCCTGGAGCTAGGCCTAACTTTGTCTCTGTCCTGCGCTGGCTGACCTTGTGGTAGGGCCTTTTCTTGGAGTACCCGCACCTTAGCTGCGGGCCTATGTGTCTCCTGGCTCTGTTATGTATCAGCACTTTAGCGATCCTGGGACCTGTAATTCTCCAGGGATTCCGGTTATATCTTACTGGGTCATAGAGATCCCGGTAAACTTCGGACCCGGTGTCCGGTAACTGCTTCTTCAGGGTGAGCTAATTAAGCTCCTCTGCCCCCTATGTACTAACACTCCACTCGCCTTTGGCCTACTCGGGTCCTCACTTGGCTATACACACTAACGGCAGCTTGCCGCGCTTCACCGATCTTATGGCGCCGGCACACCTAAAGCTCACCTCTCTGAGCTACACTGAGTCTTGATCTGGATAAGCTCCACTGCAGGATAGCAATTGCAGGAGCTGGAACAGGCTTTTGTCCTCTGAGGTAACTCTTCTTAGACTGTACTGGACTCACTGTTAAAACAGACTGAACTAGACTCTGACTGACTGCTGCCTGGCTCCACCTTCCCTATTTATCTATCCCTAACGGGCTCCCTCTGGTGGTCTGAGGTGGAAGGTGGAGATGTGTGAATGGTTATGGGGGCCTCTTGTGGAGGAATCCATCAATACACCCTTCTAGGATCTGTGATACCAAGCGCAGCTGGGCGTTACATTCCCCCCTAGTTAAGCTCAGCACTCCCGGGCTGAAGTACATTTTATAAAACAATAACAATAGGAATCATAAGCAATGCAAGAACAATCTTCCCTTTATGGGAGGCACGAATCTTAAACGTTGCATAACAATAACAAATACAGAGTGTCCTCAGAATTCAAGTCTCCTATGGTGAGGTTCCCATACAGGATGTCCATCTCACAGGGTAGAGTACTTGGTGGTTTTGAGGGACCTGTCCTAAACCCCCCAACGTAGGCCCTGGGGTGGCTGCAGGGCATGAAGATCCCGAGTTGACCTCCATTAGAGCCACTCCAGATAGGTTTTTCTTCTGAGGTCACCTAAAAGGGGCACTCCAGGGAGTGCAATTATATACAAAAGCAGTTTTTTGGGCTGCACATAGTCCTCAGCCACACAGTTCTTTACGCAAATAATAAAGGAATTAGTAAGGTAGAGCACAAATTAATAAAACATGTATGAAAATACACAATTAATTCAGTACATTACAATTTAATACTCAATACCCCAGGGGTAACTATCTACATTTTCAAAATGTTGACCATTTACTGAGTGTACCTATCAGGAGGTTTACCTCTCGTGCTACGTGCTGATCTGCGTAGTACCGGTATGCGTGAAATACTAGTAGGTGCACTACTTCCCAATGTGTCAGTACTAGGTGTGGAGGGGCTACATGACTGTATTGAACTCACTACTGGACTAGCAAGCATACCATTGGCTGGGCCTTCTTGCTCTGTTCCTACCGGGGATCCTTCTTCCGGGGATTCTGCTTGAGCAGGCACTTCTGCAGCACTTATAGGTTCCTCTTGCTGTGGGTAGAAGGTAATTACAGGGATGACTACTGCTCCTCCAAGTTGGGGCCAATCTGCTGGGAAGTCTCCTAAGTAGAGATGAGCGTTGTTCTACTCGAACTGTTCGCCAATCTCAAATTTGAGCTGTTTTGGGCGGTGTTCGAGCCGTTCGGCGAACACGAACAATTTGAGAAAAATTCGGCTGTTCGAGGTTATGTTCGATAACTGTTCGTGCACCAAAATCATAACTGGATTTTTTCTCAGTAATGATGAAAATTAATGTTAATACGCAGTTTGAGTGTACAGCGGGGTGGGGGGAGGGGCAGGGGATGGATCTCTGCAGGAACAATGAAGATCTCCATTTTTTTTTTCTCTTTCCCGCATTTACAGTGGGGAGGTGCAATCTGTCAGCCTATCAGCAGCGCACACACGGAGCGAAGTGCTTTTTTTCACACAAGCAAGGGCATGTGTCATTGGCAGTGTATGTCACATGTCCTTGCCCTATAAGACCAAGCCATTTTCCCCGTCGCCACCATTTTCTCACTGCTGCAGCTGCGTGTTAGACGGCACCGCTGTTGCTGTGTGCGCTATACCTTGTTAATTTCAAGCCAATTTTCGCACAAATATACAGATAGCTTGGGAGTAGGGAATAGTTGTGATTGCAGTCCTTTTAAGGACTAGGTTACAGCATTTCCTACGACTTTTATCAGGCAGGTCTGTGCTCTTAAATAGATAGATTGTGGGAGTAAAGACTAATTGTAATTGGAGTCCTTTTCAGGACTAGGTTACATCAGTTCCTATCAGTTTTTGCCAGACAGGTCTGTGCCAGTGCTGTGCAAGTTTTTTTCACAGCATTTGGCTGAATCTAGCAAAGCTAATCCTTTTTGGCCTATTGCAGAGTGTGTTAGTCAGTGGAGTAGCCTATCTGTGTTGCAAGATATACCACCTGTGTATAGAATACCAATTTTTTTACTGCACCTAGTGAAGTAAAATCTTTTGGGCATAGCATCATTCTATTAGTCCATCTATACTGACCTCCATCAGGTTGCAAATTGAATATAATTTTTTTCTGCATCTAGCTCTGAAAAAATATTGGGCTTCTAGCTGTGTGTGGGACTTGTTGTATTAGTCCATCTATACTGACCTCCATCAGGTTGCAAACTGAATATATTTTTTTCTGCATCTACCTCTGAAAAAATATTGGGCTTCTAGCTGTGTGTGGGACTTGTTCTATTAATCCATCTATACAGACCTCCATCAGGTTGCAAACTGAATATATTTTTTTCTGCATCTACCTCTGAAAAAATATTGGGCTTCTAGCTGTGTGTGGGACTTGTTCTATTAATCCATCTATACAGACCTCCATCAGGTTGCAAACTGAATATATTTTTTTCTGCATCTACCTCTGAAAAAATATTGGGCTTCTAGCTGTGTGTGGGACTTGTTGTATTAGTCCATCTATACTGACCTCCATCAGGTTGCAAACTGAATATATTTTTTTCTGCATCTACCTCTGAAAAAATATTTGGGCTTCTAGCTGTGTGTGGGACTTGTTCTATTAATCCATCTATACAGACCTCCATCAGGTTGCAAACTGAATATAATTTTTTTCTGCATCTAGCTCTGAAAAAATATGTGGCCTTCTAGCAGTGTGTGGGACTTTCTCTATTAGTCCATCTATACTGACCTCCATCAGGTTGCAAACTGAATATAATTTTTTTCTGCATCTAGCTCTGAAAAAATATTTGGCCTTCTAGCAGTGTGTGGGACTTTCTCTATTAGTCCATCTATACTGACCTCCATCAGGTTGCAAATTAAAAATAATTTTTATCTGCATCTACAGTACCTTTGAAAAAATATTTGGGCTTCTAGCTGTGTGTGGGACTTGTTCTATTAGTCCATCTATACTGACCTCCATAAGGTTGCAAATTGAATATGATTTTTATCTGCATCTAGCTCTGAAAAAATATTTGGCCTTCTAGCAGTGTGTGGGACTTTCTCTATTAGTCCATCTATACTGACCTCCATCAGGTTGCAAATTGAATATAATTTTTATCTGCATCTAGCTCTGAAAAAATATTTGGCCTTCTAGCAGTGTGTGGGACTTTCTCTATTAGTCCATCTATACTGACCTCCATCAGGTTGCAAATTAAAAATAATTTTTATCTGCATCTAGCTCTGAAAAAATATTTGGCCTTCTAGCAGTGTGTGGGACTTTCTCTATTAGTCCATCTATACTGACCTCCATCAGGTTGCAAATTAAAAATAATTTTTATCTGCATCTACCTCTGAAAAAATATTTGGGCTTCTAGCTGTGTGTGGGACTTGTTCTATTAATCCATTTATACAGACCTCCATCAGGTTGCAAACTGAATATATTTTTTTCTGCATCTAGCTCTGAAAAAATATTTGGCCTTCTAGCAGTGTGTGGGACTTGTTCTATTAGTCCACCTATACTGACCTCCATCAGGTTGCAAATTCAAAATAATTTTTTGTCTGCATCTAGCTCTGAAAAAATATTTGGCCTTCTAGCAGTGTGTGGGACTTTCTCTATTAGTCCATCTATACTGACCTCCATCAGGTTGCAAACTGAATATATTTTTTTTCTGCATCTACCTCTGAAAAAATATTGGGCTTGTAGCTGTGTGTGGGACTTATTCTATTAATCCATCTATACAGACCTCCATCAGGTTGCAAACTGAATAAAAAAATTTTCTGCATCTACCTCTGAAAAAATATTTGGGCTTCTAGCTGTGTGTGGGACTTGTTCTATTAGTCCATCTATACTGACCTCCATCAGGTTGCAAATTGAATATAATTTTTTTCTGCATCTAAGCCAGCCAATAGTTTTGGCCTAATACCACAGTTTGGCGCTCAGCTCTGCTCGGTTCCCATCCATTGTTTTTTTGTGCAAACAACTCCAGAGTTGTGAATTAGTTAACCACCAAAATGAGTGGAAAAAGGCCTGCTGCTGGTGGAAAGGGGAATAGGCGTGTTGGGAAGGGGAAAAAAGGTTGTGTCCGTGGGGTAGGTGTTAAAGCAACAGTAACATCTGCAGAAGAAAGACCATCTTCCAGCCAAACTAAAATGTCTACTTCTTTTAGCAGACAATGTGATAAGATCCCTTTCTTACGGCCACGCCAATCGCTACAAATTCCAGATGAGGCACAAAAACAGCAGGTGCTTCAACGGATATCAAGTGCTCCTTTAAGTGGGCTCTCCTCCACATCAACTTCAACATCACAAATACTCCAGTCCTCAAAGGTGTCACCCCAATCGCACTGGCTTCCTCACAGCTCCCAAATCTCCAGCTGCCCGTCTGAGTATGAGGTAGAACAGATGGTTGAGTCTGCAGAGCTGTTTACTCATACTATAGCCTGGGAATCAGAGGTCGACTCCAGCGCTTCTGTGAATCCAGACGAGGAAATGATCTGCACTGATGCCCAGAATCTTTATGAGTCGGATCCAGGACCAGACGCAGAAGGTTCTGACCATAATGTAGACCCTCATTCCCAAACTGTAACTCCTGTTGGTGGAGACAATGAGGAAGACGATGATGAGACTCAAATACCTGATTGGAGCGATAACTTTAGTTTTTTGTCAGGGCAGGAACAGGTTGGCTCTGAGGACGACGGGTGTGATAACGCACAGGGTGATGATGATGAGGTTGGAGATCCCACTTACTGTCAACCCACAGTCAGCCAAGAGATGAGGTCAGCAGAGGAGGTGGAGGAAGATGCTAGTGATGACGAGGTCAGGTTGCGCCTTCCTGGACAGAGACGTAGTACTGGAAGCACGTCAACAACTGCATCCTCAAACACAACTCTGCCTCTCACCACAAGTCGTGGTGGCTCTTCAGGTCGCATGGGTGCTAAGCCTTGCATAGCCTGGGCATTTTTTCAGATCGATAAAGATGACCCAACTCGTGTTATCTGTAACATTTGTCAGCAAAAGCTAAGTAGAGGCCAAAAAATACATAGTTTGAGTACTTCATGCATGAACCGGCACATGGACATGAAGCATAAGTTGCAGTGGGAAGCTCAGTGTGCTACAATGCGGCCTAGCCGGCCGGGCCAACCACCGTCTGCCATATCTTGTGCATCCGCGGCCTCTTCATCCTCTGTGACTGGGGGGACAGCAGTCACACCTGTTTTGGGGCGCAGACCTGCCACCTCTTTACCCGCAACAGCCAGCGTGATTGGCAGGTCATCATTTTCTGTGGAGGTGGTAACACCAGCTGGTGTTGAGCGCTGTCCGACATCGATAGCACCACCTTTGGATCAAGGCAACCTAACATGTCCGCCTGCATCTTCCTCACAGACCGGCAGTTTGCCGGGGACACCCTTATCAACCCCGTCTAAGCACAATAGCCAGCCCTCGGTCCCTCAGATGTGGACAAGTAAAAGACCATTTCCTCCTAGCCATGAGAAAGCTAAGAGGTTGAATTTCACCATCTGCAAGCTCTTGGCTACAGAAATGCTGCCTTTCCGCCTGGTGGACACAGAGGATTTTCGAGACCTTATGTCCGTCGCAGTGCCCCAGTACCAGATGCCCAGTCGGCACTACTTCTCAAAGAAAGGTGTGCCTGCGCTCCACCAGCATGTCGAACACAACATCACTGCTTCTTTGAGAAACTCTGTGTGTGACAGGGTGCATTTCACCACAGACACTTGGACGAGTAGGCATGGACAGGGGCGTTACATGTCGCTGACTGGGCACTGGGTAACTATGGTGACAGCAGGACAAGGGGCTGCTGTCCAAGTCTTGCCGTCCCCACGAGTTGTGCGTCAATCCTCTTTATGTCAAAGTTCCTCCACTGCTTCTGCCTCCTCAACCTCCTCTCGGTCTTCCACCTGCACCCAAAGCCTGTCTGGTCATGCCACAAGCTTTCTAACTGCGCAGAAGGGATCCTGCACACCTCCTTACTATGCTGGCAGTAGGGCTCAACGTCATCAGGCGGTTTTTACATTGAAATGTCTGGGAAATGTGAGTCACACAGCTGAGGAGTTGTGGTCAGCTCTGGAGAACCAATTTCATGAATGGTTGTCTCCACTGGACCTGAAACCAGGGAAGGCCGTGTGCGACAATGCTGCAAACCTGGGTGCGGCCCTTCGCCGGGGCAATGTCACACACGTGCCTTGTATGGCTCACGTGTTGAACCTGGTTGTCCGGCAATTTTTAGCCCACTATCCCAGACTAGATGGCCTTCTGCAGAGGGCACGGTCGCTGTGTGCTCACTTCCGCCGTTCGCATCCCGCAGCTCAGCGACTTACATCTCTACAGAAGTCGTTGGGCCTGTCACTTCACCGGCTAAAATGCGATGTGCCTACCCGGTGGAATTCAACTCTGCACATGTTGCAGCAACTGTGGCATCACAGACAAGCCCTGGTGCAATACGTTCTGACGTATAGCCTGGGCCAACGAGATCCAGAGGTGGGGCAAATCACGCTGGAGGAGTGGTCTCAGATCAGGGACCTATGCACCCTTCTGCACAGTTTTGAAATGGCGACGAAGATGTTTAGTGCTGACGATGCCATTATCAGCATGACTATTCCGGTGATTTACATGCTGGAGCACATGTTAAACAGAATTCGGAGTCAGGTGGTGGCACAAGAGGAGGTGGAGGAAGTAGAGGAGGAGGAGTTGTATGCGGAAGGGCTAACATCTGCAAGGTCCAGACGGTCGGCAGCACCAAGGTGGCAGGCATGTGAGGGTGGGGGAGATGGTTTTACCAGGGCGCATGGTAGCAGCCAAACTAGTGAGGAAGGTGCAGGAGCCCAGGAAGAAGTGGAGGACGAACTGATGGAAGACTCATCAGATGAGGGAGACCTTGATCACATTTCTGTTGTGCGAGGTTGGGGGGAGAGGACAGAGGAAGGAAGCATGATTGTTACCTCACCACCAACACAACAGGGACTTGGTGCTCCTGGATGCGCAACACACATGAGTGCCTTCTTGCTGCACTACGTGCAACATGACCCTCGAATTGTGAGAATTAGAAATAATCCTGACTACTGGGTTGCCACACTGTTAGATCCCCGGTACAAAAGTAAATTTGCAGAAATTATTCCTGCCATAGAAAGGGATGCACGCATGCAGGAGTATCAGCAGAGACTGTTGCAGAATCTTACATGTGCTTTTCCACAAAATACCAGTGGTGCACGTAGTGAATCTCACAGTTCCAACTTGCCAACCGTGGGACCATCAAGTGTTCAGCACTCAAACCGTAACAGAACCACAGTATCTGCTGGTAACATCAATTTTGCGGAATCATTTCACCACTTTTTTAGCCCATCGTTTGCAAGGCCACAGGAGACAAGAAGTCTGACACATAGTCAACGCCTAGAGACAATGGTACAGGAGTATCTCCAAGTAAACATTGAAGCCATGACTGTGTCACTGGACCCTTGCTCTTTTTGGGCTTCCAATCTGGATAAATGGCCGGAGCTAGCCACTTACGCCTTGGAGATCTTGTCATGTCCCGCAGCCAGCGTTCTGTCTGAACGTGTGTTTAGCGCTGCTGGTGGTGTGCTGACAGATAAGCGAACGCGGCTCTCCACTGATAATGTAGACAGACTCACGTTCATAAAGATGAACAAATCATGGATCCGAAACGACTTTTCTACCCCTGTGTCATCCTGGGGAGAGTAAAAGCTTGATGATTGGTTAAAATCACCCTACCAACCGTTTTAAGCTTTCAAATTACTAATCATGTTTATCTGTATCTTGGTTGGAAAATAATTTGGGCTTTGTAGCAGTGTGCAGCACTGATTCTATTAGGCCATCTATAATAAGCTCCACCAGATTTAAAATTACTAATCATGTTTATCTGTATCTTGACTGGAAAATAATTTGGGCTTTGTAGCAGTGTGCAGCACTGATCCTATTAGGCCATCTATACTAAAGCTTCACCAGATTTAAAATTAATAATAATTTTTAGCTGCATCTAGCCCGGAAAATAATTTTGGGGCTCCGAGATGCGCAAGACACATAAGTGCCTTCTTGCTGCACTACCTGCAGCATGACCCTCATATTGTCAGAATTCGAAGTAATCATGACTACTGGGTTGCCACACTCTTAGATCCCCCAAACTTTTCGATCAACCTTTTCATTTTAATAAAGACCAAAAAAATGGTCATTTTTGAAATTATAAGCATTAGCAGGTTGTTAGAAACTGAAATCAAACAGTTTTCAACTCAAAACTTTATTCTAGGTGATGTTACATTTTCACATAGGACCCCTTGTTCGAAAGGAGCTTCTGAACTCTCTCGTCCATTGAATTTGTCAGGTTTTGGATGGTTTCTGCTTCAATTGTTTTGCATGAGGACAGAATACCCTCCCAGAGCTGTTGCTTAGATGTGAACTGCCTCCCGCCATCATAGACACTCCTTTTAATGATGCTCCAAAGGTTCTGAATGGGGTAGAGGTCAGGGGAGCATGGGGGTCACACCATAAGTTTGTCCCCTTTTATGCCCATATCAGCCAGAGATGCAGATGTTTTATGTGCAGCATGAGATGGTGCATTATCATGCAAAAAAATGATCTTGCTGTGAAATACACGGTTCTTCTTCTTGAACCATGGCAGGAAGTGCTGTTTGAGAAAATCCACATACATTATGGAGTTCATCTTTAGCGCCTTCAGGGATCCTAAAGGGACCGACAATCTCTCTCCCCATGATTCCAGCGCAAAACATTACTCCACCTCCTCCTTGTTGGCGCTGTAGCCGTGTTTGCGTGGGGTGTCCATCAACCAGCCATCCTCCACTCCATCCATCTGGACCATCGAGCGCTGCACGGCACTCATCCATGAACAAAACAGTTTTGAAATCAGTCTTCATGTAATGTTTCGCCCACTGGAGCCATTTCTGCTTGTGTGAAGTGGATAGAGGAGGTCGACAGGATGGCGTATGCACAGCTGCAAACCTCTGAAGGACCCTGCATCTTGTTGTTCGGGGGACGTTGGAGGCACCAGCAGCTTCAAAAACTTGTCTGCTGCTATGACAAGGCTTTTTTGCCGCTGCTCTTTCAACCTGACGTAATTGCCTGTAGGAAAGAGTCCTCAATTTGCCCTTATCAGCACGCACACGTGTGTACTGTGAATCAGCTACATACTTCTTGATTGCCAAGACACTTCATCCTGATCATCGCACAATGTTGATTGTAGTCATGCCTTGACCTAAACACTCCACAATTTGTTGCTTCTCAGCAGCCGACACATCCTTTTTCTTTCCCATTTTGGCAGAAAATGTAGGCTGCTTAATAATGTGAGACAGCCTTCTTAAGTAGTCTTGCCTTTCATTGGACACACCTGCCAAACTAATTAGCACAGGTGTCTGCAATTGCTTACAGTGATATAAAGAGCCCTGACACACATCACCATCAATGAGTTTAACTGACAAACAAACAAATTCTTCCCTTATCACTCCTAAACACTTTTTGCATAATAATTTGGAACACAGTGTACATGTGCTTTTCCACAAAACACCAGTGGTTCACGTAGTGAATCTTACAGTTCTAACTTGCCAACCGTGGTCTGTATGGAGTTGTTCAATAAAGGGCCCAAAATTAAGATAACATAGATGGGAGAGGTCTCTATGAATAGGAATTCCTAAGTATTTGATACCCTGTGAGGGCCAGGCAAAGGGAAAGTTGGACTGGATGGAATCCTATATGGATTTGGGGAGGGAGACATCGAGGGCCTCAGACTTCGCTGCATTGATTTTAAAATTTGACCATGTAACAAAGTGATCTATTTCAGCCATAACAGCATGGATGGATATATGTGATTGAGTGATATATACTAGGACATCATCAGCAAATAGAGAGCACTTGTACTCGGTGCCTCCCACCTCAATCCACCTAATATTGGGGTTATGGCGAATTGATGAGAGCAGGTGCTCCGTCACTAGGATGTATAAGAGAGGGGACAGAGAACATCCCTGCCTTGTCCCATTGGTGATTGTGAAAGGTGATGAAAATGTTCTGACGCGCCCCCTGGGCCTTGGGAAAACCGGAGCCGGACCCTTTTTGGTGGATGCTGGTGGTTGTAGTCTCCGTGGAGGCGACCCGGTTCCGTGGCTCAGGGCGGTCAAACCAGTGGCGGAACTATTTATGTGGTTTTGATGTTTAAATGTCCGACTACGCCACCCGTGGATTGCGGTCAGAGTGAACCGCCGCTCCAGGGCAGACCGCTGAGGCTGGTGTTGTGGGTGCAACAGAGCGTAGCATAACTCCCCACGGGAGGAGTATAGCCTCAGGGCAGTGTATGCGGAGGATGGGGGTGATGGTGCAAGGCAGCAGCATTAACGACACGGAGTCAGTGATGCAGTCCAGGGCCTTTACTCACAGTTCTTATTATCCAGACCACGTCTGCAGGTAACGGCTGCCCACGTCGTACTGTGCTCACCAGGTGAGGGGCTCAGACAACTCCCAGATAACTTTGGAGCGCTTCACAGGACCCCCTTTGTGTGTCCTTTGTCTGGCCTTTCTTACCAACCCTTCTGTCCGGCTGGCTCGGGCCTCCTCTTGGTAAACTTGGCGCCAGTTTCCCTGACCCTATGTGGTGCCTTCCTAGCGGGTGTAGCGAGGGGCTACGCCACATAAAATGTCACAGCCTCCTGTTTCTAGCTGAGGGTCGTTTCCTGCCTCCACTAGTTTCGGGGACCGGTCTCCCCCTTTGGCCTGACCCCTCCACGCAGGTGGATTCGGGCGTGCGGTGGCGACTCGCCCGTCCGCACCCCTGGGATCCCTTCGTTCCTCGTTCCTGGAGCCTTCTCCGCTCCTCTTCCTTCCTTCTCCCTCTTCCAGGCCTGGGCCTCTGTTACTAGGCCCGCCTCCGGAGCAGAGCTCATGCAGAGCCCCTGCTCCCTGCCACTTCTGCTCAGACTTCTCTGCACTGAACTAAGATGGTGCCCACCTTTTATACTCCCTTCTCAATGCACCCAGGAACTGCTTCCTCCCTGCTCCTGCACTACAGGGTTCCCCTTCCTCAGTGTTCCCTCCCCCCACTCCAGCCAGGGACAGGGACTGTCGTGCCCATCTCAGGGGCATATTGGTCGCCCTGCCCCACGGCAATGTGGTGTAATGCATGCAGGTGTCGGGTCCTGATCCACACTCCATCCTTACCTGAGAGTGAGATATCACACCTCTGGGTGAGGTGCAATACCTCTGTAGCAACCGAGCCCTCAGGGTGCTACAGTTCCATTTATCTTCAGCCTAGGTGACGTATTGTGATACAGGGCCGTGATTTGGGCTATAAAAGGGTCCCCTAGACCCCTACCCCAAGCTTTTTAAGAGAATCATATATGGCGTGCCAGGAGACTCTATGGAATGCTTTCTCAGCATCCAACGAGAGTATCTAATTACAAATTTTTAACTGCATCTAGCCCAGGAAATACTTTGTGCCTAGTAGCAGTGTCTGCTAGTCAGTGGATTATCCCGGCTGTTAAGCAAGCTACACCACCTGTAGTTTGGACACTTAATTTTTTCAAAGGAAATGCTTCGGGACCACGGGATACTCAGTGAAGAGCATCAGGAGGCACCCCAAGGCATAGGGGCTGGGACTGGCAGTAGGATGCCTTGCGGTGGACAGCCGAGCTCGATCCTTATAAAAGCTTTTTAACTGCAGCAGCTTTAGTGGATGCTACTGGAGCTGGAATTACGCGGCTGCTGGCATGAGACTTGCCCTCCAATAGATCCTTGTAAATGGATTTAAAGTGTATTCATTCAAATTAGAGAGACAATTTAAATTAAAAAGCTTAGAGCTGCCTCCACCACAGGGGGGCTCGCTCGACCCACCAGCGGACAGGCACCAGTATTGGGAGAGGGGGGCTGGCCGTCAGGGTTCACCGCGGCTCTGGCACAAACCCGGCGACGCGGAGGTGGCACGGGCAGGAGCGGACTGAACGTGTCGGCTTCTCACTTTTTGGATTTTAGAAGGGCATGACATGCCTATATCTGTGTCTCCCCCTCCTTTTACTCCTCCACCTCTTTTCTTTTCGCATGACTATATGTACTTGTCACTTTTCCATGTGTTAGTTGTGTCTTCTGAGCAGTTTGTCAGCTTTAGGACACCTTTGAAGCTGTTTTCTATGTGTTTCTATGTGTTTTTGTTTGCCTGCCATTGGTTTTAACGGTGTTCGAAGGTGTTCGACGAACAGTTCGACGAACAGTTCGGCGAACACACGGGTGTTCGACGAACCGAACTGAACTCGAACACTACGGGGGTGGCTCAACACTACTCCTAAGTCAGTGTGGATCACTGCTTCTTTAGGTTCTTCCTGGATTGTGAGAGGCACTTTTTCTTGGGGCTCCAGTATGTCTGGATACAACTTTAGGTGGTCCCTGGACACTGTAGCAGATGTTCTTCCTCCATCTCGACTGATTATGCAGGTCTTTGTGTTGTCAAACCTTGACGGTAACACAGTGTAGGGGTCTTTTTCCCACTGGTCATCAAGTTTGTGGTTACGTCTTTTCCTTTTCAATACTGTTTCACCAGGTGTGAAAGGTTCTGCGGGTGCGTTTTTGTTGTAGTGCGCTTCCTGCTTTCCTCTCACCCGAGTAAGACTGTCCTTGACACAAGGTTGTACCCTCCTGTACTGCTCTTGTCTGGTCGTGTCCCAGTCTTCAGTGGTCATATCAGCTTCAGGCTCAACAACACCAAGCTCCAGGTCCATGGGCAGCTTTCCAGGCCTTGCCCGCATGAGGTATGCCGGAGTGCAATTGGTGGAACTTACTGGTATATGATTGTAGAGATCCACTAGGTCAGGTAGTAGGTCTGGCCACTGGTTTCTCTTCTCAAGTGGTATGGTCTTTAGCAGGTCAATGATGATGTTGTTCATCTTTTCACAGAGACCGTTGGTTTGTGGTGGTACGGTGTAGTTCTGATCTTTTTACACCCATAGAGATGGCAGAACTACTTGAACAACTCAGCCTCAAATGCCGGGCCTTGGTCCATGAGCACCTGCTCAGGATATCCGTGGGGTCTGCAGAAGTACATTTGGAACGTCTTTGCCGCTGTCTCTGCCATCGGGTCTTTGACGGGGGCGACCACCAGGAAACGTGCTTAGTGAACCACCATGGTCAGAGCATAGGAGTACCCTGACCTGCTGGGGGACAATTTGACATGGTCCAGGGCCACGATCTTCGGAGGTCGAGTCGTCTCGATGGGCTGCAGGGGTGCCTTCTGGCTGCTGAAGTCTTTTCTTCTTAGGCCGCAGGGTCCACAGTCCCGACACCACCTCTCAATGGAGCTGCGCATTCCTACCCAGTAGAATCGACACTTCAGCAGGGTCTCTAGCTTTTTCCAGCCAAAGTGCCCCGCCTGATCGTGGTAAGCTTCTAATACCATCTGGATGTCTGTCTTCGGGACCACTATCTGCCATACCATCTCATGGGTTTTTGGATTAACGTACCTCCGGCACAGCTTCTCGCGGTAGATAAACAGCCGGCTTCTCTCATTCCACAGCTGCTTTGCTTGCAGAGACGCGTCTTTTTCCAGGGAGGCACCTTCTTGGGTTATCAGCTCCTTAATGCGGTCTCTTTCCAGCTGTGCTGAGGCAGGGGGTTTAACGTCTTTCCACGCTGCTTCCTGGAGGCTCGTTGCTCGTGGATCATCCCACTCCAATAAAAGGCAGGTAGCTCAATCTCTTCCAAGTCATCCACTTCTTCTTCTGTGTCTGACTGGTGAGGCATCCTAGACAGGGCATCTGCGTTGGCGTTCTTGCGGCCTGCCCGGTATTTAATTGTAAATTGGTAGTTTGACAGCCGAGCCATCCATCGTTGTTCCAGTGCCCCGAGCTTAGCTGTTTCAAGATGGGTCAAGGGGTTGTTATCAGTGAAGGCAGTGAACTTACTGGAGGCCAGGTAGTGTTTAAACCTTTCAGTGATGGCCCAGACCAAGGCCAGGAACTCCAACTTGAAGCTGCTATAGTTCTCTGGGTTCCTCTCAGTCGGGCGGAGCTTCCTGCTTGCGTATGCGATCACCTTCTCTTGGCCATTCTGCTTCTGACTTAGAACAGTGCCCAGACCTTCATTGCTGGCATCTGTATACAGCAGGAACGGTTGGCTGTAGTCAGGGTAGGCTAGGATCTCATCACCTGTCAGGATCTCCTTCATCTCCTGAAACTACTCGGCTTGCTCCTTACCCCAGTGGAATGGTGGGTTTCTGCCTTTGGGGGACTGCCCTACCAGGAGGTCTTGCAGAGGAGCTGCTTTCTTGGTGTAGTCTTTTACAAACCTCCGGTAGTATCCTACTAGTCCCAAGAACTGACGCACCTCCTTGAGGTTCTTCGGCTCCGGACACTTCTGGATGGCTGTGACCTTCTCTGGGTCTGGTGCTACCCCTCCTGGACTGACAATGTGCCCCAGGTATTGTACCTTTCTCTTGAGCAGGTGGCACTTTGAGGGCTTCAACTTCATCCCGTACTGGGACAGTGACTCAAATACCTCTGCCAGGTGTTTCAAGTGGTCCTCGTATGTTCTGGAGTACACTATTACATCGTCCAGGAAAAGTAACACAGTCTCGAAGTTGCGGTGTCCCAGGCAGCACTCCATCAATCTCTGGAACGTTCCGGGGGCATTGCAGAGTCCAAACGGCATACTGTTGAACTTGCAGAGTCCCATCGGGGTGGTAAAGGCCGTTTTCTCCCGATCCTCCTCAGCCACAGCTACTTGCCAGTACCCACTAGTGAGGTCAAGGGTGTAAAAGTAATTTGCAGACTTTAAGGCAGCTAGGGACTCCTCTATGCGTGGCAAAGGGTATGCATCCTTATGTGTAATGCGATTTACTTGACGGTAATCTATACACATTCTCATGCTCCCGTCCTTTTTCCTAACTAGCACTAGGGGAGCTGCCCAGGGACTACAACTATCCCTTATTACTCCCGCCTTCCTCATGTCATGCAGCATTTCTTTGGCCTTTTGGTAGTGAGCTGGGGGTATAGGCCTATAACGTTCTTTGATTTGTGAATGGTTGCCTGTGGGGATATGATGTTGAACCCCCTTAACCCTCCCGAAGTCAAGTGGATGTTTACTGAACACCTGCGAGTATTCTTGAACCACCCAGTGTACACCCTCTTTTTGATGGGCAGGAGTGGTGTCTGTCCCAACATGGAGCTGTTGACACCAATCCTCCACCTGGGTTGCAGGGTCATTATCCTCCACTTCGTCTGGTGAGGCTAAGGACTCCGCCTCATGAATGCAGTTGTTATTGACAGCATGTAATTTGGCAACAGTGGCATAACGTGGCAGTCTGACCTCATCTTCCCCTAAGTTGAGAAGACGGACGGGCACCCTCCCATTATGTACATCTACCACCCCCTCGCGGTTAAGAGCGTGGGTCTGTGCTCGGAGCAAAGGGGTTCTACTACCGCCTGGTAGCTCTGTCCTCTAAGGCCTATAGCAGCTCTACACCAGATGAGCATTTCACTCATTGGGGGGATGACAATGGGTATGGGGTCTGTTACCCGCACGTTACCAATTTCACCATCTGTTAACCTTACTTGCTGTTGATACATCAGGACTCGGATTTCCTTCTGCAGCGCCCTCCTCTGCCCTGGTCTGGCAGTGTCAGCTATCTGTTGGAGTAAGAACACAACCGCTTCCAAACAGTTACCAACAATGTTAGTGCCTAGTACCATATACGGGTTGGTGTCATCAGGATTAGTCTCTACTACAATTAGTCCCTAGTCCTTCAGCTCCACTCTCCCCACCTTTACAGTCACATTCTTAACCCCGAGTAGGTTAAGGGGGAGTCCATTTGAGGCATATACAGTCAAATTTGGAACTGGCGGACGTAGGTCGTCCATGGACCAGAACCTCTTGTAGAGGACGTCAGTCATGATGGTTACCTGAGATCCTGTGTCCAGCAGGGCATGCGTCGGGATCCCATCCAATACAATGGACAGGAAAGGTCTTCCTCCGACGAACCTGTTGTACCAGTCTGATGGGCCTGGTGAGTTTACTCCTGGGTGTCGGCCCTCGGACCCAGGGTTTTCTCGTTTAAAGGACAATTCTGGGCGATGTGTCCGGTCTTGCGGCAGCGGTAGTAGGCAGGGTCCTTCTGTGGATGGCGCTGGTCACTGGTCCTCGGCGTGGGCGGTGTTGGCCTCCTCCTCCTCCTCATCCAGGGGACATACTCAGGGCTATCGGCTAACAGGATCTTCCCTCCTTCCTCGGGCTCCGTCCGCAGCTGCAGAGCACTCAGCACAGTGGTCAGGGTTTTGCTCAACTGACGCACCTCAGAGTGCAGACTGTCCAGTTCTTTAGGGGACGTTGCTGGAACCTTAGCTTCAGCAGCCACTGGGGAAAAGGTGGGTGTAGCAGGCACTGGGGTTGCCCCACCCTGGTAACATTGGATGGCATTTGTTTCCAGGGGCTGCAATCCTTTTATAGCCATGTCCTTGAGATTGTCAAAGGTGGCATCTGGGTGATCCAGGGACCACCAACGCACAGTCCTGCTCTCCTCTAGAGACCTCAGTCCCCAGACAAACTGTTCCTTCAGCATTTTGATCTCATTCTCAACGCTGGTTGGACTAACCTGGTTCAGAGCCCGCAGGGCCCCTTGAAGACGCCAGGCGTAGTCCCGAACATTGTCCTCCGGCTGTTGGGAACAGCTGTAGAACCTCATCCGGAGGTCCGCCTCAGTAAGGTCCTCAAAGACAGTCTGTAGTTTTTGAAAGATTGTGGACACTGACTCCTGGTCTGCGGCCGACCATGTTTCCACTTCCCGTTCCGCAGCACAGGTCAGTTGTCCTAATACAACGACGGCTCTTTGTTTGCCGGTCATGGAGTACATATCTAAGATACCACATATCTTCCATTTGAATCCAGACAGGGTATCTGGTTTGCCGTTGTACTGGGGGAGCCACTTTGCTCCAGGAATGTACGGTAAAGTCATAGGAATGACGGGTGTTACAGGCGCTGCTGGTGGAGTGGCGGCTTCGACCTGCTCATCATCGGGCGCGGGCTGAACTTCAGGGACGTTGACCGGTAGGTCGGCGTTCTGCTGCTCGTCGGACATCTTGGCGCCCCCCTAGTTAACCGTGGCCTACCTTCTGGCTTTTCTTCCGGCAGGCCGCAGCTCCGCAGGTGACGGTTGTCTTCAGGACCTTGCGTCCTACGTCAGAGCGTTCAGCGACGCTCCTTACAGGACCTGGCGCTTCCCGATTTGACGTCGAGGCGTGGGGCGTGTCCGGGGCTTCGTGCTCTTTTGCAGGTACGTCCTTAATTTTCCCGCGGTTACGCCCTTCTTCTCGCTCAGCGGCCCAACAATGGCGGCAATCTTCACCACAACTTTATGTACACAGTTCAGAATAAAGGCACACAGTACCCGGTGGCAACGGGCACAACACTTCGTCGTTGCAGCGGGCACGCAATCCTGTTCGTGACGCCAGTTGGAGATGACTAGCCCAGGGGAATGGGGATAACTCGGTACCCGGGCCTTTAACCTTAAGGATGTCGCGGTGGTCGTCTCTCGGGCCCGTACCCTGGGGTCTCTCTTTAAAAGGGTGGATGTTTGTTAATTTTAAGAAAGAGTTTGTGACGCCGCCCGTGGCTTCTGGTGAGGATCACCAGCGCTGCGCAGTCCACTGAGGCCGATGATAAGGCAGCTCGATGGTATAGCTCCCCACAGGTGGAGCTAGGCCTCAGGGCAGTGTGTGAAGGGGAATGCAGGACAGACGAGACCCAGCCGGGTCAGAGCAAGAACAGGGACAGACACGATAGTCACTTCAGTACCTTTTACTGATGGAAATTCAGGCTCGTCCCGGAGCGCTATAGGGTGAAGGGTGCATGTCAGGACCCTCCCCAATGAGCGGGTTTTGGGCCTCCTGTCTCTTGCCTCTGCGTAGCAAGTTTCTGACCTGCCTGGAGCTAGGCCTAACTTTGTCTCTGTCCTGCACTGGCTGACCTTGTGGTAGGGCCTTTTCTTGGAGTACACGCACCTTAGCTGCGGGCCTATGTGTCTCCTGGCTCTGTTACGTATCAGCACTTTAGCGATCCTGGGACCAGTAGTTCTCCAGGGATTCTGGTTATATCTTACTGGGTCATAGAGATCCCGGTAAACTTCGGACCCGGTGTCCGGTAACTTCTTCTTCGGGGTGAGCTAATTAAGCTCCTCTGCCCCCTATGTACTAACTCTCCACTCGCCTTCGGCCTACTCGGGCCCTCACTAGGCTATACACACTAACGGCAGCTTGCTGCGCTTCACCGATCTCATGGCGCCGGCACACCTAAAGCTCACCTCTCTGAGCTACACCGAGTCTTGATCTGGATAAGCTCCACTGCAGGATAGCAATTGTAGGAGCTGGAACAGGCTTTTGTCCTCTGAGGTAACTCTTCTCAGACTGTACTGGACTCACTGTTAAAACAGACTGAACTAGACTCTGACTGACTGCTGCCTGGCTCCACCTTCCCTATTTATCTATCCCTAACGGGCTCCCTCTGGTGGTCTGAGGTGGAAGGTGGAGATGTGTGAATGGTTATGGGGGCCGCTTGTGGAGGAATCCATCAATACACCCTTCTAGGATCTGTGATACCAAGCGCAGCTGGGCGTCACATGCATATGTAATAAACTCAGATATATGACTTTGTCATAAAAGCAATAAAAGCTCATATATTCAGACTTTATATTCTATAGAAGAAAATGTTCAGTTGGCCAAGGATCAATTACTGTAACTGGACCTGTATTCTTGATTACAGGACTATGGGACATCATGTAGAGGAGACCAAGCCAAATATGGATGCAATTAACAATACATAAAACAATACTCATGTATAACTATATAGATTGCTAGGGGCAACACGGTGGCTCAGTGGTTAGCACTGTCGGTTTGCAGCACAGGGTCCCTGAGTTCAAATCCCACCAAGGACAACATCTGCAAGGAGTTTGTATGTTCTCCCAGTGTTTGTGTGAGTTTCCTCCGGGTTCTCCCATTTCCTCCCACTCTACAAAGACATACTGATAGGGTATGTAGATTGTGAGCCCCAATAGGGACAGCTCTGTGGAATTAATGGCACTGTATAAGTGAGTAAAATAAATATAAATAATGTAGTCTGTTCTCCTCTCATCCTACCAACAAAGATGGTGGAATCCTAAGACAAAATAACTGTGTAATTTAGTGACATAATTTCTGCAGTTATACTTTCGACATGAAGTTTAATATTTGATATGGACCCTTTTTACACAGGGCTATTCAATAGCTGCTCTATAGAAAATACATCAGCTAATGGCACTATAGATTGATATGAATTATGCTACTATATTTATAAATTCGGTTTCTCTTGTCCATCTATGCCTCTTTGGTGCCAAGGGTGGGTAAAGCTCTCATCAGCATAAAAGCGATGTACTTAGAGAAATCTAAGATTAAACACATACTTTGGTTGCTTGTGTGCTTATTTACTCCTTATTTCCATATAAAAGCAAAAACACACCACTGCTGAAGTAGCCATAAACCACCAAATAGTATAAAAACAATATTTAATGAGACATAAAGTATAACAATACACATATATATATATATATATATATATATATATATATAAGGTCTAATAAGGAGGAAAATAACATGAAGGAAGGCTGTCAATGAATAATATCACCCATGGGAAATGAGATGAAGAAAATTAGTCTGGGAGACTTGAAAGAGGGCTACAGCAAGATTAAAGAGGTTGTCCACTATCTTTCAGATAGGACATCAATGTCAGACACCTGGCACCCTCGCCGATCATCTGATTTCGCTGGCCAGAAGTACTTACTGTGACGCCTCACAGCCTTACCCTGGGAAGATGGGGGTACTCGGAGCCAGGTCAGATGCTGGAGGAAGCAGTCGTGACCTGGACCCGTTCCGTGCCCAGGGCCGTCACATAAAAGTAATGGGCTTACAGGGTTGAGTGGTTGCTATCGACTACGCCACCTGTGGTACCAGGTGAAGGCCACCAGCGCTGCTGCAGTCCTCTGAGGCATGATGTTGTGGCAGCTGTAGTTGACACTACTCCCCACAGGCGGAGCAGGGCCTCAGGGCAGAGACGAGGAGGGAGGGAGTTGTAGTGTAGGAGGTCTGGTGCAGTGCGGTGCGGTGCAGAAATAAAGAGTCCGGAGGCCATAGGGGTTGACTTCCAGGGTTTTTACTCACGGTGGAGAGTGCAGCTGCAAGGCTTCTCCCTGCTCCTCACGGAGTTCTGCGGTCACCAGGGACGGGGATCCGACAACCTCCGAGTAATTCAAGTGCTTAATCAGGACCCCGCACCAGAGTGTTCCTAGACTTCAGATCGAGTCCTTTCCTGTCTGTGTAGATAGATAGGCTGGGTCTCCCTCTGGACTACGCTCAGAAAAAGGGTACGGGTGGCAGCTCCACTCCTTCCGTTACCCGGTGGGATCCTCTGGGCCTGCCGGGCTTCCCTGACTAGGACGTGGAGTAGCAAAGTCAGGTGTCGGGGGCCGGTACCCCTCTTGCAGCCGGAATCCCTCTGACTAGGCCAGAATAGCGAGGACAGGTGGCGTACACCGCTCCGTCTGCATCCCCCTGGGATCCTTTTGCGATGGAGCTACACTCTCCGGGCCTTCTTGGGCTGGGACCTTTACCGGGATGAGACAGCCGTTAACTCAAACCCGTTCCTCAACTCAAGGCCAGAGTACGAGGACCGTGTCTCCATCATCTGCAGGTTCACACAGAAAGCCACGTTCAGTGATGGAGATCACAACCAAAGAACCTTGAGCCCAAGATGGCAGTTTATTAAATATGAATTATTAAGTGTAACCTAAATGTGCGTCCTCCACCCTCACCCACTAAATGGTTCCCCCTATCTTTTGGTTCCCCAGTCTCCCATTTTCCAGTAGGGGCAGCGCACTAGTGCCTAATAGCCCCCTCTGGTGGGAGAAGTGTGGTGTTGGATGTGGAGGTGGGGTCCTGACCATTGCACCCTTCTTACCTCGAAGGAGGAACACCACACCCCATTAAAGAGGTGCAGCATCCCTGTGGCGGTCGAACCCTCAGGGGCGCCACACTTGCCGTACTTGCGGAGCATGGCCATCTACTTGCAGTAGCCGCCGCGGGGTACTGCACATCTGCTTCCTATTGAATTGAATAGGAGGCATATGTACAATAACAAACCCCAGCCACTACAAGTAGAGGCCGCCGCCACCGATTCCAGCTGATCGGCAGTGGTACCAGGTGTTGGAACCCGGTTGACCAGACATTGGTGCCCCATCCTAAGGATAGGGTATCAATGTGAAAGTAGTGGACAACCTCTTTAAAGGAGCTCCAGTTACAGTGGAAATTCAGCCTCTGTCTGCATAGCATGCATAGCAGAGTTAACTGATTCACCTAGGACCCAGCAGCTCCTGCTCCCTCCCTACACCCAGTGATCACATGACAGTTGAGTCCGGGAGGGAGTTGAGTCCGGGAGGGAGTACTGATAGTGCTTCCTAATCTGTATACATATTGCTTGTTCAGCACTGTGTATATGTAGTATTGGTGAAGGAAGTAGCTCCCCCCTTGCACTAAAATAGTTAATAAGCATATTCCCAAAAGTTACATCCCTCTGGGCTGAAGTTAGGTCCAGTTAAGGGGCTAGCTGTGATAATCCAGCCCAGTAGAGGGAGGGGGAACCCAGTGCTATAGTTGAGCACAGGAAGTGAGTAGTCAGTAGTGCACAGTGTGAGGAGAAGAGTTGACATGCTCCATATACTGGCTGCAAGGGTAAACGTGGGCCCCGTATTTCAGACAGTGGATGATCAGACAACAGAATCTCTTCACAAGAGTCCCCTTAGCCAGCCTGGTAACCTCGAGAGAGACATTAAGGACTCGGGGGCACATTCTGTCTGCAGGCTGCAGAAGAAGTTAGGACTCAAGTCTAGGACGTGGGGAGAACTAGGATCCGGATATACTGTCACTGGTAAGAAAGAGTCTCTAGTAGTGATGAGCGAACGTGCTCGCCACTGCTCGGTACTCGCCCGAGGGAACTCGGGTCCCCTCCCTGCATGTTTGGTGCTCTTTAGAGAGCCAATGAACATGCAGAGATTGCCTTCCGCGCACTGAAATGCCTTAGCCATGTTGGTTGTGGGCATTACAGTGATTGGCTGGCCGCACAGCGTCATCAGGTATAAACCTGGCGCTACTATGCTCGTCACGGTCTACACCGGAACCAGTCAGAGTAGGGAGAGTTGCTGCTGAGTCTGGGAGAGATTTGCTTGTTTATAGTTAGTATAGGTATTCCACAACATATATATATATATATATATATATATATATATATATATATATATATATATATATATATATACAGTGGTGGCCAAAAGTATTGGCACCCCTGCAATTCTGTCAGATAATACTCAGTTTCTTCCTGAAAATGATTGCAATCACAAATTCTTTGGTATTATTATCTTCATTTAATTTGCTTGCAAGAAAAAAACACAAAAGAGAATGAAGCAAAAATCAAATCTTTGATCATTTCACACAAAACTCCAAAAATGGGCCAGACAAAAGTATTGGCACCCTCAGCCTAATACTTGGTTGCACAACCTTTAGCCAAAATAACTGCGAACAACCGCTTCCGGTAACCATCAATGAGTTTCTTACAATGCTCTGCTGGAATTGTAGACCATTCTTCTTTGGCAAACTGCTCCAGGTCCCTGATATTTGAAGGGTGCCTTCTCCAAACTGCCATTTTGAGATCTCTCCACAGGTGTTCTATGGGATTCAGGTCTGGACTCATTGCCTGCCACCTTAGAGGTCTCCAGTGCTTTCTCTCAAACCATTTTATAGCGCTTTTGGAAGTGTGTTTTGGGTCATTGTCCTGCTGGAAGACCCATGACCTCTGAGGGAGACCCAGCTTTCTCACACTGGGCCCTATATTATGCTGCAAAATTTGTTGGTAGTCTTCAGACTTCATAATGCCATGCACACGGTCAAGCAGTCCAGTGTCAGAGGCAGCAAAGCAACCCCAAAACATCAGTGAACCTCCGCCATGTTTGACTGTAGGGACCGTGTTCTTTTCTTTGAATGCCTCTTTTTTTTCCTGTACACTCTATGTTGATTTTTTCCCAAAAAGCTCTACTTTTGTCTCATCTGACCAGAGAACATTCTTCCAAAACATTTTAGGCTTTCTCAGGTAAGTTTTTGCAAACTCAAGCCTGGCTTTTTTATGTCTCGGGGTAAGAAGTGGGGTCTTCCTGGGTATCCTACCATACAGTCCCTTTTCATTCAGACGCTGACAGATAGTACGGGTTGACACTGTTGTACCCTCCGACTGCAGGACAGCTTGAACTTGTTTGGATGTTAGTCGAGGTTCTTTATCCACCATCCGCACAATCTTGCATTGAAATCTCTCATCAATTTTTCTTTTCCGTCCACATCTAGGGAGGTTAGCCACAGTGCCATGGGCTTTAAACTTCTTGATGACACTGCGCACGGAAGACACAGGAACATTCAAGTCTTTGGAGATGGACTTGTAGCCTTGAGATTGCTCATGCTTCCTCACAATTTGGTTTCTCAAGTCCTCAGACAGTTCTTTGGTCTTCTTTCTTTTCTCCATGCTCAATGTGGTACACACAAGGACACAGGACAGAGGTTGAGTCAACTTTAATCCATGTTAACTGGCTGCAAGTGTGATTTAGTTATTGCCAACACCTGTTAGGGGCCACAGGTAAGTTACAGGTGCTGTTAATTACACGAATTAGAGAAGCATCACATGATTTTTCAAACAGTGCCAATACTTTTGTCCACCCCCTTTTTTAGGTTTGGTGCGGAATTATATCCAATTTGGCTTTAGGACAATTCTTTTTGTGTTTTTTCATTGAAGACAAATTAAATGAAGATAATAATACCAAAGAATTTGTGATTGCAATCATTTTCAGGAAGAAACTGAGTATTATCAGACAGAATTGCAGGGGTGCCAATACTTTTGGCTACCACTGTATATATATATATGTATAAAGATATATATGTACTGTACATATATATATACAGTATATATATATATATATATATATATATACATACAAACCAGATAAACCTGACCAGCACCTCCTAGTGTGAACTGGTGCCAGCTGCCGCAACTATAAAATATATCAAAAGAATGCAGCCGCACTCCATATGGCCAATATATGTCTTAACAATGAAAATAATAAAAATATTAGATCTAAACTGTTTTGGTTAGCAACAAGTACTTACAAACAATGAAGGTTTTTAGCGCATAAATTGGCCAATTCATGTGTGCCTATCAACCACGGCAAGGTAACCTCCCCCTGATGGGTAACTACTCTGCCTAACATGCCACTCTTGGGCTACAAGCCTACAACTAAACGGACAAACATGTCTTCTTCTAGGCTAAAAACACCTACATTTAAAGGGCAAGCAGAGCTGTTTATACAACACCTGCTGGTTAATGGGTGGAGTGCAGAATCAGGCAAGAGGCAGTTACACCCCCTTATAGTAATACAAACCAGAGAAACCTGACCAGCATCTCCTAGTGTGATCTGGTGCCAGCTGCTGTAACTATAAAATATATCAAAAGAATGCAGCAGCACTCCATATGGCCAAGATAAGTCTTAACAATGAAAATAATGAAAATATTAGCTCTAAACTGTTTTGCTTAGCAACAAGTACTTACAAACAATGAAGGTTTTTAGCGCATAAATTGGCCAATTCATGTGTGCCCATCAACCACGGCAAGGTAACCTCCCCCTGATGGGTAACTACTCTGCCTAACATGCCACTCTTGGGCTACAAGCCTACAACTAAATGGACAAACATGTCTCCTTCTGGGCTAAAAACACCTACATTTAAAGGGCAAGCAGAGCTGTATATATATACAAATAACACATCCTAGATCTGAATGAATGAAATATTCTCATTGAATACTTTGTTCTGTACAAAGTTGAATGTGCTGACAACAAAATCACACAAAAATCATCAATTGGAAATCAAATTTATTAACCAATAGAGGCCTGGATTTGGAGTCACCCCCAAAATTAAAGTGGAAAAGCACACTACAGGCTGATCCAACTTTGATGTAATGTCTTTAAAACAAGTCAAAATGAAGCTCAGTATTGTGTGTGGCCTCCACGTGCCTGTATGACCTCCCTACAATGCCTGGGCATGTTCCTGATGAGGTTGCGGATTGTCTCCTGTGGGATATCCTTCCAGACCTGAACTAAAGCATCCGCCAACTCCTGGAAAGTCTGAGGTGCAACGGCGCGAGACATGATGTCCCAGATGTGCTCAATCGGATTCTGGTCGGGGGAACGGGCGGGCCAATCCATAGCTTCAATGCCTTCATCTTGCAGGAACTGCTGACACACTCCAGCCACATGACATCTGGTATTGTCCAGCATTAGGAGGAACCCAGGGCCAACCGCACCAGCATATGGTCTCACAAGGGGTCTGAGGATCTCATCTCGGTATCTAATGGCTGTCGGGCTACCTCTGGCGAGCACATGGAGGGCTGTGCGGCCCTCCAAAGAAATCCCACCCCACACCATTACTGACCCACTGCCAAACCGGTCATGCTGAAGGATGTTGCAGGCAGCAGATCGCTCTCCACGGCATCTCCAGACTCTGTCACGTCTGTCACATGTGCTCAGTGTGAACCTGCTTTCATCTGCGAAGAGCACAGGCGCCAGTGGCGAATTTGCCAATCCTGGTGTTCTGGGGCAAATACAAAGCGTCCTGAACGGTGTGGGGCTGTGAGCACAACCCCCATCTGTGGATGTCAGGCCCTCATATCACCCTCACGGAGTTGGTTTCTAACCATTTGTGCAGACACATGCACATTTGTGGCCTGCTGGAGGCCATTTTGCAGGTCTCTGGCAGTGCCCCTCCTGTTCTTCCTTGCACAAAGGCGGAGGTAGGGGTCCTGCTGCTGGGTTGTTGCGCTCCTAAGGCCCCCTCCACGTCTCCTGGTAGCACCTCCAGCCTCTGGACACTACGCTGACCGACACAGCAAACCTTCTTGCCACAGATCGCATTGATGTGCCATCCTGGATGAGCTGCACTACCTGAGCAACTTCTGTGGGTTGTAGAGTCCGTCTCATGCTACCACGAGTGTGAAAGCACAACCAACATTCAAAAGTGACCAAAACATCTGCCAGAAAGCATTGGTACTAAGATGTGGTCTGTGGTCCCCACCTGCAGAACCACTCCTTTATTGAGGGTGTCTTGATAATTGCCAACAATTTCCATCTATTGTCTATTCCATTTGCACAACAGCATGTGAAATTGATAGTCAATCAGTGTTGCTTCCTAAGTCGACAGTTTGATTTCACAGAAGTTTGATTTACTTGGAGTTATATTCTGTTGTTTAAGTGTTCCCTTTATTTTTTTGAGCAGTGTATATATATATCCATCTGAACTAACAGTCCTCCTGAGGACTAATCCAGCTGCATATAATCAGTGCTATTCATGAGTTAGGCAGGCCACAGTGTATGTGGCAGACTGCAGTGCATGATACAGCACAAGAGGGTCCATTCAACGTCCTGTCTGCTGCTGCTGTAATAATTACAGATATTTGTAGACATAGCCCCAGATTTCAGGGATATCAGGGGCCAGGGCAATTTTTTGTTATCTGTTCCATATTTCAGCGATAAAAATCCAGAAATTTAAACTGAATGTTGAAAATATTGGCCTCCTTTTCCATTTCGTTGCAGTGTTTTGGTCAAGCTACTTACACTAGGTCTCTGTGTAGAATAATATCCGTAAATTAAAGACCTGCTATTTAAAACCATGGTTCTTTGTCAGACATATCACCTATAATAGTGTTACAAAATTAGCCATTTCTTCCATTATAATTTCATTGCAGTTTGTCGGTCAAGCTATTCACACTAGGTCTCTGTGTAGAATAATATTAGTAAATTACAGGCCTGCTATTTAAAACCGTGGTTATCTGTCAGACATATCGCCTATAACAGTGTTCCAAAATCAGCCATTTCTGCCTTCCATTTCTTTGCAGTGTGTTGGTAAAGCTATTCACACTAGATCTCTGTGTAGAATAATATTAGTAAATTACAGGCCTGCTATTTAAAACCGTGGTTCTCTGTCAGACATATCACCTATAATAGTGTTCCAAAATCAGCCATTTCTTCCATTTTTATTTTGTTGCAGTGTGTCGGTCAAGCTATTCACACTAGGTCTCTGTGTAGAATAATATTAGTAAATTACAGGCCTGCTATTTAAAACCGTGGTTCTCTGTCAGACATATATCCTATAACAGTGTTCCAAAATCAGCCATTTCTGCCTTTCATTTCGTTGCAGTGTGTTGGTCAAGCTATTCACACTAGGTTTCTGTGTAGAATAATATTAGTAAATTACAGACCTGCTATTTAAAACCGTGGTTCTCTTTCAGGCCTATTACATATAACTGAGTTCCAAAATCAGCCATTTCTTCCATTTTCATTTTGTTTCAGTGTGTCGGTCCAGCTATTTACACCAAGTCTCTGTGTAGAATAATATTAGCAAATTTCAGGCCGGCTATTTAAAACCGTGGTTCTCTGTCAGGCATATCACATATAACTGAGTTCCAAAATCAGCCATTTCTCATTGTAGTATGTACATGAAAAATGGCTATTTTATATTTCAAATCCTTATTGAAAAAAAAAAAATAGGAGCCAGACATGGCAGCATTTGTAGGTATCCTACCTCAGTAGACTAGGGGTCATTAGTCCAGACATACTAAAACATAGCTTTAGGTTGTGTTTGCTAACAGTCTGAGGTTTAATCTTTATTACTGAAGGGAATTAGCCTTTGTATACGCCATGAGAGATCTGATGTAGAACCAGACACAGACGATTGCACAATATTGTAAATAAGACTACGGGCATATGGCTTAAGATGGAGAAGCTTATTATAGTACCAAAAATATAAGTGGCTATCTGAAACCCATTATGATGTATCCAACCTTTAATTAATATAATATTCTGATTATATATTCTGTTTTAAGGTATACTTTATCTGTGAATGTATCTCACTGATACATAGCTTCTTAACACAATATACTGTCTGGGAAGAAAACCTTGTTCTGATTTATAGCCCGGTGTAGGATTTACTCTTATCATATGTAAACATTATGACAGAAGTAGAATGGTGCGTGAACAGGTCTTGTCCAGTATTGCTTATCTGTGATACCTGGCCACTGTCACGGGATTGGAATGTTGGACAACAACTTATGAATTTTCATGCTTACGTAATATTAGGTTGTGTAAGCCTTTTCCTAAAATATAAAAGCTGCTGAAGAATTCAGTTATGGCAGAAGCATTGTGGACCTGTGAAGAGGACGCTCTTCACAGTGTAGGACCTAGTACACATTCTCTGCCCATCGCTGAACGCTTCTCCAACTGAAGTTTCTGGACAGATGATGTACATGCTACTAAGGAAATCTTTTTCTTCTTCTATCTAATAGTAAGTATGTAACCTTTATAAGTATTTAACCTTAGTAACCTATAATCTACAAAAGTGTATGCAATATCATAATATCATACTATTCCTTTGATTCTGTATTTTATCTTTCAAATTAACTGTTATAAATAAAATTGCGTTATATTACAAGTGGTTGTCTTCTTAAAGCCGTATCCGAACCTTATTGCTAAAAATTTGGCAATACACTCGTGAACGTGGAAAATATTGTCCTCCATTTAAAATAGGCAAGGTGCATGGCAAGGGACGAGGAAGTGGACGTGATGGTGATGCTGCATGCAGAGGCCGAGGCCAAGGACGTGGCCATGGGCAAGCTGAAATTGTGCCACAACAAACACCCACATCTTGTCACTCGACCTTCCTGTCCCAATTACTAACAGTGTTCCAAAATCAGCCATTTCTTCCATTTTCATTTTGTTTCAGTGTGTCAGTCAAGCTATTCATACTAGGTCTCTGTGTAGAATAATATTAATAGGCCTGTTATTTAAAACTGTGGTTCTCTGTCAGACATATCAATTATAACAGTGTTCCAAAATCAGCCATTTCTGCCTTCCATTTTGTTGCAGTGTGTCGGTCAAGCTATTAACACTAGGTCTCTGTGTAGAATAATATTAGTAAATTACAGGCCTGCTATTTAAAACCGTGGTTCTCTGTCATGCATATCAAATATAACAGTGTTCCAAAATAAGCCATTTCTGCCTTCCATTTCGTTGCAGTGTGTTGGTCAAGCTATTCAGACTAAGTCTTTGTGTAGAATAATATTAGTAAATTACAGGCCTGCTATTTAAAATCGTGGTTCTCTGTCAGACGTATCACATATAACTGAGTTCCAAAATCAGCCATTTCTCGTGAACGTGGAAAATATTGTCCTCCATTTAAAATGGGCAAGGTGCATGGCAAGGGACGAGGAAGTGGACGTGATAGTGATGGTGCATGCAGAGGCTGAGGCCAAGGACGTGGGCAAGCTGAAATTGTGCCACAACAAACACCCACATCTTGTCGCTCGACCTTCCTGTCCCAATTACTAGGGGACCGCAGTACACCACTATTGAACCCAGGACAGTGTCAAAAGGTTGTTCTTTGGATAGCAGATAATGCTTCGAGTCACTTTGCTACCACCACCACCCTGTCTTCCACACGGTCAAGTCTCAGTAGCTCTGAGTCTGGATCGCATATTCCTCACCCTGATCCTTCTTTCTCCAACCATGCCGAATGCCCGGAGACAACTCATCTTACAATTGGACACTCAGAAGAGCTGTTCACTTTTCCATTTATAGATTCGGGGCCTCTCGCCCGGCCAGCTTCCAGCGAGTCAAGAGGAGAACACATGTAGTGATGCCCAAATGTTGGAGCAGCCACGGTCACATGAAGGCAATGGTGGGAAAGTGCAATTATTGTCTCAAGACGTGGATGATGATGATGATGAGACACAATTGTCAGAAAGTCAGGAGGAGGACCAGGGTGCGGAAGTGGAAGACGAGGTGGTGGATAATATAGTAACTGACCCAACCTGTCAGGGGGACATACAGAGCAAGGACAGCAGCACACAGGGGAAGGGAGGCGTAGCACCATAACAGGCAGGAAGAAGCAGTGTGGTGGCCGCAGACAGAAGCCGCGAAAGCGTTCCTCGTGGAGCCAACACAACGGAAGTTGCCAGTACAATTGTTAGGTGTTCCCGAGTCTGGTTGTTTTTTAAAGACTCTGCAGATAACCCCAAAAAGGCCATTTGCACCAATTGCCAGGCCAGCATCAGGAGGGGTAGCAAAACTAGCAGCCTGACCACCACCAGCATGATCAGACACATGGCAGCAAAGCACCCGACTAAGTGGGCCAAACCCCAGGGTTCAGCAACAGTGTCTGCGGATGACTCCACTGCTTCTTCCACTGTTGAGTGTGCACGCCAATCCCCTGTCCATGTCGCATGCCAAGATGCCTCCCGCCCAGCACGAGTCGTTGCACACTCTCAACTAGTACCATCAGCAAGCACGTCCTTGTCCCAACGCAGTGTTCAGTTGTCCCTTCCCCAGTTCTTGGAAGGCAAGCACAAATACGCAGCCAATGCCCCACTAAATTCACACATTTCATGAATGCTTGCACTCAAAATGTTGCCTTTTAGGCTCGTGGAGACAGAAGCATTCCACAACCTGTTGGCGGCAGCCATCCCTCTGTATTCGGTCCCCAGCCATTACTATTTCTCCCGGTGTGCTGTCCCCGCATTACACGAGCACGTGTCCCACAACATTAGCCGTGTCCTCAACAACGCAGTTAATGGGAAAGTCCACCTAACCACAGTGCTTGTGGGCAGGGATGGTACAGCTCACTGACAGCACACTGGGTTAATATAGTGGAAGCCGGGACCCAGTTGGACCTTGGGAAGGAACACGTCCTCCTGATGCCGAGGATTGCAGGCCTTGGGTCAATCAGGGTTGCCCCCACATTTTACAGCTCCTGCACCTCCTCCTCTTCTGCCTCCATATCTGAAATGACCACATCAGTCGCAAGCTGGAAGCACTGCTGTACTGCCTCGGCCAAGTGGCAACAGGCTGTGCTGAAGCTAATATGCTTAGGTGACAAACCGCACAACTCTGAAGAGTTGTGGACAGCTCTGAAACAGCAGGCAGATCTGTGGCTGACACCGCTGATGCTACAGGCAGGCATGGTCGTGTGTGACAATGGCCGGAATCTGGTGGCGGCTCTGAAGCGAGGCGAGCTCACACACTTACCATGCCTGGCCCATGTGCTTAACCTTGTGGTTCAGCGGTTTCTCAAAACCTACCCGGATCTGTCGGATCCGCTTGTCAAAGTACGCCGCATGTGTGCCCATTTTAGAAAGTCAGCTACAGCTTCTGCCGCCCTTGCCGTGCTTCAGCGGTGTGCGATGTCCCCACGCGTTGGAACTCTATATTGCAGATGTTGGGGAGGATTTGTGAGCAGAAGAGGGCAGTTATCGACTACCAGCATCAACAAGGCCATCGGTATTCAGGTCAGACTCCACACATAAGACCTCAGGAGTAGACATGGATGTCAGACATATGTACCATCCTCCAACACTTTGAGGACTCCCCCAAGATGGTGAGTGGTGATGACGCCACAATTAGCATCACCATCCCGCTTTGATGTCTTCTGAAATGCTCTCTGCTCACAATTAAAGAGGATGCATTGCAGGCGGAGCACGATGAGATGGAGCAAGAAACCATACAGGGTGATTCCACACAGCCCAGCCTCATCTCATCCCAACATGGATTGGGTGACAAAAGGGAAGAGGAGGAGGAGGAAGAACAGGAGCCAGTTTTCTGTGCTATAGACGATACTACCTGCACAACTGTCATACCGTCTGTTCAGCATGTATGGCCTGAGGACAGGGAGGAGAAGGAGGATGAGGAGTAGAGCATGGTCAGTCATCCTCTTGGTGAGGACACGGAAGTCTTGCCTGTTAGCAGTCTGGCACACATGGCTGAGTTTATGTTACGCTGCCTTTCCCGTGACCCTCGCGTTGTCCAAATTTTGGGGGACAGTCATTACTGGTTTGTGACACTTCTAGACCCACGCTACAAGGAGAACTTTCTGTCTCTTATTCCCACGCCGGACAGGCCCAATAAAATGGGGCAGTACGAGAATGCACTTATTGCGGAATTATTAAAAAAAATTCCCATCTGAAAACGCTGGCGGCAGAGGTCACAGTTCGTTGGAAAAACAAGGAGTACAGGCGAGAGACACACAAATGCAATCCAGCAGAGGCAGGGGAACACTGTCAAAGTTCACACAAGCCCTGATGCGTGGGGTACTCTCACAAGGAGGGAAAAGTTTTGGAAGATGGTGAGGGAGTACCTTGACGATCGTACCAACGTCCTCCGTGATTCCTCTGTGCCTTATAATTATGGGGTATCCAAGCTGGACATGTGGCATGAACTGGCTCACTACACCTTTGAGGTCCTAGCCTGCCCTGCCACTATTGTTTTGTCACAGCGTTTTTTTAGTGCCGCTGGTGAAAGTATAACCGATAGGCGCATCCACCTGTCAACTGAAAATGCTAAAAGGCTGACTCTTATAAGAATGAACAAGGGCTGGATTGGGCAAGACTTCTAAACAACACCAAATGATAGCAGCGTAACATAAACTCAAATACAGTGTCTTTTTTTTGGGAAGTGTAACTCTATTCCCATGCACCTCTGTCTTCACACCCAGACATGGGTATATGCTGTTTTCAGGAGGCCCTCCGGCCTCTACATCTCTTGCAAGGGGCATTGGAGTGCCTCCAAATTTTTGGCAGCCGCTGCATTCACTGCATAGGCAAACAGTATGGAATGCCCACTTCCTAATAACGGGAACATTGTTTTCAGGAGGCTCTCTGATCTCTACGTCTCTTGCAAGGGGCTTGGAGTGCCTCCAAATTTTTGGCAGCCGTTGCATTCACTGCATAGGCAAATAGTATGGGAGACCCACTTCCTAATAATGGGAGCATTGTTTTCAGGACACCCTCCGATCTCTATGTCTCTTGCAAGGGACGCTAGAGTTCCTCCACATTTTTGGCAGCCGTTGCATTCACTCCATTGGCAAACAGTATGGGAGAGCCACTCCTTTTTAATGGGAACATGTCGTACTCGTTACTGTAGCCCAGCTCCATGTGTCTTTAAATTGTTAGTAGGATTTTTCCTAAATTTTGGCAGCCGTTGGACTCACTGCATATTCTATAACTGTATAGCAGACCCTCTCCATTAAAGTGGGAACATGTCGTTACTGTGGCCCAGCTCTATTTGTCTTTAAATTGTTAGTTGGGTTTTTCCTAAATTTTGGCAGCCGTTGGACTCCCTACATACCCTATAACTGTATAGCAGACCCTCTCCTTTCTAATGGGAGCATGTTGTTACTGTGGCCCAGCTCTATATGTGTTTAATTTCTAGTGGGGTCTTTCCCAAATTTTGGCAGACCTTGCAGTCACAGCATGGGCATTGCCACTATAGGTGACCCACTTCTTTATAATGGGAACATTTTTTTTTACTGAGACCCTCCTCTATGTCTCTTCAAAGGGGTATTGGGTTGCGTCCAAATTTTTGGCAGTCCTTGCAGTCACTGCATACGCAACAACAGTATAGGAGACCCACTCTTTAAAAATGGAAACAACAAAGCATAGCCAACTGCTAGCCCTTTAAGAATAGTAAGGCTGTAAAATAATGTTTGTGACTTTCACAATCCCTCCTTCATAAATGAAACAGGATGTGTCTGATGACGTGTCACACACCACATGGCCAGATAAGGTTGTAAAATGTTAAAATGACATTAATTGTCCATTGGACTGCTGAAGAAAGCTGATCACAACACTTTCCAATTTCCAGAAAGACGGACCAGTTCCCAGATTCCAAAGTCCTATTCTTGGTCCCAGCAGTCTCCTAGTGATCAGTAAGTTATTCTATGGATAGGGTTTAACTTACTATCCTGGGAAAAACCTATAAATAGGGGAAACCATGATAGACATTTGTGGCATGTAAGGTATTTAAAGGTATTTTACGTGACGAACTGCCAGATTATACAATGGGAAGAATGTTATTAATTGATAAATAGCAAAAATTCACAAAGAACAGGTCATTGCTAACTCACTGGTTGGTTTCTATGAGAAAGTAAGTGCACATCTGGACATAGGACACAACAACCCACAACAGTCATACTTTTTAATTGAAGGGAGCTGAAAACTGCAAAATATATTCCAGTAGTTAAAGGGTCATAATCACATTGAGTTTAAAAGATTGTTAAACTGAATAACATGGATGTTAAGGTTTTGTACAT
Source organism: Phyllobates terribilis (assembly GCF_046119375.1). NCBI lineage: Eukaryota > Metazoa > Chordata > Amphibia > Anura > Dendrobatidae > Phyllobates > Phyllobates terribilis. Next base: position 131,470,531 of record NW_027362764.1, on the reverse strand, counting down.
ATGTTATATACTTTTTACACTTTGGTTGATTTAATTGCACCTTGCATTCACTGTAGGCTCACATATACTGTGAATACAACATAATGAAATATATAATGATTTTTTTTTTATAAACATGTAACAATAGTTCTCTGATTGCCACAGTTACAATACAATGATTACTCCCCAGTGTCATATACAGTGTTTCTTTTTCTTTAGTAAGGAGAAGAATACTGTAATCTAGGAACACTTTTATTTCCTAAACAATATTCTGTAAAATAACAAGAGCTTAATGCTCTGAACTGTTCAAGGGTGTTTATAACACATTTATGCTGGAGTTTGTCCAGAGAAGAATACTCCAAAAGAGAAAATGTAACCCATGGGAAATCTCATTACAAGAATATATATCGACTTGAACTTTAGTATCAAATCAATTAACCGTGGTAAACTTCACAATACTGCAAGCAAAACATGCAGTCCAACAGTTATAAAGGAACTGGTTTGAAATATTTAGTTGATATTGTCAACTAGCTACAGTTGATCACAGTAGATCTTGACTTGAAAGACAGAAGAATACTTAAGATACATGTTTTTACATCAAAATTTAATAAACTAAGCCAAATGTATATTATAACTGTACAAAGCTTTGGAGTCTCCTGAAGTAGGGAAGATGATCTCTTGGGATCACAACAGGTTTGTCTTTTACTATTTAGGTATCTTGTTTAGACATTCAGGACTTGCAAACCGGTCATGTATTTTTCAAAAAATCGCCTGTATATTTTTCAAAGGGGGCTATATCAAGATAGTTTTAGAAGGAAGGACTATTTATCCTGAAGAACCCTACTGGCACTGTTTAGCAAGGTGCAATCTGTTGGGGCTGTTTATCAGGGGGTCATTCTGCAAAAACTATGTGACTCTATGTAGCCACTGTTTATGTAGAGTATTCATGAGGAGTTGAAGAGGGGCATCAATTCGATCGGGCATGGCAACTGTGAGATTGATCAGAACGAGGAGAGGGAAAGAGGTAAGTGGCCCTGAGTTCTCACTGACTCTTGATCATAATATAGCCTGAGTAGAAACCTCTCACACTGAGCTGGGACTTTAAGCTCTGATTATGCCTGACTTGGTTGTGGGCATGTGCACAAGGTCACGATGAAAGTTGTGACGTCATGACATTGTGACCTTTTGCAAGCATTCACATAATCCTCCCGGGCCTCTTCAAATCTGGGAATTCTGGTTCAGTGTGAGAGGCTTGTGGATTTCAGTACGACTGGGAAAAGTCAGAAGCTGCAAGAGGATCAGATGTGTGATGGTGAGGAGTGGACTGGCTGAAGAGGTGAGTGCTAAACTGAGTACAATGATTTTTTTTTATTTTTTATATATAACAGATTATTATGCTCTGGGGTCTGGAGAGATAAAGGGCTTCTCTGCAAAACAAATTTCTCAGGAAAGTCCATGCTAACAGGAAAATTACAATTTTTCCTGATTTGCTCATCTCTAATATGTATGCCAGAACCACATGATAGCCTCCACAGAATAATTCTTCTCTGTATCCTCTTAAAATAATCAAAACAAATATATTAATTTAAGAACTTTACAGCACATCTTTCACAAGATTTCATAATAAAAATGGCATACATTCCATAGATGTCTTAGACCTGTAGGGGTAGGTGTAATTTTTTTTGAAAATCCATGTCAGAAGGGTTGTACAACCCTGTTATTAAGTTGAGCATTTTTTGACTGCTTTCCATACTGAAGTCATTTTTTTTATATTAAACAGGGAAACTCAAATTTTCAAAGTCAATATACCATCCCCATTAGGTCTAAGAGATGAATTTAATATTGTTTACAGTGGTGCTTGAAAGTTTGTGAACCTTTCAGAATTTTTAATATTTCTGCATAAATTTCACCTTATGCTACACCAGGTTTTCACACACATCCTAAACATAGATAAAGAGAATCAAATCAGTAAATCAGTCAAAAATGTTAGATTTTGTAATTTATTTTGATTCAATATCACATATCTATGAGTGACAAAGTATGTGAAACTTTGCTTTCAATATCTGGTGCGACTTACTTGTGTAGCAATAACTGCATCTAAATGAGAGAGGAGAAAGCGACAGATCCACCGGAGACACGGATCTACGATGACCCTTAGAAAATTGCTTATTTACCTGTACAAGGTATGAAAATCCCCTTGATAAACTGGGATGTGATGTCATAGCTACTGGGCATTATGGGGAAACCTACTTGGCAATGCAAACTGACACTAGCCCAGTCTCTGATGTTTCACAATTTTGGAAAATGGTGCCAGGCAACCTTTCTTTTGCTAATCGCGAATTAAATCTGAAAGCTTTCGAATTTGTGTGGAACCGCAAATTTCAGGAAATTCAACTCAAACTCAATCCTTCACAGATCAATATGCTAATTTCTACTGCTCACTTTAGGTCCTTCCACAACATTTCTATTGAATTATGTTTAGGAATTTGATTTGGCCATTCCAAAACTTTAACTTTTTTCTTCTTTAACCATTCTGCTGTAGAACGACTTGTGTGCTTTGGGTATTTGTCTTGCTGCATGGCCCAAGTTTTCCTGAGATTCAGCTCAAGGACAGATGTCCTGACATTTTCCTCTAGAATTTGTTAATAAAAGTCAGAATTCATTATTCCGTAAATAATAGTGTTCTGACCCCGATGCAGGAAAACAGGCCCAAACCATGATACTATCACCACCGTGCTTCACAGATGGTATGAGGTTTTTATGTTGTAATGCATTGGTTTTCTTTCTACAAAGAAAACGCTTCTCATGTAAACCAAAAAACTCAATTTTGGTCTCTTCTGTCCACAAAACATTGCTCTGATAGCCTTCTGGCTTTTTCAGGTGATCTTTAGCAAACTGTCAATGGAAAGCAATGTTCTTTTTGGAGAGCAGTGGCTTTCTCCTTGCAATCCTGCTACGCACACCATAGTTGTTCGGTGTCCTCTTGATGGTGAACTGATAATTCTGGATCCATAACTAAGCTGCAAGCATAGGGCGCTGTGAGGCACCATTTCTAGGCTATCTCTTAAACCTTACTCACACATAGTGATGTCCTCAGATAGTTTAACTCGACTTCAGTAAGCACGATTTTGAAGATTCAGAAGAAGATTTATTTTCAAGCAGAAATCTTGTTGAAGTGCAAACATACAGCAGGTAAAAATACTTTTTTAGAAACAGGCTGGAAGCACATGAGCTGAAGCATGGCTGAAGATGGTGAATGAGGAAGAAGAATGGGGAAGAAGGGAGGGGTTACTTACATCACAGCTACATCAGAGAGAGACAGGGAGAGAGAAAGGACAAACTTCTAAGGAAGGCAAACCTTATTGCATAGCAACAAAACAGCAAAGAGCTGAATTAAAGTGCAATACAGTCTGTAAAATTCCCAAATCATGGCAAATGACACTCCGCGTCTGAAATCTTTAGATTTCAGCTGATCCATTTCGACATGATGTCTTCAGAAGATGTCCACTGCCGACCTGAAAGACAAAATAGAAACACACAAGAAAACAACAATACTATAACAATTGTAGGTCCAGTTTTCAGGTTGGTGGCCTAAAGTCCACAACAGTAGGATAATCCAAGTCCAATTGAAAACTCATCTTCAGATTGGAGAAGCCGCAACATGCAAACACTTCCACCAACCCAACAATCCACTGGTGAAAGTTCATTTCCCAACACAGTTGAAGATATATAGCGGTAAGCTCCCCGCGATAAGCTGTGTCCAGTAGTAATGTCCTTCATGTGATGCCTTCTCTCATGAATCATTTGGCGGTATAAGTCAGGTTAATACCAGCCTGCACAACTGATGAACAGCTCGAGAAGCATCCAGAGTGATGAGGCCTCGGCTTCAACATTTGTGTCACAGATATGCAGCTTGTAGAGACAGCTGGTCTGATCTCTCCATCAGCGTCTGGTTTCTCAAGTTCAAATGTGCTGCTAGCATTAACAGAACAAGCTTTCTTATGCAGAAAGCTTGGAGATGACAGCCAGGTGTTGTCACAAAGGCTAGATGCAGTCAAAAACAAGCAAAATACCCAAATAACTGGAAGTAAATGGATAAATCGCACAGTGCAAAAATGATGATAATTAATATGGGTATTTAGTTAACATAATTTTGATCAAAATAATGTAAAAGCCATCCCACCACGTCACGGTAACCCTTATGGGACAGTCCTAACTCTAATATTAAAACCTTACCATTTAAGCCCATTGTCTACATAGAAGTTCTTCTCCACAGATAGACGAGCATCAGATCCATACTCTCTCTCGCCTTCCTGGGCTGTCCGTCTCGGTCCATAGATTGCCACAGCAGGTGAGGGGCTGTTCTCGAAGACATGTACCTTCATCCAGTAGTCTATGACCTTGTTGTGAACGTCATTGTCCTTGTTCCACAGGATCCTGAAGTAGTTTCTACTGTCTTCTCTTGCAGGCACCAGCATGTTGTCTTAACTTGTAGAATTGAACGCTGTTGACCCGAGGTTGTCATCACAGGATGGGAACATGTTCATGCTGTCAGGGGTTTCTTGCTGCCACTTACTGTTACTCGGCTTCTCTTTTACCCAGTAATGCTGTGGGTATGGCTGAAAGTAAATGTTGCGACCATTTGGCAAGACATGAGTCTTAAATGAGGAAATCCTTGTAGGTCTCTTCATCATTTCCATGCAGACATCACTTATAATAACCCAGCCTAGATCAAAGCGTTGAGCAAATGGAGCATCATGTAGTCCGTTGATTTGCTGACATTCCATTTGTAGCCGAAGAATGTCTCTGCCAAGCAGATTCAGGATATTCATGCTGTTGTTAAGAGCTGGCATCTTGTTGGCTGTCTTTAGATGAGGGTAATAAAGAGCAGCCTCTGGAGTTGGGATCTCCTCTCTGTTGGATGGTATCTGGTTGCACTCGACGAGAGTGGGTAGGGGTATCTCCACATTGTTCTCAAGAGAAGATACTAAGAGTCCATTGGCTCTTCTCCCAGAGATCTCTGTAACACCACTACTGGTGCCCAGGGTGTAGATGTGAGTGTTTCCCTTTAAGTTAAACAGATCAAAGAGTTCTGATCTTGCAAATTATCGGTTACTCTGATTATCCAGAATGTCATACACCCTTGCGCTTTTCTTTGGTTGACCCTTGGAATGCACGTTCACCAGGCATACCTTTACACACAATTTGTCCCAGAGGCTTTCTCCACAGACTTCTCTGCATGAAGAAGATATTGTGATAGGATGCACTGCTTGATCTGTATCCTCCCCACCTTGCCTTGTGGTGGAAGAAGCGTAAGCTGTGCAGCGTTAGATTGGGATGGATTGAGCGCTTGTACGTGGTCCTCACTGTTGCACTCCAAACACTTAATAGGAATTTTACAGTCTTTACCAAAGTGTTCAGTAGAAGAACAACATCTGTAACATACTCCAAAGTTATTTAGAATCTCCTTGCGTTCCTGGAGCGGTTTCTTTCTGAAGCCGATGCACTTCTTTAGGGGATTTGGCTTCTTATGAATGGGACACATTCGCTTAGGATTTTCAGCCTTTCCACATACCTCGCTCTTGTCTGTCACTGGTGAAAGTGTGGGAAGAATGTCAGTCTTCTTCACTGACACTGGACTGCTACAGTTTCTATTGCTCGAACGTGGACTTTCATACTTGGGAGGGGATGAACCAGGGCCACTGGGTTCTCCGTAGGAAAAGCTTGGGTCAGTCTTACACTATGTAATGTCCTTGATAAACTCACAAAAGTAGGAAAATGGAGGAAAGGAGACTTGGTTAGCTCTTTTGTATTTTGACTCGATTGTGGACCACTTATCTTGAATATTGTACGGTAGTTTAGAAACAATCAGGTTTACCCCACGAGCAGTGTCCAGGTAGCTGAGGCCAGGTAGCTGCATGTCTGCCTTGGGCACCTGAAACTCTAAGAAGAGGTCACTGAGCTCTTGGAGTTTTGAACTGTCCTTACTGGATATTTTTGGAAAATCCTGTAGACGCTTGAACAGTGCATTTCCTATGGCTTCAGAACTACCAAAGCTTTGGTTCATTCTGCTGCAGAAAGGAGGTTCGGGATGAAGGTTGGGCAACATGTTGTACTGACCTTGAATGCAGGATTATGGTGAATGATCTGCGTCCTGTTGCCTTAGAGTAATGTCTGTGCTGTCAGGAAAGATTGTTGGAGTCAGGAGTGCACTATTTTGGCTTAGTACATAGTCTCTTGTATGCTTAAAAGGGTCTTCCATATCAAAATCACTTAAACTGATGCTGTCTCTCTTTGGCTCCCACTGATAGCTTGTTCCGGTACCTTTAACCTTGCCATGGCTGTGGCGTGTTCACATTCCTACTCTAGGGCCTTTATTTCTATTTGGAGTTGGGATCTCCTCTCTGTTGGATGGTATCTGGTTGCACTCGACGAGAGTGGGTAGGGGTATCTCCACATTGTTCTCAAGAGAAGATACTAAGAGTCCATTGGCTCTTCTCCCAGAGATCGCTGTAACACCACTACAGGTGCCCAGGGTGTAGATGTGAGTGTTTCCCTTTAAGTTAAACAGATCAAAGAGTTCCGTTTGCGTGTGCATTGGCTTCCATTTCTGCCTTCTTGAGTGCTGCTTCGGCTGCCGTTTCTGCCTCCATTTCTGCCTTCTTGCGCGCTGCTTCAGCTTCCTCTACTTCCATCTCGGTTTTCTTTTGCACCAAAGCTGCTTGTACCTTAGTAGCCTTGCCTTCTGCACGTGCTCTTATAAGCTGTTCACTGAAGGTTGAAGATTTCAAAGAGCATGACTTAGATGATCGTTTTGATTGCATGGCTGACCCAGAAATGCGAGATGACCTCTCGGCTATTTGTGCAATTATTGCCTCTGTCTTGGCTTTAATATCATGCACAATGCTTTCTCACTCAGAGTTAAGTTGTTGGAAAACCTGCAGCTCTTCAAGAGAAACAGATGAATTTGCAAAATTGTAATGTATTTGTTTATTTGTTTGTCCTTCTAACAAAGATTTGGTAATCTGAACACAGTTTTGCAAGGGCTCATTCTAGTGGTAGTGTAAGGGGGAAGACCGGGGTGTAAGTACTTTTAGACGAAGGAATCCGGAACTGCCGGGGCCGTACTTCTGGTTGCAGGGAGAAGACAGACTGCGAGCACAGGAGTCAGGTGACTGGGGAGCTGGGGGCGTGTCCAGAGTGAGAGCTGGGAGGTCAGGTGACCAGGAAACTGGTGGCGTGGCTATAGAGAGGGGGAGACGAGGACTTTTGCGTGGAAAAGCAGCAAGAGAGTTCTGCTCAGGAGAGCAGTGTGAGAGGGTCCAGGCTCTTGGCTCCAGTACTGGGAGCAAGATCCAAGTGCAGTGGACCGGAGAAGTCAAGCCGACTAGAGGGAGAAGAGACACAGGTTCCTTGGAGCTGAGCACGTGAGGTGCACTGTTATGGACTAGGGGCTCAGCGGGTAAAACCGGAGACCGCCCGCTGCCGCCAGAAGACGGGAGCATTGTTTGGGTGGGGAAGCCTGAAGAAAGCGTCACCAGCATCAGCTGGCAACTGCCTTGTGGAGGATAAAAGTCAGCTAAGTGTAAAAACTGTCGTTTACAACCGGTTTGACTCTGCTACATCTAGTTAAACTGTGAACTGTCAGTTATAGACTTCTACTTGCTATTTCCCTTGTTTTTCCCCATATTTTCCCCTGTTACTCCCTGCGTGGAGATTTACCCTGTTATCATAAACTTCCCCTGTTTATTAACCCTGTATTGGCTGCTCTGTGTTTCTGTGTCACTGCATCTAAAGTACCCATGTTACATTTGGCGTAGTTGGCAGGATGCAGTCGTTAGACGCAGACACTGCAGAGCAGTCCATCCTGGGAGCCCCTAGATCTAGCTTGCCGCTGGGGGCCATGCTCAGCAATCTCCCAAAGTTGACCGGGGACAATATGATGCTGTGGGACTGGGTTGAGAGAGTTAGGAGTATGTTACATATGCATCCGATGACCCCAGCTATGCAAGCCGAAATAGCCTTGCTGGCCCTGGACGGCGAGGCCCGACAATCCGTGATGTACCGCCCTCCCCATGACCGGGATACTGTAGAAAAAGTGGTGCGGATACTGGAGGAGATGCATGGGGATCCCACCAATGTAGGAGAGCTGAGGATACGGCTGTTTCACCAAGTGCAGCAGGAGGGGGAGACTGTGACGCAGTATGTTAATGCCTTACAGAGGCCTATATCACTAGAAAAAATGACATGGGGAATTTGGGAATGGGCCCCCCTGACGTGATCTTAAGGGACCAGTTTGTGGCAGGCCTCAGGGATGTGCAGCTGAAGCAGGCCTTGCGGGAGCGCCTGCGCGCCAACCGACGTATGACCTTTTTAGAAGTGGGGGCGGAGGCACGTGTGAGAGAGCAGGAGATGGGGGTGACGGCCCTGGCAGGTCCGGAGTAACGAGGTACCTACCCCGCCTGCAGCTGAACCGGAATTGGCTCGAGAGATGCAAAAGGAGATACAAGAGATGCGGGTTGAATGGTCCAGTCTCAAGAAGACCCCTGCCCCGACACCAGAGATACACAGATCGATTGCCCCAGTTATGGAAAGAAGTGAATTCAGGCCCCCCCCTGCAGGAGAGTTCCGTAGAGGAGTGAGGCAGCCCTACACAGATAGAAACACGACCTGCTGGAAGTGTGGAGGCGCAGGACATTAAGCCAGGGGCTGTGCTAGCCGAGGGCGGCCCCTGTCTCGGCAGCCGTTAAACTAGCAGGCTCTGTGTTTGGAGGACACAGCCCGGAGCCTGAGGAAGGGAAGAGGAAAGAAAAAGAGGAAGTCCCAAGGACCTGGTTTCCATCAGCCCGACTGTCTGGGCCGAAATAAGCGGTCAGGCTGTTCACTGCCTAATTGACACGGGATCCCAGGTGACTACGATGACAGAAGCCTACTTTCAACAGCGATTTCCAGAGATAGCGCGGCCTGAATGGGGACCAGTAATTAGACTCACGGCAGCTAATCAATTACCCATCCCGGTTGCAGGGGTGGTGTGGATGAAGATCCGAGTGTATGGAAAAGATGTGGGAAAAAAAGGAGTCGTCCTGGTCGCGGGGGGAACCGGAAGTGGACCCCCGGTGACCCCCGGAATGAATGTGCTGAAAGAGATCGGGCAAATCCTGATTAGTGAGCCGAAGGAGATTCCTCTAGACCAGTGGGACCCGCGAACCCCCCAAAGGAGGGCCTTTCAACAACTAATCCGAGCTGCCCAGGCTCAGGAGATGTCGAGTGGGGGGAAAGTCCTGGGGAAAATAATAGTGCCAGCAGCTACAGCGCTCACTTTTCCGCCCGGACAAACTGTACTCATGTTATCTGCACGGGCCTGCAAACCTCTTGAGGGGGTCGAAGTTCAGATAGAACCAACATCGATGGACAAAGTACCCCCCGGACTCTTGGTGGCTCAGACACTGGCCACCATCCAGGGTGGCAATGTTATAGTGCGGTGTGTTAATCTGGGCGAAGATGATCTCACACTCCCTCCCAGGGCGGAAATAGCCCAGATTCTGGGAATGCCAGAGAAGTTGGTGCGACCTGATGTGGTACAGCTTTCCGCTGTACGAGGAGACCCCTGGACTGTGGCGGTCACTGTGCCGCCGGAATCCCACCGGGCTAGTGCGAAGAGGGGACGAAGAATCCTAGAATGAATGCGGGCTGAATTGACGGGACTTACACCTCGACAGGTGCAACAGGTTGAGGAGGTACTGGAGCGGTACCATGAAGTCTTTGCTCGCCATGAGGATGATTTTGGTTGCACCGAAGCCATTACCCACGAGATTCCCACGGGGAGCGCTGCCCCAGTGCGGGAGAGATACCGGCAGATACCTCCCCAGATGTATAAAGAGGTTAAGGAGATGCTAGCCCATATGTTACAGAACGGTGTGATACGGGAGAATCAGAGTTGGTGGGCAGCCCCGATTGTCCTGGTCCGGAAGAAAAGAGGGACCCTGCGGTTCTGTGTGGACTATAGACGACTGAATGCCTGTACAGTACGGGACTCTTACCCACTACCCCGAATCGAAGAGTCCCTGTCGGCATTAGGGAAGGCAAGATACTTCTCTTCCTTGGATCTGGCCAGTGGGTACAGGCAGGTGCCCGTGGCCGAACATGACCGTGCGAAGACAGTGTTCATATTACCCATGGGACTGTTCGAGTTCCATCGGATGTCCTTCGGCCTGGGGAAGCAGCCAGGAAGAGGCCTTCCGTGCCCTTAAAATGGCCCTGACCGAGGCCCCAATACTTGCCTATGCGGATTTCTCCCAGGCATTCATACCCCACACTGATGGGAGCCTACATGGTCTGGGAGCAGTGTTATCCCAAGTACAGGAGGGGAAAGAGCGCGTGATTGAGTACGCGAGCCGCTCCCTTCACGACTCCGAGAGGAACCCAGATAATTATAGCTCTTTCAAATTAGAGTTGCTGGCTCTGGTATGGGCAATGACCGAGAAGTTTGCAGAGTATTTGTCCGGGTCCAAAGTACTGGTGAGAACAGATAACAACCCGCTGGCCCACCTGGAGAATGCGAAATTGGGGGCCCTGGAGCAGCGGTGGGTGGCCAGGTACCGGTATAAGATCGCCTACAGGACTAAGGCAGAGAATATTCAAGCCAACGCCCTCTCCAGAGTGACATATGAACGGTCTGATCATGACCGTGATGAAGATTTGGAGGCAGATGAGACCCCTATCTTCCGAAATTTCGTGGGACCGCTGGCCGCGGCGCAGGGACAAATCGGAGAGACGTCAGAAGAACAAGTGCTAGGGCGGCCAAGAGATGACTGGATCCGAATTCAACAGACTGACAGAGAAGTTGCTCAATTACGTCAATGGGTGGCTTTGCGGCAAGTCCCCAGTCGAGAAGAGAGGAGTACCCTGTCCCCGGGATCACTGAAAATGCTGGGACAATGGGAGAGACTGTGTTTGCGAGACGGGCTGCTGTACCGACGGGTGCAGCTACTGCGAGAGTTCGGGACCACCTGGCAAGTGGTGATCCCAGAGAAGTTGGTTGGAGTAGTGGCTAAGGAGGCTCATGAACGAGAGGCTCACTTCGGACCAGAGAAGACGTTTTAGTGGTTGCAGAGGCTGGTTTATCATCCCCGACTGCGAAGACAATAGAAGACACTTGTCGAAGATGTCGGAGCTGTGAGCTGGTTAAGCCCCCGGAACAGCGGATCCCCATACAAACCATTGTGACTTCTGCCCCCTTGGAAGTGCTGATGATCGACTATTTGACTGTTGGACCGGCTCATCTCGGGTATGAACATTGCCTGGTAATGACAGACCACTTCACAAAGTTTGCGGTAGTGACCCCTACCAGAGACCAGACCGCCGAGTCAGCTGCGCAGGCCATCTGCCGAGACTTCATTCGGGTGTACGGCTGCCCAAAGAGGATCCATTCCGATCAAGGCACCTGCTTCCTAGGCCGGGTGATGGAAGAGCTGCACCGGTTGTACAAGATGGAGAAGTCACAGACTACACCTTACCACCCTCAAGGAAATGGGGCCTGTGAACGCTTTAATCGGACACTGATCCAAATGCTCCTCACGTTGGAGGAAGATCGGAAGGTACGATGGCCTGAGTTTGTGGCCGAGCTGGTGTGGGTCTACAACAACCGAGTGAATAGTACGACGGGGTTCACTCCTTATACCTTGCTGTTCGGACGAAAGGGGCGAGAGATTACCGAGTTAGAGCTGGACCCCGAGGAGGAATACTCACGGACGGGGATGTCTTCCTGGGTCCGGGAACATCGGCATCGACTGCAGACCCTCCGACGGTTGGTACAACAAAGGTTTCAGGAGCGCAAACATCATGAGACATTGCCTCTTCGAGGGACAGCTCTGAGGCCCGGAGAGTGGGTGTTGGTTCGGGACAGGCGGCCCCGGGGTAAATTGAGTAGGCGGTGGGAACAGACCCTGCACCAAGTGAAGTGCAGGATTGGCGCTGAAGGACCTGTGTATGAAGTTCAACCCGAGGGGGCTGAAGGAGCCCCTACCAGAGTGGTTCATCATAGTATGCAGTGACCCTGTCTGTCTAAAGATGATGAGGATGGAGAAGAATCATCTGCTTCTAGAGAGGGTCCTGTCACAGTTGCCCCAAGCCACGATGTGGACGAAGAAAAATTGTTGATTCTACCTCTGAGCCCCAGCACTCGATTACCTGCAGTCCCCAGTGCAGGCGGCGAGGAAAAAACATCGGTTGAAGCCACCGGGCAGGTGGAGATTGGGGATCCGAGTGACCCTACACCCCCCATCGGTCAAACTGAGTTACGCCGGTCAGAACGAACAACAGCAGGAGTGCCTCCTCACCGTTACGAACAAGATCAATTCATATGGCACCGTATCGTCCAGGAAGTCCAAGAATGTGAATGTTTGGTGAAGGAACTCTCGCCCATGGAATGGCGAGTTAAAGGAGAGTGGGGGTGTAAGGGGGAAGACCGGGGTGTAAGTACTTTCAGAAGAAGGGATTCGGAACTGCCGGGGCCATACCTCTGGTTGCAGGGGGAAGACAGACTGCAAGCACAGGAGTCAGGTGGCTGGGGAGCTGGGGGCGTGTCCAGAGTGAGAGCTGGGAGGTCAGGTGACCGGGAAACTGGTGGCGTGGCTAGAGAGAGGGGGAGACAAGGACTTTTGTGCAGGAAAGCGGCAAGAGAGTTCTGCTAAGGAGAGCAGTGTGAGAGGGTCCAGGCTCCTGGCTCTAGTACTGGGAGCAAGATCCGAGTGCAGTGGACCGCTGGAGTCAAGCCGACTAGAGGGAGAAGAGACGCAGGGTCCGTGGAGCCGAGCACGTGAGGTGCACTGTTATGGACTAGGGGCTCAGCGGGTAAAACCAGAGACCACCCGCTGCCGCCAGAAGATGGAGCATTGTTTGGGCGGGGAAGCCTGAAGAAAGCGTCACCAGCATCAGCTGGCAACTGCCTTGTGGAGGATAAAAGTCAGCTAAGTGTAAAACTGTCGTTTACAACCGGTTAGACTCTGCTACATCTAGTTAAACTGTGAACTGTCAGTTATAGACTTCTACCTGCTATTTCCCTTGTTTTTCCCCATATTTTCCCCTGTTACTCCCTGCGTGGATATTTACCCTGTTATCATAAACCTCCCCTGTTTATTAACCCTGTATTGGCTGCTCTGTGTTTCTCTGTCACTGCATCTAAAGTACCCGTGTTACAGTAGTTCGAGAGAAGCAGACTGAGAGAAGCTGTTGGATGTGACTCAGCTAGTGATGATGCTCAGGTACTCGTTGTTCGAGTCAAGCAAATTGGAATGCTCGAGTGCTCGGAATGAGTAGCAAGCCAAATGTAAGTCTATGGGAAACTCGAGCATTTTTCCGGTGCCTCCAATTGCCCCAATCGATGGGAACAGTCCTCAAATGACATGGGATCAGCATGGGGAAGACCTCTGGAAGCAATTCTGACTCCCAGGTCAGTGCTGTCAACAATGTTGTCAGAGGTATTACGCCACTTTTACGGACTCACGATAAATCATGCAAAAACAAAACCAAAATGGAATTTCCTGGGAAATATGTTAAGGAACATCCTTTCGAGGATAATGACTTGTATATAAGGCAAAATAAATAAACAAAAACAAAAATGCTCCTCCACACCTTGGGCTTTGTTCACACGTAGCGTTGTTGATGCATTTTTCAACCAAGACAAATGCATTCACTGGGAAATGTAAGTTTAACATTTTACAACCTTATCTGGCCATGTGGTGTGTGACACATCATCAGACACATGCATACAATGCTGAAAAGACATGGGAACACCATGGGGAAGACCCCAGGAAGCATCTCTGACTCCTAGGTAACTGCCTAAAAGTGTGTCGATCATAAGCAATCCTTGGCGCATGCGAAGATGCCTCCCGCCATGCACTTGTCGTTGCAGACTTGCAACAATCACCATCCATGTCCTTGTCCCAGCGCAGCGTTCAGTTGACCCTACCCCATTCCTTGGAATGCAAGCGCAAGTATGCAGCCAGCCACCCATCCACACACAGGCCGCAATACTAAACTGCCAGATTTCTGGGCAGCTGCTTGCACTTGAAATGTGGCCTTTTAGGCTCATGGAGGCGGAAGCTGTCCACAACCTCATGGCGGTGGTGGCTGGGTGTCCATACTCTGTCCCCAGCCGCCACTATTTGTCCCGGTGTCGTCTCCGCCTTCCACAAGCATGGGTCCCACAACATTACCCGGCCCTCCCCAGTGAACTTAAGTGGGAAGGACCTCCTAACCACAAATACGTGGACTTTTGAATGTGGCCAGGGACGGTACATCTCATTAGAGCCAAGTCCAAAGTAAAAAAGTAGCCATAAAGTGTCCAGGAACCTTCCCACTCACTTTTCTTAGCAAGGGCTTCTTCTCGGCAGGGTTGTACGGGCCCACAAGAGAACCGGAGACTGCTCTGGTGGGCCCTGGCCTGTCCTTCGGCAGAGTTCATAGTGCCGAGGTGAGGCCACCATTTGCTTAGTTTTCTGTTACTTGGAATGCAAGCACAAGTATGCAGCCAACCACCCACCCAACCACAGGCCGCAATTGTAAACTGCCAGATTTCTGGGCAGATGTTTGCATTTGAAATGTGGCCTTTTAGGCTCGTGGAGGCCGAAGCTGTCCACAACCTCATGGTGGCGGCGGCCAGGTGTTCATACTCGGTCCCCAGCTGCCACTATTTCTCCCGGTGTCGTCTCCGCCCTCCACAAGCGCTGGTCCCACAACATTACCCATGACCTTTCCAGTGCACTTACTGGGAAGGACCGCCTAACAACAAACACGTGGACAGGTGAATGTGGCCAGGTACGGTACGGAGCCAGTCCACATTAAAAATGCAGCCATAGAGTGTCCAGGAAACTTTCCACACACTTTTCTTTGCCAGGGCTGCTTCTCGGAAAGGTGGGACTGTCCCACCCGAGAATTCTCAGGTGGGCCCTGGCTTCTCCATCAGGAGATTTCATGATAGGCGCAAACTTTGCAGCAGCTATGGGGCTCTTGTCTTGAGCGAGGGAGAAAGGTGGGCCCTCAGAATCAAATCCTCTGGTGGGCCCAATGTTTTTCAGTCTGACACTGCTTCTCAGTGAGAGTTGTATTTCACCACAGCCGTATTCTTTAGCTCGGTAAAAGGACTGGCATAGAGGAAACTGCATCTACTCTGGGTATCATTTTTCCCAGGAAGTCCTCTAATGTAGCTTGCTGCTTAAGCAATGGCAGCCCATCCAACATCAGCTGGCACTTGTCGGTGGTACTTCGACACACAAACATCTTTCTTTGCACCTTTAATTTCATGACTACAGAGTTGGGCAATGGCCTGATCTGCAATGCGGTTTGAGAAATAACATGCATAAGCACGTCCAATCCACATTAAAATAGCTGCCATAGAGTGTCCGGGAACCTTCCCACACACTTTACTTAGCCAGGGCTGCTTCCCGGCAGGGTTGGACGGGCCCACAAGAGAACCGGAGACTCCTCCGATGGGCCCTGACTTCTCCTTCAGGAGAGTTCATAGTGCCAAGGTGAGGCCATGATGATGATAGAGGCCACCATCAGCATAGTTTTCTGTTACTTTGAATGCAAGCGCAAGTATGCAGCCAGCCAGCCACCCAAAGACAAGCCGCAAGAGTAAACTGTCAGATTTCTGGGCAGCTGCTTGCACTTGAAATGTGGCCTTTTAGGCTCGTGGAGGCGGAAGCTTTTCACAACCTCATGGAGGTGGCTGCTGAGTATCCATACTCGGTCCCCAGCCGCCACTATTTCTCCCGGTGTCGTCTCCGCCTTTCACAAGCGCGGGTCCCACAACATTACCCGTGCCCTCCCCAGTGCACTTAGTGGGAAGGACCGCCTAACTACAAACACGCGAACAGGTGAATGTGGCCAGGGACGGTACGGAGCCAGTCCACACTAAAAATGCAACCATAGAGTGTCCGGGAACCTTCCCACACACTTTTCTTAGCCAGGGCTACTTCTCGGCAGGGTTGGACGGTCCCACCCGAGAATCTTCGGGTGGGCCCTTGCTTCTCCATCAGGAGAGTTCATGATAGCGCAAAATTTGCAGCTACTATGGGGCTCTTGAGCAGGAGAGAAAGATGGGCCCTTAGAATCAAATCTTCTGGTGGGCCCAATGTTTTTCAGTCTGACACTGCTTCTCAGTGAGAGTTGTATTTCACCACAGCCATATTCTTTAGCTCGGTGAAAGGACTGGCATAGAGGGAAACCGTATCTACTCCGGCTGTCATTTCTCTGCCACCAGGTTCCGCCCATTATCACACATGACCATGCCTGGCTGTAGGGTCAGCGGTGTCAGCCACAGATCTGCCTGCTCTTTCAGAGCTGTCCACAACTCTTCAGCATTTTTATGGTTTGTCACCTAAGCATATTAGCTTCAGCACAGCCTGTTACCGCTTGGCCGAGGCAGTGACTGCAGTGCTTCCAGCTTGTGACTGATGTGGTCATTTCGAAGATGGATGCTGAAGAGTAGGAGGAGGAGGTGCAGGAGCTGTAGAATGTGGGGGCAACCCTGATTGACCCAGGGCCCGCAATCCTCGGAGTCGGGAGAATGTGTTCCATCCAAAGTCCGACTGGATCCCTGCTTCCACTATATTAACCTAGTGTGCCGTCAGCGAGATGTACGGTCCCTGCCCACAAGCACTTGTCCATGTGTCCGTGGTTAGGTGAACTTTCCCGGTAACTGCGCTGTTGAGGGCACGTCTAATATTGTGGGACACGTGCTCGTGTAATGCGGGGATGACACACCAGGAGAAAGAGTGGCGGCTGGGGACCAAGAACCGAGGGACGGCCGCTGCCATCAGGTAGTGGAAAGCTTCCGTCTCCACGAGCCTAAAAGGCAACATTTAGAGCGCAAGCATTCGCGAAATGTGTGAATTTATTAGTGTGGCCTATGGGGCGTTGGCTACGTATTTGCGCTTGCATTCCAAGGACTGGGGTAGGGACAACTGAACGCTGTGCTGGGACAAGGACGTGGACGTGCTTGCTGATGGTGCTAGTTGAGAGTGTGCAACGACAGGTGCAGGGTGGGAGGCATCTTGGCATGTGCCATGGACAGGGGATTGGCATGCACACAGAACAGCAGGAGAAGTAGTGGTGTCACCCGCAGACACGGTTGCTGGACCCTGGGGTCCGGCCCACTTGGTTGGCTGCTTTGCTGCCATGTTCCTGATCATGCTGGTGGTGGTCAGGCTGCTAGTTTTGCTACCCCTGCTAATGCTGGCCTGGCAGGTGGTGCAAATGGCCTTTTTGGGGTTATCTGCAGAGTCATTAAAAATAACCAGACTCGAGAAGACCTAACAGTTGTACTGGCAACTTACGTTGTGTTGGCGTTATGAGGAACGCTTTCCCACCTTTTGTTTGTGGCCACCGCGCTGCTTCTTCCTGCCTGTTGTGGTGCTACGCCTCCCTCCCCCTGTGTGCTGCTGTCCTCACTCTGTATGTCCCCCTGCCAGGTTGGGTCAATTAATATACTGTTAAGGGAGGGCAATAACCCTTCACGGTTGACCAAGTGAGTGTCAAATTATTATGTTGATTGTGCAATCCACAGAAAACCAAACAAAGGCAATGCGTGCTCTGTATTGGGAGGATTCAAAGAATCTCTGATCCCATTTATTTTGCTTAGCATTTTATATTGTTTTGAGTATATCAAATAGCCAATCAACTCTACAGCCATACTACAATACTATAGGCTAACTGATGTTAGTACAATTATTACGGAAACACATGTATGGTCATATTATCATTGTTAGTTTGAAGTACTATGGAAATTTTACAAGGTCAAACCTGGCCTAAACAAGTTAGATAACAGAGTGTCTGACAAAATGTTCTCTTGGGAAAAGGTTAGTGTGAGATAAGTTCCATGGGAAGAGAAAGAAAGAATGTATGTTATGCAAGGAGAGATAATAACATGATTTTAAAGCAAGCAGACAAAATGGAGTTGCTCTAGCATGAGTATCAATATGTCCTTTACAATACGATCCACCACCTCCTCTTCCACTTCTGCATCCTGGTGCTCCTCCTGACTTTCTGGAAATTGTGTCTCATCATCATCTTCATCCACCTCTTGCGACAGTAATTGTACTTTAAAACCAATGCCTTCGTGTGACCGTTGCTGCTCCAATTTTTGGCCATCGCTACACGTGTTCTCCTCTTGACTCGCTTTGAAGCTAGCCGGGCGAGAGGCCCGAATCTACAAATGGAAAAGTGAACAGCTCTTCTGAGTGTACAAGTGTGGGATCAGTTGTCTCCGGGCACTCGGCATGGTGGGAGGAAGGAGGATCAGGGTGAGGAATATGCGGTCCAGACTCACAGCTCCTGAGACTTGACCGTGTGGAAGACAGGGTGGTGGTGCTGATGGCTAATTGACTGGAAACCTTATCTGCTATCCAACCAATAACCTTTTGACACTGCTCTATGTTCAATAGTGGTGTTCTGCGGTCCCCTAGTAATTGGGACTGGAAAGTCGAGCAACAAGATGTGGGTTTTTGTTGTGCCACAATTTCAGCTAGCCCACGGCCACGTCCACAGCCTCTGCATGCACCATCACCATCACATCCACTTCCCCTTCCCTTGCCACGCACCTTGCCCATTTTTAATGGAGGACAATATTTTCCACATTCATGAGAAATGGCTGGTTTTGGAACGCAGTTATATGTGATACGTCTGACAGAGAACCACAATTTTAAATAGCAGGCCTGTAATTCGTTAATACTATCCTTCACAGACACCTAGTGTGAGTAGCTTGACCGACACACTGCAACGGAATGAAAATGGAAGAAATGTATGGTTTTGGAAAACTCTTATAGGTGTTATGTCTGACAGAGAACCACAGTTTTAAATAGCAGGCCTATTATTTGCTAATACTATCCTTCACAGACACCTAGTGTGAATAGCTTGACCGACACACTGCAACGGAATTAAAATGGAATAAATGTCAGATTTTGGAACACTCTTATAGGTGTTATATCTGATAGAGAACCACTGTTTTAAATAGCAGACCTGTAATTTGCTAATACTATCCTTCACAGACATCTAGTGTGATTAGCTTGACCGACACACTGCAACAGAATGGAAAAGGAGGCCAATATTTTCCACATTCAGTTTATATTTCTGGATTTTTATCGCTGAAATATGGAACAGATCTGGCTTTATTCTGCAGTGAGAACAAGCAAATGGAGCTGAAAAAATGTGCACTCTGGATTGCTTTTTAAGCAAATAACCAGGATTAAGATAAAAAAAAGATTCCATGGCCCCTGGGGCTATGTCTACAAATATCTGTCAGAACAGCAGCAGCAGGAACATTCAATGGACCCTCTTGCAGTATATGCACTGCAGACTGCCACATATACTGCCTGCCTGCCTAATTCCAGCTATCACCACTGAATATATGCAGCTGGATTAATCCTCAGAAGGACTGTTTGTTCAGATGGATATATATACAGTATGTTGTGGAATACTTATACTAACAGGACATTCAATGGACCCTCTTGTGCTGTATCATGCACTGCAGTCTGCCACATACACTGCTGCCTGCCTAACTCCTGTTATCACCACTGAATATATGCAGCTGGATTAGTCCTCGGAAGGACTGTTAGTTCAGTTGGATAAATATATATATATATACAGTACAGACCAAAAGTTTGGACACACCTTCTCATTTAAAGATTTTTCTGTATTTTCTTGATTATGAAAATTGTACATTCACACTGAAGGCATCAAAACTATGAATTAACACATGTGGAATTATATACTTAACAAAAAAGTGTGAAACAACTGAAAATATGTCTTATATTCTAGGTTCTTCAAAGTAGCCACCTTTTGCTTTGATGACTGCTTTGCACACTCTTGGCATTCTCTTGATGAGCTTCAAGAGGTAGTCACCGGAAATGGTTTTCACTTCACAGGTGTGCCCTTTCAGGTTTAATAAGTGGGATTTCTTGCCTTATAAATGGTTTTGGGACCATCAGTTGTGTTGTGCAGAAGTCTGGTGGATACACGAGTGGCCATCATTACTTTAAGAAATGAAGGTCAGTCAGTCCGAAAAATTGGGCAAACTTTGAAAATGTCCCCAAGTGCAGTTGCAAAAACCATCAAGCGCTACAAAGAAACTGGCTCACATGAGGACCGCCCCAGGAAAGGAAGACCAAGAGTCACCTCTGCTTCTGAGGATAAGTTTACCCGAGTCACCAGCCTCAGAAATTGCAGGTTAACAGCAGCTCAGATTAGAGACCAGGTCAATGCCACACAGAGTTCTAGCAGCAGACACATCTCTTCAACAACTGTTAAGAGGAGACTTTGTGCAGCAGGCCTTCATGGTAAAATAGCTGCTAGGAAACCACTGCTAAGGGTAGGCAACAAGCAGAAGAGACTTGTTTGGGCTTAAGAACACAAGGAATGGACATTAGACCAGTGGAAATCTGTGCTTTGGTCTGATGAGTCCAAATTTGAGATCTTTGGTTCCAACCACTGTGTCTTTGTGCGACGCAGAAAAGGTTGAACGGATGGACTCTACATGCCTAGTTCCCACCGTGAAGCAAGGAGGAGGAGGTGATGGTGCTTTACTGGTGACACTGTTGGGGATTTA
This sequence comes from Phyllobates terribilis, assembly GCF_046119375.1. NCBI lineage: Eukaryota > Metazoa > Chordata > Amphibia > Anura > Dendrobatidae > Phyllobates > Phyllobates terribilis. The sequence goes on along the minus strand of NW_027362764.1, from coordinate 131,449,947 downwards.
TTCAAAATTGAAGGCATACTGAACCAGCATGGCTACCACAGCATCTTGCAGCGGCATGCTATTCCATCCGGTTTGCGTTTAGTTGGACCATCATTTATTTTTCAACAGGACAATGACCCCAAACACACCTCCAGGCTGTGTAAGGGCTATTTGACCAAGAAGGAGAGTGATGGGGTACTACGCCAGATGACCTGGCCTCCACAGTCACCAGAACTGAACCAAATCGAGATGGTTTGGGGTGAGCTGGACCGCAGAGTGAAGCCAAAAGGGCCAACAAGTGCTAAGCATTTCTGGGAACTCCTTCAAGATTGTTGGAAGACCATTTTCCGGTGACTACCTCTTGAAGCTCATCAAGAGAATGCCAAGAGTGTGCAAAGCAGTCATCAAAGCAAAAGGTGGCAACTTTGAAGAACCTAGAATATAAGACATATTTTCAGTTGTTTCACACTTTTTTGTTAAGTATATAATTCCACATGTGTTAATTCATAGCTTTGATGCCTTCAGTGTGAATGTACAATTTTCATAGTCATGAAAATACAGAATAATCTTTAAATGAGAAGGTGTGTCCAAACTTTTGGTCTGTACTATATATATATATATATATATATATATATATATATATACATATATACATATATATATATGTAGTGGAATACCTATACTAACTATGAAGAAGCAAATCTCTCCCTGACGCAGCAGCAGCTCTCCCTACGCTGCCTGGTTCTGGAGTAGACTGTGACGAGCATGGTGGCGCCCAATCTTATATAGACCTGATGATGCTGTGTGGCCAGACAATTACTATAATGCCCACAACCAACATGGCTACGGCATTACAGTGCATGGCAGGCAATCACTGCATGTTCATTGGCTCTCTAAAGAGCGCCAAATATGCAGGGAGGGGACCCGAGTTTTCGCCCGAGCAACCTGGAAATACTCGCCGAGCTCGTCGAGCACAGTACTGAGAAGTGGCGAGCACGTTCGCTCATCACTAAACTCTATACATTCTTCATCTAACAGTGGATCTGTTAGAGACCATGCAGTCTTTCCCTTGGCCACAGTAATGCACAGGCAGAACGAACACTGGATGATTTCTTATATGCTGAGAGCAGATGCTTTGATGACTGTTCTGTAGCTTTATAGAAGCTGTAGACTGGCTTTACAGATGAATCTGGCAAAAGTTATTTTTACTATTCTGGATCCATGACTAAGCTGCAAGCATAGGGCGCTGTGAGACACCATTTCTAGGCTACCTCTTAAACCTTACTCACACATAGTGATGTCGCCAGATAGTTTACCTAGACTGCAGGAAGCACGTTGTTGAAGACTCAGAAGATTTATTTTCAAGCAGAAATTTTATGGAAATGTAAACGTACAGCAGGTAAAAATACTTTATTAGAAACAAGCTGGAAGCACATGAGCTGAATCATGGCTGAAGATGGTGAATAATGAAGAAGAATGTGGAAGAAGGGAGCGATTACTTACATCACAGCTACATCAGAGAGACAGGGAGAAAGAAAGGACAAACTTCTAAGGAAGGCAAAGCTTATTGCATATCAACAAAACAGCAAATAACCGAATGAAAGTGCAATACAGTCTGTAAAATTACCAAATCATGGGACATGACACTCATGAATATTAACTTTAGCTAATGTGAGAGTGGCTTTAGTTGCTTAGAGGTTATATTTGGTTCCTTTGTGACCTTCCAAGCTATTATACACCTTGGTCTTAGAGTGATCTTTTTTGGTCGACCACTCTTGAGAAGGGTAACTTCAATTTCCTCATTTGTACACAATTTGTCTGACTGTGGATTGATGGAGCCCAAACTCTTTAGAGATGGTTTTGTAACCTTTTCCAGTGTGAACAACATTTGCTGTGAGGTCTTAAGACATCTCCTTTGTTTCTGCCATGATACACTTCCACAAACGTCCTGCAAATATCAGACTTAGATAGATCCCTGTTCTTGGTATATACTGTAGCAGGTTAATTACTCAAATCTGATTGTCATCCCACTAATTGCAAAGACCAGACTCTAAATTCACCTTTAAATCATCTGATAATCCTAAAGGTTCACATACTTTTGCCACTGACAAACACATGATATTGGATTATTTTCCTCAATAAAAATAAAATACAAAGGCTAATATTTTTCATTTGTTTGATTTGACTCTATCTATATTTAGGACTTGTGAAAAAATCTGATGCAGATTTTGGTCAAATTTCAAGCACCACTGTATATTGTGAAATCTAGTGACAGATCTGTGTAATGCATTGTGTTTAGAGATGAGCAGATCTTTTGAAATTCGAACTTTCTGAATTTCATGAATTTTCCCCAAAAATTCAAATTGTGGCCAATAAATTTAATTTCAATACTGAAAAGCTTGTAATTGCTTATAAAATACATGTCATGGAGAGAAAAGAGAGATCACCCTGCTGAGAATAAGAACTCAGCTTAAACTTTACAAGCGAGAAAGGGAGGACCCCACAGACTAAAAAAGCTTACACTTCACAGGCAACAGAGAGAGGACTCCGCTGGCTATAAGAGCTTACACTTTACAGAAGAGAGAGGTTTATCATGTTACTCTGGAGATGGAAAACGACTTATCTTCAGTTGTGTTATATATTTATGGCTTTTTCAACATATAATGTTTTTAATAATGTTTCTCTTATTTATTTTCTAGCTTAGTCTCGAGCCTAAAAATATTTGCAGAGTCAATTGTACTGATGGATTAAAAATGATTCAAAGTTTCAGTCTAGAATCTGACCGCACATTATAACTTCTGCCAGATATGTAGCCAGAAGTCTTTGACTCAGCTACAGCATGACTGTGAAAGTCTCTATGAATACCAGTGTCTGGAGCATAAAGGATACCATTACTTAATTCATGTGGCACCAGCTGTCTCTCTCCCTCTTTCGAAAAGACAGTCAAGAATTTCAGCTACGCTCTATGCTAGGAAAAGGAATTGTCAGTGCTGATACATTAGACATCGGCCTAATGAGAGATCAGTTTTATTACCATTTTAGGGTAATGAATGCTAACACCTCCATGAAATCGGAAGTCATTTATTAAAGGTGAGTAGGAGGTGACTGCATAAAAAATGGTTACAAATCACTCGTGACTTTTATTTATGTACATTTTATCTTTTGTCCTAGAATAAGTGACAATTTAATTAGATCGTTTTAAGAACAAAAACTACCATAATTAAAAAGTAATATTATAATAATAATAATAATTTTATTTCTATCGGCCAACATATTCCGCAGCACTTTACATTTTAGAGGGGACTTGTACAGACATTAAAAGACATTACAGAATAACAATAATCACATAAATCTACAGATACCAGGAGGAGAGAGGGCCCTGCTCGCAAGCTTACAATCTATGAGGAAATAGGGGAGACACGAAAGGTGGATGGTAACAATTGCTTGTATTGTACGGTCAACCATCAATGTAATAAATAGGGTAATTACCTAATGCTAAATGAACAAGTCACCAACCAGTATGTGAACAAGTACAGACACATAAGTCTATTAAGTACATGGGGGGGGTGAACAGATGATAACAGGGACCTGGTTTGCAAGGAAATTTTGAATGGGGAAAAAAAAGGGATAGTTAGATGAGGGAGGTGTGGCGATAGGCCAGTCTGAAGAAATGCGGTTTTAGGGCATGCTTAAAACTGGGGGTATTGGGGGTTAAGTGAAGAGTCCTGGGTAGTGTTTTCCAAAGAATTGGAGCAGCACATGAGAAGTTTTGGAGACGGAAGTGGGAGGTTCGGATTATTGAGGATGTTAATCTTAGGTCATTAGCTGAACGGAGGGCACGGGTAGGGTGGTAGACTGAGACGAGAGAGGAGATGCAGGGCGGTGCTGAAGCATAGAGCGCTTTGTGGGTGAGGGTGATGAGTTTATATTGAACTCTGTAGCGGATGGGTAACCAGTGCATAGACTGGCAAAGCGTGGAGGCATTGGTGTAGCGGTTGGCGAGGAATATGATTCTGGTTGCTGCATTTAGGACGGATTGAAAAGGGGAGAGTTTAGTAAGATGGAGACCGATTAGTAGAGAGTTGCTGTAGTCCAGACGAGAATGAATCAGAGCTACAGTAAGAGTTTTTGCAGAGTCAAAGGTAAGAAAAGGTCGAATTCTAGAAATGTTTTTGAGGTGTAGATGACATGAGCGGGCGAGTGATTGGATCTGGGGAGAGAAGAAAAGATCTGAATCAAGTATAACCCTAAGACAGCGGGCTTGTTGCTGGGGAGTAATGGTCGAGTCACTCACGGAGATGGCAATGTTGGGCATAGGTAGGTTAGTGGAGGGAGGAAAGACAAGAAGTTCAGTTTTTGATGGATTCAGTTTCAGATAGAGGGAGGACATAATGTTAGAGATGGTGGAAAGACAATCACTGGTGTTTTGTAATAATTCAGGGGTGAGGTCAGGTGAAGATGTGTATAATTGGGTGTCATCAGCATAGAGGTGGTACTGAAAACCAAATCTACTGATTGTCTGTCCAATAGGGGTTGTGTATAAGGAGAAGAGGAGGGGGCCTAGGACTGATCCTTGAGGAACCCCGACAGTAATGGGAAAAGAAGAGGAAGAGGAGCCAGCAAAAGATTCAGTGAAGGAGCTGTCAGATAGGTAGGAGAAGAACCAGGATAGAACAGGGTCCTTGAGCCCGATAGAGTGGAGAATCGTGAGGAGGAGCTGGTGATCCACAGTGTCGAATGCTGCAGAGAGACCCAGGAGAGTCAGTGGAGAGTAGTGACCATTAAATTTAGCTGTTAGTAGATCATTAGAGACTTTAGTGGAGGAGTTTCAGTGGAGTGTAAAGAGCGGAAACCGGATTATAAAGGGTCAAGAAGAGAGTTGTCTGATAGATAGCAGATGAGACAGGAGTAGACCAAGCTTTCCAGGAGTTTAGAGATGAAGGTCTGTAGTTAGCAGCACAGTTTTGGTCGAGGGATGTTTTTTTAAGTAATGGATGTATGCTGGAGTGTTTAAATGAGGAGGGAAAGAAACCATATGAGAGAGATTAAATATTTTAGTTAGGTGAGTGGTGACAAAGGGGGAAAGGGACTGAAGGAGATGTGAGGGAATAGGGTCACTGGTGCAGGTAGTAGGGGGGCGATTCAAAAAGAATTTCTAGAAGAGTTCTAGAATTATATGTATAGGAAGCAAAAATAAGATGCAAAAGTATCTACAAATAATATAACTTTGGGACAGGAAAATGTATGATTGGTATGTACTGTGAGATAGTAATATGCCCTCAGGGCTCTGGGGTGTTCCAGTCTTGCCCCAAAAATAAAAAAAATACTGGCTAAGGGAAACATAAAGTCGAGACTCTAGTGGGCCAAAGAGGATAATTGCACCACTGGACAGTGAAAAAATATTGGCTGGTTAGATGAATCCAAATTTATTTGCCCTATGCAGAGGGGAGGGACATAACAATAATTTCTTCTCAGATGTGAACAGCTCAGGCTTTTAGAGTGTGATAATAAGGCTTAATTACTGTGGGTAAGTATCATTTTTCTAATTTAAAGTATCCTTTTTTAAATGTATGCAGTACCTTTTAGACATTTATATTGTAAGGGACCAGCAATTGTAATGTTTGTGGATCGTGGACCCACTGAGCCATGGGCCGGGCTTCCCGGGAGGGGCGTAATTAAGCAGCTGCCTGGTTTTCGCTGGATCCACTGAAGGTGAGGTCAGGCTTGTGTGACCGGTAGCTGCCAGGTACCACTCCAGGACTGTATCCAAAACATTAGCAACTGACCCTATGGGTCAAAGACGTTGGTTCAGATAGAGTGTTCCAGACAGGATAGGACAGCCATTGGTGCGGTTTCAGACTGTGTGGCTCTGGATAGAGGACAAGACGACCACTGGAACTGGTACACAGTGCAGCTCTGGGTAGAAGACGACCAGTGGTACTGGAACAGACTGTGCGGCTCTGAGTACCAGACAGGAAGGCCACTGACATTGGTACAGACTATTACCCTGGATAGCAGACAGGTTGGGTATGGAAGCAGGATACAGATTTAGACAACACTAGATCAGGATCAGAAAAAGGGGACAAGGGGACCTAACAACAGGCAGGCAAGTAACAAAAACAAGCACAAATGTTGCTCAGGAACCTCTCAACAGGTGGAGGTGCCTTAAGTAGATGTGTCTTCCAGCTATTGGCTGGCGACACATTAGGAGAGTGCACGCTGTCTCTCTTTAAATATCCAGATGGCGATAATGTAACTCCAGCTGGTGGAAGAACAATACTAGAAGGGAAATGCAGGGGCACCAAGGAGGGGTGCGCTACCAGACGCGTTTCGACCGAAGACAGCTCTTAAACTTGATATGAATAAGTGTCAGCTGGAGTGACATTATCGCCATCTGGATATTTTTAAAAAATTCTAAATAAAAGACATTTGTTTTTACTATTGGAGTCTGGAGCTGGATCATCGTCTTTCCTATTACCTGTCTACTGAGCGCAAGCAGCAGCGGTGATCACGGATCTCGGATACACCCAGCTGGTTCATGGAGGTGAGATGTTTTTTTTTCTTTTCCCTTTCCATTTACTGCAGGTTGTACAATAGGCTTGTCGGAAGAGGTAGGTGTTCAGGTTCCTTTTAAAGGTTTCCACGGTAGGCGAGAGTCTGATATGTTGGGTTAGAGAGTTCCAGAGTTCAATTGGGGGATGCATGGGAGAAGTCTTGTATGTGATTGTGGGAAGAGGCGATAAAAGGGGAATAGTGAAGGAGATCTTGTGAGAATTTGAGGTTGCATGCGGGTAAGTACCGGAAGACTAGGTCACAGATGTATGGAGGAGATAGGTTGTGGATGGCTTGTATGCCATGGTTAGGGTTTTGTACTGGAACCTCTAGGTAATGGGGCACCAGTGAACGGATTGACAGAGAGGAGAGGCCGGGGAATAGCAGAGGGACAGGTGGATTAGTCAGGCAACAGAGTTTAGGATAGATTGGAGGGGTGCGAGAGCTTTAGAAGGGAGGCCACAGAGCAGGATGTCAAGGTGGGAGATGATGAGGACATGGACTAGGGTTTTTGCAAATTCTTGATTAAGGAATGTATGGATCTGGGAAATCATTTTGAGTTGGAGTTGGCAGGAAATGGAAAGGGTTTGGATTTGTGGTTTGAGTGAGAGATCAGAGTTCAGGGTTACCCCAAGGCAGCGAGACTAGGGAGAATGAGCAGCCATTTCATTTAATGGATAGGTCCATTGAGGGGGTTGAGTGAGATGGGGGAAACATGATGAATTCTGTTTTGTCAATGTTAAGTTTTAGAAATCTAGCAGAGAAGGATGAAATAGTGGACAGATGTTGTGGGATTCTGGATAGTGAGGAGGTGATATCGGGTCCAGAGAGGTAGATCTGTGTGTTATCAGCACAAAGAAGACAGAGATATTGACTACTGCTAGGTAGGACCGGGACGCAATTGAGATTAAAGGTGATGAACTGGAAAGTTTTAAAGGACTTCAACCTACTTGGATCGATGATCACTCAAGATATGCAGTGAAGACACCAAAAGTCAATAGGAGAATAGCTATGGGCAAATCAACTATTAAGTTACTGGACAAGGTCTTCAAATCAAGGAACATTTCACAAAGACACAGCTTGTACATAGTTTGGTCTTTTCTGTGGTAACATAAGAATGTGAAACCTGGATGATAAATACACAAGACAGAAGAAGAATTGACGCCTTCACAATATGATGCTGGAGAAGGATGTTATCAATAGTGTTGAGCCACCCCCGTAGTGTTCGAGTTCGGTTCGGTTCGTCGAACACCCGTGTGTTCGCCGAACTGTTCTTCGAACTGTTCGTCGAACACCTTCGAACACCGTTAAAACCAATGGCAGGCAAACAAAAACACATAGAAACACATAGAAAACACCTTCAAAGGTGTCCAAAAGCTGACAAACTGCTCAGAAGACATAACTAACACATGGAAAAGTGACAAGTACATATAGTCATGCGAAAATAAAAGAGGTGGAGGAGTAAAAGGAGGGGGAGACACAGATATAGGCATGTCATGCCCTTCTAAAATCCAAAAAGTGAGAAGCCGACACGGCCAGTCCGCTCCTGCCCGTGCCACCTCCGTGTCGCCGGGTTTGTGCCAGAGCCGCGGTGAACCCTGACGGCCAGCCCCCCTCTCCCAATACTGGTGCCTGTCCGCTGGTGGGTCGAGCGAGCCCCCCTGTGGTGGAGGCAGCTCTAAGCTTTTTAATTTAAATTGTCTCTTTAATTTGAATGAATACACTTTAAATCCATTTACAAGGATCTATTGGAGGGCAAGTCTCATGCCAGCAGCCGCGGTAATTCCAGCTCCAGTAGCGTCCACTAAAGCTGCTGCAGTTAAAAAGCTTTTATAAGGATCGAGCTCGGCTGTCCACCGCAAGGCATCCTACTGCCAGTCCCAGCCCCTATGCCTTGGGGTGCCTCCTGATGCTCTTCACTAAGTATTCCATGGTCCCGAAGCATTTCCTTTGAAAAAATTAAGTGTCTAAACTACAGGTGGTGCAGCTTGCTTAACAGCCGGGATAATCCGCTCACTAGCAGACACTGCTACTAGGCACAAAGTATTTCCTGGGCTAGATGCAGTTAAAAATTTGTAATTAGATACTCTCGTTGGATGCTGAGAAAGCATTCCATAGAGTCTCCTGGCACGCCATATATGATTCTCTTAAAAAGCTTGGGGTAGGGGTCTAGGGGACCCTTTTATAGCCAAAATCACGGCCCTGTATCGCAATACGTCACCTAGGCTGAAGATAAATGGAACTGTAGCACCCTGAGGGCTCGGTTGCTACAGACGTATTGCACCTCACCTAGAGGTGTGATATCTCACTCTCAGGTAAGGATGGAGTGTGGATCAGGACCCGACACCTGCATGCATTACACCACATTGCCGTGGGGCAGGGCGACCAATATGCCCCTGAGATGGGCACGACAGTCCCTGTCCCTGGCTGGAGTGGGGGGAGGGAACACTGAGGAAGGGGAACCCTGTAGTGCAGGAGCAGGGAGGAAGCAGTTCCTGGGTGCATTGAGAAGGGAGTATAAAAGGTGGGCACCATCTTAGTTCAGTGCAGAGAAGTCTGAGCAGAAGTGGCAGGGAGCAGGGGCTCTGCATGAGCTCTGCTCCGGAGGCGGGCCTAGTAACAGAGGCCCAGGCCTGGAAGAGGGAGAAGGAAGGAAGAGGAGCGGAGAAGGCTCCAGGAACGAGGAATGAAGGGATCCCAGGGGTGCGGACGAGCGAGTCGCCACCGCACGCCCGAATCCACCTGCGTGGAGGGGTCAGGCCAAAGGGGGAGACCGGTCCCCGAACTAGTGGAGGCAGGAAACGACCCTCAGCTAGAAACCGGAGGCTCTGACATTTTATGTGGCGCAGCCCCTCGCTACACCCGCTAGGAAGGCACCACATAGGGTCAGGGAAACTGGCGCCAAGTTTACCAAGAGGAGGCCCGAGGCAGCCGGACAGAAGTGTTGGTAAGAAAGGCCAGACAAAGGACACACAAAGGGGGTCCTGTGAAGTGCTCCAAAGTTATCTGGGAGTTGTCTGAGCCCCTCACCTGGTGAGCACAGTACGACGTGGGCAGCCGTTACCTGCAGACGTGGTCTGGATAATAAGAACTGTGAGTAAAGGCCCTGAACTGCATCACTGACTCCGTGTCGTTACTGCTGCTGCCCTGCACCATCACCCCCATCCTCCGCATACACTGCCCTGAGGCTATACTCCTCCCGTGGGGAGTTATGCTACGCTCTGCTGCACCCACAACACCAGCCTCAGTGGTCTGCCCTGTAGCTGCGGTTCACTCTGACCGCAATCCACGGGTGGCGTAGTCGGACATTTAAACATGAAAACCACATAAATAGTTCCGCCACTGGTTTGACCGCCCTGAGCCACGGAACTGGGTCGCCGCCACGAAGACTACAACCACCAGCATCCACCAAAAAGGGTCCGGCTCCGGGTGTCCCAAGGCCCAGGGGGTGCGTCAGAACATTTTCATCACCTTTCACAATCACCAATGGGACAAGGCAGTGATGTCCTCTGTCCCCTCTCTTATACATCCTAGTGACGGAGCACCTGCTCTCATCAATTCGCCATAACCCCAATATTAGGTGGATTGAGGTGGGAGGCACCGAGTACAAGTGCTCTCTGTTTGCTGATGATGTCCTAGTATATATCACTCAATCACATATATCCATCCATGCTGTTATGGCTGAAATAGATCACTTTGTTACATGGTAAAATTTTAAAATCAATGCAGCGAAGTCTGAGGCCCTCGATGTCTCCATCCCCAAATCCATATAGGATTCCATCCAGTCCAACTTTCCCTTTGCCTGGCCCTCACAGGGTATCAAATACTTAGGAATTCCTATTCATAGAGACCTCTCCCATCTATGTTATCTTAATTTTGGGCCCTTTATTGAACAACTCCATACAGACCACGGTTGGCAAGTTAGAACTGTAAGATTCACTACGTGAACCACTGGTGTTTTGTGGAAAAGCACATGTACACTGCGTTCCAAATTATTATACAAAAAGTGTTTAGGAGTGATAAGGGAAGAATTTGTTTGTTTGTCAGTTAAACTCATTGATGGTGATGTGTGTCAGGGCTCTTTATATCACTGTAAGCAATTGCAGACACCTGTGCTAATTAGTTTGGCAGGTGTGTCCAATGAAAGGCAAGACTACTTAAGAAGGCTCTCTCACATTATTAAGCAGCCTACATTTTCTGCCAAAATGGGAAAGAAAAAGGATGTGTCGGCTGCTGAGAAGCAACAAATTGTGGAGTGTTTAGGTCAAGGCATGACTACAATCAACATTGTGCGATGATCAGGATGAAGTGTCTTGGCAATCAAGAAGTATGTAGCTGATTCACAGTACACACGTGTGCGTGCTGATAAGGGCAAATTGAGGACTCTTTCCTACAGGCAATTACGTCAGGTTGAAAGAGCAGCGGCAAAAAAGCCTTGTCATAGCAGCAGACAAGTTTTTGAAGCTGCTTGTGCCTCCAACGTCCCCCGAACAACAAGATGCAGGGTCCTTCAGAGGTTTGCAGCTGTGCATGCGCCATCCTGTCGACCTCCTCTATCCACTTCACACAAGCAGAAACGGCTCCAGTGGGCCAAACATTACATGAAGACTGATTTCAAAACTGTTTTGTTCACGGATGAGTGCCGTGCAGCGCTCGATGGTCCAGATGGATGGAGTGGAGGATGGCTGGTTGATGGACACCCCACGCAAACACGGCTACAGCGCCAACAAGGAGGAGGTGGAGTAATGTTTTGGGCTGGAATCATGGGGAGAGAGATTGTCGGCCCCTTTAGGATCCCTGAAGGCGCTAAAGATGAACTCCATAATGTATGTGGATTTTCTCAAACAGCACTTCCTGCCATGGTTCAAGAAGAAGAACCGTGTATTTCACAGCAAGATCATTTTTCTGCATGATAATGCACCATCTCATGCTGCACATAAAACATCTGCATCTCTGGCTGATATGGGCATAAAAGGGGACAAACTTATGGTGTGACCCCCATGCTCCCCTGACCTCTACCCCATTCAGAACCTTTGGAGCATCATTAAAAGGAGTGTCTATGATGGCGGGAGGCAGTTCACATCTAAGCAACAGCTCTGGGAGGGTATTCTGTCCTCATGCAAAACAATTGAAGCAGAAACCATCCAAAACCTGACAAATTCAATGGACGAGAGAGTTCAGAAGCTCCTTTCGAACAAGGGGTCCTATGTGAAAATGTAACATCACCTAGAATAAAGTTTTGAGTTGAAAACTGTTTGATTTCAGTTTCTAACAACCTGCTAATGCTTATAATTTCAAAAATGACCATTTTTTTGGTCTTTATTAAAATGAAAAGGTTGATCGAAAAGTTTGGGGGATCTAAGAGTGTGGCAACCCAGTAGTCATGATTACTTCGAATTCTGACAATATGAGGGTCATGCTGCAGGTAGTGCAGCAAGAAGGCACTTATGTGCCTTGCGCATCTCGGAGCCCCAAAATTATTTTCCGGGCTAGATGCAGCTAAAAATTATTTTTAATTTTAAATCTGGTGAAGCTTTAGTATAGATGGCCTAATAGGATCAGTGCTGCACACTGCTACAAAGCCCAAATTATTTTCCAGTCAAGATACAGATAAACATGATTAGTAATTTGAAAGCTTAAAACGGTTGGTAGGGTGATTTTAACCAATCATCAAGCTTTTACTCTCCCCAGGATGACACAGGGGTAGAAAAGTTGTTTCGGATCCATGATTTGTTCATCTTTATGAACGTGAGTCTGTCTACATTATCAGTGGAGAGCCGCGTGCGCTTATCTGTCAGCACACCACCAGCAGCGCTGAACACACGTTCAGACAGAACGCTGGCTGCGGGGCATGACAAGATCTCCAAGGCGTAAGTGGCTAGCTCCGGCCATTTATCCAGATTGGAAGCCCAAAAAGAGCAAGGGTCCAGTGACACAGTCGTGGCTTCAATGTTTACTTGGAGATACTCCTGTACCATCGTCTCTAGGCGTTGACTATGTGTCAGACTTCTTGTCTCCTGTGGCCTTGCAAAGGATGGGCTAAAAAAGTGGTGAAATGATTCCGCAAAATTGATGTTACCAGCAGATACTGTGGTTCTGTTACGGTTTGAGTGCTGAACACTTGACGGTCCCACGGTTGGCAAGTTGGAACTGTGAGATTCACTACGTGCACCACTGGTATTTTGTGGAAAAGCACATGTAAGATTCTGCAACAGTCTCTGCTGATACTCCTGCATGCGTGCATCCCTTTCTATGGCAGGAATAATTTCTGCAAATTTACTTTTGTACCGGGGATCTAACAGTGTGGCAACCCAGTAGTCAGGATTATTTCTAATTCTCACAATTCGAGGGTCATGTTGCAGGTAGTGCAGCAAGAAGGCACTCATGTGTGTTGCGCATCCAGGAGCACCAAGTCCCTGTTGTGTTGGTGGCGAGGTAACAATCATGCTTCCTTCCTCTGTCCTCTCCCCCCAACCTCGCACAACAGAAATGTGATCAAGGTCTCCCTCATCTGATGAGTCTTCCATCAGTTCGTCCTCCACTTCTTCCTGGGCTCCTGCACCTTCCTCACTAGTTTGGCTGCTACCATGCGCCCTGGTAAAACCATCTCCCCCACCCTCACATGCCTGCCGCCTTGGTGCGGCCGACCGTCTGGACCTTGCAGATGTTAGCCCTTCCGCATACAACTCCTCCTCCTCTACTTCCTCCACCTCCTCTTGTGCCACCACCTGACTCCGAATTCTGTTTAACATGTGCTCCAGCATGTAAATCACCGGAATAGTCATGCTGATAATGGCATCGTCAGCACTAAACATCTTCGTCGCCATTTCAAAACTGTGCAGAAGGGTGCATAGGTCCCTGATCTGAGACCACTCCTCCAGCGTGATTTGCCCCACCTCTGAATCTCGTTGGCCCAGGCTATACGTCAGAACGTATTGCACCAGGGCTTGTCGGTGCTGCTGACACGCCCCCTGGGCCAGTGCTGTTAGGGAGATACCCGGAGCCGGATCAGATGGGGGTTGTAGTCTCCGAGTGGCAGTGACCCGGTCCGTGCCCAGGGTGTCAAACTCAGTGTGTGGCAGTCCTTATGATGTTACTAGATGTTCTTTTGTGTCGACTACGCCACCCGTTGATTTGCGGTCAATACGGCCGCCGCTGCAGCAGGGTCCACTGAGGCTGATGATGTGAGTGCAGCTTAGGTAGTATAACCTCCAACGGGAGGGGTATAGCCTCAGGGGGTCAGCCGTGGAGGATGGTGGTTGTGAAGGTGCAGCAAGGAGACTCAGAGGCATAAAATGCAGTTCCAGGGTTTTACTTACTGGTGTTGCTCGGGTCACTGTGTACAGCAGTAACCACCCAAGCCGTGCTGCGTCCACCAGGTCCTGGACTCGGTCAACTCCCAGGCAACTCCGGAGTGTGGTCCTGAGCTCCTTTCTGTCTCTCCCTTCTTCTGGCCGTTCCCACCAGGGATCCACCTAAGTCCGGCTCCCTCGGGCCTCTTGTTGGTCAAGCCTCCTCTGGGCTCCCTGACCCTATTCTTGGTCTGCCTTCCGGGTGGATTTAGTGGGTGGTCGTGGCAGATCCTGCCCACGACCTCCGGTTCCTGGCTAAGGTGTGCTGTAGCCTCTGCCAGCTTGGGATCCGGTACCCTGTTGCCGACCCTTCACCCTATTAGCTCTCTTATGGGCTCTTGGGGTCCCCTCTGCGCCTCTGGGTCTCTCTCTCTTCTCCTCTGCTCTGCTTCTCAGGCTCTCAGACAGACTGTCTGACTGACTGACTGTGGCTGACTGACTGACGTCTCACAGACTGACCCTGATCTAAGATGGTTCCCACCTTATATACTCCCTCTATGTGTGAGCTCAGGTGACCAGCACCCAATGAGCTCCTAACTTTACCCAGGCTGCTCCCCCTATCTGCCCCTACACTACTGGGATGTTCCACCCCCCTCCCACTCCAGCCAGGAACAGACACTGTCGTACCTGCACATTTCTCTAGTGGGAGTACCATCGGTCTGCTCCCCGGAAATGGGATGTGTGTAGTGCATGCAGCTAACTGAGCTCAGTTCCACACTCCATCCTTACCCGGGAGTGGAATATCACACCTCTGGGTTGAGGTGCAATACCCCTGTAGCAGCCGAATCCTCAGGGTGCTACATTCCCCCCTGGTAAATCACAGCACGTCCTCGGGCTGTAAAATATAAACATCCAAAACATACAAATTTTTTTTTTCAAAACATAAACATATAAAACATCATATACATTATCAGCTGCAATAAACTCTTCATATAAAAACTTTTCATAAATAACATTCTTGTTTCTGGTTCCTCCGGTCACTGTGCAACTTGTGACCGGGTAAAGTGCGACAGTCTCTCTTGGAATAAAACAGTTCCCTATAAAACCGGTAGGGGGCGCTTTAGGAAGCGCAACTATATACAAGGGGATATGGCCGCTCTCAGTCCTCGGCCAGGTATTAGGAACTAGGGACACACGGGCATCAGTTCAATTGGCTGGTCCCAACGGGGACTATATTTTAACTAGAACAGTTCTTATACCCTGACGGGTAACTATGTACAGTCTCTCTCTACCGTACTTCAACGACGGCGTCCTCCTGCTCCTTCTTGAGATTCTTCAGACCCGTCCGGGTCCTCTTGCTCCTCCTCACACCGCAGCTCCTCCTCCGTCAGGCGATGCACATGGAGGGCGTAGGGTCCTTTGGCACACTTGTGCCAGGTGAAAGTGACCTTGTCCCCTACATACAGGTCACGACCTCTGTGTCCCTCCGGCAGATGGCTTTCTACGTCTCTGCAGGTTACAAAGACGTCGCCGGGGGTCTGATGGTCTCTAATAAAGCCCCATCCGTGCTGCATGTTGAATTTTATCACAGTCCCGGTGGAAGGGGAACCATGTGCTGCACGGGGATTCCTCCTGGTCCGGCTCTTCTGCTCCGCGCTCCTTATCTGCGCTTGCTGTTCCCGGACCCGCCTCTCTCTCCGCTCCCTCTCGAAGACCTCGAGCTGCTGCCGGCAGCACTCTGCACGCTCCGCTGCGGCCGCCCGAGTCTCCTGAGTGAACCCCATGAGGTCTTCTCCAGTGGGGTCCCACTCGAACTGTGCCTCCTCCAGCGGGGGCGAGGTCCTCCTTGCGGGCTTCGGAACCGGAATCAGGGGTTCATCTAGGGGTCTCTCTTTCCGGAGTCGGGGATGGTGAAACCCCGGTGGCCATATGAAGGGCTGCCCATCCGGGCACGTATGCTGGGCGAACAGGTCCTCACCCAGGTGCGGTACTTTAGGTGCTATGGGCGCTGTGGTGGTAGCGGCGCCCGGGTTGACCAGGCCTTGCGACCAGGCTTGGGGCACGCTAAAGGAAAAGGGCACCGTAAGAACGGCGGCGCCCGTGGTTACTCGGCCCTGCGGCCAGGCCGGTGGCTCCGCGGAGGTAGGGGGCGCTGTTGGAATTGCGGCGCCCGGAGGTACTATGCCTTGCGACCAGGCCGGTGGTATTTCCTGCTTGGCCACACTCGAGGTCGAGGCGTGTGACGTCACAGGGGTCGCGGCCGCGGTTTCCGGTTGAGGCCTAGTCGGCGGCGGTGACGATGCAGCGACGGGCACGGCAGGGGGAATTTCGGGCTCTGCGACGGGGAGCTGGGGCAGGCACGCGGTTTCCCGGCTCGGGGTAGAGACGTCCCCTTTATCTGCCTCCGTCCGTTCGGCTCCCTTCTCGGCGCCGTCTCCGGCCTTGAGTCCTCCTGCACCATCCTCAGAGGCGGTCTGTCTCCTCGTCTCGGGTGGCGTGCTCCGCTGACGGGTTTCGGTCTGCTGGGCCATCTCTCGGCTCCACTCCGCCAACGTCTCTCGCTGCACCCGGGCCATCCTCCGTGCGAGGCCCTCCAACGCGGTCTGTGCACACTCCCGGTCTCGGGGGAGCTGTGTTAGGATCTCCAGCAGGCCTTCTGGAGTGGCGACCTGCAACAGGCTCCTGACCACTGGGTCGGTGCTGCCTGACTCTCCCTCCATCTCCGGGTAGGCTCTCTCTGGACTCTCTTCCAGACTTCTTGTCTCCGGGTGCGCTCTCTCCAGACTGCTCCAGGCGACACCCATCTTTGTTCTCTTCTTCTGTCTCCGCCCACATTGAGGGTGGTCCCGGGGCAACTTCAGTTCCAGGGGCAGTTCTCTTACGCTGATGGACACTTCCAGCATCACAGTCTCTGTTGGTGGGCGCGGTTTCCGCTTTTGGCGCCATTCTTCGACCTGGCCCACGATGGGAGGCGGCCTCCCGCCACCCCCCGGCACGCCCACAATGGCGTCCGCTCCCCCAAGGCGGGAAATCCCCGGAAATGGCGGGAATCGTCTCCCAGTGGCGGGAAACCCCATGGATGGCGGGAAAAAGCTGCAAATGGCGGACAACCGGCGGGAAACGACCTGTGACGGGGTCCGCCGGCGGGGACCCTCCGGAACCGGCGGGAGACTTCCTCTTAAGGTAACGGTGAACTTTTCTTCAGGCACGCAGTACCCGGTTGTTGCGGGCACGTTATCCTGCCGACTACGCCAAAATTGACGCGCCCCCTGGGCCAGTGCTGTTAGGGAGATACCCGGAGCCGGATCAGATGGGGGTTGTAGTCTCCGAGTGGCGGTGACCCGGTCCGTGCCCAGGGTGTCAAACTCAGTGTGTGGCAGTCCTTATGATGTTACTAGATGTTCTTTTGTGTCGACTACGCCACCCGTTGATTTGCGGTCAATACGGCCGCCGCTGCAGCAGGGTCCACTGAGGCTGATGATGTGAGTGCAGCTTAGGTAGTATAACCCCCAACGGGAGGGGTATAGCCTCAGGGGGTCAGCCGTGGAGGATGGTGGTTGTGAAGGTGCAGCAAGGAGACTCAGAGGCATAAAATGCAGTTCCAGGGTTTTACTTACTGGTGTTGCTCGGGTCACTGTGTACAGCAGTAACCACCCAAGCCGTGCTGCGTCCACCAGGTCCTGGACTCGGTCAACTCCCAGGCAACTCCGGAGTGTGGTCCTGAGCTCCTTTCTGTCTCTCCCTTCTTCTGGCCGTTCCCACCAGGGATCCACCTAAGTCCGGCTCCCTCGGGCCTCTTGTTGGTCAAGCCTCCTCTGGGCTCCCTGACCCTATTCTTGGTCTGCCTTCCGGGTGGATTTAGTGGGTGGTCGTGGCAGATCCTGCCCACGACCTCCGGTTCCTGGCTAAGGTGTGCTGTAGCCTCTGCCAGCTTGGGATCCGGTACCCTGTTGCCGACCCTTCACCCTATTAGCTCTCTTATGGGCTCTTGGGGTCCCCTCTGCGCCTCTGGGTCTCTCTCTCTTCTCCTCTGCTCTGCTTCTCAGGCTCTCAGACAGACTGTCTGACTGACTGACTGTGGCTGACTGACTGACGTCTCACAGACTGACCCTGATCTAAGATGGTTCCCACCTTATATACTCCCTCTATGTGTGAGCTCAGGTGACCAGCACCCAATGAGCTCCTAACTTTACCCAGGCTGCTCCCCCTATCTGCCCCTACACTACTGGGATGTTCCACCCCCCTCCCACTCCAGCCAGGAACAGACACTGTCGTACCTGCACATTTCTCTAGTGGGAGTACCATCGGTCTGCTCCCCGGAAATGGGATGTGTGTAGTGCATGCAGCTAACTGAGCTCAGTTCCACACTCCATCCTTACCCGGGAGTGGAATATCACACCTCTGGGTTGAGGTGCAATACCCCTGTAGCAGCCGAATCCTCAGGGTGCTACACTGCCACAGTCGCTGCAACATGTGCAGAGTTGAATTCCACCGGGTAGGCACATCGCATTTTAGCCGGTGAAGTGGCAGGCCAACGACTTCTGTAGAGATGTAAGTCGCTGAGCTGCGGGATGCGAACGGTGGAAGTGAGCACACAGCGACCGTGCCCTCTGCAGAAGGCCATCTAGTCTGGGATAGTGGGCTAAAAATTGCTGGACAACCAGGTTCAACACGTGAGCCATACAAGGCACGTGTGTGACATTGCCCCGGCGAAGGGCCGCACCCAGGTTTGCAGCATTGTCGCACACGGCCTTCCCTGGTTTCAGGTCCAGTGGAGACAACCATTCATGAAATTGGTTCTCCAGAGCTGACCACAACTCCTCAGCTGTGTGACTCACATTTCCCAGACATTTCAATGTAAAAACCGCCTGATGACGTTGAGCCCTACTGCCAGCATAGTAAGGAGGTGTGCAGGATCCCTTCTGCGCAGTTAGAAAGCTTGTGGCATGACCAGACAGGCTTTGGGTGCAGGTGGAAGACCGAGAGGAGGTTGAGGAGGCAGAAGCAGTGGAGGAACTTTGACATAAAGAGGATTGACGCACAACTCGTGGGGACGGCAAGACTTGGACAGCAGCCCCTTGTCCTGCTGTCACCATAGTTACCCAGTGCCCAGTCAGCGACATGTAACGCCCTTGTCCATGCCTACTCGTCCAAGTGTCTGTGGTGAAATGCACCCTGTCACACACAGAGTTTCTCAAAGAAGCGGTGATGTTGTGTGCGACATGCTGGTGGAGCGCAGGCACACCTTTCTTTGAGAAGTAGTGCCGACTGGGCATCTGGTACTGGGGCACTGCGACGGACATAAGGTCTCGAAAATCCTCTGTGTCCACCAGGCGGAAAGGCAGCATTTCTGTAGCCAAGAGCTTGCAGATGGTGAAATTCAACCTCTTAGCTTTCTCATGGCTAGGAGGAAATGGTCTTTTACTTGTCCACATCTGAGGGACCGAGGGCTGGCTATTGTGCTTAGACGGGGTTGATAAGGGTGTCCCCGGCAAACTGCCGGTCTGTGAGGAAGATGCAGGCGGACATGTTAGGTTGCCTTGATCCAAAGGTGGTGCTATCGATGTCGGACAGCGCTCAACACCAGCTGGTGTTACCACCTCCAAAGAAAATGATGACCTGCCAATCACGCTGGCTGTTGCGGGTAAAGAGGTGGCAGGTCTGCGCCCCAAAACAGGTGTGACTGCTGTCCCCCCAGTCACAGAGGATGAAGAGGCCGCGGATGCACAAGATATGGCAGACGGTGATTGGCCCGGCCGGCTAGGCCGCATTGTAGCACACTGAGCTTCCCACTGCAACTTATGCTTCATGTCCATGTGCTGGTTCATGCATGAAGTACTCAAACTATGTATTTTTTGGCCTCTACTTAGCTTTTGCTGACAAATGTTACAGATAACACGAGTTGGGTCATCTTTATCGATCTGAAAAAATGCCCAGGCTATGCAAGGCTTAGCACCCATGCGACCTGAAGAGCCACCACGACTTGTGGTGAGAGGCAGAGTTGTGTTTGAGGATGCAGTTGTTGACGTGCTTCCAGTACTACATCTCTGTCCAGGAAGGCGCAACCTGACCTCGTCGTCACTAGCATCTTCCTCCACCTCCTCTGCTGACCTCATCTCTTGGCTGACTGTGGGTTGACAGTAAGTGGGATCTCCGACCTCATCATCATCACCCTGTGCGTTATCACACCCGTCGTCCTCAGAGCCAACCTGTTCCTGCCCTGACAAAAAACTAAAGTTGTCGCTCCAATCAGGTATTTGAGTCTTATCATCGTCTTCCTCATTGTCTCCACCAACAGGAGTTACAGTTTGGGAATGAGGGTCTACATTATGGTCAGAACCTTCTGCGTCTGGTCCTGGATCCGACTCATAAAGATTCTGGGCATCAGTGCAGATCATTTCCTCGTCTGGATTCACAGAAGCGCTGGAGTCGACCTCTGATTCCCAGGCTATAGTATGAGTAAACAGCTCTGCAGACTCAACCATCTGTTCTACCTCATACTCAGATGGGCAGCTGGAGATTTGGGAGCTGTGAGGAAGCAAGTGCGGTTGGGTGACACCTTTGAGGACTGGAGTATTTGTGATGTTGAAGTTGATGTGGAGGAGAGCCCACTTAAAGGAGCACTTGATATCCGTTGAAGCACCTGCTGTTTTTGTGCCTCATCTGGAATTTGTAACGATTGGCGTGGCCGTAAGAAAGGGATCTTATCACATTGTCCGCTAAAAGAAGTAGACATTTTAGTTTGGCTGGAAGATGGTCTTTCTTCTGCAGATGTTACTGTTGCTTTAACACCTACCCCACGGACACAACCTTTTTTCCCCTTCCCAACACGCCTATTCCCCTTTCCACCAGCAGCAGGCCTTTTTCCACTCATTTTGGTGGTTAACTAATTCACAACTCTGGAGTTGTTTGCACAAAAAAACAATGGATGGTAACCGAGCAGAGCTGAGTGGCCAAACTGTGGTATTAGGCCAAAACTATTGGCTGGGTTAGATGCCGAAAAAAATTATTTTGAATTTGCAACCTGATGGAGGTCAGTATAGATGGACTAATACAAATAGTCCCACACACTGCTAGAAGCCCAAATATTTTTTCAGAGGTAAAGTAGATGCAGATAAAAATTATTTTTAATTTGCAACCTGATGGAGGTCAGTATAGATGGACTAATAGAACAAGTCCCACACACTGCTAGAAGCCCAAATATTTTTTCAGAGCTAAATGAAGAAAAAAATTATTTTTAATTTGCAACCTGATGGAGGTCAGTATAGATGGACTAATAGACCAAGTCCCACACACTGCTAGAAGCCCAAATATTTTTTCAGAGCTAGATGCAGAAAAAAATTATTTTTAATTTGCAACCTGATGGAGGTCAGTATAGATGGACTAATAGACCAAGTCCCACACACCGCTAGAAGCCCAAATATTTTTTCAGAGCTAGATGCAGAAAAAAATTATTTTTAATTTGCAACCTGATGGAGGTCAGTATAGATGGACTAATAGACCAAGTCCCACACACTGCTAGAAGCCCAAATATTTTTTCAGAGCTAGATGCAGAAAAAAATTATTTTTAATTTGCAACCTGATGGAGGTCAGTATAGATGGACTAATAGACCAAGTCCCACACACCGCTAGAAGCCCAAATATTTTTTCAGAGCTAGATGCAGAAAAAAATTATTTTTAATTTGCAACCTGATGGAGGTCAGTATAGATGGACTAATAGACCAAGTCCCACACACTGCTAGAAGCCCAAATATTTTTTCAGAGCTAGATGCAGAAAAAAATTATTTTTAATTTGCAACCTGATGGAGGTCAGTATAGATGGACTAGTAGACCAAGTCCCACACACCGCTAGAAGCCCAACTATTTTTTCAGAGCTAGATGCAGAAAAAAATTATATTCAATTTACAACCTGCTGGAGGTCAGTATAGAAGGACTAATAGAACAAGTCCCACACACTGCTAGAAGCCCAAATATTTTTTCAGAGCTAAATGAAGAAAAAAATTATTTTTAATTTGCAACCTGATGGAGGTCAGTATAGATGGACTAATAGACCAAGTCCCACACATTGCTAGAAGCCCAAATATTTTTTCAGAGCTAGATGCAGAAAAAAATTATTTTTAATTTGCAACCTGATGGAGGTCAGTATAGATGGACTAATAGACCAAGTCCCACACACCGCTAGAAGCCCAAATATTTTTTCAGAGCTAGATGCAGAAAAAAATTATTTTTAATTTGCAACCTGATGGAGGTCAGTATAGATGGACTAATAGACCAAGTCCCACACACTGCTAGAAGCCCAAATATTTTTTCAGAGCTAGATGCAGAAAAAAATTATTTTTAATTTGCAACCTGATGGAGGTCAGTATAGATGGACTAATAGACCAAGTCCCACACACCGCTAGAAGCCCAAATATTTTTTCAGAGCTAGATGCAGAAAAAAATTATTTTTAATTTGCAACCTGATGGAGGTCAGTATAGATGGACTAATAGACCAAGTCCCACACACTGCTAGAAGCCCAAATATTTTTTCAGAGCTAGATGCAGAAAAAAATTATTTTTAATTTGCAACCTGATGGAGGTCAGTATAGATGGACTAATAGACCAAGTCCCACACACCGCTAGAAGCCCAACTATTTTTTCAGAGCTAGATGCAGAAAAAAATTATATTCAATTTGCAACCTGCTGGAGGTCAGTATAGAAGGACTAATAGAACAAGTCCCACACACTGCTAGAAGCCCAAATATTTTTTCAGAGCTAAATGAAGAAAAAAATTATTTTTAATTTGCAACCTGATGGAGGTCAGTATAGATGGACTAATAGACCAAGTCCCACACACTGCTAGAAGCCCAAATATTTTTTCAGAGCTAGATGCAGAAAAAAATTATTTTTAATTTGCAACCTGATGGAGGTCAGTATAGATGGACTAATAGAACAAGTCCCACACACTGCTAGAAGCCCAAATATTTTTTCAGAGCTAAATGAAGAAAAAAATTATTTTTAATTTGCAACCTGATGGAGGTCAGTATAGATGGACTAATAGACCAAGTCCCACACACTGCTAGAAGCCCAAATATTTTTTCAGAGCTAGATGCAGAAAAAAATTATATTCAGTTTGCAACCTGATGGAGGTCAGTATAGATGGACTAATAGAATGATGCTATGCCCAAAAGATTTTACTTCACTAGGTGCAGTAAAAAAATTGGTATTCTATACACAGGTGTTATATCTTGCAACACAGATAGGCTACTCCACTGACTAACACACTCTGCAATAGGCCAAAAAGGATTAGCTTTGCTAGATTCAGCCAAATGCTGTGAAAAAAACTTGCACAGCACTGGCACAGACCTGCCTGGCAAAAACTGATAGGAACTCATGTAACCTAGTCCTGAAAAGGACTCCAATTACAATTAGTCTTTACTCCCACAACCTATCTATTTAAGAGCACAGACCTCCCTGATAAAAGTCGTAGGAAATGCTGTAACCTAGTCCTTAAAAGGACTGCAATCACAACTATTCCCTACTCCCAAGCTATCTGTATATTTGTGCGAAAATTGGCTTGAAATTAACAAGGTATAGCACACACAGCAACAGCGGTGCCGTCTAACACGCAGCTGCAGCAGTGAGAAAATGGTGGCGACGGGGAAAATGGCTTGGTCTTATAGGGCAAGGACATGTGACATACACTGCCAATGACACATGCCCTTGCTTGTGTGAAAAAAAGCACTTCGCTCCGTGTGTGCGCTGCTGATAGGCTGACAGATTGCACCTCCCCACTGCAAATGCGGGAAAGAGAAAAAAAAATGGAGATCTTCATTGTTCCTGCAGAGATCCATCCCCTGCCCCTCCCCCCAACCCGCTGTACACTCAAACTGCGTATTAACATTAATTTTCATCATTACTGAGAAAAAATCCAGTTATGATTTTGGTGCACGAACAGTTATCGAACATAACCTCGAACAGCTGAATTTTTCTCAAATTGTTCGTGTTCGCCGAACGGCTCGAACACCGCCCAAAACAGCTCGAATTTGAGATTGGCGAACAGTTCGAGTAGAACAACGCTCATCTCTAGTTATCAATACCATGGATGGCAAGAAACACAAATGAATACATTTTGGAGCAAATCAAGCCAGATATGTCACTCAAAGCAAGGATCACCAAGCTATGACTTGCCTACTTTGGACACATTATACAAAGAGAGCAATAACTGAATGACATCATGGACAGAAGACTAGAAGAAACAAGGTGAAGAGGAAGACCAGCAAACAAATGGCTTGGAACCATCAAAATAACGGCGGAGAAGACCCTGGTGGACCTATCTAGACTTGCACAAGATACATCTCCATACAGATCGTTCATCCATAAAGTTGACATGGCTTTAACAGCCGACAGCAGCTGCACACAAAAACTCTCATTAATTATAGGTTAATGAAGAAGATTTTAGGATCCCTAATCAGTAAACCTGTTGGTATGCGTCAAGACTGGAGTAAGGTGCCCCAAATTTATCTTACATTTTGAGCATCTGTGGTTTGTCTGTGTGACATAAAATTGAATCTACCGTATACAGGATATTATTTTGTTGTGGCTGGCTTTGTACCTTTTTCTAAGCTTTTTTTAAAAAAATGGCAAAAAGTATGCAACATTTTTATGTAATTACTGCTTGTAAGAAATTGTGTGAACTTTTATAGAACTTGCATAGAAGGAAATGATAAATTGTCCCCTTTGCCTCTACACCTAAAAATTAAAAATAGGTAGCAAACTGAAAGCACATTACAACATAGCATTTTCATCAAGTAGATTTATAAAAATTCTGTCACTTTATGGTCTCATCAGGATAGATTTCATAAAGGTCATGGCCAATGCACGCTTTAAAAAAATGCTATTTAAGATATTCACAGTCTACTAATTATTAATGAAGAGACTTGTTTCCATTATATATGAGAGTCTAACCTTTGGGGTTCACTATGTATATATACAGTTGTAATTAAATACAAAAGATTATTAAATAACTTCATTAGAATTAATGAAAATACATTTAAGGTTATGCCATTTCCATGAAATGTGTGCATTTGTTTTTAAAATAATGTTTCTATTCTCCTTCTAAATTGAATTTTTTCTACGTGTCCGCCGATACGTTATCTTTATAGATTAGTTACTGCATGTCTTTCAAACAGAACATTGAATTGTGCTACTACAGTAAGTACTATTTGAAATCCTAGCTGCTTGACACTTTGGCCCCTAATGTCCAATTTGTATAAAGCACTTACTGTAATAGCCACTTTGTAATAAAATATATGTACTGTATATACCTTTTGTTAATTATTTATTTTTCCCATACAGCTACAGCATAATTATTGGGCTTCCTGTAAGCAATTGTAAGCAAATTGATGTTTGATTTCTCTGTCTGCCACAAGAATGCAAAAAAAAAAAATTCCTTTCCGCCTACACTGTATTACTGGTGCACCTGTTGCTAACCATGGCGAATTTCGGAAGCTGTAAACTTCAATGAACTGGAACTTAAAAGTGCTGTGTTAGATCAGCATTGGAGGTTCAGTCAACTTGTCCTATTTGCAGAATGGTGTAAGAGAGCTTGGTATGAGCATGTCAGGTTGTTTCGTAAGGGCTAGATGCCGGGAAGAACACTTGGAGGTGTTGAAAGTATCCGTTACTTTAGAATTCCACTCTAATCCCATCAGCTCTGTCTGCTCTAGAGCAGCATTAACAAGTATGAAATACTCACATTTACAGTTAGCATATGAGACACTAAAATGAATTAATAGGTAATGCCTATGAATGTTCTTAATGCATATGGATTAGTTCTCAACCATATCCAACAATTCTGATTTGTACGTTACATTACATTGTGCTATATAGAAAGTAAAAAGGGTTGGGAAAAACCGCTTAGAATTTCCACAAGGTACATTAACCCCTTAGGGACTGAGCTAAATTTGACCTTAATGACCAGGCGAAATTTGACCAGTGTCATTTTATGTGGTAATAACTGTGGAACGCTTCAACTGATCTCAGTGATTCTGAGGTTGTTTTTGTACTCCATGTTAGTAGTAAGTTTTGGTCGATATGATTTGCGTATATTTATGAAAATAGCAAAAATTTTACAAAAAATGTGAACATTTTGCAATTTTCAAACTCTAAATTCTTATACCCTTAAATAAGATAGTTATACCACACAAAAGAATAAATAAATAACATTTCCCATTTGTCTACTTTACATCTGCATCATTTTTGACACATAATTTGTTTTGGTTAGGAGGTTAGAAGGGTTCAAAGTTGATCAGCAATTTCTCGTTTTTCAAAAGCAAATTTTTTAGGGACCACATCAAATTTGAAGTCACTTTGGGGGACCTATATGACAGAAAAGAAAATACCCAAAAGTGACACCATTCTTATAACTTTTCCCCTAAAAGTCCTCAAAACCACATTCAAGAAGTTTATTAACTCTTCAGGTGCTTCACAGGAATTAATGGAATGTGGAAGGAAAAAATTAACATTTTACTTTTTTTGACAAAATTTTACTTTAGCCCCAGAATTTTTTACTTTCACAAGGGTATCAGGAGAAAATGAACCCCAAAATTTTTTGTGCAATTTAACGAGTATGACAATACTCCATATGTGGGGAAAAACTACTATTTGGACACACTGCAGGGCTCGCAAGGAAAGCTGCACCGTTAGACCTTTTAAACACAAAATTGCTGGAATCGTGCGTGGACGCCATGACGCATTTGGAGAGCCCCTGATGTGCCTAAACAGTGGAAACTCCCCACAATTGACCCCATTTTGGAAACTAGACCCTTGAAAGAATGTATCTAGATGTGTGGTGAGCACCTTGAATCTCCAGGTGCTTCACAGAAGTTTATAATGTTGAACTATTGAACTATGAAGATGAAAAAATACATTTTTCCCTCAAAAATGTTGGTTTTGTCCAAAATGTTTCATTTTCACAGGGGTAATGGATCATGGACCATACAATGTGTTGTGCAAATTCTCCTGAGCACACCAATACTCCATATGTGGTCAAAAACTACTTTTGAGGAACAGTGCAAAGCTCAGAATGACAGAAGCACCATATTGGAAGTCAGATTTTGCTGGAATGGTTTGAGGGTGCCATGTCACATTGGTAAAGCCCCTGAGGTGTCAGAACATAAGTGATATCATTTTACAAACTACAGCTCTCAATGAATTCATCTAGGGAAGGAGTGCCATAATTTAGAGCAGACTTTACTGTTATGGTTTGTAGGGTCCCTAAGGTGTCCAAAAAGCAGAAACCCCCCACAACTGACCCATTTTGGAAACTAAACCCCTCAAGGATTTTATCCATGGGTATAGTGATAATTTTGAACTCATAAGAACAACACAGAGTTTAATAAAATTAGGTCATCATATTGAAAAAAAATTATTCACAAAAATTTAGCTCCAAATTTCTAACTTTTGCAAGAGGTAACACCAAACAGTGGACCCCACAGTTTGTTATCGACTTTCATTCGAGCATGGCAATACCCCACATGTAGCCAAAAAGTTTTGTTTGGACAAATGGCAGGAGCAATATTTGAATTTTAAAACACAAATTTGGCTGAAAGATGGCGGTCACCATGTCCTATTTGCAGGGCCCCTAAGGTGCATAAACAGCAGAAACACACCACAATTCACCCCATTTTGGAAAATACACCTTCAAGCATTTTATCTAGGAGTATAGTGAGGATTTTGAACCCAAAGGTACTACACAGAATTTGATAACATTAGGTGATCATATTGAATATGTTGTCACTAGTGTTGAGCACAAGTGCTCACCACTTGAGTTTGCATTGGGTGATCAAGTATGCACTGAGTATCAACAGGCAATTCCAGCATGTTTTTTGGGCTGTCTAACAGCCGTGAAACATGCGGAGTGGGGACTCGAGCATGTCAATCAAGCACCCGCGATACTCAATGCATACCTGAGCACCCGATGCAAACTCAAGAAGTGAGCACTTGCTTTCAACAATAATCGTCATATTGTCATCATTTTTTTTTACTTCTGAAAAAACCCTGAACCTAAGCCCAACCCTAACCCTAACCCTTAGCCCAACTCTAACCCTTAGTCCAACCCTAATTCTTAGCTCAACCCTAACCCTAAGTCCAACCCTAACCCCAAGTCCAACCCTAACCCCAACCACATCCCTAACCCTAATGGCAAAGAATGAAAAAAAAATTATATAATAAAAAAAATTAATCTGACTAAGGGGATGACACAAGGGGGATTACATAGTTATTATTGGCTTTTTATCACTGTGATAGAATCTATCACAGTGATCAAAAGGCACCAATAGGAAAAATACCTGCTGTTGCCTGCCAGCAGTTCTCGGTGGGCACACTGCTCATGCGCCCACCATTTTCTTTCAGAAATAGGAGGCAGAGGGCCTGGGGATGGAACAGGAAATGGTGGAGGTACCAGGGGGCTTGGGGACATCATTTCTCTCTCCTCTGACATGTTAATAGCGGACACATTTTTTTTTTTTAACTTCATCACCATTATTCAATGAATAACGGCGATCGCGTGATCGATGACCGGAAAATCTGGCCCTGATTGTGTTCTCCAGGGTCTAAGCTACCACCGGAAGCCGAAACCCTGGAGATTTCCGGACTCTGGGGGGCACTATACCCTTATTCCTGATTGCCGTTTTAAAACAGCGATGAGGGAATAAGACCCCTTAGCGGCCGCCATTTTAATGTGCATCAGCGGTCGTTGAGGGGTTAAAGCACCACTCAAGCATTTTTTTTTTATTTTGCTGCTGGAGTGGTGCTTCAAATCGAAGTCCCCTGCCCCCTGTCTTAAACTCACATTCAGGCATCTTTAACTCTTATCATCACTGCTCCCGTCTCTCTCCAACAGTTTGTGACCTGCCGGATTGCTTCAGTGTTTAATGGAGCGAGCAGGAGGTCACAACTCAATACAATTCTATGAGAGTCTTGTTCTGGCTCTCATAAACTTGCATTTAGAGCTTATGATGTAGCTTCTGACTTCCGAACAGTCAGAAGCTGCGGTCACAAGATGGCGCCGCAGGACTGAAGCGGCAATGAAAAAATGGGAAGAAGCTGTAGGGTGAATATAATATAACCTTCGGTTTAAAGCACCACTCCAGCGCTGAAAGAAATACGCTGAATTGGTGCTTTAATGTGCCCCTTTATCAGTAAGAAACGACTTGGAAAGAATTCATAATGAATGTTTTGCACCAGGAATCCGCTCTCCAAAATGTGGAGGTGTTATGGCACACCCACAATGAAAATATCCCAAAAATATTAGTAAAAGTAAAATTTTGGAGAAAAAATAGTCTAAACTAATCTGAATTGTGAATTCTACACTAGGAAAAAGTAGGAACAAATCACTTCTTCCTAATACCACTCCTTTATATAATGAAGCCTACAGTATTAATTTTTTGCTACGGTAATGTCAACTAAAATATTTTGTCAAATCTGAGTCTTAGCAGTTGCAGAGATTTATTTTGCGGTAGATAGTTGATGTAAGGAACATCAGTCACAAATCACCTCTTTCATTCTTTAGGAGAATGTTATGGTCATCATGACATGACTTTTGACTCAACAGTCTCTGCGAAAATAGAGAGTTTTTACTATTGTGAGGTTTAGTGGCCTGTGTAAAACTGCAAGATTTCAAAAACAAAAATGTGACCAATTTGTAAGAAAGAACAAGTTGATTTAAACAGAAGATAAATTTCTGTGGATCAACAAACTTTAACCCCCTAAAGGGAACCTGTCAGCAAATCACAAACTAATGCAATCTGTTTAAAATCTCTGTAAGTCACTCCAGGGAATGACAGCGGCTGTGCAAGATCTCTGGTGGGGAAGACAAGAGTGACCTGTCAGTCACTGAGAGGAGGCATGTTGTAATCTGGGAAACACCTAAAGAGACCAGAAAGCAGTAAGTACAGTGCCAACCCCGCAGCACTTGTGATTCATTTGCATAAAAATTTGCCAATGGATTTCTCAAAAATGAAAAAAAGGATTTATAAAACAAAGATATGAATGTTATTAATATTTCAATGACTTTACATTGATGACATTAATTTGGGTTATAAATACCTGCTGTTAAGTAGAGATGAGCGTTGTTCTACTCGAACTGTTCGCCAATCTCAAATTCGAGCTGTTTTGGGCGGTGTTCGAGCCGGTCGGCGAACACGAACAATTTGAGAAAAATTCGGCTGTTCGAGGTTATGTTCAATAACTGTTCGTGCACCAAAATCATAACTGGATTTTTTCTCAGTAATGATGAAAATTAATGTTAATACGCAGTTTGAGTGTACAGCGGGGCGGGGGGAGGGGCAGGGGATGGATCTCTGCAGGAACAATGAAGATCTCCATTTTTTTTTCTCTTTCCCGCATTTGCAGTGGGGAGGTGCAATCTGTCAGCCTATCAGCAGCGCACACACGGAGCGAAGTGCTTTTTTTCACACAAGCAAGGGCATGTGTGATTGGCAGTGTATGTCACATGTCCTTGCCCTATAAGACCAAGCCATTTTCCCCGTCGCCACCATTTTCTCACTGCTGCAGCTGCGTGTTAGACGGCACCGCTGTTGCTGTGTGCGCTATACCTTGTTAATTTCAAGCCAATTTTCGCACAAATATACAGATAGCTTGGGAGTAGGGAATAGTTGTGATTGCAGTCCTTTTAAGGACTAGGTTACAGCATTTCCTACGACTTTTATCAGGCAGGTCTGTGCTCTTAAATAGATAGATTGTGGGAGTAAAGACTAATTGTAATTGGAGTCCTTTTCAGGACTAGGTTACATCAGTTCCTATCAGTTTTTGCCAGGCAGGTCTGTGCCAGTGCTGTGCAAGTTTTTTTCACAGCATTTGGCTGAATCTAGCAAAGCTAATCCTTTTTGGCCTATTGCAGAGTGTGTTAGTCAGTGGAGTAGCCTATCTGTGTTGCAAGATATACCACCTGTGTATAGAATACCAATTTTTTTACTGCACCTAGTGAAGTAAAATCTTTTGGGCATAGCATCATTCTATTAGTCCATCTATACTGACCTCCATCAGGTTGCAAACTGAATATAATTTTTTTCTGCATCTAGCTCTGAAAAAATATTTGGGCTTCTAGCGGTGTGTGGGACTTGGTCTATTAGTCCATCTATACTGACCTCCATCAGGTTGCAAATTAAAAATAATTTTTTTCTGCATCTAGCTCTGAAAAAATATTTGGGCTTCTAGCAGTGTGTGGGACTTGGTCTATTAGTCCATCTATACTGACCTCCATCAGGTTGCAAATTAAAAATAATTTTTTTCTGCATCTAGCTCTGAAAAAATATTTGGGCTTCTAGCAGTGTGTGGGACTTGGTCTATTAGTCCATCTATACTGACCTCCATCAGGTTGCAAATTAAAAATAATTTTTTTCTGCATCTAGCTCTGAAAAAATATTTGGGCTTCTAGCAGTGTGTGGGACTTGGTCTATTAGTCCATCTATACTGACCTCCATCAGGTTGCAAATTGAATAAAAAAATTTTCTGCATCTAGCTCTGAAAAAATATTTGGGCTTCTAGCGGTGTGTGGGACTTGGTCTATTAGTCCATCTATACTGACCTCCATCAGGTTGCAAATTAAAAATAATTTTTTTCTGCATCTAGCTCTGAAAAAATATTTGGGCTTCTAGCAGTGTGTGGGACTTGGTCTATTAGTCCATCTATACTGACCTCCATCAGGTTGCAAATTAAAAATAATTTTTTTCTGCATCTAGCTCTGAAAAAATATTTGGGCTTCTAGCAGTGTGTGGGACTTGGTCTATTAGTCCATCTATACTGACCTCCATCAGGTTGCAAATTAAAAATAATTTTTTTCTTCATTTATCTCTGAAAAAATATTTGGGCTTCTAGCAGCGTGTGGGACTTGTTCTATTAGTCCATCTATACTGACCTCCATCAGGTTGCAAATTAAAAATAATTTTTTTCTGCATCTAGCTCTGAAAAAATATTTGGGCTTCTAGCAGTGTGTGGGACTTGGTCTATTAGTCCATCTATACTGACCTCCATCAGGTTGCAAATTAAAAATAATTTTTTTCTGCATCTAGCTCTGAAAAAATATTTGGGCTTCTAGCAGTGTGTGGGACTTGGTCTATTAGTCCATCTATACTGACTTCCATCAGGTTGCAAATTAAAAATAATTTTTTTCTTCATTTATCTCTGAAAAAATATTTGGGCTTCTAGCAGCGTGTGGGACTTGTTCTATTAGTCCATCTATACTGACCTCCATCAGGTTGCAAATTAAAAATAATTTTTTTCTGCATCTAGCTCTGAAAAAATATTTGGGCTTCTAGCAGTGTGTGGGACTTGGTCTATTAGTCCATCTATACTGACCTCCATCAGGTTGCAAATTAAAAATAATTTTTTTCTGCATCTAGCTCTGAAAAAATATTTGGGCTTCTAGCAGTGTGTGGGACTTGGTCTATTAGTCCATCTATACTGACCTCCATCAGGTTGCAAATTAAAAATAATTTTTTTCTGCATCTAGCTCTGAAAAAATATTTGGGCTTCTAGCGGTGTGTGGGACTTGGTCTATTAGTCCATCTATACTGACCTCCATCAGGTTGCAAATTAAAAATAATTTTTTTCTGCATCTAGCTCTGAAAAAATATTTGGGCTTCTACCAGTGTGTGGGACTTGGTCTATTAGTCCATCTATACTGACCTCCATCAGGTTGCAAATTAAAAATAATTTTTTTCTGCATCTAGCCCAGCCAATAGTTTTGGCCTAATACCACAGTTTGGCCACTCAGCTCTGCTCGGTTACCATCCATTGTTTTTTTGTGCAAACAACTCCAGAGTTGTGAATTAGTTAACCATCAAAATGAGTGGAAAAAGGCCTGCTGCTGGTGGAAAGGGGAATAGGCGTGTTGGGAAGGGGAAAAAAGGTTGTGTCCGTGGGGTAGGTGCAGAAGAAAGACCATCTTCCAGCCAAACTAAAATGTCTACTTCTTTTAGCGGACAATGTGATAAGATCCCTTTCTTACGGCCACGCCAATCGGTACAAATTCCAGATGAGGCACAAAAACAGCAGGTGCTTCAACGGATATCAAGTGCTCCTTTAAGTGGGCTCTCCTCCACATCAACTTCAACATCACAAATACTCCAGTCCTCAAAGGTGTCACCCAAATCGCACTTGCTTCCTCACAGCTCCCAAATCTCCAGCTGCCCGTCTGAGTATGAGGTAGAACAGATGGTTGAGTCTGCAGAGCTGTTTACTCATACTATAGCCTGGGAATCAGAGGTCGACTCCAGCGCTTCTGTGAATCCAGACGAGGAAATGATCTGCACTGATGCCCAGAATCTTTATGAGTCGGATCCAGGACCAGACGCAGAAGGTTCTGACCATAATGTAGACCCTCATTCCCAAACTGTAACTCCTGTTGGTGGAGACAATGAGGAAGACGATGATAAGACTCAAATACCTGATTGGAGCGACAACTTTAGTTTTTTGTCAGGGCAGGAACAGGTTGGCTCTGAGGACGACGGGTGTGATAACGCACAGGGTGATGATGATGAGGTCGGAGATCCCACTTACTGTCAACCCACAGTCAGCCAAGAGATGAGGTCAGCAGAGGAGGTGGAGGAAGATGCTAGTGACGACGAGGTCAGGTTGCGCCTTCCTGGACAGAGACGTAGTACTGGAAGCACGTCAACAACTGCATCCTCAAACACAACTCTGCCTCTCACCACAAGTCGTGGTGGCTCTTCAGGTCGCATGGGTGCTAAGCCTTGCATAGCCTGGGCATTTTTTCAGATCGATAAAGATGACCCAACTCGTGTTATCTGTAACATTTGTCAGCAAAAGCTAAGTAGAGGCCAAAAAATACATAGTTTGAGTACTTCATGCATGAACCGGCACATGGACATGAAGCATAAGTTGCAGTGGGAAGCTCAGTGTGCTACAATGCGGCCTAGCCGGCCGGGCCAATCACCGTCTGCCATATCTTGTGCATCCGCGGCCTCTTCATCCTCTGTGACTGGGGGGACAGCAGTCACACCTGTTTTGGGGCGCAGACCTGCCACCTCTTTACCCGCAACAGCCAGCGTGATTGGCAGGTCATCATTTTCTTTGGAGGTGGTAACACCAGCTGGTGTTGAGCGCTGTCCGACATCGATAGCACCACCTTTGGATCAAGGCAACCTAACATGTCCGCCTGCATCTTCCTCACAGACCGGCAGTTTGCCGGGGACACCCTTATCAACCCCGTCTAAGCACAATAGCCAGCCCTCGGTCCCTCAGATGTGGACAAGTAAAAGACCATTTCCTCCTAGCCATGAGAAAGCTAAGAGGTTGAATTTCACCATCTGCAAGCTCTTGGCTACAGAAATGCTGCCTTTCCGCCTGGTGGACACAGAGGATTTTCGAGACCTTATGTCCGTCGCAGTGCCCCAGTACCAGATGCCCAGTCGGCACTACTTCTCAAAGAAAGGTGTGCCTGCGCTCCACCAGCATGTCGCACACAACATCACCGCTTCTTTGAGAAACTCTGTGTGTGACAGGGTGCATTTCACCACAGACACTTGGACGAGTAGGCATGGACAGGGGCGTTACATGTCGCTGACTGGGCACTGGGTAACTATGGTGACAGCAGGACAAGGGGCTGCTGTCCAAGTCTTGCCGTCCCCACGAGTTGTGCGTCAATCCTCTTTATGTCAAAGTTCCTCCACTGCTTCTGCCTCCTCAACCTCCTCTCGGTCTTCCACCTGCACCCAAAGCCTGTCTGGTCATGCCACAAGCTTTCTAACTGCGCAGAAGGGATCCTGCACACCTCCTTACTATGCTGGCAGTAGGGCTCAACGTCATCAGGCGTTTTTTACATTGAAATGTCTGGGAAATGTGAGTCACACAGCTGAGGAGTTGTGGTCAGCTCTGGAGAACCAATTTCATGAATGGTTGTCTCCACTGGACCTGAAACCAGGGAAGGCCGTGTGCGACAATGCTGCAAACCTGGGTGCGGCCCTTCGCCGGGGCAATGTCACACACGTGCCTTGTATGGCTCACGTGTTGAACCTGGTTGTCCAGCAATTTTTAGCCCACTATCCCAGACTAGATGACCTTCTGCAGAGGGCACGGTCGCTGTGTGCTCACTTCCGCCGTTCGCATCCCGCAGCTCAGTGACTTACATCTCTACAGAAGTCGTTGGGCCTGCCACTTCACCGGCTAAAATGCGATGTGCCTACCCGGTGGAATTCAACTCTGCACATGTTGCAGCGACTGTGGCAGCACCGACAAGCCCTGGTGCAATACGTTCTGACGTATAGCCTGGGCCAACGAGATTCAGAGGTGGGGCAAATCACGCTGGAGGAGTGGTCTCAGATCAGGAACCTATGCACCCTTCTGCACAGTTTTGAAATGGCGACGAAGATGTTTAGTGCTGACGATGCCATTATCAGCATGACTATTCCGGTGATTTACATGCTGGAGCACATGTTAAACAGAATTCGGAGTCAGGTGGTGGCACAAGAGGAGGTGGAGGAAGTAGAGGAGGAGGAGTTGTATGCGGAAGGGCTAACATCTGCACGGTCCAGACGGTCGGCAGCACCAAGGCGGCAGGCATGTGAGGGTGGGGGAGATGGTTTTACCAGGGCGCATGGTAGCAGCCAAACTAGTGAGGAAGGTGCAGGAGCCCAGGAAGAAGTGGAGGACGAACTGATGGAAGACTCATCAGATGAGGGAGACCTTGATCACATTTCTGTTGTGCGAGGTTGGGGGGAGAGGACAGAGGAAGGAAGCATGATTGTTACCTCGCCACCAACACAACAGGGACTTGGTGCTCCTGGATGCGCAACACACATGAGTGCCTTCTTGCTGCACTACCTGCAACATGACCCTCGAATTGTGAGAATTAGAAATAATCCTGACTACTGGGTTGCCACACTGTTAGATCCCCGGTACAAAATTTGCAGAAATTATTCCTGCCATAGAAAGGGATGCACGCATGCAGGAGTATCAGCAGAGACTGTTGCAGAATCTTACATGTGCTTTTCCACAAAATACCAGTGGTGCACGTAGTGAATCTCACAGTTCCAACTTGCCAACCGTGGGACCGTCAAGTGTTCAGCACTCAAACCGTAACAGAACCACAGTATTTGCTGGTAACATCAATTTTGCGGAATCATTTCACCACTTTTTTAGCCCATCCTTTGCAAGGCCACAGGAGACAAGAAGTCTGACACATAGTCAACGCCTAGAGACGATGGTACAGGAGTATCTCCAAGTAAACATTGAAGCCACGACTGTGTCACTGGACCCTTGCTCTTTTTGGGCTTCCAATCTGGATAAATGGCCGGAGCTAGCCCCTTACGCCTTGGAGATCTTGTCATGCCCCGCAGCCAGCGTTCTGTCTGAACGTGTGTTCAGCGCTGCTGGTGGTGTGCTGACAGATAAGCGCACGCGGCTCTCCACTGATAATGTAGACAGACTCACGTTCATAAAGATGAACAAATCATGGATCCGAAACGACTTTTCTACCCCTGTGTCATCCTGGGGAGAGTAAAAGCTTGATGATTGGTTAAAATCACCCTACCAACCGTTTTAAGCTTTCAAATTACTAATCATGTTTATCTGTATCTTGACTGGAAAATAATTTGGGCTTTGTAGCAGTGTGCAGCACTGATCCTATTAGGCCATCTATAATAAGCTTCACCAGATTTAAAATTAAAAATAATTTTTAGCTGCATCTAGCCCGGAAAATAATTTTGGGGCTCCGAGATGCGCAAGACACATAAGTGCCTTCTTGCTGCACTACCTGCAGCATGACCCTCATATTGTCAGAATTCGAAGTAATCATGACTACTGGGTTGCCACACTCTTAGATCCCCCAAACTTTTCGATCAACCTTTTCATTTTAATAAAGACCAAAAAAATGGTCATTTTTGAAATTATAAGCATTAGCAGGCTGTTAGAAACTGAAATCAAACAGTTTTCAACTCAAAACTTTATTCTAGGTGATGTTACATTTTCACATAGGACCCCTTGTTCGAAAGGAGCTTCTGAACTCTCTCGTCCATTGAATTTGTCAGGTTTTGGATGGTTTCTGCTTCAATTGTTTTGCATGAGGACAGAATACCCTCCCAGAGCTGTTGCTTAGATGTGAACTGCCTCCCGCCATCATAGACACTCCTTTTAATGATGCTCCAAAGGTTCTGAATGGGGTAGAGGTCAGGGGAGCATGGGGGTCACACCATAAGTTTGTCCCCTTTTATGCCCATATCAGCCAGAGATGCAGATGTTTTATGTGCAGCATGAGATGGTGCATTATCATGCAGAAAAATGATCTTGCTGTGAAATACACGGTTCTTCTTCTTGAACCATGGCAGGAAGTGCTGTTTGAGAAAATCCACATACATTATGGAGTTCATCTTTAGCGCCTTCAGGGATCCTAAAGGGGCCGACAATCTCTCTCCCCATGATTCCAGCCCAAAACATTACTCCACCTCCTCCTTGTTGGCGCTGTAGCCGTGTTTGCGTGGGGTGTCCATCAACCAGCCATCCTCCACTCCATTCATCTGGACCATCGAGCGCTGCACGGCACTCATCCGTGAACAAAACAGTTTTGAAATCAGTCTTCATGTAATGTTTGGCCCACTGGAGCCGTTTCTGCTTGTGTGAAGTGGATAGAGGAGGTCGACAGGATGGCGTATGCACAGCTGCAAACCTCTGAAGGACCCTGCATCTTGTTGTTCGGGGGACGTTGGAGGCACAAGCAGCTTCAAAAACTTGTCTGCTGCTATGACAAGGCTTTTTTGCCGCTGCTGTTTCAACCTGACGTAATTGCCTGTAGGAAAGAGTCCTCAATTTGCCCTTATCAGCACGCACACGTGTGTACTGTGAATCAGCTACATACTTCTTGATTGCCAAGACACTTCATCCTGATCATCGCACAATGTTGATTGTAGTCATGCCTTGACCTAAACACTCCACAATTTGTTGCTTCTCAGCAGCCGACACATCCTTTTTCTTTCCCATTTTGGCAGAAAATGTAGGCTGCTTAATAATGTGAGAGAGCCTTCTTAAGTAGTCTTGCCTTTCATTGGACACACCTGCCAAACTAATTAGCACAGGTGTCTGCAATTGCTTACAGTGATATAAAGAGCCCTGACACACATCACCATCAATGAGTTTAACTGACAAACAAACAAATTCTTCCCTTATCACTCCTAAACACTTTTTGCATAATAATTTGGAACGCGGTGTACATGTGCTTTTCCACAAAACACCAGTGGTTCACGTAGTGAATCTTACAGTTCTAACTTGCCAACCGTGGTCTGTATGGAATTGTTCAATAAAGGGCCCAAAATTAAGATAACATAGATGGGAGAGGTCTCTATGAATAGGAATTCCTAAGTATTTGATACCCTGTGAGGGCCAGGCAAAGGGAAAGTTAGATTGGATGGAATCCTATATGGATTTAGGGAGGGAGACATCGAGGGCCTCAGACTTCGCTGCATTGATTTTAAAATTTTACCATGTAACAAAGTGATCTATTTCAGCCATAACAGCAGGGATGGATATATGTGATTGAGTGATATATACTAGGACATCATCAGCAAATAGAGAGCACTTGTACTCGGTGCCTCCCACCTCAATCCACCTAATATTGGGGTTATGGCGAATTGATGAGAGCAGGTGCTCCGTCACTAGGATGTATAAGAGAGGGGACAGAGGACATCCCTGCCTTGTCCCATTGGTGATTGTGAAAGGTGATGAAAATGTTCTGACGCACCCCCTGGGCCTTGGGACACCCGGAGCCGGACCCTTTTTGGTGGATGCTGGTGGTTGTAGTCTTCGTGGCGGCGATCCGGTTCCGTGGCTCAGGGCGGTCAAACCAGTGGCGGAACTATTTATGTGGTTTTGATGTTTAAATGTCCGACTACGCCACCCGTGGATTGCGGTCAGAGTGAACCGCCGCTACAGGGCAGACCGCTAAGGCTGGTGTTGTGGGTGCAGCAGAGCGTAGCATAACTCCCCACGGGAGGAGTATAGCCTCAGGGCAGTGTATGCGGAGGATGGGGGTGATGGTGCAGGGCAGCAGCAGTAACGATACGGAGTCAGTGATGCAGTTCAGGGCCTTTACTCACAGTTCTTATTATCCAGACCACGTCTGCAGGTAACGGCTGCCCACGTCGTACTGTGCTCACCAGGTGAGGGGCTCAGACAACTCCCAGATAACTTTGGAGCGCTTCACAGGACCCCCTTTGTGTGTCCTTTGTCTGGCCTTTCTTACCAACACTTCTGTCCGGCTGCCTCGGGCCTCCTCTTGGTAAACTTGGCGCCAGTTTCCCTGACCCTATGTGGTGCCTTCCTAGCGGGTGGAGCAAGGGGCTGCGCCACATAAAATGTCAGAGCCTCCGGTTTCTAGCTGAGGGTCGTTTCCTGCCTCCACTAGTTCGGGGACCGGTCTCCCCCTTTGGCCTGACCCCTCCACGCAGGTGGATTCGGGCGTGCGGTGGCGACTCGCCCGTCCGCACCCCTGGGATCCCTTCATTCCTCGTTCCTGGAGCCTTCTCCGCTCCTCTTCCTTCCTTCTCCCTCTTGCAGGCCTGGGCCTCTGTTACTAGGCCCGCCTCCGGAGCAGAGCTCATGCAGAGCCCCTGCTCCCTGCCACTTCTGCTCAGACTTCTCTGCACTGAACTAAGATGGTGCCCACCTTTTATACTCCCTTCTCAATGCACCCAGGAACTGCTTCCTCCCTGCTCCTGCACTGCAGGGTTCCCCTTCCTCAGTGTTCCCTCTCCCCACTCCAGCCAGGGACAGGGACTGTCGTGCCCATCTCAGGGGCATATTGGTCGCCCTGCCCCACGGCAATGTGGTGTAATGCATGCAGGTGTCGGGTCCTGATCCACACTCCATCCTTATCTGAGAGTGAGATATCACACCTCTGGGTGAGGTGCAATACGTCTGTAGCAACCGAGCCCTCGGTGCTACAGTTCCATTTATCTTCAGCCTAGGTGACGTATTGTGATACAGGGCCGTGATTTTGGCTATAAAAGGGTCCCCTAGACCCCTACCCCAAGCTTTTTAAGAGAATCATATATGGCGTGCCAGGAGACTCTATGGAATGCTTTCTCAGCATCCAACGAGAGTATCTACTTACAAATTTTTAACTGCATCTAGCCCAGGAAATACTTTGTGCCTAGTAGCAGTGTCTGCTAGTCAGCGGATTATCCCGGCTGTTAAGCAAGCTACACCACCTGTAGTTTGGACACTTAATTTTTTCAAAGGAAATGCTTCGGGACCACGGGATACTTAGTGAAGAGCATCAGGAGGCACCCCAAGGCATAGGGGCTGGGACTGGCACTAGGATGCCTTGCGGTGGACAGCCGAGCTCGATCCTTATAAAAGCTTTTTAACTGCAGCAGCTTTAGTGGACGCTACTGGAGCTGGAATTACGCGGCTGCTGGCATGAGACTTGCCCTCCAATAGATCCTTGTAAATGGATTTAAAGTGTATTCATTCAAATTAGAGGGACAATTTAAATTAAAAAGCTTAGAGCTGCCTCCACCACAGGGGGGCTCTCTCGACCCACCAGCGGACAGGCACCAGTATTGGGAGAGGGGGGCTGGCCGTCATGGTTCACCGCGGCTCTGGCACAAACCCGGCGACACGGAGGTGGCACGGGCAGGAGCGGACTGGCCGTCTCGGCTTCTCACTTTTTGGATTTTAGAAGGGCATGACATGCCTATATCTGTGTCTCCCCCTCCTTTTACTCCTCCACCTCTTTTCTTTTCGCATGACTATATGTACTTGTCACTTTTCCATGTGTTAGTTGTGTCTTCTGAGCAGTTTGTCAGCTTTTGGACACCTTTGAAGGTGTTTTCTATGTGTTTCTATGTGTTTTTGTTTGCCTGCCATTGGTTTTAACGGTGTTCGAAGGTGTTCGACGAACAGTTCGACGAACAGTTCGGCGAACACACGGGTGTTCGACGAACCGAACCGAACTCGAACACTACGGGGGTGGCTCAACACTACTGTTAAGCTGCCAGAACTTTTTATTTTTACATTGATGCGTCTGCATTTGTGATGAGCGAGCGTGCTCATTTAACCCTTTCACCGAGTACGCTTGGGAGCTATATCGAGTATCTTCGGAGTGCTCGTATATTATGTTTGAGTCCCTGCATCTGCTTTATTTACGGCTGTAAGACAGCCTCAACACATGTGAGTATTCCCTGACAAACACACAATCCCTACATGTGTTGAGGCTGTCTTAGGGCCGTAAATCATACAGACACAGGGACTCAAACATAATATACGAGCACGACAAAGCTACTCCGCATGCTCGGTGAAAGGGTTAAACGAGCATGCTCACTCATCACTAGTCTGCATGATTTATATATAAAATTATATTTACTAACACAAGCATAACATTGACAATTAAATTTTATTCTGAACAATAATACAAAAGCCCTTAAATTTTATCAAAGCAGGGGCTCAAACTGTTTTCCATTACAATTTGCACAGCTTTGAAGTCTGCCTCTTACGCTTCAACAAACTTTTTTACACAAGTCTCTTTGGGTATTAATTTCTTGAAATGCATCTCTTATGTAATTTTTCAAATCACTGACACTTTTTGGTTTTCGACTATAAACTTTGTCCTTGAGTAGTCCCCGAAAGAAAAAATCCATTGGGGTCAAGTCTGGTGAACGTGCCGGCCAATCAAGTGGGCCTCTTCGGCCAATCCATTTATGA
Organism: Phyllobates terribilis; assembly: GCF_046119375.1. Classification (NCBI taxonomy): domain Eukaryota; kingdom Metazoa; phylum Chordata; class Amphibia; order Anura; family Dendrobatidae; genus Phyllobates; species Phyllobates terribilis. Next base: position 131,408,407 of record NW_027362764.1, on the reverse strand, counting down.
GGAAATGTTTCATCAAGATACTCGCAGACTACTCTTGAATAATGTGGAGGGGCCCCATCTTGTTGGAAATAAAGGTCATTTGAATTAGGCTGTTGCTGTAACTGGGGAACAACTTGATTAATTAGAATTTTGAGATACTTATCTCCTGTGACTGTTCCATCCAAAAATATTGGTCCTAAAACACCAAAACTTGAAATACCACCCCAAACATTGACACCAGGCTCATTTAGTTGTTGCTCTAATGTTAAATGCATGTTCTCATTATACCAGTAAATACAATTATGTCTGTTAATATGGCCGGATAATTTGAAAGAAGCTTCATCACTCCACACAATGTTATCTAAAATTACTGGATTTTCTTCAATTTTGTTAAGCATAATCTCACTAAATTGCAGCCGCCTGTCTGGATCGTCCTCCAATAAACCATGAATTAGACGTGGACGATAAGCTTTCCACCCAATAGATTTCAGGATTCGTATGATAGAAGCTCGTGAAATTCCCAATTCCAAAGAGGCTCTTCTGGTGGACTTTTTTGGACTCTGAACAAATGTTTCAGCAACAAGTTGTTTATTATCTTCTGTACAGACTGTTTTGGGTCGACCAGTTTTTGGAGCATTAAGGATTGAGCCAGTGGCATTGAATTTGTCACAAATGCGGTAAATGGTTTGCCTCTTTGGGGCTTGAGTACCAAATGTTTCAACCCAATTTGCTCTAACGGCTTCAGCATTTTGAGATTTCCAATACTCTGTTAAAATCCATTTTCTTTGATCTGTATTTAAATCATTTGCCAAAAAAGGCAAATTTTACATAATTTCACACACATTTTTTTTACATAATTTGCTCCCGAAGAGATCATGAAAGATCTATTTTTTATCTGTATTGATATTTTTTTGCATTGTAACTGGGGCATCCATAGGAACCCCAGTTTCAGGGAAAAACAGCACTTTATAGTAACATAACTCACTGCTAGAGCTGATCTGTGTCTGCCAGGACCAAGCAGCTCTGCCAGCAGACACACAGTGATCACGTGGTCGTCAGATCTTACAGGAACATCGGGAGCTTTGGCGCTGCCAATGGTTCTGTACAATACACAGCGCTCATTGAAACTGCTTCTGCCTTCTCCACGGGTTCCCTGGCTCCGTCTTATGGTTGGAGACCCAGCCTGCTCCTGTTATATTACATGAACAGCATCTTTAACCCCACACTGTACATTTACAATAGTGTGGGTTAAAATAGGTTATGGCACTTGAACCTTTTGAGGTTAATATTAATTCCCACTGAATTTGTTTTCTTAGTACAGCAGTCATACATGTTCCCTTACCATTTTGGAGAGTACAATTTTTCTACAATAGAACTAGCCTAAATGTAAATACTACCAGTGTTTATGTGGGGGCCATATGTAACATTATGTATTCTGTGACCATGCTGTCTAGGCCGTCACTGCTGTATGACACTGACACCTGACTAAGAATGCACTGGAGGCGGTATATAATACTTACTGTATGTAACACTGAGCCCTTGGGGGTCTAAAAACAAGCAATATTTAAACTTCAAAGAAATCTATCTCTACTGATAGAGAAAATTGTTTCCTCTGATTCCAAAAAAAAAAAAAAATATGACAGATTTTGCTGTTTACTAAGAAAATAGTTCCCACTACCAACTAATTATTTGAATTCTCTAAAAGGAAAAATATTAGATATTTAATTATAATTGCATTAATTAATTGTCTGTACTAGAGAGAGAAATAATGTGGCAGATTTACTAATACTGCCTTAAAATTAGACAGTTAAGAATATCACAGTCCATCTTGGACGATATATTCAGTGCCCACCTTTCTTAGGGGGAGAAATTTTCTCAATAGCACTAACCCTAAGGTGACTGACATCTCCTCCATGTTGTGTGAGGAAATGCTGTGAGACACCTGATAAACTCCGAGTACTTTGATTTTGCAAGGTTCTTTTCTGTAAAGTTCTTGTAGTGCAACCTACATATTGAATCTTGCACTGTTCACAGGTAATGACATATACAACATATTTACTGGTGCAGTTAATAAAATCCTCAATCAAATACTTTCTGTTGTTAGTTGTACTAATCATTTTTTTCGTATTATACATATATGGACATAATCCGCACTTTTTTTGAACACATTTATATGAACCGCTGATAGATAACCAATTTTTTTGGGGATTTATCCCACTTGTATTAGTATGGTCACTAGATGATATTAAATTACCTATGGTCATGCCACGTTTAGATACAAATTTACAACCTTTATCAAGTATGGTTTAAAGGGCCTTATCTATATATATAGAATAGGGAGATTCTTTTTCACAATATTAACAGTTTGATAATAATCAATACTATAGCTAATAGAGAAGGTGAGAGCTTGGTTTTCATCAAAGTTATCAACTCTAGTGTTGATTTGATTCAAGTAATTAGCTCTGGTTTTAGAGTCAGCTTTGTCTCTGGCTGCACATAACACATGACGGTGATAACCCCTTTTTTGGAGACGAGAATCTATAGTGGAGCATTGTTTCTCATAGTCTTGCTGCAGAGTGCAGCTTCGTCTTGCTCTCACATACTCTACCACTGGTAAATTACATATAACGTGTCTCAGGTGGCACATAACATCACATTGCCTGCAGTAGGTTTTCTGTATAATGCACATATTACTTTTCCTTCATCCGCATCACCATACATATGAATATCCAAAAATGACATTTCTTTACAGTCATGATTATATGTAAATCTAATGTTATCTGAATTGGTGTTGATGTATTCAATAAATTTAGGTACGGACGCTTCAGTACCACACCACACAATAAGTACATCATCTATGAAGCGTCCGTACCAATAGATAGCAGATAAAAAACGATTAGACACATTATAGATCATTTTTTCCTCCCACCATTTCATGTATATAATTGCCAGAGAAGGCGAAAATTTAGCACCCATGGAACAACCTCGGCACTGTAAATAGAATTCTCCTAAAAAGGAAAAATAGTTATGGGACAGAAGAAATAACATAACTTCCAGTATACAGTTGTGGCCAAAAGTATTGGCACCCCTGCAATTCTGTCAGATAATACTCAGTTTCTTCCTGAAAATGATTGCAATCACAAATTCTTTGGTCTTATTATCTTCATTTAATTTGCTTGCAAGGAAAAAACACAAAAGAGAATGAAGCAAAAATCAAATCATTGATCATTTCACACAAAACTCCAAAAATGGGCCACACAAAAGTATTGGCACCCTCAGCCTAATACTTGGTTGCACAACCTTTAGCCAAAATAACTGCGAACAACCGCTTCCGGTAACCATAAATGAGTTTCTTACAATGCTCTGCTGGAATTGTAGACCATTCTTCTTTGGCAAACTGCTCCAGGTCCCTGATATTTGAAGGGTGTCTTCTCCAAACTGCCATTTTGAGATCTCTCCACAGGTGTTCTATGGGATTCAGGTCTGGACTCAGCACTGGAGACTTCTAAGGTGGCCAGCAATTTCTCTCAAACCATTTTATAGTGCTTTTGGAATTGTGTTTTGGGTCATTGTCCTGCTGGAAGACCCATGACCTCTGAGGGAGACCCAGCTTTCTCACACTGGGCCCTACATTATGCTGCAAAATTTGTTGGTGGTCTTCAGACTTCATAATGCCATGCACACGGTCAAGCAGTCCAGTGCCAGAGGCAGCAAAGCAACCCCAAAACATCAGGGAACCTCCGCCATGTTTGACTGTAGGGACCGTGTTCTTTTCTTTGAATGCCTCTTTTTTTTCCCTGTACACTCTATGTTGATGCTTTTTCCCAAAAAGCTCTACTTTTGTCTCATCTGACCAGAGAACATTCTTCCAAAACGTTTTAGGCTTTCTCAGGTAAGTTTTGGCAAACTCCAGCCTGGCTTTTTTATGTCTCGGGGTAAGAAGTGGGGTCTTCCTGGGTATCCTACCATACAGTCCCTTTTCATTCAGATGCCGACGGATAGTACGGGTTGACACTGTTGTACCCTTGGACTGCAGGGCAGCTTGAACTTGTTTGGATGTTAGTCGAGGTTCTTTATCCACCATCCGCACAATCTTGCGTTGAAATCTCTCGTCAATTTATCTTTTCCGTCCACATCTAGGGAGGTTAGCCACAGTGCCATGGGCTTTAAACTTCTTGATGACACTGCGCACGGAAGACACAGGAACATTCAGGTCTTTGGAGATGGACTTGTAGCCTTGAGATTGATCATGCTTCCTCACAATTTGGTTTCTCAAGTCCTCAGACAGTTCTTTGGTTTTCTTTCTTTTCTCCATGCTCAATGTGGTACACACAAGGACACAGGACAGAGGTTGAGTCAACTTTAATCCATGTTAACTGGCTGCAAGTGTGATTTAGTTATTGCCAACACCTGTTAGGTGCCACAGGTAAGTTACAGGTGCTGTTAATTACACGAATTAGAGAAGCATCACATGATTTTTCAAACAGTGCCAATACTTTTGTCCACCCCCTTTTTTAGGTTTGGTGTGGAATTATATCCAATTTGGCTTTAGGACAATTCTTTTTGTGTTTTTTCATTGAAGACAAATTAAATGAAGATAATAATACCAAAGAATTTGTGATTGCAGTCATTTTCAGGAAGAAACTGAGTATTATCTGACAGAATTGCAGGGGTGCCAAAACTTTTGACCACCACTGTATATTCGTTCAGTTCATCAGAATAATTGGCAAATTTTTTGAGTTGTTCAGATACAGCAGTTAGTGCTAAATCATGCGGTATAGCCGTATATAGCGCAGTCACATCACAGGTAATCCATGAGAAGTTCTCACACCATTTCATGTCTTTCATTATATTAACGACATGCTTGCTGTCTCTGATATAACTTGGAGAGATCTGAGCCAGAGGTTGAAGGCGTTCATCTAGCCATTTACCCAGGTGCTCACACAGGGAACCCACACCAGAGACAATGGGTCTAAATGGAGGTGGAAATTTCTGTTTGTGGGTTTTAGGGAGGGCATGTGTTTGGGAGCTGCAGTCAGTTTTTGTTAATGATCCAAAATGTATCCATAACTCTAATAAAGTCTTTATAAAGAGATAAAGCAAAGCCCCCTTCCCAGAAGGTGCTCATCCAGGATGGCACATCAATACGAGCTGTGGCGAGAAGGTTTGCTGTGTCTGTCAGCGTAGTGTCCAGAGGCTGGAGGAGCTACCAGGAGACAGGCCAGTACACCAGGAGATGTGGAAGGGGCCGTAGGAGGGCAACAACCCAGCAGCAGTACCACTACCACCGCCTTTGTGCAAGGAAGAACAGGAGGAGCACTGCCAGAGCCCTGCAAAATGACCTCCAGCAGGCCACAAATGTGCATGTGTCTGCACAAATGGTTAGAAACCGACTCCATGAGGGTGGCATGAGGGCCCGACGTCCACAGATGGGGGTTGTGCTCACAGCCCAACACCGTGCAGGGCGCTTGGCATTTTCCACAGAACATCAGGATTGGCAGTTGCCACTGGTGCCCTGTGCTCTTCACAGATGAAAGCAGGTTCACACTGAGCACATGTGACAGACGTGACAGAGTGTGGAGACGCCGTGGAGAGCAATCTGCTGCCTGCAACATTCATCAGCATGTGGGTCAGTAATGGTGTGGGGTGGCATTTCTTTGGAGGGCCGCATAGCCCTCCATATGCTCGCCAGAGGTAGCCTGACTGCCATTAGATGCGATCCCCGGACCTCTTGTGAGACCATATGCTGGTGCAGTTGGCCCTGGGTTCCTCCTAATGCAGGACAATGCCAGACCTCATGTGGCTGGAGTGTGTCAGCAGTTCCTGCAAGATGAAGGCATTGAAGCTATGGACTGGCCCGCCCGTTCCCCAGACCTGAATCCCATTGAGCACATCTGGGACATCATGTCTCGCGCCGAGATGAGATTCCCGGACTTCTTGTGAGACCATATGCTGGTGCGGTTGGCCCTGGGTTCCTCCTAATGCAGGACAATGCCAGACCTCATGTGGCTGGAGTGTGTCAGCAGTTCCTGCAAGATGAAGGCATTGAAGCTATGGACTGGCCCGTCCGTTCCCCAGACCTGAATCCCATTGAGCACATCTGGGACATCATGCCTCGCGCCGTTGCTCCACAGATTTTCCAGGAGTTGGCGGATGCTTTAGTCCAGGTCTGGGAGGAGATCCCACAGGAGACCTTCCGCAACATCATCTGGATCATGCCCAGGCGTTGTAGGGAGGTCATACAGGCACATGGAGGCCACACACAATACCGAGCCTCATTTTGACTTGTTTTAAGGACATTACATCAAAGTTGGATCAGCCTGTAGTGTGTTTTTCCACTTTAATTTTGGGGGTGACTCCAAATCCAGGCCTCCATTGGTTAATAAATTTGATTTCCATTGATGATTTTTGTGTGATTTTGTTGTCAGCACATTCAACTTTGTACAGAACAAAGTATTCAATGAGAATATTTCATTCATTCAGATCTAGGATGTGTTATTTGAGTGTTCCCATTATTTTTTTGAGCAGTGTACTTTTCCTCTGATTGTTCCTCACCTGGTTTTGGCTTACACAAACTGATGTAAAATACTAACCAAATACTGATAGTGTTGCCGTAGCATTAGGCAACGGCCCCACTATCAGTATTTGGTCAGTATTCCGTCAGTATTTTTTCTCAGGAGTGGGAGCCAAAACCAGGTGAGGAACAATCAGAGAAAAGGTATAATAGAAACAAGTCACCAATTCTGCATTTATCACCCACTCCTGGTTTTGGCTCCCACTCCTGAGAAAAAATACTGACCGAATACTGATAGTGGGGCCATGGCCTCAATGTCAATATACAATGCGGCAGTATCTAAATCTCAAAATTAATGGTATAATGGAGTTATCACCTGTCATAAACTTCCTTACCAACTAATGATGATAAGACTCTGCTATCTCAATCTCAGGTTATACAACAAAGCTGGCATATAAACTGCAGAAACCAGGTATCAGCTCATTGTTGGTGCTCTAGTGTCCAGTTTAAAAAAACAGATTAATTTGAACAATATGCCATTTTATGATGATTCATTAACTTTGAGCACAGTGGCTTTTAATTGCTTTTCAGAAGACTTTTCTAAATTTTTCAACCTATTCATCCACTCCAATCTCGATTGCAATGTTGCTTTAAACATCTATTCAGAAAAATAGTTACTGTTTTATTTAAAGGGAAGGTGCCATAAAAAACAATTTTGTCAACAATTGAAAAAATGTAAAGTATTAATGTTTTATTTTTTTGTAAATATTATCATTTGTATTTCATGAAGTAAAATATGAGAAATAATGTAAAAAGGTTTGGTATTTCCACTTTCAAACACTAGAGGGAGCAGCTGGGGAAATTTGCCATGAAAACCTAGTGCACAACTAGCTCACATTACAACTGCAGTAAATGTGGGCTGAATCTGCTCACATGTGTGTGACGTCACTCCTCTCCTCCCCTTCTGGGTGTTTGTAAAAAGATAAGAGAGGATGAAGTTTAGAATCACAGTGTGAAGCCATTTAGCTGGTGACTGCCAGTGATGCTGACAAGTACAGTGTCACTGAGGATGGCCTGCAGCTCAGGTTCTGTTAGATAGTGCTGCTCGCTGTTTCATAAGCTTGGATTAGATACGTAAAGTGTAACACATGTGTGATTAGATACGCTTAGAGTAACACGCTGAGATTAGATACAGGGCTCAATGTAGTGTATCACATGATGGGATTAGATATTGAGCTCAGCACAGTGTATCACACAGGTTGGGATTAGATACGCAGTATCTAACATATGTAAGATGTGACCCCACTCCGTCCACTTCTATGGGAGCAGTGGTGCAATGTGTTACACCCAGCAAGGGGGAAAGAGTGAGTGGTTGCCCCGGGCCCCGCACTGTGAGGGGCCCACCAGGGACTATGCTACTACATGCTGTATTGGCTGGCGCCGATGCAGTTAAACTTTGCAGCAGAGCAGGGGGACATGATCTCCCTGCACTGCCACGTGGCCGATGTGGTGCCCATGAGCCGATGTGGCTTCCGTGGATGGGCCCAGCTCTGGGCCCCCTCCGCCCATCATCGCAAATTCAACTGTATTGACTGGTTGCCGATACAGCTGAAAGCAATGATGAGTGAGGGAGCATGATGCTCCCATCAAATCCCCCTGCATCTGACGTCACTGATGCAGACACTGACAATGGGTGCGATGACGTCACTACTTGGATCCTGCTGTGCAGAGATGAGCGGGCGCTTGCTACAGAGACCGGAACAAGGAGGAGTGAATTATACTATATGGAGGCCTATGGGGAGTGCATTATACTATATGGAGGCCTATGGGAAGTGCATTATACTATATGGAGGTTGATGGGGAGTGTATTATACTATATGGAGGCCTATAGGGAGTGCATTATACTATATGGAGGCCTATGAGGAGTGCATTATACTATATGGAGGCCTATGAGGAGTGCATTATACTATATGGAGGCCTATGAGGAGTGCATTATACTATATGGAGGCCTATGGGGAGTGCATTATACTATATGGAGACCGACGGGGAGTGCATTATACTATACGGAGGCCGATGGGGAGTGTATTATACTATATGGAGGCCTGTGGGGAGTGTATTATACTATATGGAGGCCTGTGGGGAGTGCATTATACTATATGGAGACCTATGGGGAGTGCATTATACTGTATGGAGGAAGATGGGAAGTGCATTATACCATATGGAGGCCTATGGGGAGTGCATTATACTATATGAAAGCATATGGGGAGTGCATTATACTATATGGAGGCATATGGGGAGTGCATTATACTATATGGAGGTCGATGGGGACTGCATTATACTATATGGAGGCCTATAGGGAGTATATTAGGCCTCCATATAGTATAATATACTCCCTATAGGCCTCCATATAGTATAATGCACTCCCCATCGACCTCCATATAGTATAATGCACTCCCCATATGCCTCCATATAGTATAATGCACTCCCCATATGCTTTCATATAGTATAATGCACTCCGCATAGGCCTCCATATGGTATAATGCACTTCCCATCTTCCTCCATACAGTATAATGCACTCCCCATAGGTCTCCATATAGTATAATGCACTCCCCACAGGCCTCCATATAGTATAATACACTCCCCATCGGCCTCCGTATAGTATAATGCACTCCCCATCGGCCTCCATATAGTATAATGCACTCCCCATATGCTTCCATATAGTATAATGCACTTCCCATAGGCCTCCTTATAGTATAATGCACTCCCCATCTTCCTCCATACAGTATAATGCACTCCCCATTGTCCTCCATATAGTATAATGCACTCCCCATAGGTCTCCATATAGTGTAATGCACTCCCCAAAGGCCTCCGTATAGTATAATACACTCCCCATCAGCCTCCATATAGTATAATGCACTCCCCATCGGTCTCTATATAGTATAATGCACTCCCCAGAGGCCTCCATATAGTATAATGCACTCCTCATAGGCCTCCATATAGTATAATACACTCCTCATAGGCCTCCATATAGTATATGAGGAGTGTATTATACTATATGGAGGCCTATGAGGAGTGCATTATACTATATGGAGGCCTCTGGGGAGTGCATTATACTATATAGAGACCGATGGGGAGTGCATTATACTATATGGAGGCTGATGGGGAGTGTATTATACTATACGGAGGCCTTTGGGGAGTGCATTATACTATATGGAGGACAATGGGGAGTGCATTATACTGTATGGAGGAAGATGGGGAGTGCATTATACTATAAGGAGGCCTATGGGAAGTGCATTATACTATATGGAAGCATATGGGGAGTGCATTATACTATATGGAGGCCGATGGGGAGTGCATTATACTATATGGAGGCATACGGGGAGTGCATTATACTGTATGGAGGCCTATGGGAAGTGCATTATACTATATGGAAGCATATGGGGAGTGCATTATACTATATGGAGGCCGATGGGGAGTGCATTATACTATATGGAGGCCTATGGGGAGTGCATTATACTATATGGAGGCCTATGGGGAGTGCATTATACTATATGGAGGCCTATGGGGAGTGCATTATACTATATGGATGCCTATGGGGAGTGCATTATACTATATGGAGGCATATGGGGAGTGCATTATACTATATGGAGGCCTATGGGAAATGCATTATACTATAAAACAGGCCTATGGGAAGTGCATTATACTATATGGAGGCTGATGGGAAGTGCATTATACTATATGGAGGCCTATGGGGAGTGCATTATACTATATGGAGGCCTATGGAGAATGCATTATACTATAAAGCAGGCCTATGGGGAGTGCATTATACTCTATGGAGGCTGATGGGGAGTGCATTATACTGTATGGAGAACTATGGGGAGTGCATTATACTATATGGAGGCCGATGGGGAGTGCATTACACTATATGGAGGTCAATCGGGAGTGCATTATAGGAGTATTTTATATTTTTTGTAACAGCGTAGTCATCTGCGGAGGTTCTCCTACATCTACTATTAGGATGCACCACCGTAGTTGTAATCAGGGTTACCTGGTTAGGGGCCCACTCAGAAGTTTCACCATCCCAAACCAAAACCCTAGCTACGCTTCCAGTGACACCACTCCGTCCACTTCTATGGGAGCAGTAGTGTAATGTATGACCCCAGCTCCATCCACCATATTACTACTTCCATAGAAGTGGATTGAGTGGTTCACACATTACACCACTACTCCCTTAGAAATGTGTAACCTTGCTCTGTCCACTTCTAAGGGAGCAGGGGTGTAATAGAATAAACGTCCAATAGATACAGATACATTTCACAATAATACATACTACACATAATAAACTTGCACCTTTTAGTGCCTTTTATGTGGCACTAAAGGGTGTTTACCCTAATAAATGAAAAAAACAGATGTCGTGTCCCCCCTATTTTTGGTAACCAGGCAAGGTAAAGTAGACAGCTGCAGGCTTATATTATCAAACTGCAAAGGTCCCTGGTTATTGGGCCCTTCCCAGCCTAAAAATACCTGCCCACAGTGGCCCTAGTTTTGGCGCATCATATTAGATAGCCAAAGTACTATTGTTTCCCAATTGCCCTGGTGCAGTGGCAATCGGGGTAATGATAGTTGGGGTTGATGACAGCTGTGAATTGTCAAAAATTACATCTGGCATCAAGCCCTGTTGTTAGTAATGGAGAGGCGTCTATCAGACACCATCATAACCCACTAATGAAAAAAAAACTGAAAAGTACATTTTATTTGAATAAAGACTCCCAGACACTTTCCCTGGTTCACCAATTTATTTTTGAAAAAAAACAAACTAATGCAGGTCAGATGTAGTGCAGGGCGTTCCGACGACGATCCCCGAATCTGACGTCCAAAGGCTATGGAGTCTTGTTCAGAGAACGACGCTCCATAGGCTGTAACAGCAGCCACTCTGGGTCCCGCTGCGCTTCACGAGACCCGGCGGTTGTGATGAACAGTGACCTCAGTAACTACACCACTCATCAAAGTCGCTGAGCCGTCTGTATAATGGCCCCATTTAGTGCCCCACAGTATAATGGCCCCATGTAGTGCTCCTCAGTATAATGGCGTCACATTGTGCCTCACAGTATAATGGCGTCATATAGTTCCCCACAGTATAATGGCCATATGTATTGCACCACTGTATAATGTGCCCCCCACTGTATAATGGCCCCATATACTGCGCAACAGTATAATGGTCCCCTATAGTGCACCACAGTATAATGGCATCATATAGTGCCGGAGAGTATAATGGTCCCATATAGTGCACCACAGCGTAATGGTCCCAGATAGTGGTCCACAGTATAATGGCCCCATATATTGCACCACAGTATAGTGTGCCCCCATAGTATAATGGCCCCATATAGTGCCTCACAGTATAATGGCCCCATGTAGTGACCCACAGTATAATGGCCTCATATAGTGCATCCTGGTATATATAGCCCTATCCTCCTGGTATATATAACCCCCATCCTCCTGGTGTATATTGCCCCATCCTCCTGATATATATATCGCCCCCATCCTCCTGGTATATATAGCCCTCATCCTCCTGGTATATATGGCCACTATCCTCCTGGTATATATGGCCCCCATCCTCCTGGTATTTATAAGTCCCCCTCATCCTGGTATATATGTGTCCCCACTCCTCCTGGTATATGTTTCCCCCTCCTTCGGGTATATATGTGTCCCCCTCCTCCTGGAATATATATGTGTCCCCCCTCCTTGTGGTATATAATGTGTCCCCCTCCTCCTGGTACATAAGCCCCCATCCTCCTGGTACATATTGCCCCCATCATGGCAGCCCCTTCCTCCTTTAATATATCACCCCCATTATGGTATATAAGCCCCATCCTTCTGGTATATATCGCGACCAGCAAGGTATATAGCCCCATATATTCACTACATAGAAGAAAAAAAACACTTGTACTTCCTGGCGCTCCCACTGTTCAGTGTGTTCAGGGCACAGCAGATGGATGATCTCCCTGCTGTGCCCTGGACAGGTTGGTGGTGAGCAGTGATCTGTGATCACAGCTGCCATCCAGATACTCACCTCCCCTGGGACCTTAGCTCCCTGGCACTTCCTCTCCCCAGCAGTGTCACGCAAGGTGAGGGGAAGACTAACTGCAACACGAAGGGACACTCAAACACTAGGGAAATGGGGAGTGGAGACCCCTATGCAGATCTAATATTACCCTGCCTACCCTATTGTCCCTATAACCGAGAAGGAACCTAAGCCCTGAATGTCCCTAGAGCTTGGCCCTAGATAGGGAGGGGACAGGGTGAGCACTAGTCAAGCCCCACTGCAAACTAAAGACAACAAGGTAGACAAACAAAGGGGATACACTTAGCTTGAGCAGACACCAGGGAGATAACACCAACTGTCCTCCAAGGGCACCAGAGAAGAAACGGGCTGACTGCTAGTGCTCCAAGCCTACACAGAGGTACATAGAACTATCACTGGAGACTCTCTGGAGAAACTGAGACTATTTAACTACCCAGTGTGTCAATCAGCAATAGAAGGTGGAGGTCGCTGCTGGGTCCTAAAGGAAGAAGGATAAAACTATACTAAAGAGATGAGAGAATCAAGAAGGCGTCTGCAATACCAAGCACAGTGACCTTCTACAGCCGGCTCCAGAGCGACTGTGTGTCACACCTGACACACCCGTGACAGGCAGCTTTTGACATCGCATGCACTGAGCAGTGCATGCGATGACTGGTGAAAATGAAGCCCACAGCATACACAGTGGACGTCACAAAGATGACCGCTATCTCCTCCCACAGCTGTGACCTGGACAGCCCAGGGGGGGGGGCGCGCCCAGGTCAGAGCTAGAGGCAGGAGGAACGGCCTCTAATGTTAGAGATGCGGTCACCGGCCGACAGCAGTCTCTTATGCCCATGGCTGCCGTGAGGTGTGTAACTGTCCTGCTAGGACAATAATACACCCCCCAAATGAAAATGGCTGCCCCCAGTGATAGAAATAAAAATTTATTAAAAAAAAACTATTAAAGCATTGCATTTAATTTTGCATTAAAAATAATTGATTATATAATCAATAATTATTAATACAACTTGCCTTTAAGGAAAAAGGAAACGTGTATTGCAGTTGCCGAGAATGCACTTAAAAAGATGTAATTCAAGAAAAGGACAGGATGCACAGCCTTAATAGTAGCATAGGGTGCGTCACCATGTACCAAAATTTGGAATTAGAAAAAACAAGGAAAAAGCAATACACTACAAATGCGCACACCTTAAATACAAAAATGATAGTATAAATATATAGCCTTTATTATACCTTAAAAAAACATATTTTAAAAACCATGTGAAAATACCAAAAGCCCATATTAAAAACATGAAAATACCAAAACCCACAACACACAGGTGATAGGCATCCATAATAAGCATAGAGAATGAATAAATCACAATACAATACTATAACCAATGCATATGATGTTGGAACCTGGTAAATTACATACAGATTAGTATAAATATACAGTGCTCTATAACAAAACCACCAAAGTATCTTTAGCTAGACCAGCTCTCAACCTATCATTCAACAGTTAATAGATGGAACAAGCATGCAAAGAAATATATATAATGACAAGTTAGTACCATTATCTTGCAAGATCTAATGCCCATGCCATTAATTTTGTCAATAGCTGTGATCATAAAAAGAGGAGAAAGAGCTGGAAAGGTGCCAATCAGGCTACCAGGCAATACTTGTTAGAATGTAAGAGTAATAATCATAAATGGGAAGCCTTATCACCCGTGGAGAGTAAAGTGCAGATCAACCCAGAGACCCCATGCTTATCGCTGTGAAACACAGCTTCATCAGAGAAGGTATGTGATAGAGGGAAAAAGCGCAAAAAGCATAGATAATTAGAGATTAATCAATTACCAGTGGTTGTGCTGGCGTATCAGGAGAAGCCCTGATAGATGCCGGTTACCTATCCACAGCGTACCACGCCGTAATGGACGCCAAAGCATGCACATGAGAACCGGAAGATGATATCATAAGCCCGGAAGTGCTTGTAACCAGGGACGCTAATCCATGTAAATAAATTCCAAATAGCAGACGCATGCAGCGTCATAGCAAATATTAATATGCACGGTAGCTTAACGGTGCACCAGCACCTATAACTAAGGGCTGCTGACGCGCCCCCAGGGCCGTGGGGTACTCGGCAGCTGGGCCTCTGGCTGCTGGGGGGGATATCACGGTGGCTGGCCCGGTCCGTGACCCAGGGCAGTCAGTGCAAAAAGGGGGGTACTTTTATATGGGGTTTTTTGGAATTTTTCGTGACGCCACCTGTGGACTGCTTCTAGAGGGAGCCGCCGCTGTGGAGCAGTCCTCTGGAGCTGGTGTTGCGGCAGCAGGTATGGTGTGGCTGTCCACAGGTAGAGCTAGCTCCAGGGCAGTGTAGAATGTGTAAGGTGCGCTGGGCGTTGTAGTGCAGGGGGAAAGATAGCGCAGACGAAATAATTGTACAGAGGCGATGCAGTGCAATCATCCATGTCTTTACTCACAGTTCTTTAGTTCCACAGGGTGCACTGTCAGCTTACAGCCTCCCAAGTCGCGCTCCGTTCACCAGGCACGGGTTCAGCTCTTCCTCAGGGAATTTAGGAATGCCTGACAGAACCCCACTTTCTCGTGCTCCTCTCTAGACCGACTTCACACTGGGTCTTTCTCCCTCCTGCCCTGCGCTGCCCACTCTCAATCCTGCTCGAGTGCTCTGAAGTCCTTCCTGTACGTCGGATCCCGGACCTGCTTGACCCTCCTGGGGATTAGAATGTGGCTTACGATCCCTCTGTCTTCTGACAGATTCGGGGCGTACGGGTGCCGTCCTGCACTCGCCGTACCCGCTAGGATCCCTTTTGACAGAACGGAGCCTTCTCCCTGCTCCCCTCCTGGGCCTCCAGACTTGGCCCTACTTGTGGAGCAGAGCTCCTAATGAGACTCTGCCCCCGGACTGTTCTTCTGAACTGTCCCGAGCTGTTCTTCTGAATGGCTCTCACTTATCTTCTGCACTGTTCTGCCACCCTAACATGGCTTCCCTATTATATACTCCTACGAAAGTGCTCCCTCTAACTACTTCCTCCACCCACACCCACTACTGGTTCCCCCTACCTTTTTGTTCCCCCCACTCCAGCCAGGGTCAGGGCTCAGCAGCTGCGCTCTGCATGTTGCCCCTCCAGCCGGCCTGGAGCAGTGTAGTGTTGGATGCAGGTGTTTGGGGTTCCGGGCAGCACTCCCTCCTTATCTGAGAGAAGAGAGACACCACATCTCTGGGTGAGGTGCAGTACCTCTGTGGCGACTGAACCCTCAGGGGCGCCACACTGCATATCCTGGAGCATGTTAACGTAAGCATAATCGAGCGTGAACTAATAAAGGCTGAAGCCCAAACACTTTGGTGTCATTAAGTAATGCCACTATACTGAAGTATTTAAGCATAAAATTGTATAAAAAGTGCACCTAAACAACATGCACTGAGCCATGTGCGGGTAAGTATGGTAAACCTTATAATACAGGCTGATATTCAGACCCTTTAGTAACATTGAATTTACTATATAATCGGATTATCCCGTCTGTCTGTCCGTCCAGGAAATCCCGCGTCGCTGATTGGTCCGGAAACGGCCAATCAGCGACGTGGGATTTCAGAACAAGATAGCGGCTGTTAGCGACTCATCTGCCGCACAGAGGTCAGCGGCGATGCAGCCGGGAGATGACCGGCGCTAGCCGGTCATCTCCCGGCTGCTCGCAGCAGAAGTACGCCGACCGGCGGCCTAGGCGGCGCCGCTCCCTGGTCCTCCCTTCACACTTGCCGTCGGGAGATCAGCGGCCCTAGCCTAGACTTTATCATATGTACAGATAATGGCATATATCACATTTTTTGGCCTTACAGTTGATGAAGGTGCGCAGATAATACTGTTGGGCATCCAATGGATTGGTGAAAACGTCCCTTGTAGGGGGCATGTGCTGGCAAACGTTGCAATTACCGCACAGAAACAAGCCCTTTAATCTTATGCCATGTTGTAGCCTATGAGTAGGATGCATAAAATGACTCCTGGTCAGTAAATTACCTAGATTCGGGGCTCTTTTTGCAGTAAGCAAGGGGTAGTCTCCCACTAAGGTATTTGTGTGGGAATCTACTTGAGTTCTGTGACTGGCTCTTGGCTCGCTGAAAGGCCGAAGATAGAATTTTTTAGGATAGCCTCGTTGCCTAAGTCGAACCGTGAGCTGCTTTGCTTGGTCACGGATATCCTCCTCTTTTGTACAGTTCCGTCTTGTCCACAAGAATTGGCCAGTGGGAGCTCCTTTTTCATCAGGGGAAGAGCTGCAGTCTCTGCCCCTCCCTGAAATGAAGCGTCAGAAGTGACCTTAGTTTCAGGGGCTGGGCTAGTCCCTGCGCAATATGCTTTATGTGATGTGCACAATGACAGTGCGCTCTTCTGTCAGCTCAGATCAGCTCAGCAGTAATGAGCTGGCAACAGAGAGCATTGTCAGGATACTCAGCATGCAGAGACCTGCTCATGATGTCACTTGTGGGGGTCGCCGCTTGTCTCTGCACGCAGGACATTCTGACAACTAAAACTAACAATGCGGCCTGTTGCTAGCTCACTACTGCTGATGTCAGCCAGCGAGAGAGGGCACTGTCATTGTGTACATCGCACACTGCACACAGTGTAGGGACTAGCCCAGTCCCTGAAACGAAGGTCACTGATGACAGTTTGTTTCAGAGAGGGGCAGGGGCTGTGTCAGTGACTGCAACCTCTTCCCCCTGATCCTGCTTCGGTTGAGCATGTGCTGGGATTCTCAAACAAAGGGTCATGAAAAAGGAAGTAGGAAAAAAAAGCAGTGTAGTTGGGGAAAGATAAGGAATTTTTAATTCAAGTATATTCAAAAGTAGTTTCGATTATGGCATTAAATAAATTGGCATTTAGGATGAAAATTAATTTCTATTTTGGACCATCCCTTTAAATCTGGCTTGGTTGTCTTTTCCCAAATTGCTAATAATAGTAGTTAAGTCTATATGCAACAATGTCAACAATTCTATCCTTACTTTACAGCATAGTTAACCGTCCTGATACAAATTAAATAGACAACTGTTTTACCTGCCTGATGTCAAATACACAAATGTAAAGTGGTTTGATTTATTTCGTGTACAGTATGTCTTCTATGTATGGAGAACTATGAGCATACTATGGTTGAACTGCCTGCCTTGATCTATCAATTAGATGGCATAGTGATACATATTCTGCTAGGGAACCTGAGAAATAACATCCTGGGAGGCAAACTTGATCTGTTACCAAGACATAAGGCGCTTAACATGTCTCTAACTAAGAAGTCAAGGAATTTGTGAGACTCCTCCGTCTGTAGAAAGAGGTTAGAACATTTAAAGGTTAGCTGCGCTGTTATATAACAAGTCAAGATCTGCATTATTTGAAATCAGCCTCCAGTTATTCTACTAACTTAAAACTTTGAAACCAGGAGCCCTGCACCTTATATATCAAGTTTAAATAATATCTAACAAATAATTGCAGTTTACATTAAAAACATATTTTGTGTCATATACAGTATTTATATTAGTGGTAGTACAGAGTTATTTAAGAGCATAAATCTAAATGTCATGAAAAAGAATTTCCCTTTAAGTCTTCCTAGTTGTCCTCCATAAGTCATAAAACTATGCAAGTGAGATGATATCCACTGGCAAGTGTGGATCTTTTCTATAGTTGACTAGCTTGAAGTGTATGTGCAGAATGCATCTCAAGTGCTGCTGATTAGATTGCAGTATGAGAGTGTGTAATACTGAGAATGCACGCTGCAGCTTATCAACAACTTCAGAAACTTTCCAAACTTTCCAGGCCATTGAGTATGACACAATGATCTGAACCAGATGACAGGTCATTGTGATATAAACACGTTTTCTGCCAAAAAATAACACCTATTTTTAACAATTACCATGACAAAAATAATATCTAAGGTAATATCATAAGTAATGCATACAGTACAGTATTTAAGGCATGCATCGTTTGAGAAAATAGAACAGATGATTGTAAGGGTGCCAGTTAGATGTTGTTGAGCTTCTTTAAATATAATACAGGATGTAGTGGTCTTTGGTGGTATGGTCACTGGGAGGTAATAAACTTGCTAGTTACTTAGTCTCACATGAAGCAATGAGCTTGGTGGTTTCAATGGTCTTTCAATAGGCAACATATTGACTTACACAAGGATTGAGATTTGCAACACTTTAGTGATACTTGTAACAGTCTGCTGCCAATCAGTTCAGCAGTCCTTCCTCCAAATTAGCACAGTCTCTGTGTCAATCTATGCAATCCAGCATATATGCAGAGTGTTTGTCATAACCCCTTTACCAGGGACATCCTAGCTGCAATGTACTTCAGATGTATACAGTAGCTTGTGTGACTCTTTGCACACTTTTACAACCTTCTTCGGTCGGTTAGCTGTTACTCACCTGTTGTGGCTCCAGTGCTGGGCCTTGTGTCCTCCTTAAGTGTTGTGTCCTCCTACGATGTCATACTGAGTATTCAGGTGATAAATGTCCACACCACTATTATGGATTTCATACTGTTTAACCTTCTGATAAACCCAGCTCTGGTATACTTGTGGGTAATCTGTATCGAAATCTGTGACAATACCAGGACTGCTACTATATATCATTGGTTAACTTTTTTATCCCACTGGGTACTCTGCAGTGGATTCTGTGGAAAAAACAGCTCTGCTACACCACAGCTATTGATTGGTTAAACATGCTAAACCGCTGTGCCAGAACTAAATTGCACTGGGCTACAAATTCAGCTGTTATATCAAACATATATCTGCTTCTACAACTGCCATTATTCCAGTTCCATTATTGTTATTTCAAGTGGTCAACTCAACTGCACCAATTGCCCCTGTCTGTGCGGCACGAGAATTTATCTGTTGGACAAAAAACTTTTGAAGATCTACTTCATCAGGTGTGGCCTATCAGTAACAGTTCCTCACATTCAGGTTCCAGTCTCAACCATCTCTGGAGTGGGCCTCCTATTTGCACTTCTCTGGTGTAGCTACTCATCGCCCCTCTTGGACAGCTAATTCTGAGTCCTCCTAAACCTGGAAGATGCACTCTTTAGTCAGAAATACGTTTCATTGCTCCCCTTTATAGTGCCAATTATCGCCTCCTTCAAGTGGCGTTACCCTCATGCAGACGGACTGATCTCTTCCAGTTGGGACAAAGAACACTGGTTCACAATTCAGTCCCCATATCAAAAGAAAACTAATAAGCCGGGAAACCTGGTGGATCTACCAGCTGAACACTAGGGTGACACATGGTATCAATATCAGACAGGATCTGATTTACCACTATGAATAGAGATATGCATATTTGATGTAATGTGTGTTTTCAGTCTGTAAGGAGTTAATCCCCGCCAGGTTTCTCTGCACAGCTGTTCCCATCTAGTGGCGGGATCAGGTGAGTGGGGACTGAATTGTGAACTAGTTTAAAATGTTCAGTCTGCCATCAGATCCTTGTCAATGATTAAGACGCACTGATTTGCGTCGAAACGCGTATGATTTTAATGTCTTGACTGTGACTTAATGGATTTTATACCACTTAAAGTTATGAAATAAATGAAGAATGGATTTTTAATGGACTTATAGCACTGGACTTATTATTCCTTTCTAAGTTCTGAAAACTTGCCGCACAGCAGGATCCGTGCGCTCCAGGAGGTGTTGAGCAGACATTAACTTTTTTTGTATGCTTTCCAATGAAATGTACTTACAAAATGAAGGTTCTTAGAGCACAAATTGGCCAATTCATGTGTGCCCATCAACTGCGGAAAGGTGACCTCCTTCTGAGCGTCTGACTGCTCGTCCTCATCAAGACTATCATAAACAACTCCGGTCTTGATGAATCGGGGACTGAGTGTCTCGCCTTGATCACTGTGGACAGTTGGTATGTAAGTGGTCACAACATTGGTGTGGTCCTTTGAACCCAATCACTCCTTCCAGCTTGAGGATGACGCAGTGACGGACCCAGGCATGGCAGAGTTAGCTTGAAACAGGTTTCTTAGAATGAGGCAGGCAATTATAATAGTTTCTCCAAGAGAGCACAAGCTTAACGATGACATTGACATATATTTGTTGGTTACACATCAAGATTAAGGCACGGCGTTACACAATATCAGGAACCGACTTTGAGCTTGGCTTGGCAATTACACTATTTGGAGGCATACAACTTGGTGGTTATAAAAATTCAAAGCAACAATCTGTTTAGCACAAATGGCAACCGATTACTGCACTAAGTTATCATAGCCCAGCAGCTTTGGGTTTCAAGAGTTTCTTAGGGCGCATCTTGCAGTATATCACACTCAGCATTAATGGCCACATCTGTTATCACTGTCTCAGGTCACAGCCCCACTTTACATACAGGCCTCTATCGCCATCTTAGGCTGCTTTATCTCACCAATGCGGTGTCAGGCCAGGCTGGTGTGGTCCATAGCTGCATCCCCATAGACTTCAACCTGCAAAATCAGATCAGAATAGAATATCTCAGATCCATTATTTTAACAGATGTGTGAATAAACCCATTCTACTCTTTGGATCTGAATACTGTCCAATAAACTAACAGCACTCAGATGTGTCACGCAGATGTGTGAATTCAGTCATATTCAAAACAATTTTTATTTCTACCATTACCATTTTTTTCTACTTTTTGTAGGGAGACCCCTCTATTAACACAGCATGACCTAATTTTCTAAATTATACAACCGCTTTTTATAAATATGTAATTAATTCTGGGTTTTAGGATGCAGAAACATGTAAGTGTCTTTACTATTTCTACTTAGCCGGAAAGTAATAGTTTGATTTTAAGAACACATTGATTTACAATTTCTTTAAAAACAAAGTAATACTTTTTTTTTTAAATCTTGATATTGGAAATGTATTTTAAATGTTCTTCAGTGCCTTGTAGGTGACTTTACTAATTTTGAGCAGAAATATTTCGTTTCCTCTCCTACAATTTACATAGGCGTTAAATATACAATACTTTATCGGCTTTTCACCCTGCGAGCAACAGGTGCCCTGCAATTAGAGTTAGCTGTTCAAAACAGATTAAACACATTAAGTTTATTTCAGCACTTGTTCTTATGGTCACAGCTGCTAGCCTGAAAGCAAATTTGTGGTCAGGACCCTGCTTATCGAATTCAGTGTTCACAATGTGCTAAAGAGTGAAGCAGTTTGGGAATTAGCAGCACTGTTGGGCAGACTTGTTCTTTCCTTGCTCAGATTTTCTTTGTTTTAATATGGTTTAAAAGGATATGTTAATACTTGTACAATTGCTTCCTATAAAGGCCATTGCTGAGTGCTAATTAATTAAAAACAATGGGGTATGTGTCGGCAAACTCCTTTGGTTTTAATACATTACCCATGATGCTGCTTAGCAACTCAAGACATTCCAAGTCCCTGATAAAGAGATTTGGGCTGGGTTGTTTTGAGTTGTAAGAAATTTTAGAATTTTTTCTATAAAAGAGTTAGGCTGTATTAGAAAATGAAAGTCCACCTAATGTAAAAAGGTTGTCCATTACTGGACAATAACTATCCACTCAAATAAAATGTGCAGCTGCAGGCAGCAGTGTTTCTTCTGATCGGACAAAATGTCAATGCTACAGAGTACAGTACAAACTTATCCCCCTCACCCACAAAGCTCTCCACAGTTCTGTACCACCCTACATCTCTGGTTATCACCCTACTTATGCTTTCTGTTCTGCAACTGATCTAAGACTGACATTATCTGTAATCCAAATCAATTCTGTCTCCAATGCTTCTCTCAGGATGTGCTAGTTTTCTGGAATGCACTACCTAAGACAATTCCATTAATTCCTAGCACCCAAAATTTTAAGCATGCTTGAAAAACACATCTCTTTAGACAGGCTTATCCAGTATTGGACAATCCTTTAAAATTTATTTAACTAAAGTTTGAGGGTGCTCATTAAAAAAACTTTCTGGTACAATGCCACAGAAGAGTTACGTTAGCACAAGGTGGCAAGGTAGTCAATGCATTGCTGATCACTGAACTTGGGGCAGGGTATATAGAGATCTGTCAGAGTGCCCATGCTGACATTTGTTCATTGCCAAAAGTATCTAAATTGAGCAGGTGAACTTCAGAATTGAACCTTGGAACAATGGAAGTATGTGACCTGGTCTGGTGAAATCACACAGTATTTTTTTATCAGTGCACTGATCATGCTAATTTTTGAACCAGTGCTTGCCGAAAAGCCGTGGCTTATTCCATGTACACTATCTGTGAATAAGCACTGACTGAGCCGTCATCTGTTCCCTAAAAATGATATTTTTTTCACTACTCTTACATTTTAAAAAGCATAAAAAGTCTGTCAGTGCAGTGTGTTATTAAACAGGCTGTTTACCCAAAGCCATATAGAGTATATTGAGATCACTTTGACATTACTAAGGGTGTGTTTACTAGTGTTGAGCCACCCCTGTAGTGTTCCAGTTCGGTTCGGTTCGTCGAACACCCGTATGTTCGCCGAACTGTTCGTCGAACTGTTCGTCGAACACCGTCGAACACTGTTAAAACCAATGGCAGGCAAACAAAAACACATAGAAACACATAGAAAACACCTTCAAAGGTGTCCAAAAGCTGACAAACTGCTCAGAAGACACAACTAACACATGGAAAAGTGACAAGTACATATAGTCATGCGAAAAGAAAAGAGGTGGAGGAGTAAAAGGAGGGGGAGACACAGATATAGGCATGTCATGGCCTTCTAAAACCAAATAAGTGCGAAGCCGACACGGCCAGTCCGTTCCTGGCCGTGCGACCTCCGTGTCGCCGGGTTTGTGCCAGAGCTGCGGTGGACCCTGACGGCCAGCCCCCCTCTCCCAATACTGGTGCCTGTCCGCTGGTGGGTCGAGCGAGCCCCCCTGCGGTGGAGGCAGGTCTAAGCTTTTTAATTTAAATTGTCTCTCTAATTTGAATGAATACACTTTAAATCCTTTTACAAGGATCTATTGGAGGGCAAGTCTCATGCCAGCAGCCGCGTAATTCCAGCTCCAGTAGCGTCCACTAAAGCTGCTGCAGTTAAAAAGGTTTTATAAGGATCGAGCTCGGCGGTCCACCACAAGGCGTCCTACCGCCAGTCCCAGCCCCTATGACTTGGGGTGCCTCCCCGATGCTCTTCACTGAGTGTCCCGGGGGCCCGAACCATTTCCTTTGAAAAAATTAAGTGTCCAAACTACAGGTGGTGTAGCTTGCTTAACAGCTGGGATAATCCGCCGACTAGCAGACACTGCTACTAGGCACAAAGTATTTCCTGGGCTAGATGCAGTTAAAAATTTGTAATTAGATACTCTCGTTGGATGCTGAGAAAGCATGTGGAGTTTCTCAAACAGCACTTCCTGCCATGGTTCAAGAAGAAGAACCGTGTATTCCGCAGCAAGATCATTTTCATGCATGATAATGCACCGTCTCATGCTGCACATAACACATCAGCATCTCTGGCTGATATGGGCATAAAAGGGGACAAACTTATGGTGTGACCCCCATGCTCCCCTGACCTCTACCCCATTCAGAACCTCTGGAACATCATCAAAAGGAGTGTCTATGATGGCGGGAGGCAGTTCACATCTAAGCAACAGCTCTGGGAGGGTATTCTGTCCTCATGCAAAACAATTGAAGCAGAAACCATCCAAAACCTGACAAATTCAATGGACGAGAGAGTTTAGAAGCTCCTTTCGAACAAGGGGTCCTATGTGCAAATGTAACATCACCTAGAATAAAGTTTTGAGTTGAAAACTGTTTGATTTCAGTTTCTAATAACCTGCTAATGCTTATAATTTCAAAAATGACCATTTTTTTGTTCTTTATTAAAATGAAAAGGTTGATCGAAGAGTGTGGGGGATCGAAGAGTGTGGCAACCCAGTAGTCAGGATTACTTCGAATTCTGACAATCTGAGGGTCATGTTGCAGGTAGTGCAGCAAGAAGGCACTCATGTGTCTTACGCATCCAAAATTATTTTCCGGGCTAGATGCAGCTAAAAATTATTATTAATTTGAAAGCTGGTGGAGCTTAGTATAGATGGCCTAATAGAATCAGTACTGCAAACTGCTACAAAGCCCAAATTATTTTACAGCCAAGATACAGATAAACATGATTAGTAATTTTAAATCTGGTGCAGTTTAGTATAGATGGCCTAATAGAATCAGTACTGCACACTGCTACAAGGCCCAAATTATTTTCCAGCCAAGATACAGATAAACATGATTAGTAATTTTAAATATGGTGGAGCTTAGTATAGATGGCCTAATAGAATCAGTACTGCACAATGCTACAAGGCCCAAATTATTTTCCAGCCAAGATACAGATAAACATGATTAGTAATTTTAAAGCTTAAAACGGTTGGTGAGGTGATTTTAACAAATCATCAAGCTTTTACTCTCCCCAGGATGACACAGGGGTAGAAAAGTCGTTTCGGATCCATGATTTGTTCATCTTTATGAACGTGAGTCTGTCTACATTATCAGTGGAGAGCCGCGTGCGCTTATCTGTCAGCACACCACCAGCAGCGCTGAACACACGTTCAGACAGAACGCTGGCTGCGGGGCATGACAAGATCTCCAAGGCGTAAGTGGCGAGCTCCGGCCATTTATCCAGATTGGAAGCCCAAAAAGAGCAAGGGTCCAGTGACACAGTCATGGCTTCAATGTTTACTTGGAGATAATCCTGTACCATCGTCTCTAGGCGTTGACTATGTGTCAGACTTCTTGTCTCCTGTGGCCTTGCAAAGGATGGGCTAAAAAAGTGGTGAAATGATTCCGCAAAATTGATGTTACCAGCAGATACTATGTTTCTGTTACGTTTTGAGAGCTGAACACTCGACGGTCCCACGGTTGGCAAGTTGGAACTGTGAGATTCACTACGTGCACTAGTGTTTTGGGGAAAAGCACATGTAAGATTCTGCAACAGTCTCTGCTGATACTCCTGCATGAGTGCATCTCTTTCTATGGCAGGAATAATTTCTGCATATTTACTTTTGTACCGGGGATCTGGCAGTGTGTCAACCCAGTAGTCAGGATTATTTCTAATTCTCACAATTCGAGGGTCATGTTGCAGGTAGTGCAGCAAGAAGGCACTCATGTGTCTTGCGCATCCAGGAGCACCAAGTCCCTGTTGTGTTGGTGGCGAGATAACAATCATGCTTCCTTCTTCTGCCCTCTCCCCCCAACCTTGCACAACAGAAATGTGATCAAGGTCTCCCTCATCTAATGAGTCTTCCATCAGTTCGTCCTCCACTTCTTCCTGGGCTCCTGCACCTTCCTCACTAGTTTGGCTACCATGCGCCCTGGTAAAACCATCTCCCCCACCCTCACATGCCTGCTGCCATGGTGCTGCCAACCGTCTGGACCTTGCAGATGTTAGCCCTTCCGCATACAACTCCTCCTCCTCTACTTCCTCCACCTCCTCTTGTGCCACCACCTGACTCCGAATTCTGTTTAACATGTGCTCCAGCATGTAAATCACCAGAATAGTCATGCTGATAATGGCATCGTCAGCACTAAACATCTTCGTCGCCATTTCAAAACTGTGCAGAAGGGTGCATAGGTCCCTGATCTGAGACCACTCCTCCAGCGTGATTTGCCCCACCTCTGGATCTCGCTGGCCCAGGCTATACGTCACAACGTATTGCACCAGGGCTTGTCGGTGCTGACACAGTCGCTGCAACATGTTCAGAGTTGAATTCCACCGGGTAAGCACATTGCATTTTAGCCGGTGAAGTGGCAGGCCCAACGACTTCTGTAGAGATGTAAGTCGCTGAGCTGCGAGATGCGAATGGTGGAAGTGAGCACACAGCAACCGTGCCCTCTGCAGAAGGTCATCTAGTCCGGGATAGTGGGCTAAAAATTGCTGAACAACCAGGTTCAACACATGAGCCATACAAGGCACGTGTGTGACATTGCCCCGACGAAGGGCCGCACCCAGGTTTGCAGTATTGCCGCACACTGCCTTCCCTGGTTTCAGGTCCAGTGGAGACAACCATTCATGAAACTGGTTCTCCAGAGCTGACCACAACTCCTCAGCTGTGTGACTCACATTTCCCAGACATTTCAAAGTAAAAACCGCGGGATGACGTTGAGCCCTGCTGCCAGCATAGTAAGGAGGTATGCAGGATCCCTTCTGCGCAGGTAGAAAGGTTGTGGCATGACCAGACAGGCTTTGGGTGCAGGTGGAAGACCGAGAGGAGGTTGAGGAGGCAGAAGCAGTGGAGGAACTTTAACATAAAGAGGATTGACGCACAACTCGTGGGGACGGCAAGACTTGGACAGCAGCCCCTTGTCCTGCTGTCACCATAGTTACCCAGTGCCCAGTCAGCGACATGTAACGCCCCTGTCCATGCCTACTCGTCCAAGTGTATGTGGTGAAATGCACCCTGTCACACACAGAGTTTCTCAAAGAAGCGGTGATGTCGTGTGCGACATGCTGGTGGAGCACAGGCACACCTTTCTTTGAGAAGTAGTGCCGACTGGGCATCTGGTACTGGGGCACTGCGACGGACATAAGGTCTCGAAAATCCTCTGTGTCCACCAGGCGGAAAGGCAGCATTTCTGTAGCCAAGAGCTTGCAGATGGTGAAATTCAACCTCTTAGCTTTCTCATGGCTAGGAGGAAATGGTCTTTTACTTGTCCACATCTGAGGGACCGAGGGCTGGCTGTTGTGCTTAGACGGGGTTGAGAAGGGTGTCCCCGTCAAACTGCCGGTCTGTGAGGAAGATGCAGGCGGACATGTTAGGTTGCCTTGATCCAAAGGTGGTGCTATTGATGTCGGACAGCGCTGAACACCAGCTGGTGTTTCCACCTTGAAAGAAAATGATGACCTGCCAATCACGCTGGCTGTGGCGGGTAAAGAGGTGGCAGGTCTGCGTCCCAAAACAGGTGTGACTCCTGTCCCCCCAGTCACAGAGGATGAAGAGGCCGCGGATGCACAAGATGTGGTAGACGGTGGTTGGCCCGGCCGGCTAGGCCGCATTGTTGCACAGTGAGCTTCCCACTGCAACTTATGCTTCATATCCATGTGCCGGTTCATGCATGAAGTACTCAAACTATTTATTTTTTGGCCTCTACTTAGCTTTTGCTGACAAATGTTACAGATAACACGAGTTGGGTCATCTTTATCGATCTGAAAAAATGCCCAGGCTATGTAAGGCTTAGCACTCATGCGACCTGAAGAGCCACAACGACTTGTGGTCAGAGGCAGAGTTGTGTTTGAGGATGCAGTTGTTGACGTGCTTCCAGTACTACGTCTCTGTCCAGGAAGGTGCAACCTGACCTCATCGTCACTAGCATCCTCCTCCACCTCCTCTGCTGACCTCATCTCTTGGCTGACTGTGGGTTGACAGTAAGTGTGATCTCCAACCTCGTCAATATCACCCTGTGTGTTATCACACCCTTCGTCCTCAGAGCCAACCTCTTCCTGCCCTGACAAAAAACTAAATTTGTCTCTCCAATCAGGTATTTCAGTCTCATCATCGTCTTCCTCATTGTCTCCACCAACAGGAGTTACAGTTTTGGAACGAGGGTCTACATTATGGTCAGAACCTTCTGAATCTGGTCCTGGATCCGACTCAAAGATTCGGGGCATCAGTGCAGATCATTTCCTCGTCTGGATTCACAGAAGCTCTGGAGTCGACCTCTGATTCCCAGGCTATAGTATGAGTAAACAGCTCTGCAGACTCAACCATCTGTTCTACCCCATACTCAGATGGGCAGCTGGAGACTTGGGAGCTGTGAGGAAGCAAGTGCGATTGGGGTGACACCTCTGAGGACTGGAGTATTTGTGATGTTGAAGTTGAGGTGGAGGAGAGCCCACTTAAAGGAACACTTGATATCCGTTGAAGCACCTGCTGTTTTTGTGCCTCATCTGGAATTTGTAGCGATTGGCGTGGCCGTAAGAAAGGGATCTTATCACATTGTCCGCTAAAAGAAGTAGACATCTTAGTTTGGCTGGAAGATGGTCTTTCTTCTGCAGATGTTACTGTTGCTTTAACACCTACCCCACGGACACAACCTTTTTTTCCCTTCCCAACACGCCTATTTCCCTTTCCACCAGCAGCAGGCCTTTTTCCACTTATTTTGGTGGTTAACTAATTCACAGCTCTGGAGTTGTTTGCACAAAAAACAATGGATGGGAACCGAGCAGAGCTGAGTGGCCAAACTATGGTATTAGCCCAAAAGTATTGGCTGGGTTAGATGCAGATAAAAATTATTTTGAATTTGCAACCTGATGGAGGTTAGTATAGATGGACTAATAGAACAAGTCCCACACACTGCTAGACGCCGAAATAGTTTTTCAGAGCTAGATGCAGAAAAAAATTATATTGAATTTGCAACCTGATGGAGGTTACTATAGATGGACTAATAGAACAAGTCTCACACACTGCTAGAAGCCGAAGCCCAAATATCTTTTCAGAGCTAGATGCAGAAAAAAATTATATTGAATTTTAACCTGATGGAGGTTAGTATAGATGGACTAATAGAAAAAGTCCCACACACTGCTACAAGCCAAAATATTTTTTCAGAGCTAGATGCAGAAAAAAATTAGATTGAATTTGCAACCTGGTGGAGGTTAGTATAGATGGACTAATAGAACAAGTCCCACACAGTGCTACAAGCCCAAATATTTTTTCAGAGCTAGATGCAGATAAAAATTAGATTGAATTTGCAACCTTGTGGAGGTTAGTATAGATGGACTAATAGAACAAGTCCCACACACTGCTACAAGCCCAAATATTTTTTCAGAGCTAGATGCAGATAAAAATTATTTTGAATTTGCAACCTGCTGGAGGTTAGTATAGATGGACTAATAGAACAAGTCCCACACACTGCTAGAAGCCGAAGCCCAAATATTTTTTCAGAACTAGATGCAGATAAAAATTATTTTGAATTTGCAACCTGCTGGAGGTTAGTATAGATGGACTAATAGAACAAGTCCCACACACTGCTAGAAGCCAAAATAGTTTTTCAGAGCTAGATGCAGGAAAAAATTATATTGAATTTGCAACCTGATGGAGGTTAGTATAGATGGACTAATAGAACAAATCCCACACACTGCTAGAAGCCGAAATAGTTTTTCAGAGCTAGATGCAGAAAAAAATTATATTGAATTTGCAACCTGCTGGAGGTTAGTATATATGGACTAATAGAACAAGTCACACACACTGCTAGAAGCCTAAATATTTTTTCAGAGCTAGATGCAGAAAAAAATTATATTGAATTTGCAACCTGATGGAGGTTAGTATAGATGGACTAATAGAACAAGTCCCACACACTGCTACAAGCCTAAATATTTTTTCAGAGCTAGATGCAGAAAAAAATTAGATTGAATTTGCAACCTGATGGAGGTTAGTATAGATGGACTAATAGAACAAGTCCCACACACTGCTAGAAGCCGAAATAGTTTTTCAGAGCTAGATGCAGAAAAAAATTATATTGAATTTGCAACCTGATGGAGGTTAGTATAGATGGACTAATAGAATGATGCTATGCCCCAAAGGTTTTACTTCACTAGGTGCAGTAAAAAAATTTGTATTCTATACAGAGGTGGTGTAGCTTGCAACACAGATAGGCTTCTCCACTGACTAACACACACTGCAAGAGGACAAAAAGGATTAGCTTTGCTAGATTTTGCCAAATGCTGTGAAAAAAACATACACAGCACTGGCACAGACCTGCCTTGCAAAAAGTGATAGGAACTGATGTAACCTAGCCCTGAAAAGGACTGCAATTACAATTAGTCTTTACTCCCAACCTATCTATTTCAGAGCACAGACCTGCCTGATAAAAGTCGTAGGAAATGATGTAACCTAGTCCTTAAAAGGACTGCAATCACAACTATTCCCCCCAAAATAAAAATATATTGAACCCATAATATTTATTTATTATGAAAAAAAATAAACCAATAAAAGTACACATTTGGAATCACCGCGTCCAGAACGACCTGACCTATAAAACTGCAAAGTTAACAATTGCCCCCAAAAAACATGGGTCTCCTAGGACTGTATTGAATCCCTTTCAAGCTCTTTAATGTAAACACTAGAGATGAGCGGTGTTCGACTCGAACTGTTCGCCAATCTCAAATTCGAGCTGTTTTGGGCGGTGTTCGAGCCGTTCGGCGAACACGAACGATTTGAGAAAAATTCGGCTGTTCGAGGTTATGTTCGATAATTGTTCGTGCACCAAAATCATAACTGGATTTTTTCTCAGTAATGATGAAAATTAATGTTAATACGCAGTTTGAGTGTACAGCGGGGTGGGGGGAGGGGCAGGGGATGGATATCTGCAGGAATAATGAAGATCTCCATTTTTTTTTCTCTTTACCGCATTTACAGTGGGGAGGTGCAATCTGTCAGCCTATCAGCAGCGCACACACGGAGCGAAGTGCTTTTTTTCACACAAGCAAGGGCATGTGTCATTGGCAGTGTATGTCACATGTCCTTGCCCTATAAGACCAAGCCATTTTCCCCCGTTTCCACCATTTTCTCACTGCTGCAGCTGCGTGTTAGACGGCACCGCTGTTGCTGTGTGCGCTATACCTTGTTAATTTCAAGCCAATTTTCGCACAAATCTACAGATAGCTTGGGAGTAGGGAATAGTTGTGATTGCAGTTCTTTTAAGGACTAGGTTACAGCATTTCCTATGACTTTTATCAGGCAGGTCTGTGCTCTTAAATAGATAGATTGTGGGAGTAAAGACTAATTGTAATTGGAGTCCTTTTCAGGACTAGGTTACATCAGTTCCTATCAGTTTTTGCCAGGCAGGTCTGTGACAGTGCTGTGCAAGTTTTTTTCACAGCATTTGGCTGAATCTAGCAAAGCTAATCCTTTTTGGCCTATTGCAGAGTGTGTTAGTCAGTGGAGTAGCCTATCTGTGTTGCAAGATATACCACCTGTGTATAGAATACCAATTTTTTTACTGCACCTAGTGAAGTAAAATCTTTTGGGCATAGCATCATTCTATTAGTCCATCTATACTGACCTCCATCAGGTTGCAAATTGAATATAATTTTTTTCTGCATCTAGCTCTGAAAAAATATTTGGCCTTCTAGCAGTGTGTGTGACTTTCTCTATTAGTCCATCTATACTGACCTCCATCAGGTTGCAAATTGAATATAATTTCTTTCTGCATCTAGCTCTGAAAAAAATATTTGGACTTCTAGCTGTGTGTGGGACTTGTTCTATTACTCCATCTATGCTGACCTCCATCAGGTTGCAAATTGAATATAATTTTTTTCTGCATCTAGCTCTGAAAAAATATTGGGCTTCTAGCTGTATGTGGGACTTGTTGTATCAGTCCATCTATACTGACCTCCATCAGGTTGCAAACTGAATATATTTTTTTCTGCATCTACCTCTGAAAAAATATTGGGCTTCTAGCTGTGTGTGGGACTTGTTCTATTAATCCATCTATACAGACCTCCATCAGGTTGCAAACTGAATATATTTTTTTTCTGCATCTAGCTCTGAAAAAATATTTGGCCTTCTAGCAGTGTGTGGGACTTTCTCTATTAGTCCATCTATACTGACCTCCATCAGGTTGGAAACTGAATATAATTTTTTTCTGCATCTAGCTCTGAAAATATTTGGCCTTCTAGCAGTGTGTGGGACTTTCTTTATTAGTCCATCTATACTGACCTCCATCAGGTTGCAAATTAAAAATAATTTTTATCTGCATCTAGCTCTGAAAAAATATTTGGGCTTCTAGCTGTGTGTGGGACTTGTTCTATTACTCCATCTATACTGACCTCCATCAGGTTACAAATTGAATATAATTTTTTTCTGCATCTAGCTCTGAAAAAATATTGGGCTTCTAGCTGTGTGTGGGACTTGTTGTATTAGTCCATCTATACTGACCTCCATCAGGTTGCAAACTGAATATAATTTTTTTCTGCATCTAGCTCTGAAAAAATATTGGGCTTCTAGCTGTGTGTGGGACTTGTTCTATTAATCCATCTATACAGACCTCCATCAGGTTGCAAACTGAATATAATTTTTTTCTGCATCTAGCTCTGAAAAAAATATTTGGCCTTCTAGCAGTGTGTGGGACTTTCTCTATTAGTCCATCTATACTGACCTCCATCAGGTTGCAAATTAAAAATAATTTTTATCTGCATCTAGCTCTGAAAAAATATTTGGGCTTCTAGCTGTGTGTGGGACTTGTTCTATTACTCCATCTATACAGACCTCCATCAGGTTGCAAACTGAATATAATTTTTTTCTGCATCTAGCTCTGAAAAAATATTTGGCCTTCTAGCAGTGTGTGGGACTTTCTCTATTAGTCCATCTATACTGACCTCCATCAGGTTGCAAACTGAATATAATTTTTTTCTGCATCTAGCTCTGAAAAAATATTTGGCCTTCTAGCAGTGTGTGGGACTTTCTCTATTAGTCCATCTATACTGACCTCCATCAGGTTGCAAATTAAAAATAATTTTTATCTGCATCTAGCTCTGAAAAAATATTTGGGCTTCTAGCTGTGTGTGGGACTTGTTCTATTACTCCATCTATACAGACCTCCATCAGGTTGCAAACTGAATATAATTTTTTTCTGCATCTAGCTCTGAAAAAATATTTGGCCTTCTAGCAGTGTGTGGGACTTTCTCTATTAGTCCATCTATACTGACCTCCATCAGGTTGCAAACTGAATATAATTTTTTTCTGCATCTAGCTCTAAAAAAATATTTGGCCTTCTAGCAGTGTGTGGGACTTTCTCTATTAGTCCATCTATACTGACCTCCATCAGGTTGCAAATTAAAAATAATTTTTATCTGCATCTAGCTCTGAAAAAATATTTGGGCTTCTAGCTGTGTGTGGGACTTGTTCTATTAATCCATCTATACAGACCTCCATCAGGTTGCAAACTGAATATAATTTTTTTCTGCATCTAGCTCTGAAAAAATATTTGGCCTTCTAGCAGTGTGTGGGACTTTCTCTATTAGTCCATCTATACTGACCTCCATCAGGTTGCAAACTGAACATAATTTTTTTCTGCATCTAGCTCTGAAAAAATATTTGGCCTTCTAGCAGTGTGTGGGACTTTCTCTATTAGTCCATCTATACTGACCTCCATCAGGTTGCAAATTAAAAATAATTTTTATCTGCATCTAG
Organism: Phyllobates terribilis; assembly: GCF_046119375.1. Lineage (NCBI taxonomy): Eukaryota > Metazoa > Chordata > Amphibia > Anura > Dendrobatidae > Phyllobates > Phyllobates terribilis. The sequence continues at coordinate 131,374,727 of NW_027362764.1, read as the reverse complement.
CTCTGAAAAAATATTTGGGCTTCTAGCTGTGTGTGGGACTTGTTCTATTACTCCATCTATACTGACCTCCATCAGGTTGCAAATTGAATATAATTTTTTTCTGCATCTAGCTCTGAAAAAATATTGGGCTTCTAGCTGTGTGTGGGACATGTTGTATTAGTCCATCTATACTGACCTCCATCAGTTTGCAAACTGAATATATTTTTTCTGCATCTACCTCTGAAATAATATTGGGTTTCTAGCTGTGTGTGGGACTTGTTCTATTAATCCATCTATACAGACCTCCATCAGGTTGCAAGCTGAATATAATTTTTTTCTGCATCTAGCTCTGAAAAAATATTTGGCCTTCTAGCAGTGTGTGGGACTTTCTCTATTAGTCCATCTATACTGACCTCCATCAGGTTGCAAACTGAGTATAATTTTTTTCTGCATCTAGCTCTGAAAAAATATTTGGCCTTCTAGCAGTGTGTGGGACTTTCTCTATTAGTCCATCTATACTGACCTCCATCAGGTTGCAAATTAAAAATAATTTTTATCTGCATCTAGCTCTGAAAAAATATTTGGGCTTCTAGCTGTGTGTTGGACTTGTTCTATTACTCCATCTATACAGACCTCCATCAGGTTGCAAACTGAATATAATTTTTTTCTGCATCTAGCTCTGAAAAAATATTTGGCCTTCTAGCAGTGTGTGGGACTTTCTCTATTAGTCCATCTATACTGACCTCCATCAGGTTGCAAACTGAATATAATTTTTTTCTGCATCTAGCTCTGAAAAAATATTTGGCCTTCTAGCAGTGTGTGGAACTTTCTCTATTAGTCCATCTGTACTGACCTCCATCAGGTTGCAAATTAAAAATAATTTTTATCTGCATCTAGCTCTGAAAAAATATTTGGGCTTCTAGCTGTGTGTGGGACTTGTTCTATTACTCCATCTATACAGACCTCCATCAGGTTGCAAACTGAATATAATTTTTTTCTGCATCTAGCTCTGAAAAAATATTTGGCCTTCTAGCAGTGTGTGGGACTTGTTCTATTACTCCATCTATACTGACCTCCATCAGGTTGCAAATTGAATATAATTTTTTTCTGCATCTAGCTCTGAAAAAATATTGGGCTTCTAGCTGTGTGTGGGACTTGTTGTATTAGTCCATCTATACTGACCTCCATCAGTTTGCAAACTGAATATATTTTTTCTGCATCTACCTCTGAAAAAATATTGGGCTTCTAGCTGTGTGTGGGACTTGTTCTATTAATCCATCTATACAGACCTCCATCAGGTTGCAAACTGAATATAATTTTTTTCTGCATCTAGCTCTGAAAAAATATTTGGCCTTCTAGCAGCGTGTGGGACTTTCTCTATTAGTCCATTTATCCTGACCTCCATCAGGTTGCAAACTGAATATAATTTTTTTCTGCATTTAGCTCTGAAAAAATATTTGGCCTTCTAGCAGTGTGTGGGACTTTCTCTATTAGTCCATCTATACTGACCTCCATCAGGTTGCAAACTGAATATAATTTTTTTCTGCATCTAGCTCTGAAAAATATTTGGCCTTCTAGTAGTGTGTGGGACTTTCTCTATTAGTCCATCTATACTGACCTCCATCAGGTTGCAAATTAAAAATAATTTTATCTGCATCTAGCTCTGAAAAAATATTTGGGCTTCTAGCTGTGTGTGGGACTTGTTCTACTACTCCATCTATACTGACCTCCATCATGTTGCAAATTGAATATAATTTTTTTCTGCATCTAGCTCTGAAAAAATATTGGGCTTCTAGCTGTGTGTGGGACTTGTTGTATTAATCCATCTATACAGACCTCCATCAGGTTCAAACTGAATATAATTTTTTTCTGCATCTAGCTCTGAAAAAATATTTGGCCTTCTAGCAGTGTGTGGGACTTTCTCTATTAGTCCATCTATACTGACCTCCATCAGGTTGCAAACTGAATATAATTTTTTTCTGCATCTAGCTCTGAAAAAATATTTGGCCTTCTAGCAGTGTGTGGGACTTTCTCTATTAGTCCATCTATACTGACCTCCATCAGGTTGGAAATTAAAAATAATTTTTATCTGCATCTAGCTCTGAAAAAATATTTGGGCTTCTAGCTGTGTGTGGGACTTGTACTATTACTCCATCTATACAGACCTCCATCAGGTTGCAAACTGAATATAATTTTTTTCTGCATCTAGCTCTGAAAAAATATTTGGGCTTCTAGCTGTGTGTTGGACTTGTTCTATTACTCCATCTATACAGACCTCCATCAGGTTGCAAACTGAATATAATTTTTTTCTGCATCTAGCTCTGAAAAAATATTTGGCCTTCTAGCAGTGTGTGGGACTTTCTCTATTAGTCCATCTATACTGACCTCCATCAGGTTGCAAACTGAATATAATTTTTTTCTGCATCTAGCTCTGAAAAAATATTTGGCCTTCTAGCAGTGTGTGGAACTTTCTCTATTAGTCCATCTGTACTGACCTCCATCAGGTTGCAAATTAAAAATAATTTTTATCTGCATCTAGCTCTGAAAAAATATTTGGGCTTCTAGCTGTGTGTGGGACTTGTTCTATTACTCCATCTATACAGACCTCCATCAGGTTGCAAACTGAATATAATTTTTTTCTGCATCTAGCTCTGAAAAAATATTTGGCCTTCTAGCAGTGTGTGGGACTTGTTCTATTACTCCATCTATACTGACCTCCATCAGGTTGCAAATTGAATATAATTTTTTTCTGCATCTAGCTCTGAAAAAATATTGGGCTTCTAGCTGTGTGTGGGACTTGTTGTATTAGTCCATCTATACTGACCTCCATCAGTTTGCAAACTGAATATATTTTTTCTGCATCTACCTCTGAAAAAATATTGGGCTTCTAGCTGTGTGTGGGACTTGTTCTATTAATCCATCTATACAGACCTCCATCAGGTTGCAAACTGAATATAATTTTTTTCTGCATCTAGCTCTGAAAAAATATTTGGCCTTCTAGCAGCGTGTGGGACTTTCTCTATTAGTCCATTTATCCTGACCTCCATCAGGTTGCAAACTGAATATAATTTTTTTCTGCATTTAGCTCTGAAAAAATATTTGGCCTTCTAGCAGTGTGTGGGACTTTCTCTATTAGTCCATCTATACTGACCTCCATCAGGTTGCAAACTGAATATAATTTTTTTCTGCATCTAGCTCTGAAAAATATTTGGCCTTCTAGTAGTGTGTGGGACTTTCTCTATTAGTCCATCTATACTGACCTCCATCAGGTTGCAAATTAAAAATAATTTTATCTGCATCTAGCTCTGAAAAAATATTTGGGCTTCTAGCTGTGTGTGGGACTTGTTCTACTACTCCATCTATACTGACCTCCATCATGTTGCAAATTGAATATAATTTTTTTCTGCATCTAGCTCTGAAAAAATATTGGGCTTCTAGCTGTGTGTGGGACTTGTTGTATTAATCCATCTATACAGACCTCCATCAGGTTCAAACTGAATATAATTTTTTTCTGCATCTAGCTCTGAAAAAATATTTGGCCTTCTAGCAGTGTGTGGGACTTTCTCTATTAGTCCATCTATACTGACCTCCATCAGGTTGCAAACTGAATATAATTTTTTTCTGCATCTAGCTCTGAAAAAATATTTGGCCTTCTAGCAGTGTGTGGGACTTTCTCTATTAGTCCATCTATACTGACCTCCATCAGGTTGGAAATTAAAAATAATTTTTATCTGCATCTAGCTCTGAAAAAATATTTGGGCTTCTAGCTGTGTGTGGGACTTGTACTATTACTCCATCTATACAGACCTCCATCAGGTTGCAAACTGAATATAATTTTTTTCTGCATCTAGCACTGAAAAAATATTTGGCCTTCTAGCAGTGTGTGGGACTTTCTCTATTAGTCCATCTATACTGACCTCCATCAGGTTGCAAACTGAATATAATTTTTTTCTGCATCTAGCTCTGAAAAAATATTTGGCCTTCTAGCAGTGTGTGGGACTTTCTATATTATTCCATCTATACTGACCTCCATCAGGTTGCAAACTGAATATAATTTTTTTCTGCATATAGCTCTGAAAAAATATTTGGCCTTCTAGCAGTGTGTGGGACTTTCTCTATTAGTCCATCTATACTGACCTCCATCAGATTGCAAATTAAAAATAATTTTTATCTGCATCTAGCTCTGAAAAAATATTTGGGCTTCTAGCTGTGTGTGGGACTTGTTCTATTACTCCATCTATACTGACCTCCATCAGGTTGCAAATTGAATATAATTTTTTTCTGCACCTAGCTCTGAAAAAATATTGGGCTTCTAGCTGTGTGTGGGACTTGTTGTATTAGTCCATCTATACTGACCTCCATCAGTTTGCAAACTGAATATATTTTTTCTGCATCTACCTCTGAAAAAATATTGGGCTGCTAGCTGTGTGTGGGACTTGTTCTATTAATCCATCTATACAGACCTCCATCAGGTTGCAAACTGAATATAATTTTTTTCTGCATCTAGCTCTGAAAAAATATTTGGCCTTCTAGCAGTGTGTGGGACTTTCTCTATTAGTCCATCTATACTGACCTCCATCAGGTTGCAAACTGAATATAATTTTTTTCTGCATCTAGCTCTGAAAAAATATTTGGCCTTCTAGCAGTGTGTGGGACTTTCTCTATTAGTCCATCTATACTGACCTCCATCAGGTTGCAAACTGAATATAATTTTTTTCTGCATCTAGCTCTGAAAAAATATTTGGCCTTCTAGTAGTGTGTGGGACTTTCTCTATTAGTCCATCTATACTGACCTCCATCTGTGGCACCCCAGGGGTCTGGTTTTCCACAGTAATGTAATGTTATGTCTGAGAGCAGGTGGGAGGTCCTTTGGTCAGGGATCCTGTGCATGCCACACCTCCTGCCCAGTCTTGGGAGGGGAAGAACTTCCCCTATATAAACCCGGGGCTGAGGCAGGGTGAGTGAGACAAGGAGAGTGGAGACAAGAAGCAGCATAAGAAACAGCAGTTACAAGGAGTCAGGGGCTGGCAGCTGCAGAGTTCGCCCTGACTAAGAAGACTTTTTACCGGACCCGGAGTCCGAGGCTGTGGGGACTAATTCCTGCCCAGCAGCAGAATCCGTCAGGCAGGGGATTTCAGGTCCTCTGGCCCAGAAGCCCGAAGGCACGGTCACACGCGTGGGACCAGCACCGCCATCGTGGAGCGGAAGCCATTAGAAGGCCCCGAGTCACCGGCCATACGGGTGAGCACCACACGGTACACTCAGGGACGTGGGCTACTTACATCAGCTCCTAGCAAGGTAGCCAGAAGAGTACAGTCAGTTTGGGAGGCCTACAACTACGCCTGGCCAGGGGAGATCCCATCTGCTCAAGGACTGACCAGGCCCCATCCGCTAGCAAGTACTCCGGGAGGGTCTTTTGTTGTTACCAGTAAAGACCCTGAACTACACCGTACCGTCTCTGAGTGGTTCCTGCTACCCCCATCATCCACGTCGGCTGCCCTGAGGCCATACCCCTCCCGTTGGGGGTTATACTATCACGCTGCACAATCCCACCATCGGCCTCAGCGGTCTGCCCTGCAGCAGCAGCCCCCTGGCTGCACTCAACGGGTGGCGTAGTCATCAACCATTTACTACTAATGGACTGCCGTCTAGTTTGACTCCCTGGGCACGGACCGGGTCACCGCCACGAGACTACAACCCTCCACAGATCCGGCTCCGGGTAAGCTCCCGCATGCGCAGCGCAGCGCGACACAGGCCCAGGGGCGCGTCAAATTTGGCGTAGTCGGCAGGATTTCGTGCCCGCAACCACCGGGTACTGCGTGCCTGAAAAGCAAAGACTGTTCAAACTTACCAGTGGTGAAGATTCCCGCTATCCGTGGAGGTTTCCCGCCATCCGGCGCCATCTTCTACCTTCTTCCCGTCATCCGCGAAGTTTTCCCGCCATCCGGCGCCATCTTCGACCTTCTTCCCGCCATCCGTGGAGTTTTCCCGCCATTGGACGCCATCTTGAGGACGCCGCGCGGGAAGAAGAGGGGCGTGGACTCCGAAAGCGCGCGAGAACTGAAGCCCCGCCTCACGTCCGGACGTTGCGTAAGGTCCTGGAAGGAGCCCAGCAGACGCCGACGTCACAGGAGCGCGACGGAAGGTCCTCAACCCTGACAATCCACTGCGGAGCCGCGGCCTACGGAAGAGGATCATCGCAAGGTAGGCCACGGTCCACTAGGGGGGAGGAAGATGTCGGATACGGAGGAGAGCTTCACTGCCTCAACCCCCGCCAGCGCTACCGCTGCTGCAGTTATGCCCTTCACCATGCCCTATATCCCGGGAGCAGCTTGGCTACCCCAGTACTCAGGGGAGTCACATACCCTGCATGACTTTAGAGAAAAGCTGGATAGCCTCTTCCAGGTGTACCCCCTCACAGAAGAGCAAAAAGTGAGCATCCTGGTGGCCCAACTAACCGGGGCAGCCAAAAGAGAAGTAAAATCTTGGCCACCTGGGAGGAGGACTGTCGCAGAGATACTAACCCGGCTGAGGGACACCTTCGATACCCGCACCTCAGCCGAGATCAAGCTTAGATTCTACGGGTGCAAGCAGCGAGCGCATGAGAGTATAAGGGACTATGCACTAAACCTACAAGAGGCCCTGAGGGCCATAAAGCAGACCGACCCTGATGGGGTGGGAAACGAGGACAGGCTGTTGACTGAACAATTTATAGAGGGTTTATATTGCAATGCCCACCGAACCCAGTTGCGGGCAATGGCCTTACAGGATCCCCATCTGGACTTTGCACAGTTCAAGGATAGAGCTATCCGGGTGCTCCGAGAACCAGCACCGGGTGGCGTTGTGACCCACAGGCGCCCAGCTATCACTTACCACCAGGAGGCGGCGCCCTTGTCGACAGGGCCTGTGGGAGCTCATGCGCAGGCTTTGGACAATGACCCGGCTCCAGACCTACACCATCAGGTCCAAGAGCTAGTTAAGAGCGTTGCTGCGCTAACCCGAACTGTGCAGTCTTTACAGGTTTCCACCCCAGGGAAGATCCAGCTGGCATCCGGACCGGAGGACATCCCGTGGCGTCGACCAAGGAGGACCCCACCGGCCAGAGGAAGACCCAGTGACCGATACAGCGAGGACGGACGACCCATCTGCCGCCGCTGCAATCAACCCGGACATATGGAAAGGTACTGTTCTTTAAACGGGCACAACCTGGGGTAGAGGGCCAACCCCCAGGAAAAAGATCACCAGGCCCATCGAACTGGCGCGACAGATATGTGGGAGGACGTCCAGTCTTGCCTGTGGTACTGGATGGCATTCCCATGAGTGCCCTACTGGACACCGGGTCACAGGTCACCACCATCCCGTACGTGCTCTTCAAGCAGTACTGGAATGACTCGGATATTACCCGCTACCCCGACGACGACTTGAGTATCATCGCCAGCAATGGCCAGCCCGTGCCACAGATCGGATTTAAAGAGGTGACCCTCAAAATCGGTAGAGTCGAACTGGCCGCACAGGGACTGATCATTGTGGATATTGATAAACATGAGAGTCACCCAAAAATAACTCTAGGAACTAACGTAATTGAAAATTGTCTTGCAGAGGTGATTTTCCTTTTACAGCAGGTTGCCAAGAACGCCAGCTCCGGCGAGCAGCGGGTGCTCCAGAAAGAGATCCGGGCACTGATGCAACGGCAACAAGTGGAACTCTCCGGCGGTGAGATTGGTAGCGTAAGAATGTGTGACCCTTTTCCTATTGCCATGCCCCCAAAAAGTGAAATGATGATTTGGTGCCGGGCAGCTATTGGTCTGAGAGGTAGAGATTACCAGGCAATGGTAGAACCAGTTTACTCAGACAGTAGGCCCACCATTTTGACAGCATGGGGGGTGGTCAATGTACGCCATGGGAGGGTGCCCGTTCGCATAATAAATATCGGGGAGAGGGAAGTGTACCTGCCCCGGTATGCCACGCTAGCCAAATTATATACCACTAATCAAAATTCTATACAATCTGTGGAACCCTTGCCTCCATCTCACCCGGAGGAAGGTAACGGCTCTAAGAAAGACATGGAGGACTGGTGTCAGCAACTACATCTGGGTACTGACTCCACTCCCTCACATCAGAAACAAGGAGTCTATCGGGTGGTTCAAGAGTATGAGAGAGTGTTTAGTAAACACCCGTTAGACTTCGGGCGAGTCAAGGGGGTAGAACACCGCATCCCCACGGGAGATCATCCTCCCATAAAAGAGAGGTATCGACCCGTACCCCCTGCACATTACCAACACGCCAAGGGGATGCTTAGAGACATGAAGGAGGCTGGGGTAATCCGGGATAGCTGTAGCCCCTGGGCAGCCCCACTAGTTTTAGTCAAAAAGAAAGACAACACCATGAGGATGTGTGTAGATTACCGGAAAATCAACCGTATCACACACAAGGATGCGTACCCCTTACCAAGGATAGAGGAGTCATTGGCTGCTTTAAGATCTGCTAACTTCTTCTCTACCTTGGATCTCACTAGCGGGTACTGGCAGGTTCCTGTAGCAGAGGCGGACCGGGAGAAGACCGCATTCACCACCCCGATGGGACTTAGCGAGTTCACCTGCATGCCGTTCGGACTCTGCAACGCCCCAGGAACCTTCCAACGATTAATGGAGTGCTGTCTGGGCCACAGAAACTTCGAGACGGTCCTGTTGTACCTGGACGATGTCATCGTATACTCCAAAACTTATGAGGACCACCTGAAACACCTGGCGGAGGTGTTCGAAGCTCTGGCGAGTTACGGCCTAAAGGTGAAACCCTCCAAGTGTCACCTCCTGAAACCAAAGGTGCAATACCTGGGACACGTGGTGAGCGCTGACGGAGTGGCTCCCGACCCCGATAAGATCACCGCAATTAAGGGATGGCCAAGCCCCTGCAGCGTAAAAGAAGTGCGGCAGTTCCTAGGGTTGGTAGGCTACTACCGAAGGTTTATTCCCGGTTTCACCAAAAAGGCAGCACCTATGCAGGACCTCCTGATAGGCCAGTCCCGGAAGGCCAAGAACCAGAAGCCGCCCTTCAAATGGGAAAAGCTAGAAGAAGAGTCCTTCCGCCAGCTGAAGATGGCCCTCACGGGGGATGAAATCTTGGCGTACCCGGACTATAGCCAGCCCTTCATCCTCTACACCGACGCCAGTAACATCGGGCTAGGAGCCGTACTGTCCCAGATTCAGCAGGGGAGAGAACGAGTAATCTCCTATGCCAGCCGAAAACTGCGACCCACCGAAAGGAACCCCGAAAATTACAGCTCATTTAAGCTAGAGTTCCTGGCCGTGGTATGGGCAGTCACCGAGCGCTTTAGGCATTACCTCGCTTCTTCCCGGTTCACCGTATACACGGATAACAACCCGTTGACACACCTGGACACGGCAAGACTCGGTGCCCTGGAGCAGAGGTGGATGGCCCGTCTGTCCAACTACGAGTTCACAATCAAATACCGGGCAGGACGCTCCAATACTAACGCGGACGCCCTGTCCAGGATGCCCAACCTGCCGGACGAAGGAGAAGATCCGGAGGGACTGGAAGAAGTTGAACTCCCTGCGTTCCACCGTCATGGGACTATCCAGTATTCCCACCGGGTAAGGGGTAAGCAGGCTGCTACGTTGAACCCCTTACCCCACTACAACTGGGCGGAAACGCAAGACAGCGACCCTGCCGTCCGACTGGTGAAGGAGATGCTGACTCGGCCGGAGGCTCGCCTTGAACCAGACGCTCCGGAGGAAGCCAAACAACTATGGGCGGAGAAGAGTCGACTATTCCTTTACAAGGGGAAGTTGTGCCGCAGAATGGTCAACTCCCGGACGCATGAACTACTCTGGCAAGTAGTGGTGCCCCGAAGAGACGCAGCCATGGTGATGGAGGCATACCACGACGGAGCTGGACACTTCGGGTGGAAAAAGCTGGAGTTCCTGCTGCGCGAGCGGTTCCACTGGGTAGGCATGAGGGGAACCATCGAGAAGTGGTGCAGAGACTGTGGCCCGTGCAATCTGAGAAGGAAGGACCGGGCCAGCCAGAAGACTCCCCTGCAGTCCATCGTCACCCGGCAACCGTTGGAACTGGTAGCCTTGGATCATGTAAAACTGACCCCAAGCAGAAGTGGCTACGTCTACGCGTTAACCATCGTGGATCATTACTCCCGGTTCTTGGTTGTCGTCCCCGTCAAGGACTTAACGGCTCAAACAGCAGCTAGGGCCTTCCAGCAGCACTTCTGCCGTCCACACGGGTACCCGGACCAAGTGCTGACGGACCAGGGACCTGCCTTTGAAGCGGAGGTCTTCCAGGAATTCTGCAATCTGTATGGCTGCCGGAAGATAAGGACGACACCCTACCATCCGCAAACTAATGGACTTTGTGAAAAAATGAACCAGGTGGTAATGGATCTTCTAAAAACATTGCCCCTGGAAGAACGCAGTCTGTGGCCTGAGAAGTTGCCCGATCTGGTGGACCTATACAACCACATCCCGGTAGGTTCCACCAACTGTACCCCGGCTTACCTAATGAGGGCGAGACCTGGTAAGTTACCTGTTGACCTGGAAATGGGAGTCCTGACACCTGAGGACACTTCACCAGAAACAGACTGGGACACAGAGAGGCAGCAGCAGTACCGGAGAGTACAGGAGAGCGTGGAGCGAAGTCTCTGTCAGGCTAGGGAAAGACAAGAGAAGACTTACAACCAGTATGCTCCCGCTGTTCCCCTGGTACCCGGAGAGCAGGTCTTGAAGAGGAAAAGACGGCTCCACAAGTTGGATGACCAGTGGGAGAAGGACCCGTACACCGTACTGCCCTCAAGCCACGAGAACCCGAAGGTCTGTACCATCAGTAAAGACGGAGGGGAAACCACAGCCATTGTATCCCGGGACCACCTGAAGAAGTGTCCCGAACAACTGAGGAACCCTGAAGAGGAACAAGAAGACCATCGACCCGTGGGAGAAAGGGAAGATATGGTTAGTACCGTGCTCGGGGACTTCCCTCGGTCTTGGACTCAAGTCAATGGTGCAGTTGTGGTACCCCTACTCACCTTCCTCCAACCATCATCCCAAGAACCTACGGAGCAACGGGTAGAGCTGGAAGAACAGCCGGTCCAGGAGGCAGAAGACTCCACACGAGTAGAACAGGAGAATCAACCCTCTGCTTATAGTGAGCCTGCCGTACCCCTAGTGAGACAAAGAGCCGGTAGACAGCTGCCCAGTTTACCCTTGACAGCTCCTACACCCTGTAGTTCAGGGCCAGACAGTCAGCTCCGTAGGTCCACTAGGGCCACTAGAGGCCAGTTACCCGCACGCTGGAGAATTTGAAGTGTAAAAATAGTTTTATTTATGTTTATCTGTGTATTGTTGCTTGTGTATAATTTTGTGTTTCCAGTTGTTTTTAGGAAACCTTGGTGGATTTACCGGGAATCCTTGTATATAGTTGGAGCGTAACCCAGGATGGACTAGAGACTGTTAAGGACTCGGGGTAGGACAGACCCCTACCTGGTTACGTCTCCCTGTGTTGGTGAAATGGACACCTTTGCTTTTCTTCAAAGACTGCATCCGGTTGCGGACACGCCGTAACCATCTTATGTGTTTTTCTTATAGTATTGTTATTGTTATACTTTGTTATGTTTTTCTAAATGTGTTTAGTCCCGGAGTACTAAATTTCACTAGGGGGGAATGTGGCACCCCAGGGGTCTGGTTTTCCACAGTAATGTAATGTTATGTCTGAGAGCAGGTGGGAGGTCCTTTGGTCAGGGATCCTGTGCATGCCACACCTCCTGCCCAGTCTTGGGAGGGGAAGAACTTCCCCTATATAAACCCGGGGCTGAGGCAGGGTGAGTGAGACAAGGAGAGTGGAGACAAGAAGCAGCATAAGAAACAGCAGTTACAAGGAGTCAGGGGCTGGCAGCTGCAGAGTTCGCCCTGACTAAGAAGACTTTTTACCGGACCCGGAGTCCGAGGCTGTGGGGACTAATTCCTGCCCAGCAGCAGAATCCGTCAGGCAGGGGATTTCAGGTCCTCTGGCCCAGAAGCCCGAAGGCACGGTCACACGCGTGGGACCAGCACCGCCATCGTGGAGCGGAAGCCATTAGAAGGCCCCGAGTCACCGGCCATACGGGTGAGCACCACACGGTACACTCAGGGACGTGGGCTACTTACATCAGCTCCTAGCAAGGTAGCCAGAAGAGTACAGTCAGTTTGGGAGGCCTACAACTACGCCTGGCCAGGGGAGATCCCATCTGCTCAAGGACTGACCAGGCCCCATCCGCTAGCAAGTACTCCGGGAGGGTCTTTTGTTGTTACCAGTAAAGACCCTGAACTACACCGTACCGTCTCTGAGTGGTTCCTGCTACCCCCATCATCCACGTCGGCTGCCCTGAGGCCATACCCCTCCCGTTGGGGGTTATACTATCACGCTGCACAATCCCACCATCGGCCTCAGCGGTCTGCCCTGCAGCAGCAGCCCCCTGGCTGCACTCAACGGGTGGCGTAGTCATCAACCATTTACTACTAATGGACTGCCGTCTAGTTTGACTCCCTGGGCACGGACCGGGTCACCGCCACGAGACTACAACCCTCCACAGATCCGGCTCCGGGTAAGCTCCCGCATGCGCAGCGCAGCGCGACACAGGCCCAGGGGCGCGTCACATCAGGTTGCAAATTAAAAATAATTTTTATCTGCATCTAGCTCTGAAAAAATATTTGGGCTTCTAGCTGTGTGTGGGACTTGTTCTATTACTCCATCTATTCTGACCTCCATCAGGTTGCAAATTGAATATAATTTTTTTCTACATCTAGCTCTGAAAAAATATTGGGCTTCTAGCTGTGTGTGGGACTTGTTGTATTAGTCCATCTATACTGACCTCCATCAGGTTGCAAACTGAATATATTTTTTTCTGCATCTACCTCTGAAAAAATATTGGGCTTCTAGCTGTGTGTGGGACTTGTTCTATTAATCCATCTATACAGACCTCCATCAGGTTGCAAACTGAATATAATTTTTTTCTGCATCTAGCTCTGAAAAAATATTTGGCCTTCTGGCAGTGTGTGGGACTTTCTCTATTAGTCCATCTATACTGACCTCCATCAGGTTGCAAATTAAAAATAATTTTTATCTGCATCTAGCTCTGAAAAAATATTTGGGCTTCTAGCTGTGTGTGGGACTTGTTCTATTACTCCATCTATACTGACCTCCATCAGGTTGCAAATTGAATATAATTTTTTTCTGCATCTAGCTCTGAAAAAATATTGGGCTTCTAGCTGTGTGTGGGACTTGTTGTATTAGTCCATATATACTGACCTCCATCAGGTTGCAAACTGAATATATTTTTTTCTGCATCTACCTCTGAAAAAATATTGGGCTTCTAGCTGTGTGTGGGACTTGTTCTATTAATCCATCTATACAGATCTCCATCAGGTTGCAAACTGAATATAATTTTTTTCTGCATCTAGCTCTGAAAAAATATTTGGCCTTCTAGCAGTGTGTGGGACTTTCTCTATTAGTCCATCTATACTGACCTCCATCAGGTTGCAAACTGAATATAATTTTTTTCTGCATCTAGCTCTGAAAAATTATTTGGCCTTCTAGCAGTGTGTGGGACTTTCTCTATTAGTCCATCTATACTGACCTCCATCAGGTTGCAAACTGAATATAATTTTTTTCTGCATCTAGCTCTGAAAAAATATTTGGCCTTCTAGCAGTGTGTGGGACTTTCTCTATTAGTCCATCTATACTGACCTCCATCAGGTTGCAAATTAAAAATAATTTTTTTCTGCATCTAGCTCTGAAAAAATATTGGGCTTTTAGCTGTGTGTGGGACTTGTTGTATTAGTCCATCTATACTGACCTCCATCAGGTTGCAAACTGAATATATTTTTTTCTGCATCTACCTCTGAAAAAATATTAGGCTTCTAGCTGTGTGTGGGACTTGTTCTATTAATCCATCTATACAGACCTCCATCAGGTTGCAAACTGAATATAATTTTTTTCTGCATCTAGCTCTGAAAAAATATTTGGCCTTCTAGCAGTGTGTGGGACTTTCTCTATTAGTCCATCTATACTGACCTCCATCAGGTTGCAAACTGAACATAATTTTTTTCTGCATCTAGCTCTGAAAAAATATTTGGCCTTCTAGCAGTGTGTGGGACTTTCTCTATTAGTCCATCTATACTGACCTCCATCAGGTTGCAAATTAAAAATAATTTTTATCTGCATCTAGCTCTGAAAAAATATTTGGGCTTCTAGCTGTGTGTGGGACTTGTTCTATTACTCCATCTATACAGACCGCCATCAGGTTGCAAACTGAATATAATTTTTTTCTGCATCTAGCTCTGAAAAAATATTTGGCCTTCTAGCAGTGTGTGGGACTTTCTCTATTAGTCCATCTATACTGACCTCCATCAGGTTGCAAACTGAATATAATTTTTTTCTGCATCTAGCTCTGAAAAAATATTTGGCCTTCTAGCAGTGTGTGGGACTTTCTCTATTAGTCCATCTATACTGACCTCCATCAGGTTGCAAACTGAATATAATTTTTTTCTGCATCTAGCTCTGAAAAAATATTTGGCCTTCTAGCAGTGTGTGGGACTTTCTCTATTAGTCCATCTATACTGACCTCCATCAGGTTGCAAATTAAAAATAATTTTTATCTGCATCTAGCTCTGAAAAAATATTTGGGCTTCTAGCTGTGTGTGGGACTTGTTCTATTACTCCATCTATACTGACCTCCATCAGGTTGCAAATTGAATATAATTTTTTTCTGCATCTAGCTCTGAAAAAATATTGGGCTTCTAGCTGTGTGTGGGACTTGTTGTATTAGTTCATCTATACTGACCTCCATCAGTTTGCAAACTGAATATATTTTTTCTGCATCTACCTCTGAAAAAATATTGGGCTTCTAGCTGTGTGTGGGACTTGTCCTATTAATCCATCTATACAGACCTCCATAAGGTTGCAAACTGAATATAATTTTTTTCTGCATCTAGCTCTGAAAAAATATTTGGCCTTCTAGCAGTGTGTGGGACTTTCTCTATTAGTCCATCTATACTGACCTCCATCAGGTTGCAAACTGAATATAATTTTTTTCTGCATCTAGCTCTGAAAAAATATTTGGCCTTCTAGTAGTGTGTGGGACTTTCTTTATTAGTCCATCTATACTGACCTCCATCAGGTTGCAAATTAAAAATAATTTTTATCTGCATCTAGCTCTGAAAAAATATTTGGGATTCTAGCTGTGTGTGGGACTTGTTCTATTACTCCATCTATTCTGACCTCCATCAGGTTGCAAATTGAATATAATTTTTTTCTGCATCTAGCTCTGAAAAAATATTGGGCTTCTAGCTGTGTGTGGGACTTGTTGTATTAGTCCATCTATACTGACCTCCATCAGGTTGCAAAGTGAATATATTTTTTTCTGCATCTACCTCTGAAAAAATATTGGGCTTCTAGCTGTGTGTGGGACTTGTTCTATTAATCCATCTATACAGACCTCCATCAGGTTGCAAACTGAATATAATTTTTTTCTGCATTTAGCTCTTAAAAAATATTTGGCTTTCTAGCAGTGTGTGGGACTTTCTCTATTAGTCCATCTATACTGACCTCCATCAGGTTGCAAACTGAATATAATTTTTTTCTGCATCTAGCTCTGAAAAAATATTTGGCCTTCTAGCAATGTGTGGGACTTTCTCTATTAGTCCATCTATACTGACCTCCATCAGGTTGCAAATTAAAATTAATTTTTATCTGCATCTAGCTCTGAAAAAATATTTGGCCTTCTAGCAATGTGTGGGACTTTCTCTATTAGTCCATCTATACTGACCTCCATCAGGTTGCAAATTAAAATTAATTTTTATCTGCATCTACCTCTGAAAAATATTTGGGCTTCTAGCTGTGTGTGGGACTTGTTCTATTAGTCCATCTATACTGACCTCCATCACGCTGCAAATTCAAAATAATTTTTTGTCTGCATCTAGCTCTGAAAAAATATTTGGCCTTCTAGCAGTGTGTGGGACTTTCTCTATTAGTCCATCTATACTGACCTCCATCAGGTTGCAAATTAAAAAATTTTTTTATCTGCATCTACCTCTGAAAAAATATTTGGGCTTCTAGCTGTGTGTGGGACTTGTTCTATTACTCCATCTATACTGACCTCCATCAGGTTGCAAATTGAATATAATTTTTTTCTGCATCTAGCTCTGAAAAAATATTGGGCTTCTAGCTGTGTGTGGGACTTGTTGTATTAGTCCATCTATACTGACCTCCATCAGGTTGCAAACTGAATATATTTTTTTCTGCATCTACCTCTGAAAAAATATTGGGCTTCTAGCTGTGTGTGGGACTTGTTCTATTAATCCATCTATACAGACCTCCATCAGGTTGCAAACTGAATATAATTTTTTTCTGCATCTAGCTCTGAAAAAATATTTGGCCTTCTAGCAGTGTGTGGGACTTTCTCTATTAGTCCATCTATACTGACCTCCATCAGGTTGCAAATTAAAAATAATTTTTATCTGCATCTAGCTCTGAAAAAATATTTGGGCTTCTAGCTGTGTGTGGGACTTGTTCTACTACTCCATCTATACTGACCTCCATCAGGTTGCAAATTGAATATAATTTTTTTCTGCATCTAGCTCTGAAAAAATATTGGGCTTCTAGCTGTGTGTGGGACTTGTTCTATTAATCCATCTATACAGACCTCCATCAGGTTCAAACTGAATATAATTTTTTTCTGCATCTAGCTCTGTAAAAATATTTGGCCTTCTAGCAGTGTGTGGGACTTTCTCTATTAGTCCATCTATACTGACCTCCATCAGGTTGCAAACTGAATATAATTTTTTTCTGCATCTAGCTCTGAAAAAATATTTGGCCTTCTAGCAGTGTGTGGGACTTGTTCTATTACTCCATCTATACTGACCTCCATCAGGTTGCAAATTGAATATAATTTTTTTCTGCATCTAGCTCTGAAAAAATATTGGGCTTCTAGCTGTGTGTGGGACTTGTTGTATTAGTCCATCTATACTAACCTCCATCAGTTTGCAAACTGAATATATTTTTTCTGCATCTACCTCTGAAAAAATATTGGGCTTCTAGCTGTGTGTGGGACTTGTTCTATTAATCTATCTATACAGACCTCCATAAGGTTGCAAACTGAATATAATTTTTTTCTGCATCTAGCTCTGAAAAAATATTTGGCCTTCTAGCAGTGTGTGGGACTTTCTCTATTAGTCCATCTATACTGACCTCCATCAGGTTGCAAACTGAATATAATTTTTTTCTGCATCTAGCTCTGAAAAAATATTTGGCCTTCTAGCAGTGTGTGGGACTTTCTCTATTAGTCCATCTATACTGACCTCCATCAGGTTGCAAATTAAAAATAATTTTTATCTGCATCTACCTCTGAAAAAATATTTGGGCTTCTAGCTGTGTGTGGGACTTGTTCTATTAGTCCATCTATACTGACCTCCATCACGCTGCAAATTCAAAATAATTTTTTTCTGCATCTAGCTCTGAAAAAATATTTGGCCTTCTAGCAGTGTGTGGGACTTTCTCTATTAGTCCATCTATACTGACCTCCATCAGGTTGCAAATTAAAAATAATTTTTATCTGCATCTACCTCTGAAAAAATATTTGGGCTTCTAGCTGTGTGTGGGACTTGTTCTATTAGTCCATCTATACTGACCTCCATCACGCTGCAAATTCAAAATAATTTTTTTCTGCATCTAGCTCTGAAAAAATATTTGGCCTTCTAGCAGTGTGTGGGACTTTCTCTATTAGTCCATCTATACTGACCTCCATCAGGTTGCAAACTGAATATAATTTTTTTCTGCATCTAGCTCTGAAAAAATATTTGGCCTTCTAGCAGTGTGTGGGACTTTCTCTATTAGTCCATCTATACTGACCTCCATCAGGATGCAAATTAAAATTAATTTTTATCTGCATCTAGCTCTGAAAAAATATTTGGCCTTCTAGCAATGTGTGGGACTTGTTCTACTACTCCATCTATACTGACCTCCATCAGGTTGCAAATTGAATATAATTTTTTTCTGCATCTAGCTCTGAAAAAATATTGGGCTTCTAGCTGTGTGTGGGACTTGTTCTATTAATCCATCTATACAGACCTCCATCAGGTTCAAACTGAATATAATTTTTTTCTGCATCTAGCTCTGAAAAAATATTTGGCCTTCTAGCAGTGTGTGGGACTTTCTCTATTAGTCCATCTATACTGACCTCCATCAGGTTGCAAACTGAATATAATTTTTTTCTGCATCTAGCTCTGAAAAAATATTTGGCCTTCTAGCAGTGTGTGGGACTTGTTCTATTACTCCATCTATACTGACCTCCATCAGGTTGCAAATTGAATATAATTTTTTTCTGCATCTAACTCTGAAAAAATATTGGGCTTCTAGCTGTGTGTGGGACTTGTTGTATTAGTCCATCTATACTAACCTCCATCAGTTTGCAAACTGAATATATTTTTTCTGCATCTACCTCTGAAAAAATATTGGGCTTCTAGCTGTGTGTGGGACTTGTTCTATTAATCTATCTATACAGACCTCCATAAGGTTGCAAACTGAATATAATTTTTTTCTGCATCTAGCTCTGAAAAAATATTTGGCCTTCTAGCAGTGTGTGGGACTTTCTCTATTAGTCCATCTTTACTGACCTCCATCAGGTTGCAAACTGAATATAATTTTTTTCTGCATCTAGCTCTGAAAAAATATTTGGCCTTCTAGTAGTGTGTGGGACTTTCTCTATTAGTCCATCTATACTGACCTCCATCAGGTTGCAAATTAAAAATATTTTTTTCCTGCATCTAGCGCTGAAAAAATATTGGGCTTCTAGCTGTGTGTGGGACTTGTTGTATTAGTCCATCTATACTGACCTCCATCAGGTTGCAAAGTGAATATATTTTTTTCTGCATCTACCTCTGAAAAAATATTGGGCTTCTAGCTGTGTGTGGGACTTGTTCTATTCATCCATCTATACAGACCTCCATCAGGTTGCAAACTGAATATAATTTTTTTCTGCATCTAGCTCTGAAAAAATATTTGGCCTTCTAGCAGTGTGTGGGACTTTCTCTATTAGTCCATCTATACTGACCTCCATCAGGTTGCAAACTGAATAGAATTTTTTTCTGCATCTAGCTCTGAAAAAATATTTGGCCTTCTAGCAGTGTGTGGGACTTTCTCTATTAGTCCATCTATACTGACCTCCATCAGGTTGCAAATTAAAAATAATTTTTATCTGCATCTACCTCTGAAAAAATATTTGGGCTTCTAGCTGTGTGTGGGACTTGTTCTATTAGTCCATCTATACTGACCTCCATCACGCTGCAAATTCAAAATAATTTTTTTCTGCATCTAGCTCTGAAAAAATATTTGGCCTTCTAGCAGTGTGTGGGACTTTCTCTATTAGTCCATCTATACTGACCTCCATCAGGTTGCAAATTAAAAATAATTTTTATCTGCATCTACCTCTGAAAAAATATTTGGGCTTCTAGCTGTGTGTGGGACTTGTTCTATTAGTCCATCTATACTGACCTCCATCACGCTGCAAATTCAAAATAATTTTTTTCTGCATCTAGCTCTGAAAAAATATTTGGCCTTCTAGCAGTGTGTGGGACTTTCTCTATTAGTCCATCTATACTGACCTCCATCAGGTTGCAAACTGAATATAATTTTTTTCTGCATCTAGCTCTGAAAAAATATTTGGCCTTCTAGCAGTGTGTGGGACTTTCTCTATTAGTCCATCTATACTGACCTCCATCAGGTTGCAAATTAAAAATAATTTTTATCTGCATCTAGCTCTGAAAAAATATTTGGGCTTCTAGCTGTGTGTGGGACTTGTTCTACTACTCCATCTATACTGACCTCCATCAGGTTGCAAATTGAATATAATTTTTTTCTGCATCTAGCTCTGAAAAAATATTGGGCTTCTAGCTGTGTGTGGGACTTGTTCTATTAGTCCATCTATACTAACCTCCATCAGTTTGCAAACTGAATATATTTTTTCTGCATCTACCTCTGAAAAAATATTGGGCTTCTAGCTGTGTGTGGGACTTGTTCTATTAATCTATCTATACAGACCTCCATAAGGTTGCAAACTGAATATAATTTTTTTCTGCATCTAGCTCTGAAAAAATATTTGGCCTTCTAGCAGTGTGTGGGACTTTCTCTATTAGTCCATCTATACTGACCTCCATCAGGTTGCAAACTGAATAGAATTTTTTTCTGCATCTAGCTCTGAAAAAATATTTGGCCTTCTAGTAGTGTGTGGGACTTTCTCTATTAGTCCATCTATACTGACCTCCATCAGGTTGCAAATTAAAAATATTTTTTTTCTGCATCTAGCTCTGAAAAAAATATTGGGCTTCTAGCTGTGTGTGGGACTTGTTGTATTAGTCCATCTATACTGACCTCCATCAGGTTGCAAAGTGAATATATTTTTTTCTGCATCTACCTCTGAAAAAATATTGGGCTTCTAGCTGTGTGTGGGACTTGTTCTATTCATCCATCTATACAGACCTCCATCAGGTTGCAAACTGAATATAATTTTTTTCTGCATCTAGCTCTGAAAAAATATTTGGCCTTCTAGCAGTGTGTGGGACTTTCTCTATTAGTCCATCTATACTGACCTCCATCAGGTTGCAAACTGAATAGAATTTTTTTCTGCATCTAGCTCTGAAAAAATATTTGGCCTTCTAGCAGTGTGTGGGACTTTCTCTATTAGTCCATCTATACTGACCTCCATCAGGTTGCAAATTAAAAATAATTTTTATCTGCATCTACCTCTGAAAAAATATTTGGGCTTCTAGCTGTGTGTGGGACTTGTTCTATTAGTCCATCTATACTGACCTCCATCACGCTGCAAATTCAAAATAATTTTTTGTCTGCATGTAGCTCTGAAAAAATATTTGGCCTTCTAGCAGTGTGTTGGACTTTCTCTATTAGTCCATCTATACTGACCTCCATCAGGTTGCAAATTAAAAAATTTTTTTATCTGCATCTACCTCTAAAAAAATATTTGGGCTTCTAGCTGTGTGTGGGACTTGTTCTATTACTCCATCTATACTGACCTCCATCAGGTTGCAAATTGAATATAATTTTTTTCTGCATCTAGCTCTGAAAAAATATTGGGCTTCTAGCTGTGTGTGGGACTTGTTGTATTAGTCCATCTATACTGACCTCCATCAGGTTGCAAACTGAATATATTTTTTTCTGCATCTACCTCTGAAAAAATATTGGGCTTCTAGCTGTGTGTGGGACTTGTTCTATTAATCCATCTATACAGACCTCCATCAGGTTGCAAACTGAATATAATTTTTTTCTGCATCTAGCTCTGAAAAAATATTTGGCCTTCTAGCAGTGTGTGGGACTTTCTCTATTAGTCCATCTATACTGACCTCCATCAGGTTGCAAATTAAAAATAATTTTTATCTGCATCTATCTCTGAAAAAATATTTGGGCTTCTAGCTGTGTGTGGGACTTGTTCTATTACTCCATCTATACTGACCTCCATCAGGTTGCAAATTGAATATAATTTTTTTGTGCATCTAGCTCTGAAAAAATATTGGGCTTCTAGCTGTGTGTGGGACTTGTTGTATTAGTCCATCTATACTGACCTCCATCAGGTTGCAAACTGAATATATTTTTTTCTGCATCTACCTCTGAAAAAATATTGGGCTTCTAGCTGTGTGTGGGACTTGATCTATTAATCCATCTATACAGACCTCCATCAGGTTGCAAACTGAATATAATTTTTTTCTGCATCTAGCTCTGAAAAAATATTTGGCCTTCTAGCAGTGTGTGGGACTTTCTCTATTAGTCCAACTATACTGACCTCCATCAGGTTGCAAATTAAAAATAATTTTTATCTGCATCTACTTCTGAAAAAATATTTGGGCTTCTAGCTGTGTGTGGGACTTGTTCTATTACTCCATCTATACTGACCTCCATCAGGTTGCAAATTGAATATAATTTTTTTCTGCATCTAGCTCTGAAAAAATATTGGGCTTCTAGCTGTGTGTGGGACTTGTTGTATTAGTCCATCTATACTGACCTCCATCAGGTTGCAAACTGAATATATTTTTTTCTGCATCTACCTCTGAAAAAATATTGGGCTTCTAGCTGTGTGTGGGACTTGTTCTATTAATCCATCTATACAGACCTCCATCAGGTTGCAAACTGAATATAATTTTTTTCTGCATCTAGTTCTGAAAAAATATTTGGCATTCTAGCAGTGTGTGGGACTTTCTCTATTAGTCCATCTATACTGACCTCCATCAGGTTGCAAATTAAAAATAATTTTTATCTGCATCTAGCTCTGAAAAAATATTTGGGCTTCTAGCTGTGTGTGGGACTTGTTCTATTACTCCATCTATACTGACCTCCATCAGGTTGCAAATTGAATATAATTTTTTTCTGCATCTAGCTCTGAAAAAATATTGGGCTTCTAGCTGTGTGTGGGACGTGTTGTATTAGTCCATCTATACTGACCTCCATCAGTTTGCAAAATGAATATATTTTTTTCTGCATCTACCTCTGAAAAAATATTGGGCTTCTAGCTGTGTGTGGGACTTGTTATATTAATCCATCTATACAGACCTCCATCAAGTTGCAAACTGAATATAATTTTTTTCTGCATCTAGCTCTGAAAAAATATTTGGCCTTCTAGCAGTGTGTGGGACTTTCTCTATTAGTCCATCTATACTGACCTCCATCAGGTTGCAAACTGAATATAAGTTTTTCTGCATCTAGCTCTGAAAAAATATTTGGCCTTCTAGCAGTGTGTGGGACTTTCTCTATTAGTCCATCTATACTGACCTCCATCAGGTTGCAAACTGAATATAATTTTTTTCTGCATCTAGCTCTGAAAAAATATTTGGCCTTCTAGCAGTGTGTGGGACTTTCTCTATTAGTCCATCTATACTGACCTCCATCAGGTTGCAAATTAAAAATAATTTTTATCTGCATCTAGCTCTGAAAAAATATTTGGGCTTCTAGCTGTGTGTGGGACTTGTTTAATTACTCCATCTATACTGACCTCCATCAGGTTGCAAATTGAATATAATTTTTTTCTGCATCTAGCTCTGAAAAAATATTGGGCTTCTAGCTGTGTGTGGGACTTGTTGTATTAGTCCATCTATACTGACCTCCATCAGGTTGCAAACTGAATATATTTTTTTCTGCATCTACCTCTAGAAAAAATATTGGGCTTCTAGCTGTGTGTGGGACTTGTTCTATTAATCCATCTATACAGACCTCCATCAGGTTGCAAACTGAATATAATTTTTTTCTGCATCTAGCTCTGAAAAAATATTTGGCCTTCTAGCAGTGTGTGGGACTTTCTCTATTAGTCCATCTATACCGACCTCCATCAGGTTGCAAACTGAATATAATTTTTTTCTGCATCTAGCTCTAAAAAAATATTTGGCCTTCTAGCAGTGTGTGGGACTTTCTCTATTAGTCCATCTATACTGACCTTCATCAGGTTGCAAACTGAATATCATTTTTTTCTGCATCTAGCTCTGAAAAAATATTTGGCCTTCTAGCTGTGTGTGGGACTTTCTCTATTAGTCCATCTATACTGACCTCCATCAGGTTGCAAATTAAAAATAATTTTTATCTGCATCTAGCTCTGAAAAAATATTTGGGCTTCTAGCTGTGTGTGGGACTTGTTCTATTACTCCATCTATACTGACCTCCATCAGGTTGCAAATTGAATATAATTTTTTTCTGCATCTAGCTCTGAAAAAATATTGGGCTTCTAGCTGTGTGTGGGAGTTGTTGTATTATTCCATCTATACTGACCTCCATCAGTTTGCAAACTGAATATATTTTTTTCTGCATCTACCTCTGAAAAAATATTGGGCTTCTAGCTGTGTGTGGGACTTGTTCTATTAATCCATCTATACAGACCTCCATCAGGTTGCAAACTGAATATAATTTTTTTCTGCATCTAGCTCTGAAAAAATATTTGGCCTTCTAGCAGTGTGTGGGACTTTCTCTATTAGTCCATCTATACTGACCTCCATCAGGTTGCAAACTGAATATAATTTTTTTCTGCATCTAGCTCTGAAAAAATATTTGGCCTTCTAGCAGTGTGTGGGACTTTCTCTATTAGTCCATCTATACTGACCTCCATCAGGTTGCAAATTAAAAATAATTTTTATCTGCATCTAGCTCTGAAAAAATATTTGGGCTTCTAGCTGTGTGTGGGACTTGTTCTATTACTCCATCTATACAGACCTCCATCAGGTTGCAAACTGAATATAATTTTTTTCTGCATCTAGCTCTGAAAAAATATTTGGCCTTCTAGCAGTGTGTGGGACTTTCTCTATTAGTCCATCTATACTGACCTCCATCAGTTTGCAAACTGAATATATTTTTTTCTGCATCTACCTCTGAAAAAATATTTGGGCTTCTAGCTGTGTGTGGGACTTGTTCTATTAATCCATCTATACAGACCTCCATCAGGTTGCAAACTGAATATAATTTTTTTCTGCATCTAGCTCTGAAAAAATATTTGGCCTTCTAGCAGTGTGTGGGACTTTCTCTATTAGTCCATCTATACTGACCTCCATCAGGTTGCAAACTGAATATAATTTTTTTCTGCATCTAGCTCTGAAAAAATATTTGGCCTTCTAGCAGTGTGTGGGACTTTCTCTATTAGTCCATCTATACTGACCTCCATCAGGTTGCAAATTAAAAATAATTTTTATCTGCATCTAGCTCTGAAAAAATATTTGGGCTTCTAGCTGTGTGTGGGACTTGTTCTATTACTCCATCTATACAGACCTCCATCAGGTTGCAAACTGAATATAATTTTTTTCTGCATCTAGCTCTGAAAAAATATTTGGCCTTCTAGCAGTGTGTGGGACTTTCTCTATTAGTCCATCTATACTGACCTCCATCAGGTTGCAAACTGAATATAATTTTTTTCTGCATCTAGCTCTGAAAAAATATTTGGCCTTCTAGCAGTGTGTGGGACTTTCTCTATTAGTCCATCTATACTGACCTCCATCAGGTTGCAAACTGAATATAATTTTTTTCTGCATCTAGCTCTGAAAAAATATTTGGCCTTCTAGCAGTGTGTGGGACTTTCTCTATTAGTCCATCTATACTGACCTCCATCAGGTTGCAAATTAAAAATAATTTTTATCTGCATCTAGCTCTGAAAAAATATTTGGGCTTCTAGCTGTGTGTGGGACTTGTTCTATTACTCGATCTATACTGACCTCCATCAGGTTGCAAATTGAATATAATTTTTTTCTGCATCTAGCTCTGAAAAAATATTGGGCTTCTAGCTGTGTGTGGGACTTGTTGTATTAGTCCATCTATACTGACCTCCATCAGTTTGCAAACTGAATATATTTTTTTCTGCATCTACCTCTGAAAAAATATTGGGCTTCTAGCTGTGTGTGGGACTTGTTCTATTAATCCATCTATACAGACCTCCATCAGGTTGCAAACTGAATATAATTTTTTTCTGCATCTAGCTCTGTAAAAATATTTGGCCTTCTAGCAGTGAGTGGGACTTTCTCTATTAGTCCATCTATACTGACCTCCATCAGGTTGCAAACTGAATATAATTTTTTTCTGCATCTAGCTCTGAAAAAATATTTGGCCTTCTAGCAGTGTGTGGGACTTTCTCTATTAGTCCATCTATACTGACCTCCATCAGGTTGCAAATTAAAAATAATTTTTATCTGCATCTAGCTCTGAAAAAATATTTGGGCTTCTAGCTGTGTGTGGGACTTGTTCTATTACTCCATCTATACAGACCTCCATCAGGTTGCAAACTGAATATAATTTTTTTCTGCATCTATCTCTGAAAAAATATTTGGCCTTCTAGCAGTGTGTGGGACTTGTTGTATTAGTCAATCTATACTGACCTCCATCAGGTTGCAAACTGAATATATTTTTTCTGCATCTACCTCTGAAAAAATATTGGGCTTCTAGCTGCGTGTGGGACTTGTTCTATTAATCCATCTATACAAACCTCCATCAGGTTGAAAACTAAATATAATTTTTTTCTGCATCTAGCTCTGAAAAAATATTTGGCCTTCTAGCAGTGTGTGGGACTTTCTCTATTAGTCCATCTATACTGACCTCCATCAGGTTGCAAACTGAATATAATTTTTTTCTGCATCTAGCTCTGAAAAAATATTTGGCCTTCTAGCAGTGTGTGGGACTTTCTCTATTAGTCCATCTATATTGACCTCCATCAGGTTGCAAACTGAATATAATTATTTTTCTGCATCTAGCTCTGAAAAAATATTTGGCCTTCTAGCAGTGTGTGGGACTTTCTCTATTAGTCCATCTATACTGACCTCCATCAGGTTGCAAATTAAAAATAATTTTTATCTGCATCTAGCTCTGAAAAAATATTTGGGCTTCTAGCTGTGTGTGGGACTTGTTCTATTACTCCATCTATACTGACCTCCATCAGGTTGCAAATTGAATATAATTTTTTTCTGCATCTAGCTCTGAAAAAATATTGGGCTTCTAGCTGTGTGTGGGACTTGTTGTATTAGTCCATCTATACTGACCTCCATCAAGTTGCAAACTGAATACATTTTTTTCTGCATCTACCTCTGAAAAAATATTGGGCTTCTAGCTGTGTGTGGGACTTCTTCTATTAATCCATCTATACAGACCTCCATCAGGTTGCAAACTGAATATAATTTTTTTCTGCATCTAGCTCTGAAAAAATATTTGGCCTTCTAGCAGTGTGTGGGACTTTCTCTATTAGTCCATCTATACTGACCTCCATCAGGTTGCAAACTGAATATAATTTTTTTCTGCATCTAGCTCTGAAAAAATATTTGGCCTTCTAGCAGTGTGTGGGACTTTCTCTATTAGTCCATCTATACTGACCTCCATCAGGTTGCAAACTGAATATAATTTTTTTCTGCATCTAGCTCTGAAAAAATATTTGGTCTTCTAGCAGTGTGTGGGACTTTCTCTATTAGTCCATCTATACTGACCTCCATCAGGTTGCAAATTAAAAATAATTTTTGTCTGCATCTAGCTCTGAAAAAACATTTGGGCTTCTAGCTGTGTGTGGGACTTGTTCTATTAGTCCATCTATACTGACCTCCATCAGGTTGCAAACTGAATATATTTTTTTCTGCATCTAGCTCTGAAAAAATATTTGGCCTTCTAGCAGTGTGTGGGACTTTCTCTATTAGTCCATCTATACTGACCTCCATCAGGTTGCAAATTAAAAATAATTTTTATCAGCATCTAGCTCTGAAAAAATATTTGGGCTTCTAGCTGTGTGTGGGACTTGTTCTATTACTCCATCTATACTGACCTCCATCAGGTTGCAAATTGAATATAATTTTTTTCTGCATCTAGCTCTGAAAAAAATATTGGGCTTTTAGCTGTGTGTGGGACTTGTTGTATTAGTCCATCTATACTGACCTCCATCAGGTTGCAAACTGAATATATTTTTTTCTGCATCTACCTCTGAAAAAATATTGGGCTTCTAGCTGTGTGTGGGACTTGTTCTATTAATCCATCTATACAGACCTCCATCAGGTTGCAAATTGAATATAATTTTTTTCTGCATCTAGCTCTGAAAAAATATTGGGCTTCTAGCTGTGTGTGGGACTTGTTCTATTACTTCATCTATACTGACCTCCATCAGGTTGCATACTGAATATAATTTTTTTCTGCATCTAGCTCTGAAAATATATTTGGCCTTCTAGCAGTGTGT
Organism: Phyllobates terribilis; assembly: GCF_046119375.1. Classification (NCBI taxonomy): domain Eukaryota; kingdom Metazoa; phylum Chordata; class Amphibia; order Anura; family Dendrobatidae; genus Phyllobates; species Phyllobates terribilis. Next base: position 131,347,018 of record NW_027362764.1, on the reverse strand, counting down.
GGGACTTTCTCTGTTAGTCCATCTATACTGACCTCCATCAGGTTGCAAACTGAATATAATTTTTTTCTGCATCTAGCTCTGAAAAAATATTTGGCCTTCTAGCAGTGTGTGGGACTTGTTCTATTAGTCCACCTATACTGACCTCCATCAGGTTGCAAACTGAATATTTTTTTTTCTGCATCTACCTCTGAAAAAATATTTGGCCTTCTAGCAGTGTGTGGGACTTTCTCTGTTAGTCCATCTATACTGACCTCCATCAGGTTGCAAATTCAAAATAATTTTTTGTCTGCATCTAGCTCTGAAAAAATATTTGGCCTTCTAGCAGTGTGTGGGACTTTCTCTATTAGTCCATCTATACTGACCTCCATCAGGTTGCAAACTGAATATTTTTTTTTCTGCATCTACCTCTGAAAAAATATTTGGGCTTCTAGCTGTGTGTGGGACTTGTTCTATTAGTCCATCTATACTGACCTCCATCAGGTTGCAAATTGAATATAATTTTTTTCTGCATCTAACCCAGCCAATAGTTTTGGCCTAATACCACAGTTTGGCCACTCAGCTCTGCTCGGTTCCCATCCATTGTTTTTTTGTGCAAACAACTCCAGAGTTGTGAATTAGTTAACCACCAAAATGAGTGGAAAAAGGCCTGCTGCTGGTGGAAAGGGGAATAGGCGTGTTGGGAAGGGGAAAAAAGGTTGTGTCCGTGGGGTAGGTGTTAAAGCAACAGTAACATCTGCAGAAGAAAGACCATTTTCCAGCCAAACTAAAATGTCTACTTCTTTTAGCGGACAATGTGATAAGATCCCTTTCTTACGGCCACGCCAATCGCTACAAATTCCAGATGAGGCACAAAAACAGCAGGTGCTTCAACGGATATCAAGTGCTCCTTTAAGTGGGCTCTCCTCCACATCAACTTCAACATCACAAATACTCCAGTCCTCAAAGGTGTCACCCCAATCGCACTTGCTTCCTCACAGCTCCCAAATCTCCAGCTGCCCGTCTGAGTATGAGGTAGAACAGATGGTTGAGTCTGCAGAGCTGTTTACTCATACTATAGCCTGGGAATCAGAGGTCGACTCCAGCGCTTCTGTGAATCCAGACGAGGAAATGATCTGCACTGATGCCCAGAATCTTTATGAGTCGGATCCAGGACCAGACGCAGAAGGTTCTGACCATAATGTAGACCCTCATTCCCAAACTGTAACTCCTGTTGGTGGAGACAATGAGGAAGACGATGATGAGACTCAAATACCTGATTGGAGCGACAACTTTAGTTTTTTGTCAGGGCAGGAACAGGTTGGCTCTGAGGACGACGGGTGTGATAACGCACAGGGTGATGATGATGAGGTTGGAGATCCCACAGTCAGCCAAGAGATGAGGTCAGCAGAGGAGGTGGAGGAAGATGCTAGTGACGACGAGGTCAGGTTGCGCCTTCCTGGACAGAGACGTAGTACTGGAAGCACGTCAACAACTGCATCCTCAAAGACAACTCTGCCTCTCACCACAAGTCGTGGTGGCTCTTCAGGTCGCATGGGTGCTAAGCCTTGCATAGCCTGGGCATTTTTTCAGATCGATAAAGATGACCCAACTCGTGTTATCTGTAACATTTGTCAGCAAAAGCTAAGTAGAGGCCAAAAAATACATAGTTTGAGTACTTCATGCATGAACCGGCACATGGACATGAAGCATAAGTTGCAGTGGGAAGCTCAGTGTGCTACAATGCGGCCTAGCCGGCCGGGCCAACCACCGTCTGCCATATCTTGTGCATCCGCGGCCTCTTCATCCTCTGTGACTGGGGGGACAGCAGTCACACCTGTTTTGGGGCGCAGACCTGCCACCTCTTTACCCGCAACAGCCAGCGTGATTGGCAGGTCATCATTTTCTTTGGAGGTGGTAACACCAGCTGGTGTTGAGCGCTGTTAGACATCGATAGCACCACCTTTGGATCAAGGCAACCTAACATGTCCGCATGCATCTTCCTCACAGACCGGCAGTTTGCCGGGGACACCCTTATCAACCCCGTCTAAGCACAATAGCCAGCCCTCGGTCCCTCAGATGTGGACAAGTAAAAGACCATTTCCTCCTAGCCATGAGAAAGCTAAGAGGTTGAATTTCACCATCTGCAAGCTCTTGGCTACAGAAATGCTGCCTTTCCGCCTGGTGGACACAGAGGATTTTCGAGACCTTATGTCCATCGCAGTGCCCCAGTACCAGATGCCCAGTCGGCACTACTTCTCAAAGAAAGGTGTGCCTGCGCTCCACCAGCATGTCGCACACAACATCACCGCTTCTTTGAGAAACTCTGTGTGTGACAGGGTGCATTTCACCACATACACTTGGACGAGTAGGCATGGACAGGGGCGTTACATGTCGCTGACTGGGCACTGGGTAACTATGGTGACAGCAGGACAAGGGGCTGCTGTCCAAGTCTTGCCGTCCCCACGAGTTGTGCGTCAATCCTCTTTATGTTAAAGTTCCTCCACTGCTTCTGCCTCCTCAACCTCCTCTCGGTCTTCCACCTGCACCCAAAGCCTGTCTGGTCATGCCACAAGCTTTCTAACTGCGCAGAAGGGATCCTGCACACCTCCTTACTATGCTGGCAGTAGGGCTCAACGTCATCAGGCGGTTTTTACTTTGAAATGTCTGGGAAATGTGAGTCACACAGCTGAGGAGTTGTGGTCAGCTCTGGAGAACCAATTTCATGAATGGTTGTCTCCACTGGACCTGAAACCAGGGAAGGCCGTGTGCGACAATGCTGCAAACCTGGGTGCGGCCCTTCGCCGGGGCAATGTCACACACGTGCCTTGTATGGCTCACGTGTTGAACCTGGTTGTCCAGCAATTTTTAGCCCACTATCCCAGACTAGATGGCCTTCTGCAGAGGGCACGGTCGCTGTGTGCTCACTTCCGCCGTTCGCATCCCGCAGCTCAGCGACTTACATCTCTACAGAAGTCGTTGGGCCTGCCACTTCACCGGCTAAAATGCGATGTGCCTACCCGGTGGAATTCAACTCTGCACATGTTGCAGCGACTGTGGCAGCACCGACAAGCCCTGGTGCAATACGTTCTGACGTATAGCCTGGGCCAACGAGATCCAGACGTGGGGCAAATCACGCTGGAGGAGTGGTCTCAGATCAGGGACCTATGCACCCTTCTGCACAGTTTTGAAATGGCGACGAAGATGTTTAGTGCTGACGATGCCATTATCAGCATGACTATTCCGGTGATTTACATGCTGGAGCACATGTTAAACAGAATTCGGAGTCAGGTGGTGGCACAAGAGGAGGTGGAGGAAGTAGAGGAGGAGGAGTTGTATGCGGAAGGGCTAACATCTGCAAGGTCCAGACGGTCGGCAGCACCAAGGCGGCAGGCATGTGAGGGTGGGGGAGATGGTTTTGTGGAACCCCAGGGGTCTGGTTACCACAGTAATAGCAATATTACGTCTGAGAGCAGGTGGGAGGTCTCCTGGTCAGGAATCCTATGCATGCCACACCTCCTGCCCAGTCCTGGGAGGGGAAGAACTTCCCCTATATAAAACTGGGGCTGAGGCAGGGTGAGAGAGGAGAAGAGGAGTCCCAGACAGAGACAGAGTCTGGTCTGGAGAGGAGCGGCTATAGGAAAGAAAGATCAGGAGCTCAGTGGGAGCAGTGCTAAAAGGAATCAGGGGCTGGAAGCTGTAGAGCTCGCCCTGATTGAAGAGTTCTTACCGGACCCGGAGTCCGAGGCTGTGGGGACTAATCCTTACCCAGCAGCAGAAACCGCCCGGCAGGGGATTTCAGGTCCTCTGGCCAAGAAACCCGAAGGCACGGTCACACGCAAGGGACCAGCACCGCCGTCGTGGAGCGGAAGCTACCAGAAGGCCCCGAGTCACCGGCCATACGGGTGAGCACCACACGGTACACTCAGGGACGTGGGCTACTTTTACCCGCCTCTAGCAAGGCAGCCAGAAGAGTACCATTAGTTGGGGAGGCCTACAACTCCGCCTGGCCAGGGGAGATCCCATCTGCTCACGGACTGACCAGACCCCGACCGCTAGCCAGTACTCCCGGGAGGGTCTATCTTTGTCACCAGTAAAGACCCTGAACTACACCGCACCGTCTCTGAGTGGTTCCTGGTGCCTGCGTGCAATTCTACCATCCCCATCATTCACGTCCGCTGCCCTGAGGCCATACCCCTCCCGTTGGGGGTTATACTACCCACGCTGCACAACTGTACCACCGGCCTCAGCGGTCTGCCCTGCAGCGGCGGTTTCGTAACCGCATTCGACGGGTGGCGTAGTCGAACAATATCACATCTGCCACTAAAAACATCGCCACTTAGTTTGACACCCTGGGCACGGACCGGGTCACCGCCACGAGGACTACCACCCCCAACAGATCCGGCTCCGGGTATTCCCCAAACATGGCCCAGGGGGCGCGTCAACTTTTGGCGTAGTCGGCAGGATTACGTGCCCGCAACCACCGGGTACTGCGTGCCTGAAAAGAGACTTTTAAACTTACCTGTGGTGAAGATTCCCGCCATCCGACGCCATCTTCTACCTTCTTCCCGCCATCCGTGGAGTTTTCCCGCCGTTGGACGCCATCTTCTGCCTTCTTCCCGCCATCCGTGGAGTTTTCCCGCCGTTGGACGCCATCTTGAAGACGCCGCGCGGGAAGAAGAGGGGCGTGGACTCCGAAAGCGCGCGAGAACTGAAGCTCCGCCTCACGTCCGGACGTTGCGTAAGGTCCTGGAAGGAGCCCAGCAGACGCCGACGTCACAGGAGCGCGACGGAAGGTCCTCGACCCTGATGATCCACTGCGGAGCCGCGGCCTACGGAAGAGGATCATCGCAAGGTAGGCCACGGTCCACTAGGGGGGAGGAGGATGTCGGATACGGAGGAGAGCTTCACTGCCACAGCCACCGCCAGCACCACCGCTGCAGCGGTCATGCCTTTCACGATGCCTTATATCCCGGGGGCAGCCTGGCTACCCCAGTACTCAGGGGAGTCACATACCCTGAATGACTTTAGAGAAAAGCTGGATAGCCTCTTCCAGGTGTACCCCCTCACAGAAGAGCAAAAAGTGAGCATCCTGGTGGCCCAATTAACAGGGGCAGCCCAAAGGGAGGTAAAGTCCTGGCCACTTGGGAGGAGGAGGACTGTCGCAGAGATACTAGCCCGGCTGAAGGACACCTTTGATACCCGTACCTCAGCCGAGATCAAGCTTAGATTCTACGGGTGCAAGCAGCGAGCACATGAGAATATAAGGGACTATGCACTAAACCTACAAGAGGCCCTGAGAGCCATTAAGCAGGCCGACCCTGACGGCGTGGGAAACGAAGACAAGCTGTTGACTGAACAATTTATAGAGGGTCTACATTGCAATGCCCACCGAACCCAGTTGCGGGCAATGGCCTTACAGGACCCTCATCTGGACTTTGCACAGTTCAAGGACAGAGCCATCCGGGTGCTCTGAGAACCGGCACCAGGTGGCGCTGTGACCCACAAACGCCCTGCTACCATTTACCACCAAGAGACGGCGCCCTTGTCGGCAGGGCCTGTGGGAGCTGATGTGCAGGCTTTAAACAATGACCCGGCTACAGACCTGCACCATCAGGTCCAAGAGCTAACTAAAAGCGTTGCCGCGCTAACCCGAACTGTGCAGTCTTTACAGGTTTCTACTCCAGGGAAGATCCAGCTGGCATCCGGACCGGAGGATATCCCGTGGCGCCGACCAAGGAGGACCCCACCGGCCAGAGGAAGACCCAGCGACCGATACAACGAGGACGGACAACCCATCTGCCGCCGCTGCAATCAACCCGGACATATGGCAAGGTACTGTCCTTTAAAACCGGCACAACCTGGGGTAGAGGGCCAACCCCTAGGAATAAGATCACCAGGCCCATCGAACTGGCGTGACAAATACGTGGGAGGACGTCCAGTCTTGCCTGTAGTACTGGATGGCATTCCTATGAGTGCCCTACTTGACACCGGGTCACAGGTCACCACCATCCCGTACGTGCTCTTCAAGCAGTACTGGAATGACTCGGATATAACCCGCTACCCAGACGACGACTTGAGTATCATCGCCAGCAATGGTCAGCCCGTGCCACAGATCGGATTTAAAGAGATGACCATTAAAATCGGTAAAGTCGAACTGGCAGCACAGGGACTGATCATTGTAGACATTGACAAGCGCGAGAGTCACCCAAAGATAACTCTAGGAACTAATGTGATTGAAAATTGTCTTGCAGAGGTGATTCTCATTTTACAGCAGGTTGCCAAGAACGCCAGCTCCGGCCAGCAGCGAGTGCTCCAAAAAGAGATCCGGGCACTGATGCGACGGCAACAGGTGGAACTCTCCGGTGGTGAGATTGGTAGCGTGAGAATGTGTGACCCTTTCCCTATTGCCATGCCCCCGAAAAGTGAAATGATGATTTGGTGCCGGGCAGCTATTGGTCTGAGAGGTAGAGATTACCAGGCAATGGTAGAACCAGTCTACTCAGATAGTAGGCCCACCATTTTGACGGCACGGGGGGTGGTTGATGTACGCCATGGGAGGGTGCCCGTTCGCATAATAAATATCGGGAAGAGGGAAGTGTACCTGCCCCGGTATGCTACGCTAGCCAAATTGTATACCATCAACCAAAATTCTGTACAGGCCGTGGAACCCTTGCCTCCATCTCAACCAGAGGAAGGTAACGGCTCTAAGAAACCAATGGAGGACTGGTGTCAGCAACTACATCTGGGTACTGACTCCACTCCCTCACACCAGAAACAAGGAGTCTATCGGGTGGTTCAAGAGTACGAGAGAGTGTTTAGTAAACACCCGTTAGACTTCGGGCGAGTAAAGGGGGTAGAACACCACATCCCCACGGGAGACCATCCTCCCATAAAGGAGAGATACCGACCCGTACCCCCTGCACACTACCAACACGCCAAGGGGATGCTTAGAGACATGAAGGAGGCTGGGGTAATCAGGGATAGCTGTAGCCCCTGGGCAGCTCCACTAGTCTTGGTTAAAAAGAAAGACAACACCATGAGAATGTGTGTAGATTACCGGAAAATCAACCGTATCACACACAAAGATGCGTACCCCTTACCAAGGATAGAGGAGTCTTTGGCTGCTTTAAAATCTGCTAACTTCTTCTCCACTTTGGATCTCACTAGCGGGTACTGGCAGGTTCCTGTAGCAGAGGCGGACCGGGAGAAGACCGCATTCACCACCCCGATGGGACTTAGCGAGTTTACCTGCATGCCGTTCGGACTCTGCAACGCACCAGGAACCTTCCAACGATTGATGGAATGCTGTCTGGGACACCGGAACTTTGAGACGGTCCTGCTGTACCTGGACGATGTTATAGTTTATTCCAAAACCTACGAGGACCACCTGAAACACCTGGCGGAGGTGTTTGAAGCCCTGGCAAACTACGGTCTGAAGGTGAAACCGTCGAAGTGTCACCTGCTAAAACCAAAAGTGCAGTACCTGGGACACGTGGTGAGTGCTGACGGAGTGGCCCCCGACCCTGATAAGATCACCGCGATTAAGGAATGGCCAAGACCCTCCAGCGTAAAGGAAGTGCGGCAGTTCCTCGGGTTGGTAGGCTACTACCGAAGATTCATTCCCGGTTTCACCAAAAAGGCAGCTCCTATGCAGGACCTCCTGATAGGCCAGTCCAGGAAGGCCAAGAACCAGAAGCCGCCCTTCAGATGGGAGAAGCTGGAAGAAGAGTCCTTCCGCCAGCTGAAGATGGCCCTCACGGGGGATGAAATCCTGGCGTACCCTGATTACAGCCAGCCCTTTATCCTCTACACCGACGCAAGTAACATCGGGCTAGGAGCCGTACTGTCCCAGATCCAGCAGGGGAGAGAACGGGTAATTGCTTACGCCAGCCGAAAACTGCGACCCACCGAAAGAAACCCTGAGAATTACAGCTCATTCAAGCTAGAGTTCCTGGCAGTGGTGTGGGCAGTCACCGAACGCTTTAAGCACTACCTCGCCTCTTCCCGGTTCACCGTGTACACGGATAACAACCCGTTGACACACCTGGATACGGCAAGACTCAGTGCCCTGGAGCAGAGATGGATGGCCCGTCTGTCCAACTATGAGTTCACGATCAAATACCGGGCAGGACGCTCCAATACCAACGCGGATGCCCTGTCCAGAATGCCAAACCTACCGGACATAGGGGAAGATCCAGAGGAATTGGAAGAAGTTGAACTCCCCGCGTTCCACCGTCATGGGACTATCCAGTATTCCCACCGTGTAAGGGGTAAGCAATCCGCTACGTTCAACCCCTTACCTCATTACAACTGGGCGGAAATGCAAGACAGTGACCCCGCCGTCCGACTGGTGAAGGAGATGCTGACTCAGCCAGATGCCCGCCTTGACCCAGACGCTCCGGAGGAGACCAAGCAACTGTGGGCTGAGAAGAGTCGACTGTTCCTTTACAAGGGGAAGTTGTGCCGCAGAATGGTTAACTCCCGGACGCATGAACTGATCTGGCAAGTAGTGGTGCCAAGAAGAGACGCGGCTATGATACTGGAGGCATACCACGACGGAGCTGGGCACTTCGGATGGAAGAAGCTGGAGTTCCTGCTGCGCGGGTGGTTCCACTGGGTAGGCATGAGAGGAACCATCGAGAGGTGGTGCAGAGACTGTGGACCGTGCCACCTAAGAAGGAAGGACCGTGCCAGCCAGAAGACTCCCTTGCAGCCCATCATCACCCGACAGCCACTGGAACTGGTAGCCCTGGACCATGTGAAACTGGCTCCAAGCAGATCTGGGTATGTCTACGCCCTCACAATCGTAGATCATTACTCCCGGTTCCTGGTGGTGGTCCCGGTCAAGGACTTAACGGCTCAAACAGCAGCTAGAGCCTTCCAGCAGCACTTATGCCGTCCACACGGATACCCAGAGCAGGTGCTGACGGACCAAGGACCTGCCTTTGAAGCGGAAGTCTTCCAGGAGTTCTGCACTCTGTATGGCTGCCGGAAGATAAGAACAACACCCTATCATCCACAAACCAATGGACTCTGTGAGAAAATGAACCAGGTGGTGATAGACCTTCTGAAAACATTGCCCCTGGAAGAACGCAGTCTGTGGCCTGAGAAACTGCCTGATCTGGTGGACCTATACAACCTAATCCCTGTAGGTTCTACCAACTGTACCCCGGCTTACCTAATGAGAGCAAGACCTGGTAAGCTGCCTGTTGATCTGGATATGGGAGTCCTGACACCCGAGGACACTTCACCAGAAGCAGACTGGGACACAGAGAGGCAGCAGCAGTACCGGAAAGTACAGGAGAGCATTGAGCGAAGTCTCTGTCAAGCAAGAGAAAGACAGGAGAAGACTTACAACCAGCATGCTCCCGCTGTTCCCCTGGTACCTGGAGAGCAGGTCTTGAAGAGGAAAAGACGGCTCCACAAGTTGGACGACCAGTGGGAAAAGGACCCGTACACCGTACTGCCATCAAGCCATGAAAACCCGAAAGTCTGCACAATCAGTAAGGATGGAGGAGAAACCACAGCCATTGTCTCCCGAGATCACCTGAAGAAGTGTCCCGAGCAGCTACGAAACCCTGAAGAAGATCAAGAAAACCCTCGACCCGCAGAGGAAAGGGAAGAGATGGTCAGTACTGTACTCGGAGACTTCCCTCGGTCTTGGACACAGGTAAATGGCGCTGTTGTGGTACCCGTCCTCACCTTCCTCCAGCCAGCATCCCAAGTGCCTACGGAAAAACAGGTAGAGCTGGAAGAGCAGCCGGTCCAGGAGGCAGAAGACCCCACACAAGCAGACCAGGAGAATCGACCCTCTGCTTATAGTGAGCCTGCCGTGCCCCTAGTGAGCCAAAGAGTCCGTAGACAGCTGCCCAGCTTACCTTTGACAGCTCCTACACCCTGTAGCTCAGGACCGGTCAGTAAGCTCCGTAGGTCTACTAGGGCCACTAGAGGCCAGTTGCCCGTACGTTGGAGGATTTAAAGTGATTTAGACTGTTTTATTAATATTTACCTGTTTATTGTTGCTTGTAAATAATTATGTTTTTCCAGTTATTTTATAGGTATCTTTTGTGGATTTACTAGAACTCTATTGTATATATGTTTGGAGCGTAACCCAGGAACGGACTAAAGACTGTTAAAGACTCGGGGCAGGACAGACCCCTACCTGGTTACGGCTCCCTGTTCTTTGGTGAAATGGACACCCTGTTGCTTCAAAAATTGCACCCGGTTGCGGACACTCCGTGACCACCCTAACGTGTTTTTCCTTATTGTATTGTTACTGTTTATACCCTGTTATGTTTTCAAAAATATGTTTAGTCCCGGAGTACTAAATTTTACTAGGGGGGAATGTGGAACCCCAGGGGTCTGGTTACCACAGTAATTGCAATATTACGTCTGAGAGCAGGTGGGAGGTTTCCTGGTCAGGAATCCTATGCATGCCACACCTCCTGCCCAGTCCTGGGAGGGGAAGAACTTCCCCTATATAAAACTGGGGCTGAGGCAGGGTGAGAGAGGAGAAGAGGAGTCCCAGACAGAGACAGAGTCTGGTCTGGAGAGGAGCGGCTATAGGAAAGAAAGATCAGGAGCTCAGTGGGAGCAGTGCTAAAAGGAATCAGGGGCTGGAAGCTGTAGAGCTCGCCCTGATTGAAGAGTTCTTACCGGACCCGGAGTCCGAGGCTGTGGGGACTAATCCTTACCCAGCAGCAGAAACCGCCCGGCAGGGGATTTCAGGTCCTCTGGCCAAGAAATCCGAAGGCACGGTCACACGCAAGGGACCAGCACCGCCGTCGTGGAGCGGAAGCTACCAGAAGGCCCCGAGTCACCGGCCATACGGGTGAGCACCACACGGTACACTCAGGGACGTGGGCTACTTTTACCCGCCTCTAGCAAGGTAGCCAGAAAAGTACCATTAGTTGGGGAGGCCTACAACTCCGCCTGGCCAGGGGAGATCCCATCTGCTCACGGACTGACCAGACCCCGACCGCTAGCCAGTACTCCCGGGAGGGTCTATCTTTGTCACCAGTAAAGACCCTGAACTACACCGCACCGTCTCTGAGTGGTTCCTGGTGCCTGCGTGCAATTCTACCATCCCCATCATTCACGTCCGCTGCCCTGAGGCCATACCCCTCCCGTTGGGGGTTATACTACCCACGCTGCACAACTGTACCACCGGCCTCAGCGGTCTGCCCTGCAGCGGCGGTTTCGTAACCGCATTCAACGGGTGGCGTAGTCGAACAATATCACATCTGCCACTAAAAACATCGCCACTTAGTTTGACACCCTGGGCACGGACCGGGTCACCGCCACGAGGACTACCACCCCCAACAGATCCGGCTCCGGGTATTCCCCAAACATGGCCCAGGGGGCGCGTCAACTTTTACCAGGGCGCATGGTAGCAGCCAAACTAGTGAGGAAGGTGCAGGAGCCCAGGAAGAAGTGGAGGACGAACTGATGGAAGACTCATCAGATGAGGGAGACCTTGATCACATTTCTGTTGTGCGAGGTTGGGGGGAGAGGACAGAGGAAGGAAGCATGATTGTTACCTCGCCACCAACACAACAGGGACTTGGTGCTCCTGGATGCGCAACACACATGAGTGCCTTCTTGCTGCACTACCTGCAACATGACCCTCGAATTGGGAGAATTAGAAATAATCCTGACTACTGGGTTGCCACACTGTTAGATCCCCGGTACAAAAGTAAATTTGCAGAAATTATTCCTGCCATAGAAAGGGATGCACACATGCAGGAGTATCAGCAGAGACTGTTGCAGAATCTTACATGTGCTTTTCCACAAAACACCAGTGGTGCACGTAGTGAATCTCACAGTTCCAACTTGCCAACCGTGGGACCGTCAAGTGTTCAGCACTCAAACCATAACAGAACCACAGTATCTGCTGGTAACATCAATTTTGCGCAATCATTTCACCACTTTTTTAGCCCATCCTTTGCAAGGCCACAGGAGACAAGAAGTCTGACACATAGTCAACGCCTAGAGACGATGGTACAGGAGTATCTCCAAGTAAACATTGAAGCCATGACTGTGTCACTGGACCCTTGCTCTTTTTGGGCTTCCAATCTGGATAAATGGCCGGAGCTAGCCACTTACGCCTTGGAGATCTTGTCATGCCCCGCAGCCAGCGTTCTGTCTGAACGTGTGTTCAGCGCTGCTGGTGGTGTGCTGACACGCGGCTCTCCACTGATAATGTAGACAGACTCACGTTCATAAAGATGAACAAATCATGGATCCGAAACGACTTTTCTACCCCTGTGTCATCCTGGGGAGAGTAAAAGATGGATGATTGGTTAAAATCACCCTACCAACCGTTTTAAGCTTTCAAATTACTAATCATGTTTATCTGTATCTTAGCTGGAAAATAATTTGGGCTTTGTAGCAGTGTGCAGCACTGATTCTATTAGGCCATCTATAATAAGCTCCACCAGATTTAAAATTAATAATAATCTAGCCCGGAAAATAATTTTGGGGCTCCGATATGCGCAAGACACATAAGTGCCTTCTTGCTGCACTACCTGCAACATGACCCTCATATTGTCAGAATTCGAAGTAATCATGACTACTGGGTTGCCACACTCTTAGATCCGCCAAACTTTTCGATCAACCTTTTCATTTTAATAAAGACCAAAAAAATGGTCATTTTTGAAATTATAAGCATTAGCAGGTTATTAGAAACTGAAATCAAACAGTTTTCAACTCAAAACTTTATTCTAGGTGATGTTACATTTTTACATAGGACCCCTTGTTCGAAAGGAGCTTCTGAACTCTCTCGTCCATTGAATTTGTCAGGTTTTGGATGGTTTCTGCTTCAATTGTTTTGCATGAGGACAGAATACCCTCCCAGAGCTGTTGCTTAGATGTGAACTGCCTCCCGCCATCATAGACACTCCTTTTGATGATGCTCCAGAGGTTCTGAATGGGGTAGAGGTCAGGGGAGCATGGGGGTCACACCATAAGTTTGTCCCCTTTTATGCCCATATCAGCCAGAGATGCAGATGTTTTATGTGCAGCATGAGATGGTGCATTATCATGCAAAAAAATGATCTTGCTGTGAAATACACGGTTCTTCTTCTTGAACCATGGCAGGAAGTGCTGTTTGAGAAAATCCACATACATTATGGAGTTCATCTTTAGCGCCTTCAGGGATCCTAAAGGGGCCGACAATCTCTCTCCCCATGATTCCAGCCCAAAACATTACTCCACCTCCTCCTTGTTGGCGCTGTAGCCGTGTTTGCGTGGGGTGTCCATCAACCAGCCATCCTCCACTCCATCCATCTGGACCATCGAGCGCTGCACGGTACTCATCCGTGAACAAAACAGTTTTGAAATCAGTCTTCATGTAATGTTTGGCCCACTGGAGCCGTTTCTGCTTGTGTGAAGTGGATAGAGGAGGTCGACAGGATGGCGTATGCACAGCTGCAAACCTCTGAAGGACCCTGCATCTTGTTGTTTGGGGGACGTTGGAGGCACCAGCAGCTTCAAAAACTTGTCTGCTGCTATGACAAGGCTTTTTTGCCACTGCTCTTTTAACCTGACGTAATTGCTTGTAGGAAAGAGTCCTCAATTTGCCCTTATCAGCACGCACACGTGTGTACTGTGAATCAGCTACATACTTCTTGATTGTCAAGACACTTCATCCTGATCATCGCACAATGTTGATTGTAGTCATGCCTTGACCTAAACACTCCACAATTTGTTGCTTCTCAGCAGCCGACACATACTTTTTCTTTCCCATTTTGGCAGAAAATGTAGGCTGCTTAATAATGTGAGACAGCCTTCTTAAGTAGTCTTGCCTTTCATTGGACACACCTGCCAAACTAATTAGCACAGGTGTCTGCAATTGCTTACAGTGATATAAAGAGCCCTGACACACATCACCATCAATGAGTTTAACTGACAAACAAACAAATTCTTCCCTTATCACTCCTAAACACTTTTTGCATAATAATTTGGAACACAGTGTACATGTGCTTTTCCACAAAACACCAGTGGTTCACGTAGTGAATCTTACAGTTCTAACTTGCCAACCGTGGTCTGTATGGAGTTGTTCAATAAAGGGCCCAAAATTAAGATAACATAGATGGGAGAGGTCTCTATGAATAGGAATTCCTAAGTATTTGATACCCTGTGAGGGCCAGGCAAAGGGAAAGTTGGACTGGATGGAATCCTATATGGATTTGGGGAGGGAGACATCGAGGGCCTCAGACTTCGCTGCATTGATTTTAAAATTTGACCATGTAACAAAGTGATCTATTTCAGCCATAACAGCATGGATGGATATATGTGATTGAGTGATATATACTAGGACATCATCAGCAAATAGAGAGCACTTGTACTCGGTGCCTCCCACCTCAATCCACCTAATATTGGGGTTATGGCGAATTGATGAGAGCAGGTGCTCCGTCACTAGGATGTATAAGAGAGGGGACAGAGAACATCCCTGCCTTGTCCCATTGGTGATTGTGAAAGGTGATGAAAATGTTCTGACGCGCCCCCTGGGCCTTGGGACACCCGGAGCCGGACCCTTTTTGGTGGATGCTGGTGGTTGTAGTCTCCGTGGCGGCGACCTGGTTCCGTGGCTCAGGGCGGTCAAACCAGTGGCGGAACTATTTATGTGGTTTTGATGTTTAAATGTCAGACTACGCCACCCGTGGATTGCGGTCAGAGTGAACCGCCGCTCCAGGGCAGACCACTGAGGCTGGTGTTGTGGGTGCAGCAGAGCATAGCATAACTCCCCACGGGAGGAGTATAGCCTTAGGGCAGTGTATGCGGAGGATGGGGGTGATGGTGCAGGGCAGCAGCAGTAACGACACGGAGTCAGTGATGCAGTCCAGGGCCTTTACTCACAGTTCTTATTATCCAGACCACGTCTGCAGGTAACGGCTGCCCACGTCGTACTGTGCTCACCAGGTGAGGGGCTCAGACAACTCCCAGATAACTTTGGAGCGCTTCACAGGACCCCCTTTGTGTGTCCTTTGTCTGGCCTTTCTTACCAACCTTTCTGTCCGGCTGCCTCGGGCCTCCTCTTGGTAAACTTGGCGCCAGTTTCCCTGACCCTATGTGGTGCCTTCCTAGCGGGTGTAGCGAGGGGCTGCGCCACATAAAATGTCACAGCCTCCGGTTTCTAGCTGAGGGTCGTTTCCTGCCTCCACTAGTTTCGGGGACCGGTCTCCCCCTTTGGCCTGACCCCTCCACGCAGGTGGATTCGGGCGTGCGGTGGCGACTCGCCCGTCCGCACCCCTGGGATCCCTTCATTCCTCGTTCCTGGAGCCTTCTCCGCTCCTCTTCCTTCCTTCTCCCTCTTCCAGGCCTGGGCCTCTGTTACTAGGCCCGCCTCCGGAGCAGAGCTCATGCAGAGCCCCTGCTCCCTGCCACTTCTGCTCAGACTTCTCTGCACTGAACTAAGATGGTGCCCACCTTTTATACTCCCTTCTCAATGCACCCAGGAACTGCTTCCTCCCTGCTCCTGCACTACAGGGTTCCCCTTCCTCAGTGTTCCCTCCCCCCACTCCAGCCAGGGACAGGGACTGTCGTGCCCATCTCAGGGGCATATTGGTCGCCCTGCCCCACGGCAATGTGGTGTAATGCATGCAGGTGTCGGGTCCTGATCCACACTCCATCCTTACCTGAGAGTGAGATATCACACCTCTGGGTGAGGTGCAATACCTCTGTAGCAACCGATCCCTCAGGGTAATACAGTTCCATTTATCTTCAGCCTAGGTGACGTATTGCGATACAGGGCCGTGATTTTGGCTATAAAAGGGTCCACTAGACCCCTACCCCAAGCTTTTTAAGAGAATCATATATGGCGTGCCAGAAGACTCTATGGAATGCTTTCTCAGCATCCAACGAGAGTATCTAATTACAAATTTTTAACTGCATCTAGCCCAGGAAATACTTTGTGCCTAGTAGCAGTGTCTGCTAGTCAGCGGATTATCCCGGCTGTTAAGCAAGCTACACCACCTGTAGTTTTGACACTTAATTTTTTCAAAGGAAATGCTTCGGGACCACGGGATACTCAGTGAAGAGCATGAGGAGGCACCCCAAGGCATAGGGGCTGGGACTGGCAGTAGGATGCCTTGCGGTGGACAGCCGAGCTCGATCCTTATAAAAGCTTTTTAACTGCAGCAGCTTTAGTGGACGCTACTGGAGCTGGAATTACGCGGCTGCTGGCATGAGACTTGCCCTCCAATAGATCCTTGTAAATGGATTTAAAGTGTATTCATTCAAATTAGAGAGACAATTTAAATTAAAAAGCTTAGAGCTGCCTCCACCACAGGGGGGCTCGCTCGACCCACCAGCGGACAGGCACCAGTATTGAGAGAGGGGGGCTGGCCGTCAGGGTTCACCGCGGCTCTGGCACAAACCCGGCGACACGGAGGTGGCACGGGCAGGAGCGGACTGAACGTGTCGGCTTCTCACTTTTTGGATTTTAGAAGGGCATGACATGCCTATATCTGTGTCTCCCCCTCCTTTTACTCCTCCACCTCTTTTCTTTTCGCATGACTATATGTACTTGTCACTTTTCCATGTGTTAGTTGTGTCTTCAGAGCAGTTTGTCAGCTTTTGGACACCTTTGAAGGTGTTTTCTATGTGTTTCTATGTGTTTTTGTTTGCTTGCCATTGGTTTTAACGGTGTTCGAAGGTGTTCGACGAACAGTTCGACGAACAGTTCGGCGAACACACGGGTGTTCGACGAACCGAACCGAACTCGAACACTACGGGGGTGGCTCAACACTACTATTAAGTCTTCCTCCACCCTCTGTCTGCACTATTGCTCTCTCAGTCTAATATCATTGCATTTAGAGGGATTACAGTACATTAAACAGTAACTCCAAGAATTAAAATCACAGCATATGCAGCAAGCATAAGGATAAGGATTAGTGCAACACATTCTACTGTCATATAATTTTAATACAATCTTTAAATATGCAGGTGATCTTCCACTCCTCTACAAATGGATTTCACTAAATCAATTGCTCTAAGGCAGGGTTCCCCAACTCCAGTCCTCAATGCCCACCAACAGGTCATGTTTTCAGGATTTCCTTAGTATTGCTCAGGTGATAATTGCATCATCTGGACAGGCAATAATCCCATCACCTGAGCAATACTAAGGAAATCCTGAAAACATGACCTGTTGGTGGGCATTGAGGACTGGAGTTGGGAAACCCTGCTCTAAGGTCTAATCCCCAGCTATATTGTGTTGGAATTCCTTGATAAATCATTATTGAGGGAACTTTCCACAAAAGAGTTCCTAGTGGCTATTCTGAAGCTCTGAGATTAACTGTTTCAACCAAATTAATTTGTATTTTTGGACAACAATCACACCAGACTTGACTTTGATTCACAAACAGCCTTATCTGTCCTTTCATGAGTATAAAATGGTTTTATGGACCCTGCCTTCATTTTTCCACCTTTAATGTCAACTACAGTCTGTACAATTAAATTGAAAAACAAACTTAAATCTTTTCAGATGGAAGAAAAGAAAACAAAGAACTAAAATAATGTGGTTCATAAATATGCATACCCTTAAACTAATAGTTTGTTGAAGTACCCATTGAATTTATGAAAGCATTCAGTCTTTTTGGGTAGGAGTAATGGCACATCTAGAACTCTTTACCTACTCTTCCTTGCAGTAGCTCCAAATCTGTCAGACTGCAAAGGCATAAGCTCTTTAGCAGAGGCCTGAAGGTTTTGTTGAAAAATGTACTGTTTTTTTAACTGTTCATAATTCCCTCCAACTTGACTAAAAGTCACAGTTCAAGCTGTCAAAAAACAGCCTCAAAGCATAATGCTGTCTCCTCCATGCTTCACCATGGGTATGGTGTTCTTTTGATGATGCAAAGTATTGGCTTTGTGCTAAACAAACCTTTTGGAATTATGATCAAAAAGTTTAACCTTGGTCTCATCAGTTCACAGTCCATTTTCCCACATGCTTTTGGCAGACTTGATGTAGGTTTTGGTAAAACATAAGCAGGATGTTTTTCTTTGTAAGAAAAGGCTTCTGTCTTGCAATCCTACCTCACAGGCTAGACTTATAAAGAACATAGGAGATTGTTGTCACATGCAGTACACAACCAGTATGTGCCAGAAATTCCTGCAGCTCCTTTGATGTTGCAGTAGGTCGCTTGGCAGCCTCCTGGACCAATTTTCTACTTGCCCTTTAATCAATTTTAAGGGGACGTACAGTTGTAGGTAATGCTGCTGCTGTACCAAATTTCTTGATGACCATCTTCACAGTGTTCCATGGTAGAGCTAATGCCTTGGATTTTTTTTGTATCCTTCTCCTGAATGATAACTTTCAGCAATGAGATCCCTTTGATGCGTTTTAAGCTGTTTATGGACCATGGCTTTTGCTGTACAATGCAAATAAGAAAATGTCAGGAGAATCGTACTAGAACAGCTAAACTTTATATGATGTTAATCAGAATAACTGTAAATTATAATATTTAATATGAGTTTAAATGTGATTGTCTAATTCTAAACACAACTATATCCCCAAGTATAAGTGGGTGTTCACACTTATGCAACCACATTATATTAGTTTTGACATTTATATTTTCCCTCTCAAAATGATTTAAGTTTGTTTCTCAATAGATTTGTACAGATTATGGGTGACATTAAAGGAGGAAAAGGTTCTGAAATTATTCTTTGTGGTATGACTTTTTTACATGACAAAATCCTGGCATTTTATCAGGGGTGTGTAGACTTTATCTACCCAATGTCCGAAACATGCTAGTCGTTACGGAGTTAAAAATACCATTTAAGAGTGGAAATAAGAACATTTATCATTACAACTGTTTTCATGTACATTTGGAAATACTAATTGGTTTCATTTTGATTTGTGCCCTTGTGTCGTGAAGTATGTCCATCGTAGTTTGCCACACTCACAACCCTAATGTTAATGTTTCCCAAAAAATCTTGTTCTTAACATTTTAAGGTAATCCTCTACATCCACTAATGTTCCAGCCTCTTAGATTGGAAACTTAGGATGTAAAAATTAATTCCAGGCTCTGCAGGACATGGAAGCCTGATAAAGCCCTTAGATATTCTGGGGACTATGTGCGTGCCAGCCATACAAGGTTGCTGTAGCAACTACATTAAGCTTTGACTGAACCATTCTGATTAAATCACATAACAGCCAGGAGTTCAGTTTTTCCAAAGGTATTTTGCACTTCTCTGCTTACTTATAAATAATTTTATTGCTGACTACTTCTCATAAGACTTTTTTTCTTCATGTGAATTTGGTTAAATTTGGGAGACAGCTGGCTAGAGATGAGTGAATCTAAAGAGATTGATTTGGCAAATTCACTTCAATTTTGACCTGGTAATTCGATGGGACCTGAAAGTTCCTTATTTTATTCTCTAATCTCCAAAGCATAATAAAAATAGGATGTAAAACAAAAAAAATATTAATACTCACCTCACCGCTCATCTGTCCTGTCACTCCCGCGGATCACCACTCTGTCCTTTGCCCCTTTTATTTTTATTTTTACTGCCACGCACACCTCTCTTCAGCCTTCTTCACTCTAACTACACCTCTAACGTCACTGCACACCAAGCCATCACAATGCACATCGTGACATCACAACATTATAGTGTGCATTGCTTAACGCCCAGACAGTATCTTAGGTGACATGATTGTCACACTTGTTGCCAGAAGTTCAGGCCATTCTGCCAAAGCACAGCGCTAACTATGCACGGGACAGGGGACTTGCACACCGCTCCCCGCTGGCTTCTGAAGGATGGGGCCGCAGCATGTCACCTCCACCCCCGCTGCCCGCAGCCTGTTACTGCTGCTGCCCGCAGCCTGTCACCCCCACCGCTGACCCCCTCAGCATGGCACCTCCACCGCCGCTGTCCGCAGCATGTCACCTCCACCGCTGCCGCTCGCAGCATGTCACCGCCGCTTCCTGCAGCATGTAACCACTGGGGCCCGCAGCATGTCACCGCCACCACCAGGGCCCACAGCATCCGCGCCGACTCCTGCCTCCGTCGCCAATCTCAGGTATGTGTGACTCCCACTCCACCACCGCTGCCCCCAGTATTATAAGGCACACCATTTTATTTATAAAAACATTTTTTCCTATTTTGCACCCCAAAATTTGGGGTGCGTCTTATAATCTATTGCGTCTTATAATCCGTAAAATATGGTATTTATTTTCTCATGCCAGGAAAAAAAATAAAAAATCGCTGCATTCTGCGATTGGCAGCGTATATCGAATGGTGCACACAAACATCGCACTGCAATCAGGTGTCATCCAAGTGCAGTCCGATATACACCGACAATGGAGAAATTAAGTTCTCACATCAGATGGTTTCTATGGATTAAATGGCATACAACTATATGCTTTTTTTTTTAATCAAGATGTAATAAAGATTGGATATAATTTTGTCTAAAAAAAAATGGGATGTGTTTTTTTGTAGCTTATGTTAAAGATATGCAAATGATGAAACAATGAAAACAACATTTTCAAAACTTCTTGATATATTCAACAATGATCATGAGCACCATGCCCACAAATACAGTACATGCACTTACACGCCTTGGTATGCTATTAACCCCTTTACAGCCCATGACGTATTAATACGCGTCAGTGCCCTGGGCTTTAAGAGCCTGACGCGTATTAGTACGTCATCGCGATCGCGCGTGCACACAGGCTGTGCGGGCGCGATCGCCGCCGGGTGTCAGCTGATTGTCACAGCTGACACCCGGTACTATGTGTAGGGAGCGGTCCCGCACCGCTCCCGGCACATTAACCCCCACAATGCTGCGATTGAAGGGGAGGTGATCGGTATACTCACCTCCTCTTCCGGCCTCCAGCGCTGTCTGCCGCGGCTTCCCGGGTGTTGCCATGACGACCCGATGTCGTCATGAAAACATCCGGGTCACCAGGCAGCAGGAACATTGTTTTGTCATGCGCAGTGCACGACCACACAATGTTCTCACTGTGCAGCGCTGACTGCCTGCATAGCACAGGGATGGTGCTCCATCCCTATGCTGTGCAGGCGATCAGAATAAAAAAAGTTAAAGTCCCAGAGTGGGACAAAGTAAAAAAGTAAAAAAAACTCCCAGAAAGTGAAAAAAAAAATTAAAAAAAATTGTAAAAATATAAAAAAGAAAATTAAAAAAATAATCCACCAAAAATAAAATATAATGTACCCATCAATAAATATTATTATGAAAAAAAAAGCAAACAAACAATAAAAGTACACATATTTGGTAACGCCGCGTCCGGAACGACCTGACCTATAAAACTGTCCCACTAGTTAACCCCTTCAGTGAACACGGTAAAAAAACAAAAAAAAAAAACAAAGCAAAAAACAATGCTTTATCATCATACCGCCAATCAAAAAATGGAATAACACGCGATCAAAAAGACAAATATAAATAAAAATGGTACTGCTGAAAACGTCATCTTGTCCCGCAAAAAACAAGCTGCCATACAGCTCCATCATCCGAAAAATCAAAAAGTTATAGCTTTCAGAATAAAGCAATGCAAAAAAATAATTTTTTCTATAAAATAGCTTTTATTGTGTAAAAGCGCCAAAACATAGAAAAACAATATAAATGTGGTACCGTTGTAAACGTACTGACCCAAAGAATAAAGCTACCTTATAAATTTTACCACACGCAGAACAGAATAAAAAAAAAAAAAAAAAACAATTCCTGAATTGTTGGTTTCTGTTTATTCTGCCTCCCAAAAATCGGAATAGAAAGCGATCAAAAATGTCACGTGCCTGAAAATGGCACCAATAAAAACGTCAATTCATCCCGCAAAAAACAAGCCATCACATGACTCTGTCTGCCAAAATATGGAAAAATTATAGCTCTCAAAATATGGCGATGCAAAAACTAGATTTTACAAAAAATGTGTCTTTTAGTGTGTGACAGCTGTCAATCATAAAAACCCCATATGATTCTGGTATCGCTGTAGTCGCACCGACCCGAAAAATAAAGTCGTCTAATCACTTATACCGCACGAGGAACGGCGTAAAAAATAAACTCTCGGGTTAGGGTTGTGCGCTATGGTTAGGGTTGTGCGCTATGGTTAGGGTTGGGCTAGGGTTAGGGCTGGGGTTGGGGTTGGGATTTTTTTCAAAAGTAAGAAAAAAAGATGACAATATGGCGACTAGTGTTGAGCGCAAGTGCTCGCTACTTAAGTTTGCATCGGGTGCTCTGGTATGCATTGAGTATCGTGGGTATTTGAGTGACATGTTCGAGTCTCCACCCCATATGCTTCGCGGCCAAAAAACCTTTGCAGGGATTGCCTGCCATGCACGAGCGATCCATGCATGTTTTTTTTTGGGTGTCTAATAACCGTGAAACATGCTAAGCAGGGACTCGAGCATGTCACTCGAGCACACGCAGTACATGGTGCATACCTGAGTACCCGATGCAAACTCAAGTAGCGAGCACTTGCGCTCAAGACTAATGACAACTTATTCAATATGATGACCTAATGTTATCAAGTTCTCTGTCGTACCTCTGGGTTCAAAATGTTCACTATACCCCTTGATAAAATCCTTGAGGGGTCTAGTTTCCAAAATGGGGTCACTTGTGGGGGGTTTCCACTGTTTAGGCACACAGGGGCTCTCCAAACGCGACATGGTGTCCGCTAACAAATTGAATGGAAAATCGTCTCAAATTGTTAGCGGACACCATATTGCGTTTGGAGAGCCCCTGTGTGCCTAAACATTGGAGCTCCCCCACAAGTGACCCCATTTTGGAAACTAGACCCCCCAAGGCACCTATATAGATGCATAGTGAGCACTTGGAACCCCCAGGTGCTTCACAAATTGATTCGTAAAAATAAAAAAGTGGAAAAAAAAAACTTTTTAATTTTTACGAATCAATTTGTGAAGCACCTAGGGGTTCCAAGTGCTCACTATGCATCTAGATAGGTGCCTTTGGGATCTAGTTTCCAAAATGGGGTCACTTATGGGGGAGCTCCAATGTTTAGACACACAGGGGCTCTCCAAACGCAACATGGTGTCCACTAACAATTTGAGACGATTTTCCATTCAATTTGTTAGCGGACACCATGTCGCGTTTGGAGAGCCCCTGTGTGCCTAAACATTGGAGCTCCCCCACAAGTGACCCCATTTTGGAAACTAGACCCCCCAAGGCACCTATCTAGATGCATAGTGAGCACTTGGAACCCCCAGGTGCTTCACAAATTGATTCGTAAAAATGAAAAAAAAATACTTTTTAATTTTTACGGATTAATTTGTGAAGCACCTGGGGGTTCAAAATGCTCACCACCCATCTAGATAAGTTCCCAGGAGGGTCTAGTTTCCAAAATGGGGTCACTTGTGAGGGGTTTCCACTGTTTAGCCATATCAGGGGCTCTCCATACGCAACATGGCGTCCGCTAATTATTCAAGCAAATTTTACAATCGAAAATTCAAATGGTGCTCTTTCCCTTCCGAGCCCTGCCGTGCGCCCAAACAGTGTTTTTTCCCCACATATGGGGTATCTGCGTGTCCAGGGGAAATTGCACAACAAATTTTGGGGTCGATTTTTTCCTGTTACCCCTGCAAAAATAAAAAAAATTGAGTCTAAAGTAACATTTTTGTGAAAAAAGTTAAATGTTCATTTTTTTCTTCCACATTCCAAAAATTCCTGTGAAGCACCTGAAGGGTTAATAAAGTTCTTGAATGTGGTTTTGAGCACCTTGAGGGGTGCAGTTTTTAGAATGGTGTCACTTTTGGGTATTTTCTGTCATAAAGACCTCTCAAAGTGACTTCAAATGTGATGTGTTCCCTAGAAAAATGGTTTTGTAAATTTTATTGGAAAAATGAGAAATCGCTGGTCAACTTTTAACCCTTATAGCTCCATAACAAAAAAAAATTTTGGTTCCAAAATTGTGCTGATGTAAAGCAGACATGTGGGAAATGTTATTTATTAACTATTTTGTGTGACATACAGTACAGACCAAAAGTTTGGACACACCTTCTCATTTAAAGATTTTTCTGTATTTTCATTACTATGAAAAATTGTACATTCACACTGAAGGCATCAAAACCATGAATTAACACATGTGGAATTATATACTTAACAAAAAAGTGTGAAACAACTGAAAATATGTCTTATATTGTAGGTTCTTCAAAGTAGCCACCTTTTGCTTTGATGACTGCTTTGCACACTCTTGGCATTCTCTTGATGAGCTTCAAGAGGTAGTCACCGGAAATGGTTTTCACTTCACAGGTGTGCCCTGTCAGGTTTAATAAGTGGGATTTCTTGCCTTATAAATGGGGTTGGGACCATCAGTTGTGCTGTGCAGAAGTCAGGTGGATACACAGCTGATAGTCCTACTGAATAGACTGTTAGAATTTGTATTATGGCAAGAAAAAAGCAGCTAAGTAAAGAAAAACGAGTGGCCATCATTACTTTAAGAAATGAAGGTCAGTCAGTCCGAAAAATTGGGAAAACTTTGAAAGTGTCCCCAAGTGCAGTTGCAAAAACCATCCAGCGCTACAAAGAAACTGGCTCACATGAGAACCGCCCCAGGAAAGGAAGACCAAGAGTCACCTCTCCTTCTGAGGATAAGTTTATCCGAGTCACCAGCCTCAGAAATCGCAGGTTAATAGCAGCTCAGATTAGAGACCAGGACAATGCCACACAGAGTTCTAGCAGCAGACACATCTCTACAACAACTGTTAAGAGGAGACTTTGTGCAGCAGGCCTTCATGGTAAAATAGCTGCCAGGAAACCACTGCTAAGGACAGGCAACAAGCAGAAGAGACTTGTTTGGGCTAAAGAACACAAGGAATGGACATTAGACCAGTGGAAATCTGTGCTTTGGTCTGATGAGTCCAAATTTGAGATCTTTGGTTCCAACCACCGTGTCTTTGTGTGACGCAGAAAAGGTGAAAACTCTACATGCTTGGTTCCCACCGTGAAGCATGGAGGAAGAGGTGTGATGGTGTGGGGGTACTTTGCTGGTGACACTGTTGGGGATTTATTCAAAATTGAAGGCATACTGAACCAGCATGGCTACCACAGCATCTTGCAGCGGCATGCTATTCCATCCGGTTTGCGTTTAGTTGGACCATCATTTCTTTTTAAACAGGACAATGACCCCAAACACACCTCCAGGCTGTGTAAGGGCTATTTGACCAAGAGGGAGAGTGATGGGGTGCTACGCCAGATGACCTGGCCTCCACAGTCACCAGACCTGAACCTAATCGAGATGGTTTGGGTTGAGCTGGACCGCAGAGTGAAGGCAAGAGGGCCAACAAGTGCTAAGCATCTCTGGGAACTCCTTCAAGATTGTTGGAAGACCATTTCTGGTGTTTACCTCTTGAAGCTCATCAAGAGAATGCCAAGAGTGTGCAAAGCAGTCATCAAAGCAAAAGGTGGCTACTTTGAAGAACCTAGAATATAAGACATATTTTCAGTTGTTTCACACTTTTTTGTTAAGTATATAATTCCACATGTGTTAATTCATAGATTTGGTGCCTTCAGTGTGAATGTACAATTTTCAGAGTCATGAAAATACAGAGAAATCTTTAAATGAGAAGGTGTCTCCAAACTTTTGGTCTGTACTGTATCTCTCTGATTTAAGGGCATAAAAATAAAAATTTAGAAAATTGCAAAATTTTCTAAATTTTCGCCAAATTTCCATTTTTTTCACAAATAAACGCAAGTGATATCGAAGAAATTTTACCACAATCATGAAGTACAATATGTCACAAAAAAGCAAACTGAGAATCAGGGGGATCCGTTGAAGCGTCCCAGAGTAATTACCTCATAAAGTGACAGTGATCAGAATTGTAAAAATTGGCCTGGTCATTAACGTGCAAACCACCTTGGATTGTAAAGGGGTTAATAGGGTTATTAATGAATAATAATAGTAATTAATGGTTGACTGAGGGATGTTCTGGTATACTTAATGCAGCTGGGCAAATCATCAAGATCCACTGCTGTCATCTCCCTTTATTATTGCTGACTAAAACGTCCCAGATGTACTCGATGGGAGACAAGTCAATAGCACAAGCAATTTGCGACCTGTCTTTATTGTGTTGAAAAACAGCTCTGGGAATACTTTGGAGAAATGGCCACACCACTTGGTTCCACGATTGATCCATTCTGTACTGCTAGTGAAATTGAACTTCAAATACCAAGCCTAAGGCATCAAACAGTATCTACACTAACCATCAGGCATTTGCATGAGATTGGGCAATGAGCTAGATATCCAGCTACGGGTGTCCAATGACCTCCCACCATTGCTCTCAAAGATTATCATGGTGCAGAACAAGACGCTAATGTAGTCTGGAATAGAGGACTGTCCTCTTCAGTCCTGCTTTAGTCTTGGATGCAGTGATAGCCAGAGATTGGCATAGAGACCATTTGGGCACGTTTATAAGATTATTTCAGCACAGGAACATTTTTTATCAGATCCAGTTGTGGAGCTTACAATTACTCCAAGCTCTATTGATTAACATGTACTTTGTTTGTGGGAAAACCCCTTTAAGTGCTGACAAATCCCTAACTGATTTTACTAATACTGAGTCCTATCATCCTATATAGTTTTGATGTAGGGGGCTGAGGGTGATGAAGACGTCTGGTCAAGAAGGGGTTAAGTGTTTATATGGGTATGTAGTTTCTGATAAAAGTGTTTGCTGTGATATCCCTATGGCAGTTATTGCATCCGGTTCTCCATAGGCTCTGCCTAAGGCCGTCCCTGGGATGCGGGAGGTTTGCCCAGAGGGGAACTATACAATAGACAGGGATTTAGCCGCACTACATTGCTTAGATACCAGAGGTTTAGGACAAGGGTTAGGAGTTACAGCATAAGAACCATTTTTGTAGAAAATCATTTCCTGGTTACAGACAGTTGGGGGAGAGTGAGAAGTGAGGAACATTAGGCAGTGTACGCCTGCCATTAGGAGAGGTCTGTGCCAGGCCACTCCATTCCTGGGTTCAATGCAGGAGTGCACAGAACCGCGGTAGGCTCTGTTCCCATATACAGAGAGAGACGGAGTGTGGAGGATGACTGAGCAGAAAGGAAAGCAGACTCCAACAACAGTATCAGCAGTGAAGAGGTGTTTTACTAGTGCAAGATATCAGAACAGAATGAGGACACATTTGAGACAGAATCTGGACGTTGGCAATGTCATAGGCTCATGGCCTGTTAGAGGTACTCAGTACGAGGCCTCTGTTTCCCTAGAGGGGAGTTTTTCATCCGGGTCCCAGAAGATGTGGAAGATGTTGAGTCTCTAGAAGCGACGAGAGCAAACATTGGAAAGGCACATTACCAAGGGGGCCTCACTGACCAAAGAACTTGACTTGATCTGTATACTGCAGCCGTGTATGGAAGATTTGAACAGTAAAAGTGAGTCTGTTAACCCGGATCAACAATCTCCTGTCTTGCTTGAAGTCGGTGTCGGTCCTGGTCCAAGGGATGGTGTAACAGTGAGTAAAGCAAATCCTCCATTGCAGCACACACTCCTGTCTCAGTCCTTAATAGTAGAGGGGGCATTGGACGAAGAAAAGATAGTTCCGGCGCACAGCGTGATGATAGTGGCCCTGGGTGCTCCCCTCTACATAGATTGAAAAGAAAAAAAACAGGTTGTCTCATTTAGAATAAATCCCGGGATCATTGACCCATCTTCCTGAAATCTAGTACACATCACTTGTGATATGTAAGTCATTGAGGCCCTTTTTAAGGAAAAAAAGGAAGGATTCCAGCTTCTAAAGTGCAGCAGACAGATCTTTATTCCATAAAAACAAACTCCGCAGTCAACACAGGATTAGCTATGCGTTTCGAACGCTCCAATCTGCGTTCTTTTTCAAAGCTTTGCTAGATGGGGTCATTTTAGTGGTATTTTCTATTATACAATAACTCAGGCCCTCATCAAACCAAATATGGTGGTTGACAATCAGCTTTGGAAACAGAATCATAATTAGGCCAAAATGGACACCTTTTGTTCTAGCCCATTGCAAGTCAGAAAAGAAGAAACAGTCACATTTGGCAAAATCAGGAGTAGAGATGAGCGTTGTTCTACTCGAACTGTTCGCCAATCTCAAATTCGAGCTATTTTGGGCGGTGTTCGAGCCGTTCGGCGAACGCGAACAATTTGAGAAAAATTCGGCTGTTCGAGGTTATGTTCGATAACTGTTCGTGCACCAAAATCATAACTGGATTTTTTCTCAGTAATGATGAAAATTAATGTTAATACGCAGTTTGAGTGTACAGCGGGGTGGGGGGGAGGGGCAGGGGATGGATCTCTGCAGGAACAATGAAGATCTCCATTTTTTTTTTCTCTTTCCCGCATTTACAGTGGGGAGGTGCAATCTGTCAGCCTATCAGCAGCGCACACACGGAGCGAAGTGCTTTTTTCACACAAGCAAGGGCATGTGTCATTGGCAGTGTATGTCACATGTCCTTGCCCTATAAGACCAAGCCATTTTCCCCGTCGCCACCATTTTCTCACTGCTGCAGCTGCGTGTTAGACGGCACCGCTGTTGCTGTGTGCGCTATACCTTGTTAATTTCAAGCCAATTTTCGCACAAATCTACAGATAGCTTGGGAGTAGGGAATAGTTGTGATTGCAGTCCTTTTAAGGACTAGGTTACAGCATTTCCTATGACTTTTATCAGGCAGGTCTGTGCTCTTAAATGGATAGATTGTGGGAGTAAAGACTAATTGTAATTGGAGTCCTTTTCAGGACTAGGTTACATCAGTTCCTATCAGTTTTTGCCAGGCAGGTCTGTGCAAGTTTTTTTCACAGCATTTGGCTGAATCTAGCAAAGCTAATCCTTTTTGGCCTATTGCAGAGTGTGTTAGTCAGTGGAGTAGCCTATCTGTGTTGCAAGATATACCACCTGTGTATAGAATACCAATTTTTTTACTGCACCTAGTGAAGTAAAATCTTTTGGGCATAGCATCATTCTATTAGTCCATCTATACTGACCTCCATCAGGTTGCAAATTGAATATAATTTTTTTCTGCATCTAGCTCTGAAAAAATATTGAGCTTCTAGCTGTGTGTGGGACTTGTTGTATTAGTCCATCTATACTGACCTCCATCAGGTTGCAAACTGAATATATTTTTTTCTGCATCTACCTCTGAAAAAATATTGGGCTTCTAGCTGTGTGTGGGACTTGTTCTATTAATCCATCTATACAGACCTCCATCAGGTTGCAAACTGAATATATTTTTTTCTGCATCTACCTCTGAAAAAATATTGGGCTTCTAGCTGTGTGTGGGACTTGTTGTATTAGTCCATCTATACTGACCTCCATCAGGTTGCAAACTGAATATATTTTTTTCTGCATCTACCTCTGAAAAAATATTGGGCTTCTAGCTGTGTGTGGGACTTGTTCTATTAATCCATCTATACAGACCTCCATCAGGTTGCAAACTGAATATATTTTTTTCTGCATCTACCTCTGAAAAAATATTGGGCTTCTAGCTGTGTGTGGGACTTGTTGTATTAGTCCATCTATACTGACCTCCATCAGGTTGCAAACTGAATATATTTTTTTCTGCATCTACCTCTGAAAAAATATTGGGCTTCTAGCTGTGTGTGGGACTTGTTCTATTAATCCATCTATACAGACCTCCATCAGGTTGCAAACTGAATATATTTTTTTCTGCATCTACCTCTGAAAAAATATGTGGCCTTCTAGCAGTGTGTGGGACTTTCTCTATTAGTCCATCTATACTGACCTCCATCAGGTGGCAAACTGAATATAATTTTTTTCTGCATCTAGCTCTGAAAAAATATTTGGCCTTCTAGCAGTGTGTGGGACTTTCTCTATTAGTCCATCTATACTGACCTCCATCAGGTTGCAAATTAAAAATAATTTTTATCTGCATCTACAGTACCTCTGAAAAAATATTTGGGCTTCTAGCTGTGTGTGGGACTTGTTCTATTAGTCCATCTATACTGACCTCCATCAGGTTGCAAATTGAATATAATTTTTATCTGCATCTAGCTCTGAAAAAATATTTGGCCTTCTAGCAGTGTGTGGGACTTTCTCTATTAGTCCATCTATACTGACCTCCATCAGGTTGCAAATTGAATATAATTTTTATCTGCATCTAGCTCTGAAAAAATATTTGGCCTTCTAGCAGTGTGTGGGACTTTCTCTATTAGTCCATCTATACTGACCTCCATCAGGTTGCAAATTAAAAATAATTTTTATCTGCATCTACCTCTGAAAAAATATTTGGGCTTCTAGCTGTGTGTGGGACTTGTTCTATTAGTCCATCTATACTGACCTCCATCAGCTTGCAAATTGAATATAATTTTTATCTGCATCTAGCTCTGAAAAAATATTTGGCCTTCTAGCAGTGTGTGGGACTTTCTCTATTAGTCCATCTATACTGACCTCCATCAGGTTGCAAATTAAAAATAATTTTTATCTGCATCTACAGTACCTCTGAAAAAATATTTGGGTTTCTAGCTGTGTGTGGGACTTGTTCTATTAGTCCATCTATACAGACCTCCATCAGGTTGCAAATTCAAAATAATTTTTTGTCTGCATCTAGCTCTGAAAAAATATTTGGCCTTCTAGCAGTGTGTGGGACTTTCTCTATTAGTCCATCTATACTGACCTCCATCAGGTTGCAAACTGAATATATTTTTTTTCTGCATCTACCTCTGAAAAAATATTGGGCTTGTAGCTGTGTGTGGGACTTGTTCTATTAATCCATCTATACAGACCTCCATCAGGTTGCAAACTGAATAAAAAATTTTTCTGCATCTACCTCTGAAAAAATATTTGGGCTTCTAGCTGTGTGTGGGACTTGTTCTATTAGTCCATCTATACTGACCTCCATCAGGTTGCAAATTGAATATAATTTTTTTCTGCATCTAACCCAGCCAATAGTTTTGGCCTAATACCACAGTTTGGCCACTCAGCTCTGCTCGGTTCCCATCCATTGTTTTTTTGTGCAAACAACTCCAGAGTTGTGAATTAGTTAACCACCAAAATGAGTGGAAAAAGGCCTGCTGCTGGTGGAAAGGGGAATAGGCGTGTTGAGAAGGGGAAAAAAGGTTGTGTCCGTGGGGTAGGTGTTAAAGCAACAGTAACATCTGCAGAAGAAAGACCATCTTCCAGCCAAACTAAAATGTCTACTTCTTTTAGCGGACAATGTGATAAGATCCCTTTCTTACGGCCACGCCAATCGCTACAAATTCCAGATGAGGCACAAAAACAGCAGGTGCTTCAACGGATATCAAGTGCTCCTTTAAGTGGGCTCTCCTCCACATCAACTTCAACATCACAAATACTCCAGTCCTCAAAGGTGTCACCCCAATCGCACTTGCTTCCTCACAGCTCCCAAATCTCCAGCTGCCCGTCTGAGTATGAGGTAGAACAGATGGTGGAGTCTGCAGAGCTGTTTACTCATACTATAGCCTGGGAATCAGAGGTCGACTCCAGCGCTTCTGTGAATCCAGACGAGGAAATGATCTGCACTGATGCCCAGAATCTTTATGAGTCGGATCCAGGACCAGACGCAGAAGGTTCTGACCATAATGTAGACCCTCATTCCCAAACTGTAACTCCTGTTGGTGGAGACAATGAGGAAGACGATGATGAGACTCAAATACCTGATTGGAGCGATAACTTTAGTTTTTTGTCAGGGCAGGAACAGGTTGGCTCTGAGGACGACGGGTGTGATAACGCACAGGGTGATGATGATGAGGTTGGAGATCCCACTTACTGTCAACCCACAGTCAGCCAAGAGATGAGGTCAGCAGAGGAGGTGGAGGAAGATGCTAGTGACGACGAGGTCAGGTTGCGCCTTCCTGGACAGAGACGTAGTACTGGAAGCACGTCAACAACTGCATCCTCAAACACAACTCTGCCTCTCACCACAAGTCGTGGTGGCTCTTCAGGTCGCATGGGTGCTAAGCCTTGCATAGCCTGGGCATTTTTTCAGATCGATAAAGATGACCCAACTCGTGTTATCTGTAACATTTGTCAGCAAAAGCTAAGTAGAGGCCAAAAAATACATAGTTTGAGTACTTCATACATGAACCGGCACATGGACATGAAGCATAAGTTGCAGTGGGAAGCTCAGTGTGCTACAATGCGGCCTAGCCGGCCGGGCCAACCACCGTCTGCCATATCTTGTGCATCCGCGGCCTCTTCATCCTCTGTGACTGGGGGGACAGCAGTCACACCTGTTTTGGGGCGCAGACCTGCCACCTCTTTACCCGCAACAGCCAGCGTGATTGGCAGGTCATTATTTTCTTTGGAGGTGGTAACACCAGCTGGTGTTGAGCGCTGTCCGACATCGATAGCACCACCTTTGGATCAAGGCAACCTAACATGTCCGCATGCATCTTCCTCACAGACCGGCAGTTTGCCGGGGACACCCTTATCAACCCCGTCTAAGCACAATAGCCAGCCCTCGGTCCCTCAGATGTGGACAAGTAAAAGACCATTTCCTCCTAGCCATGAGAAAGCTAAGAGGTTGAATTTCACCATCTGCAAGCTCTTGGCTACAGAAATGCTGCCTTTCCGCCTGGTGGACACAGAGGATTTTCGAGACCTTATGTCCGTCGCAGTGCCCCAGTACCAGATGCCCAGTCGGCACTACTTCTCAAAGAAAGGTGTGCCTGCGCTCCACCAGCATGTCGCACACAACATCACCGCTTCTTTGAGAAACTCTGTGTGTGACAGGTGCATTTCACCACAGACACTTGGACGAGTAGGCATGGACAGGGGCGTTACATGTCGCTGACTGGGCACTGGGTAACTATGGTGACAGCAGGACAAGGGGCTGCCGTCCAAGTCTTGCCGTCCCCACGAGTTGTGCGTCAATCCTCTTTATGTCAAAGTTCCTCCACTGCTTCTGCCTCCTCAACCTCCTCTCGGTCTTCCACCTGCACCCAAAGCCTGTCTGGTCATGCCACAAGCTTTCTAACTGCGCAGAAGGGATCCTGCACACCTCCTTACTATGCTGGCAGTAGGGCTCAACGTCATCAGGCGGTTTTTACATTGAAATGTCTGGGAAATGTGAGTCACACAGCTGAGGAGTTGTGGTCAGCTCTGGAGAACCAATTTCATGAATGGTTGTCTCCACTGGACCTGAAACCAGGGAAGGCCGTGTGCGACAATGCTGCAAACCTGGGTGCGGCCCTTCGCCGGGGCA
The DNA here is from genome assembly GCF_046119375.1 of Phyllobates terribilis. NCBI lineage: Eukaryota > Metazoa > Chordata > Amphibia > Anura > Dendrobatidae > Phyllobates > Phyllobates terribilis. The sequence goes on along the minus strand of NW_027362764.1, from coordinate 131,313,905 downwards.
ATGTCACACACGTGCCTTGTATGGCTCACGTGTTGAACCTGGTTGTCCAGCAATTTTTAGCCCACTATCCCAGACTAGATGGCCTTCTGCAGAGGGCACGGTCGCTGTGTGCTCACTTCCGCCGTTCGCATCCCGCAGCTCAGCGACTTACATCTCTACAGAAGTCGTTGGGCCTGCCACTTCACCGGCTAAAATGCGATGTGCCTACCCGGTGGAATTCAACTCTGCACATGTTGCAGCGACTGTGGCAGCACCGACAAGCCCTGGTGCAATACGTTCTGACGTATAGCCTGGGCCAACGAGATCCAGACGTGGGGCAAATCACGCTGGAGGAGTGGTCTCAGATCAGGGACCTATGCACCCTTCTGCACAGTTTTGAAATGGCGACGAAGATGTTTAGTGCTGACGATGCCATTATCAGCATGACTATTCCGGTGATTTACATGCTGGAGCACATGTTAAACAGAATTCGGAGTCAGGTGGTGGCACAAGAGGAGGTGGAGGAAGTAGAGGAGGAGGAGTTGTACGCGGAAGGGCTAACATCTGCAAGGTCCAGACGGTCGGCAGCACCAAGGCGGCAGGCATGTGAGGGGGGGGAGATGGTTTTACCAGGGCGCATGGTAGCAGCCAAACTAGTGAGGAAGGTGCAGGAGCCCAGGAAGAAGTGGAGGACGAACTGATGGAAGACTCATCAGATGAGGGAGACCTTGATCACATTTCTGTTGTGCGAGGTTGGGGGGAGAGGACAGAGGAAGGAAGCATGATTGTTACCTCGCCACCAACACAACAGGGACTTGGTGCTCCTGGATGCGCAATACACATGAGTGCCTTCTTGCTGCACTACCTGCAACATGACCCTCGAATTGTGAGAATTAGAAATAATCCTGACTACTGGGTTGCCACACTGTTAGATCCCCGGTACAAAAGTAAATTTGCAGAAATTATTCCTGCCATAGAAAGGGATGCACGCATGCAGGAGTATCAGCAGAGACTGTTGCAGAATCTTACATGTGCTTTTCCACAAAATACCAGTGGTGCACGTAGTGAATCTCACAGTTCCAGCTTGCCAACCGTGGGACCGTCAAGTGTTCAGCACTCAAACCGTAACAGAACCACAGTATCTGCTGGTAACATCAATTTTGCGGAATCATTTCACCACTTTTTTAGCCCATCCTTTGCAAGGCCACAGGAGACAAGAAGTCTGACACATAGTCAACGCCTAGAGACGATGGTACAGGAGTATCTCCAAGTAAACATTGAAGCCATGACTGTGTCACTGGACCCTTGCTCTTTTTGGGCTTCCAATCTGGATAAATGGCCGGAGCTAGCCACTTACGCCTTGGAGATCTTGTCATGCCCCGCAGCCAGCGTTCTGTCTGAACGTGTGTTCAGCGCTGCTGGTGGTGTGCTGACAGATAAGCGCACGCGGCTCTCCACTGATAATGTAGACAGACTCACGTTCATAAATATGAACAAATCATGGATCCGAAACGACTTTTCTACCCCTGTGTCATCCTGGGGAGAGTAAAAGCTTGATGATTGGTTAAAATCACCCTACCAACCGTTTTAAGCTTTCAAATTACTAATCATGTTTATCTGTATCTTGGCTGGAAAATAATTTGGGCTTTGTAGCAGTGTGCAGCACTGATTCTATTAGGCCATCTATAATAAGCTCCACCAGATTTAAAATTACTCATCATGTTTATCTGTATCTTGACTGGAAAATAATTTGGGCTTTGTAGCAGTGTGCAGCACTGATCCTATTAGGCCATCTATACTAAAGCTTCACCAGATTTAAAATTAATAATAATTTTTAGCTGCATCTAGCCCGGAAAATAATTTTGGGGCTCCGAGATGCGCAAGACACATAAGTGCCTTCTTGCTGCACTACCTGCAGCATGACCCTCATATTGTCAGAATTCGAAGTAATCATGACTACTGGGTTGCCACACTCTTAGATCCCCCAAACTTTTCGATCAACCTTTTCATTTTAATAAAGACCAAAAAAATGGTCATTTTTGAAATTATAAGCATTAGCAGGTTGTTAGAAACTGAAATCAAACAGTTTTCAACTCAAAACTTTATTCTAGGTGATGTTACATTTTCACATAGGACCCCTTGTTCGAAAGGAGCTTCTGAACTCTCTCGTCCATTGAATTTGTCAGGTTTTGGATGGTTTCTGCTTCAATTGTTTTGCATGAGGACAGAATACCCTCCCAGAGCTGTTGCTTAGATGTGAACTGCCTCCCGCCATCATAGACACTCCTTTTAATGATGCTCCAAAGGTTCTGAATGGGGTAGAGGTCAGGGGAGCATGGGGGTCACACCATAAGTTTGTCCCCTTTTATGCCCATATCAGCCAGAGATGCAGATGTTTTATGTGCAGCATGAGATGGTGCATTATCATGCAAAAAAATGATCTTGCTGTGAAATACACGGTTCTTCTTCTTGAACCATGGCAGGAAGTGCTGTTTGAGAAAATCCACATACATTATGGAGTTCATCTTTAGCGCCTTCAGGGATCCTAAAGGGACCGACAATCTCTCTCCCCATGATTCCATCCCAAAACATTACTCCACCTCCTCCTTGTTGGCGCTGTAGCCGTGTTTGCGTGGGGTGTCCATCAACCAGCCATCCTCCACTCCATCCATCTGGACCATCGAGCGCTGCACTCATCCGTGAACAAAACAGTTTTGAAATCAGTCTTCATGTAATGTTTGGCCCACTGGAGCCATTTCTGCTTGTGTGAAGTGGATAGAGGAGGTCGACAGGATGGCGTATGCACAGCTGCAAACCTCTGAAGGACCCTGCATCTTGTTGTTCGGGGGACGTTGGAGGCACCAGCAGCTTCAAAAACTTGTCTGCTGCTATGACAAGGCTTTTTTGCCACTGCTCTTTTAACCTGACGTAATTGCTTGTAGGAAAGAGTCCTCAATTTGCCCTTATCAGCACGCACACGTGTGTACTGTGAATCAGCTACATACTTCTTGATTGTCAAGACACTTCATCCTGATCATCGCACAATGTTAATTGTAGTCATGCCTTGACCTAAACACTCCACAATTTGTTGCTTCTCAGCAGCCGACACATCCTTTTTCTTTCCCATTTTGGCAGAAAATGTAGGCTGCTTAATAATGTGAGACAGCCTTCTTAAGTAGTCTTGCCTTTCATTGGACACACCTGCCAAACTAATTAGCACAGGTGTCTGCAATTGCTTACAGTGATATAAAGAGCCCTGACACACATCACCATCAATGAGTTTAACTGACAAACAAACAAATTCTTCCCTTATCACTCCTAAACACTTTTTGCATAATAATTTGGAACACAGTGTACATGTGCTTTTCCACAAAACACCAGTGGTTCACGTAGTGAATCTTACAGTTCTAACTTGCCAACCGTGGTCTGTATGGAGTTGTTCAATAAAGGGCCCAAAATTAAGATAACATAGATGGGAGAGGTCTCTATGAATAGGAATTCCTAAGTATTTGATACCCTGTGAGGGCCAGGCAAAGGGAAAGTTGGACTGGATGGAATCCTATATGGATTTGGGGAGGGAGACATCGAGGGCCTCAGACTTCGCTGCATTGATTTTAAAATTTGACCATGTAACAAAGTGATCTATTTCAGCCATAACAGCATGGATGGATATATGTGATTGAGTGATATATACTAGGACATCATCAGCAAATAGACAGCACTTCTACTCGGTGCCTCCCACCTCAATCCACCTAATATTGGGGTTATGGCGAATTGATGAGAGCAGGTGCTCCGTCACTAGGATGTATAAGAGAGGGGACAGAGAACATCCCTACCTTGTCCCATTGGTGATTGTGAAAGGTGATGAAAATGTTCTGACGCGCCCCCTGGGCCTTGGGACACCCGGAGCCGGACCCTTTTTGGTGGATGCTGGTGGTTGTAGTCTCCGTGGCGGCGACCCGGTTCCGTGGCTCAGGGCGGTCAAACCAGTGGCGGAACTATTTATGTGGTTTTGATGTTTAAATGTCCGACTACGCCACCCGTGGATTGCGGTCAGAGTGAACCGCCGCTTCAGGGCAGACCGCTGAGGCTGGTGTTGTGGGTGCAGCAGAGCGTAGCATAACTCCCCACGGGAGGAGTATAGCCTCAGGGCAGTGTATGCGGAGGATGGGGGTGATGGTGCAGGGCAGCAGCAGTAACGACACGGAGTCAGTGATGCAGTCCAGGGCCTTTACTCACAGTTCTTATTATCCAGACCACGTCTGCAGGTAACGGCTGCCCACGTCGTACTGTGCTCACCAGGTGAGGGGCTCAGACAACTCCCAGATAACTTTGGAGCGCTTCACAGGACCCCCTTTGTGTGTCCTTTGTCTGGCCTTTCTTACCAACCCTTCTGTCCGGCTGCCTCGGGCCTCCTCTTGGTAAACTTGGCGCCAGTTTCCCTGACCCTATGTGGTGCCTTCCTAGCGGGTGTAGCGAGGGGCTGCGCCACATAAAATGTCACAGCCTCCTGTTTCTAGCTGAGGGTCGTTTTCTGCCTCCACTAGTTTCGGGGACCGGTCTCCCCCTTTGGCCTGACCCCTCCACGCAGGTGGATTCTGGCGTGCGGTGGCGACTCGCCCGTCCGCACCCCTGGGATCCCTTCATTCCTCGTTCCTGGAGCCTTCTCCGCTCCTCTTCCTTCCTTCTCCCTCTTCCAGGCCTGGGCCTCTGTTACTAGGCCCACCTCTGGAGCAGAGCTCATGCAGAGCCCCTGCTCCCTGCCACTTCTGCTCAGACTTCTCTGCACTGAACTAAGATGGTGCCCACCTTTTATACTCCCTTCTCAATGCACCCAGGAACTGCTTCCTCCCTGCTCCTGCACTACAGGGTTCCCCTTCCTCAGTGTTCCCTCCCTCCACTCCAGCCAGGGACAGGGACTGTCGTGCCCATCTCAGGGGCATATTGGTCGCCCTGCCCCATGGCAATGTGGTGTAATGCATGCAGGTGTCGGGTCCTGATCCACACTACATCCTTACCTGAGATTGAGATATCACACCTCTGGGTGAGGTGCAATACCTCTGTAGCAACCGAGCCCTCAGGGTGCTACAGTTCCATTTATCTTCAGCCTAGGTGACGTATTGCGATACAGGGCCGTGATTTTGGCTATAAAAGGGTCCCCTAGACCCCTACCCCAAGCTTTTTAAGAGAATCATATATGGCGTGCCAGGAGACTCTATGGAATGCTTTCTCAGCATCCAACGAGAGTATCTAATTACAAATTTTTAACTGCATCTAGCCCAGGAAATACTTTGTGCCTAGTAGCAGTGTCTGCTAGTCAGCGGATTATCCCGGCTGTTAAGCAAGCTACACCACCTGTAGTTTGGACACTTAATTTTTTCAAAGGAAATGCTTCAGGACCACGGGATACTCAGTGAAGAGCATCAGGAGGCACCCCAAGGCATAGGGGCTGGGACTGGCAGTAGGATGCCTTGCGGTGGACAGCCGAGCTCGATCCTTATAAAAGCTTTTTAACTGCAGCAGCTTTAGTGGACGCTACTGGAGCTGGAATTACGCGGCTGCTGGCATGAGACTTGCCCTCCAATAGATCCTTGTAAATGGATTTAAAGTGTATTCATTCAAATTAGAGAGACAATTTAAATTAAAAAGCTTAGAGCTGCCTCCACCACAGGGGGGCTCGCTCGACCCACCAGCGGACAGGCACCAGTATTGGGAGAGGGGGGCTGGCCGTCAGGGTTCACCGCGGCTCTGGCACAAACCCGGCGACGCGAAGGTGGCACGGGCAGGAGCGGACTGAACGTGTCGGCTTCTCACTTTTTGGATTTTAGAAGGGCATGACATGCCTATATCTGTGTCTCCCCCTCCTTTTACTCCTCCACCTCTTTTCTTTTCGCGTGACTATATGTACTTGTCACTTTTCCATGTGTTAGTTGTGTCTTCTGAGCAGTTTGTCAGCTTTTGGACACGGTGTTTTCTATGTGTTTCTATGTGCTTTTGTTTGCCTGCCATTGGTTTTAACGGTGTTCAAAGTAGAGATGAGCGTTGTTCTACTCGAACTGTTCGCCAATCTCAAATTCGAGCTGTTTTGGGCGGTGTTCGAGCCGGTCGGCGAACACGAACAATTTGAGAAAAATTCGGCTGTTCGAGGTTATGTTCGATAACTGTTCGTGCACCAAAATCATAACTGGATTTTTTCTCAGTAATGATGAAAATTAATGTTAATACGCAGTTTGAGTGTACAGCGGGGCGGGGGGAGGGGCAGGGGATGGATCTCTGCAGGAACAATGAAGATCTCAATTTTTTTTTCTCTTTCCCGCATTTGCAGTGGGGAGGTGCAATCTGTCAGCCTATCAGCAGCGCACACACGGAGCGAAGTGCTTTTTTTCACACAAGCAAGGGCATGTGTGATTGGCAGTGTATGTCACATGTCCTTGCCCTATAAGACCAAGCCATTTTCCCCGTCGCCACCATTTTCTCACTGCTGCAGCTGCGTGTTAGACGGCACCGCTGTTGCTGTGTGCGCTATACCTTGTTAATTTCAAGCCAATTTTCGCACAAATATACAGATAGCTTGGGAGTAGGGAATAGTTGTGATTGCAGTCCTTTTAAGGACTAGGTTACAGCATTTCCTACGACTTTTATCAGGCAGGTCTGTGCTCTTAAATAGATAGATTGTGGGAGTAAAGACTAATTGTAATTGGAGTCCTTTTCAGGACTAGGTTACATCAGTTCCTATCAGTTTTTGCCAGGCAGGTCTGTGCCAGTGCTGTGCAAGTTTTTTTCACAGCATTTGGCTGAATCTAGCAAAGCTAATCCTTTTTGGCCTATTGCAGAGTGTGTTAGTCAGTGGAGTAGCCTATCTGTGTTGCAAGATATACCACCTGTGTATAGAATACCAATTTTTTTACTGCACCTAGTGAAGTAAAATCTTTTGGGCATAGCATCATTCTATTAGTCCATCTATACTGACCTCCATCAGGTTGCAAACTGAATATAATTTTTTTCTGCATCTAGCTCTGAAAAAATATTTGGGCTTCTAGCAGTGTGTGGGACTTGGTCTATTAGTCCATCTATACTGACCTCCATCAGGTTGCAAATTAAAAATAATTGTTTTCTTCATTTAGCTCTGAAAAAATATTTGGGCTTCTAGCAGTGTGTGGGACTTGTTCTATTAGTCCTTCTATACTGACCTCCAGCAGGTTGCAAATTGAATATAATTTTTTTCTGCATCTAGCTCTGAAAAAATATTTGGGCTTCTAGCGGTGTGTGGGACTTGGTCTATTAGTCCATCTATACTGACCTCCATCAGGTTGCAAATTAAAAATAATTTTTTTCTTCATTTATCTCTGAAAAAATATTTGGGCTTCTAGCAGCGTGTGGGACTTGTTCTATTAGTCCATCTATACTGACCTCCATCAGGTTGCAAATTAAAAATAATTTTTTTCTGCATCTAGCTCTGAAAAAATATTTGGGCTTCTAGCAGTGTGTGGGACTTGGTCTATTAGTCCATCTATACTGACCTCCATCAGGTTGCAAATTAAAAATAATTTTTTTCTGCATCTAGCTCTGAAAAAATATTTGGGCTTCTAGCAGTGTGTGGGACTTGGTCTATTAGTCCATCTATACTGACCTCCATCAGGTTGCAAATTGAATAAAAAAAATTTCTGCATCTAGCTCTGAAAAAATATTTGGGCTTCTAGCGGTGTGTGGGACTTGGTCTATTAGTCCATCTATACTGACCTCCATCAGGTTGCAAATTAAAAATAATTTTTTTCTGCATCTAGCTCTGAAAAAATATTTCGGCTTCTAGCAGTGTGTGGGACTTGGTCTATTAGTCCATCTATACTGACCTCCATCAGGTTGCAAATTAAAAATAATTTTTTTCTTCATTTAGCTGTGAAAAAATATTTGGGCTTCTAGCAGTGTGTGTGACTTGTTCTATTAGTCCTTCTATACTGACGTCCAGCAGGTTGCAAATTGAATATAATTTTTTTCTGCATCTAGCTCTGAAAAAATATTTGGGCTTCTAGCGGTGTGTGGGACTTGGTCTATTAGTCCATCTATACTGAACTCCATCAGGTTGCAAATTAAAAATAATTTTTTTCTGCATCTAGCTCTGAAAAAATATTTGGGCTTCTAGCAGTGTGTGGGACTTGGTCTATTAGTCCATCTATACTGACCTCCATCAGGTTGCAAATTAAAAATAATTTTTTTCTGCATCTAGCTCTGAAAAAATATTTGGGCTTCTAGCAGTGTGTGGGACTTGGTCTATTAGTCCATCTATACTGACCTCCATCAGGTTGCAAATTAAAAATAATTTTTTTCTTCATTTAGCTCTGAAAAAATATTTGGGCTTCTAGCAGTGTGTGGGACTTGTTCTATTAGTCCTTCTATACTGACCTCCAGCAGGTTGCAAATTGAATATAATTTTTTTCTGCATCTAGCTCTGAAAAAATATTTGGGCTTCTAGCGGTGTGTGGGACTTGGTCTATTAGTCCATCTATACTGACCTCCATCAGGTTGCAAATTAAAAATAATTTTTTTCTGCATCTAGCTCTGAAAAAATATTTGGGTTTCTAGCGGTGTGTGGGACTTGGTCTATTAGTCCATCTATACTGACCTCCATCAGGTTGCAAATTAAAAATATTTTTTTTCTGCATCTAGCTCTGAAAAAATATTTGGGCTTCTAGCAGTGTGTGGGACTTGGTCTATTAGTCCATCTATACTGACCTCCATCAGGTTGCAAATTGAATAAAAAAAATTTCTGCATCTAGCTCTGAAAAAATATTTGGGCTTCTAGCGGTGTGTGGGACTTGGTCTATTAGTCCATCTATACTGACCTCCATCAGGTTGCAAATTAAAAATAATTTTTTTCTGCATCTAGCTCTGAAAAAATATTTGGGCTTCTAGCAGTGTGTGGGACTTGGTCTGTTAGTCCATCTATACTGACCTCCATCAGGTTGCAAATTAAAAATAATTTTTTTCTTCATTTAGCTCTGAAAAAATATTTGGGCTTCTAGCAGTGTGTGGGACTTGTTCTATTAGTCCTTCTATACTGACGTCCAGCAGGTTGCAAATTGAATATAATTTTTTTCTGCATCTAGCTCTGAAAAAATATTTGGGCTTCTAGCGGTGTGTGGGACTTGGTCTATTAGTCCATCTATACTGACCTCCATCAGGTTGCAAATTAAAAATATTTTTTTTCTGCATCTAGCTCTGAAAAAATATTTGGGCTTCTAGCAGTGTGTGGGACTTGGTCTATTAGTCCATCTATACTGACCTCCATCAGGTTGCAAATTAAAAATAATTTTTTTCTGCATCTAGCTCTGAAAAAATATTTGGGCTTCTAGCAGTGTGTGGGACTTGGTCTATTAGTCCATCTATACTGACCTCCATCAGGTTGCAAATTAAAAATAATTTTTTTCTTCATTTAGCTCTGAAAAAATATTTGGGCTTCTAGCAGTGTGTGGGACTTGTTCTATTAGTCCTTCTATACTGACCTCCAGCAGGTTGCAAATTGAATATATTTTTTTTCTGCATCTAGCTCTGAAAAAATATTTGGGCTTCTAGCGGTGTGTGGGACTTGGTCTATTAGTCCATCTATACTGACCTCCATCAGGTTGCAAATTAAAAATAATTTTTTTCTGCATCTAGCTCTGAAAAAATATTTGGGCTTCTAGCGGTGTGTGGGACTTGGTCTATTAGTCCATCTATACTGACCTCCATCAGGTTGCAAATTAAAAATAATTTTTTTCTGCATCTAGCTCTGAAAAAATATTTGGGCTTCTAGCAGTGTGTGGGACTTGGTCTATTAGTCCATCTATACTGACCTCCATCAGGTTGCAAATTGAATAAAAAAATTTTCTGCATCTAGCTCTGAAAAAATATTTGGGCTTCTAGCGGTGTGTGGGACTTGGTCTATTAGTCCATCTATACTGACCTCCATCAGGTTGCAAATTAAAAATAATTTTTTTCTGCATCTAACCCAGCCAATAGTTTTGGCCTAATACCACAGTTTGGCCACTCAGCTCTGCTCGGTTACCATCCATTGTTTTTTTGTGCAAACAACTCCAGAGTTGTGAATTAGTTAACCACCAAAATGAGTGGAAAAAGGCCTGCTGCTGGTGGAAAGGGGAATAGGCGTGTTGGGAAGGGGAAAAAAGGTTGTGTCCGTGGGGTAGGTGCAGAAGAAAGACCATCTTCCAGCCAAACTAAAATGTCTACTTCTTTTAGCGGACAATGTGATAAGATCCCTTTCTTACGGCCACGCCAATCGCTACAAATTCCAGATGAGGCACAAAAACAGCAGGTGCTTCAACGGATATCAAGTGCTCCTTTAAGTGGGCTCTCCTCCACATCAACTTCAACATCACAAATACTCCAGTCCTCAAAGGTGTCACCCAAATCGCACTTGCTTCCTCACAGCTCCCAAATCTCCAGCTGCCCGTCTGAGTATGAGGTAGAACAGATGGTTGAGTCTGCAGAGCTGTTTACTCATACTATAGCCTGGGAATCAGAGGTCGACTCCAGCGCTTCTGTGAATCCAGACGAGGAAATGATCTGCACTGATGCCCAGAATCTTTATGAGTCGGATCCAGGACCAGACGCAGAAGGTTCTGACCATAATGTAGACCCTCATTCCCAAACTGTAACTCCTGTTGGTGGAGACAATGAGGAAGATGATGATAAGACTCAAATACCTGATTGGAGCGACAAGTTTAGTTTTTTGTCAGGGCAGGAACAGGTTGGCTCTGAGGACGACGGGTGTGATAACGCACAGGGTGATGATGATGAGGTCGGAGATCCCACTAACTGTCAACCCACAGTCAGCCAAGAGATGAGGTCAGCAGAGGAGGTGGAGGAAGATGCTAGTGACGACGAGGTCAGGTTGCGCCTTCCTGGACAGAGACGTAGTACTGGAAGCACGTCAACAACTGCATCCTCAAACACAACTCTGCCTCTCACCACAAGTCGTGGTGGCTCTTCAGGTCGCATGGGTGCTAAGCCTTGCATAGCCTGGGCATTTTTTCAGATCGATAAAGATGACCCAACTCGTGTTATCTGTAACATTTGTCAGCAAAAGCTAAGTAGAGGCCAAAAAATACATAGTTTGAGTACTTCATGCATGAACCGGCACATGGACATGAAGCATAAGTTGCAGTGGGAAGCTCAGTGTGCTACAATGCGGTCTAGCCGGCCGGGCCAACCACCGTCTGCCATATCTTGTGCATCCGCGGCCTCTTCATCCTCTGTGACTGGGGGGACAGCAGTCACACCTGTTTTGGGGCGCAGACCTGCCACCTCTTTACCCGCAACAGCCAGCGTGATTGGCAGGTCATCATTTTCTTTGGAGGTGGTAACACCAGCTGGTCTTGAGCGCTGTCCGACATCGATAGCACCACCTTTGGATCAAGGCAACCTAACATGTCCGCCTGCATCTTCCTCACAGACCGGCAGTTTGCCGGGGACACCCTTATCAACCCCGTCTAAGCACAATAGCCAGCCCTCGGTCCCTCAGATGTGGACAAGTAAAAGACCATTTCCTCCTAGCCATGAGAAAGCTAAGAGGTTGAATTTCACCATCTGCAAGCTCTTGGCTACAGAAATGCTGCCTTTCCGCCTGGTGGACACAGAGGATTTTCGAGACCTTATGTCCGTCGCAGTGCCCCAGTACCAGATGCCCAGTCGGCACTACTTCTCAAAGAAAGGTGTGCCTGCGCTCCACCAGCATGTCGCACACAACATCACCGCTTCTTTGAGAAACTCTGTGTGTGACAGGGTGCATTTCACCACAGACACTTGGACGAGTAGGCATGGACAGGGGCGTTACATGTCGCTGACTGGGCACTGGGTAACTATGGTGACAGCAGGACAAGGGGCTGCTGTCCAAGTCTTGCCGTCCCCACGAGTTGTGCGTCAATCCTCTTTATGTCATTTTTCCTCCACTGCTTCTGCCTCCTCAACCTCCTCTCGGTCTTCCACCTGCACCCAAAGCCTGTCTGGTGATGCCACAAGCTTTCTAACTGCGCAGAAGGGATCCTGCACACCTCCTTACTATGCTGGCAGTAGGGCTCAACGTCATCAGGCGGTTTTTACATTGAAATGTCTGGGAAATGTGAGTCACACAGCTGAGGAGTTGTGGTCAGCTCTGGAGAACCAATTTCATGAATGGTTGTCTCCACTGGACCTGAAACCAGGTAAGGCCGTGTGCGACAATGCTGCAAACCTGGGTGCGGCCCTTCGCCGGGGCAATGTCACACACGTGCCTTGTATGGCTCACGTGTTGAACCTGGTTGTCCAGCAATTTTTAGCCCACTATCCCAGACTAGATGGCCTTCTGCAGAGGGCACGGTCGCTGTGTGCTCACTTCCGCCGTTCGCATCCCGCAGCTCAGCGACTTACATCTCTACAGAAGTCGTTGGGCCTGCCACTTCACCGGCTAAAATGCGATGTGCCTACCCGGTGGAATTCAACTCTGCACATGTTGCAGCGACTGTGGCAGCACCGACAAGCCCTGGTGCAATACGTTCTGACGTATAGCCTGGGCCAACGAGATTCAGAGGTGGGGCAAATCACGCTGGAGGAGTGGTCTCAGATCAGGGACCTATGCACCCCTCTGCACAGTTTTGAAATGGCGACGAAGATGTTTAGTGCTGACGATGCCATTATCAGCATGACTATTCCGGTGATTTACATGCTGGAGCACATGTTAAACAGAATTCGGAGTCAGGTGGTGGCACAAGAGGAGGTGGAGGAAGTAGAGGAGGAGGAGTTGTATGCGGAAGGGCTAACATCTGCAAGGTCCAGACGGTCGGCAGCACCAGGGCGGCAGGCATGTGAGGGTGGGGGAGATGATTTTACCAGGGCGCATGGTAGCAGCCAAACTAGTGAGGAAGGTGCAGGAGCCCAGGAAGAAGTGGAGGACGAACTGATGGAAGACTCATCAGATGAGGGAGACCTTGATCACATTTCTGTTGTGCGAGGTTGGGGGGAGAGGACAGAGGAAGGAAGCATGATTGTTACCTCGCCACCAACACAACAGGGACTTGGTGCTCCTGGATGCGCAACACACATGAGTGCCTTCTTGCTGCACTACCTGCAACATGACCCTCGAATTGTGAGAATTAGAAATAATCCTGACTACTGGGTTGCCACACTGTTAGATCCCCGGTACAAAAGTAAATTTGCAGAAATTATTCCTGCCATAGAAAGGGATGCACGCATGCAGGAGTATCAGCAGAGACTGTTGCAGAATCTTACATGTGCTTTTCCACAAATTACCAGTGGTGCACGTAGTGAATCTCACAGTTCCAACTTGCCAACCGTGGTCTGTATGGAATTGTTCAATAAAGGGCCCAAAATTAAGATAACATAGATGGGAGAGGTCTCTATGAATAGGAATTCCTAAGTATTTGATACCCTGTGAGGGCCAGGCAAAGGGAAAGTTGGACTGGATGGAATCCTATATGGATTTAGGGAGGGAGACATCGAGGGCCTCAGACTTCGCTGCATTGATTTTAAAATTTTACCATGTAACAAAGTGATCTATTTCAGCCATAACAGCAGGGATGGATATATGTGATTGAGTGATATATACTAGGACATCATCAGCAAATAGAGAGCACTTGTACTCGGTGCCTCCCACCTCAATCCACCTAATATTGGGGTTATGGCGAATTGATGAGAGCAGGTGCTCCGTCACTAGGATGTATAAGAGAGGGGACAGAGGACATCCCTGCCTTGTCCCATTGGTGATTGTGAAAGGTGATGAAAATGTTCTGACGCACCCCCTGGGCCTTGGGACACCCGGAGCCGGACCCTTTTTGGTGGATGCTGGTGGTTGTAGTCTTCGTGGCGGCGATCCGGTTCCGTGGCTCAGGGCGGTCAAACCAGTGGCGGAACTATTTATGTGGTTTTGATGTTTAAATGTCCGACTACGCCACCCGTGGATTGCGGTCAGAGTGAACCGCCGCTACAGGGCAGACCGCTAAGGCTGGTGTTGTGGGTGCAGCAGAGCGTAGCATAACTCCCCACGGGAGGAGTATAGCCTCAGGGCAGTGTATGCGGAGGATGGGGGTGATGGTGCAGGGCAGCAGCAGTAACGACACGGAGTCAGTGATGCAGTTCAGGGCCTTTACTCACAGTTCTTATTATCCAGACCACGTCTGCAGGTAACGGCTGCCCACGTCGTACTGTGCTCACCAGGTGAGGGGCTCAAACAACTCCCAGATAACTTTGGAGCGCTTCTCAGGACCCCCTTTGTGTGTCCTTTGTCTGGCCTTTCTTACCAACACTTCTGTCCGGCTGCCTCGGGCCTCCTCTTGGTAAACTTGGCGCCAGTTTCCCTGACCCTATGTGGTGCCTTCCTAGCGGGTGGAGCAAGGGGCTGCGCCACATAAAATGTCAGAGCCTCCGGTTTCTAGCTGAGGGTCGTTTCCTGCCTCCACTAGTTCGGGGACCGGTCTCCCCCTTTGGCCTGACCCCTCCACGCAGGTGGATTCGGGCGTGCGGTGGCGACTCGCCCGTCCGCACCCCTGGGATCCCTTCATTCCTCGTTCCTGGAGCCTTCTCCGCTCCTCTTCCTTCCTTCTCCCTCTTGCAGGCCTGGGCCTCTGTTACTAGGCCCGCCTCCGGAGCAGAGCTCATGCAGAGCCCCTGCTCCCTGCCACTTCTGCTCAGACTTCTCTGCACTGAATTAAGATGGTGCCCACCTTTTATACTCCCTTCTCAATGCACCCAGGAACTGCTTCCTCCCTGCTCCTGCACTGCAGGGTTCCCCTTCCTCAGTGTTCCCTCCCCCCACTCCAGCCAGGGACAGGGACTGTCGTGCCCATCTCAGGGGCATATTGGTCGCCCTGCCCCACGGCAATGTGGTGTAATGCATGCAGGTGTCGGGTCCTGATCCACACTCCATCCTTATCTGAGAGTGAGATATCACACCTCTGGGTGAGGTGCAATACGTCTGTAGCAACCGAGCCCTCGGTGCTACAGTTCCATTTATCTTCAGCCTAGGTGACGTATTGTGATACAGGGCCGTGATTTTGGCTATAAAAGGGTCCCCTAGACCCCTACCCCAAGCTTTTTAAGAGAATCATATATGGCGTGCCAGGAGACTCTATGGAATGCTTTCTCAGCATCCAACGAGAGTATCTACTTACAAATTTTTAACTGCATCTAGCCCAGGAAATACTTTGTGCCTAGTAGCAGTGTCTGCTAGTCAGCGGATTATCCCGGCTGTTAAGCAAGCTACACCACCTGTAGTTTGGACACTTAATTTTTTCAAAGGAAATGCTTCGGGACCACGGGATACTTAGTGAAGAGCATCAGGAGGCACCCCAAGGCATAGGGGCTGGGACTGGCACTAGGATGCCTTGCGGTGGACAGCCGAGCTCGATCCTTATAAAAGCTTTTTAACTGCAGCAGCTTTAGTGGACGCTTCTGGAGCTGGAATTACGCGGCTGCTGGCATGAGACTTGCCCTCCAATAGATCCTTGTAAATGGATTTAAAGTGTATTCATTCAAATTAGAGGGACAATTTAAATTAAAAAGCTTAGAGCTGCCTCCACCACAGGGGGGCTCTCTTGACCCACCAGCGGACAGGCACCAGTATTGGGAGAGGGGGGCTGGCCGTCAGGGTTCACCGCGGCTCTGGCACAAACCCGGCGACACGGAGGTGGCACGGGCAGGAGCGGACTGGCCGTCTCGGCTTCTCACTTTTTGGATTTTAGAAGGGCATGACATGCCTATATCTGTGTCTCCCCCTCCTTTTACTCCTCCACCTCTTTTCTTTTCGCATGACTATATGTACTTGTCACTTTTCCATGTGTTAGTTGTGTCTTCTGAGCAGTTTGTCAGCTTTTGGACACCTTTGAAGGTGTTTTCTATGTGTTTCTATGTGTTTTTTTTGCCTGCCATTGGTTTTAACGGTGTTCGAAGGTGTTCGACGAACAGTTAGACGAACAGTTCGGCGAACACACGGGTGTTCGACGAACCGAACCGAACTCGAACACTACGGGGGTGTGCTCAACACTAGTTCGAAGGTGTTCGACGAACAGTTCGGCGAACACACGGGGTTCGACGAACCGAACCGAACTCGAACACTACGGGGGTGGCTCAACACTAATCAGGAGATGATCAAATCTTTTGAAATTCAAATTCGCTGGGTTCTATTTTTGTGGTAATCAACAGCCAGCTTGCTAACACACAAAACGGACAGATTTTTCATTCTTTTTAAAATAAAAAAAAAAACTGTCCAGAAATTAACCCTGTTAGTCTTTTGTGATCTGGCACACCACTCTGTTGTGGCCTGTCAGTCCATGAGATTGACTGTAGTTTCCTGCATAAGGAGCAATTCAGAACTTACTTGCCTAGGCCTGTGGTCTACATCAAGCCTAATTAATCAAGCATTTAATAAATGATGCTCACATAGTCTTGCATTTGTTAAGAACATCCATTCTTGAGGCAATGACACTATGCTATGCGTCCTTTCATCTTTAGATAGTAGGAATCCAGTCCGTAACATAAATAGTGTTGAGCCACCCCCGTAGTGTTCGAGTTCGGTTCGGTTCGTCGAACACCCGTGTGTTCGCCGAACACCTTCGAACACCGTTAAAACCAATGGCAGGCAAACAAAAACACATAGAAACACATAGAAAACACCTTCTAAGGTGTCCAAAAGCTGACAAACTGCTCAGAAGACACAACTAACACATGGAAAAGTGACAAGTACATATAGTCATGCGAAAAGAAAAGAGGTGGAGGAGTAAAAGGAGGGGGAGACACAGATATAGGCATGTCATGCCCTTCTAAAATCCAAAAAGTGAGAAGCCGACACGTTCAGTCCGCTCCTGCCCGTGCCACCTCCGTGTCGCCGGGTTTGTGCCAGAGCCGCGGTGAACCCTGACGGCCAGCCCCCCTCTCCCAATACTGGTGCCTGTCCGCTGGTGGGTCGAGCGAGCCCCCCTGTGGTGGAGGCAGCTCTAAGCTTTTTAATTTAAATTGTCTCTCTAATTTGAATGAATACACTTTAAATCCATTTACAAGGATCTATTGGAGGGCAAGTCTCATGCCAGCAGCCGCGTAATTCCAGCTCCAGTAGCGTCCACTAAAGCTGCTGCAGTTAAAAAGCTTTTATAAGGATCGAGCTGGGCTGTCCACCGCAAGGCATCCTACTGCCAGTCCCAGCCCCTATGCCTTGGGGTGCCTCCTGATGCTCTTCTCTGAGTATCCCGTGGTCCCGAAGCATTTCCTTTGAAAAAATTAAGTGTCCAAACTACAGGTGATGTAGCTTGCTTAACAGCCGGGATAATCCGCTGACTAGCAGACACTGCTACTAGGCACAAAGTATTTCCTGGGCTAGATGCAGTTAAAAATTTGTAATTAGATACTCTCGTTGGATGCTGAGAAAGCATTCCATAGAGTCTCCTGGCACGCCATATATGATTCTCTTAAAAAGCTTGGGGTAGGGGTCTAGGGGACCCTTTTATAGCCAAAATCACGGCCCTGTATCACAATACGTCACCTAGGCTGAAGATAAATGGAACTGTAGCACCCTGAGGGCTCGGTTGCTACAGAGGTATTGCACCTCACCCAGAGGTGTGATATCTCACTCTCAGGTAAGGATGGAGTGTGGATCAGGACCCAACACCTGCATGCATTACACCACATTGCCGTGGGGCAGGGCGACCAATATGCCTCTGAGATGGGCACGACAGTCCCTGTCCCTGGCTGGAGTGGGGGGAGGGAACACTGAGGAAGGGGAACCCTGTAGTGCAGGAGCAGGGAGGAAGCAGTTCCTGGGTGCATTGAGAAGGGAGTATAAAAGGTGGGCACCATCTTAGTTCAGTGCAGAGAAGTCTGAGCAGAAGTGGCAGGGAGCAGGGGCTCTGCATGAGCTCTGCTCTGGAGGCGGGCCTAGTAACAGAGGCCCAGGCCTGGAAGAGGGAGAAGGAAGGAAGAGGAGCGGAGAAGGCTCCAGGAACGAGGAATGAAGGGATCCCAGGGGTGCGGACGGGCGAGTCGCCACCGCACGCCCGAATCCACCTGCGTGGAGGGGTCAGGCCAAAGGGGGAGACCGGTCCCCGAAACTAGTGGAGGCAGGAAACGACCCTCAGCTAGAAACCGGAGGCTGTGACATTTTATGTGGCGCAGCCCCTCGCTACACCCGCTAGGAAGGCACCACATAGGGTCAGGGAAACTGGCGCCAAGTTTACCAGAGGAGGCCCGAGGCAGCCGGACAGAAGGGTTGGTAAGAAAGGCCAGACAAAGGACACACAAAGGGGGTCCTGTGAAGCGCTCCAAAGTTATCTGGGAGTTGTCTGAGCCCCTCACCTGGTGAGCACAGTACGACGTGGGCAACCGTTACCTGCAGAAGTGGTCTGGATAATAAGAACTGTGAGTAAAGGCCCTGGACTGCATCACTGACTCCGTGTCGTTACTGCCGCTGCCCTGCACCATCACCCCCATCCTCCGCATACACTGCCCTGAGGCTATACTCCTCCCGTGGGGAGTTATGCTACGCTCTGCTGCACCCACAACACCAGCCTCAGCGGTCTGCCCTGCAGCGGCGGTTCACTCTGACCGCAATCCACGGGTGGCGTAGTCGGACATTTAAACATCAAAACCACATAAATAGTTCCGCCACTGGTTTGACCACCCTGAGCCACGGAACCGGGTCGCCGCCACGAAGACTACAACCACCAGCATCCACCAAAAAGGGTCCGGCTCCGGGTGTCCCAAGGCCCAGGGGGGGGCATCAGAACATTTTCATCACCTTTCACAATCACCAATGGGACAAGGCAGGGATGTCCTCTGTCCCCTCTCTTATACATCCTAGTGATGGAGCACCTGCTCTCATCAATTCGCCATAACCCCAATATTAGGTGGATTGAGGTGGGAGGCACCGAGTACAAGTGCTCTCTATTTGCTGATGATGTCCTAGTGTATATCACTCAATCACATATATCCATCCATGCTGTTATGGCTGAAATAGATCACTTTGTTACATGGTCAAATTTTAAAATCAATGCAGCGAAGTCTGAGGCCCTCGATGTCTCCCTCCCCAAATCCATATAGGATTCCATCCAGTCCAACTTTCCCTTTGCCTGGCCTTCACAGGGTATCAAATACTTAGGATTTCCTATTCATAGAAACCTCTCCCATCTATGTTATCTTAATTTTGGGCCCTTTATTGAACAACTCCATGCAGACCACGGTTGGCAAGTTAGAACTGTAAGATTCACTACGTAAACCACTGGTGTTTTGTGGAAAAGCACATGTACACTGTGTTCCAAATTATTATGCAAAAAGTGTTTAGGAGTGATAAGGGAAGAATTTGTTTGTTTATCAGTTAAACTCATTGATGGTGATGTGTGTCAGGGCTCTTTATATCACTGTAAGCAATTGCAGACACCTGTGCTAATTAGTTTGGCAGGTGTGTCCAATGAAAGGCAAGACTACTTAAGAATTCCGTCTCACATTATTAAGCAGCCTACATTTTCTGCCAAAGTGGGAAAGAAAAAGGATGTGTTGGCTGCTGAGAAGCAACAAATTGTGGAGTGTTTAGGTCAAGGCATGACTACAATCAACATTGTGCGATGATCAGGATGAATTGTCTTGGCAATCAAGAAGTATGTAGCTGATTCACAGTACACATGTGTGCGTGCTGATAAGGGCAAATTGAGGACTCTTTCCTACAGGCAATTACGTCAGGTTAAAAGAGCAGCGGCAAAAAAGCCTGGTCATAGCAGCAGACAAGTTTTTGAAGCTGCTGGTGCCTCCAACGTCCCCCGAACAACAAGATGCAGGGTCCTTCAGAGGTTTGCAGCTGTGCATACGCCATCCTGTCGACCTCCTCTATCCACTTCACACAAGCAGAAACGGCTCCAGTGGGCTAAACATTGCATGAAGACTGATTTCAAAACTGTTTTGTTCACGGATGAGTGCCGTGCAGCGCTCGATGGTCCAGATGGATGGAGTGGAGGATGGCTGGTTGATGGACACCCCACGCAAACACGGCTACAGCGCCAACAAGGAGGAGGTGGAGTAATGTTTTGGGCTGGAATCATGGGGAGAGAGATTGTCGGCCCCTTTAGGATCCCTGCAGGCGCTAAAGATGAACTCCATAATGTATGTGGATTTTCTCAAACAGCACTTCCTACCATGGTTCAAGAAGAAGAACCGTGTATTTCACAGCAAGATCATTTTTTTGCATGATAATGCACCATCTCATGCTGCACATAAAACATCTGCATCTCTGGCTGATATGGGCATAAAAAGGGGACAAACTTATGGTGTGACCCCCATGCTCCCCTGACCTGTACCCCATTCAGAACCTCTGGAGCATCATCAAAAGGAGTGTCTATGATGGCGGGAGGCAGTTCACATCTAAGCAACAGCTCTGGGAGGGTATTCTGTCCTCATGCAAAACAATTGAAGCAGAAACCATCCAAAACCTGACAAATTCAATGGACGAGAGAGTTCAGAAGCTCCTTTCGAACAAGGGGTCCTATGTGAAAATGTAACATCACCTAGAATAAAGTTTTGAGTTGAAAACTGTTTGATTTCAGTTTCTAACAACCTGCTAATGCTTATAATTTCAAAAATGACCATTTTTTTGGTCTTTATTAAAATGAAAAGGTTGATCGAAAAGTTTGGCGGATCTAAGAGTGTGGCAACCCAGTAGTCATGATTACTTCGAATTCTGACAATATGAGGGTCATGTTGCAGGTAGTGTAGCAAGAAGGCACTTATGTGTCTTGCGCATCTCGGAGCCCCAAAATTATTTTCCGGGCTAGATGCAGCTAAAAATTATTAATTTTAAATCTGGTGGAGCTTAGTATAGATGGCCTAATAGGATCAGTGCTGCACACTGCTACAAAGCCCAAATTATTTTTCAGTCAAGATACAGATAAACATGATTAGTAATTTTAAATCTGGTGGAGCTTATTATAGATGGCCTAATAGAATCAGTGCTGCACACTGCTACAAAGCCCAAATTATTTTCCAGCCAAGATACAGATAAACATGATTAGTAATTTGAAAGCTTAAAACGGTTGGTAGGGTGATTTTAACCAATCATCAAGCTTTTACTCTCCCCAGGATGACACAGGGGTAGAAAAGTCGTTTCGGATCCATGATTTGTTCATCTTTATGAACGTGAGTCTGTCTACATTATCAGTGGAGAGCCGCGTGCGCTTATCTGTCAGCACACCACCAGCAGCGCTGAACACACGTTCAGACAGAACGCTGGCTGCGGGGCATGACAAGATCTCCAAGGTGTAAGTGGCTAGCTCCGGCCATTTATCCACATTGGAAGCCCAAAAAGAGCAAGGGTCCAGTGACACAGTCATGGCTTCAATGTTTACTTGGAGATACTCCTGTACAATCGTCTCTAGGCGTTGACTATGTGTCAGACTTCTTGTCTCCTGTGGCCTTGCAAAGGATGGGCTAAAAAAGTGGTGAAATGATTCCGCAAAATTGATGTTACCAGCAGATACTGTGGTTCTGTTACGGTTTGAGTGCTGAACACTTGACGGTCCCACGGTTGGCAAGCTGGAACTGTGAGATTCACTACGTGCACCACTGGTATTTTGTGGAAAAGCACATGTAAGATTCTGCAACAGTCTCTGCTGATACTCCTGCATGCGTGCATCCCTTTCTATGGCAGGAATAATTTCTGCAAATTTACTTTTGTACCGGGGATCTAACAGTGTGGCAACTAGTGTTGAGCCACCCCCGTAGTGTTCGGGTTCGGTTCGGTTCGTCGAACACCGGGATGTTCGAGGAACTGTTCGTCGAACTGTTCGTCGAACACCTTAGAACACCGTCGAACACCGTTAAAACCAATGGCAGGCAAACAAAAACACATAGAAACACATAGAAAACACCTGCAAAGGTGTCCAAAAGCTGACAAACTGCTCAGAAGACACTCTCTTTAAAAAAGCCGGCCGGCAAATTCAGCAGCGGCATACACCGGTACCCGACAATTTAGACAAGAAGGAATAGAGCATCACACATAGATTAGATAGATAGAAACATGTCAGTCACACATATAAGAAGCACAGTGACAGTGTTGGTTACTGCACTTGTCATTTAGTGTAAAGGATTTATTAAAAAAAATATTAGTGTTTTCATGCACCGTCTCTTTAAAAAAGCCGGCCGGCAATTCAGCATCTGTACCCGACAATTTAGAACAGAAAGAATAGAGCTTCACACATAGATTAGATAGATAGAAACATGTCAGTCACATATATAATAAGTACAGTGATAGTGTTGCTTACTGTACTTGTCATTTAGTGTAAAGGATTTATTTAAAAAAATAATAGTGTTTTCATGCACTGTCTCTAAAAAAGCCGGCCGGCAATTCAGCAGCGGTACCCGACAATTTAGAACAGAAAGATAGAGCATCACACATAGATTAGATAGATAGAAACATGTCAGTCACATATATATGAAGTACAGTGATAGTGTTGGTTACTGTACTTGTCATTTAGTATTAAAATAAAGGATTTATTATTAAAAAAATTGGCGTGGGGTTCCCCTTAATTTTAGGCTCTAGCGGAGGTTAAGCAGACGGCTGGGGCAGATGTTTGAAGCCTGGGAAGGGGGTAATACCCACGGAGCTTCCCAGGCTACTAATATCAGCCCCCAGCTGAATACATAGCCTATACTAGCTATTAAAATGGGGGACCCCCCCAAAAAAATGACGTGGGGTCCCCCCTAATTTAATAGCTAGCAAAGGCTAGGCAGACAGCTGGGGGCTGATATTAATAGCCCAGGAAGGGAGCCATGAATATTGGCCCCCTCCCAGGCTAGAAACACCAGCCGTCAGCCGCCCCAGAAATGGCGCATCCATAGGATGCGCCAATTCTGGCTCTTAGCCTCACTCTTCCACGCTGCCCTGGTGCGGTGGCAGGGGGTAATAGGGTTGGGGTTGATGTCAGCTTATAATGCCAGCTGACATCAAGCCCAGGTTAGTAATGGAGAGGCGTCTATAAGACACCCCCATTACTAACCCCATAGTCAAAGTTAAAAAAAACACAAACACCCAGAATAAAGTCCTTTAATTGAAATAAAGACACAATCCTTTATTGTTCTAAATTAAACCATACTTACCATCACGCCCATTCCAGCTGAAGCCAACGATCTCCTGCAATAAAAGAAAAATAATAAAGCAACCTCATCCTTACCTTTCCATGGTTCCCACGACAGCTTCAGCTCTGCTACATCGAGATGACAGGCTGGACCGCAGCAGAACGCTGCCATCCAGCCTGTCATCCCGCAGACACTGAGAAGCGCAGGCTTGCTTGCGCTGCTCAGCGTCTCTCTGTGACGACATCCAGATGAGCCGAGTTCATGTCCAATGAACTCGGCTCACCTCATGCACGTCACTGACAGCGTGGGAAAATTCTCACGCTGAAGCGCTGATTGCAGGAGAATTTTCCCACGCTGTCAGTGACGTGCAGGAGGTGAGCTGAGTTCATTGGACATGAGCTCACCTCATGCACATCACTGACAGCGTGGGAGAATTCTCCTGCACTCAGCACTTCAGCGTGAGAATTTTCCCACGCTGTCAGTGACGTGCATGAGGTGAGCCGAGTTCATTGGACATGACCTCGGCTCATCTGGATGCCGTCACAGCGAGACAGTGAGGAGCGCAAGCATGCCTGCGCTTCTCAGTGTCTGCGGGATGACAGACTGGATGGCAGCGTTCTGCTGCGGTCCAGCCAGTCATCTCGATGTAGCAGAGCTGAAGCTGTCGTGGGAACCATGGAAAGGTAAGGATGAGGTTGGTTTATTATTTTTCTTTTATTGCAGGAGATCGTTGGCTTCAGCTGGAATGGGTGTGATGGTAAGTATGGTTTAATTTAGAACAATAAAGAATTG
The DNA here is from genome assembly GCF_046119375.1 of Phyllobates terribilis. Lineage (NCBI taxonomy): Eukaryota > Metazoa > Chordata > Amphibia > Anura > Dendrobatidae > Phyllobates > Phyllobates terribilis. Next base: position 131,290,040 of record NW_027362764.1, on the reverse strand, counting down.
TGTCTTTATTTCAATTAAAGGACTTTATTCTGGGTGTTGTGTTTTTTTTAAATACTTTACTAGAAATTCATGGTGGTCATGTCTAATACTGGCGTGACCCCATGAATTTTGGGCTTGGGGCCAGCTGATAATACCAAGCTGGCCCTAACCCCTTTATTACCCAGTGAGCCACCGCACCAGGGCCCTGGATGAGTTGGGTACAGCGCCAGAAGATGGCGCTTCTATGAACGCGCCATTTTCTGGGGTGGCTGCGGACTGCAATTTGTAGCGGGGGGGGGGCCCAGAAAGCTTGGGCCTCCCTGCGCTGCAGATTCCAGCCCCCAGCTGCCTAGTTGTACCTGGCTGGACACAAAAATAGGGCGAAGCCCCACGTACTTTTTTTTAAATTATTTCATGAAATTCATGAAATAATTAAGAAAAAAAGGCCTTCCCTATATTGTTGTGTCCGGCCAGGTACAAATAGGCAGCTGGTGGTTGGGGGCAGCCCGTTCCTGCCTGCTGTACCTGGCTGGACACAAATATAGTGCGAAGCCCCACTTCAATTTTTTTTAATTATTTCATGAAATTCATGAAATAATTAAGAAAAAAAGGGCTTCCCTATATTGTTGTGTCCGGCCAGGTACAAATAGGCAGCTGGTGGATGGGGGCAGCCCGTTCCTGCCTGCTGTACCTGGCTGGACACAAATATAGTGCGAAGCCCCACTTCAATTTTTTTTAATTATTTCATGAAATTCATGAAATAATTAAGAAAAAAAGGGCTTCCCTATATTGTTGTGTCCGGCCAGGTACAAATAGGCAGCTGGTGGATGGGGGCAGCCCGTTCCTGCCTGCTGTACCTGGCTGGACACAAATATAGTGCGAAGCCCCACTTCAATTTTTTTAAATTATTTCAGGAAATTCATGAAATAATTAAAAAAAAATTGACGTGGGGCTTCGCACTATATTTGTGTCCAGCCAGGTACAGCAGGCAGGAACGGGCTGCCCCCAACCACCAGCTGCCTATTTGTTCCTGGCCGGACACAACAATATAGGGAAGCCCTTTTTTTCTTAATTATTTCATGAAATAATTTAAAGAAAATTGACGTGGGGCTTCGCCCTGTTTTTGTGTCCAGCCAGGTACAACTAGGCAGCTGGGGGCTGGAATCCGCAGCGCAGGGAGACCCAAGCTTTCTGGGCCACCCCCGCTGCAAATTGCAGTCCGCAGCCACCCCGGAAAATGGCGCGTTCATAGAAGCGCCATCTTCTGGCGCTGTACCCAACTCATCCAGGGCCCTGATGCGGTGGCTCACTGGGTAATAAAGGGGTTAGGGCCAGCTTGGCATTATCAGCTGGCCCTAAGCCCGAAATTCATGGGGTCACGCCAATATTAGACATGACCACCATGAATTTCTAGTAAAGTATTTAAAAAAAACACAACACCCAGAAAAAAGTCTTTTAATTGAAATAAACACACAATTCTTTATTGTTCTAAATTAAACCATACTTACCATCACGCCCATTCTAGCTGAAGCCAACGATCTCCTGAAATAAAAGAAAAATAATAAAGCAACATCATCCTTACCTTTCCATGGTTCCCATGACAGCTTCAGCTCTGCTACATCGAGATGACAGGCTGGACCGCAGCAGAACGCTGCCATCCAGCCTGTCATCCCGCAGACACTGAGAAGCGCAGGCTTGCTTGCGCTCCACAGTGTCTCTCTGTGAGGGCATCCAGATGAGCCGAGTTAATGTCCAATGAACTCGGCTCACCTCATGCACGTCACTGACAGCGTGGGAAAATTCTCCTGCACTCAGCGCTTCAGCGTGGGAGAATTCTCACACTGAAGCGCTGAGTGCAGGAGAATTCTCCCACGCTGTCAGTGACGTGCAGGAGGTGAGCTGAGTTCATTGGACATGAGCTCACCTTATGCACGTCACTGACAGCGTGGGAGAATTCTCCTGCACTCACCGCTTCAGCGTGAGAATTTTCCCACGCTGTCAGTGACGTGCATGAGGTGAGCCGAGTTCATTGGACATGAACTCGGCTCATCTGGATGTCGTCACAGAGAGACGCTGAGCAGCGCAAGCAAGCCTGCGCTTCTCAGTGTCTGCGGGATGAGAGGCTGGATGGCAGCGTTCTGCTGCGGTCCAGCCTGTCATCTCGATGTAGCAGAGCTGAAGCTGTCGTGGGAACCATGGAAAGGTAAGGATGAGGTTGCTTTATTATTTTTCTTTTATTGCAGGAGATCGTTGGCTTCAGCTGGAATGGGCGTGACGGTAAGTATGGTTTAATTTAGAACAATAAAGGATTGTGTCTTTATTTCAATTAAAGGACTTTATTCTGGGTGTTTGTGTTTTTTTTAACTTTGACTATGGGGTTAGTAATGGGGGTGACTTATAGACGCCTCTCCATTACTAACCTGGGCTTGATGTCAGCTGGCATTATAAGCTGACATCAACCCCAACCCTATTACCCCCTGCCACCGCACCAGGGCAGCGTGGAAGAGCGAGGCTAAGTGCCAGAATTGGCGCATCCTATGAATGCGCCATTTCTGGGGCGGCTGACGGCTGGTGTTTCTAGCCTGGGAGGGGGCCAATATTCATGGCTCCCTTCCTGGGCTATTAATATCAGCCCCCAGCTGTCTGCCTAGCCTTTGCTAGCTATTAAATTAGGGGGGACCCCACGTCATTTTTTTGGGGGGGTCCCCCATTTTAATAGCTAGTAAAGGCTATGTATTCAGCTGGGGGCTGATATTAGTAGCCTGGGAAGCTCCGTGGGTATTACCCCCTTCCCAGGCTTCAAACATCTGCCCCAGCCGTCTGCTTAACCTCCGCTAGAGCCTAAAATTAAGGGGAACCCCACGCCAATTTTTTTAATAATAAATCCTTTATTTTAATACTAAATGACAAGTACAGTAACCAACACTATTACTGTACTTCATATATATGTGACTGACATGTTTCTATCTATCTAATCTATGTGTGAAGCTCTATTCTGTCTGTTATAAATTGTCGGGTACCGCTGCTGAATTGCCGGCCGGCTTTTTTAAAGAGACGGTGCATGAAAACACTATTATTTTTTTTGATAAATCCTTTACGCTAAATGACAAGTACAGTAAGCAACACTGTCACTGTACTTCGTATATATGTGGCTGACATGTTTCTATCTATCTAATCTATGTGTGAAGCTCTATTCTGTCTGTTATAAATTGTCGGGTACCGCTGCTGAATTGCCGGCCGGCTTTTTTAAAGAGACGGTGCACGAAAACACTAATATTTTTTTTGATAAATCCTTTACGCTAAATGACAAGTACAGTAAGCAGCACTTTCACTGTACTTCGTATATATGTGGCTGACATGTTTATATCTATCTAATCTATGTGTGAAGCTCTATTCTTTGGGTTCTAAATTGTCGGGTACAGGTGTATGCCGCTGCTGAATTGCCGGCTTTTCATGTTTCACTGTTGGCACTGTTCCCATCGATTTGGGCAATCACTGTAATGCCACAACCACCATGGCTGTGGCATTACAGTGAGTGGCAGACAATCCCTGCATGATTGGTGCTCTAAATAGCGCCAGACATGCAGGACACGCTTTTGGTGCACGAACAGTTATCGAACATAACCTCGAACAGCCGAATTTTTTGCAAATCGTTCGGGTTCGTCGAACAACTCGAACACCGCCCAAAACAGCTCGAATTTGAGATTGGCGAACAGTTCTAGTCGAACACCGCTCATCTCTAGTGGCAACCCAGTAGTCAGGATTCTTTCTAATTCTCACAACTCGAGGGTCATGTTGCAGGTAGTGCAGCAAGAAGGCACTCATGTGTGTTGCGCATCCAGGAGCACCAAGTCCCTGTTGTGTTGGTGGCGAGGTAACAATCATGCTTCCTTCCTCTGTCCTCTCCCCCCAACCTCGCACAACAGAAATGTGATCAAGGTCTCCCTCATCTGATGAGTCTTCCATCAGTTCGTCCTCCACTTCTTCCTGGGCTACTGCACCTTCCTCACTAGTTTGGCTGCTACCATGCGCCCTGGTAAAACCATCTCCCCCACCCTCACATGCCTGCCGCCTTGGTGCTGCCGACCGTCTGGACCTTGCAGATGTTAGCCCTTCCGCATACAACTCCTCCTCCTCTACTTCCTCCACCTCCTCTTGTGCCACCACCTGACTCCGAATTCTGTTTAACATGTGCTCCAGCATGTAAATCACCGGAATAGTCATGCTGATAATGGCATCGTCAGCACTAAACATCTTCGTCGCCATTTCAAAACTGTGCAAAAGGGTGCATAGGTCCCTGATCTGAGACCACTCCTCCAGCGTGATTTGCCCCACCTCTGGATCTCGTTGGCCCAGGCTATACGTCAGAACGTATTGCACCAGGGCTTGTCGGTGCTGCCAGTCGCTGCAACATGTGCAGAGTTGAATTCCACCGGGTAGGCACATCACATTTTAGCCGGTGAAGTGGCAGGCCCAACGACTTCTGTAGAGATGTAAGTCGCTGAGCTGCGGGATGCGAACGGCGGAAGTGAGCACACAGCGACCGTGCCCTCTGCAGAAGGCCATCTAGTCTGGGATAGTGGGCTAAAAATTGCTGGACAACCAGGTTCAACACGTGAGCCATACAAGGCACGTGTGTGACATTGCCCCGGCGAAGGGCCGCACCCAGGTTTGCAGCATTGTCGCACACGGCCTTCCCTGGTTTCAGGTCCAGTGGAGACAACCATTCATGAAATTGGTTCTCCAGAGCTGACCATAACTCCTCAGCTGTGTGACTCACATTTCCCAGACATTTCAAAGTAAAAACCGCCTGATGACGTTGAGCCCAACTGCCAGCATAGTAAGGAGGTGTGCAGGATCCCTTCTGCGCAGTTAGAAAGCTTGTGGCATGACCAGACAGGCTTTGGGTGCAGGTGGAAGACCGAGAGGAGGTTGAGGAAGCAGAAGCAGTGGAGGAACTTTGACATAAAAAGGATTGACGCACAACTCGTGGGGACGGCAAGACTTGGACAGCAGCCCCTTGTCCTGCTGTCACCATAGTTACCCAGTGCCCAGTCAGCGACATGTAACACCCCTGTCCATGCCCACTCGTCCAAGTGTCTGTGGTGAAATGCACCCTGTCACACACAGAGTTTCTCAAAGAAGCGGTGATGTTGTGTGCGACATGCTGGTGGAGCGCAGGCACACCTTTCTTTGAGAAGTAGTGCCGACTGGGCATCTGGTACTGGGGCACTGCGACGGACATAAGGTCTCGAAAATCCTCTGTGTCCACCAGGCGGAAAGGCAGCATTTCTGTAGCCAAGAGCTTGCAGATGGTGAAATTCAACCTCTTAGCTTTCTCATGGCTAGGAGGAAATGGTCTTTTACTTGTCCACATCTGAGGGACCGAGGGCTGGCTATTGTGCTTAGACGGGGTTGATAAGGGTGTCCCCGGCAAACTGCCGGTCTGTGAGGAAGATGCAGGCGGACATGTTAGGTTGCCTTGATCCAAAGGTGGTGCTATCGATGTCGGACAGCGCTCAACACCAGCTGGTGTTACCACCTCCAAAGAAAATGATGACCTGCCAATCACGCTGGCTGTTGCGGGTAAAGAGATGGCAGGTCTGCGCCCCAAAACAGGTGTGACTGCTGTCCCCCCAGTCACAGAGGATGAAGAGGCCGCGGATGCACAAGATATGGCAGACGGTGGTTGGCCCGGCCGGCTAGGCCGCATTGTAGCACACTGAGCTTCCCACTGCAACTTATGCTTCATGTCCATGTGCCGGTTCATGCATGAAGTACTCAAACTATGTATTTTTTGGCCTCTACTTAGCTTTTGCTGACAAATGTTACAGATAACACGAGTTGGGTCATCTTTATCAATCTGAAAAAATGCCCAGGCTATGCAAGGCTTAGCACCCATGCGACCTGAAGAGCCACCACGACTTGTGGTGAGAGGCAGAGTTGTGTTTGAGGATGCAGTTGTTGACGTGCTTCCAGTACTACGTCTCTGTCCAGGAAGGCGCAACCTGACCTCGTCGTCAATAGCATCTTCCTCCACCTCCTCTGCTGACCTGATCTCTTGGCTGACTGTGGGTTGACAGTAAAGTGGGATCTCCAACCTCATCATCATCACCCTGTGCGTTATCACACCCGTCGTCCTCAGAGCCAACCTGTTCCTGCCCTGACAAAAGACTAAAGTTGTCGCTCCAATCAGGTATTTGAGTCTCATCATCGTCTTCCTCATTGTCTCCACCAACAGGAGTTACAGTTTGGGAATGAGGGTCTACATTATGGTCAGAACCTTCTGCGTCTGGTCCTGGATCCGACTCATAAAGATTCTGGGCATCAGTGCAGATCATTTCCTCGTCTGGATTCACAGAAGCGCTGGAGTCGACCTCTGATTCCCAGGCTATAGTATGAGTAAACAGCTCTGCAGACTCAACCATCTGTTCTACCTCATACTCAGACGGGCAGCTGGAGATTTGGGAGCTGTGAGGAAGCAAGTGCGATTGGGGTGACACCTTTGAGGACTGGAGTATTTGGGATGTTGAAGTTGATGTGGAGGAGAGCCCACTTAAAGGAGCACTTGATATCCGTTGAAGCACCTGCTGTTTTTGTGCCTCATCTGGAATTTGTAGCGATTGGCGTTGCCGTAAGAAAGGGATCTTATCACATTGTCCGCTAAAAGAAGTAGACATTTTAGTTTGGCTGGAAGATGGTCTTTCTTCTGCAGATGTTACTGTTGCTTTAACACCTACCCCACGGACACAACCTTTTTTCCCCTTCCCAACACGCCTATTCCCCTTTCCACCAGCAGCAGGCCTTTTTCCACTCATTTTGGTGGTTAACTAATTCACAACTCTGGAGTTGTTTGCACAAAAAAACAATGGATGGGAACCGAGCAGAGCTGAGTGGCCAAACTGTGGTATTAGGCCAAAACTATTGGCTGGGTTAGATGCAGAAAAAAATTGTATTCAGTTTGCAACCTGATGGAGGTCAGTATAGATGGACTAATAGAACAAGTCCTACACACAGCTAGAAGCCCAAATATTTTTTCAGAGGTAGATGCAGATAAAAATTATTTCTAATTTGCAACCTGATGGAGGTCAGTATAGATGGACTAATAGAGAAAGTCCCACACACAGCTAGAAGCCCAAATATTTTTTCAGAGCTAGATGCAGAAAAAAATTATATTCAGTTTGCAACCTGATGGAGGTCAGTATAGATGGACTAATAGAACAAGTCCCACACACAGCTAGAAGCCCAAATATTTTTTCAGAGGTAGATGCAGATAAAAATTATTTTTAATTTGCAACCTGATGGAGGTCAGTATAGATGAACTAATAGAGAAAGTCCCACACACTGCTAGAAGGCCAAATATTTTTTCAGAGCTAGATGCAGACAAAAAATTATTTTGAATTTGCAGCGTGATGGAGGTCAGTATAGATGGACTAATAGAACAAGTCCCACACACTGCTAGAAGCCCAAATATTTTTTCAGAGCTAGATGCAGAAAAAAATTATATTCAATTTGCAACCTGATGGAGGTCAGTATAGATGGACTAATAGAATGATGCTATGCCCAAAAGATTTTACTTCACTAGGTGCAGTAAAAAAATTGGTATTCTATACACAGGTGGTATATCTTGCAACACAGATAGGCTACTCCACTGACTAACACACTCTGCAATAGGCCAAAAAGGATTAGCTTTGCTAGATTCAGCCAAATGCTGTGAAAAAAACTTGCACAGCACTGGCACAGACCTGCCTGGCAAAAACTGATAGGAACTGATGTAACCTAGTCCTGAAAAGGACTGCAATTACAATTAGTCTTTACTCCCACAATCTATCTATTTAAGAGCACAGACCTGCCTGATAAAAGTCGTAGGAAATGCTTTAACCTAGTCCTTAAAAGGACTGCAATCACAACTATTCCCTACTCCCAAGCTATCTGTAGATTTGTGCGAAAATTGGCTTGAAATTAACAAGGTATAGCGCACACAGCAACAGCGGTGCCGTCTAACACGCAGCTGCAGCAGTGAGAAAATGGTGGCGACGGGGAAAATGGCTTGGTCTTATAGGGCAAGGACATGTGACATACACTGCCAATGACACATGCCCTTGCTTGTGTGAAAAAAAGCACTTTGCTCCGTGTGTGCGCTGCTGATAGGCTGACAGATTGCACCTACCCACTGTAAATGCGGGAAAGAGAAAAAAAAATGGAGATCTTCATTATTCCTGCAGAGATCCATCCCCTGCCCCTCCCCCCACCCCGCTGTACACTCAAACTGCGTATTAACATTAATTTTCATCATTACTGAGAAAAAATCCAGTTATGATTTTGGTGCACGAACAGTTATCGAACATAACCTCGAACAGCCGAATTTTTCTCAAATCGTTAGTGTTCGCCGAACGGCTCGAACACCGCCCAAAACAGCTCGAATTTGAGATTGGCGAACAGTTCGAGTCGAACAACGCTCATCTCTAGTAAGGACATACTGAGTAAATTTACCAAAGTTGTTCCCCCCAAAAAAAAGAAATAATAATTCTACTAAATATGAGGAGGAAGCTGGAAGAAGCTGAGACCGAAAAAAAAATCTGAGAGACTTCAAAGACCAGCAATTGTTTTTGATAACAAATTTTGCCCTTTGTGCCCATCGAGGAACAAAATATAATTAGTCCTAAGGATAAAGAAATTACCAATCTTTCACCACTCTATAAATGTGAAACCTAACTTTTGTTAATATATATTGAAATACCGTGCTATATAAAGTGAGATTAAAATTTTTCCTCATTGTCTGCCAATAAGAATTAGTGAATCCTTATTAATCACACCACCATAAACTAGCACTTTGTAAATGTGCCTCAAAAATGTATATAGTGCTGTCGTTGTAAAATAACAGCTTATCAAATAACCATATCAATATAAATCAAAAGTAGAATATTGATTATCAAATATTATATTAGAATATTGATAATTTATTATGACATTAAATTATTGATTATCTGATTTGATATTAGAATATTGATCATACAATATAACATTAGAACACTGATCATACAAAATGATATTGAAATATTGATCATTTAATATTTTTTTCTTATCGATTGAGGCAAACCAGACTTGAGAGAGAAAACTCATAAGTTTTACAAGCATGTGGTGTATAGTAATTAGGTATACATATCAATTAATAGATGGTGAATGTACAGTAACCACCACCCTTGTAGTTTTGGGACTGAGGATACCATAAAGCCTAATGATTATGCCTCTCTCAACATGTTTCCCTGCTAACTGGCATTATCAAGAGGAAGTGGGCTATAGTGTGGTATGGCATCACCAGTTTGACTTTCATAACCTACCAGAACCCTCCACTGTTACTTTAACCAATAGTGGCACCAGAAAGATGTTTGGGTGTGTCTATCCTTGATTGGCATTAGAGTAGAATAATGGAGAGTGTGAGACCCGGTGCCCAATTATGTGCAAGTTTCTACTTGGGGAATTCACTCCAGATGCCACCCCAAAAAAATGTAGAAAATATTCTTCAATACAGGTGATGTCAGTGAGGTGAACGGATATGAACCCCGCTCAACTTTATTACGTCACTGCGAGTCACTAAGGTGCGAAAACACATGCAGCACAGTGCCTCTGCTGGTTGGCAGTTTGTATAGTTGCATCATGCAACATTTCAGCCTGCCATCTAGATGTAGCAGAGCTAGACCCGTCACAGGACAAATGGATTATCTTCACATCGGGGACAGGTTAGGATTATGTTGCTTTATTTTTTTTTTTTTTTTACAAGACACATGGGCTTCTGTGGAATGGGCCTTATGGTAACTATAAGGCTTTTTGGTAAATGTAGATTTAATAAAGGAGTCTGTGAAAAACGGCCCCAGCGAAAGTCTGGAGAAATCGCTGCACCACTGGTTCAACGATCAATAATGTCAAGCTGTTAATGTATCTGTAATGAAAACTAGAGGGATCTGTCTACTGTATATTAATATTATGCTATCCCACATCATAATCCTGGGAGTAAAACTGGTGTGATATTCCTTCGTGAAGGCCTCTTCCTGGTGTTGTCCACATGCTTTCCAAATGGAGATCGGAAGCTGAAAGGTATGAATGAAGGTTGGAATGGAGGTCTATCCTCTTCACTAATGAGTCCCCCTTTTGTTTTGGATGCAATGATAGCCCGAGATTGCGCTGAAGACCACGTGGGCAACGCCATGAAGATGTCTTCAGGAGGGAACTTAATAATGGTCCTACTCCTAGAATTATGGTGAAGGATGGCATAATGTACTAGTTGCCGGATCACTCTTGACTTCATTCCAGGTACACTAAGTTCATGTTCACACGTTAAGTATTTGGTGAGATTTTTACCTCAGTATTTGTAAGCCAAAACCAGGAGTGAGTAAAAATGCAGATGTGGAGCATATGTTTCTATTATACTTTTCCTCTGATTGTTCCACTCCTGGTTTTGGCTTACAAATACTGAGGTAAAAAACTCACCAAGTGCTCAACGTGCGACATGGCCTAATAGCTCGACATTACATTGATTTGATGGTGGAACCAAGAGTAAGGTTAGTAATACAAAGTTTCGCAGGAGATGTTTCAACACTACAACACCAGGCCGCATGTTTCTTGTGCTACTGTGAGCAGCCTGGATGGTCTAAACGTGCTACCATGGCCTTCAGTATCTACGGACTTGTCTCCCCTCAAGCACATCTGGGATGTCATTGGCCAGCAATTGCAAAGGGAGCTGCCAGCAGTGGATCTTGATGCTTTGCCCAAGTGCATTCAGCGTGGCAGAACATTCCTCAGACAACTTTTAATAACCTTATTGATAGCAGTCAAGGTGTGTAAGTGCAGGGACTTCTGCGTCTGGCACTCATACTCTCTACTGCATAAATTGAGATTTTTTAAAAATGTTGTTTCTATTTTTCCATTATTTGCACATCATTAACTTTTCTATTAATCCTGTGGTTTTCATAATTCCATGATTTTTCCTTCTTGTTGTTGCAATTTTGATGTTGAGTAGTGTAAATTATCTCACAGAGCTCAGGGCTGACATCTTACTTATTTAACTAACAATTATGACTTGTTTTTTCTTTGAAATTTCATATATTTATTACTTCATGGTTCTTTTCTATATAAGAAAGAATGTAAAATACATAACACGTTTCAAAATTGCAAACTGAAGGTCATGCATTTTAAATTTTAAGTCACTGAATGCGGTGTTACAAGTTTGTAGGAGACATGCTATAGAGACGCCTTTTTTAGTGCCCTAAGCAATGGCTAAGCGACTGCTCCCCAGTTCAGTATGATCGCTAAAAAATGTACATTCACATGACGCCTACTATTGAACAAAAGTTTAAAGTCTATTGTTATTGGTGCATCCTTAAAAGTATAATAATGAAATTAAAAATGGAAATAAAAAATTTATAAATCGCCCCGCAGAAAAAAACCTTCATATAGCTCCATTGACAAGAAAAATAAAAAACAATGGTTTGCATCTTGTAACTCTCCCATAGATTCTATTTTTGCCCAATGTCATTCTTATTTTTCAAATGGTGTGTATTGACCTTAATTGAGGCAATTGAGGCCTTCAGTTCCTTAATCCCTACACGACATGCGCCGTACATGTACGGCGCAAGTTGGAAGTGGGGGTGTGGAGCGGGCCCACCGGGTGAGCCTGCCCCATAGTCGGCAGGCAATGGCTCTGTCTTACAGCCAGGACCTGACTCTAGCAATCATGGGAATTTAACATTCCCCTATCGGCACGCCTGTGATGTGAACACAGGTCACCTATGGGTTGCTATGGCAGTAGGGGGTCAGTTGAAGACCTCCATGCTTGTCATTATGGAGCTCCTTTGAAACCTGGCTTCAAAGGAGACGGTAATTTTTAATATATACAGCAATGCTTCGGCATTGCTGTATATAGCACAATCAGATGATCGCAGCTTCAAGTCCCCTAGTGGTACTACTAAGCACAGTGAAAAGTTAAAGAAAATGTTTTAAAAAATACAAACAAAATCAATAAGACATACAAATTCAAATCACCCCTTTTTTCCCTCCATTAAAAATAAAGATAATAACAAAATTAAAAAGTACACATATGTGGAATTGCCACATTCAGAAAAGTCCAATCTATCAAAATTAGTGTTGAGCGAGCATGCTCGACACTTCTCGTTACTTGCCCGAGCTGTCGCAGAGTGCATCTTCTTACAGTCACCACTGTACTTACGAGAGCTTCAATCAGCAAGATATCTTGAGTAAACAGTATTTACTTCATACTGGATAAACATGAGATAGACTGTGTGACACTGAATTGTGTGTGCTGCTGACATAACACATTCAGGAAAGAAAGAAGAACAAACACAGGAAGTAAAAAACAACCAACAAATGAGAGCTTCCCCCCCCCCACATTACAGCAAGCATATAACTTTACACACTATCGCCATCTGCTGTCTGGTTAGTATAAAGTCCTCCTTTCACTTATAATAAGTCCTAATCTGTTGCATATGCCAACACCCTTTCTCAACAATAAGGACTTATTCAATCAAACCCAAATTTTTTATTAGTCTCTGGTGTTTATCAGCATTCAACGCCATCGTGAATATGTCTGGTGTCATTTCTTCAGTAGGACAATACTCTAACTTCAAGACTCCTTGTTCCTGATGATCTCAAAAGAAATGATATTTCACATCAATATGCTTGGTTCTTGGATTGACTCTTTCCATCTGAGCAAGAACAAGACATCCTTGATTGTCCTCTTTCAGTTTTGTTGGTTCCAACTGTGGTTGTCCTAATTCTGTCAACAATTGTCTTAACCACAGTACTTCTTGACTCGCATGTGCTGCAGCAACATATTCTGCTTCTGTATAAGACAGTGTCACAATTGACTGTTTCTTACTTGTCCAACTTATTGGTCCACCTGAGAGAACAAAAATATGTCCACTGGTAGATCTTCTGTCAGTTGGATCTCCAGCCCAATCTGCATCAACATATCCTATTAAAATGCAATTATCACTTGTGGGTAATTTCAGCTTAACATTACTAGTTCCTTTCAAATAACGCATTACTCTCTTCACGGCATTCCAATCAGCTTTATTTGGTTTTGATACCTTTCTACTCAGGATTCCTACTGCTGCTGCGATGTCTGGTCTTGTAACGGTCGCTAGATACAGTAGTTTTCCTATTGCTGTTCTGTATTCTTCATTATTTGGTAGCATATTTTTTTCACTGTTCATCTCTTTGAGATAATTAGTTTCCATTGGAGACTTTACTGTTTTTGCATCCTTTAATCCAAATTTTTCTGTTATGTCATGAATCATGTGATTTTGATTCAGTAGGAAACTTCCGTCTTCTTCTCTTTCTACCTGTATTCCTAGGTACTGTTTTACATTTCCCAAGTCTTTGATTTCGAAATGTTGCTTCAGGATTTTTAGAATGTTTTCTTTATCCCTTTCTTGTTTAAAACAAATCAAAATGTCGTCTACATACAGTACAGACCAAAAGTTTGGACACACCTTCTCATTTAAAGATTTTTTTGTATTTTCATGACTATGAAAATTGTACATTCACACTGAAGGCATCAAAGCTATGAATTAACACATGTGGAATTATATACTTAACAAAAAAGCGTGAAACAACTGAAAATATGTCTTATATTCTAGGTTCTTCAAAGTAGCCACCTTTTGCTTTGAAGACGGCTTTGCACACTCTTGGCATTCTCTTGATGAGCTTCAAGAGGTACTCACCGGAAATGTTCTTCCAACAATCTTGAAGGAGTTCCCAGAGATGATTAGCTCACCCCAAACCATCTCGATTGGGCTCAGGTCTGGTGACTGTGGAGGCCTGGTCATCTGGCGTAGCACCCCATCACTCTCCTTCTTGGTCAAATAGCCCTTACACAGCCTGGAGGTGTGTTTGGGGTCATTGTACTGTTGAAAAATAAATGATGGTCCAACTAAACGCAAACCGAACCGAATAGCATGCCGCTGCAAGATGCTGTAGTGGCCATGCTGGTTCAGTATGCCTTCAATTTTGAATAAATCCCCAACAGTGTCACCAACAAAGCACCCCCACACCATCACACCTCCTCCTCCATGCTGCACGGTGGAAACCAGGCATGTAGAGTCCATCCGTTCACCTTTTCTGCGTTGCACAAAGACACGGTGGTTGGAACCAAAGATCTCAAATTTGGACTCATCAGACCAAAGCACAGATTTCCACTGGTCTAATGTCCATTCTTTGTGTTCTTCAGCCCAAAAAAGTCTCTTCTGCTTGTTGCCTGTCCTTAGCAGTGGTTTCCTAGCAGCTATTTTACCATAAAGGCCTGCTGCACAAAGTCTCCTCTTAACAGTTGTTGAAGAGATGTGTATGCTGCTAGAACTCTGTGTGGCATTGACCTGGTCTCTAATCTGAGCTGCTGTTAACCTGCGATTTCTAAGGCTGGTGACTCGGATAAACTTATCCTCAGAAGCAGAGGCGACTCTTGGTCTTCCTTTCCTGGGGCGGTCCTCATGTGAGCCAGTTTCTTTGTAGCGCTTGATGGTTTTTGCAACTGCACTTGGGGACACTTTCAAAGTTTTCCCAATTTTTCGCACTGACTGATCTTCATTCCTTAAAGTAATCATGGCCACTCGTTTTTCTTTACTTAGCTGCTTTTTTCTTGCCATAATACAAATTCTAACAGTCTATTCAGTAGGACTATCAGCTGTGTGTCCACCAGACTTCAGCACAACACAACTGATGGTCCCAACCCCATTTATAAGGCAAGAAATCCCACTTATAAAACCTGACAGGGCACACCTGTGAAGTGAAAACCATTTCTGGTGACTACCACTTGAAGCTCATCAAAAGAATGCCAAGAGTGGGCAAAGCAGTAATCAAAGCAAAAGGTGGCTACTTTAAAGAACCTAGAATATAAGACATATTTTCAGTTGTTTCACACTTTTTTGTTAAGTATATAATTCCACATGTGTTAATTCATAGTTTTGATGCCTTTAGTGTGAATGTACAATTTTCATAGTCATGAAAATACAGAAAAATCTTTAAATGAGAAGAGGTGTCCAAACTTTTGGTCTGTACTGTATATGAGTACATAAATCCATCTATTAATCAGCCTTTTTGTGTATAAGCATGGATCAGCTTTGCTTCTTTGAAATTTTGCATTTGTAAGTACTTCCGTGATTTTGTCATTCCACGTTTTAGCTGCTTGCTTTAAACCATATATGCTTTTCTGTAGTTTGCAAACTTTGTTTGGATTTCTTTCATCTTTGAATCCTGGAGGTTGTTCCATGTAAATGTCTTCTGTTAAATCTCCATTCAGAAAAGCTGTCTTTACATCCAGATGTCTCAGTTCCATCTGTTTCATTGCTGCAACTCTAAGTAAAGTTCTTATTGTGTTTGACAACTGGAGCAAATGTCTTATCATAGTCTTCTCCATATTTTTGAGAATACCCTTTAGCTACGAGTCTTGCTCTGTATCTTTCAGCTGTGCCATCTGTTTGGTATTTTACTTTAAAAATCCATTTGCATCCTATGGCTTTTCTTCCTTCTGGCAAATCTGTTAGTGTCCATGTATTTGAATCATGCATGGATTTAATTTCTGCTTCTGTTGCTTCTATCCATTTATTAGCTTCTTCTTCAGCAAGTTTAGATATGTCTTCCCAAGAGGTAGGCTCATACATTTTTCTTATGCTTATCTTGTATGAGAGACGTTTTGGTGGTTTTCCTTTGTTCTCTCTCATTGAACGTCTTGGTTCTGTGTCTGTTTGTAGTTGTGATTCTTCACTTTCAGTATTTTGTTCTTCATTCATTTTTACTTCTTTCTCATCAGATATTTCTTCAGTTATGTCACTATTGTTTTTCTCATTTTTTGTTTCAACTGAAATCATAATGTCTTCATTTAAATCTTCAATGAATGTCACACTGTTACTCACCGTAACTCTGTCTGTTTTGGGATCTAGGATTCTATATCCTTTGCAATTTTCACTATATCCAACAAATATTCCTTCCATGGATCTGTTTTGAAGTTTGGAATGTTTTTCTGTTGGAATGAATATAAAAACTTTACAGTCAATTCTTTTCTCTGTAGTTCCCTTATACTGTCAGGGTGTCTATGTCCTAGACATCTATGCCACATGTGAATACAGTTTTTGTGATCATGTGTACATACCTTCATCTGTTCCTTTGGTGTGTCAAAATGATATAATTGTTTATCTGCCTTGACTTTGGTTATCACCTTGTTTCCTGCAATAATTGCACACTCATTGTCTTTGAATTTTACTGTAAGTCCTTTTGCTGTTAAACGTTTCACAGATAATAATCCACCTTCCAATTTTGGAACATACAACACATCCTGTACAAGCATCTTTGAATCTTGTCTGAACTTGTTTGAACAATTTAGCATACCTTGTCCGATACCTTCTGCGGTTATTTTGCTTCCATCTGCAAGATAAATGGCTTCTTTCTTATCTAAATCAAGATCAGTAAAGGAATTCTTGTCACTTGTCATATGACTCGTTGCTCCTGAATCAATAAACCAACCAAGTGATGATTTCTTGTCTGTTACTTTAAATGTGCCATTCCAATTATTCTCACATGAATCGGAAATTGTGTTTTTGACTTTGTGTATGCTGTAATTTTTGTTGTTCTGCTTTCCATATGGTACAGTCTTTCTTTAAATGACCTTTTTTCTTACATCTGAAGCATTCTCTTGTCTCTTTATTATAGGGTTTTTAAAATTCTGTAGCTTTAACAGCGTTTTCACTGTCCTTTTCAGTAGAAGAATCATTTCTTTGTTCTTTTCTTCTCTGATATTCATCTATTAGTCTTGTTTTCACAAAATCTAATGTAATGTCAGTTTCTGGTCTCATCTCAAGGGCATTTATCAAGGCTGTATACGAATCTGGTAAACTGCACAATAATATAGCTGCTACATGACTTTCTTTAATGTCTTCACCAATAGATCTTAGCTGTGATATCACTTCCATCATTGAGAATATGTGCTTCTGCATGTCGTCATTTGCACTCAATCTCATACTGTAAAGCTTTCTTAATAAAAATAACTTGTGATTCAAGCTAGGTCTTTCATTAGTTTTCTTAATGCTTCCCACATTCCTTTCGCTGTTTCTTCATTTCTTATATGTATTAATTGAGCATCATCCACTAATAAACTACTGGTGACTCTCGCTTGTCTATTCTTCTTATCCCATGTCTGATTATCTTGATCTGGTCTTTCTGTAACAATTACTTCCCATAAATCATCCTTAGATAACAACATCTCTACTTTGAATTTCCATAACTGATAATTTTCACTATTCAGTTTAGCTACTGTGAATTTCAGTTCTGTGTTACTCATCATCTTTATATAGTTTTACTTGTTTAGAGAGTTGTACTGAAGATATTCTCCTGTTTTTTTCTTCTTGATAGTTCCTGTATGTCCTGCCTGTGTTGAATTCTCTGTAATTATATCCAGCTCCTGGGATCATGAATTCCTCTGTCACTCTGTATCTGGATTTATTTCCTTCTGTTTACAGAGGTTATCTGTGTGCTCCGTTATCTGGGGTTATAAACCGGGATCCTGCTGCCTGGGCTTGTAGTGCGGGCCTGTAGTGTTTGGGCCCATAACCTGTCGCAGAGTGCATCTTCTTACAGTCACCACTGTACCTACGAGAGCTTCAATCAGCAAGATATCTTGAGTAAACAGTATTTACTTCATACTGGATAAACATGAGATACAATTCAGTGTCACACAGTCCGTGTGCTGCTGACATAACACATTCAGGAAAGAAAGAAGAACAAACACAGGAAGTAAAAAACAACCAACAATTGATAGCTTCCCTCCCCACATTACAGCAAGCATATAACTTTACACACTATCGCCATCTGCTGTCTGGTTAGTATAAAGTCCTCCTTTCACTTATAATAAGTCCTAATCTGTTGCATATGCCACATCTCACTACTCGGGATGTTCGGCGAGCACCAAGCATTTCTGGGTTACTCGGGCAGGAGCTCGGGCCTCCGCCCTGCATGTTTGGCGCTCTTTACAGAGCCAATGAACATGCAGGGATTGCCAGCCAGTCACTGTAATGCCGCAGCCATGTTGTTTGTGGGCATTGCAGTGATTGGCTGGCTGCACAGCGTCACCTCGAGTATTTAAAACTGGGCGCCGCCATCTTGGACACAGTCGCCTGGGATCAGACAGTGTAGGGAGAGTGCTGCTGAGTTAGGGAGAGATATATAGTGCGAAATAGGTAGTGTAGGGTCTTTAAAGCCTGCCAAATCAAACAAACAGTCCTTCTCAGGACTAATATCCATCCCAGATATCAGGCAGGGAGGCAGGCTGTATAGGAGACGCATTGGTTATACCAGCAAACGCTGCATTACAGTCCTGTGTGCTCCTGTTGGTCAAATTGCTAGACTTATCCCCCAGTCTCAGGGGTCAGGAAAAATTCTTTTTTTTTTCATCTAAATCCTGTATTTTTTTTTTCCTCAGTCAGACTGTACAAATACGCGTCTTATTAACCTTTTGGTATTCCCCCCCCAAAAAAAAAAATTTAGTGTGCCTGTGACTGTTTAGACACCAATATATCAGTTTAAAAGAGTCTGGTGTAGGCCAGATAACTAGAACTGTGATTTTGCAGTTCCACGGGTCAAATCTCTGTATTATCCTGCTTTAGGCATTTTTTGCCGTAAAAAAAAAAACAGTAATATTGTCTCCCTGACTGGTCAGACACCAATATATCTGCTTAAAAGAGTCTGGTGTAGGCCAGAGAAATAGAACTGTGGTTTTCCTCTTCCACGGTTCTAATCTCCTTTTTCTTACCCTTTTTCCATTGATAGTGCGAGTATAAGCTATTTTACTTCATTTACAATGGGCAAGGCGCTTGGCAAGGGACGTGGAACTGGACGTTCTGATGATGGTGCGTGTAGAGGATGGGGCCGTGGCCAAGGTGAAAATGTGCCACAACCAAGAGCCACATCTTTTCGCTCCCACTTCTTGACCGAATTACTAGGGAAGTACACTACAACACCAGTATTGCGAACTGATCAGTGTGAACAGGTTATTAATTGGATAGCAGATAATACTTCCAGTTACCTGGGCTACACCACCTCCGGTCTGTCTTCCACACGGTCAAGTTTTAGTAGCTGTGAGTCTTGACCGCATACTCCTCCTCACCCTGATGCTCCTTCCTCCCACCATGCCAAGTGTCGTCAGACAGCAACTGATCCCACACTTGGACACTCTGAAGAGCTGTTCACTGGTCCATTTCCATATTTGTGCCCCTCGCCTGCTTCGCTTGAAGTGGTGGAAGAGGAGATCCCATGTAGCGATGCCCAAATATTTGAACAGCCACGGCCACAGGAAGTCGACGCTGGCAATTTGTCACAAGAGGTGGACGATGAAGAGACACAATTGCCAGGAAGTGAGGAGGAGGATCGTGGTGCGCAAGTGGAAGAGGAGGAGGTGGTGAATGATCTAGTAACTGACCCAATGTGGACCCAGGAGGACACACAGAGCGAGGCCAGCAGCACACAGGGGGAGGGAGGCAGAGTACCCCAACAGGCAGGAAGAAGCAGTGTGGTGGCCGCACACAGAAGGCGGGCAACAGTTCCCCGTAACACCAACACGAGGGACGTTGCCAGTACAACCGGTAGGTCTTCCAGAGTCTGGAATTTTTTTAAAGACTCTGCTGATAACCCCAAAAAGGCCATTTGTACCACGTGCCATGCCAGCATCAGCAGGAGTGACAAAACTACAAGCCTGACCACTACCAGCATGATCAGGCACATGTCAGCAAAGCACCCGACTTTGTGGGGCGAACCCCAGGGTCCACAACCAGTGTCAGCGGGTGTCACCACTGCTTCTTCCGCTGTTGTGCGTGTAATAGAACCCCCTGTTGTTCGTGCAAGGCAATCCCCTGTCCATACTGCATGCAAAGATGCCCCCTCCTCTCAGTCTTCATTTGTTATGGCAGTTTCTCAAGAAACAGCATCAACGTCCACGTCCACGTCCCACCGCAGCGTTCAATTGTCCATATCCCAGACCTTTGAACGAAAGCGCAAATTCGCAGCCAATTCCCCACAGACCACAGTCCTAAATTCTCACATTTCACGACTGCTTGCATTGGAAATGCTGCTTTTTAGGCTGGTGGAAACGGAATCCTTTCGATACCTTATGGCGGTAGCCGTGCTTCGGTACTCAGTCCTCAGCCGACACTATTTTGCCCGGTGTGCCATCCCCGCACTACACAAGCACGTGTCCAAAAACATATGCCGTGCCCTCAACAATGCAGTTACTGGGAGAGTCCACCTGACAACGGACACGTGGACAAGTGCTTGTGGCCAGGGACGGTACATCTCCCTGACGGCACACTGGGTAAACATAGTGGAAGCCGGGACCCAGTCAGTCCTTGGGACGGAACACATCCTCCCCACACCGAGGATTGCGGGCCCTATGTCAGTCAGAGTTGCCCCCACAGTGTACAGCTCCTGTGCATCATCCTCCTCCTCCTCCTCATGTTCAGCCTCCATCTCAGATATCACCACATCAGTTACAAGCTGGAAGCACTGCAGTACTGCCTCAGCCAAGCGGCAACAGGCTGTGCTGAAACTCATAACCTTAGGTGATAAACCTCACTCTGCTTGTGAGTTGTGGACAGCTGTGAAAGAGCAGGCAGATCTGTGGCTAAGACCGCTGAACCTACATCCAGGCATGGTCATGTGTGACAATGGCCGTAACCTGGTGGCGGCTCTGAGGCGAGGCGAGATCACACACGTACCATGCCTGGCTCATGTGCTTAACCTCGTGGTTCAGCGGTTTCTTAAATCGTACCCTGAGATGCCAGATCTGCTCGTCAAAGTACGCCACCTGTCAGCTCATTTTTGCAAGTTGGCTACAGCTTCCGCCGCCCTTGCTGTGCTGCAGCAGCGTTTGCAGCTTCCGGCACACCGACTGGTGTGTGATGTCCCCACACGTTGGAACTCTACCCTCCACATGATGCAAAGGATTTGTGAGCAGAAGAGAGCAGTTGTGGAGTAATAGCTGCAACAAGGCCGTCGATATTCAGGTCAGACTCCACACATAAGACCTCAGGAGTGGACCTGGATGTCTGACATATGTACCATCCTGACAAACTTTGAGGAGGCCACCAAGATGGTGAGTGGCGATGACGCCATCATTAGCGTCAGCATCCCGCTTGTCTGTCTTTTGCAACGCTCCCTGCAGAGAATTAAAAAGCAGGCATTGCAGCCAGAGTATGATGAGATGGATCAAGAAGCCGTAACGGGCGATTACACACAGCCCAGCCTCATCTCATCCCAACGTGCATTAGGGAACAATGAGGGAGAGGAGGAGGAGGAGGAAGAACAGGAGCTGGTATCATGCGCTGTAGATGGTAGTACCTGTACAACTGTCATACTGTCGGTTCAGCGTGGTGTCCTGAGGACAGGGGGGAGGAGGAGGAGGAGGAGAGCATGGTCAGTCGTCATCTTGGTGAGGACACGGAAGTCTTGCCCGTTACCAGTCTGGCACGCATGGCTGACTTTATGTTACGCTGCCTTAACCGTGACCCTCGCGTTGTCAAAATGTTGGGTGACAGTCATTACTGGTTGGTGACACTTGTAGACCCCCGCTACAAGGAGAACTTTCAGTCTTATTCCTGAGGTGGAGAGGTCTACAAAAATGGGGCAGTACCAGAAGGCCCTTGCTGCAGAACTGTTAAAAAAATTCCCATCTGAACACGCTAGCGGCAGAGGTCACAGTTCGTTGACCAACCAAGACATACAGGCGAGAGAGACGCAACTCCAATCCAGCAGAGGCAGGGGAACACTGTCAACATTCTGGGACAGTTTTCTGAGACCCGCCCAGCTTACAGGCCCTGAGGCGCGGGGTACTCTCACAAGGAGTGGAAAGTTTCAAAAGATGGTGAGGGAGTACCTTGCCGACCGTACCAGCATCCTCCGTGATACCTCTGTGCCTTTTAATTATTGGGTATCCAAGCTGGACACTTGCCGCTGGGGGAATTATAACTGATAAGCGCACTCGCCTGTCAACTGGCAATGCTGACCCTTATCAAAATGAACAAGGGCTGGATTGGGCCAAACTTCTCATCACCAAATGACAGCAGAGTAACATAAAGTCAAATCCACTGTGTTATTTCGGGAGGTGTATTCCCATGCACCGCTTCACACTCACACATGGGTATACGCTTCCTCATTTCGGCTGTATTTTGCTCTTCTCCTTATCCTCAACCTCCACCACCACTATACCACCAGGGTGACCGTGGTCCGTGTTGCCAGCATTGCAAGTTCCTCCATCCTAATTTTTGGCAGCTTTTGCTTGGAAGGCATAGGCAAAGACTCTGTGAGACCCACTCCCCAATAATGGGAATAATGTTTTTAATATGCTGTACTGCATGGCTCTTGTAAGGGGCATGAAAACCGTCTTGTTAAGCTACTGCGACCTCCACCACTTTTCCAAGGGGCATTAAAACCGTCTTGTTAAGCTACTGTGACCTCCACGTCTCTTCCAAGGGGCATTAAAACCATTTGTTAAGCTACTGCGACCTCCACCACTTTTCCAAGGGACATTGATATTGTCTTTTTATTCCACTGTGACCTCCACGTCTCTTCCAAGGGGCATTAAAACCGTCTTGTTAAGCTACTGCAACCTCCACGTCTCTTCCAAGGGGCATTAAAACTGTCTTGTTAAGCTACTGCGGCCTCCACCACTTTTCCAAGGGGCATTGATATTGTCTTGTTATTCCACTGAGACCTCCAGCATTCTTCCAACGGGCATTGCATTTCCTCCTAATTTTAGTCAGCTTTTGCTTTTCAATGCATAGGCGAACACTAAGGGAGACCCACTCCCCAATAATGGATAGAAGGTTTTTAGTATGCTGTAATCCACTTCTGTTTCAAGGGGCATTGCAGTTCCTCATAATTTTTGGAAAGCCTTCCATTCACTGCTTAGGCCAACAGTGCACAGGAGACCCAGTTGCTATAAATGGAAAAAATGGTTTAGTTAAGGCCCTCTGACCTCCATGTCACTTCCAAGGGACATTGGAGTGCCTCAAAATTTTTGGTAGGCATTGCATTGACTGCATGCCCTATAACTGTGTAGCCGAACCGCTCCTTTTGGTACAGAAACATATCCTACAAGACATGTGTGGTTGACTGGCCTGATATTGATGTGAATGGTCCCTGTTCCTCCTGCTCTTTCTCCTTTGCCACCACCTCATCCATCATTCATCACCTGAAGCTTTGTTTTAACGGGAGTCATAGAACTGGGATAGTAGCAGGAAAACATCCAGCAATCCTCGGAGGAGGTAGGATATGCGCCAAAACGCTGACCACCTCAGGCCTAGCCGCTACTTCATACATACGCTTGCATTCCAAGAAAACAAAGCATACGCTAACTTCTATCATCATAATCATGCTCCTCACCTTGGCACTCTCAACTCCCCTGATGGAGAAGCCAGGACCCACCGGAGGAGTCTGGTTCTCTGGTGGGCTCGTACAATGCTGCCCGAAAGCAGGCCAGGCTAAGAAAAGTGTGGGGGAAGTTCCAAGGAGAAATAGGGGTGGCTGGGGACCATTTATGGACACCCGGCCGCCCCCAGGCGGCTGAGGACCGTGTGTGGACACCTGGCCGCGGGGCATCTGGGGACCGAGTATGGACACCCAGCCGCCCCCTGGTGGCTGGGGACCGAGCGTGGACACCCGGCCGCCGGGCAGCTGGGGACTGAGTATGGATACCAGACCGCCGAAGCAGCCATGACATGGTGGCCGGCGTCTGCCTCCACATGCCTAAAAGGCCCAATTTCAAATGCAAGCAAGCTAGCAGTATGGTATTGCAGCCTGGGGGTGGGTGAGTGGCAGGCTGCACACTTACGCTTGCATTGCAAGGAATGGGGGAGGTACAATTGAACACTGCCCTGGGACAAGGACTTGCACGGGGATAGTTGCAAGTCTGCATCTTCTGATGCGGCAAGGATCACTTCTGATGGGCACACTTTTAGGCAGTGACCTGGGAGTCAGAGATGCTTCCAGGGGTCTTCTCCATGCTGTTCCCATGTCTTTTCAGCACTGTATGCATGTGTCACACAGCACATGGCCAGATAAGGTTCTAAAATGTTAAAATTACATTTCCCGGTGAATGCATTTGTCACAGTTGAAAGCAATACAAAAGTGCAAAAACGCATAAAAAATGCTACTTGTGAACATAGCCCAAGGTGTGGAGGAGTATTTTTGTTTTTGGTTATTTATTTTACCTTATACACAAGTCTTTACCCTGAAAAGGAAATTCCTTAACATATTTCACAGGAAAACCGTTTCAGTTTCGTTTTTGAACGTTTAATTGTGAGCCCGTAAAAGTGGCTTAATACTTCTGACCACATTGTTGACAGCAGTGACCTGGGGGTCAGAAATGCTTCCTGGGGCGATCCCCATGCTGTCCCCATGTCTTTTGATCACTGTAACTATCGTTTTGGGCACTTTTTAGGCTTTCTACAGACTGCCGGGGGTGCCGCCGCAAAAATGCTCGGGTCTCCCATAGACTAACATTGGGCTCGTTGCTCGGGTCGAGCACCCGAGCAGTTTAGTGCTCGCTCAACACTAATCAAAATATAAAAATAATGGTAAACACTGTATACAAAAATTTTTTTTACAACAAAATTACGTTTTTGGGTCACGGCAATACCACATAAAATACTGTAACAAGCAATCAAAATGTCATATCTATCCCAAAATGGCATCAATAAAAATGTTGTTTCACCCTGCAAAAAATGAGCCATCATACAGCTCCACTGACCTAAAAATGAAAACATTACGAGTCTCGGAAAATGGTGATACAACCTCCCCCAAATTTTTTTTTTTTGCTAACTTCTGATTTTTTTTCACCACTAAAGTAATAAAAAACTGGACCTGTTTGATATCGCCGTAATTGTATGGATGGGCAGAATCATATTGCTAGGTCATTTTTACAACAAAAAGTGCACATTAAAAACTACGTCAGAATTGCATTGTTATTAAAATTTCTCCCCGTATTAAAGGGGTGTTACAAGTAATTATAAAAAAAAACTGGATATTGGTTGAGTAATGTAACAAACATTAAAATACCTAGGTGAAGATTTCTATCCATGACCCCGGATATAAATATATGAGAGAATCATTGCTGAAAAAATATGAATAATGTGCCTTTAATTAAACTTGTTGGTGAAAACCTAACAAAAGAGATTTGATGACGTTAAACAGGCCATATGAATGAACTCATATGTAAATTAACTGCGCAACAGACAATAGGAAGTGTTTAGATATACTACTTATAGAACTACATATGTGCACGGGTCCTTATGAATCAAATATTCCAAACAAAAAAATAGATAACACCGTTGGGTAGAATTTTTGTCTCAAAACTATATACTGCTAATACTACCACACCCATAATAAACCCATCAAATAATGTGATTTCAACATAAGCAATGGACCTTTATAAGCAGCTACCCAATAGTATAGGTATAGTTCAATGAAATCATTCTTTCATTTCTACAATGCCACTGTA
This sequence comes from Phyllobates terribilis, assembly GCF_046119375.1. Lineage (NCBI taxonomy): Eukaryota > Metazoa > Chordata > Amphibia > Anura > Dendrobatidae > Phyllobates > Phyllobates terribilis. Next base: position 131,264,509 of record NW_027362764.1, on the reverse strand, counting down.
TTCTATCCCAAAAATAGACAACTGAATAATAAACCAATTAAGTTCCCTAATTCTGCCTAAAGAGGACCTTTCACCAAATTTGTAATGTTGAACTAGTCAATGATGTAAATTGGCCTATACCGCATGGTTTTTTGTTGCCTTCCCCTGGATCAACGCTGCGGAATAGCTGCAGTGCACAAGAAATAGGCTGAACTGGATGGACGCTTGTCTTTTTTCGGCCTTATAAACTATGTAAACTATGTAACTATGTAACTATGTAACACAAGACGTAATAATGACTCCAGAGCGGAATAAAACATTATTATATTTTCATTTTTCCTCTCCGTTGCGGAGATAAAGTAATCATAGTTTTGGCATCTAATGAGTTAACTTTTGTTAATTCCAAGTGGGTGTTATCAAAATGCAACTCATACAGGGAGAAGTACACGCCCCAGTGAAAACTATCTGATAACACCCACTTGGAATTAGCAAAAGTTATCAGATAATTTTCACTGGGGGTGTGTAGTTCTCCTTGCATAAGTTGATATCTGATAACACCCACTTGGAATTAATAAAAGTTACCTTATTAGGTGCCAAATACTTTGATTGCTAATATTTTGAAATGGAGAGGCAAAATGAACGAAAAAAAAAGTTTTATTCCACTCTGCAGCTACTATTACATCGTGTATCCAGCTCAATGTGACAAATTGGGTTAAAGAAAAGAGAAAAAGAAAGAAAGAAAAAAGAGTATATGAACAAGAATATAAACCATCTTTATCGCTAAAAATGAGTGGCCATAACCAGCTCACCAGTTTAAATAGTATTTTTTGTTTGTCTTTTGTTGTGGTATTGTTCATTATCCAAAGAAGCTTATTGGAAAACCAGTAGAAACCACATGACTAGTGATAAGCGAATGTTCTCGCCCCTGCTCTGAACTTGCCCGAGCATCTCACTGCTTGAGATGCTCGGCGCTCTGCGAGTATTTCCGGGTTGCTCGGTGGGAGCTCGAGTCTCCTCCTTGCATGTTTGGCGCTCTTTATAGAGCTAATGAACATGCAGGGATTGCCTACCACACACTGTAATGCCGTAGCCATGTTGGTTGTGGCATTACAGTGATTGGATGGGCGCACAGCATCATCAGGTCTATATCAGACCTGGCGCCGCCATGCTCGTCACAGTCTACCCCGGAATCAGGCAGAGTAGGGAGAGGTGCTGCTGTGTCAGGGACAGATTTGCTTGTTTAGAGTTAGTATAGGTAACATGGCATTTGACACAGAACACCAGGATTGGCAAAGTCGCCACTGGCGCCCTGTGCTCTTCACAGATGAAAGCTGGTTCACACTGAGCACATGTGACAGACGTGACAGAGTCTGGAGGCGCCGTGGAGAGCGATCTGCTGCCTGCAACATCCTTCAGCATGACCGGTTTGGTAGTGGGTCAGTAATGGTGTGAGGTGGCATTTCTTTGGAGGGCCGCATAGCCCTCCATGTGCTCGCCAGAGGAAGCCTGACTGCCATTAGGTACCGAGATGAGATCCTCAGACCCCTTGTGAGACCATATGCTTGTGCGGTAAGCCCTGGGTTCCTTCTAATGCAGGACAATGCCAGACCTCATGTGGCTGGAGTGTGTCAGCAGTAACTGCAAGATGAAGGCATTGAAGCTATGAACTGGCCCGCCCGCTCCCCAGACCTGAATCTTATTGAGCAAATCTGGGACATCATGTCTCTCTCCATCCACCAACGTCACGTTACACCAGACTGTCCAGGAGTTGGCGAATGCTTTAGTCCAGGTCTGGGAGGAGATCCCACAGGAGACCATCCACAACCTCATCAGGAGCATGCCCAGGCGTTGTAGGGAGGTCATACAGGCACGTGGAGGCCACACACAATACTGAGCCTCATTTTGACTTGTTTTAAGGACATTACATCAAAGTTGGATCAGCCTGTAGTGTGTTTTTCCACTTTAATTTTGGGGGTGACTCCAAATCCAGGCCTCCATTGGTTAATAAATTTGATTTCCATTGATGATTTTTGTGTGATTTTGTTGTCAGCACATTCAACTTTGTACGGAACAAAGTATTCAATGAGAATATTTCATTCAGTCAGATCTAGGATGTGTTATTTGAGTGTTCCCTTTATTTTCAGCAATATATATATATATATATATATATATATATATATATATATATATATATATATATATATATATATATAATATCAGAGCTAGACAGGCAGGCTGTCTATGTGGCAGGCTGCAGTGTATAAGACATCACAACAGGCTCCATTCCAGTTCTGTCTGCTGCTTCTGTTACAGATATTTCTACAAATAGCCCCAGGTATCAGGGGTCCAGGGATAATTTTTTTTTACCTTAATCCTGATTATTTGGTTAAAAAACAATCCAGAGAATACCGTTTTTCTGCTCCATTTGCTTGTTGCCACAGCAGAATGCAACCAGATTCTTTCCATATTACATCAATAAAAATCCAGAAATTTGTAGTGAACGTGGAAAATATTGGCCTCCATTTAAATTTTGTTGCAGTGTGTCAGTGAAGTTATTGACACGAGGTCGCTGTGAAAAATAGTAACCTACAGGCCAGCTATTTAAAACTGGTTTTCCGTGACACGTATCACATATAAGTGTGCTCCAAATCCAGCCATTTACTTAACTGATCCCCCGCCGATATCTAATTGATACACTTGCACATCCCTAATTGATCCCCGTCCATACACCTATATATAAATAATTGTGTTTTGTACTTGTGTATATAAAATACTGACTGTATCCCCATATTTAGAATGACGTCCATGTTGGCGGAGCCGTGCAGTGTATGCACAATGTATGCATTCCGTGAGCAACCGCTCGAGGATCCATACTGCTGCGAGAGATGTGAGCATATCGTGCACTTGGAAGCCCAAATTCTGGATCTAAGTGCTCAGATAGCGGTACTGAGGAGCATCGACAACATGGAACGGAGTTTGCTGCTCACCGAGCAGACACTCAATGGGTCAATACTGGGGGTGGAGCATAGAGGGGAAGTGCAGGCTGAACAGGCAGGGAGCTGGATAACAGTTAGGAGGGATAGAGGGAAGAAGTATAGGAAGGCTGGTTCAGAACCGGCATTATTGGAGCACGACAGATCCTCTGACCGCCGGGGGAGTGTATGCTCCAGTAATGAGGGGGAGGGGGGAAGTGTAGGGCAGGCAAGACAGGTTCTGGTAGTGGGTGACTCTATTATTAGGGGGACAGACAGGGCAATCTGTCACAAAGACCAGGATCGCCGAACAGTGTGCTGCCTCCCTGGCGCTCGGGTCCGGCACATCGCGGATCGGGTTGACAGGTTACTGGGTGGGGCTGGCGAAGACCCAGCGGTCATGGTCCACATCGGCACCAATGACAAAGTGAGTGGTAGATGGAGGGTCCTTAAAAATGATTTCAGTGACCTAGGTAGGAAGCTTAGGGCAAGGACCTCCAAGGTAGTTTTCTCAGAAATACTACCAATCCCGCAAGCCACACAGGAGCGCCAACGGGAAGTTAGGGAGGTGAATAAGTGGCTAAAGAGTTGGTGCAAGGCAGAAGGGTTTGGGTTCATGGAGAACTGGGCCGACTTCGCGGTTGGCTACAGGCTCTACCGTAGGGACGGGCTGCACCTCAATGGGGAGGGTGCAGCGGTGCTGGGGAAGAAGATGGCTAATAGGTTGGAGGAGTTTTTAAACTAGAGACGGGGGGGGACCAAGGAAATAGGTGGGATGTGAGGCAAGCAAGGGGGAAGGGGAGAAGTGAATATAATGAGGGTGGAGAGGGGGGTGGGGATAGTACAGTTAGATCGTTAGAGAAGAATAGGATGCTAAATAACCCCAAAGTTTTATCTTGCATGTTGACCAATGCAAGAAGCCTGACCAATAAGGCGGATGAGCTGCAGGCGCTTATATCGGAGGAGAGGTATGACGTCGTAGGTATAACAGAGACTTGGCTAGACGATAGCTAGGACTGGGCGGTAAATTTATTAGATTATAGTTTATTTAGAAGGGACCGGAAACAGGGGAAAGGCGGAGGAGTCTGCTTATATGTAAAGTCATGTCTAAAACCCAGACTAAGGGAAGATATAGGAGAGGGAGAAGAGGGGGTCGAGTCCATGTGGGTAGAGATAGAGGGGGAAAAAAATAATAATAAAATATTACTGGGGGTCTGCTATAAGCCACCAAATATAACAGAGGATTATGAGAATCTGCTATTAGGACAAATAGACAAAGTAGCAAAACATAATGAAGTGATTGTAATGGGGGATTTCAACTACCCGGATATTGACTGGGAAACATAAACCTGTAGATCTCAGAAAGGAAAAAGGTTCTTGACAAATATTAAGGATAATTATCTCTCCCAACTAGTGCAGGAACCAACGAGAGGGAAGGCCGTGTTGGACTTAATATTGACTAATAGGCCTGATAGAATAACTGAGGTACAGATAGGGGGGCACCTAGGTAATAGCAACCATAATATTATCGACTTCAAAATGCCCTTCAGTAGGGTTATCAATAAGGGAACAACAAAAACATTAAACTTTAGGAGGGCGAAGTTTGATCAGCTGATAGAAAACCTTCAACTTATTGACTGGGACAAAGTACTTAATCAATGGAATACGAATAGTAAATGGGAAACCTTCAAAAGAATTCTGAATACTCAGTGCGAGAGGTATATACCGTATGGGAATAAAAGGGCCAGAAATAAGAGGAAACCAATATGGTTGAACAAGAACTTAAAAGGGGCGTTTAATAGCAAAAAAGAGGCATTCAAGAGATTAAAACAGGAAAACAGTAAGGAGGCACTAATGTGTTACAAGGAAAAAACGAGAACCTGTAAGAAACAAATAAAAATAGCGAAGAAGGAAACAGAGAGACGTATTGCTAGGGAAAGTAGATCAAATCCCAAACTGTTCTTTACGTATATAAATAGTAAAAGGATTAAATCGGATAATATTGGACCGATAAAAAGTGAGGAAGGCAAAATCATAGAGAAAGATGAGGATAAAGCTAATCTATTAAATATTTTTTTTTCGACAACTTTCACAAAGGAAATAGAACTAACAGGAGAAATGAGAAGTGACAAGCTTAATCCTCCACTAAGTATGACTAATCTAACCCAAGCTGAGGTACAGAAACGCCTCAGTAACATTAAAATAAACAAATCACCAGGACCTGATGGCATACACCCACGGGTACTAAGGGAACTAAGTAATGTGATAGACAGACCGTTATATCTTATATTTAAGGACTCTGTTGAGACTGGGTCTGTACCACTTGATTGGCGACAGGCGAATGTAGTGCCAATATTCAAAAAGGGAGCGAAAAGTGACGCCGGAAACTATCGGCAGGTGAGTCTGACGTCCGTTGTGGGCAAAATTTTTGAAAGCTTCATTAAAGAGGCAATTACGGAGCATCTTGATGCTAATAATCTTTTAATCCCGAACCAACATGGATTCATGAGGAATCGCTCCTGCCAAACAAACCTGATTGACTTCTACGAGGAGGTTAGCTCTCGATTAGATCAGGGGGAACCAGTGGATGTCGTGTATCTCGACTTCTCAAAAGCGTTCGATAGCGTGCCACATAATAGGTTGGTATACAAAATGAGATTGATGGGGCTGGGGGAAAATGTCTGCAAGTGGGTAGCTAACTGGCTAAAGGATAGAAGGCAGAGGGTGGTTATAAATGGAATATTCTCAGATTGGGTAAGCGTCACTAGTGGGGTACCACAGGGGTCTGTACTAGGCTCAATGTTATTTAATATCTTTATTAACGACATAGTCAACGGGATAAATAGTAAAATATCAATATTTGCAGATGACACAAAGTTATGTAAAACAATTAATACAAAAGAGGACAGTGCAGACCTACAGAGGGATTTGGATAAGCTGGGTAGGTGGAGCATTAAATGGCAAATGAGGTTTAACGAGGAGAAATGTAAGGTCATACATATGGGAAGGAAAAATGGAAGTCACCAGTACTCACTGAATGGGAAATCATTGGGGAATTCAGAGATGGAGAAGGACTTGGGCATCTTGATTGATAGCAAACTAAATTGGAGTGCCCAAAGTCAGGCCGCTGCTGTAAGGGCAAACAGGGTAATGGGATGTATCAGAAGAGGTATAGCTGCAAAGGATGAGAACATTGTTCTTCCACTGTACAAAGCACTGGTCAGACCACACTTGGAATACTGTGCTCAGTTATGGGCCCCAATATATAGAAAGGATATAAATGAGCTTGAAAAGGTACAAAGGAGGGCAACAAAATTAATAAAGGGAATGGAGGGACTGCAATACCCAGAGAGGTTGGCAAAACTAGGACTATTCAGCCTGGAAAAGAGAAGGTTGAGGGGGGACATAATAAATGTGTACAAATATGTTAGGGGACAGTAGAGAGATCTTGCCCGGGATTTGTTCAAAAGGAGGGATATTACGTTAACAAGAGGGCATTCACTAAGACTGGAAGAGAAAAGGTTTCAGCACCAGCATAGGAAGGGGTTCTTTACGGTAAGAGCAGTGAGAATATGGAATTCACTGAGTGAGGAGACGGTAATGTCAGATTCACTACACCAGTTCAAGCGGGGACTGGATGCATTTCTAGATACCAGGCAGATTTCAGCATATACTTAAAAATAAAATAAAATAGTAGGTTGATACAGGGATTTATTCTGACTGCTGGTTTCAGAGTCGGGAGGGAATTTTTCCTCAGGTGAAGATTGGCTAAATCATTTGTGGTTTTTGTCCTCCTCTGGATCAACTTTAGCAATTACAGAACTAACAGGTCGAACTTGATGGACGCAAGTCTTTATTCGGCTTTACAAACTATGTTACTATGTTACTATTTGTAGTGAACGTGGAAAATACTGTCCTCCATTTAAAATGGGCAAGGCGCGTGGCAAGGGACAGGGAAGTGGATGTGATGGTGAATGCAGAGGACGAGGCCAAGGCCGTGGGCAAGCTGAAATTGGGTCACAACAAACACATCTTCTTGCTCAACCTTCCTGTCCCAATTAATAGGGGACTGCAGAACACCACTATTGAACACAGAGCAGTGTGAAAAGGTTATTGGTTGGATAGCAGATAATGCTTCCAGTGACTTAGCCACCACCACCCTGTCTTCAACACGGTCAAGTCTCAGTAGCCGTGAGTCAGGACCGCATATTCCTCAGCCTGATCCTCCTTCCTCCCACCATGCCGAGTGCCCAGAGACAACTGATCCCACACTTGGACACTCTGAAGAGCTGTTCACTTTTTCATTTATAGATTCGGGCCTCTCGCCCAGTCCACTTGAAGTGGGGCAAGAGGAGATCGCATGTAGCAATGCCAAAATATCTAAGCAGCCATGGTCACACGAAGGTGATGGTGGGAAACTGTCACAAGAGGTGGCTGATAATGAGACACAATTGCCAGAAAGTCAAGAGGAGGACCAGGGTGCAGAAGTGGAAGATGAGGTGGTGGATGATGAAGTCACTGACCAAACCTGGCAAGGTGACATGCAGAGCGAGGACAACAGCACACAGGGGGAGGGAGGCGTAGCACTACAACAGACAAGAACAAGAAGTGTGGTGGCCGCAGACAGAAAGTGGGCAACTGTTCCCCGTAACATCAACACGACGGAAGTTGCCAGTACAACTGTTAGGTCTTACTGAGTATGGTTGTTTTCTAAAGACTCTGCCGATAACCCCAAAAAGGCCATTTGTACCACCTGCCAGGCCAGAATCAGCAAGGGTAGCAAAACTAGCAGCCTGACCACCACTAGCATTATCAGGCACATGGCAGCAAAGCGCCCGACTAAGTGGACCGAATCCAAGGGTCCAACAACAGTGTCTGCGGGTGACACCACTGCTTGTTCCGCTGTTGTGCGTGCACGCCAATCCCCTGTCCACGGTGCATGCCAGGGTGCCTCCCGCCCTGCACCTGTCATTGAACACTCAACTAGCACCATCAGCAAGCACGTCCATGTCCTTGTCCCAGCGCAGCATTCAGTTGTCCCTACCCCAGTCCTTGGAACGCAAGCGCAAATACACAGCTAACGCCCCACAGGCCACACTACTAAATTCACACATTTCGCGAATGCTTGCGCTTGAAATGTTGCCTTTTAGGCTCATGGAGACAGAAGCTTTCTGGAACCTCATGGCAGAGGTTGTCCCTCGGTACTCGGTCCCCAGCCGCCACTATTTCTCCCGGTGTGCCTTCCCCGCATTACACAAGCACATGTCCCACAACATTAGCCGTGCCCTCAACAACGCAGTTACTGGGAAAGTCCACCTAACCACAGACACATGAACAGGTGATTGTGGGCAAGGACAGTACATCTCGCTGACGGCACACTGGGTTAACATAGTGGAAGCCGGGACCCAATCGGACCTTGGGACTAATCATGTCCTCCCGACGCCAAGGATTGCGGGCTCTGGGTCAATCAGGGTTGCCTCCACATTCTACAGCTCCTGCACTTCCTCCTCCTCTTCAGCATCCATCTCCAAAATGACCACATCAGTCGCAGCACTGCCTCAGCCAAGTGGCAACAGGCTGTGCTGAAGCTAATATGCCTAGGTGACAAACCACACAATGCTGAAGAGTTGTTGACAGCTCTGAAAGAGCAGGCAGATCTGTCGCTTACACCCCTGAACCTACATCCAGGCATGGTTATGTGTGAGAGGCGAGCTCACACACGTACCATGCCTGGCCCATGTGCTTAACCTCATGGTTCAACAGTGTCTCAAAACCTACCCGGACCTGTCGGATCTGCTTGTCAAAGTACACCGACTGAGTGCCCATTTTAGAAAGTCAGCTACAATTTCCGCCGCTCTTGCCGTGCGTCAGCAGCGTTTGCAGCTTCCAGCTCGCTGACCGTGTGATGTCCCCACGCGTTGGAACTCTACATTGCAGATGTTGGGAAGGATTTGTGAGCAGAAGAGGGCAGTTGTTGACTACCTGCATCAACAAGGTCATCGGTATTCAGGTCAGACTCCACACATAAAACCTCAGGAGTGGACATGGATGTCAGACATATGTACCATCCTCCAAAACTTTGAGGACTCCACCAAGATGGTGAGCGGCGATGACGCCATAATTAGCGTCACTATCCCGCTTTTCTCTCTTCTAAAAAGCTCTCTGCTCTCAGTTAAAGAGGATGCATTGAAGGCAGAGCACGATGAGATGGAGCAAAAAAACATACAGGGTGATTACACACAGCCCAGCCTCATCTCATCCCAACGTGGATTGGGTGACAATGAAGCTAGTTTCCTGCGCTATAGACGGTACTACCTGCACAACTGCCATACCGTTTGTTCAGCGTGTATGGCCTGAGGATAGGAAGGAGGAAGAGGATGAGGATGAGGAGAAGAGCATGGTCAGTCGTCCTCTTGGTGAGGACACGAAAGTCTTGCCTCTTTGCAGTCTGGCACACATGGCTTGAGTTTATGTTACACTGCCTTTTCAGTAACCCTCACGTTTTCCAAATTTTGGGTGACAGTCATTACTGGTTGGTGACGATTCTAGACCCACGCTACAGGGAGAACTGTATGTCTTTTATTCTTTTCCAGGACAGGCCTAATAAAATGGGACAGTACGAGAAGGCCCTTGTTGCGGAATTAGTGAAAAAAATTCCCATCTGAAAACGCTGGCTGCAGAGGTCACAGTTCATTGGACAACCAAGGAGTACAGGCGAGAGAGCCACAAATGCAATCCAGCAGAGGCAGGGGAACACTGTCAAAGTTCTGGGACAGTTTTCTCAGACCCTCCCATCACACAGGCCCTGAAGCGGGGGATTGCACTCCTTGTGAGAGTAAGTTTCGGAAGATGGTGAGAAAGTACCTTGATGACCGTACCAACATGATTCCTCTGTGCCTTATAATTATTGAGTATCCAAGCTGGACACATGGCATGAACTGGCTCTCTACGCCTTGGAGGTCCTGGCCTGCCCTGCCGCTAGCGTTTTGTCAGAGAAAAGACACTGTATTTGAGTTTAACTCTATTCCAATGCACCTCTGTCTTCACACCCAGACATGGATATACGCTTCCTGATTTTGTCTATTTGCGCTTGTCCTCCTCCTTCTCCGCATTCTCATCTTCCACCACCATATCACCACCATATGTACCATATCAACATATCTACGTCTCTTGCAAGGGGCATTGGAGTTCCTCCAAATTTTGGGCAGCAGTTTCTTCACTGCATAGGCAAACATTATGGGAGACCCACTTCCTAATAATGGGAACATTGTTTTTAGGAGGCTCTCTGACCTCTACGTCTCTTGCAAGGGCCACTGGAGTGCCTCCAAATTTTTGGCATCCCTTCCATTCACTGCATACACAATAACAGTAGAGGAGACCCACAACAAAGCATAGCCAGCTGATGGCTCTCTAACAATAGCGAGGGTTGACTGCTGGCCCTTTAAGAATAGTAAGGGCCGCCTGATGGCCCTATAAAAATAGGTTTGCGACTTTCATAGTCCCTCCATCATAAATGAAACAGGATGTGTCTGATGATGGGTCACACACCACATGGCCAGATAAGGTGGTAAAATGTTAAAATGACATGTACCGGTGAATGCATTTGTCTTAAAAAAAACAAACACAGTAGGATCTTTCTTTAGTATAAAAACCAGAGTCGCCAATGTAACCTCAATGTAATTACATTGTTCAGCTCCTTAACCTCCTCACAAGCTGAAAGCACTGCAGCCCTGCTTTGGCCAAGTGGCAACAGGCTGTGCTGAAGATAGCATGCTTAATGCTTAGGTGACAAACCGCCCACTGCTGCAGAGTTGTTGAAAGCTGTAACACAGCAGCCTGATCTGTGTCTCTCACTGCTGAACATACAGCCAGACATAGTCGTGTGTGACAATGGGCAGAACCTGGTGACAAAGAAATGACAGCCGGAGTAGATACTGTTTCCCAAGTCAGTCCTTTTACCGACCTAAAAAATATGGCTGTGGTGAAATACAACTCACCGACAAGCTGTGGACTGGCTCTGTACCGTCCCTGGCCACATTCACTTGTCCACGTATTTGTGATTAGGCGGTCCTTCCCAGTAAATGCACTGGGGAGGGCACGGATAATGTTGTAGGACCTGTGCTTGAGGAAAGCGGAGACGAGATTGGGACAAATAGTGGCGGCTGGGGACCGAGTAGGGACAACCGGCTGCTGCCATGAGGTTGTGAAAAGCTTCCACCTCTAGGAGCCTAAAAGGCCACATTTCAAGTGCAAGCAGCTGCCCAGAAATCTGGCAGTTTACTATTGCGGCCGGTGAGTGACTGGCTGCATACTAGTGCTTGCATGCCAAGTAACAGAAAACTAAGCAGATGGTGGCCTCTATCATCATCATGGCCTCGCCTCGGCACTATAAAAACTCTCCCGATGGAGAAGCCAGGTCCCACCGGAGGAGTCTCCGGTTCCCTGGTGGGCCCGTCCTACTCTGTCGAGAAGCAGCACTGGCTAAGAAAAGTGTGTGGGTGTGGGAAGGTTCCCTGACACTCTATGGCTGCTTTTTTAATGTGGATTGGACGTGCTTATGCATGTTATTTCTGAAACCGCATTGCAGATCAGGCCATTGCCCAACTTTGTAGTCATGAAATTAAAGGGCAAAGAAAGATGTTTGTGTGTCGAAACACCACCGACAAGTGCGAGCTGATGTTTGACGGTCTTCCATTGCGTATGCAACAAGCTGCATTAGAGGACTTCCTGGGAGAAATGACAGCTGGAGTAGATACAGTTTCTCAAGTCAGTCCTATCACCGACCTAAAAAATATGGCTGTGGTGAAATACAACTCACCGACAAGCTGTGGACTGGCTCCGTACCATCCCTGGCCACATTCACTTGTTCACGGGTTTCTGGTTAGGTGGTCTCTCAGTAAGTGCACTGGGGAGGGCACGGGTAATGTTGTAGGACCTATGCTTGTGGAAGGTGGAGACGACACCGGGACAAATAGAGTATGGACACCCGGCTGCCGCCGCCATAAGGTTGTGAAAAGCATCCGCCTCCAGGAGCCTAAAAGACCACATTTCAAGTGCAAGCAGCTGTCAAAAATTTGGCAGTATAGTATTGCAGCCTGTGGGTGGATGGGTGGCTTCATAATTGCGCTTGCATTCGAAGTAACAGAAAACTAAGCAAATGGCGGCCTCTATCATCATCATGGCCTCACCATGGCACTATGAACTCTCCTGAAGGAGAAGCCAGTGCCCACTGGAGGAGTCTCCGGTTCTCTGGTGGGCCCATCCAGCTCTGCCGAGAAGCAGCCCTGACTAAGAAAAGTGTGTGGGAAGGTTCCCGGACACTATGGCTGCATTATTAATGTGGACTGGCTCCGTACTATCTCTGGCCACATTCACCTGTCCACGTGTTTGTGGTTAGGCGGGCCTTCCCAGTAAGTGCACTGGGGGGGGGGGCACGGGTAATGTGGGACCCGTGCTTGTGGAAGGTGGAGACGACACCAGGAGAAATAGTGGCGGCTGGGGACCGAGTATGGACAACCGGCCGCCGCCATGAGGTTGTGGACAGCTTCTGCCTCCACGAGCCTAAAAGGCCACATTTCAAGTGCAAGCAGCTGTCAAAAATTTGGCAGTATAGTATTGCAGCCTGTGGGTGGGTGGCTGGCTGCATACTTGTGCTTGCAATCCAAGGAATGGGGTAGGGGCAACTGAACGCTGCGCTGGGACAAGGACGTGGACGGTTATTGTTGCAAAGCTGCAACAACAGGTGCATGGCGGAAGGCATCTACGCATGCGCCAAGGATCACTTATGATGGGCACACTTAGGCAGTGACTTGGGAGTCAGATGCTTCCACGGGTCTTCGCCATGCTGTTCCCATGTCTTTTCAGCACTGTATGCATGTGTCTGATGATGTGTCACACACCACATTGCCAGATAAGGTTGTAAAATGTTAAAATGACATTTCCTGGTGAATGCATTTGTCTTGGTTGAAAGCAATGCAAAAGTGTAAAAACGCATCAAAAACGCTACGTGTGAACATGTGAAGGTGTGGAGGTGCATTTTTGTTTTTGGTTATTTATTTTGCCTTGTATACAAGTCATTACCCTGGAAAGGATTTTGTTTAACATATTTCCCAGGAAAATCCATTTTGGTTTCGTTTTTGCATGCTTAATTGTGAGTCTGTAAAAGTGGCATAATACCTCTGACAACGTTGTTGACAGCAGTGACCAGGGAGTCAGAAATGTTTACAGGGGTCTTCCCCATGCTGATCCCATGACATTTGAGCACTGTTCCCGTCGATTTGGGCAATTTTTAGGTCCTCTGCAGACAGCCGGGGGAAGCCGCCGGAAAAATGCTCGAGTTTCCCATAAACTTACATTGGGCTCATTACTCGGTCCGAGCACTCGAGCATTCCAATTTGCTCGACCCGAGCAACGAGCATTTTAGTGCTCGCTCATCATCACACGTGATATCACCAGGTCCAGGTGTCCAACATATGAGAGGAAGGGTACTCCTTTCCATCATTGGTTCTGCATAGCACAACCGACCAAATCTCCAACTAATGTCCATGTTACTCAAACGCTTTAAATTTTAAACAATGATAAATATGTAATCTACATTTGATTATGACTGATGAGTTCTATCACATTACTCCATCAACTGATCATTAACTCCATTTCCATATCGGTGATTGGGGGAATCAAAGTAAACCTATCTTCTGGACCATTAGGAGATCAAGGCCATGTGCACACGTTGCATTTTTGCCTCGTTTTTTTTCCACTCGGATTTGTTAACAAAACCTGATGCTCGCAAAGTGAATGAGAAACCTGAAGTGTCATGCACAGGTTCAATATTTTTGACAGATTTGGTGCAGAAAATAATCGGTAGCATGTCTATTCTCTGTGTGTTTTTGCCTGCGTTTTTCACCCATTAAATGCACTGAAAAAATGCAGCAAAAGCGCAATGTTTTTGAGGCAGCGTTTTCCTGCCAAGAGATGTGAAATGGTGGAGAAATTACTGCACACAAAATACTCAACGTGTGCACATACCCTAAGAAAGCTAAGAAAGCTTGGTGAAGGTTTAAAGAAGTTGTCCACTACTTTATATGAACCCCCCCAATGTATCCCCCCGGGGCCCAGATGTGTTTTTGTAAATACCTTAAGGTGCCTTTTCTGCCTCTGAGCGGCGCTATCGCTGGCCGCTCTGAGGCATCACATGACCCGTCACAGATGTCATGTCAAGTGAGGCGTGACATCAGTAACGCGCTCCCCGCGGTGGATGCTGGGCTGTGGGCGGGGTTACCCCGTGCGTCACACCGAGCGCTTTCCCAATGAATGAGGAGAGGGAGAGCGCGCGGTGGATGCTAGGTGTGACGTGCGGGGTAACCCCGCCCACAGCCCAGCGTCCACCGTGGAACACAGAAGTGAGTACCCCCTGCTGCAGCCGGAACTTGACGTGACATCAGTGGATGTCAGAGCTGGCTGCAGCCGGGGTCACGTGATGCCTGTGAGCGGCTAGTGATAGCGCCGCTCACAGGCAGAAAAGGCACAAGGTATTTAGAGAAACACTTATGGGCCCCGGGGAAATACAGTGGGGGATCATATAAAGTATTGGACAACCCCTTTAGGGCTACAATGGTAAGAGGCCATGGCATCTTGTGGTTAGACGGAGGGAGGAACTTTTTTTACAAGTCCATCTGCCCAAGATTTGTGATAGATCCCTGGGTACAAATGGCTTTTCCCAGGTCTGCCATCTTAGTACTCCTATTAAATGCTGCCAGATTATGCTGACAGACATAATGCACTGCAATACCAAGGTACTGCAGTGTAGTATACGAGCAGATGTCCTTATAGTGGCTTAAACTTCCTATTGGCACTAAAATAAAATGTAATAAAATGTTAAAAAAAGAAACACCAAGATTTCTTTATAGTTTTATTATGTAAAAAAAACAACTCTACTCGTCATTGGTATTTCTAGCCCTATAAGGACTCCACCTATAAAAATTTGCCATTTGTCATGTTATTTAACCCATATGCTGAATATCTGTTTTTAATAAAATGCCAGTTTTGTGTATCTGCCCTAAAAAGAATGGAATAAAAAATATATTAAAAAATCATATGTACTGCTAAATGGTACCAATTAAAATGTCAATCTATCCTATGAAAGTTATCCCAAATAGTTATTGCTCTCAGATTATGGGGACACAAAAATAAATTATATTTTAAGAAGAAGGTTAACCTTTAAAAAAGATACATGTCAATGGTGCTATTAAGAAAAAAATATGGCTCTAGTAATCTATTAATGAGAATACTAAAATAAAAAATGCTGGCTGGCCTAAACTCATCGGAAGTACATAGTGTACTGAGCCTCAGCAGCACAGCTCTACAGTGTTCCTGTTGTGTGCACTGTGTACTTCTGGCAGCCGTGGGACCTGGTAAGAGCTGATCGTTGAGGGCGCCGGATTCTGACAGATCAGATATTGATAACCCTGATAATAATAGCCTATACTATGGTTAGGTCATCAAAATCGTAGCTCTGGACAACCCCTTTTCAGTACAGGTCTCTAAATATTAACTATAACTGCTATAAGCATATTTCAAATGTCAGTAATTTTTCATAATTCTTCTAAATTGCAATTGCATGGATGTAATAGTGGGGAAGGACGTAGCCTTCCTTTGGCACTGAAGTAGTTAAAGAAAGTGTTTCCGTAGTTAAACCTCTCTGAACTGTTGGTAGGCCAAGCTAAGTGGTTAGCTTCAGTGGTCCAGTCAGTAGAGTAGAGGGGGAACTTAGTACCCTGATCAAGCCTTGAGTGTTGTAGAGCTTGTTCCTGGCATAATTCCTTGTGGGCTGCAGTACCTGTAACCAGCCACAAGATGCCACTGTCACGGGTGCAGATGTCAGGTTGAGTCTGCCAGCAGTGTTACAGACAGTGATGGGGTTAATGCTGTGTGATGGCAGCCCACAGAGGCTGGGCACTTTAGGAAAATCCCTGCTTAGTTTCCAGAAGCAGGAAATGATGAGTAGTAAGAGATAGGACAGTGAACTGTACGGGCAGCCTGACTATATGGTGGCTGCTAGGGTAGACGGGAGCTCCATACCCTCAGACAGTGGGATCACCAGTGTAAAAGTCTCCCTACGCAAGAGTCCTGTTAGCCGGCTGGAGAAACTCAACAGAGGTATTGAGGACCCGGGGCACTTCTAGTCTGCAGGAAGCAGAGGAAGATAAATAGGACTCCAGGCTAAGACGTGGGGGAGATATCGGATCTGGAACACTGTTGTTATTGCAGAAGAGTCTCTTGGGCTAGAGATTAGAGTCACAGAGATGCTTCGCTTAAAGAGGGAACCAGGGCTGAAGATGTTGCCAGCGCCTGTGAGGGAGATAATAACCTGTCGGGCCTTATCCATTATATCTGCCTGTAAATATTGTACATATTCCTCTTCCCCAAGTAAAGTCCAAGTTATGGTTAAGAACCTCGTGTCCTCTGAATTTATTGCTGCCCTGGTCCCAGAAGAGAAATGCCTGGAGACAGCCGCGATCGGATGGTTTGAAGTAAGTGGAGAGCACCACATACACCCGCAGCACATCAGAGGGAGGACACACATTGTCTGTAGGGTGCCAGAGCGAGAGGGGGCTACAGCTCGCCCACGACTACCTCGCTGGGGCACCTTACACGGACACACAAAATTACTCTTTGCAAAATTGCATAAAACAATTTGAAGAATTGTTGGCATTCATATGATATATTCTGATAGATGTAGTGTTTGTATGGTAAAGTATTTTGTTTGTTCAATGTGTTTAACTATTTCTTTGCTCGTTGCCAAAAAATTTTCCTGGAGTTTTCTCTGTTTGCTCTATGCTATGCGATCTAAAAAGAAAAGACTTCAGACGTCCATTTTTCACATGTGTGTTCTATCTTTGTCTTTCATGCATAGAACAAATACCCATTATAGACTATGGAGCTCTTTTTTTCAGGGGGACATGTCGATTTTTAAGTCATGGATAGATATGAGAGGATCTTTTGAAATTCGAATTCGCCGACTTTGCCAAATTTTCCCCAAAAATTTTATTGGCAGCAAATAAATTTGACCGAATGTCAATACTGGAAAGCTTGTAATTGCTTGAAAAATACATGTGGTGGAGAGGAGAGAGAGAGAACTTTGCTGACCATAAGAGCTTACACTCTACAGAAGAGAGAAAGGACCTCACTGACCATTAGACCTAACACTCTGCAAAAGAGAGAGACTTACCCAGTGACTCTGGAGATGGAAAATGACTCTGCCGTACAAACTGTGCTCCACTGGGAACAGCTGATCTGTGATGGCCCAGGTACTGACTACCACTGTACAAAGTATGATAATCTGCCAGGTGTCATAGCTGCAGGGCTTTATGGGAAAGCCCATGAGGCAATATAAAATTATGTTAGCCCGTTCTCTGATGCTTCAGTAGTGTTAGAAATGGTGCCAGGCAATTTTTTTTTTGCAAACCGCGAATCAAATCTCAAAATGTTCGAATTCTTGTGAAACCGCGAATTTCAGAAAGTTTGACTCAAGCTCAATCCTCTGCAAAGCCATCCGCTCATCTCCAGTCAGGGATCAAAATTACCCATACAGGTCTTTGGATCTGTGAAAAATCACTGAAGGCTCACATAGCTATCCATGTGCAATCTGTGTGCTATCAGTTTTTAACATTGTTGTGGATAGGAGAAGCTTTGTAAAAAAAAATTTATATTTGGGAAAATCATTGATGAAACACTGCATGGTTAAAGCTGACACACTGACCAAACACTGATGAAAATTGGATAGAAAACTAGAACACTGGTGACCATTTTTTTAGATATTAGAAAAATCACTGTCATCTGAATGAGGTCTAAGGCCTGATGCCAAAAACAAGTATTGGCTATTATCTGACTTTCACTAGTGATGCGATTGAGGAGGAGGTGAGTATAGATATGTTTAACCAATTATAAACAATGCATATAACCTTGACTCCGATTGTATATTCTCAAAAGTAGTATTCAATTGGCATGGGGGTTTGGTGATGTCAGAGCGAAGGCTTTAAAAGGTCCTGCACTTCATATGTTAGCTCATTATAGCCCCAGCCCCTTGATGAAGCCTGGTTAGGTGAAACATGTCAGCGAGGCTATGAGTTATTCTTAATTAGTTTTAGTTTCCTTGCACATACTACTTATCATACTTACCCTCACAGTGCAATACAAGCTAATGGACTGCAGCCGTTTTCCAAGGTAGGATAAATAATAGCCGATAGGGTAGTGATACCTAGGAATCTAATAGAACACAACATTAATGCAATACCACTTTACTGTTTTAAAATAATAGTTTAGACCGTGTGTATTAATCAAACTTAATAAAAGTCAAGTTTTAATCACAGTAAATCAAAAAATCACTGCACACCCTAGAGTGGTGCTCAAGAAGGGACCGTGCCCTGTAACATGTGAAAATAACCTTGGCACTCAAAAAAATTCTGCTTAAGAAAATTTATTACTTATTACAGTCCATATTGATATACAGTAAACATACGTTAACGTTTCGGTCTACACGACCTTCTTCAGTTGACTGAAAAATGGACAAAATAAAGAAAACATCAACTAAAGAATACAGAAAATCTCTGTTCAAAACAACCGTATATAAACATATGTAAAAACCATACAATGTTACAAAACAATGGAGCACAGGGCAATGGGGTATGGGGGAATAGGGAGACAAATAAAGGGCAACACAAAAGGAGGGAGGAAAAGGGAAAGGCCATGTTAAGTGTAGGACCTACCCGTAAGTTCGTGTCAATGGTATAGGGGAAGATAAGGTGAAGGAGTCACTAGGACAGCCTAGGGGGAGAAAAGCGTGTAGTGCTGGGGTAAAAAACATGTTGGAGGCAGCACAACCAAAGCATACATGTGGACTAAGGAAATAGATCCAATGGCCAGTTTAAGGAAAACAAGACCCGGGTATGTACCTGCTGGGGAGCTCGTAGGGGACTCAGGACCGGCAGCGCGGCATCCACCGCTAGATGCTGTGGCTTAGGGCGGGAGAGAGGGCATTAAAAAGGGAGGAGGATGATTGGAAAGCCAATCATCTGTGGGAGCGTATCGTACTACGATTGCGCATGTCCGGAAGTGAATAGAGACACGTGACCGGAAGGACCGGGAAACAGGTCACGTGTGCGTTCCATTAGGCTAAAGCTTGCGTTCCACAGTGGAGATGAACGGCGCAAGGCTAGTGACGGTGTGTAAACCGCTCAAATCAATGCTGGAGGGGTACAGGAGCAGGAAGGGAAGACGGGGAAGGACCAGGCAATAGGCTTATCTGATCTCTCTTGCTATACCTTGACATTTATACTTATTCTGATACCATTCGGAAGATGTTGTTGCATTGTATTTTATCTGTAATTCAACTTATTGTATTGTCTTGCTATCATATATATGCCTGTCCACCTCATTGACATGTACCGTTTCCTTTTTTACAGATATGCCTATTGCCTGGTCCTTCCCCGTCTTCCCTTCCTGCTCCTGTACCCCTCCAGCATTGATTTGAGCGGTTTACACACCGTCACTAGCCTTGCGCCGTTCATCTCCACTGTGGAACGCAAGCTTTAGCCTAATGGAACGCACACGTGACCTGTTTCCCGGTCCTTCCGGTCACGTGTCTCTATTCACTTCCGGACATGCGCAATCGTAGTACGATACGCTCCCACAGATGATTGGCTTTCCAATCATCCTCCTCCCTTTTTAATGCCCTCTCTCCCGCCCTAAGCCACAGCATCTAGCGGTGGATGCCGCGCTGCCGGTCCTGAGTCCCCTACGAGCTCCCCAGCAGGTACATACCCGGGTCTTGTTTTCCTTAAACTGGCCATTGGATCTATTTCCTTAGTCCACATGTATGCTTTGGTTGTGCTGCCTCCAACATGTTTTTTACCCCAGCACTACACGCTTTTCTCCCCCTAGGCTGTCCTAGTGACTCCTTCAACTTATCTTCCCCTATACCATTGACACGAACTTACGGGTAGGTCCTACACTTAACATGGCCTTTCCCTTTTCCTCCCTCCTTTTGTGTTGCCCTTTATTTGTCTCCCTATTCCCCCATACCCCATTGCCCTGTGCTCCGTTGTTTTGTAACATTGTATGGTTTTTACATATGTTTATATACGGTTGTTTTGAACAGAGATTTTCTGTATTCTTTAGTTGATGTTTTCTTTATTTTGTCCATTTTTCAGTCAACTGAAGAAGGTCGTGTAGACCGAAACGTTAACGTATGTTTACTGTATATCAATATGGACTGTAATAAGTAATAAATTTTCTTAAGCAGAATTTTTTTGAGTGCCAAAGTTTTAATCACAGTCCCTTAAATTGGGTTTATCTACCGTCTGGGTAATTTGTTACAACTGATAGTATGTGCACATTGTAGCATCGGCGTCCCTGCCTCCTGCTAGGCAGGGACGCTGTTCCCCTCACCTCTCTGCTCCGTGCCCGGCGGCTTCCTCCCGCTCTGCCTGCAGCGCCCGCTCTCCCCCGGTCACTGAGCTTAGGGCGCGCGCGCTCCCCCTCTCTTAAAGGGGCCGCGCGCGTCGCCCTAAGGAGTCCCCGGCCAATGGCCGGAGGATCCTTCCATATATAAGGCACCTCCTCCAAAATGGTGGTGCCCGAGCAATGTTGTTGCACTGTTCACTACTCTGCTTCAGCCCTCAGGTCCCGTTGCCAGTTTCCTGCCAGTTACCTGCCAGTCTCCTGCCAGTTTGCTGCCTGATTCCTGCCTGTCATCCGCTTTCCCGCTTGCTAGCCTGAGGTCTGACGGTCTGCCTTCCGACACCTGTCAGTCTGTCTATGGACCAGCTTGCCCGCTCACCTGGGAGCGCTCACCTGCTACCTGCCTGATAGCCTACCTGGAGGCTCCGCCGTCACGTGCTGTGACCACCTGCCAGTCCAGAGACTCTTGCCCGCTCACCTGGGAGCGCTCATCTGCTACCTGCCTGTTAGCCTACCTAGAGGCTCCGCCGTCACGTGCTGTGACCACCTACCAGTCCAGAGACTCTTGCCCGCTCACCTGGGAGCGCTCATCTGCTACCTGCCTGTTAGCCTACCTGGAGGCTCCGCCGTCACATGCTGTGACCACCTGTTTATCCTGAGACTCGCCTGCTCACCTGGGAGCACTCATCTGCCATCTGCCTGCTAGCCTACCTGGAGGCTCAGCCGTCACAGGTCGTACCTGCCCGTTTACCCAGAGACTGCCCCGGTCACTTGCCGTGACCTCCTGCCCGTTTACCCAGAGACTGCCCCGGTCACTTGCCGTGACCTCCTGCCCGTTTACCCAGAGACTGCCCCGGTCACTTGCTGTGACCTCCTGCCCGTTTACCCAGAGACTGTCCCGGTCACCTGCTGTGACCGCCTGCCTGTCTTCCCTGGTCGCCACCCGCTTCCTTACAAGGACTGCCCCCTTGTATAAGTTGCTCAGAGGTTCCGCCTCCCAGACCCGTTACAGTTTGCTCGGGCCAATGGAACCCGGTGGCACCCAAGCTCCCTCGCTCTCGGACCTTTGTCATGAACTGTCCCGACAGAGGTCCCAACAGGAGTCCATCCTGGGTCACCTGCGGAATGTCAATACTCGCCTGGACACTTTGACTGCCCCACCAGCAACCACCAATACCATAGTATCCTGCTCTGGTATCCGGCTTTCTGCACCTCCTCGCTTCGGAGGCGACTCCGCTCAAGCTCGCGGCTTCATTAACCAGTGCACTCTGCACTTTGAACACCAGTCCCACCAGTTTAATTCCGACCGGGCCAAAGTAGCCTTCATCATGTCCCATCTCACGGGAGAAGCACTGGCTTGGCTAAATCCTCTGTGGGAGAGAGGAGACCCTCTGGTGTCCGACCTGCCAGCCTTTCTCACGGCTTTCTGGAAGGTCTTCAACGAACCTGGACGGAGGACCTCATCCGCCTCATCTCTGCTACGCCTCCGTCAAGGGAGTCTCACCGTGGGCCAATATGCCATACGGTTCCGTACCCTTACTTCGGAGCTGGCCTGGGATAACGACGCCCTGGTGTCCGTCTTCTGGGAGGGTCTGTCCGGCCGTATTAAAGATGAACTCGCCGGTCGGGACATTCCTACCACTCTCGACGACTTGATTACACTTGCCACCCGGATTGACATCCGGTTCCAGGAGCGCGCTAGGGAGGTCATCCGTGAGAGGAGGATTCCACGTCTAGTCCCTACCTCTCAGAGACCCGTCACTCTCCAAGCACACTCACCTGAGCCTATACAGGTCGACCAGACCAAGATGGTCAAGACCCGTCAAGACTTACGTCGTGCCGAGGGGAGCTGTTTCTACTGTGGCAGTAAGGAGCACCGGATCCGTTCCTGCCCTGAGAGGCCGGGAAACGCCTGTGTCTAGGATCGCTCGGAGAGGTCGCCCTAGACAAAAGTAAACCCTCTCCATCCCTGATGCTGTCTGTTTCTATCTTCTGCGGAGAGAACCGCTATTTTGAACTGGCTCAACTTGACTCTGGAGCTGCTGGTAATCTCATCTCTCTATCCCTGGTAGAAAAATACCACATTCCCACCAAACCTCTGGCCGTACCTTTATCTGTCGCCGCCGTGGATGGGGGCCTCTTACCACATCCCATCCAACTCATCACCGAATCTCTGACTCTACAGGTGGGAATGCTGCATTCTGAGAGCATCTCCTTTCATGTTCTGCCTGGACTCTCTCATGCACTATTGCTTGGCCTGCCTTGGCTCCAGAAACATGCACCCGTGCTTGATTGACAGACTGGAGAGGTCCTTCGCTGGGGACAGGACTGCCATAAGACTTGTCTAGTTCCCGTTCGTCCTGCCCGTCCTTCTCCTACCCCAGCCAATCTGCCCGGTCTTCCGGTTCCCTATTGGTCTTATGCGGATGTCTTCAATAAAAAAGAGGCAGAGACTTTACCTCCTCATAGACCATACGACTGCCCAATCGACCTGATGCCCGGCTCTACTCCTCCCCGTGGGCGAATCTACCCTTTGTCCGCTGCTGAAACCCGGTCCATGTCTGAATATATTGAGGAGAACCTGGCCCGGGGATTTATCCAGAAATCTACCTCCCCGGCGGGAGCAGGCTTCTTCTTTGTCAAAAAGAAGGACGGCTCACTCCGTCCATGTATTGACTATAGAGGCCTAAACCAGATTACTGTGAAGAATAAATACCCCCTTCCGCTTATTCCTGAATTATTTGACCGTCTGAGGGGGGCTAGAATCTTCACCAAACTGGATCTCCATGGGGCGTATAACCTGGTCCGTATCCGTCAGGGGGATGAGTGGAAGACGGCATTCAATACCCGGGACGGCCACTATGAGTACCTTGTGATGCCCTTCGGTCTCTGTAACGCTCCTGCCGTCTTTCAAGAGTTGGTCAATGACATTTTCCGTGATCTTCTCTAGTCCTGAGTGGTGGTGTACCTGGACGATATCTTGGTCTTCTCTCCGGATCTTCCTACTCACCGGAGGGACGTTCGTCAGGTCCTGCTCAGGCTCAGGCAGAACCACCTCTACGCTAAATATGAGAAGTGCATCTTTGAGCAGACCTCTCTTCCATTTCTGGGCTACATAATCTCTCAGACAGGTCTACAAATGGATCCTGAGAAACTGTCTGCCATCCAGAAGTGGCCCCGACCAGAGGGGTTGAAGGCTATTCAGCGGTTCCTGGGCTTCGCCAACTATTACCGCCTGTTCATACCGCACTTCTCTTCCCGGACCGCCCCTATCTCTGCTCTCACCCGTAAAGGTACGAACCCCAGAGAATGGCCGCCCGAAGCAGAGGAGGCATTTCTTTCCTTAAAACAGGCCTTCCTCTCCGCCTCGGTGCTGCATCGTCCGGACGGCAACAAACAATTCTTCCTAGAAGTTGACGCTTCCTCCTCCGGAGCTGGGGCGGTACTTACCCAAAAATCTTCTTCCGGAAGAAAGGTAACCTGCAGCTTTTTCTCCAAACTTTTCTCCTCTTCTGAGCGCAATTATTCTATAGGAGACCGAGAATTGTTGGCCATTAAGATGGCACTGGAGGAGTGGCGTTACCTGCTCGAGGGGGCTCTCCACCCGGTAATAATTTACACTGACCACAAGAACTTGGCATATCTCCAGAGCGCCCAGAGACTTAACCCGTGCCAAGCCCGGTGGTCTTTGTTTTTTGCCCGCTTTGATTTCATTCTTCATTTTCGTCCGGCTGACAAGAACATCAAAGCTGACGCCCTGTCCCGATCCTTTCTGGTGTCTGATCTTGAGGAGGAGCCTAAACACATCATCGATCCCGCCAGAGTAATGCAGTTAGCCCCCGTGGGCCTAAATCGTCTCCCTCCCGGTAAGACATTCGTAACGGAGTCCGATCGGGAGAAGATTCTACACTGGGGTCACTCGTCTAAGCTAGCTGGGCACGCCGGTCAGAAAAAGACCCTCCAGCTTATTACCCGGCACTACTGGTGGCCTAACCTGCACAAGGATGTAATTGACTTTGTTTCTGCCTGTGTGTCCTGCGCCCGCAACAAAGTTCCAAGACACCTGCCTACCGGCTGCCTTCTTCCTCTGCCTGTGCCTGCTGCCCCGTGGCAACATATAGCTATGGACTTCATAACAGATCTCCCCGTCTCTGCCGGTTGTACGGTCATTTGGGTGGTCGCTGACCGCTTTTCCAAAATGGCTCATTTTATTCCCCTGCCAGGCCTCCCGTCTGCTCCCGAGCTAGCTAAAGACTTTATCCGCCACATCTTCCGTCTCCATGGTCTGCCTCTTCACATCGTGTCGGATCGTGGGGTTCAATTCACCTCACGCTTCTGGAGAGCCACATGTAAACTGCTCGACGTCACCCTGGACTTCTCCTCCGCTTACCACCCACAGTCCAATGGTCAAGTGGAGCGGATCAATCAGAATTTGACCAGTTACCTCCGGCACTTCGTTAATGCCCACCATTCAGACTGGGTGGATCTCCTACCATGGGCCGAGTTCTCTTACAACAATCACGAGAGCGAATCTTCATCTAAATCCCCGTTTTTTGTAGTCTTCGGTCAGCATCCTCGGATCCCTTTTCCTGTCTCCACCTCTGTGGACAACCCGGCTGCGGAATCTCTCGTTAGAAAATTTTCCTCCATTTGGGAGAGTACCCGATCCGCACTCCTTCAGTCGTCCGAGCGGATGAAGAGACACGCCGACAAAAAACGCCTGGATTCCCCACAATTTCGTCCCGGAGATAAAGTCTGGCTCTCATCCAAATATGTCCGGCTCAAGATTCCTTCCTATAAGTTAGGGCCTCGGTTCATCGGCCCACTGGAGGTTATCAAACAGATCAACCCGGTGGCCTATAAATTGAAACTCCCGGCCAACTTACGGATCCCTAACTCCTTCCATGTATCTCTTCTTAGACCCGTGATACTTAACTCCTTTTCCAAGTCTACAGGTACGCCTCCTGCTCCGGTTTCTGCTGAAGACGAGTTTGAGGTAGAGAACATTCTGGCCACCAAAAGGGTAAGAGGAAAGACCTTTTTTCTAGTGGATTGGAAGGGGTTTGGTCCTGAGGAGAGAACATGGGAGCCCCGGGAGAACATCCATGCCCCTCTCATCCTTGCTAAATTTCTGTCTGGCCTAAAAAAGGGGGGCCTAAAGGGGGGGGTACTGTAGCGTCGGTGTCCCTGCCTCCTGCTAGGCAGGGATGCTGTTCCCCTCACCTCTCTGCTCCGTGCCCGGCAGCTTCCTCCCGCTCTGCCTGCAGCGCCCGCTCTCCCCCGGTCACTGTGCTTAGGGCGCGCGCGCTCCCCCCCCTCTCTTAAGGGGGCCGCGCGCGTCGCCCTAAGGAGTCCCCGGCCAATGGCCGGAGGATCCTTCCATATATAAGGCACCTCCTCCAAAATGGAGGTGCCCGAGCAATGTTGTTGCACTGTTCACTACTCTGCTTCAGCCCTCAGGTCCCGTTGCCAGTTTCCTGCCAGTTACCTGCCAGTTACCTGCCAGTCATCCGCTTTCCCGCTTGCTAGCCTGAGGTCCGACGGTCTGCCTTCCGACACCTGTCAGTCTGTCTATGGACCAGCTTGCCCGCTCACCTGGGAGCGCTCACCTGCCTGATAGCCTACCTGGAGGCTCCGCCGTCACGTGCTGTGACCACCTGCCAGTTCAGAGACTCTTGCCCGCTCACCTGGGAGCGCTCATCTGCTACCTGCCTGTTAGCCTACCTAGAGGCTCCGCCGTCACGTGCTGTGACCACCTGCCAGTCCAGAGACTCTTGCCCGCTCACCTGGGAGCGCTCATCTGCTACCTGCCTGTTAGCCTACCTAGAGGCTCCGCCGTCACGTGCTGTGACCACCTACCAGTCCAGAGACTCTTGCCCGCTCACCTGGTAGCGCTCATCTGCTACCTGCCTGTTAGCCTACCTAGAGGCTCAGCCGTCACAGGTCGTACCTGCCCGTTTACCCAGAGACTGCCCCGGTCACTTGCCGTGACCTCCTGCCCGTTTACCCAGAGACTGCCCCGGTCACTTGCCGTGACCTCCTGCCCGTTTACCCAGAGACTGCCCCGGTCACTTGCCGTGACCTCCTGCCCGTTTACCCAGAGACTGCCCCGGTCACTTGCTGTGACCTCCTGCCCGTTTACCCAGAGACTGTCCCGGTCACTTGCTGTGACCTCCTGCCCGTTTACCCAGAGACTGCCCCGGTCACTTGCCGTGACCTCCTGCCCGTTTACCCAGAGACTGTCCCGGACACTTGCTGTGACCTCCTGCCCGTTTACCCAGAGACTGTCCCGGTCACTTGCTGTGACCTCCTGCCCGTTTACCCAGAGACTGTCCCGGTCACCTGCTGTGACCGCCTGCCTGTCTTCCCTGGTCGCCACCCGCTTCCTTACAAGGACTGCCCCCTTGTATAAGTTGCTCAGAGGTTCCGCCTCCCAGACCCGTTACACACATGATGACGCTTAGACACCGGCGGGCCTGCCAATTCTTGCAGTACAAAGATGCTTCAAGACATGTCAGCGGATTTAGTTTTGAAATGTCTTCTTTATGCATCTTTTTAGTAATTTTTGCATTCTTTTGCATTGTTTTCACCGGTAGCATTTTTTATATATAAAGTAGTGAGTGACTTCTCATCTTTGGAAACTTGAAGAAGTTAAAAGGAGATCAAAATAATGAACATATGTGCAGCAAGTCATTTTTACATGGCACTGCATATATTCATTCTTTTCATTCGAGGCTCATTCTAAATCTTTTCCACCATGTGGCATTGTACTACATTGTGGAAAACGATATTCACACCATTATTTGCAACTGGCACCTGTATTCATATTTAGTACTGAACTGTAACGGATGGGATCAAAGATAACTCCAATCATTACTGGGTTAAAAACTCCAAAGCAGGTTTACTAGTAAAATGAACGAAGAGAAATAGTTAAACAATAAAAAAAAATGGCATATAAAGCAAAATATGCATACAGCAAAAAAAGCTGCTTCAGAAACAGTTATATTTCACTAATGATTTTTGTCAAGGAAATCAATCAAGCCATGTGATCGCAAAAAAAGCACAAAAAACAAAACAAGAATAACTCATGCACTAGGGAGAGAACACATTTGCCCATAATGTTCCAGTTGCAAATACTGCAGATTCTTGTAGTGAAAATGAAGCTTTTATAGAAATAGTTTTCAGAACAATGGCTGGTAAATGCCAGCTTTCCTGTTCAAGCCTAGGGTAATGATTAGCAGCCCTCCCTATATTTTCCTCAAACATTTCAAGGTAGAAATAGAAGGGGTGTGTATCTACATTTGAAATACATGGTCTTTCTGGTAAGAAAAGCTCAGTGTGACATTAAAATTCTGCATTTTATTTTGAAATTTAATGTACAGAGCACAAAAGCACAAATTGTGTTTCTCCATCTTTCAGGGCCTCCTTTCTAAAACACAAAAAACAAAGACTCATAGGCTGATGTACAAACAAAAGTATAATTTAATCAATGCTTAATATGTGAATTTGTGTTATGGGCAACGCTTTGTAAGAATCCAACGTTTTTGTTATATCTGTGGAAGTGCTGATGGAACTGTTGAGGATACAACTATGGAGGGTGCAGACTTAGCCCTAATTCCCAGGTCCTTGTGTCTGAGAGAGCCCAAAAAGAAAATAAGAACAATAAATCATTATTAATGACATGCCAACTCAATGTCTTGCCAACTTTCTCAAAACTTCAAGGAGACTCTCAGAAAAAGGGGAGACCTTCCATACTCCTAAAAGAGCGAAACTTCCAAGCCCTGCTAAAAAAAGACATCCTAAAAATCAGTAGTTTTGAAAGCTGTCTTCTGCTTAGAGGACTAGAGAAAGCAGAGAATTAATGGGAATGGGCTTGACAAAAATGTCCATCCCCCAAATGCCCATGGTAGGGTGTCAATTA
The DNA here is from genome assembly GCF_046119375.1 of Phyllobates terribilis. Classification (NCBI taxonomy): domain Eukaryota; kingdom Metazoa; phylum Chordata; class Amphibia; order Anura; family Dendrobatidae; genus Phyllobates; species Phyllobates terribilis. The sequence goes on along the minus strand of NW_027362764.1, from coordinate 131,236,180 downwards.
CAGATCTTGAATTGGGGATCAGAAGCTGAAAGTTCCACCTCTGTATTGAGCAGCATTAGAATCTAGTTTTGATTGTTAAAAAATGATGTGAGTGCATTTAAAACACATGCATTTTAAATACTAAAAAGTCTGCACCAAATCTGCATTATTACATGCAGATTTGTGGAATATTGCGTTCTATCCTTTCAAAGTCATGTGGATAAAATCTGGTGAACTCTATCCCCCTTGTCTGCTTTTGTAAGATGCTACCGATTCTTCACTTTGAAAATCTGGGCAGAAAATCCAAAGTGTATTTGCCCTGTGCACAGCTGAAAAATCAACATTTATGGATTTCTGTAACAAATGTGCTATAAATCTGCTGATTCCAGATTATATCTATGACTGAGCTGAAGACTTTTTCCATGGCTCAGAGAGATCTGGATCAAGGAAAAGGGAGTATTCTGATAGCGTACAATTTATTAATAGAATATGCAAGTACAATTATGTGATTTTAGTTTTCACAAAGGTAAATGCTTCAGTTCTTTTAGAAGCATTTTGCATTAATTATAGATTGTTATGAAGAATTATGAGATAAATTGCAAAAAATTGTAAAGTCATTCTTTGTCATGAACATTAACCTAAAGAGGTATTCTCAAATTGTCTCTTGAGCAGCTCAGAGCAATGCAGTCTCCTTAGTTACTTTGCTTCCTGGTTTCTAGCAGGGCGGGCACTCTTCCTTGAGTGAAAGTTCTGGTGAATACTAAAACTGTAGTATTAGTAGAATTATAATGCTCAGCACAAGTTTTTCTATAAGACATTCAGCTATCAGTGGTTTGCTCTGGAGTGTATTTGCATATAGAGATAACAGGGTCCAGAGGTCTGGCCTAGACCGTGGGTCTGGCTCTGAAGGGTCGCATTTAAGGGTCTTAGCTGAAATATGCCGAAATATAACCCTCCACTCTTCATCTGACAATCTGTATCTTTGTTTATCCACAGGTACGTGTTCTGCGCCCCATATCTGCTGTACCCATTGATCCCCGCTTGTATCAATCTGTTTGTCCCTGGTTATCACCTCACTCCTTTGATCCCAATTCACACTGGTCCCCATCTGTCTACTTCCTGAATGAATTCAGCCTCCTTCCTAATAACTCCCCCCTCCTCCCTGTGCTCTGTGTCCAGTCTCCCTGCGGCTCCTCCTTCCTGCCTTCTGATCACAGCTGATCAAACTCCATGTGTTGTTAAGAGCTTCATATATCCAGAGTCCAGAGGTCTGGCCTAGACCGTGGGTCTGGCGCTGAAGAGTCGCTTTTAAGGGTCTTATCTGAAATATGCCGAAATAGGCCAGAAGGTAGGAGTAACTATTTACTAATTGTGCTTAGTTTCACTTTCTCATTCACACTTAAACCTTCATTTAGCTTACATATGCCCTTACTGTCTTTGCACCACTAATCCTTACTCTCCTTCACTATCCCCAAACCCCAGCACCCTCTAACCAAATCATCATCTCTCCTTCCCTCTTACCTCCCCACCTGACCTCATCTGCAGACCTGCTCCTCAACCTCAGATCAATCTGACCAAAACATAAAACAAGCCAGACACTCTCCTTCTCCCACCTGCTCCCCCTCTCTCTGCTTCTCCTCACTGCTGGCGACATATTCCCCAATCCTGGACCCCCACAACTCCACCTCCCACCAATTCCTCCTCCTATCGTTTCCAACCAACTGCAAACTACTGCAACCTCTCCTACATAAAACCCGTGCCTCTGATGCCCACCCCCCTGCTCCCTCTCTCTGGAACACTCTGGAATGCCCGCTCTGTCTGCAATAAGCTCCATTTCGTTCACGACCTCTTTACCTCTCGTCATCTCTCCTTCCTGGGCATCACAGAGACATGGTTGACACCTTTCGACACTGCCTCCCCTGCTGCGCTGTGTTACTGTGGCCTCCACTTCACCCACACTCCTCGCCCTGGTAACAGACACGGTGGAGGAGTGGGTCTTCTCCTTTCTACCAACTGCACCTTTAGCCCTATCCCACCTCTACCATCCCTTACTCACCATTCTTTTAAAGTCCACTCTGTCCGCATCTACTCTCCCTCCAACCTTCAAGTGGCTGTCATATACCGACCACCGGCCTTGGTCACTGCATTTATTGACCAATTCTCCACCTGGCTCCTTTACTTTCTCTCTACTGACATTCCCAAAATCATCATGGGAGATTTCAATCTCCCCACTGACATTATCCAGTAAACAGCATCCAAACTCCTATCACTTACTTGATCCTTTGGACTTACTCAGTGGTCCTCGTCAGCCATCCACACAGATGGACACACAATAGAACTCATCTTCACCCAACTCTGCTCCCTATCTAACCTCACAACCTCCCCCTTACCCTTATCTGACCACCATCTACTCACTTTCTCATCCCTATCCTCCTCACCTGTCATCCATGTCCAGTAACTAGCACACCTCCGCAGAAACCTTGCACATCTACACACTCACACACTCTGACTCTATTCTACCACTGACATCCATATCCTCACTCTACGACACAGACAGCGCAACTGCTTTCTACAATGCCACTCTCGCATCAGCTATTGACTCGGTCGCCCCTCTTATGCATGGCAGAGCGTGACGAGTCAATAGGCAACCCTGGCACAACAACCTCACTAAACAGCTTCGGCAAGCGTCCAGGGTTGTGGAGCGGTGTTGGAAGAAAACACATTCGCAAGATGACTTCACTACATTCAAACAAGCAACACTCGCATTCAAATCAGGCCTCACCTCTGTTAAACAGGCCTACTTCACAACCCTCATATCTTCCTTATCCTACAACCCCAAACAGTTATTCAACACTTTTAACCCTCTGCTCCGCCATCCACTGCCCCCTCCGACCTTCATCATCTCTGCTGAGGAGTTTGCCACACACTTCAAAAACAAGATTGACCAAACACGGCAAGTCTTTACTGTCCGACCACCCCAACCCCTTTGTTTCCCAGACCATTGCCCTTCCCCCATAACCTCCCTTTCCAACATCACGGAAGGAGACCTCACTCATCGCCTCTCCAAATCACACCTCACCACTTGTGCACTTGACCCCATCCCATCCCACCTCCCCAACCTCACCCCCACACTCATCCCATCCCTAACCCATCTCTTCAACCTATCACACACTTCTTGTACCTTCCCCACTACCTTCAAACATGCCACAATCACGCCCATCCTCAAAAGCCATCCCTCGACCCAACTGCCTTGTCCAGCTACCGCCCCATATCGCTGCTCCCATTTGCTGCCAAACTCCTTGAGCAACACGTTCACGCTGAACTTTCCTCTCACTTCTCATCTAACTCTCTCTTTGACAACTGACAATCTAGCTTCCGCCCCCACCATTCCACCAAAACTGCCCTTACCAAAATTACTAATGACTTACTTACAGCCACAGCTAACAGACAATTCTCCTTCTTCTTGACCTGTCCTCTGCCTTTGACACATTTGACTACTGCCTCCTACTACAGATCCTCTCTTCCTTTGGCGTCAAAGACCTTGCCCTATCTTGGATCTCCTCATACCTTTCCAACCGCACATTTAGCGTCTCCCACTCACACGCTACCTCCTCATCCCGCCCCCTCTCTTGGAGTCCCTCAAGGCTCTGTCCTAGGACCCCTACTTTTCTCAATCTATATCCTTGGCCTGGGACAGCTCATAAAATCCCATGGCTTCCAATACCATCTGTACGCTGATGACAACCAGATCTACCTCTCTGGCCTAGGTGTCACCTCTCTGCTGTCCAGAATTCCAGCATGTCTATCAGCCATATCCTCCTTCTTCTCCTCTCGCTTCCTCAAGCTCAATGTGGACAAATCTGAACTCATCATCTTTCCCCCCCATCTCGCGTATCTTCCCCACCTGATCTTTCTATCACAATAAATGACACCACACTTTCCCCAGTACCGGCAATCCGCTGCCTCAGAGTAAACCTTGACTCTGCCCTGTCCTTCAAACCCCACATCCAAGCTCTCGCCACCTGCTGTCGCCTCCAGCTCAAAAATATTTCCAGAATCCATCCTTTCCTCAACCCTCAATCTACTAAACTGCTTGTCCATGTCCTCATCATCTTCCACCGCGACTACTGCAACATCCTCCTCTCTAACCTACCTGCTAACACTCTCGCACCCCTCCAGTCCATCCTTAACTCTGCTGCGCGACTGGTTCATCTCTCGCCTCGCTACTCCTCCGCTACGCCCCTTTTCAAATCCCTTCACTGGCTCCCAATTGACCAGCGTATCCAGTTCAAACTACTAACACTGACCTACAAAGCCATCCATAACCTTTCCCCTCTGTACATCTCTGAACTAATCTCCCGATATATTCCCTCAGGTAATCTCTGGTCCTCCCAAGACCTCCTTCTCTCCTCCACACTTATTCTTTCCTCACCCAATCGCCTCTGAGACTTCTCCTGAATATCCCCCATCCTATGGAATTCTGTGCCTCAACATGTCCAATTAGCCTCCACATTTGGATCCTTCAGACGGAACCTGAAAACCCATCTTTTCAAACAAGCCTACAGCCTCCCATGACCTTTTTTGCTGCCACCTCAACACCGGAGCTACTGAAACCCCCCCAACCTACTGTCTCCCTCCCCGTTCCAGTAGAATGTAAGCCCGCAAGGGCAGGGGCCTCTTCCTCTGTACCAGTCTATCATTGTTAGTTTTGTTTACTGTAAGTGATGTCTGTATCTGGTATATAACCGCTTCTTATGTACAGCACCATGGAATCAATGGCGTTATATATATAAATAAATAATAATAATAACAGGGCATTTAAACAAGCACTGAGCTCCAGACAGCAGGAGAAGAGATACTCTTTAGAAGATGAGAGGGAGCCGGAAATACTATATAGAAATCAATGAGCTGGAGACAGCTAAATGGAATGTTAAGAATTAACACCACTCCGGGAATGTAACTACTGTGCACACTCAGCCATGGTTTGGTAACTGAGCTCCATGGAAATGAGCTCTAAGTTATAAAAGATAAAAGCTGTCATTGCAAGAGAATTACAACAGATTGAAAAAGCAAGTCAATTGCAAACTTGCTTATTTTCATGCTAACTAATTAAGGCCACGATGCAGAAATGCTGCTGATTTTTTCTGCATCTCCTTGGCAGGAAAAATGCATGCGGATCTCTTATATGCGTTTTTCCTGCCAGGTAGAAGCATTTGTCAAGCGTTTTTGCATGCATTTCTGTACGGCTCGCGGTGGTGTAAAAGGACCTTCCTTGAAGTCATTTAGTCATGTGACAGGTCACGCGACCGCCGACGTCAGCGGTCACATGACTAAATGACGTCATGCAAGATCCTTTTACACCATCGCGAGCCACCGGGGAGCCAGGACGCACTGTACAGAAGATCGGGGGCCATCAGAAGGTAAGAATAATGTATAGTTTTTATTTATAATTCTTTTTTTTAACAGGTACCATGGTACCCGGGTCTGGAGGAGAGTCTCCTCTTCTCCAGATCCGGGTACCATCCATACATTGAATCGCTTAATATCCGCACGTGCACATGTACTCATGCGGATATTAAGCGATTCAATGCAAGTCAATGGAGGCAATTATGCCGCGTGTCCGCAAAATTATTGGACATGCTGCAGATTTTTCCGCAATGATAATCCGCAGCGGAAATTTCGGAAAATCTGAAATTTTGTGAACAGCACATGCGGATTATCATTGCGGACCATGGGGCACGAATTACCAAGCGTTTTTTAAGCATTTTCGTTGCGGAAATTTCCGCAGCAAAAACGCCTGAAAAACGCATAGTGGGCACACAGCCTAAAGCAATTTAAGAACTTTATTTACAAAAACCCTCGTTCCACTAAATGTCAGCACTGCCAAAAATGGCCAGTTACACCAATTCAGGAATCTTGTTTGCTCTGGAAAAAGTGTTAACAAGGACAAGACAGCTGATATCTCACTATCAAGCTGATTGAATTATAAGAGCAGACCCAGTTCTTTAAAAGAGGACTGGTTAACAGCAGTAGACATGCTATTACATGATGGCCAGGTGTTAACCCTAGAACGCATACCTGGGGCCTCGCAGGCCTGCTAGGTTACTTGTTTTCTATTTTCTGCAAGATTACTTTAGTTAGAATTTTGAAACTCTAGGTATTCCTCAGGTATATAGTGGTTAGTAATTTCCAGTTGTTCATATATTTTTATGTTATAGGCATTTCAGTAAAACAACTCTTTTTTTGGGACTACCCCATATTCACATACCTGGGGCCTTTTAGGTTTACATGTGATCCTCAGTCTTTTTGTCTGTACTATTACTTAGAAGGAAAACATATCTCTTCAGGAAGAAAAAAAACATGGAAAAATATAACAAAAGAGGAACTACACTGTATATGGTTATATCGCCCTTACTCTTCAGGCAGGGTGTACAAAATCGTACGATGTTCCAATCAGAGAATTATTTCTGAACCCTTTTTCAGATCCACACTACAAAGCTACAATGTCAGTCAATAGATATGGGAATATTCAGAGAAGCCTTCATTTTGATGATAAGAGAACTCGTCCTGTGAGGTTGGAAACAGATAAATTAGCCCCTATTAGCTACATCTGGAATCTTTTCATCAAAAACTGTACAAAGCTTTACCATTCTAATGACAATGTGACAGTGGATGAGCAACTTCTTGCCTTTAGGGGAACGTTGCAAATTCATTCAGTATATGCCCAGTAAGCCTGCCAAGTATGGCATAATAAATTTCTGGATGTGTGATTCTACAAGCTATTATGGCATGAATGGTCTGATTTACTGTGGCAAAGAAGCTGATACTCCGGTCCAGAAAGACATATGTTCTGACATAATAAAAAAACTTGCAGTACCAATTTTCAATTCTGGAAAAAATATAACAATGGACAACTACTTTACCAATCTGGAACTGGGCAAATTTTTGCTTCAGAAAAAAACTCACACTTGTTGGTACTATGAGGCCAAACTGCCGCGAAATTCCTCCAATCATGAAGCAAATCCCAAGCGACCACTTTATGAGAGTGTCTTTGGTTTCTGCAATCAAGCGACAATGGTATCTTATAAAGCAAAGAAAGAAAAATCCGTGATATTACTGAGTACAATGCATCATGATGGAAGAATTGACACCTATGACAGGAAACAGAAACCTGAAATCATACTGCATTATAATAAAACAAAAGGAGGTGTGGACAAGATGGATGAAATGATTGGAGAGTATTCGTGCAAGAGGCAGACAAAACATTGGCCTGTAGTAATTTTTTATAATATCCTTGATGTGTCAGCCCTCAATAGCTATATTGTTTATAGTGAAACTCATCCAGAATTCCATGCCAACAGGAAGGACAAGAGACGTCTATTCTTGACGGAACTTTGCTATGAACTTTTGATGCCCACCATGATGGAGCGAAGCAACACGAAATGCTTGCCAAGGCAAATTACGGAAGCTATGATCCGATGTGGTATACATTTTCAGGAACATCCAGAGCCAAGAGAAAAAAAAAAGAAAGCGCTGTTATATTTGTCCAGCAAAGAAGGAAAGGAAATCTGAGCATTTCTGTACTACTTGTGGACAAAATGTCTGCAAGGAACATTCTTCAGAAAAAATAATATGTGAAAATTGTTGGGGTAATCAGTAAAGTTGAAAAGGAAAGTTTTTGAAAATAAATATTCCTGCACCATGTTTACTACAACTTTTATATAAAAAACTTTTAGACAAAAAATTGTTATAAATATATATAAAGAATTATATAGAATGCATATATTGGGCGTTTTAAGCCGGTGTAATTACTTTTTTTTGTTTTATGCACATAATTATAGTGTTTTGAAATATTCACATCTCAAATAAACTTTGAAAAGTATTTCTATTTGAGTTACTCCATGTTATTTGCACACAGGCCTAAAAGGCCCCAGGTATGTGAAAGTGTAGATTTCTATGGTTGCGCGTTCTAGGGTTAAGAGAGACAGAAAGAAAAACATCAGACAATTACATTTTGTAGGAAGTACAGGGATTAGACTACGGAGGACTGGGGTAAAGTTATTTTCTCTGATGAAACCCCTTCAGATTTGTGTAAGCCATCTGGAAGAATGATTGTGTGCAGAAGAAAAGATGAGAGCTACCCTGAGTCCGGTGTTACAGCAATGACGCGCCCAGGGGGATACGGGGGTTACTTGGTACTCGGGCCTTGACCTTCTGTGGGATGTCACGGCAGTCGGCTCCCGGGCCCGTACCCTGGGGTCACTCTTTAAAAGGGGTTTTGTTAACAGTTTTGTCTCGTGACGCCACCTGTGGCTCCTGGTAATGGGTACCAGCGCTGCTGCAGACCTCCGGGGGTGATGGGATGGCAGCTGGGATGTTTATGCTCCCCACAGGCAGAGCGGGACCCCGGGGCAGTGTAGGTGCAGATGGTGATGCTGGGCGTTGCAGTGCGGGAGAGATAGCGTGGTAGAAATAACTGACAGAAACAGTGGGGTGCAGTCATCCGAGTTTACTCACAGCTCTTTAGGTTCCTCAGGTGCACTGTACAGGTGTCAGCCTCCCACGTCACACTGCGTTTGCCAGGCAGGGGTTCAGCACTCCCTCAAGTATATCAGAAGCACTTAACGGGACCCCCTTTCTTTATGTTCCTTCCTTAGCCGACTTCCCGCGCTGGGTCTTCTCCCTCCCCCGCCACACAAAGTCCCATTCGGGTACCCTGAGATCCCTCTGGGCAACTTGGAGTTCCCGGACCTGACTTGGTGCCCTTCACGGCAGCTTAGGTGCGGTTGTGGCAACTGCACCTTGAAAGTGCAGAAGCCTCCGGTTTTCCAGCCGAGACCTGGAGTAACTCAGCTAGCCCAGGGACTGGTTCCCTTCTTGCGGCCTGATCCCTCTGACACTTGGCAGAGTCGGGCGTACGGGTGCTGTCCTGCACTCACCGTACCCCCTGGGATCCCCTCTGTTCCTGGAGCCTTCCTCCCTGACTCCCCTCTCACTCCTGGGCCACTCTTACTAGGCCCCAATCTGGAGCAGAGCTCCTGAAGAGACTCTGCTCCTCTCCTCTTCTCTTTCACTGCATAACTAACCTGCTACTCTAAGATGGCTCCCCTTTATATATACCTCCTATTCAAGTGCTCCCCTGATCTACGTCCTCCACCCACACCCACTACTGGTTCCCCCTCACTTTTGGTTCCCCCCACTCCAGCCAGAGACAGGGCAGCAGAAGAAGTGCATATTGCCCTACCAGCAGGTCTGGAGTAGTGTAGTGTTGAGTGTAGGTGTTGGGGTCCCGGGCAATACTCCATCCTTACCTGATAGAAGGTGATGCCACACCTCTGGGTGAGGTGTAGTACCTCTGTGGCGACTGAACCCTCAGGGGCACCACAGCAACAGTAAAGCACCCTGAAACCATTCATGTGGTAGGGACTTTTCATCTAAGTAGTGGACTCACTCACAATTTTGTCTAAAAAACACTGCTATGAATAAAGGATTTTATAGAAACGTCCTCCAAATGCAACTCTTCCCAATGATCCAAGAGCAATTTGGTTATGAACAATTATTTTTTCCAGCATAATGGAGCACCTTGTCACAAGGCCAAAATGATAACTAAGTGGCTTGGTGAAATTTTATGTCTATGGCCTGGAATCTCCCAAAATCTCAATCCCATTGAGAACCTGTTGTCAATCCTCAAAAAGTGGGTGGACCATCCCAAACACAGAATTTGTGATAAACTCTGAGTTATAAATACTGAGTCTTTGCATAAACTTGATGTATTTGCCATGTATGTGGGGGACATTATTAAGAGGGGCAGTGTGTGTGTGTGTGTGTGTGTGTGTAATATATATATATATATATATATATATATATATATATATATATATATATATATATATATATATATATATATATATATATATATATATATATATATACATATATATATATATATGTGGGGGGATGTTATGGAGAGGGGCAGTGTTTGTGGGTGACATTATGAACTTATAAAATGCTGATAATTGCACTTCAGTAACCATAGAAACATCTGACTACAAGAATTGAAGCAGCAAACTTTGATAAAATATAAATTTGTGTCAGTCTCAAAACTTGAAAAAATTAACTAATTGAAGTGACCTCACATTTCTAGCTGCCTATTATTTTATTTTTCTACACCTGCTATTTACACACTGTGTTATGATTGTATGTGGTGTGCTTTTGTGCAGATGGTTTTTGTTTGCATTTAATCTAAGATGACAGTTCAATTTTAAGCAACTATTTATGGGAATATCAGTGTTCTTGTTATATGAGAGTATTTTGGGCACAAACTAGTGACGCGCCCCTGGGCCTGTGTCGCGCTGCGTTGCGCACGCGGGAGCTTACCCGGAGCCGGATCTCTTGAGGGTTGTAGTCTCGTGGCGGTGATCCGGTCCGTGCCCAGGGAGTCAGACTAAGTGGCGCTGTATCAGCGGTAGATGATGGACGACTACGCCACCCGTTGAATGCAGCTATGGAGCTGCCGCTGCAGGGCAGACCGCTGAGGCCGGTGGAAGGATGGTGCAGCGTGGATGGTATAACCCCCAACGGGAGGGGTATGGCCTCAGGGCAGCCGACGTGGATGATGGGGGTAGCAGGAACCACTCAGAGACGATGCGGTGTAGTTCAGGGTCTTTACTGGTGACAAAGATAGACCCTCCCGGAGTACTGGCTAGCGGTTGGGGCCTGGTCAGTCCTTGAGCAGATGGGATCTCCCCTGGCCAGGCGGAGTTGTAGGCCTCCCAAACTAACGATACTCTTCTGGCTACCTTGCTAGAAGCGAGTATAAGTAGCCCACGTCCCTGAGTGTACCGTGTGGTGCTCACCCGTATGGCCGGTGACTCGGGGCCTTCTAGTAGCTTCCGCTCCACGACGGCGGTGCTGGTCCCACGCGTGTGACCGTGCCTTCGGGTTTCTTGGCCAGAGGACCTGAAATCCCCTGCCTGACGGATTCTGCTGCTGGGTAGGAGTTAGTCCCCACAGCCTCGGACTCCGGGTCCGGTAAGAAATCTTCTCAGTCAGGGCGAGCTCTGCAGCTGCCAGCCCCTGACTCTTTGTAACACTGCTCCCACAAAGCTCCTGTTGTTTCTTCCTATGCTGCTTCTCTTCTCTACTTCTGGCATGGCCCAGGAGCTGGGCCCAGCCGGAGCCACAGCTCCCTGTCAGCCCTTCTGGCTGAACTCTCCCTCTCAACTCTCTAACCCTGCCTCAGCCCCAGGTTTATACAGGGGAAGTTCTTCCCCTCCCAGGACTGGGCAGGAGGTGTGGCATGCACAGGATCCCTGACCAAGAGACCTCCCACCTGCTCTCAGACATAACATTGCTTGTTACTGTGGAAACCAGACCCCTGGGGTGCCACATTCCCCCCTAGTGAAATTTAGTACTCCGGGACTAAACATATTTTTAGAAAAACATAACAAGGTATAAACAATAATAATACAATAAGAAAAACACATAAAGATGGTTACGGCGTGTCCGCAACCGGGTGCAGTCTTTGAAGAAAACAAAGGTGTCCATTTCACCAAAACAGGGAGACGTAACCAGGTAGGGGTCTGTCCTGCCCCGAGTCCTTAACAGTCTTTTAGTCCGTCCTGGGTTACGCTCCAACTATGTACAAAGGATTCCCGGCAAATCCACCAAAGACTCCCATAAATTACCAGAAACACATAATTATTTACAGGATATGGCCGCTCTCAGTCCTCGGCCAGTGGGGATAAGGAATGGCTGCTCACAGTCCTCAGCCTGGTTTAAGATAGGGGCACATGGGGAACAATTCACTAATCCCAACAGGGACCATATTTTAATTAGCAGCAGTCCTTGTACCCTTACGGGTAACTATTTACAGCTCTTTATTCACGCTACTTCCCTTCAGTAGCTATGTCCTCTTTGTGCTCCCTCCTGAGGGTAGTCCTCAGACCCGTCCGGGTCCTCTTGGCTTTCCTCGTATTGGTAGTACTGCAGCTCCTCCTCGGTTAGCTGGGTTAGTATCTCTGCGACAGTCCTCCTCCCAGGTGGCCAGGACTTTACCTCCCTTTGGGCTGCCCCGGTTAATTGGGCCACCAGGATGCTCACTTTTTGCTCCTCTGTGAGGGGGTACACCTGGAAGAGGCTATCCAGCTTTTCTCTAAAGTCATGCAGGGTATGTGACTCCCCTGAGTACTGGGGTAGCCAGGCTGCCCCCGGGATATAGGGCATGGTGAAAGGCATGACCGCAGCAGCGGTGGCACTGGCGGGGGTTGAGGCAGTGAAGCTCTCCTCCGTATCCGACATCCTTCTCCCCCCTAGTGGACCGTGGCCTACCTTGCGATGATCCTCTTCCATAGGCCGCGGCTCCGCAGTGGATCGTCAGGGTTGAGGACCTTCCGTCGCACTCCTGTGACGTCGGCGTCTGCTGGGCTCCTTCCAGGACCTTACGCAACGTCCGGACGTGAGGCGGGGCTTCAGTTCTCGCGCGCTTTCGGAGTCCACGCCCCTCTTCTTCCCGCGCGGCGTCTTCAAGATGGCGTCCAACGGCGGGAAAACTCCACGGATGGCGGGAAGAAGGCAGAAGATGGCGCCGGATGGCGGGAAAACTTCGCGGATGGCGGGAAGAAGGTAGAAGATGGCGCCGGATGGCGGGAAACCTCCACGGATGGCGGGAATCTTCACCACTGGTAAGTTTGAACAGTCTTTTTCAGGCACGCAGTACCCGGTGGTTGCGGGCACGTTATCCTGCCGACTACGCCAAAAGTTGACGCGCCCCTGGGCCTGTGTCGCGCTGCGTTGCGCACGCGGGAGCTTACCCGGAGCCGGATCTCTTGAGGGTTGTAGTCTCGTGGCGGTGATCCGGTCCGTGCCCAGGGAGTCAGACTAAGTGGCGCTGTATCAGCGGTAGATGATGGACGACTACGCCACCCGTTGAATGCAGCTATGGAGCTGCCGCTGCAGGGCAGACCGCTGAGGCCGGTGGAAGGATGGTGCAGCGTGGATGGTATAACCCCCAACGGGAGGGGTATGGCCTCAGGGCAGCCGACGTGGATGATGGGGGTAGCAGGAACCACTCAGAGACGATGCGGTGTAGTTCAGGTTCTTTACTGGTGACAAAGATAGACCCTCCCGGAGTACTGGCTAGCGGTTGGGGCCTGGTCAGTCCTTGAGCAGATGGGATCTCCCCTGGCCAGGCGGAGTTGTAGGCCTCCCAAACTAACGATACTCTTCTGGCTACCTTGCTAGAAGCGAGTATAAGTAGCCCACGTCCCTGAGTGTACCGTGTGGTGCTCACCCGTATGGCCGGTGACTCGGGGCCTTCTAGTAGCTTCCGCTCCACGACGGCGGTGCTGGTCCCACGCGTGTGACCGTGCCTTCGGGTTTCTTGGCCAGAGGACCTGAAATCCCCTGCCTGACGGATTCTGCTGCTGGGTAGGAGTTAGTCCCCACAGCCTCGGACTCCGGGTCCGGTAAGAAATCTTCTCAGTCAGGGCGAGCTCTGCAGCTGCCAGCCCCTGACTCTTTGTAACACTGCTCCCACAAAGCTCCTGTTGTTTCTTCCTATGCTGCTTCTCTTCTCTACTTCTGGCATGGCCCAGGAGCTGGGCCCAGCCGGAGCCACAGCTCCCTGTCAGCCCTTCTGGCTGAACTCTCCCTCTCAACTCTCTAACCCTGCCTCAGCCCCAGGTTTATACAGGGGAAGTTCTTCCCCTCCCAGGACTGGGCAGGAGGTGTGGCATGCACAGGATCCCTGACCAAGAGACCTCCCACCTGCTCTCAGACATAACATTGCTTGTTACTGTGGAAACCAGACCCCTGGGGTGCCACACTAGTGGTCTATTATCTATATTCACCCAAAGGTGGAAATATTTTAAAAAAGTGTGACATGGAAAAGCACACAAGTACCGTAATTCCCTGCCAAAATAACTAAATGTGTCATAAATAGGAAAAATAACTGTGCTAAAATTGCAGTACATTTTTTTAAAAATAATAATTTATATTTAAACTGTAACTACTCTTTTTTATAAATCAATAACACAAATGAAGACAAGACATTTCGCAACACACCTTTAGTAGAGACATTTGCTTCTTTATCCACTTATCAGTCATTTTTTGTCTTCTGAATTCATCATTCACTCTCACTAATGGTAAATATCAGACATAGAGGTACTTACTTAATTGCGTCCAGGGATCCCCCCCAAAGTGCATCCATGCAGTGTGGCCAAGTGCGCTTGTGTGTATGTAAGGGACGCTTGTCCCATTTTATATGCATCATGAAGGGAGGGAACAAGATAGTCACAGGTGGAGGTGATGTGTATGTGATTATGATAGCCATGCAACACTGTGGCCGTAGATCGAGGCTTGGACTGCGTTCCACCGTGGACCGGAAGTTATGTCACCGCTGAAACCAGAAGTGAGTTGCGTTCCAGCAAGTTGATATGATGTTTTGACTGCTTATCATTACATGTGTTAGGGAGACAAAAAAAAATGTAATTCTAGAAATTCTGGCATTTTGAGTCTTTTCTTTTTACCACATTTACCAATTGGGTTAATTAATTCCATATTTTAATACATTGGATGCATTGGTCTTTTACTGACACATCACATGGATACCAAATCTGTTTACTTTTTAAATGTATTTTTCCTTTCTTTATTTTTAATGATGGAAAAGGAGGGTGACTTTAATTTTTATGTTTTTTAAAAACTTTATTCTGTATTTTTAGTCTTATTAGGACACTTGAATCTGCGATTGTTTGATCTCTTATGCTATATACTGCAATACATCTGCAATATACTGCAATAATATTGCATCACAGGTGAGGTGGGGTGATGGTAGATCTTCTCCATTGTGTGTGTGCGTAAATTGGACTGCACTTGGATGACATCTGAATGCAGTCTGATATTTCACACACACCTATAGACATATATAAGCTCGTGTGATCGTAATTCCAGAGCCACTAGCAGCATGCTGCGATTGTTTTCTCATGCCAAATCAGCACTGCCCCATAGTATAAAATTGGTCCGAGTACTATCCGATAAAACATTGGGTAGCACTCGTCCACTGTATACGCTTGTGTGAGTGAGCCCTTAAAGAAGTTGTCTGAGAAAAAAAAAAGAAGTTCTACATTTTTCTGTGTTCAGCGCACACCTCTTCATAGCTATTTTTTATGGCAAAATGTTGAAAACCCGATGGACTATATTATAAGTCAATAGTGTCTGTCTGGCACTGCCAATGTCCGTCATGTGATGGGTCTGTTTCCTCTATGAATTCCACTTTTCTGTTACTAGAATAGAAAAATGTAATTTATGACACTGGTATGAACAGAGTTTTTGGGTATGTTCTTGTAAAGTGGCGCTGGGCGGTAGTCGTGGTGTCACGGGGATAGTGGCCAGAAGATCGCGCGTCTGGTTACACAAATGTCTGCACTGATTAGAACTGCTTCACCCTTCAATTAGCAGTGCGGATTTCCTTGCTATGTTATTGCAAGGGCTAATCAGTTCTGTTTATCTACTGGAGCTCTCCGTCCTGAGTAGTGTTCAGCGAATTTGCTCGCCGAATGTTCTAAAGTTTCAAATTTCAAATATGGCACATTCGGATTCATGGTCGGAAAGGAGAGCAAAATTTGTTAAAATCAGAAATCGTTCGACGAATAAGCGCGGGAACACTAATACGAGCCAACCACAGCATTTTGAACAGTTTTGCTAGCATAGTGCAAGAGTATGTTGAGCAGGGAGATGTGGTAGGTGAGTGTGGGGACTGTGGAGAGCTCAGAACAGGTCAGATCAGCAGCGCGCGCTTTTTTTTTTTGTTTTAATTTTTCCGGTAGGCGGTAACTTTAAGTCAGGAAAGCGCAGCCAGCCAATCAGAGCGCAGGAAGCATCCACACTGTCCAGCCAAAAGGGCTTGTGCAATTGGCTGCTGAAATCACATGTCCTCCCTATATAAAAAGCGGCAATTTTCCCTCAGCGCCATTCTATCCATGTAACTGCTGGGGAGACAGACGCAGCTCAGTGTACTCCTGTGTAATGACAGATATTAGCTAGCTAGATGGGTGCTTGTGTGGCAGTCAGACAGTGTAGATAATTCCTGGCCTGTGTACCTCTGCAATCGATGGTGCAGCACATTTTTTGTTTTCTTGTGCAAGTACTGAGATTCTGGCAGAAAGAGAGGGCCCATGCTATAAAACAGTGTTGTGCACCGCTTGTATTGAGCTCCATGCATGAGTATACCTTCAATCTATTTTTGCACTTGCAAATGTGATCAAGCAAGCAAGCGCAGCCCACCTTTTCATTTTGTGGGGTTGAAATTCTGCTCTGTGCAGAGTCTGCAGAGCTTCTGATTGCAGAGCACAAAAAACTTTTTTTTTTTTTTCTGTTGCTAATCTTAGAATGCAAGCTGTGTTAGCCCAATTTCTCCTTTTTTGGTGGGTGAAATGCAGCTGTATGCACACTAAAGCAAATATGTTTTTTGGGTTGGCAGGCAGCGTCCACAAAAGTTTTTTTAGTGTCGCAAACATGACCCAGTCTGCTAAAAGCCAGATACTATTTTAGTGGTGTTGAACTTCAGCTGGTTTCAGAGTAAAAAAAATACACTTTTTGTCTTGCTAGGCACAGTCCAAAAAATATTTTTTCGTTTGACAAACGTGATACACTGTGCTATAACCCAGCTACTACGTCAGTGGCGGTCAAATTCAGCTGTACGCAAAGCTTATGCAGAGTAACAAAAATATTTTTTGCTTTGAGTAACGTGATACAGCAGGCTAGATCTGAGTTTGAAATATTTTGGAGTGTATATTCTATGTCATACTGGGCTCATCCACAGTAAAAAAAAAATTCTTCTATTCCTAATGTGATACAGCAGGGGACATCTCAGTTTGAAATAGTTTGGAGAATATTTCCTGCGATATACAGGCCTCATCCACACTAAAAAAAATACTTTCTTCTGTTCCTAATGTTATACAACAAAGGACATCTCAGTTTGAAATTGCTCGTATCATATCTTTTATGATATACAGGCTCATCCACAGTAAAAATATACTTTCTTCTGTTACAAGCGTGATAGAACAGGGGACATCCGAGTTTGAAATTGTTTGGAGAATATCTCGTATGTTTTATCTGCCTCATCAACACTAAAATATTTCTTTTGTCTGTTAGTAACGTTATACGGTAAACCATATCTTACCTTGTCATTTAATTTGAATTCAGGTGTGTGAAGAGCTGTTGCAGAGGAAAAAAATTATTTTTTCTTTAGTTAATAGCGTGCTCCTACCACAGTATCTGAGCAACATGAGTGGGAAAAAGAGAGGTTGTGGTGGAAGGGGTAATAGGCTTTGTGTTCAAGGTATACGTGGGGTAGGTGTTAATGTTAGTGAAAGAACTAGTGAACCAACACAAACAGGTCCTATCCAAAGACAACTGACAACTTCTGTTACTGGATGGCCTACTCCACTCCCTTCCTTTGGCAGCCGCACAGGGATACGCCTTGTTGATAAGGCCAAGAAAGAGCAGGTTCTCCAGTGGATGGCAAGCTCTGCTTCAAGTGCCCTCTTCTTCCTCCACCTCAACATCACACGCAGTACAGTCCACAAAGGTGGCACCCCAATTACCCATACTTCCCCTGCATAACAACAGTCCAACTGCCCAACTGACTGTAGCGTACCACAGATGGGCGAGTCTGTAGAACTGTTCACCCATTCTATACCATGGGCATCAGAAGTGTACTCCAAACAGTCACAGAGTCAAGAGGAGGAAAGCATCTGCACCGATGCCCAAAATTTTTTTAGCTTGGATTCGGAGCAGGACGAAGTAGGGTCCGAGCAGTTTCCTGACCCTCATCACCAGACGTTAACCGCAGGGGAGGGAGATGATCCCGATGAGACTCAGATACCTGAGGCTCATACGGACTGTACTGTGCAGTCAAGGCAACAAGAGGAGAAGGGTCACTGTGAGGGCGAGGAATGGGATAACACATTGGATGATGACGAGGTTGAAGATCCTACTTGGTGTGAACCCAGAGTCACACAGCCGAGTAGCTCAGCTGAGGAGGTGGAGGAGGAAAATGAGGAGGTTACATTTCACCGTACGGCGCAGACATGGAGTGATGCACACACGGGGAGCACTGCATACTCTGTCCAGCAGCGGTCATGGGTCTGCAGCTCGCAGGGGCGGCAAGGGTTGCCTAGCATGGGCGTTTTTTGTTACCGCAAAGGATGAGCTAACTCACGTTATCTGCAAACTTTGCGATAAACTCAGTAGAGGGAAAAACTGCAATAATTTGACTACTATATGCATGAATGTTCACATGCTCAAACAACATGCATTACGCTGGGAATCTCACTCCGCTGAAATGCGGACCAGCGGACCTCAACAACCATCAGCTGCCCCATCAAACACATCCTCCTCTGTTACCATTACAAGTATTGTCACGCACGTCTCCCATCACAGAAACTCCGGTTCTTTACCCGCTCCAGTCAGGCTGAGTGACAGCTCATCAGCTGTAACGGAAGCGGGCACGCCTGCTGTGTTTGTTTCACCAAGCACACCGCATGTTTCTCAATCCACCGTAACATCTGTGATGCACCTCACTCACGGTCCAGCAGTTTGTCTGGTTCACCATACTCCGCCCTCTCTCAGCACTGCAGCCAACGCTTGGTCCCGCTGTTGTGGTCACATAAAAGATTGTTTCATCCTATGCATGGCAAAGCTAAGAGGTTGAACTCCACCATCTCCAATCTGTTGGCCATGGAAATGCTGCCTTTCCGCCTGGTAGATACAGATTGTTTCCAAAAGCTGATGGCCGTCGCAGTCCCCCAGTATCAGTTGCCCAGTCGCCATTACTTTTCTAAGAAAGCTGTGCCTACGCTACACCAGCATGTTGCAGACAACATCACTCATTCCTTGTCTAAATTTACATCTGCTAGGGTGCATTTCACCACAGACACCTGAACGAGAAAGCATGGCCAAAGGCGTTACATCTCGCTTACTGGGCACTGGGTGACTCTGGTGGCGGGGAAGAGGCTACTCCACAAAACTTGGAATCCCCAAGGCTTGCAGAAGAAACCTCTGTATTTCCCACTTCCTCCACTGCTTCTGCGTCCTCCACCTCCTCTAGGGCCTCCACCTGCGCACTCAACCTCTGCCTTAACGAGGCACGCACTCCAAGGGTGCAGAGCGAATCTACACCACCTCCGTACTGCGCAGTCAGGGCTCACCGCAATCAGGCAGTCTTAAAATTAATATGCCTTGGAGATCGCAATCATAAAAGTGAAGAGTTGTGGGCAGCTCTCCAGGCTCAGTTTGAGCAATGGCTGTCTCTGCTGAACCTAGAGCCAGGGAAGGCCGTGTGCGATAACGGTACGAACCTGTTAGCGGCCCTAGGCCGAGAAAAGCTCACACGTGCCTTGCATGGCTCACATCCTCAACCTGGTGGTACAGCGATTTCTCCGCCACTATCCTGACCTGGATGAGCTTCTTCACAAAGTATCGAAGCTGTGCGCTCACTTCCACCTTTCGCACCCCTCATGTCATCGACTTGCATCGATACAGAGGTCTTTGTCTGTGCCAGTTAACAGGTTGTTCCCTGATGTGCCGACATGGGGGAATTCCACTCTGCACATGTTGCAGCAACTGTGGCAGCAGCAACAAGCTCTGACACAGTATGTCATGACATCTGCGCATGCGTGGACGGCATGACAGCCTGGGCGCACGCACGGGGGACGAGCTCCTGCGGCGCATGCGCCATTGATAGCGCTAGACACTGCTCATACACGGCCTCATCCCCCAATGACGATCATGCGATATGCCACGTGACCACACGTGACAGCATATTTAAGGTCCTTTACATCCCCACTACAATAGCCTCTTGAGAAGCCTGTGTGCTGAGGGCGAAACGCGCGTTGAGGCATCCCCTTCCATGGAACTCTTCTTATTTCCAGCGTTACCTCATATTTTGGTAAAGCACCTTTCATTGTCTCTATGGGCGCTTACTATCCCAGGTAGACACTATGTCTTGGATTGTCCACTATTATAGCCCCTGATTGATTTTTGGTGCTTGTCTTTGCCTTTCCCCTTTTTCCCTCCCCTATCTCTGTTTTATTATTCATTCCATACATGTGTGATATAGAGATGTGTGGGGAGGTCTTTTTGAGGTACGCTGGACACTCCTGACCACATACACCTGATCATCCATGCTGAGATTCTATCTATGTATGTATTTATTGTGTGCTATTTAAGTGTCTATTTACTATACAATATTTATCGAGAACAAACAATTACTTAATAAACTTATATATATTTTGCTGTTACCTGTATGTCCCTTATCTTTTCTCCTATATTAACACAGTATGTCATGTCGTATAGCCTGGGAAAACGCAGTACGGACGTGGGGCATATCACCTTTATGGAGTGGGAACAGATTAAGGACCTCTGCACCTTTCTACACAGTTTTGAAATGGCTACTAAACTGGTTAGCGCTGACGATGCCGTAATCAGCATCACTATTCCGGTCATCTACATGCTGGAGCAGACTTTGAATAACCTGCAGCAGGAGGTGGTGGTCCCAGAAGAAGAGGAGGATGCGGAAGGGATGAGAATGTCTCAATAATAATAATAATAATCTTTATTTATATAGTGCCAACATATTCCGCAGCGCTTTACAATTCAGAAGTTCATATACAACAGTCATAAGTAACATCGCTAAAGATAATATACAACCGTCATAAGTAACATCGCTAAAGACAATACAATAATTAAAGCAAGAATAATGATGACACAAAGTTCCAGACTCTCGTCACACAGGCGGATGCCAAGTGTCGGTAGATTCTTGCGATCGAGGGGGTTTGGTGATACCAGGCAAACTGTTAGTGAAGGTGCAAGAGCCGAGGAAGTAATGGAGGAGGAAGAGGTGATGGGCGAGCAGCTGTCAGAGGATGAAGAGGATAATCATCCCCTCTCGTTTGAACGTGGTTGGTAGGAGGGGACGGAGGAAACAAGCATCAGCGTTACCCGGCCCACAATACAGTCTGGCTTTAGACCTCCTGGAAGAGCCTGACATATGAGTGCCTTCTTGATGCACTTTTTGCAACACGATCCCCGTATAGTAAGGATTCGAAATAATGCTGATTACTGGGCTGCCACTTTGTTAGATCCACGTTATCAGAGTCAATTTTGCCAGATGCTTCCCGCCCTGGAAAGGGACCCGCTTATGTTGGAGTATCGAAACAAGCTTTTAAGCAACATTAATAGAGCTTTTCCCCAAGATAGCAGTGAGGCACACATTGTGCATCGCAGCTGTAGTCTTTCAACCTCCGGCACGTCAGTTTGTCAGCGCCAAAACATTAGCAGCAGCAGAGTAAGTGGCAGAAGCAATTTCTGTCCTTTCACACATTTTTTAGACCACCTCATGCACCAGCACAACAGTAGTAGAAGTCTGACACGTGGTAAACGACTGGAGAGGATGGTGGAGGAGTATCTAGAGCTTAATATCAATACCATCTGGGAGGATTTGGACCCTTTTACATTTTGGTCTTCAAAAATGGATGAATGGCCTGAGCTCGCCTATCACGCCTTGGAGGTTTTATCATGCCCGACAGCCAGTGTTCTCTCAGAACGTGTCTTCAGCACTGCTGGTGGTGTCTTTATGGATAAGTGCAGCCAGCTGTCCCATGAAATTGTAGACCGCCTAACTTTCCTCAGGATGAACAAGTCATGGATCTCCAAGGACTTTTCCACCCCAATTGCAGACTGTACAGAGTAGGCGATGTTGTAGTTTTTAGTGTGCTTCATTGAATCGTGGAATTCCAGTATATGATATGGCTTCTGTGCCGGCTCTTGCTGCTACTACTGCAGGTTTTAGGCCCTAATTTTGGGAAATGTGGAGAATCCTGATTGGGTCTCCATCCAGTAGGTTGGCTGTAGTGGGAGAGGTTTGGGTCTCCGTTAAACTACTTGTAGTCTGATGAAATTGATGCCACTTCGGTGGTGTTAGGCCCTCATTTAGGGAAATTTGAACAGTCCTCATTGTGTTTCGATCTACTGGGTTGGCTGTAGTGGAAGAGGTGTCAGTCCTAATTATACTATTTGTACTGTAGTGAAATTGATGCCACTTTGCTGGTGTCTGCCGCTAATATTTGGAAATGTGGAGAATCCTGATTGGGTCTCCATCTATTGGGTTGCCTGTAGTGGAAGAGGTTTTTGTCTCCATTAAACTACTTCTACTCTAGGGAAATTAATTCTTTGATGCAGATATTTTTGTCGCAGAGGTACACAAGATAGAATCAAAAGTGTTTTTCTTAGTACGGTGGTATATAAAGCAGGCTATATATTCATCTTTCAATTTTTCGGTGCTGATATTGTTCTCCATACAGGGTTACACATTAGTAATGAGAGAACACTAAATGTGCGGTTCAGCGATTTCTCAAAACCTACTCAGATTTGCCACAGCTGCTTGTGAAAGTACAAAGTGTGTGTGGCCATTTGAGAAAGTAAGTTATAGCTTCCGCCACCCTGGCAGTGCTTCAGCCTCATTTGCAGCTTCCAGCTCACCGACTGTTGTGCGATGTCACCACATGTTGGAAATCAACGTTGCAGATGTTGGGAAGAATTTGTGAGCAGCAGATGGCAGTTGTTGAGTACCAGCTTCAATACATCCATCGGCATTCAGAACAGCCTCCGCACATAAGAGCTGATAAGTGGGCATGGATGTCTGACATCTGTGCCGTCCTCCAAAACTTTGAGGACTCCACCAAGATGGTGAGTGGCGATGACACCATAACTAGCGTCACCATCCGCTTCTCTGTCTACTGAAACGTTTACTGCTCACAGTTAAAGAGGGGGCATTGCAGGCAGAGCAAGGAACTATGCAGCCCAGCCTCATCTCATCTCAGTGCGGATTGGGTGATAATGAGGAGGAGGAGGATGAGGAGGAGGAGAAAATGGACAGTCGTCCTCTTGGGGAGGACAAAGAAGTCTTACCTGTCCTGGAAGTCTTGAAACCCCTCTTTCAGTCTGTGGGAAAGCTGTATGAGTTTCGCTTAATGATTTTCAGTGGCCTAAACTGTGGCTTTGCTTATGCATGTTATTTCTCAAAACGCATTGCAGATCAGGCCATTGTCCAACTCTGTAGCGATTAAATTCAAGGCGTAAGCACCAATGAGAAGTGTGAGCTGATGTTGGAAGGGCTGCCATTGCTTAAGCAAGAAGTTGCATTAGAGGACTTCCTGGGAGAAATGACAGCTGGAGAAGATATGGTTTCCCAAGTCCTTTCACCGAGCTAAAGAATATGGCTGTGGTGAAATACAACTCTCACCAACAAGCTGTGGACTGGTTCCGTACCGTCCCTGGCCACATTCACTTGTCCATGTGTTTGTGGTTAGGCGGTCCTTCCCAGTAAGTGCACTGGGGAGGGCACAAGTAATGTTCTGAGACCCAGTTTCTTCTCCAGCTACACCTTCGGCCTGGGATAGCTCATGGTCTCATGGCTTTCAGTATCACCTCTATGCTGATGACACACAGATCTACTTCTCTGGACCTCTCTCCTCTCCTCTCTCCTCTTGTACCAGTCGGTGACCCCTTTTTGACATGTAAAGCGCCACAAAATAAATGTCACTGCCATAGTAATAATGATTATAGTACTTGTACTCTGGGTCAATTGATGGCACTTCCTTGCTGTCTACACCTAATGTGATGTGTTTTGGCAGCTTTTGGGCCCGTTTGTAGGTGTTGTATATGCATTTTTTGGTCACCCCATTGACTCCTATGGTGTTCGGGAATGTTCGTTGAATGTTCAATAAACAAATTCGGCGAATGTCTATTTCTTCGGCGAACTTTTTCGAACCGAACATTGAAATGTTCGCTCATCTCTAGTCCTGAGTTGTCTCAGCTGTTCTGTGTTTTTATTGCTTCCCTCTGGTATACAGTATATGCTCACCACTTGCTCTTGGGAATTACTAGTGATAGCTACAACTACCTGGTTTGGAGTTCAAGGAGTGTGCTGAGCTTGAAGCAGGCATTTGGACTTGTATCAGAAGATATTTGTGTGTAGTTGGTTTGTGTGTGTATGTCCCAGTCTCTATTCCCATTTGGTTTGCCTTCCCTTCTCCTTACCTATATCCCACTTGTTTGTTTATGAGTACTTTTGTATGATTGCTGTTTTCTTTTATCCCTGTCTGTTTCCCCTCATTGTCTTTACATTATTATTATTATTATTTATTATAGCGCCATTTATTCCATGGCGCTTTACATGTGAAAAAGGGGTATACATAGCAAAAACAATTACAATAATCTTGAACACCATTTGACAGCGACTGGTACAGGAGGAGCGAGGACCCTGCCCGCGAGGGCTCACAATCTACAAGGGATGGGTGAGGATACAGTAGGTGAGGATAGAGCTGGCTGTGCAGCGGTATGGTGGAGAGGTGGTTACTGCAGGTTGTAGGCTTGTCGGAAGAGGTGGGTCTTCAGGCTCCTTTTGAAGGTTTCCACGGTCGACAAGAGTTTGATGTGTTGGGGTAGAGAGTTTTAGAGTAGGGGGGAAGCACGGGAGAAATCTTGTATGCGATTGTGGGAGGAGGAGATAAGAGGGGAGTAGAGAAGGAGATCTTGTGAGGATCGGAGGTTGCGTGCGGGTATGTACCGAGAGACTAGGTCAGAGATATATGGAGGAGACAGTTGTGAATGGCTTTGTATGCCATGGTTAGAGTTTTGAACTGTAGTCTCTGAGCAATGGGGAGCCAGTGAAGAAATTGACAGAGAGGAGCGGCCGGGGAATAGCAGGGGGACAGGTGGATTAGTCCGGCAGCAGAGTTTAGGATAGATTGGAAGGGTGCAAGAGTGTTGGAAGGGAGGCCACAGAGCAGGAGGTTGCAGTAGTCAAGGCGGGAGATGATGAGGACGTGCACTAGTGTTTTTGCAGATTCATGGTTGAGGAATGTGGGATATGGGTGAAGGAGCAGTTATCTGAGAGGAGAAAACCTATTCCTCCATCATGCTTGCCAGTGGGGCGGGGGGTATGGGAGAGGTGGAATCCGCCGTACGAAAGTGCAGCAGGAGAGGCCGTGTCAGAGGGGGTGAGCCAGGTTTCAGTGATGCCGAGGAAGGAAAGCTGGTTAGTGATGAAGAGGTTGTGAATGTAGGAAAGTTTGTTGCAGATGGAGCGAGCGTTCCATAGAGCTCCTGTTAAAGGGACTGGGGAAGCGGGGGCTGGGCGGATGGGTATAAGGTTAGAAGGGTTACGAGAGTTTGGGATAGATCGTGGCTAGGAGGTGGAAGTTAATGTAGGGAAGTGGTGAGGAGGGCCAGGATGTGGAGAGATGTCACCGGCAGTGAGGAGGAGCAGAAAAAGCGTTAGTAGGTGGGAGCAGGAGAGGGCATGAGGTGCCTGTCTGTGTTTGGAGACAAAGGATTGTATGTTGAGGAATAGCTTTGAGGAGGAGGTGAGATGGGTGGGGAGAATGGAGGGAGAGATGAAGAGTTCATTACTAGGTGCAGGGATTAGGGGTGTTTTGGAAAAGGTTAAGGATTAAGGGGGTGAGAGTGAAAACAAAGACAAACATTGTTTACTGTGACTTAGTATCCAGTTACCTTCAGTTCCCTTCAGGTTCAATTCAGGATTAATTCATATTTCGTCACACTTCAGCCATGGCCACACTTAAGGTGATGGACACAGACTAAAGTCTAACAGACTCCTAGTTCACAATATAAGTGCTACACAATGCATTCAGCTGTGAACCAGAGGGCAGTAGTCTGTGCTCATCTTGATCAGCTGATTAAGGCTGAAACAGATGGTGGATAGTCAAAGGCTAAGTAAATAAGGTCATAAATGAAAGTGGGGGGTATCTGGTGTAACTTGAAGAACATACCATTAGTAAATATTAGCAGAGAGGTATAGAGAAGTCTGCAGGGAAGTCAGGATGGGAAAGCTGAGTCACGTACCTGTAAGAGGAATGGATAAACAGAGATGCTGATTAGAGTGCGGTGGTGGCAGATAAGGTACAGTCTGCATGCATCATATTATTCAGGATTAATTCATATTTCCTCACACTTCAGCAATGGCCACACTTAAGGTGATGGACACAGGTGATGGACACATTTGAGCAAGACTAGCATTCCTGCTATCCTACTCACTAGCAAGCTGGCGCACGGCGAATCAGATGGGAAGGGGAGCTCTGCCACTAGGGAAGGAAACAAGGGGCACCCCTGATTCTTGCCCTGCGCCACCCTAAGCTCCTTTGGCGTCCCTACAAGCATTCTTACACCCAGTGCAGCGATCACGTTGCTATCACTGTCTTGCCCTGAGTATCAGAAAGGATTCACATTAGTTAGGTTCCTGGCAACAAGAAAGACCTTACTGTGGCTGCCGCGTATGCATGAATTGGCCAATTTATGTGCTAAGATTTCTCAGAGCAGTAAACAATTCAAATTTCATGTTTGCATACTTAGCGTTGCAGAGTGCTACTGTATTTGTTAGTTATATATGGAGATGGCTACTCTTAGTAAGCACCTGTACACGCCTGTTTTAGAAAGCGAAGATCAGTCTTTTGATATTTATAATTATGGTAAAAGTCATATAGACATAGCAATGTTACCTTAATATGTAGCTGATGCAGCCAATTGTGACATGCGCCCACCTCTATGCGCGTTTTAGCGTGCCTTTGTCAGGACTGTTCTTATAGTCAAATTATACACCTTACTAACATCCTTAACACTTATCACAATCTATATCGCAATACATTACAAATCACATTACACAATATTTACATAAGACGCAACACTTAACGCAACTTGTGACTTCAGGGGTAGGAATGCGATAGTCATTGTCCAACAACCTTACATTCTCACATCTTTTAGATGCCACTAGTGTTGACAGAGAGACTCTAGTAGTGAGCATAATGGAAGTGAATGACAAACATATTTTATTTTCTCTCTGTTCAGGTACCGCTCCGGCTGTACCTGAACCTGAAACCGCTTCGGCAGTACCTGAACCTGAAACCACTCCGGCGGTATCTGATACAGTACCTGTGCTGAAACTCTGTTCCATCTGAACCAGCTCAAATATCTGTTCTACCGGGATCCGGTCTCGTGTTGGATTCCGTGTCCATGTCAGCTGTCCTGACCCTTGGGGTCAGCTTCTGTGGTACAGGGATATGTCCTTGAGTAGCACCTGGCGTCCACCTGTGGCTCAAGTCTACCCATGCCATCAGGGGCTGTAGTGAAAACCCAGGTGGTCGCTTAGTAATGGCTCTCCCCGGTCCGTGGCGCAGTGGGTCCACGATCCACAAGCGTTACACATTCCTTACCACTGGAGGCTCTTATTGTGTTTCTGCAATTGCCTTTTTCCAATGTGGCCGATATTTAACCTGTGAAAGCCATCTTGTTTCCGTTTTGGGCCTACTTAAAGCCACATGGAACATTTACTCTTTGCTTGAGTATTGTGTCAAACAGTAGTATAGTTCCAGTGTCCAGCTCCAGAACTGTCTTATCCAGACTCTTCTACTGTTATGTCTACAACTCCCCTTGCTAAGTCCAAGAACTTCTACCACCGCTTGCTGTACCCTGCTTGGAAGGAAAACACAAAATACGCGGTATTTGAAACACAGACATCCAAAGTCTTTGAACAAGCTGTACATGATCTGCAGAATAATGTTGCTCAGCAGGTAGAGCAGATCCTCCAGTTAAAAAATCAAGGTATGGCTTTGGCCCCTCCGCCCACCCTTCCACTCCCACCTTTCAGACTTGGTAGAGACAGGGACAAATATCATGTATTTATCAACCAGTGCAGATTATACTTCAGTTCACACCCAGCTCACTTCGCTACTGATGGATCAAAAGTGCTGTGTATCATTATGATACTGACACATAAAGCTTTGGTCTGGGCCAGCCCCCTTATTAAAACTCATGATAATAAGCTTGATGAGTTGGAGGCCTTCCTAGAAGCCATGAACCAGGTATTTGATGACCCTAATCGTTGTGCAACAGCTTCAGCTAGATGGATGGCTCTATGACAGGGTAATCGATCTATCGAGGAATACGCCCACAGAATGCATGCAGTGGGTGATGGATACTGAATGGAATAATGCTGCAAAATGATTTTTTTGAAGAATGGACTATCTAGGGCACTTAAAGATGAAGAAGCCCAGGCTGAAACTTCGTCGGGGCCTACGCGAAATGCGCGAAGGCTCTCCTCTTTGACGCACTTGGCACTTTAGCACTTTATGGGTGAGCATACCTGCTTTATATATATCACTACTAGAGTGGATACATGGTAATTTACCTAGATCACGGTTCACTTTAGTATTGAATTTTCCTGTTATTGGGCTGTAATTATCTATACAGTACCATTTTCTCAAAACAGTAGACCTCTCCCATTTGGGGTATATTCATATCTTCCATTACTATTACCCTAATATA
This sequence comes from Phyllobates terribilis, assembly GCF_046119375.1. Lineage (NCBI taxonomy): Eukaryota > Metazoa > Chordata > Amphibia > Anura > Dendrobatidae > Phyllobates > Phyllobates terribilis. Next base: position 131,207,800 of record NW_027362764.1, on the reverse strand, counting down.
TACACCCTTTATGTGTGTGTCTTCAAATTTCTTTACATTTCTTAAATAAAATTGCTTATGTTTTCTATGTAATTTTATCTCTACTGACTCTTTTTTGGGATCTGTAAACTCCCTAATGTCCTCTATTGATGTCTCTATCTAGTTTGGGAGGATCCCTATATTTACTATGGTCCTTATACATGGGAGTACCCAGGATCAAAACTAGGGGGGGGCAAGCCATGGTCACAGATACAGAAGAGAAATATATATATAGTACAATGCAAAGATTTCACTTCTTACGTTACATGAGTGATATCTATTGTAAATTCCACAATAGCTCAGAAACCGGCGAATCGCTCCACACAGTATACTGGCCGCCATAAACTTTCCCATACAGGATACTGGTCCCCATATAACGCTCCATACAGAATACTGGCTCCCATATAATGCTCCATACAGGATACTGGCCCCCATATAATGCTCCATACAGAATACTGGCCCCCATATAACACTCATACGGAATACTGGGCCCCATATAACACTCCATACAGGATACTGGCCCCCATATAACGCTCCATGCAGTATACTGGCCCCCATATAACGCTCCATGCAGGATACTGGCCCCCATATAACACTCCATGCAGGATACTGGCCCCCATATAACGCTCCATACAGAATACTGGCCCCCATATAACGCTCCATACAGAATACTGGCCCCATATAACGCTCCATACAGAATACTGGCCCCCATATAACGCTCCATGCAGGCTGTTCTCCACACATAATGCCTCATGCAGGCTGTTCCCCCCCACATAATGCCCCACGCAGGCTGTTCCCCCCACATAATGCCCCACGCAGGCTGTTCCCCCCACATAATGCCCCATGCAGGCTGTTCCCCCCCATATAATGCCCCATGTAGGATGTCACCCCACCTTATAATGCCCCATGCAGGATGTCACCCCCCCCTTATAATGCCCCATGCAGAATGTCACACACCCCCACCTCACCCCCCTCCCTTATATTGCCACAGGCCTCCATATAATAAAAAAAAAATCAAACACTCACCTCACATCTCACCTGCTGCCGCTGCTCCGGACTCCAGCGTCGCCGGCCTCATCCCGCTCTGTGCTGTGACTGCTCAGGAGAGAGCGCAGTGTAAAGACGTCACCGCACCCCCTGACCTGAGACGTCACAGTGCAGCAGCAGCGGAGGATGCAGGAGCTGCTGCGGAGGCACGGGGAGGGGTAAGTATTGTGCCGGGTGCCGGGGCCCTGAGCAAGAGGGGGGGAGTGGGCGCTGACGGTGAGGGCCCCCGCCGGCCCTAGTATGCGGCTTGCGTGCCTGCTTCTAGGGGGGGGCAGCTGCCCCCCCCTGCCCCACGGTGGGTACGCCCATGTCCTTATATATTATTGTCGCTCTAGCATATTCTTCATTATGAGCATTTAGTCATGTCATTTGTACTGTGCAATGCTCTTGCAACATTTCAGCATTTCGTTAATGACATTTTCAGATACTTGCTTTATCAATTTTCAGTCATTTATCTGGATGATATGTTAATCTTTTCTAATTCTACAGAAGAACATCACAATCATGTGAACACTGTGCTGGAGCGTCTGAGAACCAGTGGCATACCGCCAATGGCGGCAGGTCACGCAACTGCTATGGGGACCATGAGCCGGGGGGCCCCATAGCAGTCGCCTGCACCATGTACCTGCATCGGGGTTCCCCCCACCCTTGCATCGGGTCCCCCCTGCTCCAGCCCCCCTGATCCGCCGGCGCTGCAGGCTGCAACTAGATTGCCGGCACTTCCTCAGACATGCGGCTGTGTATGGTAGTAATGACACGCAGGGGCGACACTGCACCTTTAATTGTGCTTGTATGTCGCCCCTGCCGCGTCATTACTAGCAGACAGCCACACACAGTGCGGCTATGTCTGGGGAAGTGCCGGCAGACAAGCTGCAGAGCCGGAGTGAGGTCCTGGCTGTACAGATGCTGAGGGAGCGGCCCGGACCCAGAAGGTGAGGGGACCCCCCTGATGGTCCAGGGCCTTGACGGTGAGGGACTCCCCTGATGGTCCAGGGCACCAACAGCGAGGGGGCCCCCCTGATGGTTCAGGGCCTCGACGGTGAGGGGGCCACCCTTATAGTCCAGGGGACCCGACGGTGAGGAGGCCCCCCTGATGGTCCAGGGCCCCGACAGCGAACGAGCCCCCCTGTTGGTCCAGGGCCATGTCTGTGATGGCCATCAGACATGCCGACGGCCCTGCACAGCTGAACGGCAGGTAAGTGAGGCTTGTCGCCAGATTCCCCAATCCCCATTTTAAATATATTTCTAATGTGTCTTGTGTGTGTGTGTGCATGACTCTGTATATATATTTATGTCTGTTTTATGTGTTTTTAAGAATGTGTTCAAATATGTGTGTATGTCTGTATGTGTTCATATCTGTGTATGTGTTTGTGTGTGTGCATATCTGCATACTGTGTGTGCGTACATGTCTGCGTACTGTGTATGTGATAGCATGTCTGCATACTGTGTATGCGATTGCATGTCTGTGTACCGTGTGCGTGTGATCGCATGTCTGCATACCGTGTGTGTGTGTGATCGCATGTCTGCGTACCGTGTGTGTGTGATAGTGTGGCGCCCTGCTGCGCATTGGTGCCACAGAACCCAGAAGGGTGCATGGATGGACTTCTCCACAAGAGGCCCTCACTACATTCATACACCTCTACCTTCCACCTCAGACCAGCAGAGGGAGCCCGTTAGGGAAATATATAGGGAAGGTGGAGCCAGGCAGCTCAGTGAGAAGTTAGTTGTAAGCTCAAACAGAAGTGAGTCTGTGAGCTGAGAACGTGCCGACGCTCAGAGAGCGGTGAAGACGCAGCACACCAGCTGCCGAGTAGTGAGGGCCCCGAGTGTGGTCGCCGGCGTGGAGAAAAAGAGTGGAGCGAAGGGGGCAGAGGAGCCTAGTAAGCTCACCCTGTTATACAAACCAGACACCGGGTCCGAGCCTGCAGGGACCCTTTACACCCAGTAGGGATAACCGGAATCCCAGGAGGACTACAAGTCCCTGGCAAACCTGAAGCTAGACACCTACAGGACCAGGAACCACGAAGGCCCCGACGTCCAGGGAAAGTGGTTACCAACCGGAGGTCCTACTTCAAAACAGCAGGTGAAGTAAAAGCAGGACACATAGTCGAGGCTCAGTTGCAGGCTGGCCAGGAACATACACAGAGACAGACATGGATCAGGAGGCCCTATACCCGCTCACTGGCGTGAAGTCCAAAAGTGCGCCCTTCACCTGGAGTACCCTGGACCGTACCTAACAACAGCACCAGTAAAGGTAATGAAGCAAAGCCCCTGTCTCTGTCCATTACTTCTGCTGTGCCATCGCTTCCCCTGCACCACAACGCCCAGCGCAACCTGCATCGTTCTCACTGCCCTGAGGTCTGCTTCACCTGTGGGGAGCTGTTCCATCTCACGCTGCCCTAACACCTGCCTCAGAGGACTGTCGCAGCACTGGTGATCCTCACCAGATACCACAGGTGGGGTCACGACAAATCCCCTATAAATATCCCCTTTTTGCACTGACCGCCCTGGGTCATGGACCGGGCCAGCCACCGTGATCTCGCCCAAAAGCAGCCATAAGGCCCGGCTGCCGAGTACCCCACGGCCCTGGGGGCGAGTCAGATCTTGGCGTCACGAACAGGATCGCGTGCCCGATGCCACTGAGTACTGTGCGCCTTAAGAGACTGTAACCCTTACTGTGGTGAGGTTTTCCCACCATATCCGCCATTTTTCCTGTTGCCACGCGAGAAGAAGAGGGGCGTAACTGCTGGAAGCGCGCGAAGCCCAGGACACGCCCCGCCCCTGACGTCGAATCAGGAAGCGTCAGGTCCTGGAAGGAGCCAGAGGACGCTCTGACGTCAGACGCGAGCGACGCAAGGTCCTGGAAGAAGACCGTTGCCCACGGAACTGCGGCCTACCTAATAAAGAAAAGTGAAGAAGGTAGGCTACGGTTCACTAGGGGGGCGCAACCATGGCCGACGACCAGCAAGCCGCCGGAGCACCGGTTAACGCTCCTGATGCCCAACCTGCGCCCGGCGCTGCACAGGCCGGAGCGGCCGCTCCACCAGCAGGGGTCGTAACTCCATTGATACCTATGGCCCTGCCGTATATCCCTGGAGCTAAGTGGTTCCCCCAGTATAATGGTAAACCGGACACACTGTCCGGATTCAAGAGGAGAATCTGCGGCATACTGGATATGTATTCTATGACTGGCAAGCAGAGAGCCGCTGTAGTGTTAGGACAATTGACTGGTGCCGCTGAGCGAGAAGTGGAAACCTGGCCAGCCGCAGACCAAGAATCAGTGTCCATCATCTTTAAAAGATTGCAAACAGCGTTTGAAAACCGCACTGAAACAGATATCCGGATGAGGTTCTACCAGTGTGTCCAGAAACCCGAGGACAGTATCCGGGACTATGCCTGGCGCTTACAGGAGGCCCTGCGGGCCCTGAAACAGGTTAGTCCAGCCAGCATCCATGAGGAAAATAAAATGCTGACGGAACAGTTCATCCGGGGGTTGAAGTTCCAGGAGGAGAGCAGAACTGTACGGTGGTGGGCCTTAGACCATCCAGATGCCACCTTTGACATCCTTAAGGACATGGCTATAAAGTGTCTGCAGCCCCTGGAAACAACAGACACTGCTATCCAGCATTACCAGGGTGGGGCCACCCCAGTGCCTGCAGCACCCACCGCTCCTTTACTAACGGCCGAAACAAGGATGCAAACAGTGCCCCCTAGCGAGCTGGACAGCTTACGCTCTGAAGTGCGCCAGTTAAGTAAAACCCTGACCACTGTCATGAGCACCCTGCAGCTACAGACGGAGCCTAAGCCGGAAGGAAGGATCCTGCTAGCCGATAGCCCTGAGGATGTTACCTGGATGAGAAGAAGAAGAAGGATAACGCCACCCCGTAGGAGGACAACGCCACCCCGTGGGAGGACCAACGACCAACGGCGCCCTCCAGAAGACTTCATCTGCTACCGCTGCCATAAAGCAAGGCCACACCACACGAACCGGCCCTTTAAACGAGGAAACCCTGGGGCCGAGGGCCGACACCCAGGAGTAGACCAACCAGGCCCATCAAACTGGTACCGCCGGTGCGTGGGAGGAAGACCTTTCCTGTCCATTGTGCTGGACGGCATCGCGACACCTGCCCTGCTGGACACAGGATCTCAGGTAACCATCATGCCTGATGTCCTCTACAAAAGGTTCTGGTCCATAGAGGAACTTCACCCACCAGCTCCAAACCATTCTGTGTATGCCTCTAATGGCCTCCCCCTTAACCTAGTCGGAGTTAAGGATGTGGCAGTAAAGGTGGGAAGAGTGGAACTGAAGGACCAGGGGCTAATTGTAGTAGAGACTAATCCTGATGATACAGACTTGTATATGGTACTTGGCACAAATATTGTTAGTAACTGTTTGGGAGAAGTGTTGTTCTTGCTCCAACAGATGGCTGACACCACCAGACCAGGGCAGAGGAGGGTGCTCCAGAAAGAGATCCGACCCCTTATGTACCAGCAACAGGTTAAGCTAACAGGTGGTGAAATCGGTAATGTACGGGTGACAGACCCGATACCCATTGTGATCCCCCCGATGAGTGAGATGCTGATTTGGTGTAGAGCAGCAATAGGTCTCAAAGGACGGAGCTACCAGGCGGTAGTAGAGCCCCTTAGCTCGGAGCATAGACCTACACTCTTGACTGCCAGAGGGGTAGTGGATGTACGCAATGGGAGGGTGCCCGTACGCCTCCTAAACTATGGGGAGGACGAGATTAGATTACCACGCTACGCCACTGTTTCCAAACTGTACACAGTAGATAACAACTGCATACACACGGCGGAGTCCTTAACCTCACCAGATGAAGTGGAGGATAATGACCCAGGAACCCAGGTGGAGGATTGGTGTCAACAGCTCCATGTTGGGACAGACACCACTCCTGCCCATCAGAAACAGGGTGTACATCGGTTGGTTTAGGAATACGAGCAGGTATTCAGTAAACACCCACTTGACTTTGGGAGGATTAAAGGGGTACAACACCATATACCCACAGGTGATCATCCACCCATCAAAGAACGTTACAGGCCCATACCACCAGCACACTACCAGAAGGCGAAGGAGATGTTGCACTACATGAAGAAGGCAGGGGTAGTAAGGGATAGCTGTAGTCCCTGGGCAGCTCCCCTGATCCTAGTCAGGAAAAAGGACGGAAGCATGAGAATGTGTGTAGATTACAGACAGGTAAATCGCATAACACACAATGATGCATACCCTTTGCCCCGTATAGAGGAATCCCTGGCTGCATTAAAGTCTGCAAATTACTTCTCCACCCTTGACCTCACTAGCGGGTACTGGCAAGTAACTGTTGCTGAGGAGGATCGGGAGAAAACGGCCTTTACTACCCCAATGGGACTCTGCGAGTTTAGCAGTATGCCATTTGGACTCTGCAATGCCCCCGGAACGTTCCAGAGATTGATGGAGTGCTGCCTGGGACACCGCAACTTCGAGACTGTGCTGCTATACCTGGATGACGTGATAGTGTACTCCAAAACATACGAGGACCACTTGAAGCACCTGGCAGAGGTATTTGAGTCGCTATCCCGGTATGGGATGAAGCTGAAGCCCTCCAAGTGCCACCTGCTCAACCGAAAGGTACAGTACCTGGGGCACATCGTCAGTCCAGAAGGAGTAGCACCGGACCCGGAGAAGGTCACTGCCATCCAGAAATGGCCGGAGCCGAAGAGCCTCAAGGAGGTACGTCAGTTCCTGGGACTAGTCGGGTATTACCGGAGGTTTGTGAAGGACTATACCAAGAAAGCGGCGCCTTTGCAAGATCTCCTGGTAGGACAGTCTGGGAGAGGCAGAAACCCCCTGTTCTAGTGGGGTAAGGAGCAAGCTGAATCCTTTGAGGTGATGAAGGAGATCCTGACCGGCGAAGAGATCCTAGCCTACCCTGACTACAGCCAACCGTTCCTGCTGTACACTGATGCCAGCAACGAGGGACTAGGAGCTGTGTTGAGTCAGAAGCAGAATGGCAAAGAGAAGGTGATCGCCTATGCAAGCAGGAAGCTCCGCCCGACCGAGAGGAACCCAGAGAACTATAGCAGCTTCAAGTTGGAGTTCCTGGCCCTGGTCTGGGCCATCACCGAGCGGTTCAAGCACTACCTAGCCTCCAGTAAGTTCACTGCCTACACTGATAATAATCCCTTGACTCATCTAGAAACAGCCAAGTTAGGAGCCATGGAACAACGATGGATGGCTCGGCTGTCAAACTACCAGTTCACCATTAAGTACCGGGCAGGCCGCAACAATGCCAACGCCGATGCCCTGTCCAGGATGCCTCACCAGTCGGACACTGAAGAAGAAGTGGATGACCTGGAGGAGATTGAGCTTCCCGCCTTCCACCGTAATGGAATGGTCCACGAGCAACAAGCCTCCAGGAGGCATCGCGTTAAGATGTTAAACCCTTTTCCTCACCACAGCTGGAAGGAGACCCAGGACAGCGACCCAGTTGTCAGCCGTATCAAAGAACTGATAACCCAGGAAGGTTCCTCCCTGGAGAAGAACGCGTCTCCACAAGCCAAGCAACTGTGGAATGAGAGAAGCCGGCTGTTCATCTATAGAGAGAAGCTGTGCCAAAGGTACGTCAACCCTAGGACCCATGAGATGGTATGGCAGATCGTAGTGCCCAGGACGGACATCCAGATTGTGTTGGAGGCCTACCACTATCAAGCAGGGCACTTTGGCTGGATGAAGCTAGAAACCCTGCTGAAAGGTCGGTTTTATTGGGTTGGAATGCGCAGTTCCATAGAGAGATGGTGCCGGGATTGTGGACCCTGTAGCCTCAGAAGAAAGGACTACAGCAGCCAGAAGGCACCCCTGCAACCCATCAAGACAACTCGACCCTTGTAGATCGTGGCCCTGGATCATATTAAGCTGTCACCCAGCAGGTCAGGATATTCCTATGCCCTGACAATGGTGGATCACTACTCCCGGTTCCTGGTGGTCGCCCCGTCAAGGACCTGACGGCAGAAACTGCGGCGAAGACGTTTCAGGCGTACTTCTGCAGGTCCCATGGATACCCGGAGCATGTGCTGACAGATCAAGGCACTGCCTTCGAAGCCGAATTGTTCAAGGAGTTCTGCCATCTGTACGGGTGTAAGAAGATACGGACTACACCGTACCACCCCCAAACCAATGGGTTATGTGAAAAGATGAATAACATCGTCTTCGACCTGTTGAAGACCTTACCGCTAGAAGAAAGAAACCAGTGGCCAGACAAGCTACCCTACCTGGTAGATCTGTACAATCACATACCTGTGAGTTCCACCAATTGTACTCCAGCATATCTCATGCGAGCAAGACCCGGAAAGTTGCCCATGGACCTGGAGCTTGGTGTAGTAGAACCCGAAGCAGATATGTCCACTGAGGACTGAGACACGACGCGACAGGAACAGTACAGGAAAGTACAAGCCTGTGTCGAAGACAGTCTGAATAGGGTAAGAGACAAGCAGGAAGCACAGTACAACAAGAGTGCGCCAGCAGAACCCTTAGCACCTGGAGAAGTTGTGCTAAAGAGAAAAAGGAGAAACCACAAACTTGATGACCAGTGGGAGAGGGAACCCTACACTGTGTTAAATTCAATATTTGATAACAGGAAGACCTGTTTAATTACCAAGAACAGAGGAAGGACGACTGCAACAGTATCTAGAGACCATCTGAAGTTGTGTCTAGGTCTGCTAAAGCCCCAGGAGGAAGTGCCTCTCATCGTACCGGAGGAGCCTAAAGAAGCAGTAATACATACTGAATTAGGAGATTTCTCGGCAGATTGGCCTCAACTGGATGGAGCGGTAATAATACCTGTGATCCACTTCTTCCAACAACCAGAAGACCCTCCACAGCAAGTAGAACCTGTAAGTGCCGCAGAAGAGCCTGCTCAGGAAGAATCCCCGGAAGAAGGATCCCCAGTTGGAGCAGAGCAAGAAGGCCCAGCCAATGGTACACTTGCCAGTCCCGTAGAGAGTTTAAGGCAGCCTTGCAGTCCCTCCACACCTAGAACTGACAGAATGGGAGGTAGTACAAACACCAGTACCACACGCATCCCAGTACTACGGAGGTCAAAACGTAGCATGCAAGGTCAGACCCCTGTCAGATATAGAGAATAGAAAGGAAAACTCTGATAGTATAAATAGTTGCCCCTGGGGTATGTTGTTCTTGTGTAATTTTCATGTATTTAATTATTGATGTGTTTTGCTTACAATGGACAATTTAGGTGACATGGACACTTAGCATTGCATTTAGTTACCCGTAAGGGTATATATTTATAAAAGACTCTGTGGCTGAGGACTGTGAGCAGCCCAAAAACGGTTCATGTACATAATTGCACTCTCTGGAGTGCCTCGTAAGTAACCACTGAACAAAAACCCGTTTGGCGTGGCCGAAGACGTGGTCCATCACCTGGATCACTTATGCCCTGCAGCTACGCCCAGGGCCTACGTTGAGGGTTTTCGGACGGGTCTCTCATGCTGCTCATCTTCACCAGTGACATGTACACCAGTTAATGGATCTCACTGAGACTTTAAGAAGAGTGTTGTATATAAGAAAATGTTTCACCAAAGGTATCCAGATAAACCAGATCAAGCAGCATCCAAAGGCGGCTGTTGAAAGTGGGGAGTGATGTCAGCATTCTGTTGTCCTTCTGCGGATTGACCACTTGTGGCAGCCATTATTCACTTTGTTAAATTGTGCTGTAATTCCACTCCTTACCACTGAAGACTGTTGTTATTTCTGCAATCACCCTTTTCCAATATGGCCGATATTGAACCTGGGAAAGCCATCACAATATCTGATATGAAATCAGAATAAACCTTTCCCGTTTTAGGTCAATTAGGATTACCATGATTTTCAATACTTGCCAAATGCCAGAATAATGAGAGAGAGAATGTTTTAAGGCATTTTTATTACTTACTGCAAAGTCAAAAGTTTACATACACTAAGATTACTATGCCTTTAAACTCTGGACTGCCCATATGATGATGTCATGTGTTTGGAAGTTTCTTATAGTTTTTTTGGCAACATCTGAGTTAATAAGAGACACACCTGTGGATGTATTTTAATGCACACCTGAAAGACACTGCGTCTTTGTGTAGCATCACGGGAAAGTGTAAAGAAGTCAGCCAAGATCTTAGGAAGAGAATTGTGGACATGCACAAGTCTGGCTCATCCTTGGGTACAATTTCAAGATACCTGAAGGTGCCTCGTTCATCTGTAAAAACAATTATTCGCAAGTACAAACAAGATGGGAATGTCCAGCCATCATACCGCTCAGGAAGGAGACAGATTCTGTGTCTCAGAGATGAACATGCTTTGGTGCAATATGTGCATATCAACCCAAGGACAAACGCAAAAGACCTTGTGAAGATGATGGCAGAAGCTGGTAAGACTGTGTCAATATCCACAGTGAAACGAGTACTGTATCAACAAGGGCTGAAAGGCCACTCTGCCAGGAAGAAGCCATTACTCCAAAAGAAACAAAAAGCCAAATTAATGTTTGCAAATGCATACAGGAACAAAGACCTTAATTTTTGGAGACAAGTCCTGTGGTCTGATGAAACTAAAATTTAACTTTTTGGGCATAATGACCATTGTTACGTTTGGAGTAAAGAGGGAGAAGCTTGGAAGCCTAAGAACACCATCCTAACTGTGAAATACGGGGGTGGCAGCATCATGTTGTGGGGTTGATTTGCAGCAGGAGGGACTGGTGCACTTCACAAAATAGATGGCATCACGAGAAAAGAAGATTATGCGGCAATACTGAAGCAACATCTCAAGACTTAAGCCAGGAAGTTAAAGCTTGGGCGGAAATGGGTCTTCCAAATGGACAATGACCCAAAGCATACTGTAAAAATGGTAACAAATTTTCTTAAGAATAACAAAGTCAATGTTTTAGAGTGGCCATCACAAAGCCCTGATCTCAATCGTATTGAAAATTTATGGGCAAAGCTGAAAAGACAGGTGCGAGCAAGGCGACCTACAAACCTGGATCAGTTACACTAGTTTTGTCAGGAGGAATGAGCCCGAATTCCTACCAACTATTGTGAGAAGGTTGTGGAAGGATATCCCAAATGTTTGACTCAATCATTCATTTTAAGGGCAATGGTATCAAATGCTAATGAAATGTATGCAAACTTTTGACTTTGCAGTAAGTAATAAAAATGCCTTAAAACATTCTCCCGCTCTCATTATTTTGGGATTTAGCAAATATTAAAAATTATGGTAATCCTAATTGACCTAAAACGGGAAAGGTTTATTCTGATTTCATGTCAGATATTGAGAAAAACATGCATATGTGTCTTTTTATATAGTGTATGTAAACTTCTGGTTTCAACTGTATATATATACATATACAGTGTATATACTGTATATATATATTTATATATATATATATTGTTACACGCACGCCGCTAGGTTCAGATAGTGATGAAACAGGTTACATGAATTCTTTGGAATCCTGGGAGAACTGTTACCCTGGGCAACCATAGACCATTAGCTGCAGCTTCTCTTAGGCACACAGGGGTATTGACCATTAGGCATAGACACGTAGGTTGTTTCACTTGCTGACCAAACACACTTGACAAGAGTCCTCATAAATGGTAGAACAGTAACATTTAATAAGAAGCCGCACAGCCAGTGCAAGTTAAGTCTTATGAGCAACAGGCTCCAGTGACAAACAGTACAGTTTCCTTAGCAGCACAGCAGTTCACAGTCTTCCCAGTAGTACAGGACAGCACCGTTCTAATGAAAAGGAACATTAATGAACACAGCATTCCTTACAGCACTGTGAGATGGAGGAGGGAGGAGGGGGGGTTGCTGAGGGAGATGATCCCTGTGACACCATTTATTCCAGTCCTTATCTTTCTGCCTGACAATACTCTGCACTGCTAGTTCAGGAACTCTACCTGACCTGACAGGCAGAGATACCTGTTTCCAGTCAACAGTCCTTGGCAACTGACTCGGTTCACCAAGTGTCTCATACGTCAGCATCACGGGCCTCCTCACTTCTCAAGTCGACATCCTTCTGGTGGGTTGTTCCTCAGAGACCACAGGTTTTTTAGTCACAGAAGTTTCTTCTGCCGCACTCATTTCATGTGCTTCCTCAGATGCTCTTGGAGCTGCCTCAAGTTCCTGTACTTCTCCTGAGTCGCTTGTTTCCGCATGGTCTGGTAATTCTGCTCCTCCTGAGTGTTGATCGGTCTCTTCAGGGGCCAGTGTTCGATCATCAGATCTGAATTGGACTTCATCTGTACTCCTTGGTACGAACTCTGGAGCCTCAGGACTTAGTTCACTCTCCTGAGGATGGTACATCCCTCTCCTTGCCGGTCCCAGAAATACAATGATGTGTTCTTCTCCATCGGAACTTTCAAGGTCACTATCCACCTCCAGAGCTTCAGTCTGTGGTGGTCCCTTAGCCGATCTCAGATGATGTCGGTCTACTTCTGGGAAGTCTTGTTGTGGTGGGAGATAATTACAGGGTAGCAGTAAATTCCAATGGACTATTATGGTTTTCTAGTCTCCCGTTTCCAATCGGATTTCATACACTGGGCTGTCATCAGCTTTCCTCTTTACGACCACATACACCTTGTCTTCCCAGTACGAACAAAGTTTTCTTGGACTGCCTTTCTCACGTACGTTCTTGACTAGCACCCGGCTTCCCGGTGACAATTCTGCTCCATAACATTTTCGATCATAGTACTCCTTACTCTTGCTTTGTCCTTGCGTAACCACTTTGGACGCTGTATTGTATGCCTCTGCCATCCGTTCCTTCCATTTCCGAACGTACTCCGGATACGTTCTCTAAGTCTCTGACACCGGAGTAGTGAACATGATGTCAATTGGCAGTCTTGGCAATCGTCCATACAATAGAAAAAAGGGCGAGTAACCCATTGCATCACTCTTTGTACAGTTATAGGCATGTACCACTTTTGACAGAGAACTCTTCTAGTCTTTCTTCTTATCAGCTGTTAAAGTGCGCAACAATGACAATAATATCTGGTTAAAATGTTCCACTTGTCCATTACCCTCTGGGTGATAGGGTGTTGTGTGGGATCTCTGAATTCTACAGTACTTTCCTAGCTTGGCAAAGAGCTGGTTCTCAAATTCTCTTCCTTGGTTATGGTGTAACCTCGTAGGGAACCCAAACCTCAAAGCATAATCACTGAAGATCTTCTCTGCCACTGTTCGACCCGATTTATTGGTGGTGGCATATGCTTAAGCAAATCGAGTGAAATGGTCCATCACCACCAAGATGTATTCGTAACCACCGTTGCACGTCTCGAGATATAGAAAGTCTATTGAGACCATCTCAAACGGATACATAGTTTGGATGTTGCCCATAGGTGCCCGGGTATACTGCTGGTGACTCATTGTCTCTCTCCCGTTTACTTGGAAACCGATTTTGGTCCACATAAAGTAGTATTCTACCAATTATCTGATCTTCCCGTTGTACTCTATGGATTTTCCCTTTTAGTAGTTGTTGAATAGATTAGGGGTGATCTTGTTCTCTCGCTTTTATGGTGGTTTTCACCATCAACGGACACCACAATTGTACCTCCTCATAAGCTTGTACTGCTTGGGTAGTGCTCTCAATTGCTTCCAGACTGACTTCCTCCGAGCATTCTTGCATGAACTCCTCAGGCTCTAGTGCCGTTCTTGACAATCCGTCAGCATCCGCCTTGCATTTCCCTGGCCTGTACTTGATGCTGAAATTGAAGTCAGCTAGTTCAGCGATCCATCTCTGACCCGTTGCATTCAGTTTTGCTGTAGTGAGGACATAGGTGAAAGGGTTGTTGTCAGTGTATGCCTCAAACTCTTTGCTGTAGTAGAGATAATCTCTAAATTGTTCACAGATAGCCCATTTCAATGCCAGGAACTCCAAATTTCCGGAATGTAGATGGTAATTCTTCTCAGCGTCTGTCAACGTTCTACAACCGTAACCGTTGAGTCTCATTTTTCCATCTTGATGCTGATATAGGGCAGCTCCTAGTTGAACTTGAGAAGCGTCACAATGAAGAACAAATGGTAAATTGAAATCAGGATATCCCAAGATGGGTGGTTTTACCAGGTAGTCTACTAGTTCTTCCAATACCTCCTGTTGGTCTGCTGTCCAGAGAATGGGCTGTTGGGCCGAAACAGCATTGTTTCTTTTAAGCCCGGTCCTGCCCGCATTCTTCTTTTTCTCCGTGGTTATTTTTGTCTCTGTTGCCCCCCCCCAAGAGGAGGTATAATGGGGCAGCAATCCTGGAGAAGTTCCGAACGTAAGTACGATAGTAGGAGAGGAATCCTAACATCTGCCTCAACTCCCCGACGGTAGAGGGCTGCTTGTCTTTTAAAGCCAGTACCGGAGCTATTTCTGCTGGGTCCATGGTATATTCTTCTCTGGACACAATTTTCCCTAGAAATCAGACTTGTCTTTTGAACAGTTCACACTTCTTTAGGGTCAATTTAACTGCGTGTTGTTGATACCGTTGTAATACGGTCCTCATGTGTTCAACATACTCCCGGAAGGTTTTGCTGTGTACCACATTGTCATCCAAGAACGGCTGGCAGATATCTTCCCTCAATCCTTCTAAACAGGTTTCCATGCTCCTCTGGAATTCTGCTGGAGCTGAACTGAGCCCAAACGGAATGCGGAACCACTCATATAACCCCCACGGTGTGATGAATGCTGTCAAGGGTCTACTGGACTCTTCGACAAACCCTTGGTGGTATGCCTTCCCCTGATAGAGGACAAAGAACCAGGTGCTTCCTGATAGACTATCCAGCATATCTTGGATCTTTGATATCGGGTGTCGATCAAGTACTGACTTTCGGTTTAGTTCCCGGTAATCACAACAGAGTCTCAACGTACCGTCCTTCTTCCGAACACAGACAATAGGAGAGGAATAAGACGACTTTGACTTTTGGGCCCAACCTCTGTTAATTAAGTCTTGTAAATACTCTTTCACTTCACGGTGTAATGGTTTCGGCACAGACATGTAACTTCTGGTTACTGGGGTCGTGTCTTTCAAATTGATTTTCAACAGCAAAAGCAGGATACAGCCTATATCAGAGTCATCTTTGGAGAATGCAAGACACTCTTCTCTCAGCATCTGTTTTGCTACTGCTCGATCTTCAGCACACAAGTGTTCCAGAGGTACTGGGGGATCCCAGGACCCCGAGGTGGGTCGTGCAATTTCCTCCCCTGGGAAACTCCTGTTCCTTGATGGGGAGACTGAATTCATGGTAGACCCCTGGGGGGTCTCACACTGGCTGGATATATCGTTTTAACAGTTTCAATGTGACCTAACACAGTCTTTAGATCCAGTTTAATTTCGTGTTTCGTAGTATTCATCACCGGTATTGTCACTCGGGCAAACCCACCAGTAGGGATCGTAAACACAGTCTCACCTTGAACTAGGCCTTCCGGAAGTTCTGAGGAGTCTTTTGGCACGAACAGTTTTTTCTGGACTGTTCTTCTCGGTTCTACCCGGACTCCACACCTCACCCCCACCATTTGGTTTGCAGGGATGATGGTTGGGTGCCAGCCTACCTTGATTTCTTTTAGGTCAATTGTATTTGGTGCTTTCTTTGTTCTATGAATCACATTTTCACCACGGCATTGGGTATGGCAAGTGATGTGGCAATTGCATCCACCACCAGCGTCCCTGACTTATGTTTCGTAATGACCTCACTGATTACATTATAACCCAGGATAGGATCCTCTGCCACTTTCTGATCAGTGGTCATGAGAAAAGGTACCAAAAGCTCAATGGTGTTGCTGTTCTTCGTGGCCCTCAGTTGAAAAATCACTTCCACCCAGCCTATGAAAGGGATTTCAGTCTGGTTGATAGCTTTGCCGTGGAGTTCCACTGGTCCTAAGAGTTCTTTTAGCGACCGAAGGCAGGTATGGGGCAGGTAACGCCTTCTCCATTCTTCATTTAAAAGGCTCACTTGGGCTCCTGTGTCCCACAGTGCTTTAACCAAGAGTCCATCTAGCTGGCACTGTATAAAGCACCTTTCACCGATTAGGCTGATGAGGCTATCTTTACTGACTGAGGAATCCTCCTCCCAGGAGTACATCGTTTGACCTCCCACTGGGCATTAAGTAACTGATGCCCTTGTTTCCCTTGCAGTATTTTAGACGGGAACACACTTGGGGATAGTACTGACGCAGCCGTTTTACCTCATGTGCCGTTCTGGGGTTTGGTGAGATTTGGATTTGCTTCTGGGGCCTCCTCCGTGTCGCGGTTACCAGTCGCCCTGCACTGGTAACCTCCTGTCTTTAAACCAAACGACCGTGACCAACCTCTAAAGCGTCTGTCTGGACCACAAACTCTTTCTTGAAGTCTGGTGCGACCAGGACCGGCTGTTTACACAGTGCCAACTTCAACAGTTGAAACGTGGTCTCTGTTTCCTCCGTCCACTTCACCATGGTTGGTTGATCTGGTGCCTTTTAGAAGATCCATCAGTGGCACGGCCATCATGGCAAAATTTGGGATAAACCACTGGTAATATCCCACCATTCCCAGGAACGCTCACACTTGCTTCTTGGGGAGCGGTTTCGACCAGGTCTGGATTGCATCCACTTTTATTAACTTGCAGCTTTATTTCGCCTCTCCCGATGACATAGCCCAAGTACTTGGCCTCCTCTTTTCCAACGGCGCATTTTTTTGGATTTATTGTAAAGCCCTCCTTCCTTAGAGCATCCAGAATGGCCTGTAGCTTACGTAGATGACTAGCCCAGTTTGGCCTAAAGACTACAATGTCGTCAAGGTAGACTGCGGAATATTTCTTATGTGGGGCTAGGATCTGATCCATAGCCCCCTGGAAGGTGACTGGGGCCCCGTGTATTGCAAACGGCATCCGAGTATATTGAAAGCACCCATCAGGTGTCGAGAAAGCCGTCTTCCCCTTGGCCGTCTGGGACATGGGGATCTGCTAGTAGCCCATCCTCAGGTCAAGAGTGGTGATGTACCTCACCGGTCCAAGCCTCTTGATGAGTTCGTCGACACAGGGCATCGGGTATGCATCACACTTGGACACCTCATTCAGCAGGTGGTAGTCATTACATAATCTCCACTATCCGGTGGGTTTTGGCATGAGGATGATGGGACTCGACCATCCACTCTTTGACTCCTCTATCACACCGAGGTCTAACATCCTCTTCACCTCAGCCGAGATCACCTCCCTGCGTGCTTCAGGAATCCTGTATGGCTTCAGTTTCACCCTTACATGTGGCTCTGTTAGCGCGTCATGTTCTACCACCTGGGTATGTCCAGGCAACTCTGAGAACAGGTCCCAATTCTGCTGGAGCATATCTCGACACTGTTGCTTCTGGGCTGGTGAAAGGGTCTCCGCTATTGTGACATCTTCCACCTGGCCTTCGGTAGTGGCTCCCAGGCATGGAGTTCCCACGGGTTCCCGATCTTGCCACGGCTTGAGCAGGTTTACATGGTACACTTGGTGTGACTTTCTTCGGCCAGGCTGGTGGGCTTCTCCACTACTTCATATGGGCCTTGCCACTTGGCCAGGAACTTACTTTCAACAGTGGGAATGAGAACCAGGATGTGATCCCCAAGTTGGAACTGTCCCAGTCTTGCCGACTGGCCAGTGGAGGCTTGAGGAACTTTTCTGACAGAGAAAAGTAGAAATGGGAGCAGGTAGTCCCAGTCTCGCCCCCATCCTTTTTAACGACCTTCCTGAGCATCGCCTTTAAGGTCTTTATTGAAGCGTTCCACTAGGCCATCTGTCTCTGGATGATACACTGAGGTCCGAATCTGGGCAATCTGAAGGACTCTGCATAGCTCCTTCATCACCTTGCTCATGAAGGGGGTTCCTTGGTCTGTCAAAATCTCTTTTGGCAGACCTGTCCGAACAAAAGTATGAACTAGCTCTCGGGCTATACTTTTACTGGAAGAGTTCCTTAGGGGTACCGCTTCGGGGTACCGGGTCGCATCGTCCATGACCACCAGTATGTATTGGTGGCCCCGGGCCGATTTAACTAAGGGACCCAGGAGGTCCATAGCAATCCTCTCAAAGGGAACCTCTATGACAGGTAGTGGAACTAAGGGACTCCGAAAGTGGGAGGTGGGCGCGGTTATCTGGCAGGTGGGGCAGGACCTACAATAGTTTAAGATTTCCCGATAACATCCTGGCCAATAAAACCTCCTCATTATTCTCTTCTGGGTTTTCTCAACCCCTAGGTGACCCCCCAGAACATGTGAGTGTGCCATGTCTAATACCCTCCCACGGTATGGACCTGGAACTAACAGCTGTTCCACTACATCTTCACTTTTTAGTTGGTCACCCGGTATAATAGCTCCCCCTGAACTGCAAAGTGTGGGTACCTGGTGTCCACCCCCGGCTCTTGAGCAACAGCATTACAAACAGTAACATTATCCTATGCCCCTTTCAAGGTCAAGTCCCAAACTTGAGCTGACCCAAAGTTCTCTCTGGGCACCTCTAATTCAGGGAGGTTGGTCACCTCTGTCACAGTCTTGTCCTCGTCACTGACAAGGACACATAGTGGGAACTCATCCACTTCCGACGTCGACCGGGGTATTTCTCTAGGGTCCTGGCTTTTTTCCAAGGGACTCAGTCTGGATCCCTTCCCCCACAAGTCCCAGAACAAGGGAAAATCGTGCCCCAAAATGATGGGATGTATCAGGTCCCTGACCACCCCGACCTCGTGGGATTGGGTACCACAGTCTGTTCCGACTGTCACTCTGGCCACCGGGTAGTTCTTAGCATGTATGCAGAGGACACCCACAGAATTGGTAGGGATCAGCTTGTGGGGAAGGGTGGCACTGATTAAGGTTACCAGACTCCCAGAGTCCAACAGCCCCAGGACCATCACTCCATTAACGGATATGGCACATGCCTGCGGGCCCTCGCTGGGTTGACAGTCCACACTGCAGGATGAGAAAGCATAATATGAACATCGTCTGCCTAGGCTGCAGTCCATTGGCTCAGCAGACGTGCGATACTGGGTGGCTACGTGTCCTGGATTGCGACACCGCCAACAGATCACATCCTTAACAACAGTCCTTGTGGCACGTTCAGTGGAAGTGGGACGTCCCCCAGTTGTGGCTCTAAACCCCTTTCATAGTGAACTCGCCCCCTTTAGGGCACTCCAGTACGGGGAGGTGATTATGTCTGGTTTCCCTAGGGATTTTTCGAACACTAGGTACCTCTCTAGGAGGCCCACGAGGTCACCCACGTTCCAAGGGTCTGCACCGGCCTGGGTAGGGAATGGATGAACCTGTCCATCACCACATGCTCAACCATCTGGGCAGGAGTGGAAGACTCTGGCTGCAGCCACTTTTGGACTAGATGTAACAAGTTGAACATCTGTGAGTGTGGAGGTTTGTCGCCAGCATACGCCCAGTGGGGGACCCTTTGCACTCTGACAGACAGTCACTCCTGAGCATTCCAATATCTTGGTTTTTAATTTTGCGTACTCTTTTGCATCTTGTAAAGTCAGATAGTAATAGGCCTTCTGCGGCTCCCCGGTTAAATATGGCACCAGAAACTCTGCCCACTTCACCGGTGGCAATCTCTCCCGTTCCGCCACCCTTTCAAAAATAGTCAGAAACACCTCAACGTCATTCCACGGGGTCATCTTCTGTAAGGCTCTCCTTACCGTTTTCCTGACGTGTGAGTCATCACCTGGATCTGGGAGTGGAGCGGATGTCCTGCCACGGATCTCCTCTGATAGGAGCTCCATCTGTCGTTGCTGCTGCTGGATTTGCTGTATCAGGAGTTTATTTGTCTCCTGCTGCTGCTCCCGTTGCTGCTGTAGCAGCTCTCGGTGCTACATGCTCTGCTGGCTCTGCAGGTGTTGCTGCTGCATGGTCTGCTGGGTCTGCAAGTGCTGTTGCGGCATGCTCTGCTGGCTCTGGACCAGCTGCTTAATTAGCTCCTCCATGGTGCCAGACTTCTCTGGCTGGCTAGCGGCCTTTATCCAGGACATCCACCGGTCTCTGTGGTAGGTACATGTGTTCCTGGAATCTTGCACGCACTCTCACACCAACTGTGGTAAGACGCCTCACTCGACCGATCCCGGAAGTATACTCGGGAACCGTGTTTTCTCTGCAGGCTTTATTTTGTGGCATACAGCCCTGCAGCTCTCGGAAAATAAACACAGCCTTACTGGCAAAACAACAAAACAAAAAGATAAACGATAGCACAGTCCATAGCAGTGCGGGTTTCGCCCACACAGGTTGTAGTCATAGCTTTCAGCTCCTCTCTGAGCTGTGGCCTTCCAGTCTGGAGTCCTTGCCACTCCAAACTCAACAACAGAAAAAAAATGGTGACTGAACATTTAAACCTTGCTCAGCCACACCCTGAGGTGGAGGTATGGTGAATGACTTCACTCCCATCTACGTCATTCCCATAAAACCACACCCTTTAAGTGAGTTAACCCCCCAGCATACAATATGCTGGCAGGAAGTTTATTGGTTTCAGTTCACACAGGCTAGCAACCTGTGTGACACATACCTCCCCTCATAAATCATACCAGTGACTCTGTCACAATGTATATATACACTGCACAAAAAAATAAAGGGAACACTCAAATAACACATCCTAGATCTGAATGAATTAAATATTCTCATTGAATACTTTGTTCTGTACAAAGTTGAATGTGCTGACAAAAAAATCACACAAAAATCATCAATGGAAATCAAATTTATTAACCAATGGAGGCCTGGATTTGGAGTCACCCCCAAAATTAAAATGGAAAAACACACTACAGGCTGATCCAACTTTGATGTAATATCCTTAAAGCAAGTCAAAATGAGGCTCAGTAATGTGTGTGGCCTCCATGTGCCTGTATGACCTCCCTACAATGCCTGGGCATGCTCCTGATGAGGTTGCGGATGGTCTCCTGTGGGATCTCCACCCAGACCTGGACTAAAGCATCCGCCAACTCCTGGACAGTCTGTGGTGCAACGTGACGTTGGTGGATGGAGCGAGACATGATGTCCCAGATGTGCTCAATCGGATTCAGGTCTGGGGAACGGACGGGCCAGTCCATAGCTTCAATGCCTTCATCTTGCAGGAACTGCTGGTACACTCCAGCCACATGAGGTCTGGAATTGTCTTGCATTAGGAGGAACCCAGGACCAACCGCACCAGCATATGGTCTCACAAGGGGTCTGAGGATCTCATCTCGGTACCTAATGGCAGTCAGGCTACCTCTGGCGAGCACATGGAGGGCTGTGCGGCCCTCCAAAGAAATGCCACCCCACACCATTACTGACCCACTGCCAAACCGGTCATGCTGAAGGATGTTGCAGGCAGCAGATCGCTCTCCACAGCGTCTCCAGACTCAGTCATGTCTATCACATGTGCTCAGTGTGAACCTGCTTTCATCTGTGAAGAGCACAGGGCGACTTTGCCAATCCTGGTATTCTGTGGCAAATGCCAAGCGTTCTGCACGGTGTTGGGCTGTGAGCACAACCCCCATCTGTGGACGTCGGGCCCTCGTAACACCCTCATGGAGCCAGTTTCTAACCGTTTGTGGAGACACATGCACATTTGTGGCCTGCTGGAGGTCATTTTGCAGGGCTCTGGCAGTGCTCCTCCTGTTCCCCCTTGCACAAAGACGGAGGTAGCGGTCCTGCTGCTGGGTTGTTGCCCTCCTTTGGCCAACTCCACATCTCCTGGTGTACTGGCCTGTCTCCTGGTAGCGCCTCCAGCCTCTGGACACTACGCTGACAGACACAGCAAACCTTCTTGCCACAGCTCGCATTGATGTGCCATCCTGGATGAGCTGCACTACCTGAGCAACTTCTGTGGGTTGTAGAGTCCGTCTCATACTACCACAAGTGTGAAAGCACAAGCAACATTCAAAAGTGACCAAAACATCAGCCAGAAAGCATTGGTGCTGAGATGTGGTCTATGGTCCCCACCTGCAGAAGCACTCCTTTATTGAGCGCGTCTTGATAATTGGCAATAATTTCCATCTATTATCTATTCCATTTGCACAACAGCATGTGAAATTGATTGTCAGTGTTGCTTCCTAAGTGGACAATTTGATTTCACAGAAGTTTCATTTACTTGGAGTTATATTCTGTTGTTTAAGTGTTCCCTTTATTTTTTTGAGCAGTGTATATATATACAGTACAGACCAAAAGTTTAGACACACCTTCTCATTTAAAGATTTTTCAGTATTTTCATGACTTTGAAAATTGTACATTCACACTGAAGGCATCAAAACTATGAATTAACACATGTGGAATTATATACTTATCAAAAAAGTGTGAAACAACTGAAAATATGTCTTATATTCTAGGTTCTTCAAAGTAGCCACCTTTTGCTTTGACGACTGCTTTGCACACTCTTGGCATTCTCTTGATGAGCTTCAAGAGGTAGTCACCGGAAATGGTTTTCACTTCACAGGTGTGCCCTGACAGGTTTAATAAGTGGGATTTCTTGCCTTATAAATGGGGTTGGGACCATCAGTTGTGTTGTGTAGAAGTCTGGTGGATACACAGCTGATAGTCCTACTGAATAGACTGTTAGAATTTGTATTATGGCAAGAAAAAAGCAGATAAGTAAAGAAAAACGAGTGGCCATCATTACTTTAAGAAATGAAGGTCAGTCAGTGCGAAAAATTGGGAAAACTTTGAAAGTGTCCCCAAGTGCAGTTGCAAAAACCATCAAGTGCTACAAAGAAACTAGCTCACATGAGGACCACCCCAGGAAAGGAAGACCAAGAGTCACCTCTGCTTCTGAGGATAAGTTTATCCGAGTCACCAGCCTCAGAAATCGCAGGTTAACAGCAGCTCAGATTAGAGACCAGGTCAATGCCACACAGAGTTCTAGCAGCAGACACATCTCTTCAACAACTGTTAAGAGGAGACTTTGTGCAGCAGGCCTTCATGGTAAAATAGCTGCTAGGAAACCACTGCTAAGGACAGGCAACAAGCAGAAGAGACTTGTTTGGGCTAAAGAACACAAGGAATGGACATTAGACCAGTGGAAATCTGTGCTTTGGTCTAATGCATCCAAATTTGAGATCTTTGGTTCCAGTCACCATGTCTTTGTGCGACGCAGAAAAGGTCAACGGATGGACTCTACATGCCTGGTTCCCACCGTGAGGCATGGAGGAGGAGATGTGATGGTGTGGGGGTGCTTTGCTGGCGACACTGTTGGGGATTTATTCAATACTGAAGGCATACTGAACCAGCATGGCTATTCCATCCGGTTTGCGTTTAGTTGGACCATCATTTATTTTTCAACAGGACAATGACCCCAAACACACCTCCAGGCTGTATAAGGGTTATTTGACCAAGAAGGAGAGTGATGGGGTGCTACGCCAGATGACCTGGCCTCCACAGTCACCAGACCTGAACCCAATCGAGATGGTTTGGGGTGAGCTGACCCACACAGTGAAGTCAAAAGGGCCAACAAGTGCTAAGCATCTCTGGGAACTCCTTCAAGATTGTTGGAAGACCATTTCCGGTGACTACCTCTTGAAGCTCATCAAGAGAATGCCAAGAGTGTGCAAAGCAGTCATCAAAGTAAAAGGTGGCTACTTTGAAGAACCTAGAATATAAGACATATTTTCAGTTGTTTCACACTTTTTTGTTAAGTATATAATTCCACATGTGTTAATTCATAGTTTTGATGCATTCAGTGTGAATGTACAATTTTCATAGTCATAAAAATACAGAAAAAACTTTAAATGAGGTGTGTCCAAACTTTTGGTCTGTACTGTATATATTTACAAAAATACATAATAAATACCTACAATCTTTGTTAATACTAAATCTCCAATTAAAACAACTAAATCAGCAAAATCATTACGATATCCTGATTGAATGGAAGTCGAAAGATGTTTCACTACAAAGAGTATGTTTAGTAGATAAAGAGCATGCAGGAAATAGTGACAACAAGTATACTGTAGATTTATGCACATATTATAGAATTAATCTTTAACGGCAAGACCAGTTTATGGCTATTTTGTGAGAAGGAAAATCAAAGTTCACTCTCGAATGTGTCCCTTAGCCAAGCTTAAAATCATGCTGACAAAGCTTTAAGTCTTCCTTAAGTCATTTAAGCTTTTTGTTCCGTTGGACATTTTTTATTAATGGCAAAGGAAAGTTCTTCAGAGCAGTTGATTCCTCTCTGTACTAAAAATAATCTTTATAAGGGAAGTTCTTTTCTGTAGAGTATTTCTTGAATATAGTCAGCCGTCCACAAACTCTTGCTGCCCTTTTACCAGCATTATTATCCTCCAGGCTGTTAAGAGATAAGATGACTTGCTGCTTTCAGCACCAATCGTGAAAAATCTTAGCCCTTGTTCATATGGGCAAAGGCCTCCAATTCAGTAATATTCTTGTGTTGTCTACAGAGGAATCCAAAAAGTTAAAAGAAAAGAATATTACCTTGCACAAACAAGGGAAAGATACACAAAGTTACAAAGGCATTGAATGTTCTTAGAGTTACAGCTGAAAGCATACAGTAGTCAAAGATGAAAAAAACACCAGCAACACTACCTGGATGTGCTGGTAAGAGGAAGCTATCCCTGATTACTGAGGAGTCAGGAGGTCAATGTTATGATCTGCAACATGTACTAAGGAAAGATAGGGGAAAGCTGTCCCTACAGTAAGACTAAGCTGAATCCCTACGATGTAGCGGGCTGCCTGTTACTAGTGAACAGACCCGCCTTAGTCCTCGGCTAGTCTGAACGAAGACCTATAGAATTAAGGGAGGGGTCCCTAAAAGAACTAAGGACTGGGACAAAAATGGGACACCTCCTAAACAGAAGTTGTTGCAGAACACAAAAAGACAAACTGACAAAATGTACTAGAGGTCCCAGAGGACCAAGCAAACTTGACAGAGAAAGGCACCGAAGCACTAGGCTAGAGACAAGTCAAACACTGAAATCCAGCAACAGCCAGAAGGGCGGAGCTGGAATATAAAGACAGATGGTCACGTGACCGCAAACCACAAGATAGAAAAAACAAACAGGAGGGTTCTAACAGTCAAAACCCCCTGCAAAAGATCTGCAGCAAGATTTGGTGGCAGCATGCCCTGAGGTTTCAGTTTACATACTAAATGCTGATTCCATGCCCGGACTCCAAGAGCTACATGTCTACTGAAACAAAAGCACAAGAAATGTTGGCTCCAGTTTGTTAAAAAATCATATATAAATAAGCCACAAAACCTCTGCAATTATGTTCTGTGAAGCAATTAAACAGAACTGAAACTTTTTAGGCATAGGAATCAGCAGTATGTTTGGAGGAGGAAGAATGAATCATACGCTAAAAAGAACTCCCTGAAGCATGGCAGTGGCTTAGTGATGCTATCAGGTTGTTTTCTTCCTCTGGCACTTGAAACCTGCAGTATGTGGAGGGCAAGAAGGAATCAAACCTAGAAGAAAATGTTGTGTCTTCTCTGAAGAAGCTGAAGCAAGGGCATCACTGGACCTTCCAACAGGACAATGAGCCCAAGCATACCTCAAAGACCACCAAGGTTTGGTTTCAATCCTGGACGGTTCTGGGTTGGCCGTCACAGTCACCAGACTTGAACCCATAAACATTTTTTAATGGGATTTCACACAAACCCAAGAATATTAGGGACCTAGATGCCATTGTCCATGAGGAATGGGCAAAAATACTTCAGGAATGCTATTTTCCAGAAACAAGTAGCAGGGAATGTTGCTGAATGAAAATTACAAATCTGCTATTGTAGTGCTCAGTATGTTATAGTGCCCAGTATGTTATAGTGCCCATACATTGTTGTGCCCAGTACATTATGCCCAGTTTGTGCTTCTGGAGACATGTACCCCATAAATTAAGAGGTCTTTCAACACCACAGAAATGCCAAACATGTGAACGCTAACTGCGGTTTAGGCACACTGGGGCTCAGAAAGGATTGGGGCATTTGCACGGGTGTAACGACTGCGGTAGCAGAGGTCGTGACCACGACCGGACCCATATCGGTAGGGCCCGCTGATGCCATCAGAAACTTCAACTGGATGTGCATCCTTGTTCAACATCCAGTGGAAGCATATTGCGGCGCACAGACCCATCGGGTCCGTGTGCGCAATATACGCTGCCGGCCAATCAGAGGCCAGCAGCTGATGGCGTGCACATGACTGGTACATGGCAGTGACGTCATGCGTTCCCGTCACTTGCATGCTGAAGTCAGCTGCCGGCTTTAGAAGAGTACACCACGTGACGGGGGAGTGGAGGGAAGGTGAGTATAATTTTTTTTTCTATACATTAAAGAACAACGGCAGAATAGGGGACTTATACCAGCATGGGACCCAGGTAAGGGAATATTACCAGGATAAGGGACAAATTACCATGATGGAATCCAGGATAAAGGACATATACCAGGATAAGGGATATATTACCAGAATGGGGCCCTAGGATAAGGGACATATTACCCAGATAGGGTCCAGGATAAGGGACCTATTACCAGGATGGGGCGGCCCAGGATAAAGGAAATATACAAAGATAAGGAACATATTACCAGGATGGGACCCAGGATAAGGGACATATACCAGGAAAAGGGACATACTGTATTACCAGGATGGGGCCCAGGATAAGGGACATATACCAGGATAAGGGACATATTATCAGGATGGGGTCCAGGATAAGGGACATATTATCAGGATGGGGCCCAGGATAAGGGACATATTAACAGGATGGGGGATATATATATATATCAAGATGGGGCCCAGGATAAGGGACATATAACACAACAAGGGACATATTAGGATGGGGGATATATATACCAGGATGGGGCCCAGGATAACGGACATGTATTCCAGGATGGGAGATATACATATACTGTACATATGAGGGATTGTGCTTGGTCCTGTGTGCTATTGACTGTATGGGTAAGCACCATAACTTATGTGATATTATCTAGAGCAGGGGTGTCCAAACTTTTTTCTAAGAGTGCCAAATTTGATGAAGTGAACATGTGCGAGGGCCGATCATTTTGCTTGACATTCTTTGGACCATTAAAATGAATGCAAATAAACTTTTTTTGCAAAGTTTATTGAAAACGGCATACTTTTTATTTTGTGACTTGGATGACAAATCTAAACAGGTGTTTAATCAATCTGCCTTAAAGGGGTTAACCCAGACATACCCCCATTCTCACCCAGGAAGCCCCTCCCCGACTTGAGCATCGAAGCAGTTTATGCTCCAATGTCCTACTTTTGCCCTGCACTAAATTGCGCAGAGGAAAGGCATTTTCTGGAGTTCTAGTGACATACCCGGCTCTCCACGGGGCTGGCAGAAAGCCCAGTGACGTCACCGGCACTGATGGGCGGGCTTTATCACCAGTAAACCAGCTAGAGCAGCGCTAAAGCCTGCACATTAGAGCCGGTGAAGCCTCCTACCGGCAGTGTGTCATTGTAAATAGCACAGGGCAAGGGAGCACATCGGAGCATGAGATGCTTTGATGCCCATGGCAGGGGGGCTGCCTGGGTGAAAAAGGGGGTATGTCTGGGTTCTGAACTTGGACAACCCCTTTAATATAATAAAAACAGGAAACTGAGATATCTCAGGAACATTTTAAAGTACATTACACAAAGTAATGTAAGGTTGTCTGTCAACTTATAAGTTCAAAAAATGTGAACAGGAACATAACAGCAAGTATACATGTGTTCAAATATATAACTGTCTATCCAACTGACATTAATTGAGATTTTACAACATATTAATCTCAATTAAAAAAAAGAAACTAGCCTGCACTAATGTGAAGGGTGAAACTGGGATCTGGACTGCAGCACATAGACTAGGTCTGGTTCAATGGCCGTGGTTTTGATGCGCAAAATGTCACGCAGGTGAGAGTCACTTAGTCTTGTCCTCACGCGGTTCTTGTTAAAGTTCATAACAGAGAATGTCTTCTCACACAAATATGTTGAGCCAAACAAGCTCAGGGTTTTCTTAGCCAATGTTCGAATCTCTTGAAACCGGCTCTTATCCAGTTGGCGGTAAAAGTTAACAAGAGAGAGCTGTTGATGACGACTGCGTAACTCGCTGTCACAATGTAGCTCAATGAGCTCGAGCTGCAACTGATCAGGAGCATTGTCGGGGTCAACAGAGAATGGAGAGGAGAAAATGCTGATCTCCTTTTCAATAGCTGCAAAATCTTGAAAGCGCCGTTGAAACTCCCCAGCCAGAGATGTGATGTCTGCTGCATACCTGCTTATTTGCGCATGGATATCATCCTGTGGAAAACTGTTAATTATTTCCTGTAGCGCTGAAAAATGGATGGTATTGGGCGGTGTTTGTGACAACTGCCTTAGGAAAAGTTGCAGCTTTGTTCCAAAGGCTTTGAGGTGTGAATAAAGTTGGTTCACCGCTGCATCTTTGCCCTGAAGATTCATGTTCAGTACATTCAGATGCTTTGTTAGGTCGACTAGAAACCCCAAATCAGCCAGCCAAATTGGATCAGATAGTTCTCGCATCGTTTGTCCCTTTGTTTCCAAGAATTCTCCTATTTCCTTTCTGAGAGAGTAGAAACGTTGCAGTGCAGACCCCCGACTGAGCCATCTTACATCGTTATGATATGAAACATCTTCATATTCAGCCTGGATATCCAGTAGAAACTGTTTAAACTGGCGGTGGCACAGGGCTTTAGAGCGGATAAAATTAATGGTCTTTAGTACCGGTTTCATAACATGATCATATTGGAGATGTTTAGCACAGAGAACTTGTTGATGAATGATGCAATGAAGTTTAATAGCTTTGCCTCCTTCTTCGCTCACCTTGTTACAGATTAGGGTTGATAATCCACTTCGTTCACCAGTCATGGCAGGTGCCCCATCAGTAATAATCCCAGTAACTTTGTTCCAAGGCAGTTTCATGTCATCTATGGCAGAACTAACAGAATCAAATAAATCTTTCCCTCTTGTTTGATCCTTGAGGCTCTGGAGGTCAAGTAGCTCTTCAGTCACATTCATTTCATCGTCCACCCCTCTTAAAAAAATCAGCAACTGAGCCGTGTCAGATAGGTCCGTGCTTTCATCACAGGCTATTGAAAAGAAGTCAAAATCAGCTCCTTTTGACATTAACTGTCTCTTAATATCCGATGAAATTTCTTCAATTCTCCGTGCTACAGTGTTACGAGCCAGGCAAATGTTGGAAAACTCTTGCTTCTTCTCGGGACAGACATTCTCTACCATTTTCATAACACATTCTTTGATAAAGTCACCCTCTGCAAAAGATTTGCAATTTTTAGCAATTAACGCTGCCACCTCATAGCTCGTCTTTGTGGCATTTTCATTTGACTCACGGGCTCTTGTAAAAAATCGCTGTTGTGACAATAAAACAGCTTCAAGTTGCTTATACTTTTCACTTCGGTCGTGCCCTGTTAGCTTGTCGTATGTGCTATGTCTCGTCTGATAGTGTCGCTTGACATTAAATTCTTTATAAACAGCAACGGTCTCTTGGCATATCAGACAAACACAGTGATTCTTTATTTCAGTGAAAAAATATTCTACTTTCCACTTGTCCTGGAAGCGGCGGCCCTCACTGTCAACTTTTCGTTTCTTATTTGTAGTTGCCATTATAAAAATTGGCCAGAAGGGGAGAGATTAAAAGGCGCAGAGGGTGGAACAGCAAAAATAAGATACTGCTATATGCTTTATAACACAGGCAGAGAATAGCAAGCTGTGCAACAGTCGCACATCAGATAATGGAATTATAGCACAGTGACAGGCAGTCAGGGGTTAATGAAGGGTATGACAGCTTGCTACCACAAGCTTGTGTGAGAGCCCTGCTGGCCTAACCTTTCTGGAGGTGTAAGGTGGCGCAGGGACTTATATATAACTTAATATATATATTATTTATATAATTTTACACAACTAAGCTGAGGTCTTCAGCCTATCTGACCTCTGAACGTCTTACAACCCCTGGGGGCTGGAGATCTCGCACGTCGCGAGATCTTGGCTGGCCGGTTGCCGCCGCTCAGTACTCCGGCGCAGGGAGAAGGAAAGCCGAAATCTCGCGATGTCCGAGATTTCGGCTCTTCTCCCTGCGCCGGAGTACTGAGCGGCGGTGGCGACGAGAGCGGCGGTGGCGACGAGAGCGGCAGCGGCCGCAAGGTACATGCTGCTGGATACCTGGGGGCCTTATTAGTCCGGACCGCGGGCCGCAAATGGCCCGCGGGCCGGACTTTGGACATGCCTGATCTAGAGGAATAACATAGTATATTACAATTGGATTGGGAGGTATTATCCTCCATATACTTGAATACAGAGTGAGGTGACATTACATATGATCATCCACTGTGACTGTCTCTGCAATTATTATTTTGTGCACAGTACCAGATAGAAATTTGGTTGTCCTTTTCAGCTTTATTGTTTATGAATTTTGATATTTTAAGCATCTAACAAAATGTAATATTTTATATATTGTATCATACTCAGTTTTTCTTTTGTCTATATTATCATAGGAGTTTACAATCATTACTAATTTATCATACTAAATGGACACACTACATACTACTAAGTTTTCTTTAGTTAAAACATGTTCCTAGCCCAATTTACAAGTGTTTTTCCTGTGGGCATTCCGTTTTTTTTTCTCTTTAATGTACACTCAGCACCCCATCTTGACTGAAAAAAAACAAATGTATAAATTTTTGCTAATTTATTAAAAAAGAAAAACTAATATATCACATGGTCATAACTATTCAGACCCTTTGCTCAGACACTCATATTTAAGTCACATGCTGTCCATTTCCTTGTGATCCGCATTGAGATGGTTCTACTCCTTCATTGGAGTCCAGCTGTGTTTAATTAAACTGATAGAACTTGATTTGGAAAGGCACACACTTGTCTATATAAGACCTCATAGCACACAGTGCATGTCAGACCAAATGAGAATCATGAGCTCAAAGGAACTGCCCAAGTAGCTCAGAGACAGAATAGTGGCAAGGCACAGATCTGACCAAGGTTACAAAAGAATTTCTGCATTGCTCAGGGTTCCCAAGAGCACAGTGGCCTCCATAATCCTTAAATGGAAGAAGTTTAGGACCACCAGAAGTCTTCCTAGACCTAGCCGCCCAGCCAAACTGAGCAATCGTGGGAGAAGAGCATTGGTGAGAGAGGTAAAGAAGAACCCCAAGATCACTGTGGCTGAGCTCCAGAGATGCAGTAGGGAGATGGGAGAAAGTTCCACAAAGTCAACTATCACTACAGCCCTCCACCAGTCGGGCCCTCTGAAACATAAAAGCCTTTTCTGTGGAGGTCAGAACAGTTACTCACCAATGGGAAGATAGAGGCAAACACACTCTCCTGTGAATTCAGCGCATACATAAAAGCACAACCGTGCAGTGGAAGTGGAGCTAGTGGAGTGTGCGACCTGGCATTCTTAAATAGAGTGCCGTATCACAGACCTTCCTGGTTGTGACATCCATCAGGAATGATGTACATCATGTGACAGTCACGCGCTGAATCCACTGGAGAGCGTGTTTGCCTCTATCTTCCCATTGGTGAGTAACTGTTCTGACCTCCACAGAAAAGGCTTTTATGTTTCAGATGGCTAGTCTGTGAGTTCTTATACATAACATAATATATATTGTTTTTTCCACAGTATGGATTATACACTTGTAAACCCCCACTGAAACTGCATCCTGGTAAAGAATCATTCCTCACTATCGCAATTGCAGTATTCCTGACTATATTTGATACAGTACTATTGATATTGCATATATTCCATATGGACCCATATACTATATGTTCTTGAGTCTTTCTAGATATGATCATTAGGTCTTAGCTACCTGACTTTAATATACTTTCAGTTGATTTTTCTCATGTGAAATTATTTGGTTATAATTTTTGTTTTTGCATAATGAGCTGAATGGTTATATACTCTTATGTCACATTCTTTTTCATTTTTCTGTTTGCCTTATAGTTCTGAGGAACGCTTAATCAGGCCGAAACGTTAAAAGATTATGCAAAACTAAGTAGTTAAATAAAGATTTCATTTTTTTCTTGCAAACTTCGTTTGGAGTGCCGGGTTCTTACATTTATTCATAACGGAGTGGAATCCTACTCGTGCACTCAAATAGGAGTGCCAAGTATCCCTTTTGATAGCTGATTCTCATCATGTCACAGTATTGTTACTGTTTTGCTCCTAAAAAAATAAATTGTAGTTTTTATTATTTTGTTAGAATTTTGTCAATCTACCTTTGGCTTTCAACACTGCCTGAATCATTCTGGGCATGCTATCGATCAGACTCAAGCATGTCTCGACTGAAATCTGATCTCAGGTCTCTTCTACACGTTCCCAAAGTTGATGCATACTGGCTGACTCACTTGGGTATGTATACAGCTTTTTTTTCAACTCTACCCACTAGTGTTTGATTGAGTTGAGGTCTGGGGACTGTAGGGGCCAAACCAGCACCTCTACTTCATTGTTATTAAACCATTTCTTCGCTAATCTCGAAGTATGCTTTCGGTCCTTGTCCTGCTGGAACACTATGTCTTCCTTTTTATACCCATAGTACTCGAGCGTACAAAGTAACTTGTCTTGTAGGATACTCACATACAGTTATATGAAAAAGTTTGGGCACCCCTATTAATATTAAGCTTAATGTTTTATAAAAATTGGTGTTTTTGCAACAGCTATTTCAGCTTGATATATGTAATAACTGTTGGACACAGTAATGTTTCTGCCTTGAAATGAGGTTTATTGTACTAACAGAAAATGTGCCATCTGCATTCACACAAAATTTGACAGGTGCATAAGTATAGGCACCTCACCAGAAAAGTGACATTAATATTTAATAGATCCTCCTTTTGCAAAAATAACAGCCTCTAGTCGCTTCCTGTAGCTTTTAATGAGTTCCTGGATCCTGGATGAAGGTATTTTTGACCATTCCTCTTTACAAAACAATTCCAGTTCAGTAAAGTTTGATGGTCGCCGAGCATGGACAGCCCTCTTCAAATGATCCCACAGATGTTCAATGATATTCAGGTCTGGGGACTGGGATGGCCATTCCAGAACCTTGTAATTGTTCCTCTGCATGAATGCCTGAGTAGATTTGGAGCGGTGTTTTGGATCATTGTCTTGCTGAAAGATCCATCCACTGCGTAACTTCAACTTTATAACTGACTCTGGAACATTATTGTCAAGAATCTGCTGATACTGAGTGGAATCCATGCGTCCCTCAACTTTAACAAGATTCCCGGTGCCGGCATTGGCCACACAACCCCAAAGCATGATGGAACCTCCACCAAATTTTACTGTGGGTAGCAAGTGTTTTTCTTGGAATGCTGTGTTTTTTTGCCGCCATGCATAATGCCTTTTTGTATGACCAAACAACTCAATCTTGGTTTCATCAGTCCACAGGACCTTATTCCAAAAAGAAATTGGCTTCTCCAAATGTGCTTTTGCATACCTCAGCCGACTCTGTTTGTGGCGTGCTTGCAGAAACGGCTTCTTTCGCATCACTCTCCCATACAGCTTCTCCTTGTGCAAAGTGCGTTGTATAGTTGACCGATGCACAGTGACACCATCTGCAGCAAGTTGATGCTGCAGCTCTCTGGAGTTGGTCTGAGGAATGTCCTTGACTGATCTCACCATTCTTCTTCTCTGCCTATCTGATGTTTTTCTTGGCCTGCCACTTCTGGCCTTAACAAGAACTGTCCCTGTGTTCTTCCATTTCCTTACTATGTTCCTCACAGTGGAAACTGACAGGTTAAATCTCTGAGACAGCTTTTTGTATCCTTCCCCTGAACAACTATGTTGAATAATCTTTGTTTTCAGATCATTTGACAGTTGTTTTGAGGAGCCCATGATGCCACTCTTCAGAGGAGATTCAAACAGGAGAACAACTTGCAAGTGGCCACTTTAAGGAGCTTTTCTCATGATTGCATACACCTGGCTATGAAGTTCAAAGCTCAATGAGGTTACAAAACCAAAAAAAGTGCTTTAGTAAGTCAGTAAAAAGTAGGTAGGAGTATTTAAAACAAGAAAATGATAAGGGTGCCCATACTTATGCACCTGACAAATTTTGTTTGAATGCAGATTGCACATTTTCTGTTAGTACAATAAACCTCATTTCAAGGCAGAAACATTACTGTGTCCAACAGCTATTACTAGTGTTGAGCGAGCACTAAAATGCTCGGGTGCTCGAAGCTCGGGCCGAGCTCGCCGTGATACTCGGGTGCTCGACCAGAGCAACGAGCCCAATGTTAGTCTATGGGAGACTCGAGCATTTTTGCGGTGGCACCCCCGGCAGTCTTTTAAAAGCCTAACAAGTGCCCAAAACGATAGTGACAGTGCTCAAATGACATGGAGACAGCATGAGGATCGCCCCAGGAAGCATTTCTGACCCCCAGGTCACTGCTGTCAACAACGTGGTCAGAGGTATTAAGCCACTTTTACGGGCTCACAATAAAACGTTCAAAAACGAAAGTGAAACTTTTGTCCTGTGAAATATGTTAAGGAACATCCTTTCCAGGGAAAAGACTTGTGTATAAGTTAAAATAAATGACCAAAAACAAAAATACTCCTCCACACCTTCGGCTATGTTCACAAGTAGCATTTTTTATGCGTTTTTGCACTTTTGTATTGCTTTCAACTATGACAAATGCATTCACCGGGAAATGTCATTTTAACATTTTACAACCTTATCTGGCCATGTGCTGTGTGACACATGCATAAAGTGCTGAAAAGACATGGGAACAGCATGGGGAAGACCCCTGGAAGCATCTCTGACTCCCAGGTCACTGTCTAAAAGTGTGCCCATCATAAGTGATCATTGCCGCATCAGAAGATGCAGACTTGCAACTATTCCCATGCAAGTTCTAGTCCCAGGGCAGTGTTCAATTGTACCTCCCTCATTCCTTGCAATGCAAGCGCAAGTATGCAGTCTGCCACCCACCCACCCCCAGGCTGCAATACCATACTGCTTGCTTGCTTGAACTTGAAATTGGCCCTTTTAGGCATGTGGAGGCGGAATCTGGCCACCACGTCATGGCTGTGTTGGCGGCCTGGAATCCATACTCAGTCCCCAGCCGCCCCGCGGCCGGGT
Organism: Phyllobates terribilis; assembly: GCF_046119375.1. Taxonomy (NCBI): domain Eukaryota; kingdom Metazoa; phylum Chordata; class Amphibia; order Anura; family Dendrobatidae; genus Phyllobates; species Phyllobates terribilis. The sequence goes on along the minus strand of NW_027362764.1, from coordinate 131,172,708 downwards.
GTCCATACTCGGTCCCCAGCCGCCCCGCGGCCGGGTGTCCACACACGGTCCCCAGCCGCCTGGGGGAAGCCGGGTGTCCAAAAACGGTCCCCAGCTGCGCCTATTTCTTCTTGGAACATCCCCCCACACACTTTTCTTAGCCCGGCCTGCTTTAGGAAGCATTGGACGAGCCCACCAGAGAACCAGACTCCTCCGGTGGGCCCTGACTTCTCCATCGGTGGAGCTGAGAGTGCCAAGGTGAGGAGCATGATGATGATGACAGAAGTTAGCATCTGCTATGTTTTCTTTTAATGCAAGTGTAAGTGTTCAGCCTGCCACCCACCCACCCCCAGACTGCGATTCCATACTGCTAGCTTGCACTTGAAATGGGGCCTTTTAGTTTGGAGGAGGCCGAATCTGGCCACTACCTCATGGCTGCTTCGGCAGCGAGGTATCCATACTCAGTCCCCAGCCGCCCCTATTTGTCCTGGTGTGCCTTATACATAAGATTAAGCGCGTATACCAAAACATTACCTGTGCCCTCCCCAGTGCATTTAGTGGGAAGGAGAGCCTATTCCGCTGTAGTGTGTGCATGCCAAACCCCTGTTCATGGTACATGCGAAGATGCCTCCCACCTTGCACCTGTCATTGCAGACTTGCAACTATCCCCATTCAAGTCCTTGACCCAGGGCAGTGTTCAATTGTACCTCTCCCATTCCTTGCAATGCAAGCGCAAGTATGCAGCCTGCCACCCACTCACCCCCAGGCTGCAATACCATACTGCTTGCTTGCTTGCACTTTAAATTGGGCCTTTTAGGCATGTGGAGGCGGAATCTGGCCACCACGCCATGGCTGTGTCGGCGGCCTGGTATCCATACTCAGTCCCCAGCCGCCTGGTGGCCGGGTGTCCCCGCTTGCTCCCCAGCCTCCAGGGGTTGGCCGGGTGTCCATACTCGGTCCCCAGCCACCCCTATTTGTCCCGGTAACCTTTCCCACACTTTTCTTAGCCTGGCCTGCTTTAGGGCAGCATTGGCCGAGCCCACCGGACTATCAGACTCCTCCGGTGGGCAATGGCTTCTCCATCAGGGGAGTTGAGAGTGCCAAGGTGAGGAGCATGATGAGGATGATAGAAGTTAGCATCTGCTTTGTTTTGTTGTAATGCAAGCGCATGTATGTAGTAGCGGCTAGGCCTGAGGTGGTCAGCGTTTTGGCGCATATCCTACCTCCTCCGAGGATTGCTGGATGTTTTCCTGCTACTATCCAAGTTCTATGACTCCCGTTAAAACAAAGCTTCAGGTGATAAATGATGGATGAGGTAGTGGCAAAGGAGAAAGAGCAGGAGGAACAGGGACCATTCACATCAATATCAGGCCAGTCAACCAGATATGTCTTGTAGGATATGTCTCTGTAACAAAAGGAGCGGTTCGGCTACACAGTTATAGGGCATACAGTGAGTGCAATGCCTACCAAAAATTTCGAGGCACTCCAATGCCCCTTGGAAATGACATGGAGGTCAGAGGGTGTTAACTAAACCTTTTTTTCCATTTATAGCAACTGGGTCTCCTGTGCACTGTTGGCCTAAGCAGTGAATGGAAGGCTTTCCAAAAATTATGAGGAACTGCAATGCCCCTTACAAGAGCCATGTGTGGCATCCTAGGGGTCTGGTCACCACAGTAATAGAGATATTACGTCGGAGAGCAAGTGGGAGATTTCCTGGTCAGGATCCCTTAAACATGCAACATCCTCCTGCCCCAGTCCTGGGAGGGGAGAATTCTGCCCTTATAAACTGGATCTGGGGCGTGGTTGAGTGAGTCAGAGAACAGAGAACAGTCAGAGTTAGAGTGAGAGCAAGGGAAAGTAACAGCAAGGAGCTCTGTAGGAGCTAGGAGCTAAAGACCAGGGGCTGGAAGCTGAGCAGAGCTCGCCCTGGCAGAAGACAATAGGAACCGGACACAGGAGTCCGAGGCTGTGAGGACTTATATATCCAGCAGCAGAAACCAGCCGGCAGGGGATTTCAGGTCCTCTGGCCATAGAAGCCTGGAGGCTCAGTCACAAGCAAGGGACCAGCACGGCCATCGTGGAGCGGAGGCTAACAGAAGGCCCCAAGTCACCAGCCATACGGGTGAGCACTACACGGTACACTCAGGGACGTGGGCTACTTCTACCCGCTTACAGCAAGGTAGCCAGGAAGAGTGCAGACAGACGGGGAGGCCTACAACTCCACCTGGCCAGGGGAACTCCTGCTTGCTCACAGACTGACCAGGCCTCTTATGCTAGCCAGTACTCCCGGGAGGGTCTACCTTAAAATCATCAGTAAAGACCCTGAACTGTACTGCAAAGACTCTGAGTCGTTCCTGCTGCGCTTGTGCACCATCACCCCCATCATCCACACTCACTGCCCTGAGGCTATACTCCTCCCGTGGGGAGTTATCCCATTCTCTGCTGCGCACACAACACCAGCCTCAGCGGTCTGCCTCGCAGCGGTGGTACTCCCTGACCGCAATCCAAGGGTGGCGCAGTCGGACAATTAACCTCAAAACCTAAGAAAGACTGCCACTGGTTTGACCAGCCTGAGCCACGGGACCGGGTCACCGCCACGGAGACTACAGACCCCAGAGACCCGGCACCGGGTATCCCACACACGTGTACACACGGCCCAGGGGGCGCGTCACATGCAGTACAGCATATTACAAACATAAGTCCCATTATTGGGGAGTGGGTCTCCCATAGTATTTGCTTATGCTTTCCAAGCAAAAGCTGCCAAAAATTAGGACGGAGCAACTTGCAATGCAGTACAGCATATTACAAACATAAGTCCCATTATTGGGGAGTGGGTCTCCCGTAGTATTTGCTTATGCTTTCCAAGCAAAAGCTGCCAAAAATTAGGACGGAGCAACTTGCAATGCCCCTTACAAGAGCCATGCAGTACAACATATTGCAAACATAAGTCCCATTATTGGGGAGTGGGTGTCCCATGGTATTTGCTTATGCTTTCCAAGCAAAAGCTGCCAAAAATTAGGATGGAGCAACTTGCAATGCCCCTTACAAGAGCCATGCAGTACAGCATATTACAAACATAAGTCCCATTATTGGGGAGTGGGTGTCCCATAGTATTTGCTTATGCCTTGCAAGCAAAAGCTGCCAAAAATAAGGACGGAGGAACTTGCAATGCTGGCACCCTGGTGGTATAGTGGTGGTGGAGGCTGAGGATAAGGAGAAGATAAAACAGCCGAAACGAGGAAGCGTATACCCATGTGTGGGTGTGAAGCGGTGCATGTGAATACACCTCCCGAAATAACACAGTGGATTTGACTTTATGTTACTCTGCTGTTATTTGGTGGTGATGAGAAGTCTGGCCCAATCCAGCCCTTGTTCATTTTGATAAGGGTCAGCTTGTCAGCATTGTCAGTTGACAGGCGAGTGCGCTTATCAGTTATAATTCCCCCAGCGGCACTAAAAACACGCTCCGATAACACGCTAGCGGCAGGGCAGGCCAGGAACTCCAAGGCGTACAGAGCGAGTTCATGCCAAGTGTCCAGCTTGGATACCCAATAATTAAAAGGCACAGAGGAATCACGGAGGACGCTGGTACGGTCGGCAAGGTACTCCCTCACCATCTTTTGAAACTTTCCACTCCTTGTGAGAGTACCCCGCGCCTCAGGGCCTGTAAGCTGGGCGAGTGTCAGAAAACTGTCCCAGAACGTTGACAGTGTTCCCCTGCCTCTGCTGGATTGGAGTTGCATCTCTTTTGCCTGTACGCCTTGATTGGGCAACGAACTGTGACCTCTGCCGCTTGCGTGTTCAGATGGGAATTTTTTTAAGAGTTCTGCAGCAAGGGCCTTCTGGTACTGCCCCATTTTTGTAGACCTCTCCACCTCAGGAATAAGAGAGTGAAAGTTCTCCTTGTAGTGGGGGTCTACAAGTGTCACCAACCAGTAATGACTATCACCCAACATTTTGACAACGCGAGGGTCACGGTTAAGGCAGCGTAACATAAAGTCAGCCATGCGTGCCAGACTGGTAACGGGCAAGATTTCCGTGTCCTCACCAAGATGACGACTGACCATGCTCTCCTCCTCCTCCTCTTCCTCCTCCCCCCTGTCCTCAGGCCACCCACGCTGAACCGACGGTATGACACTTGTACAGGTACTACCGTCTACAACGCATGATAGTGACGCGCCCCTGGGCCTGTGTCGCGCTGCGTTGCGCACGCGGGAGCTTACCCGGAGCCGGATCTGTTTAGGGTTGTAGTCTCGTGGCGGTGACCCGGTCCGTGCCCAGGGAGTCAAACTGGACGGCAGTCTGTTAGCGGTAGAAAATGGTTGATGACTACGCCACCCGTTGAATGCAGCCAGGGGGCTGCTGCTGCAGGGCAGACCGCTGAGGCCGGTGGAAGGATGGTGCAGCGTGATAGTATAACCCCCAACGGGAGGGGTATGGCCTCAGGGCAGCCGACGTGGATGATGGGGGTAGCAGGAACCACTCAGAGACGGTATGGTAGCGTTCAGGGTCTTTACTGGTAACAACGATAGACCCTCCCGGAGTACTTGCTAGCGAACGGGGCCTGGTCAGTCCTTGAGCAGATGGGATCTCCCCTGGCCAGGCGTAGTTGTAGGCCTCCCAAGCTGACTGTACTCTTCTGGCTACCTTGCTAGAAGCTGATGTAAGTAGCCCACGTCCCTGAGTGTACCGTGTGGTGCTCACCCGTATGGCCGGTGACTCGGGGCCTTCTAATGGCTTCCGCTCCACGATGGCGGTGCTGGTCCCACGCGTGCGACCGGGCCTTCGGGCTTCTGGGCCAGGGGACCTGAAATCCCCTGCCTGACGGATTCTGCTGCTGGGTAGAAGTTAGTCCCCACAGCCTCGGACTCCGGGTCCGGTAAAGAATCTCCTTAGTCAGGGCGAGCTCTTTAGCTGCCAGCCCCTGACTCCTTGTGACTCTGCTGCTTCCTATGCTGCTCTTGTCTCTACTCTTCCTGGACTCACTAACCCTGCCTCAGCCCCGGGTTTATACAGGGGAAGTTCTTCCCCTCCCAAGGCTGGGCAGGAGGTGTGGCATGCACAGGATCCCTGACCAAAGGACCTCCCACCTGCTCTCAGACGTAATATCTCTATCACTGTGACAACCAGACCCCTGGGGTGCCACACTCCCCCCTAGTGAAATTTAGTACTCCGGGACTAAACACTTTTTAGAAAAATATAACAAGGTATATCAAAGAACAATAAAATACAATAAGGAAACACAATAAGATGGTCACGGATGTCCGCAACCGGGTGCAGTCTTTGAAGAAAAGCAAAGGTGTCCATTTCACCAACACAGGGAGACGTAACCAGGTAGGGGTCTGTCCTACCCCGAGTCCTTAACAGTCTCTAGTCCATCCTGGGTTACGCTCCAACTATATACAAAGGATTCCCGGTAAATCCACCGAAGACTCCTAAAAACAACTAGAAACACAAAATTACACACAAGCAACAATAAACAGGTAAACATTGTAAAACAACTTAAACATTTAGATCCTCCAACGTGCGGGTAACTGGCCTCTAGTGGCCCTAGTGGACCTACGGAGCTGACTGTCTGGCCCTGAACTACAGGGTGTAGGAGCTGTCAAGGGTAAACTGGGCAGCTGTCTACCGGCTCTTTGTCTCACTAGGGGTACGGCAGGCTCACTATAAGCAGAGGGTGGATTCTCCTGTTCCGCTTGGGTGGAGTCTTCTGCCTCCTGGACCGGCTGCTCTTCCAGCTCTACCCGTTGCTCCGTAGGTTCTTGGGATGATGGTTGGAGGAAGGTGAGTACGGGTACCACAACTGCACCATTGACTTGAGTCCAAGACCGAGGGAAGTCCCCGAGCACGGTACTAACCATATCTTCCCTTTCTTCCACGGGTCGATGGTCTTCCTGTTCCTCCTCAGGGTTCCTCAGTTGTTCGGGGCACTTCTTCAGGTGGTCCCGGGATACAATGGCTGTGGTTTCCCCTCCGTCTTTACTGATGGTACAGACCTTCGGGTTCTCGTGGCTTGAGGGCAGTACGGTGTACGGGTCCTTCTCCCACTGGTCGTCCAACTTGTGGAGCCGTCTCTTCCTCTTCAAGACCTGCTCTCCGGGTACCAGGGGAACAGCGGGAGCATACTGGTTGTAAGTCTTCTCTTGTCTTTCCCTAGCCTGACAGAGACTTCGCTCCACGCTCTCCTGTACTTTCCGGTACTGCTGCTGCCTCTCTGTGTCCCAGTCTGTTTCTGGTGAAGTGTCCTCGGGCGTCAGGACTCCCATTTCCAGGTCAACAGGTAACTTACCAGGTCTTGCCCTCATTAGGTAAGCCGGGGTACAGTTGGTGGAACCTACCGGGATGTGGTTGTATAGGTCCACCAGATCGGGCAACTTCTCAGGCCACAGACTGCGTTCTTCCAGGGGCAACGTTTTTAGAAGATCCATTACCACCTGGTTCATTTTCTCACAAAGTCCATTAGTTTGCGGATGGTAGGGTGTCGTCCTTATCTTCCGGCAGCCATACAGATTGCAGAATTCCTGGAAGACCTCCGCTTCAAAGGCAGGTCCCTGGTCCGTCAGCACTTGGTCCGGGTACCCGTGTGGATGGCAAAAGTGCTGCTGGAAGGCTCTAGCTGCTGTTCGAGCCGTTAAGTCCTTGACGGGGACGACAACCAGAAACCGGGAGTAATGATCCACGATGGTTAACGCGTAGACGTAGCCACTTCTGCTGGGGGTCAGTTTTACATGATCCAAGGCTACCAGTTCCAACGGTTGCCGGGTGACGATGGACTGCAGGGGAGTCTTCTGGCTGGCCCGGTCCTTCCTTCTCAGATTGCACGGGCCACAGTCTCTGCACCACTTCTCGATGGTTCCCCTCATGCCTACCCAGTGGAACCGCTCGCGCAGCAGGAACTCCAGCTTTTTCCACCCGAAGTGTCCAGCTCCGTCGTGGTATGCCTCCATCACCATGGCTGCGTCTCTTCGTGGCACCACTACTTGCCAGAGTAGTTCATGCATCCTGGAGTTAACCATTCTGCGGCACAACTTCCCCTTGTAAAGGAACAGTCGACTCTTCTCTGCCCATAGTTGTTTGGCTTCCTCTGGAGCGTCTGATTCCAGGCTAGCCTCCGGGCGAGTCAGCATCTCCTTCACCAGTCGGACGGCAGGGTCGCTGTCTTGCGTTTCCGCCCAGTTGTAGTGAGGTAAGGGGTTCAACGTAGCAGCCTGCTTACTCCTTACCCGGTGGGAATACTGGATAGTCCCATGACGGTGGAACGCAGGGAGTTCAACTTCTTCCAGTCCCTCCGGATCTTCTCCTCCGTCCGGCAGGTTGGGCATCCTGGACAGGGCGTCCGCGTTGGTATTGGAGCGCCCTGCCCGGTATTTAATTGTGAACTCGTAGTTGGACAGACGGGCCATCCACCTCTGCTCCAGGGCACCGAGTCTTGCCGTGTCCAGGTGTGTCAGCGGGTTGTTATCCGTGTATACGGTGAACCGGGAAGAAGCGAGGTAATGCTTAAAGCGCTCGGTGACTGCCCATACCACGGCCAGGAACTCTAGCTTAAATGAGCTATAATTCTCGGGATTCCTTTCGGTGGGTCGCAGTTTTCGGCTGGCATAGGCGATTACTCGCTCTTTCCCCTGCTGAATCTGGGACAGTACGGCTCCTAGCCCGACGTTACTGGCGTCGGTGTAGAGGATGAAGGGCTGGCTATAGTCCGGATACGCCAAGATTTCATCCCCCGTGAGGGCCATCTTCAGCTGGCGGAAGGACTCTTCCTCTAGCTCTTCCCATTTGAAGGGCGGCTTCTGGTTCTTGGCCTTCCGGGACTGGCCTATCAGGAGGTCCTGCATAGGCGCCGCCTTTTTGGTGAAACCGGGAATAAACCTTCGGTAGTAGCCTACCAACCCTAGGAACTGCCGCACTTCTTTTACGCTGGAAGGGCTTGGCCATCCTTTGATTGCGGTGATCTTATCGGGGTCGGGAGCCACTCCGTCAGCGCTCACCACGTGTCCCAGGTATTGCACCTTTGGTTTCAGGAGGTGACACTTGGAGGGTTTCACCTTTAGGCCGTAACTCGCCAGAGCTTCGAACACCTCCGCCAGGTGTTTCAGGTGGTCCTCATACGTTTTGGAGTATACGATGACATCGTCCAGGTACAACAGGACCGTCTCGAAGTTTCTGTGGCCCAGACAGCACTCCATTAATCGTTGGAAGGTTCCTGGGGCGTTGCAGAGTCCGAACGGCATGCAGGTGAACTCGCTAAGTCCCATCGGGGTGGTGAATGCGGTCTTCTCCCGGTCCGCCTCTGCTACAGGAACCTGCCAGTACCCGCTAGTGAGATCCAAGGTAGAGAAGAAGTTAGCAGATCTTAAAGCAGCCAATGACTCCTCTATCCTTGGTAAGGGGTACGCATCCTTGTGTGTGATACGGTTGATTTTCCGGTAATCTACACACATCCTCATGGTGTTGTCTTTCTTTTTGACTAAAACTAGTGGGGCTGCCCAGGGGCTACAGCTATCCCGGATTACCCCAGCCTCCTTCATGTCTCTAAGCATCCCCTTGGCGTGTTGGTAATGTGCAGGGGGTACGGGTCGATACCTCTCTTTTATGGGAGGATGATCTCCCGTGGGGATGCGGTGTTCTACCCCCTTGACTCGCCCGAAGTCTAACGGGTGTTTACTAAACACTCTCTCATACTCTTGAACCACCCGATAGACTCCTTGTTTCTGGTGTGGGGGAGTGGAGTCAGTACCCAGATGTAGTTGCTGACACCAGTCCTCCATGTCTTTCTTAGAGCCGTTACCTTCCTCCGGGTAAGATGGAGGCAAGGGTTCCACAGATTGTATAGAATTTTGATTAGTGGTATATAATTTGGCTAGCGTGGCATACCGGGGCAGGTACACTTCCCTCTCCCCGATATTTATTATGCGAACGGGCACCCTCCCATGGCGTACATTGACCACCCCCCGTGCTGTCAAAATGGTGGGCCTACTGTCTGAGTAAACTGGTTCTACCATTGCCTGGTAATCTCTACCTCTCAGACCAATAGCTGCCCGGCACCAAATCATCATTTCACTTTTTGGGGGCATGGCAATAGGAAAAGGGTCACACATTCTTACGCTACCAATCTCACCGCCGGAGAGTTCCACTTGTTGCCGTTGCATCAGTGCCCGGATCTCTTTCTGGAGCACCCGCTGCTCGCCGGAGCTGGCATTCTTGGCAACCTGCTGTAAAAGGAAAATCACCTCTGCAAGACAATTTTCAATTACATTAGTTCCTAGAGTTATTTTTGGGTGACTCTCATGTTTGTCAATATCTACAATGATCAGTCCCTGTGCGGCCAGTTCGACTCTACCAATTTTGATGGTCACCTCTTTAAATCCGATCTGTGGCACGGGCTGACCATTGCTGGCGATGATACTCAAGTCGTCGTCAGGGTAGCGGGTAATATCCGAGTCATTCCAGTACTGCTTGAAGAGCACGTACGGGATGGTGGTGACCTGTGACCCGGTGTCCAGTAGGGCACTCATGGGAATGCCATCCAGTACCACAGGCAAGACTGGACGTCCTCCCACATATCTGTCGCGCCAGTTCGATGGGCCTGGTGATCTTTTTCCTGGGGGTTGGCCCTCTACCCCAGGTTGTGCCCGTTTAAAGAACAGTACCTTTCCATATGTCCGGGTTGATTGCAGCGGCGGCAGATGGGTCGTCCGTCCTCGCTGTATCGGTCACTGGGTCTTCCTCTGGCCGGTGGGGTCCTCCTTGGTCGACGCCACGGGATGTCCTCCGGTCCGGATGCCAGCTGGATCTTCCCTGGAGTGGAAACCTGTAAAGACTGCACAGTTCGGGTTAGCGCAGCAACGCTTTTAGCTAGCTCTTGGACCTGATGGTGTAGGTCTGGAGCCGGGTCATTGTCCAAAGCCTGCGCATCAGCTCCCACAGGCCCTGCTGACAAGGGCGCCGCCTCCTGGTAGTAAGTGGTAGTGGGGCGTCTGTGGGTCACAACGCCACCTGGTGCCGGTTCTCGGAGCACCCGGATGGCTCTGTCCTTGAACTGTGCAAATTCTAGATGAGGATCCTGTAAGGCCATTGCCCGCAACTGGGTGCGGTGGGCATTGCAATATAAACCCTCTATAAATTGTTCGGTCAACAGCCTGTCCTCGTTTCCCACTCCATTAGGGTCGGTCTGCTTAATGGCCCTCAGGGCCTCTTGTAGGTTGAGTGCATAGTCCCTTATACTCTCATGCACTCGCTGCTTGCACCCGTAGAATCTAAGTTTAATCTCGGCTGAGGTGCGGGTATCAAAGGTGTCCTTCAGCCGGGTTAGTATCCCTGCGACAGTCTTCCTCCCAGGTGGCCAGGATTTTACTTCCCTTTTGGCTGCCCCAGTTAGTTGGGCCACCAGGATGCTCACTTTTTGCTCTTCTGTGAGGGGGTACACCTGGAAGAGGCTATCCAGCTTTTCTCTAAAGTCATGCAGGGTATGTGACTCCCCTGAGTACTGGGGTAGCCAAGCTGCTCCCGGGATATAGGGCATGGTGAAGGGCATAACTGCAACAGCGGTAGCGCTGGCGGGGGTTGAGGCAGTGGAGCTCTCCTCCGTATCCGACATCTTCCTCCCCCCTAGTGGACCGTGGCCTACCTTGCGATGATCCTGTTCCGTAGGCCGCGGCTCCGCAGTGGATCGTCAGGGTTGAGGACCTTCCGTCGCGCTCCTGTGACGTCGGCGTCTGCTGGGCTCCTTCCAGGACCTTACGCAACGTCCGGACGTGAGGCGGGGCTTCAGTTCTCGCGCGCTTTCGGAGTCCACGCCCCTCTTCTTCCCGCGCGGCGTCCTCAAGATGGCGTCCAATGGCGGGAAAACTCCACGGATGGCGGGAAGAAGGCTGAAGATGGCGCCGGATGGCGGGAAACTTCACCGATGGCGGGAAGAAGGCTGAAGATGGCGCCGGATGGCGGGAATCTTCACCGATGGCGGGAATCTTCACCACTGGTAAGTTTGAACAGTCTTTGCTTTTCAGGCACGCAGTACCCGGTGGTTGCGGGCACGTGATCCTGCCGACTACGCCAAAGTTGACGCGCCCCTGGGCCTGTGTCGCGCTGCGTTGCGCACGCGGGAGCTTACCCGGAGCCGGATCTGTTTAGGGTTGTAGTCTCGTGGCGGTGACCCGGTCCGTGCCCAGGGAGTCAAACTGGACGGCAGTCTGTTAGCGGTAGAAAATGGTTGATGACTACGCCACCCGTTGAATGCAGCCAGGGGGCTGCTGCTGCAGGGCAGACCGCTGAGGCCGGTGGAAGGATGGTGCAGCGTGATAGTATAACCCCCAACGGGAGGGGTATGGCCTCAGGGCAGCCGACGTGGATGATGGGGGTAGCAGGAACCACTCAGAGACGGTATGGTAGCGTTCAGGGTCTTTACTGGTAACAACGATAGACCCTCCCGGAGTACTTGCTAGCGAACGGGGCCTGGTCAGTCCTTGAGCAGATGGGATCTCCCCTGGCCAGGCGTAGTTGTAGGCCTCCCAAGCTGACTGTACTCTTCTGGCTACCTTGCTAGAAGCTGATGTAAGTAGCCCACGTCCCTGAGTGTACCGTGTGGTGCTCACCCGTATGGCCGGTGACTCGGGGCCTTCTAATGGCTTCCGCTCCACGATGGCGGTGCTGGTCCCACGCGTGCGACCGGGCCTTCGGGCTTCTGGGCCAGGGGACCTGAAATCCCCTGCCTGACGGATTCTGCTGCTGGGTAGAAGTTAGTCCCCACAGCCTCGGACTCCGGGTCCGGTAAAGAATCTCCTTAGTCAGGGCGAGCTCTTTAGCTGCCAGCCCCTGACTCCTTGTGACTCTGCTGCTTCCTATGCTGCTCTTGTCTCTACTCTTCCTGGACTCACTAACCCTGCCTCAGCCCCGGGTTTATACAGGGGAAGTTCTTCCCCTCCCAAGGCTGGGCAGGAGGTGTGGCATGCACAGGATCCCTGACCAAAGGACCTCCCACCTGCTCTCAGACGTAATATCTCTATCACTGTGACAACCAGACCCCTGGGGTGTCACACTAGCAGCTCCTGTTCTTCCTCCTCCTCCTCCTCCTCCTCTCCCTCATTGTCCCCCAATGCACGTTGGGATGAGATGAGGCTGGGCTGTGTGTAATCGCCCGCTACGGCTTCTTGATCCATCTCATCATACTCTGGCTGCAATGCCTCCTCTTTAATTCTCTGCAGAGAGCGTTGCAAAAGACAGACAAGTGGGATGCTGACACTAATGATGGCATCATCGCCACTCACCATCTTGGTGGCCTCCTCAAAGTTTGTCAGGATGGTACATATGTCAGACATCCAGGTCCACTCCTGAGGTCTTATTTGTGGAGTCTGACCTGAATATCGACGGCCTTGTTGCAGCTGGTACTCCACAATTGCTCTCTTCTGCTCACAAATAGAGATGAGCGGTGTTCGACTAGAACTGTTCGCCAATCTCAAATTCGAGCTGTTTTGGGCGGTGTTCGAGTTGTTCGACGAACCCGAACGATTTGCAAAAAATTCGGCTGTTCGAGGTTATGTTCGATAACTGTTCGTGCACCAAAAGCGTGTCCTGCATGTCTGGCGCTATTTAGAGCACCAATCATGCAGGGATTGTCTGCCACTCACTGTAATGCCACAGCCATGGTGGTTGTGGCATTACAGTGATTGCCCAAATCGATGGGAACAGTGCCAACAGTGAAACATGAAAAGCCGGCAATTCAGCAGCGGCATACACCTGTACCCGACAATTTAGAACCGAAAGAATAGAGCTTCACACATAGATTAGATAGATATAAACATGTCAGCCACATATATACGAAGTACAGTGAAAGTGCTGCTTACTGTACTTGTCATTTAGCGTAAAGGATTTATCAAAAAAAATAATAGTGTTTTCATGCACCGTCTCTTTAAAAAAGCCGGCCGGCAATTCAGCAGCGGTACCCGACAATTTATAACAGACAGAATAGAGCATCATACATAGATTAGATAGATAGAAACATGTCAGCCACATATATACGAAGTACAGTGACAGTGTTGCTTACTGTACTTGTCATTTAGCGTAAAGGATTTATCAAAAAAAATAATAGTGTTTTCATGCACCATCTCTTTAAAAAAGCCGGCCGGCAATTCAGCAGCGGTACCCGACAATTTATAACAGACAGAATAGAGCTTCACACATAGATTAGATAGATAGAAACATGTCAGTCACATATATATGAAGTACAGTGATAGTGTTGGTTACTGTACTTGTCATTTAGTATTAAAATAAAGGATTTATTATTAAAAAAATTGGCGTGGGGTTCCCCTTAATTTTAGGCTCTAGCGGAGGTTAAGCAGACGGCTGGGGCAGATGTTTGAAGCCTGGGAAGGGGGTAATACCCACGGAGCTTCCCAGGCTACTAATATCAGCCCCCAGCTGAATACATAGCCTTTACTAGCTATTAAAATGGGGGACCCCCCAAAAAAAATGACGTGGGGTCCCCCCTAATTTAATAGCTAGCAAAGGCTAGGCAGACAGCTGGGGGCTGATATTAATAGCCCAGGAAGGGAGCCATGAATATTGGCCCCCTCCCAGGCTAGAAACACCAGCCGTCAGCCGCCCCAGAAATGGCGCATTCATAGGATGCGCCAATTCTGGCACTTAGCCTCGCTCTTCCACGCTGCCCTGGTGCGGTGGCAGGGGGTAATAGGGTTGGGGTTGATGTCAGCTTATAATGCCAGCTGACATCAAGCCCAGGTTAGTAATGGAGAGGCGTCTATAAGACACCCCCATTACTAACCCCATAGTCAAAGTAAAAAAAAACACAAACACCCAGAATAAAGTCCTTTAATTGAAATAAAGACACAATCCTTTATTGTTCTAAATTAAACCATACTTACCATCACGCCCATTCCAGCTGAAGCCAACGATCTCCTGCAATAAAAGAAAAATAATAAAGCAACCTCATCCTTACCTTTCCATGGTTCCCACGACAGCTTCAGCTCTGCTACATCGAGATGACAGGCTGGACCGCAGCAGAACGCTGCCATCCAGCCTCTCATCCCGCAGACACTGAGAAGCGCAGGCTTACTTGCGCTGCTCAGCGTCTCTCTGTGACGACATCCAGATGAGCCGAGTTCATGTCCAATGAACTCGGCTCACCTCATGCACGTCACTGACAGCGTGGGAAAATTCTCACGCTGAAGCGGTGAGTGCAGGAGAATTCTCCCACGCTGTCAGTGACGTGCATAAGGTGAGCTCATGTCCAATGAACTCAGCTCACCTCCTGCACGTCACTGACAGCGTGGGAGAATTCTCCTGCACTCAGCGCTTCAGCGTGAGAATTCTCCCGCTGAAGCGCTGAGTGCAGGAGAATTTTCCCACGCTGTCAGTGACGTGCATAAGGTGAGCTCATGTCCAATGAACTCAGCTCACCTCCTGCACGTCACTGACAGCGTGGGAGAATTCTCCTGCACTCAGCGCTTCAGTGTGAGAATTCTCCCACGCTGAAGCGCTGAGTGCAGGAGAATTCTCCCACGCTGTCAGTGACGTGCATGAGGTGAGCCGAGTTCATTGGACATTAACTCGGCTCATCTGGATGCCCTCACAGAGAGACACTGTGGAGCGCAAGCATGCCTGCGCTTCTCAGTGTCTGCGGGATGACAGGCTGGATGGCAGCGTTCTGCTGCGGTCCAGCCTGTCATCTCGATGTAGCAGAGCTGAAGCTGTCATGGGAACCATGGAAAGGTAAGGATGATGTTGCTTTATTATTTTTCTTTTATTTCAGGAGATCGTTGGCTTCAGCTGGAATGGGCGTGATGGTAAGTATGGTTTAATTTAGAACAATAAAGAATTGTGTGTTTATTTCAATTAAAGGACTTTTTTCTGGGTGTTGTGTTTTTTTTAAATACTTTACTAGAAATTCATGGTGGTCATGTCTAATATTGGCGTGACCCCATGAATTTCGGGCTTAGGGCCAGCTGATAATGCCAAGCTGGCCCTAACCCCTTTATTACCCAGTGAGCCACCGCATCAGGGCCCTGGATGAGTTGGGTACAGCGCCAGAAGATGGCGCTTCTATGAACGCGCCATTTTCCGGGGTGGCTGCGGACTGCAATTTGCAGCGGGGGTGGCCCAGAAAGCTTGGGCCTCCCTGCGCTGCGGATTCCAGCCCCCAGCTGCCTAGTTGTACCTGGCTGGACACAAAAACAGGGCGAAGCCCCACGTCAATTTTCTTTAAATTATTTCATGAAATAATTAAGAAAAAAAGGGCTTCCCTATATTGTTGTGTCCGGCCAGGTACAAATAGGCAGCTGGTGGTTGGGGGCAGCTCGTTCCTGCCTGCTGTACCTGGCTGGACACAAATATAGTGCGAAGCCCCACGTCAATTTTTTTTAAATTATTTCATGAATTTCCTGAAATAATTTAAAAAAATTGAAGTGGGGCTTCGCACTATATTTGTGTCCAGCCAGGTACAGCAGGCAGGAACGGGCTGCCCCCATCCACCAGCTGCCTATTTGTACCTGGCCGGACACAACAATATAGGGAAGGCCTTTTTTTCTTAATTATTTCATGAATTTCATGAAATAATTAAAAAAAAAGTACGTGGGGCTTCGCCCTATTTTTGTGTCCAGCCAGGTACAACTAGGCAGCTGGGGGCTGGAATCTGCAGCGCAGGGAGGCCCAAGCTTTCTGGGCCCCCCCCCCCCGCTACAAATTGCAGTCCGCAGCCACCCCGGAAAATGGCGCGTTCATAGAAGCGCCATCTTCTGGCGCTGTACCCAACTCATCCAGGGCCCTGGTGCGGTGGCTCACTGGGTAATAAAGGGGTTAGGGCCAGCTTGGTATTATCAGCTGGCCCCAAGCCCAAAATTCATGGGGTCACGCCAGTATTAGACATGACCGCCATGAATTTCTAGTAAAGTATTTAAAAAAAACACAACACCCAGAATAAAGTCCTTTAATTGAAATAAAGACACAATTCTTTATTGTTCTAAATTAAACCATACTTACCATCACACCCATTCCAGCTGAAGCCAACGATCTGCAATAAAAGAAAAATAATAAACCAACCTCATCCTTACCTTTCCATGGTTCCCACGACAGCTTCAGCTCTGCTACATCGAGATGACTGGCTGGACCGCAGCAGAACGCTGCCATCCAGTCTGTCATCCCGCAGACACTGAGAAGCGCAGGCATGCTTGCGCTCCTCACTGTCTCGCTGTCACGGCATCCAGATGAGCCGAGGTCATGTCCAATGAACTCGGCTCACCTCATGCACGTCACTGACAGCGTGGGAAAATTCTCACGCTGAAGTGCTGAGTGCAGGAGAATACTCCCACGCTGTCAGTGATGTGCATGAGGTGAGCTCATGTCCAATGAACTCAGCTCACCTCCTGCACGTCACTGACAGCGTGGGAAAATTCTCCTGCAATCAGCGCTTCAGCGTGAGAATTTTCCCACGCTGTCAGTGACGTGCATGAGGTGAGCCGAGTTCATTGGACATGAACTCGGCTCATCTGGATGTCGTCACAGAGAGACGCTGAGCAGCGCAAGCAAGCCTGCTCTTCTCAGTGTCTGCGGGATGACAGGCTGGATGGCAGCGTTCTGCTGCGGTCCAGCCTGTCATCTCGATGTAGCAGAGCTGAAGCTGTCGTGGGAACCATGGAAAGGTAAGGATGAGGTTGCTTTATTATTTTTCTTTTATTGCAGGAGATCGTTGGCTTCAGCTGGAATGGGCGTGATGGTAAGTATGGTTTAATTTAGAACAATAAAGGATTGTGTCTTTATTTCAATTAAAGGACTTTATTCTGGGTGTTTGTGTTTTTTTTAACTTTGACTATGGGGTTAGTAATGGGGGTGTCTTATAGACGCCTCTCCATTACTAACCTGGGCTTGATGTCAGCTGGCATTATAAGCTGACATCAACCCCAACCCTATTACCCCCTGCCACCGCACCAGGGCAGCGTGGAAGAGCGAGGCTAAGTGCCAGAATTGGTGCATCCTATGAATGCGCCATTTCTGGGGCGGCTGACGGCTGGTGTTTCTAGCCTGGGAGGGGGCCAATATTCATGGCTCCCTTCCTGGGCTATTAATATCAGCCCCCAGCTGTCTGCCTAGCCTTTGCTAGCTATTAAATTAGGGGGGACCCCACGTCATTTTTTTTGGGGGGTCCTCCATTTTAATAGCTAGTAAAGGCTATGTATTCAGCTGGGGGCTGATATTAGTAGCCTGGGAAGCTCCGTGGGTATTACCCCCTTCCCAGGCTTCAAACATCTGCCCCAGCTGTCTGCTTAACCTCCGCTAGAGCCTAAAATTAAGGGGAACCCCACGCCAATTTTTTTAATAATAAATCCTTTATTTTAATACTAAATGACAAGTACAGTAACCAACACTATCACTGTACTTCATATATATGTGACTGACATGTTTCTATCTATCTAATCTATGTGTGATGCTCTATCTTTCTGTTCTAAATTGTCGGGTACCGCTGCTGAATTGCCGGCCGGCTTTTTTAAAGAGACAGTGCATGAAAACACTATTATTTTTTTAAATAAATCCTTTACACTAAATGACAAGTACAGTAAGCAACACTGTCACTGTACTTCATATATATGTGACTGACATGTTTCTATCTATCTAATCTATGTGTGAAGCTCTATTCTTTCTGTTCTAAATTGTCGGGTACAGATGCTGAATTGCCGGCCGGCTTTTTTAAAGAGACGGTGCATGAAAACACTAATATTTTTTTTAATAAATCCTTTACACTAAATGACAAGTGCAGTAACCAACACTGTCACTGTGCTTCTTATATGTGTGACTGACATGTTTCTATCTATCTAATCTATGTGTGATGCTCTATTCCTTCTTGTCTAAATTGTCGGGTACCGGTGTATGCCGCTGCTGAATTTGCCGGCCGGCTTTTTTAAAGAGAGTGTCTTCTGAGCAGTTTGTCAGCTTTTGGACACCTTTGCAGGTGTTTTCTATGTGTTTCTATGTGTTTTTGTTTGCCTGCCATTGGTTTTAACGGTGTTCGACGGTGTTCTAAGGTGTTCGACGAACAGTTCGACGAACAGTTCCTCGAACATCCCGGTGTTCGACGAACCGAACCGAACCCGAACACTACGGGGGTGGCTCAACACTACTCACAAATCCTTTGCAACATGTGGAGGGTAGAGTTCCAACGTGTGGGGACATTACACACCAGTCGGTGTGCCGGAAGCTGCAAACGCTGCTGCAGCACAGCAAGGGCGGCGGAAGCTGTAGCCGACTTGCGAAAATGAGCTGACAGGCGGCGTACTTTCACGAGCAGATCTGGCAACTCGGGGTATGATTTAAGAAACCGCTGAACCACGAGGTTAAGCACATGAGCCAGGCATGGAACGTGTGTGATCTCACCTCGCCTCAGAGCCGCCACCAGGTTACGGCCTTTGTCACACACGACCATGCCGGGATGTAGGTTCAGCGGTCTCAGCCACAGATCTGCCTGCTCTTTCACAGTTGTCCACAACTCACAAGCAGTGTGAGGTTTATCACCTAAGCTTATGAGTTTCAGCACAGCCTGTTGCCGCTTGGCGGAGGCAGTACTGCAATGCTTCCAGCTTGTAACTGATGTGGTGATATCTGAGATGGAGGCTGAACATGAGGAGGAGGAGGATGCGCAGGAGCTGTACACTGTGGGGGCAACTCTGACTGACGTAGGGCCCGCAATCCTCGGTGTGGGGAGGATGTGTTCCGTCCCAAGGTCCGACTGGGTCCCGGCTTCCACTATGTTTACCCAGTGTGCCGTCAGAGAGATGTACCGTCCCTGGCCACAAGCACTTGTCCACGTGTCCGTTGTCAGGTGGACTCTCCCAGTAACTGCGTTGTTGAGGGCGCGGCAGATGCTTTGGGACACGTGCTTGTGTAGTGCGGGGATGGCACACCGGGCAAAATAGTGTCGGCTGGGGACCGAGTACCGAGGGACGGCCACCGCCATAAGATTGCGGAAGGATTCCTTCTCCACCAGCCTAAAAGGCAGCATTTCCAATGCAAGCAGTCGTGAAATGTGCGAATTAAGGACTGTGGCCTGTGGGGCGTTAGCTGCGAATTTCCGCTTTCGTTCAAAGGTCTGGGATATGGACAATTGAACGCTGCGGTGGGACGTGGACGTGGACGTTGATGCTGTTTCTTGAGAAACTGCCATAACAAGTGAAGACTGAGAGGAGGGGGCATCTTTACATGCAGTATGGACAGGGGATTGCCTTGCACACACAACAGGGGATTCTATTGCATGCACAACAGTGGAAGAAGCCATGGTGACACCCGCTGACTCTGGTCGTGGACCCTGGGTTTCGCCCCACAAAGTCGGGTGCTTTGCTGCCATGTGCCTGATCATGCTGGTGGTGGTCAGGCTGGTAGTTTTGTCACCCCTGCTGATGCTGGCATGGCAGGTGGAACATATGGCCTTTTTGGGGTTATCAGCAGAGTCTTTAAAAAAATTCCAGACTCTGGAAGACCTACCGCTTGTACTGGCAACGTCCCTCGTGTTGGTGTTACGGGGAACTGTTGCCTGCCTTCTGTCTGCGGCCATCACACTGCTTCTTCCTGCCTGTTGGGGTACTCTGCCTCCCTCCCCCTGTGTGCTGCTGGCCTCACTCTGCATGTCCTCCTTACACGTTGGGTCAGTTACTAGATCATCCACCACCTCCTCCTCTTCCACTTGCGCACCACGATCCTCCTCCTCACTTCCTGGCAATTGTGTCTCGTCATCGTCCACCTCTTGTGACAGATTGCCAACGTCGACTTCCTGTGGCCGTGGCTGTTCAAATATTTGGGCATCGCAACATGGGATCTCCTCTTCCACCACTTCAAGCATATCAGGTGAGGGGCCCAAATATGGAAATGAACCAGTGAACAGCTCTTCAGAGTGTCCAAGTGAGGGATCACTTGCTGTCTGACGACACTCGGCATGGTGGGAGGAAGGAGCATCAGGGTGAGGAGGAGTATGCGGTCGAGACTCACGGCTACTAAGAGTTGACCGTGTGGAAGACAGACCGGAGGTGGTGGTGCCCAGGTAACTGGAAGTATTATCTGCTATCCAATTAATAACCTGTTCACACTGATCAGTTCTCAATACTGGTGTTGTTCTGTGCTTCCCTAGTAATTCGGTCAAGAAGTGGGAGCGAGAAGATGTGGCTGTTGGTTGTGGCACATTTTCTCCTTGGCCACGACCCCGTCCTCTGCACGAACCATCACCAGAACGTCCACTTCCACGTCCCTTGCCACGCGCCTTACCCATTGTAAATGAAGTAAAATAGCTTACACTTGCACTATCAATGGAAAAAGGGTAATAAAGAGTAGATTAGAACCGTGGAAGAGGAAAACCACAGTTATTGTTTACTGGGGGTATACCACACTTTTTTAAATAGAGATATTTGCGGCTGAACAGTGAGCGACACACTCAAACTGCTTTTTTTTTAGATACCAAAGGCCCAAAACTGGATAGTACAGTGATTTGACCCGTGGAACTGCGAAACCACACTGGGATGTCAGGCCTACACAAGACTATTTTCAACAGATATATTTTTGTGTCACAACAGTCAGGAGACACTACTGTTTTTCTTTACGGAAAAAACTACCAAAAGCTGAATAATAGAGATTTTTACCGTGGGATGGCAAAACCACAGTTATTGTTTACTGGGGTATACCACACTTTTTTAAATAGAGATATTTGTGGCTGAACAGTGAGCGACACACTCAAACTGCTTTTTTTTTAGATACCAAAGGCCCAAAACTGGATAGTACAGCGATTTGACCCGTGGAACTGCGAAACCACACTGGGATGTCGGGCCTACACAAGACTATTTTCAACAGATATATTTTTGTGTCACAACAGTCAGGAGACACTACTGTTTTTCTTTACGGAAAAAACTACCAAAAGCTGAATAATAGAGATTTTTTACCGTGGGATGGCAAAACCACAGTTATTGTTTACTGGGGTATACCACACTTTTTTAACCCCTTAACTACCGGTGCCGTATTAGTACGCATATTTGCGTACTGCCCGTTCAGTGAGGGCTGCTGCGCTGAGCCCTCACTGAACCGAGCACATGTCAGCTGATTATTACAGCTGACATGTGCCTGCAACAGCCCCGGGTGGAATCGCGATACACCCGCGGCTGTTAACATGTTGAATGCCCCTGTCAATCTCCGACAGCGGCATTTAACGTGCGCTTCCGGGTAGCGCGTCATAAGCCCCGCCCACCGGCGACCCCGTCACGTGATCGCGGGTCACCGATGGGTGGACATGACAACCCAGGGTCTGCAGCAGACGCCTGTGGTTGTCATGATCTTGTCGCTATGAGCGCCACCTAGTGGTCGGCGCTCATAGCACAGGACCATTTCTGCTGCATGCAGGGGACCTGCTCGTCCCCTGTATGTAGCAGAGGCGATCGGACAGTTGCTGCTTCTAGTCTCCTATGGAGACTATTGAAGCATGCAAAAAGTAAAAAAAAAAAAGTTTTAAAAATATAAAAAAAATAAAAAAATATAAAAGTTTAAATCACCCACCTTTCGACCCATTCAAAATAAAATATAAAAAAAAAAACCCTACATACACATATTTGATATCGACGCATTCAGAATCGCCCGATCTATCAATTTAAAAAAAGAATTAATCCAATCGGTAAACGGCGTAAAGAGAAAAAAATTCTAAACGCCAGAATTAAGTTTTTTGGTCGCTGCAAAATTGCAATAAAATGCAATAACGGGCGATCAAAACAGCAGATCTATCCCAAATGTTATCAATAAAAACGTGAGCCCGGTGCGCAAAAAATAAGCCATCAACCAGCCCCAGATCACGAAAAATGGAGACGATACGGGTCTTAGAAAATGGCGCTATTTTTATTTTTATTTTTTACCAAATTTTGGAATTTTTTTTCACCACTTAAATATAAAAGAACCTATACATGTTTGGTGTCTATGAACTCGTAATGACCTGTAGAATAAGAAGGGCAGGTCAGTTTTAGCATTCAGTGAACGTGGTAAGAAAAATAAATAAAAAACAACTGTGGTATTGCACTTTTTTTGCAATTTTACCGCACTTGGAATTTTTTTCCCGTTTTCCCGTACAGGATACGGTAAAATTAGTAATGGCGTTGAAAAGTACAATTCGTCCCGCAAAAAATAAGCCCTCACATGGCCATATTGACCAAAAAATAAAAACGCTATGGCTCTGGGAACAAGGGGAGCAAAAACGAAAATGCAAAAACGGAAAATGCTCCGGGGCTTAAGGGGTTAAATAGAGATATTTGCGGCTGAACAGTGAGCGACACACTCAAACTGCTTTTTTTTTAGATACCAAAGGCCCAATACTGGATAGTACAGCGATTTGACCCGTGGAACTGCGAAACCACACTGGGATGTCGGGCCTACACAAGACTATTTTCAACAGATATATTTTTGTGTCACAACAGTCAGGAGACACTACTGTTTTTCTTTACGGAAAAAACTACCAAAAGCTGAATAATAGAGATTTTTTACAGTGGGATGGCAAAACCACAGTTATTGTTCACTGGGGTATACCACACTTTTTTAAATAGAGATATTTGTGGCTGAACAGTGAGCGACACACTCAAACTGCTTTTTTTTTAGATACCAAAGGCCCAAAACTGGATAGTACAGCGATTTGACCCGTGGAACTGCGAAACCACACTGGGATGTCAGGCCTACACAAGACTATTTTCAACAGATATATTTTTGTGTCACAACAGTCAGGAGACACTACTGTTTTTCTTTACGGAAAAAACTACCAAAAGCTGAATAATAGAGATTTTTACCGTGGGATGGCAAAACCACAGTTATTGTTTACTGGGGTATACCACACTTTTTTAAATAGAGATATTTGCGGCTGAACAGTGAGCGACACACTCAAACTGCTTTTTTTTTAGATACCAAAGGCCCAAAACTGGATAGTACAGCGATTTGACCCGTGGAACTGCGAAACCACACTGGGATGTCGGGCCTACACAAGACTATTTTCAACAGATATATTTTTGTGTCACAACAGTCAGGAGACACTACTGTTTTTCTTTACGGAAAAAACTACCAAAAGCTGAATAATAGAGATTTTTTACCGTGGGATGGCAAAACCACAGTTATTGTTTACTGGGGTATACCACACTTTTTTAAATAGAGATATTTGCGGCTGAACAGTGAGCGACACACTCAAACTGCTTTTTTTTTAGATACCAAAGGCCCAATACTGGATAGTACAGCGATTTGACCCGTGGAACTGCGAAACCACACTGGGATGTCGGGCCTACACAAGACTATTTTCAACAGATATATTTTTGTGTCACAACAATCAGGAGACACTACTGTTTTTCTTTACGGAAAAAACTACCAAAAGCTGAATAATAGAGATTTTTTACAGTGGGATGGCAAAACCACAGTTATTGTTCACTGGGGTATACCACACTTTTTTAAATAGAGATATTTGTGGCTGAACAGTGAGCGACACACTCAAACTGCTTTTTTTTTAGATACCAAAGGCCCAAAACTGGATAGTACGGCGATTTGACCCGTGGAACTGCGAAACCACACTGGGATGTCGGGCCTACACAAGACTATTTTCAACAGATATATTTTTGTGTCACAACAGTCAGGAGACACTACTGTTTTTCTTTACGGAAAATATACCAAAACCTGAATAACAGAGATTTTTTACCGTGGGATGGCAAAACCACAGTTATTGTTTACTGGGGTATACCACACTTTTTTATATAGAGATATTTGCGGCTGAACAGTGAGCGACACACTCAAACTGTTTTTTTTTTTTAGATACAAATGGCCCAAAATGGATAATACAGAGGTTTGAACCGTGGAAGTGCAAAACAACACTTCTGTTTCTCTAACCTACACCAGACTATTTTCAACAGTTATATTTGTGTCTGAAAAATCAGAGACACGCTTTTTTTTGGGGGGGGGGGACACACCAAAAGGTTAATAAGACGAGTATTTGTACAGTGTGAAGGAGGAAAAAAAAGGAGGATTTAGATGAAAAAAAAAGGATTTTTCCTGGCCCCCGACACCTGGTGCTAAGTCCAGCAATTTCAGCAACAGGAGCACACAGGACTGTAATGCAGCGTTTGCTGGTATACCCACTGTGTCTCCTATACAGCCTGCCTGCCTGGTATCTGGGATGGATATTAGTCCTGAAAAGGACTGTTTGTTTGTTCTGGCAGCCTTTACAGACCCTACACTAACTATTTCGCAGTTTATATCTCTCCCTAAATCAGCAGCGCTGTCCCTACACTGTCTAATCCGGAGCGACTGTGTCCAAGATGGCGGTGCCCGGTTTTAAATACTCGAGGTGACGCTGTGCGGCCAGCCAATCACTGTAATGCCCACAACCAACATGGCTGCAGCATTACAGTGACTGGCTGGCAATCCCTTCATGTTCATTGGCTCTGTAAAGAATGCCAAACATGCAGGGCGGAGACCCGAGCTCCCGCCCGAGTAACCCGGAAATGCTCAGTGCTCGCCGAACATCCCGAGTAGCGTGATGCTCGGGCGAGTACCGAGCAGTGTCAAGCATGTTCGCTCAACACTAGTTATTACATATATCAAACTGAAATAGCTGTTGCAAAAACACCAATTTTTGTAAAACATTAAGCTTAAGATTAATAGGGGTGCCCAAACTTTTTCATATAACTGTATAGCTCAGCATTGAGACCACCATCGATCCTGGTCAAGTATCCAACGCCTTTGGCTATGAAACAGCCCCATATCATCAGGCTTCCTCCACCGAACATGACAGTTCCTTCAATTTCGCCATCCGTTAACCCCTTTTTCCTTTGTTTCTTCCAGACCCATTTGTACCCATCAGAGCCTAGTCTATTAACTTTCATCACATTTATATATTTTTTTTATGTTTTGCTGCTTTTAGACAAAAACTATTTTATAAAAAAAATAATTATTTTTTCCTTTGCTACATTCTGAGAGCTTTATCTTTTTTATTTTTCGACTGACAGTTCTGTATCGCAGCTTGTTTTTTGTGGGACAAGATGATGTTTTCAGCAATACCATTATTTTTTACATTTGACTTTTTGATCACCTTTTATTGCAATTTTTCTTTATATTTTGATGAAAAACCATAGTTTTTTTGCCATGTTTTTTATTTTTTCACGGTGTTAACTGAAGGGGTTAACTATTCTGACAGTGAAAGGGGGCACGGGGCTGGTTGTTGTGGACCAGAATTGAGTCCTCTTTGCCCTGGAAGCCCTATTCTAAACAGGAATCTGACTTGTGTGTGATGTGCTGTGGAATTCTTTCTGCACTCACTTGTTGCACGGGAGTCCTTGTTACCTCCTCGTCCCTGGGACCGGATACAGCTGCACACATGACAGGAGACCTTAGGTCAGGTTCAACAGGTCCAGTTTTACTGTGCAATTCGGATACATGCGGTTGCGGCACACAGACTGAGAAAGAATCTCCTCCAGATGATGTTCCCTTTGTCCATTGTACTATCAGTCCTTGCCTCCATTCTGCCCAACTTGCCCCCATCTCAACAGCTCCTGTTGGTACTAGGGACATTCTATCTGGCATAACAGCTTTTCTGAGACCCACCATCTTTCCCTCTCACTGTGACCCAACCGGCATCTTCCTCACAGGGGAAACAGAGACATGGCACCCAATGCCTCTTCTCGGCCCTAGGCCCAAGACCGCCCCGAAATCTGCGTGAAACTTCAGATGTGTTCTCATACTGTTTGGAGACTTGTTGGCACTTACATTACCTCTTCAATGCTGCTGCATCACTGCCTTGGAACCTGTCAATCACTGTCTAGCCCTTCCTCTGACTGAACTCCACTAGCACTTGACTCTGAACTTGACTGAGATCTCCTTGACTGACTAAAGCAGGAAGTTCTTCCCCTTCTTATCTGATTTAACCCCTCCCAGTGTATGGGCTAATCCCAAGATGTTAACTATATACTACCCTGAGTGATGCAAATTATATCCCTATGCTTTGTAATGGTTCCACTAGTAGACAACCCTCCCCATTCCCCGGGGACGGCCTTAAGGTAAAACCTCCAGGAAAACCGAGATACAAACCAGCCATGAGGATAAAATGCAACTCTTTATAGAACCATGCAACCATAAAACATTCATATTCATTACTGTTCACATGAACTTTTCTTGACCCAACGTCTTCTTCTACCCCACTTAACAGTTTTATAGAGCAGGCTGTTCTGGATGCGGCAATACCAAATATGTTTACTTTTTTTTTCTTATTTTTATTTTTACATAAATATATGTATTTATTGGTGTAATCATTTTTTATTTATTTTCTGAGTTTTTTAATATATTTTTACAACTTTTTTACTTTTTAAAAAAAAAAAAAAATTGAATTAGTCTCTCTATGAGACTTTAACTTTTATTACTTTGATCACTGGTGTAATGCATTGCAATGCACCAGCATTGCAATGCATTATACCTGTCAGTGTTACACTGATAGAAGACCTTTTAGACCATGCTGTTGGCAGGGTATAACAGGCCACCATAGCTGGCAGACCCGGAGGTTGTTATGTGACCTCCTGTTGCCATGATTACCATAGGCCCCTCGCGATTATGTTGCAATGGTGCTGATCGCATGGGAAAGGCAGCCCCCTCCCTCACCTAGCCTCTTAAATGCTGTAATTAAAATTGACTGTTGCATTTAGGGTGTTAAACAGTCAGGGGAAGTGCGGGCACCGCCCCTGGATGAGACAGTCAGAGCTCGGCTATCACTTAAGGTGAGATCCCGGCGGCAATCATGTGCACGTTTGCCATGACATAGCTATAAGTCATGGATCAGGAACCCCTTCCCAACCATGATGTATAGATACATCAACGGTTGTGAAGATGTTACTAAATATGGCCCATCTCCTCAGTGGCTTATCCTTCTGTGCACCTCGCAGGAATTGCTACTCATGACATGGACTGGAGTAGCATTTCTGGAGTAAGAGAAGCCATCACTTTTGCTGAATTTGGTAGGTGGGTATAGCCAAGCCCCAGGACTCCCTGGAACCTTTCCAGATACCCCCCATTTTGACAGAGCTACTTCAAATTGTTGTGAAAATTAGAAAAAAAAAATCACAATTTTTTTTCATAATTCCGCGATGGGAGAAAAAGATTTCGATTCTTTAAAACATTTTACACCAGTTTTCTAGCATAAAAGCTTTGACGAATCGACCCCTTAGTATGACCCATGGTTAGCTTGCTGGAATTTTGTTTACTGTAGAAAGTTTCACATGGATAATTTTAGTTCAATTGTGACAAAATATCAAATCATTTCAGTTTATTTGGGATGAAATATGCTATAACCCAACACCAGAGCTTTTCTTTTGGCTATCAAACCAGCAGATGATAAAAGGACAGGAAAGAGCTGTAACAAAACGTACAGCTGAGTGTAAAGTTTACTGGATCTTTCTATTTGCTGAAAGCTTTTAAATCCTAAGAATAAACCATAGCAAAATAGCAATAGGGAATCTTGTAACTTCCATAATTCTATGGGTTTCTTGAAATGACAGGGCTGTCAGCATCTCTGATTTATTGTATTTGGAATTAGCAAGCAAACAAGTACATGCACTTGATTCATGTCATCACATAAGCTTTGACATAAACTAAACAAACTTCAAAGACTCTGATAAGATATGTTCAATCTGCGACTGATAATCAAAGTTCCCGGACAGAATTCTCCATCAAGAGTAGTTACAACTGTATCCTGAATATAGAAAAGAAAAGATGCAGTGATGATTTAGGAGCCTTAGATCTTGAGATCTTTGATGCCATATGGATAGTATGGGTTGTTTTAATAATGGCTTGTCACTGCAGCTGAAGTAGATGCTTTGGATTAAAAATCTTTCAAAATATATTTATCTACATGGCAGGGGCGTACATAGGATTCATGGGGCCCCATAGCAGAAGTTCAAATTGCCCTCCCCCCAAAAAAAAAGTAAATAATTGTCAGGGTCACAGAAGAGCAGATCACACAACCTTCCAGCCTCTACATAGTAATTTTCCTCCTGCTGAAGTCCTAGGCCCCTCTTTCATTGTCCCATAAAGTGTGATACCAACAATAGTGTCCCCCAAACACAGTATGATACCCCCATGGTGAATTCCTCCACATGCGCCGTATAATGACCCTACTGTACCCCACCTCACCTCCCAGGTCAAAGTTTGCTGACCCCAACACAGTATGATCCCCCAATTGTGAGCCCTAGAGCTAGAGAGGATGGTAGGTAATAAGGGAGGGTGTTATACATAATAAAAGATGAAACTATATAACTAAGGACGGCGCTATACATAATAAGCGAGTACACTATATACTAAGGGCGTATGCTATACATAATAAGTGAGTACACTATATACTAAGGGACTGCGCTATACATAATACGGCTACATTCCTGCATCTGTGTGCAGTGTCGGTGTGCTGCCCTGTTTTACAGACACATTGAGCATGTCCTATTCTAATCCTCAAAATCGGATCAGAACAGGACATTCTCTGACCCTCACAGATCTCATTCTCAGATCCGTGATTTTCATGGATGTGTGAATGGATCTATAAAACTCTACAAGTCCATGGACCATCCGATAAAAAAATCTGACATTTCACACAAATGTGAGAATGCAGCCTAAGGAATTTTACATGTAACATTATCACTCCAAGTCACACAGCGCAGATACAGAATAATATTTACATCCAGGCACTTACCGCTGACGTCTCGTCTGATCAGAGTCGGTTTCTGCTGCTTTTTCTCCATCTGCTCAGACCTTCATGTCGACATCTCCCAGTCACGATTCGTCTTGTCATGATGATCTCCAGCCTAGATAATAACAAGGTCACATTATTGTATATATACATGTGTCTCCCCCGCACTGCGCCCCTGAATACACATCTGTAATCCCCCATTAATATACTATTAGCCACTTAGTAATCAAAATATAAAGTGATAAGCAGCACTGTGCCCCCCATTAACTATAATCTCCACCAGCCAATAATATAAATTATTCAGTCTCTGTGACTCTCCCCAATTAACTGTAAGGCTATGTGCACACGAAAAATATACAAGCACCCCCATCATTGCTCTGTCCCAGCACCTCCATCATTGCTCTCTCCCAACACCCCCGTCATTGCTATGTCCCAGCACCTCCCGTCATTGCTCTCTACCAGCACCCCCATCATTGCTCTCTCCCAGCACCCCTGTCATTGCTCTCCCAGCACCCTCGTAATTGCTCTCTACCAGCACCCCTGTCATTCCACTCTCCCAGCACCCTTGTCATTGCTCTCTCCCTGCATCCCCGTCATTGCTCTCTCCCTGCACCCCGTCATTGTTGTCTCCCAGCACCCCCGTCATTGCGCTCTTCAAGCACCCCCATCATTGCTCTGTCCCAGCACCACTATCATTGCTCTCTCCCAGCACCCCCATCATTGCTCTCTCCCAGCACCCCCGTCATTGCTCTCTCCCAGCACCCCCGTCATTGCTCTCTCCCTGCACCCCCATCATTGCTCTCTCCAAGCACCCTCATCATTGTTCTCTCCCAGCAACCCCCGTCATTACTCTCCCAGCATCTCCATCATTGCTCTCTCCCAGTAACCCGTCATTGCTCTCCCCATCCCCTTCATTGGTCTACTAATCCCAATCATTGCTCTCCCTGCCCCATCAGCCCCATCACTGCTCTTCCCAGCCCCACCATTGCTCTCCCCAGACCCATCAGCGCTCTCCCCAACCCCATCAGCCCCACCATTGCTCTCCCCAGCCCCACGATTGCTCTCCCCAGCCCCATCAGCCCTACCATTGCTCTCCCCAGCCCCATCAGCCCCACTATTGCTCTCTCCAGCCCAATCAGCTCTCCCCAGCGTTTCAGTAAAAAAAAAAAAAAAAAACACTTACCTCTCTGCCCGTTCCACCGCAAGCTGTAGCATCACTGCTCTTCCCAGCCCCACCATTCCTCTCCCCAGACCCATCAGCACTCTCCCCAGCCCCATCAGCCCCACCATTGCTCTCCCCAGCCCCATCAGCCCCCACAATTGCTCGCCCCAGCCCCATCAGCCCCACGATTGCTCTCCCCAGCCCCACCATTGCTTTCCCCAGCCCCATCAGCCCCATTATTGCTCTCTCCAGCCCCATCAGCCCCATTATTGCTCTCCCCAGCTTTGCAGTAAAAATAAAACTAAAAAACACTTACCTCTCTGCCCGTTCCCCCGCAGGCCGCAGCATCCTTGTTGTCTGCAATTTCCTCCCTCACACAGGCCCGCGCTGCATGATGACGTCATCAAGCAGTGCGTGCCTGTGTGAGGGAGGAAGCGGCGGGCAGGAAGCAGAGGACAGATCTCTGCAGCTTCGCTGCCATTCTGTCCTGTCAGCAGCGGAGCTGCAGGGATCGCTCCCTGCCCGCCATGAGCAGGGAGACACTGCACCGGCGGGCCCCCCGGCGCAGCTGCACCAGCAGCAGTATGTCTGCCCCTGGACTGCTATGGGCCCCCCCAGCTCAAAGGCACATAGCAGTCGCGTGGTCTGCCGCCATTGGCGGTACGCCACTGCTACATGGCTGTGTCATCATATTTCTGTAGGGGTTCTACAGGCAACCTCCGAGTGTTAAAAAGACATAATACTGCAGTTCATGGGGTCTACACTGTATACCTGTCTTTTAACACAAAGACTTTTTTTATATCAGCAGAAATATGTAACATGCTTTATCAGATGCTATCTTAGTTCTCATTCACACATCCATGTTGAACTTATGTGTTCTATCCATTTTTTTCACGAATAGAAAATATGCCCATTATAATCTATGGTACTATTCACATGTCCTTTTTTTGTCACGGACTGTTAGTCTGTGCAAAACTCACAGAGACATGTCAGTTTTTTTCTGGTATCACTGATGAAAAGGGACAATTCAAGTCTATAGGTCCATGAAAAACACGGACAGCATACGGATGGCATCTGTATTTAACATTGCAATGCAATTGCAATTATTTATCCATCCGTGAAAAACACTGATGATACTGATGATAAAAACAAACACACAGACCAAATACTGATGCAAAACACTGATCCAAAACACTGATGACACTGGTACCATTTTTTCATGCACATGTTTAAACATGGATGTGTGAATGAGGCCTTAAAAGCATTAACACAGTGGCATACATTGCTATTGGTAGAATAGGGACATAAAAGGGAACCTGTCACCTGAAAAAAAGCTATTACTCTTCAGATATAGGGTTAATCTTCAGGTTAATAGGGACCTCTTCTATTGGTCGAAACAGAGATTGGGTGGCTTTGTCGGACCGAGTCGATCCATGTCTCCATTTGGATGTCAGGAATGTAATTACATGCATAGCTGGCCACAACTTTCTCTTGTGATAACAGTTAATTTTCTGCAGATTCTGAAGTCGGACTGGCAAAGCTCAGCTGATCGACTTGCTTCAACTTAAAAAAAGTTACATTTATAGGAGAACCACTTTAGTAAATCATTCTAAAACTAGTATGTATAAGGTTATCATCGTCAGAAATGGCAATGCAAAATATTATATATGCATTGTTATTAGTTTTCATAGTGTTTAGAATTGTTTATATATGTGTAATGGGATTTATAGTTCAATGCACTATAGTGGTATTCTCCAATATTAGAAAAAATCTTTGTTTCGAAACCAGTTACCCTCTCCCAGTTGTGTTTGCATGCATAGTATCATAGAATGTAAGACCTTTACCTGGTCCTCTGTATATGTACTGTATTGGATGCCAACTGCAAACAGTGAAGTGCTACATATTTATGGATGACATTTTAAGTAGAACACTCGAGGATTTCTCAAAGTACATGACTCTGGTTGGTGTTCATACGTTTACAAGACATTTGTTCTTATCAACTATTCATTGACACAGCTCTATGATTAAGTCATAATTTATTTTGGAATCTGAATAGAGATTAAGATAAAGGTACATATGTGAAAAACACGGGACACCGTACGTAAGTAGTGAACTATGCCGTATACGGCAAGCGGCTGCTGCGGAAGGTCACATGAGGCATTTGTGAAATAGGAGCGGGCTAAAAATGCAAATATTGCGTGCATATGACTGGGACCAAATGTTAGTAAGAACAAACAAAACAATGAATAATTCAGCACTTGTAACCTGCAAAAGCAAATCTTCTTTTTAAAATCAACACTTAAAGTACCGTATTTTTCAGACTATAAGACGCACTGGACCATAAGATGCACTCCAAATTTTGGGGTGTAAAATAGGAAAAAAATTATTTTTATAAGATGGAGTCCGTCTTATAGTCTGATTAGGTATCTTACCTGGGGGGTGGTGGAGCAGGATCGCAGGTCCCTCCATTCCCTGCCTCAGGAACCCGGCGGCAGCAGAAGAGGTGAGATGCCAGTGTCTGGTTGGGGCCTGTGGACTGGGGCCTGGCCTGGGGCTTGTGGATGGGCCTGGGGCTCATGGACGGGCCTGGGGCCTGGCCTGGCCTGTGGACTGGGGCCTGGCCTGGCCTGTGGACTGGGGCCTGGCCTGTGGACTGGGGCCTGGCCTGGTCTGTGGACTGGGGCCTGGCCTGTGGCCTGGCCTGGCCTGTGGACTGGGGCCTGGCCTGGCGCTTGTGGACTGGGGCCTGGACCTGTGGACTGGGGCCAGTACCTCTGCTGGTGTCCGGCGGTGAGGCAGAGGAGCCGGGGGCCTCTGCCAGGCTGTGAGCGGCGTCCGGCGGTGAGGCAGAGGAGCCGGGGCCTCTGCCGGGCTGTGAGTGGTTTCCGGCGATGCGGCAGAGCAGCGTGTGAGGTTTCCGGCGTCCTGAGGCTGTGATCTGCAGGAAAATGTCCGCCAGAGCTCCGGGTCGGCGCATGCGCCGGCGGCCATTTTCCCGTGGATTACGGCTTCGAGAAGATGGCCGCGGCCACTGAAAGCCGCACACGCTGCTCTGCCACACCGCCGGACACCGCTCACAGCCCGGCAGAGGCCCCGGCTCCTCTGCCTCACCGCCGGACGCCACTCACAGCCCGGCAGAGGCCCCGGCTCCTCTGCCTCACCGCTGGACGCCACTCACAGCCCGGCAGAGGCCCCGGCTCCTCTGCCTCACCGCCGGACGCCACTCACAGCCCGGCAGAGGCCCTGGCTCCTCTGCCTCACCGCCAGACACCAGCAGAAGTACAGGCCCCGGCTCCAGCCGCATCTCACCTCTGCCGCCGCCGTAGGACCCTGCGATCCCCACTCCACCACCACCGGTAAAGTACCGTTCGGACCATAAGACGCACCCCCACTTTCCTTTCAAATTTTGGGGAAAAAAAGTGCGTCTTATGGTCCGAAAAATACGGTAAGTTTTAACATATACTTTACAACAATGGATGAAAAAAATACAACACTTTATTAAATAATTAATAATTCTAAATTTCTGCAGAGTCTCTATATTTCTGCAGATTGCAAAATATTAAAAAGGGGGCTTTATGCAAACTATCAGGATTCCCCTCTGCTGCCATCTTCAGCGGTCGTCAAGTTTCCACTCATATGGGATTTTAATTCTTATGGCAACAGAACAGAATACTGACAGTATGCATACAGCACGCTGTTAAGATTTAGCAATCTGAAATTAGAGGCACTAAGGAAATT
Organism: Phyllobates terribilis; assembly: GCF_046119375.1. Classification (NCBI taxonomy): domain Eukaryota; kingdom Metazoa; phylum Chordata; class Amphibia; order Anura; family Dendrobatidae; genus Phyllobates; species Phyllobates terribilis. The sequence continues at coordinate 131,139,115 of NW_027362764.1, read as the reverse complement.
TATTTTTTAGACACCAAAAAACAACATTATCACCTGTGATCTAAGATCACAGGTTGCAAATATAGATCGTAGATCTAAAATATGCACAATAAAGAAGCAAAATAGACACTGTTATGATAAATGATAGGCCACTAGCAAAGATGAATGAATCTTTTGAGATTCAAACTCACCAGGTTTCACAAATTTTTCCCAAAAATTTAATTTGCAGCGAATCACAATACAACAAAGTCTCAAATTGAAAATATGTGTGTGAGATTCTAAGGTCACTTAGGACTTTTTTCCACCCATTTCTAGCTCACTAACACAGACACAGCCTTAGTAATGTCAAAGTGACCTCAGCATAGAAATGAATCGTAACCGGGTAGAAACCAACATCCCATTTAATAACACAATGCACAGACAAACTTCTCAGATTTTTTTAGGATGAAAAAAAGGTCCAAAAATGATCTCTATTAAAAATTCAATAAAAAATTATTGAAACAGAAAAATGATCTCTAGTCATTTGTGAACAAGCAGACCATTCTGTGCAAAACACTGACTTAAACTGACAGTGTCGGTGTCAGAGGTAACTTTATGCGGCCATGACTGAGACAAGTGATGTGCTACATATTACTTAACTCTCTCTACTTCTTCTCTACTAGTACACTTGCCAGAGGCAAAAGAGATCAATTGTGCATTGTGTTTGGTAGCCCTATTGTTGGTGTCAGTTGGTGATGCTTCGGTTACTAGTGACTCCCACATGTTTAGTCATGCTATTGGGCTTTTATTCATTTTAAATTACACCATCCATTGCTATTGAATTTATTTTTTACTATACATTTTGTACAACACTATAATTCAATTTTGACAATCTGTTCAACCTCAATTAATCAACCTTTGCCAAAAATGACGTAAAACAAAATGCTAAGTAGGTAGGTACTGTAAGGTGGCTAATGGTCATGTAGTCGAAGGGAGGCTGGTCTCTGTGATGTAACCCGGTGTATTTTCTCTAGTGCACGCATGCACTAAGAGGACTAATTCTTGCACCTGGGAGCTGGGGTATGGGTTGCTAGGAGAGAATGGGTGGGTCCAGCAACCCACATACCTCACCTTTGGGTGTGGTTAACAGCCTATAAAATGGAGGCTGTTGTTTGCCGTATGATCTGTGTGTTTGGAGGGAGAAGGCCTCCTGTGTGTGTTGTTGTCTCTAGACCAATGCCAGGACTCTGGACCCTACACCAGCCTGTGTGACCAAAGCGCTGGCCATCCAGAGACTTTACTACAAGGACGGTTATCTTTGTTTTTGCCTGCACTAAAGGCTGTTTTGTTGCAATTTTCTTTTGAACGGTTTATGAAGATAATAAACCGCTATGGACATTTAAAGGAACATGCCTCCTGTTTGCCTCAAACCGCACTTGAGTGAGTAAAACACCTACAGTACACAAACAAAAAGCAAAATATAGTAGCAGGCCAAAGTATAGGTGTCAAATTTCATTACTAAAACAGACATTCACACTCATGTATACATTTTTTTTACCATTTAAGAAAATTTAACCACTTTTCCAAAAATTACAAAATAAGAAATGCTAGCTAGGTACATGTTCAAAAAGCCAGTACTTACAACAAAAACCTGTATTGCATCATGTACAGATGTAAAATGTCACTAGTAAAACCAATGTGCAAAAAAAAATCCTTCCAATACACACATTTTGTGAGTTAAATGTGTGAATTTAGGGGAAATGTCTGTATTTTTAAAAGAGTTATCGCCCCTCCACAAAAATATTGCACAAAAAATGCAATTTCTCATTACAATCAATTGTGACAAGCAAGGATACCATCTCTGATTAACACTGATTTCAGAATTTTTCTGTAAAAATATTGTGCTGCGTTGCTGCTGCTTAGTAGTGCATTAAGAATAAACAAAAAAAGTGTAATTGTAAGGGCACATTCTCACATTCAGTATTTGGTCAGTATTTTACATCATCATTTGTAAGCTAAGATCAGGAGTGGAACAATCACAGGAAAAGTATAATAAAAACACGTCACCACTTCTGCATTTTTCACCCATTCCTAGTTTTGGCTTACAAATACTAATGTAAAATACCAACCAAATACTGAATGTGTCTAATTCAAATGCAGGAGGACAGATTTCAGATATAGGGCAGAAACAGACTGCTGTATAACTTGTGCGATGATTGCATTGCAGTAAACGGACTGGACGACACCTTTCTTGACCTGAACATGACAGCGTGATGTATTTTTATGCAGCTGTCAAGCTCAGGTCAGGAGAGCAGACATCCAGTACGAAGTTTACAATGCGATCCTTGCATGAGAAATACGGCAGTCTGTCTCTGTCCATACCATATCACTTAATCACACTGAGTCTTCCATTGCTGCAGACACCTATCCTATCTCTCTCCTCCTATCAATTGAATCTCTGTGTTATTAGCAAACTGCTACACTCTTCTTCAGTGTTGCTGTTTTACAATACATTACTGCCTAGAGTATTTGTCCTATGTTTTAGGGCTTTGTTTTCCTATCTTTGTTGCTGAACTGTGAGCTCTGATGACCTCTCGCTATCCCAAATCACCCTAACATGGTTGCTGCATTCCATATTTTGGCTTTTGGCTACCAAGTGATGTGAAAGCTACAAGGAATTGCAGGGAAGCCATCACAGTCACGCCTGATGTCATGTGAGCATTCTGTGGCTGATGGAGACTTCTGCAATGGCTGAAGGATACTTCTGCAATATGTAAAATGGAAGTGATAATTTTTTTGGCAATTCAATTCGCAAATTGTTCTACTTTGCTGGGATATGGCAATTTCATAAAATCTGTCCCAAATTCGATTTGATCTTCTTTAGTAGCTAGCCAAATTCTAGCATACATAAAGACATGTTATAGTATGCCATAGTACAGTGCTGGTGAACCTATGGCATGTGTGCCAGAGAGGGCATGCAGAGCCCTCCCGGTAGGCACGAGTGCCATCGCCGCAGCACTAGTGCTTCTGGACCTGGAATGGCCCGGCAGGTGAGTACTCGGAGCCCGCCGAGTGCCGATGCCAGTCCCTACTTCAGCTAGATGTGCGTTCTCGGACGCACATCTAGCTGAAGTGTATTGCAGTGCACGAACTTGCCAGGCCCGTGCACCACAATACACGCTGCTTGCCAATCAGAGGCCAGCAGCTAGAAGCTGACATCAGCGGACACGCGACTGGGCGCATGGCAGTGATGTCATGCGCCCCCATCGCTAGGATGGTGGAGTCAGCTGCCGGCTACAGGAGAGTATGCAGCGCGGGAGCGGAAGGAAGGTGAGTAGGAGTGTTTACTATGGTTTTTTTTCTATGCGATGAACAGCAACGCCAGCAGGATTTGGGGGGGAGCATATATACATGGATTAGGGGGGAGAATATATACATGGACTGGGGGGGAGAGCATATATGCATGGATTAGGGGGCAGCATATATACATGGACTGATGGGCAGCATATATACATGGACTGGGGGAGAATATATACATGGACTGGGGGGCAGCATATATACATGGACTGGGGGAGAGAGCATATATACATGGACTGGGAGGAGCAGATATACATGGACTGGGGTGAGAGCATATATACATGGACTGGGGAGGAGAGCATATATACATGGACTGGGGAGGAGAGCATATATACATGGACTGGGGGAGAGAGCATATATACATGGACTGGGGTAGAGAGCATATATACAGTGCATTGTGAAAGTTTTTGGCCCCCTTGAACTTTTCTACCTTTTTCCACATTTCTGGCTTCAAACATAAAGATATAAAATTCTAATTTTGGGGGAAGAATCAACAAGTGGGACACAATCGTGAAGTGGAACGAAATTTATTGGATATTTTAAACTTTTTTAACAAATTAAAAACTGAAAAGTGGGGCGTGCAATATTATTCGGCCCCCTTGAGTTAATACTTTGTAACACCACCTTTTGCTGCGATTACAGCTGCAAGTCGCTTGGGGTATGTCTCTATCAGTTTGCACATCGAGAGGCTGAAGTTCTTGTCCATTCTTCCTTGCAAAACAGCTCAAGCTCATTGAGGTTGGATGGAGGGCGGTTGTGAACAGCAGTTTTCAGCTCTTTCCACAGATTCTCGATAGGATTCAGGTCTGGACTTTGACTTGGCCATTCTAACACCTGGATACGTTTATTCTTGAACCATTCCATTGTAGATTTTGCTTTATGTTTGGGATCATTGTCTTGTTGGAAGATAAATCTCCGTCCCAGTTTCTGGTCTATTGCAGACTCCAACAGGTTTTCTTCCAGAATGGTCCTGTATTTGGCTCCGTCCATTTTCCCATCAATTTTAACCATCTTCACTGTCCCTGCTGAAGAAAAGCAGGCCCAAACCATGATGCTGCCACCACCATGTTTGACAGTGGGGATGGTGTTTTGAGGGTGATGAGCTGTGTTGATTTTACGCCAAACATATCGTTTTGCATTGTGGCCAAAAAGTTTGATTTTGGTTTCATCTGACCAGAGCACCTTATTCCACATGTTTGGTGCGTCTCCCAGGCGGCTTGTGGCAAACTTCAAACGAGACTTTTTATGGATTTCTTTAAGAAATGGCTTTCCTCTTGCCACTCATAAAGGCCAGATTTGTGCAGTGTACGACTGATTGTTTTCCTATGGACAGACTCTCCCACCTCAGCTGTAGATCTCTGGAGTTCATCCAGAGTGATCATGGGCCTTTTGGCTGCATCTCTGATCAGTCTTCTCCTTGTTCGAGATGAAAGTTTAGAGGGACGGCCGGGTCTTGGTAGATTTGCAGTGGTCTGATAATCCTTCCATTTCAATATGATCGCTTGCACAGTGCTCCTTGAGATGTTTAAAACTTGGGAAATCTTTTTATATCCAAATCCGGCTTTAAACTTCGCCACAACAGTATCTCGGACCTGCCTGGTGTGTTCCTTGGTCTTCATGATGCTCTCTGCACTCGAAACAGAACCCTGAGACTATCACAGAGCAGGTGCATTTATACGGAGACTTGATTACACACAGGTGGACTCTATTTATCATTACTAGTCATTTAGGACAACATTGGATCATTCAGAGATCCTCACTGAACTTCGGGAGTGCTTTTGCTGCACTGAAAGTAAAGGGGCCGAATAATATTGCACGCCCTCTTTTCAGTTTTTATTTTTTTTAAAAAGTTTAAAATACCCAATAAATTTCGTTCCACTTCACGATTGTGTCCAAATTGTTTTTGATTCTTCCCCAAAAAAATAGAATTTTACATCTTTATGTTTGAAGCCAGAAATGAGGCAAAAGGTAGAAAAGTTCAAGGGGGCCAAATACTTTCACAATGCACTGTACATGGATTAGGGGGGAGCATATATACATGAACTGGGGGGGAGAGCATATATACATGGACTGGGGGGGAGAGCATATATACATGGACTGGGGGGAAGAGCATATATACATGGACTGGGGGAGAGAGCATATATACATGGACTGTGGGAGAGAGCATATATACATGGACTGGGGTAGAGAGCATATATACATGAATTAGGGGGGAGCATATATACATGGACTGGGGGGAGAGCATATATACATGGACTGGGGGGAGAGCATATATGCATGGACTGGGGGAGAGCATATATACACGGACTGGGGGACAGCATATATACACGGACTGGGGGGGAGCATATATACACGGACTGGGGGGGAGCATATATATATGGACTGGGGGGGAGCATATATACATATACATGGACTGGGGGTGGAACATATATACTGTACATGGACTGGGGGAAGTGCATATATACATGGATTGGGGGGAGCATATATACATGGATTGGGGAGGGCAGCATGTATACATGTATTGGGGGAGGGTAGCATATATGCATGGATTGGGGGAGGGCAGCGTATATACATGGATTGGGGGAGGGCAGCATATACAGTATACATGGATTGGGGGAGGGCAGCATATACACAAAGATTGGGGAAGAGCAGCATATATACATGGATTGCGGAGGGCAGCCATATATACATGGATTGGGGAAGGAAGCATATATACAAGGATGGGGGGAGGTCAGCATATATACAAGGATGGGGGGCAGCATATATACAAGGATGGGGGAGGGCAGCATATATACAAGGATGGGGAGGGCAGCATATATACAAGGATTGGGGGAGGGCAGCACATATACATGGATTGGGGGAGGGCAGCACATATACAAAGATTGGGGGAGGGCAGCACATATACAAGGATGGGGGGAGGGCAGCATATATGCAAGGATGGGGAAGGCAGCATATAAATAAGGATGGGGGCAGCATATATACAAGGATGGGGGTACGGAAGCATATATACAAGGATGGGGGCAGCATATATACAAGGATGGGGGGAGGGCAGCATATATACAAGGATGGGGGAGGTAAATCAATAAAGTAAAAGTACCATCTGTGACAATAGGAATCTAGCAAGGTATAGGGTATGTGTTTTAAAATATAACTTTTAATGGTATTACCTAATTAAAGGGCCAAAGGCTCAATTGAAATTAAACAACAGACATGAACAGACCAACATAAGACACATATACATCAAAGTCACAAAAAAACACGGGGGTGAGGGAAAAATCCCCCAATATTGCAAACTCCCGGCTATAAATTAGTGACTAATACACAATTTGAGAAAGGAACAGTCTCACCATGAGTTGGAGTATGGCCTTACTCAGAATACACGTAGATCCCCGCTTGGTTACTTCATCCAGAAGATTACAATCCACAGGAGAGATATTGAAACAAATGGGGGGGGGATTTACCCACACATTACCCAAGATCAATCTCTTATATCCAGAGTGGATGGACCGGGGATCTATTGCACATGTCCCAGAATAAATCCCATTCCCTACGCGTTTCGTAAGTCACTCATCAGGGGATAATGAGAAAAAAGGGGGACCGCTGTATGAATACAGCATAATAAAGTTATCCAAAGCGGAAAATATACTAAAAAGTTACATGTGCTAGATGCTCAAAACAGGAGTGGCGTTTTTATATGTTCATGAATGGCGCCATATGTTCAAACAAGGACGTCACTTCCGGTGCGCTAAATGCCGTACCTAGAAATCCATATGATTAGATTTGTGTCACAAGTATACACATGAAGCGTTCCACACTGGAACGCAACGCTAACAAAGCGGAACCGGAAGGGGCGGAACTATGTCATCGCATCGGGCTCAATGTGCTCCAGCGTGGAACGCATAGATGAAGAGTCGCACAGTAAGGAGCGCCGCGTCATTTCCAGAGCGTCCAAACGGGCCCAACCATCAACAGCACACAGCGCGGAGAAGCGCCCACACAAACACCCTGCAGCGCGCGCCGCAGCGACGATGCGGGAAACACACACAGAACAGACCTGTGCTTAATGATTTTTTGAAGCCATATTAGCTTAGATAAGGCGCCATCACCATGACAACCGCCATAAACAGTCAAAGAGAGGAGAGCATATAATGTATCAAATGATAGCATCAATCCATGTCTCTAAATGTGTGCAGGGTGTTTGTGTGGGCGCTTCTCCGCACTGTGTGCGCACTGTGCTGTTGATGGTTGGGCCCGTTTGGACGCTCTGGAAATGACGCGGCACTCCTTACTGTGCGACTCTTCATCTATGCGTTCCACGCTGGAGCGCATTGAGCCGGATGCGATGACATAGTTCCGCCCCTTCCGGTTCCTCTTTGTTAGCGGTGCGTTCCAGCGTGGAACGTTTCACGTGTATACTTGTGACACAAATCTAATCATATGGATTTCTAGGTACGGCATTTAGCGCACCGGAAGTGACGTCCTTGTTTGAACATATGGCGCCATTCATGAACATATAAAAACGCCACTCCTGTTTTGAGCATCTAGCACATGTAACTTTTTAGTATATTTTCCGCTTTGGGTAACTTTATTATGCTGTATTCATACAGCGGTCCCCCTTTTTTCTCATTATCCCCTGATGAGTGACTTACGAAACGCGTAGGGAATGGGATTTATTCTGGGACATGTGCAATAGATCCCCGGTCCATCCACTCTGGATATAAGAGATTGATCTTGGGTAATGTGTGGGTAAATTCCCCTCCCCATTTGTTTCAATATCTCTCCTGTGGATTGTAATCTTCTGGATGAAGTAAACAAGCGGGGATCTACGTGTATTCTGAGTAAGGCCATACTCCAACTCATGGTGAGACTGTTCCTTTCTCAAATTGTGTATTAGTCACTAATTTATAGTCGGGAGTTTGCAATATTGGGGGATTTTTCCCTCACCCCCGTGATTTTTGGGACTTTGATGTATACAGTGGTGGCCAAAAATATTGGCACCCCTGCAATTCTGTCAGATAATACTCAGTTTCTTCCTGAAAATGATTGCAATCACAAATTCTTTGGTATTATTATCTTCATTTAATTTGTCTTCAATGAAAAAACACAAAAAGAATTGTCCTAAAGCCAAATTGGATACAATTCCACACCAAACCTAAAAAAGGGGGTGGACAAAAGTATTGGCACTGTTTGAAAAATCATGTGATGCTTCTCTAATTCGTGTAATTAACAGCACCTGTAGCTTACCTGTGGCACCTAACAGGTGTTGGCAATAACTAAATCACACTTGCAGCGAGTTAACATGGATTAAAGTTGACTCAACCTCTGTCCTGTGTCCTTGTGTGTACCACATTGAGCATGGAGAAAAGAAAGAAGACCAAAGAACTGTCTGAGGACTTGAGAAACCAAATTGTGAGGAAGCATGAACAATCTCAAGGCTACAAGTCCATCTCCAAAGACCTGAATGTTCCTGTGTCTTCCGTGCGCAGTGTCATCAATAAGTTTAAAGCCCATGGCACTGTGGCTAACCTCCCTAGATGTGGACGGAAAAGATAAATTGACGAGAGATTTCAACGCAAGATTGTGCGGATGGTGGATAAAGAACCTCGACTAACATCCAAACAAGTTCAAGCTGCCTTGCAGTCCGAGGGTACAACAGTGTCAACCCGTACTATCCGTCGGCGTCTGAATGAAAAGGGACTATTTGATAGGATACCCAGGAAGACTCCACTTCTTACCCCGAGACATAAAAAAGCTAGGCTGGAGTTTGCCAAAACTTACCTGAGAAAGCCTAAAACGTTTTGGAAGAATGTTCTCTGGTCAGATGAGACAAAAGTAGAGCTTTTTGGGAAAAAGCATCAACATAGAGTGTACAGGAAAAAAAAGAGGCATTCAAAGAAAAGAATACGGTCCCTACAGTCAAACATGGCAGAGGTTCCCTGATGTTTTGGGGTTGCTTTGCTGCCTCTGACACTGGACTGCTTGACTGTGTGCATGGCATTATGAAGTCTGAAGAATACCAACAAATTTTGCAGCATAATGTAGGGCCCAGTGTGAGAAAGCTGGGTCTCCCTGAGAGGTCATGGGTCTTCCAGCAGGACAATGACCCAAAACACACTTCCAAAAGCACTATAAAATGGTTTGAGAGAAAGCACTGGAGACTTCTAAGGTGGCCAGCAACGAGTCCAGACCTGAATCCCATAGAACACCGGTGGAGAGATCTCAAAATGGCAGTTTGGAGAAGGCACCCTTCAAATATCAGGGACCTGGAGCAGTTTGCCAAAGAAGAATGGTCTACAATTCCAGCAGAGCATTGTAAGAAACTCATTGATGGTTACCGGAAGTGGTTGTTCGCAGTTATTTTGGCTAAAGGTTATGCAACCAAGTATTAGGCTGAGGGTGCCAATACTTTTGTCTGGCCCATCTTTGGAGTTTTGTGTGAAATGATCAATGATTTGATTTCTGCTTCATTCTCTTTAGTGTTTTTTCCTTGCAAGCAAATTAAATGAAGATAATAATACCAAAGAATTTGTGATTGCAATCATTTTCAGGAATAAACTGAGTATTATCTGACAGAATTGCATGGGTGCCAATACTTTTGGCCACCACTGTATGTGTCTTATGTTGGTCTGTTCATGTCTGTTGTTTAATTTCAATTGAGCCTTTGGCCCTTTTATTAGGTAATACCATTAAAAGTTATATTTTAAAACACATACCCTATACCTTGCTAGATTCCTAAGGATGGGAGAGGGCAGCATATATACAAGGATGGGAGCAGCATATATACAAGGATTGGGGGACAGCAGCATATATACAAGGATGGGGGCAGCATATATACAAGGATGGGGCAGCATATATGCAAGGATGGGGGTAGGGCAGCATATATGCAAGGATGGGGGGAGGGCAGCATATATACAAGGATGGGGGAGGGCAGCATATATACAAGGATGGGGGGGAGGACAGCACATATACAAGGATGGGGGCAGCATATATACAAGGATTGGGGGACTGCAGCATATATACAAGGATGGGGGCAGCATATATACAAGGATGGGGGGAGTGCAGCATATATGCAAATGTGGCGCCCAGCTGCGCTTGGTACTACAGATCCTAGAGGGGTGTATTGCCGGATTTCTCCACAAGAGGCCCCCACAGCATACACACACCTCCACCTTCCACCTCAGACCACCAGAGGGAGCCCGTTAGGGATATAAATAGGGAAGGTGGAGCTAGGCAGTTCAGTTCCTAGCCTGCTAGAGTACAGAGCAGCTAGGGAGTTCCTGCTCAGACACAGAAGTAGTCAGTGCAGTCTAGCCAGAGCCTAGCAGTTCCTGCAGAAAGAGTTCAGTACAGTCTGTAGAGTGAGTCCAGACTAGAACTCACAGAGCTCAGGATAGAGAGCTAGGAGTGTGCCGACACTCTGAGAGCGGCGAAGAAGAGCAGGGTCCCGGCTGCAGTGTGTGTAGCCTAGTGAGGGCCCGAGCGGGGCCGAAGGCGAGTGGAAAGTGAGTAACATAGGGGGCAGAGGAGCTTAACCAGCTCACCACGAAGAATATACCGGACACCGGGTCCGAGAGTCTACTTGGATCTTCATGACCAGTAGAAAACAACCGGAACCCCTGGCGAACTACATGTCCCAGGATCACCAAAAGCTGATACGTACCAGGGTCAGGAATCACGGAGACCCCAGAGAATAGGGATAGTGATCTCCAACAGAAGGCCCTATCACCAAGTCAGCAGGTGCAGAACAGAAACCAAGTTAGGCCTAGCTCCAGGCAGGTCAGAAACTTACTACAGAGAGGCAAGAGACAGGAGGCCCTACACCCGCTCACTGGGGAGAATCCGGACGTGCACCCCTCACCCTACAGTGCTCCGGGACGTGCCTGAATTTCCATCAGTAAAAGGTACTGAAGTGACTTTCGTGTGTGCTCCTATTCCTGCTCTGACCCGGCTGGGTCCCCTCTGTCCTGCATCCCCCTCTCCATACACTGCCCTGAGGCCTAGCTCCACCTGTGGGGAGCTATACCATCGAGCTGCCTTATCACCGGCCTCAGTGGACTGCCGCAGCGCTGGTGATTCTCACCAGAAACCACAGGTGGCGTCACGAACTTTCATAAAATTAACAAACAATCTTCTTTTAAAAGGTGACCCCAGGGTACGGGCCCGGGAGCCGACCACCGCGACATCCCCAAAGGCCAGGCAAAGGCCCGGGCACCGAGTAGTCCCCATCCCCCTGGGCTAGTCACAAGGATGGGGGAGGGCAGCATATATGCAAGGATGGGGGCAGAATATATACAAGGATGGGGGGAGGGCAGCATATATCCAAGGATGGGGAGAGGGCAGCATATATGCAAGTATGGGGGCAGCATATATGCAAGGATGGGGCAGCATATATACAAGGATGTGGGGACGGCAGCATATATACAAGGATGGGGAGAGGGCAGCATATATATAAGGATGGGGGAGGGCAGCATATATACAAGGATGGGGGGAGGGCAGCACATATACAAGGATGGGGGCAGCATATATACAAGGATGGGGGGATAGCAGCATATATACAAGGATGGGGGCAGCATATATGCAAGGATGTGGGGAGGGTAGCATATATGCAAGGATGGGGGGAGGGCAGCATATATGCAAGGATGGGGGGAGGACAGCATATAAGCAAGGATGGGGGGAGGGCAGCATATATACAAGGATGGGGGGAGGGCAGCATATATACAAGGATAGGGGAGGGCAGCATATATGCAAGGATGGGGGAGAGGGCAGCACATATACAAGGATGGGGGGGTCAGCATATATACAAGGATGGGGGCATATACCAAGATGAGGGTGAGCACATTCTTTATTTCTGCAGTCTCATACATCTGCTCCTTCCTATGTCTGCTCTATGCTGCCCTCTTGCCTTAATTTGCCATGTTGGCACTTGGAGATAAATAAGTAGGTTTTGGATTGCAGTTTGGGCACTCGGTCTCTAAAAGGTTCGCCATCACTGCCATAGCATGATATTGTCAAGGTGGCCACAGTGTGACTTTAGAGTCATATGCAGAAAAATGCAAAAATTTAGATTACTGTGGATTATAAAATAAAAAACAAGGAGGGTTCTCTAAATAAATAAATAAGTTTTACAAAAGTTTTGGGAGCTGGACTCCACCAGACCACCTATTCCACATAGAGGACATGCAACAGAAAACACCTATTAGAGAAGTGGCTGCACATGTGTCGCGCCCCCGGGGCCGTGGGCTACTCAGCACCGGGCCTTCAGAAGCTTGGGGGTATCACGGTGGCTGGCCCGGTCCATGGCCCAGGGCGGACAACTGAAAAGAGGGGAATGTATATTGGGATAATAGGTTTGTAAATGTTCATGACGCCACCTGTGGTTTCTGGTGAGAATCACCAGCGCTGCGGCAGTCCACTGAGGCCGGTGATAAGGCAGCTCGATGGTATAGCTCCCCACAGGTGGAGCTAGGCCTCAGGGCAGCGTACAGCGAGGGGGATGCAGGACAGAGGGGACCCAGCCGGGTCAGAGCGAGAATAGGAGCACACATGAAAGTCACTTCAGTACCTTTTACTGATGGAAATTCAGGCACGTCCCGGAGCACTGTAGGGTGAGGGGTGCACGTCCGGATTCTCCCTAGTGAGCGGGTGTAGGGCCTCCTGTTTCTTTCCTCTCTGTAGTAAGTTTCTGACCTGCCTGGAGCTAGGCCTAACTTGGTTTCTGTTCTGCACCTGCTGACTTGGTGATAGGGCCTTCTGTTGGAGATCACTATCCCTATTCTCTGGGGTCTCCGTGATTCCTGACCCTGGTACGTATCAGCTTTTGGTGATCCTGGGACATGTAGTTCGCCAGGGGTTCCGGTTGTTTTCTACTGGTCATGAAGATCCAAGTAGACTCTCGGACCCGGTGTCCGGTATATTCTTCGGGGTGAGCTGGTTAAGCTCCTCTGCCCCCTATGTTACTCTTTCCACTCGCCTTCGGCCCCGCTCGGGCCCTCACTAGGCTACACATACTGCAGCCGGGACGCTGCTCTTCTTCGCCGCTCTCAGAGTGTCGGCACACTCCTAGCTCTCTATCCTGAGCTCTGTGAGTTCTAGTCTGGACTCACTCTACAGACTATACTGAACTCTTTCTGCAGGAACTGCTAGGCTCTGGCTCGACTGCACTGACTCCTTCTGTGTCTGAGCAGGAACTCCCTAGTTGCTCTGTACTCTAGCAGGCTAGGAACTGAACTGCCTAGCTCCACCTTCCCTATTTATATCCCTAACGGGCTCCCTCTGGTGGTCTGAGGTGGAAGGTGGAGGTGTGTGTATGCTGTGGGGGCCTCTTGTGGAGAAATCCGGCAATACACCCCTCTAGGATCTGTGGTACCAAGCGCAGCTGGGCGCCACACATGCACATGGCTCTCTCTACTGATTTATGTATTACTAAGACTAACAAACCAGTGACACCTTTAGACGTCAATTAAGAAAAACACATTTATGCATGGCTAAGGACAGACAAATTGTGCCCCTCTCCTGAGAGTTAAAAGGGTGAGCACTGGCGTCACTGTCCCCGCCTCCTGTCATAATGAACATGAAGAGGAAGTCAGGAATCAGTCTGCAGCCCAGAATTTCTCTTCATGTTTGATTTGTTTGAAGGCCGGTACAGTGACGCCAGCGCTGATTGGGTGCCGAGCACCACGTGTCATTCCACCGCACAAGAGCTCCGGCACCACGAGTGCTGACACCGCTGGAATTGCGCCGGCACGTGAGGCTAGTATAGGTTTTTTAATTTTATAAGGAACAAACATTTAGTTCAAGAAGAGGTTGTCCTAGTAGTTGACAACCCCTTTAAAAGAGAACCCATCAGCACAATTTTGAAATGTAAAATAAAAACACGGCTGTAATGTCGCTGTAATAATGATTACATTACATTGATACTGTACCTTTGGTGAAGAAATCCACTTTATTGTTTTCTGCTAATTAGATTTCGGTGCATAGTGCACACGGGCTGGACTGTGCCCTGGGTCCCCTCTTCCCTCTCTGTGAGTCTTTTTGCAGGACAGACACCATTGACATCTACAGGAACCTATTTATTCGGACTGCTGGGTCCAGTGGCGTAACCTGAAGCTTGTGGGCCCCAATGCAAAAGCATCAACAGAGCCTGCAATTGTTGCAAGTCTTTAATAGTAATAATCTTTTCATATGGGCTAAAGAGACCCTTTAGGCCCCCTAGGCTTCAGGGCCCAGGTGAGATTACAACCCCTGCAACTATTATAGTTACGCCCCATCCTGGGTCCCACAGTGTGACTTGTTTTGACAGGAAAGCCGAATGCTGTTTTTCATGTAGAAGTAGCGGAATCTTTTACGGAGTGTAAGACACAGATGCAAACACAGCATGATGAACATGTAATTGAAAAGCTTAAAAAAAACAGAAGACCGATCATTTTGGAAAAACATTATTCATTTTTTTGTCTTGAACTGAAGTGGATGAAATCCTGGAAACTGTCAAAGTACCATGAACTCTTTAAATAAAGATTATCCAGATTTTGTGTTATAACGTGTCTCAATTTGGTCTGTAAACGCAGCTTCAGTAGCTATAGTTATGTGGAATTTATTTTGGAGTGAAGAATGTGCAAGAAGATTCTACCTAAACATCAATATGTAAAAAATAAACCTGCTTCCCCTGTAGTGGTGACATGAAGGATCAGCGCTCAAGGCAAATTTGAGACAACAAATTATGACCCGTGCTTTTTTCAGTAAACGTTATTTACATTGTCCAGAAGAACCCCATTTACTAGTAATCAACTATAGGTCTGACAGGCTGACCATTTGTAGAAATTCCACAATGCCATTCGTAAGAAACAAAGTCTTAGAACTTCATGTTCATACCTGGTAGTTTTAGGGTTTCAAGCATTACGCTGCTTTTTACATCCAGCACTAAGAGGAAACTATTATTTTTTGTGATTAAATTGAAGTGTGGCGCACTGTGTTCTTTTCTGAAGTGTACACAGTGTTACAGGATCTCCAGATCATAGGTGTACACTGTAGATTATAATTTCACTCCTTATGACTGGTCCAATGAGAAATGAAGCAGACACGCACATCTGCTTACTTCCTCTCAATCCTTTCTGATCTATGTTCAAACAATACTAGCACACTCAAACAGATGCTGCAGCTTATATTCATAGCGAAGCTTCCTATGGGAGCATTTAGCAGATGTGTTCTGTATCCATAATCTTTGTGTACAGATTGTTTAATACTATGTTTGAGGACAGAACTGCCTGCAGTAATTCATAGGCATCAGGCAAATTGTCATTGCAATTATATGTGCTTCTTTAACAGGATTTAAAGTATTTTTGATCAGAATAAACTTATGTAACTTTTTTATTCTGTATCTTAAAGGGACTGTCCGGTCTCAGAAGAAAAGTCTGCACTGATGCTATGTGAATGCAGACTGCCGAATCGTGACAGTATACGCTGCACACACTGTGACGATTACCCTGTATTCCCTGTGCGCATGGGCGGTCACATAACTGCATTTTTGACACATGGTAAGGTTTCAATACTAGAGGTTAGGACTGTCCAGATTGGGTAGACCTTAACGTTGGTGGGATGGCTTTTATGTTTTTTCGGTCAAAAACAGTGTTTACTAAATACTCTGTTATTTATAAGCACTACTGCTTTTTACTTACAGCAAAGTATATGTTCATTTTGTTTCTATCTTAGGTTTTATAACTGCAAGTATGCGATCTGCTTACTTGCAGTCACATGTTTCACCCTGCTTCTTTCATTAGAAAAGAATTGAGAGACCTGCAGGAATCTAGTCGCCACGTGACCGCATGTGTATGATTTTTATTCCTTTCCCACCACACGCAGAGGGGCTACAAGAGAATTGATATAGTGTACGCATTGCACACTGTCAGGATTCAGCGGTCTGCAGTCACATACAGTTGAAACCAGAAGTTTACATACACTATATAAAAAGACACATATGAAGGTTTTTCTCAATATCTGACATGAAATCAGAAAAAAACTTTCCCGCTTTAGGTCAATTAGGATTACCATAATTTTTAATATTTGCCAAATGCCAGAATAATGAGAGAGAGAGAAAGTTAAAAGTCAAAAGTTTACATACACTAAGATTACTATACCTTTAAACAATTCTGGAATACCCATATGATGATGTCATGTGTTTGGATGCTTCCTTTTGGCAACATCTGAGTTAATTAGAGACACATCTATGGATGTATTTTAATGCACACCTGAAACACACTGCTTCTTTATGTAGCTTAAAGGGAAAGTCTACAGAAATCAGCCAAGATATCAGGAAGACAGGAAGAGAATTGTGGACTTGCCCAAGTCTGGCTCATCCTTGAGTACAATTTCAAGATACCTGAAGGTGCCTCGTTCATCTGTACAAACAATTATACACAAGTACAAACAAGATGGGAATGTCCAGCCATCATACCGCTCAGGAAGGAGACGGGTTCTGTGTCCCAGAACTGAACATGCTTTGGTCCGACATGTGCATATCAACCCAAGGACAAATGCAAAAGACCTTGTGAAGATGATGGCAGAAGGTGGTAAGATTGTGTTAATAACCACAGTGAAACAAGTACTCTATCAACAATCGCTGAAAGGCCACCCTGCCAGGAAGAAGCCATTACTCCAAAAGAAACATAAAAAGGCCAGATTAATGCTTGCAAAGCACACAGGAACAAAGACGTTAATTTTTGGAGACATGTCCTGTGGTGTGATGAAACTAAAATTGAACTTTTTGGGTATAATGACCATTGTTACATTTGGAGGAAAAAGGAAAAAGCTTGGAAGCCTAAGAACACCATCCAAACTGTGAAACATAGGGGTGGCAGCATCATGTTGTGGGGTTGTTTTGCTGCAGGAGGGACTGGTGCACATCACAAAATAGATGGCTTCATGACAAAAGAAAATTATGCGGCAATACTGAGGCTACATCTCAAGACATCAGCCAGGAAGTTAAAGCTTGGGTGGAAATGGGTCTTCCAAATGGACAATGACCAGAAGCACACTGCCAAAATGGTAACAAAGTGGCTTAAGGATAACAAAGTTAATGTTTTGGAGTGGCCATCACAAAGCCCTGATCTCAATCCTATTGAAAATTTATGGGCAAAGCTGAAAAGGCAGGTGCGAGCAAGGCGAACTACAAACCTGGATCAGCTACACCAGCTTTGTCAGGAGGAATGGGCCCAAATTCCAACCAACTATTGTGAGAAGCTTGTGGAAGGATATCCCAAATGTTTGACCCAAGTCATTCAGTTTAAGGGCAATGGTACCAAATACTAATGAAATGTATGTAAACTTTTGACTGTGCAGTAAGTAATAAAAATGCCTTAAAACATTCTGTCTCTCTCATTATTCTGGCATTTGGCAAATATTAAAAATTATGGTAATCCTAATTGACCTAAAATGGGAAAGGTTTATTCTGATTTCATGTCAGATATTGAGAAAAACATGCATATGTGTCTTTTTATATAGTGTATGAAAACTTCTGGTTTCAACTGTAGATTGACTACAAACTCTTTTTCTGACACTGGACAACCCCTGTATCAACACAATGCAGTTTTTAGACCATTGATAGAAGTGCATACAGGGTCGCTATCAGAAATTTCTTGGCCCCTTGCAGTGAAATTATTAACGTCCTCTATCTGCAGGTTTACTGTCTTAGGGCTCACTCTCACTTGCGATTAAATCGGACAATTGCAATCCGATAAAAAATTGAATTAAATTTGGTCCAATTGCAATCTATGAGTGTGTGCTCATAGGCGGTTTGCTTTCCAGCTCCATTGCTGTTCACATGTTCAGTCTTTTGTTACGTATTTTAACCGCTTTAGAGTTCAGAAACCATGAAGCAGTACAAAGAAACAGCACATTCATCCTTCAGGCAGCTTCTGCTCGTTAGTTATTTCAATTATAGAAAAAATACGCCGCAAATACAGGAGCAAAATTGCAAGCTTTTTTCTGAAGCAGCTCGCCTAGGAAAACCTTGGCGGTCCACTGGCATCTTCAAGATGTTGTTTGCACATACCCTAACCTAATCAGTTGACATCAATGTATTTGTAGGATGAATAACAGAAGAAGAGTACAGAGCTGTAAGGAAAGTTATTCCGACATTGTTTTTGTTTTGCAGGTAGGCAAGTATTTTCTAGAACAGACATGTTAGGAATCTGTAATGTTCTTACATACTGGAAAGTCTATGATTATCATTCCTTTGTATTATAATATCAAATTATGCAGTGACTAGACATATAGTTTAATTCCTGTCCTGTTTGGGCTTTTTAAAGCTTTCAATCCATCATCTCTATCTGATCTAATACTGGAGATACTAGGGGTGCTGAGGTAAGAAGAGGCTGCTCACACTGCTGTCCATCATGTCTATCTGATCTAATACTGGAGATACTATAGGTGCTGAGGTAAGAACAAGCTGCTCACACTGCTGTCCACCCCTCTATCTGGTCTAATACTGGAGATACCAGGATGCTGGGGTAAGAAGAGGCTGCTTACACTGCTCTTCAACATGTCTATCTGATCTAATAATGGAGATACCAGGGATGTTGAGGTAAGAAGAACCTGCTCACACTGCTGTCTACCCTGTATTTCTGAATGGCAGAAAAAGAAAGGGAAAAATCAGCTCACCCACCTAGAAGATCAACAGCACAGAGCCAGGAGTGCTACCAGACGAACAACGAGGAACCAGGAAGATCCAGCTGAACAAATCTTCTAAAATCCATATTTTATTGGGTCATGCAAAAAATATTAAAAGTCCACCTTGGAGAGGAACAGCAAACTATAAGTTCTTAATCATTGCATAAAAAAAAACAGCAAGGAAGTGGTATTTATATGTCATGTCCTGCTATGCACCTGTTCTAAGCTAGGTTAATCAAAAATTTAAACACACATACCATATTAAAACCGTATAGCATAGAAACAATGCATATAAATGTGAATAATCCAAGAGAAAAAAAAAAAAGGAACATAAACATAATAATCTATAAATAATCACTCATAATGATACATCAAATCATGTCTGATATTTAAACCTGCTGGTACACGTGTATTTAAAGTATAAATCCACCAACTTTCTCTATTAAGGAGTTTTCTCCTATGATCACCCCCTCTATGAGGTTTCAACACTTTTTCTATGCCCGTTACTATAAATGTTGAAGTATCTCCATTATGGCATAACGAAAAATGTCTTGATGCTGCAGAACACCTGATACTTAATTTAGTATGTGCATCTGATAAATGCCGTCTGATGCGTTTTTTCAAGGGAGTACACGTACATCCCACGTATTGGAGACAGCACGCACTGCATGAAATAATATATATGACATAAGTAGTGTTACAATTAATAAAATTTTTTATGTTATATTTTATATTGGTAGAAAAAGATGTAAAAGTCGCTGCATTTTTAACATGGCTGCAGCAAGTGCAAATGGAGTGACCACATTTATAAAAAACAGTTGTGTGTAGCCAGGTACTAGAATTAGAAGGATCTTGTTTGAGAAAAAGACTAGGGGATAAAAGATCACCCAAAGTGGGGGCCTTATGAGCTGTGAACCTAACTGCTGTTAGTAGTACTTCTCTCAATTTGGGATCTGTAGAAAGCAAAGATATTTGTTAATAATATTTTTGATCATTGAAAATTGGGGGCTATACTGAGAGACAAAGGTGACCTGGTTGGATCCATTCACACCATCTGAAGGGTGATTACGGAATTTAGGTCCAATCATATCACTCCTGTGTTTGGAGCTAACTATGTTGTATGCTCTTTTTAAAGTCCATTTGGGGTAATGTCTGGCTGATAGTCTATCTAGAACTTTTTTTTGCTTCAACCTCATATTGTCGTGGGTTACTAGTATTCCTTTTTGTTCGTATTAACTCTCCTACTGGTATATTAATTATAGTCTTTTTATTATGACAAGAGGAAGCCAATAAGGTAGAATTTCTTGATAAACTTTTTCTATAGGGTGTGACAGTAACGGTGTGATCAGTCAGAGTCAAAGTAATATCTAAAAAATCAGTCGAATTGGATTGTATATTATGGGTGAATTTAAGATTCATAGAATTATCCGAAATGAATTTGAAAAATTCATTCGCCTCTGACCTTGTCCCATCCCATATCAGGAGCAGGTCATCTATATAGCGACCATACCACCTGATATGGGAGGAGAAAGGACCAGATTCAGAGAAAATGTACTGTTTTTCCCAAAAGGCCATAAAAATATTGGCTATAGAGGGAGAGAAACCCGCCCCCATTGAAGCTCCGCATGTCTGTAGAAAAAATTGTTTATTAAAGGAAAAATAGTTGTGGCTGAGTAAATATTCGACTGAAAGCACCAAAAACCGTTGTAAATCTTCACTATAAGTGCTATAAGTATGGAGATGGTATGATAATATGGAGATCATTAGTGTGTGTGGTATACACGGATAAAGACCTATGACATCACATGAGAGCCAAAGGGATGAATTCCCCCATTCAGTATTATCAAGAGATGCTATAAGATGTTTAGTATCTTTAATGTAACCAGGTAATTGTTTGACTAAAGGTTGTAGGAATATATCGACCCACATACTGAGTTTTTCATTTAAACTATCAATACCTGCCACTATTGGGCGGAAGGGTGGGGGAAAAATACCTTTATGTATTTTAGGAAGGGAATGATATATGGGAGTAATAGGACATTTAACCAAAAGATCCTCTGCTAATTTATCATTGATGACTCCCAATTGTATACCATAGGCTAATAAATTTTCTAATTCTTTTTTAAACTTAAATTTAGGGTCATTTGGTAGTGCTATACGGTTTTAATATGGTATGTGTGTTTTAATTTTTGATTAACCTAGCTTACAACAGGTGCATAGCAGGACATGACATATAAATACCACTTCCTTGCTGTTTTTTTGCTATGCAATGATTAAGAACTTATAGTTCGAAACGCGTTTGCTGTTCCTCTCCAAGGTGGACTTTTAATATTTTTTGCATGACCCAATAAAATATGGATTTTAGAAGATTTGTTCAGCTGGATCTTCCTGGTTCCTCTCTGTATTTCTGAATGATGAGTTAATGCTGTGAAATGGAGATAGCTTGACAGTATATGATATCAGGTCATAGTAGGGGAGCTTCATACTGCACATGCTCACAGGCATCTGTCCTGCCTTAACATTCTATGACAGGTTTTTGTGAGTGTAACAGGATGGTATCCATTTCAATTCTGTAGAGATTACCTCTCTATACAAAATGAGTGTGGTTTGCTAATAAAGTTACTGTATTTAGGAAATCATTTATAATGACATGTTCTTTATGTTATTTTTTTTTCTCTTATGGGAGAACGCCTTTAAAACTTACATTTTAAAGTATATGCCAAAATTCATGCATTTACAAAAAAAAGTTTAGTTACACTTTAAATATGGCATTTTTAAATTCACCAACTGGAGTGTTTCCAGTCACACCAATAAAGAATAGTTTTTTGGATTTTCATGGAGCTGGGTTTTTCTTTCTTTACTCTTTAAATATCCCTATTTTACCAATGGAGATACTGAGTACTACGTACTGTATATTTGCAGGGTTTTCAGTTTCTTTCGGTACAGATTTATCTAAGATACTACCACTAATCTAGTATCTATCTGATTCCCTTCATTAAATTTTGACAACATTTTAAAATCAACATGATCCCTCAAACTAAAGATTGTTCATTCTCAACATAGATTTAGACTATATAAAAATTATAATTTTTCTACTACATGAAAAAAATTTTACTCTGCAAACCTGTATAGTTTGCAGTAGAGCAATAATGCATAATGGTGCAGGAAGAGGAAACTAAATGTCAATTACTAATAGAACAACAGCAATCACTGTCTACTTCCTCATAAAGAGGTTTTTCAGCAGCTGAGGTATGTATGACAATGGCACTGTATGGATCTTTATTGAGTTTATACATACAGTTATATGAAAAAGTTTGGGCACCCCTATTAATCTTAAGCTTAATGTTTTATAAAAATTGGTGTTTTTGCAGCAGCTATTTCAGTTTGATATATGTAATAACTGTTGGACACAGTAATGTTTCTGCCTTGAAATGAGGTTTATTGTACTAACAGAAAATGTGCAATCTGCATTCAAACAAAATTTGACAGGTGCATAAGTATGGGCACCTCACCAGAAAAGTGACATTAATATTTAGTAGATCCTCCTTTTGCAAAAATAACAGCCTCTAGTCGCTTCCTGTAGCTTTTAATGAGTTCCTGGATCCTGGATGAAGGTATTTTTGACCATTCCTCTTTACAAAACAATTCCAGTTCAGTAATGTTTGATGGTCGCCGAGCATGGGCAGCCCTCTTCAAATGATCCCACAGATGTTCAATGATATTCAGGTCTGGGGACTGGGATGGCCATTCCAGAACATTGTAATTGTTCCTCTGCATGAATGCCTGAGTAGATTTGGAGCGGTGTTTTGGATCATTGTCTTGCTGAAAGATCCATCCCCTGCGTAACTTCAACTTTATCACTGATTCTTGAACATTATTGTCAAGAATCTGCTGATACTGAGTGGAATCCATGCGTCCCTCAACTTTAACAAGATTCCCGGTGCCGGCATTGGCCACACAGCCCCAAAGCATGATGGAACCTCCACCAAATTTTACTGTGGGTAGCAAGTGTTTTTCTTGGAATGCTGTGTTTTTTTGCCGCCATGCATAATGCCTTTTTGTATGACCAAACAACTCAATCTTGGTTTCATCAGTCCACAGGACCTTCTTCCAAAAAGAAATTGGCTTCTCCAAATGAGCTTTTGCATACCTCAGCCGACTCTGTTTGTGGTGTGCTTGCAGAAACGGCTTCTTTCGCATCACTCTCCCATACAGCTTCTCCTTGTGCAAAGTGCGTTGTATAGTTGACCGATGCACAGTGACACCATCTGCAGCAAGTTGATGCTGCAGCTCTCTGGAGGTGGTCTGAGGATTATCCTTGACTGATCTCACCATTCTTCTTCTCTGCCTTTCTGATGTTTTTCTTGGCCTGCCACTTCTGGCCTTAACAAGAACTGTCCCTGTGTTCTTCAATTTCCTTACTATGTTCCTCACAGTGGAAACTGACAGGTTAAATCTCTGAGACAGCTTTTTGTATCCTTCCCCTGAACAACTATGTTGAATAATCTTTGTTTTCAGATCATTTGACAGTTGTTTTGAGGAGCCCATAATGCCACTCTTCAGAGGAGGTTCAAACAGGAGAACAACTTGCAAGTGGCCACTTTAAGTAGCTTTTCTCATGATTGCATATACCTGGCTATGAAGTTCAAAGCTCAATGAGGTTACAAAACCAAAAAAAGTGCTTTAGTACGTCAGTAAAAGTAGGTAGGAGTATTTAAAACAAGAAAATGATAAGGGTGCCCATACTTATGCACCTGTCAAATTTTGTTTGAATGCAGATTGCACATTTTCTGTTAGTACAATAAACCTCATTTCAAGGCAGAAACATTACTGTGTCCAACAGTTATTACATATATCAAACTGAAATAGCTGTTGCAAAACCACCAATTTTTATAAAACATTAAGCTTAAGATTAATAGGGGTGCCCAAACTTTTTCATATAACTGTATATAGCTGACATATTGACATCTTGATGTGTATCATATGTTTACTCTGCTGTTATTTTGTACTTTGTTCCAATAAGGTATTCTCTAAGCTGTGCCCTGCTTTCTACTTAACAGGTGAAGCATGTAGCAATTTGCCATGCAATTTAATTTATTTTAGAAAATACCCCCATTGAGAATGTACTTGAATGATTCATGACATGAAATAATGTAATTGCTTAAGAAACACATGCAACATGCATGGTCACTAAAAGCTACAAACATTTCTGTCTAGACAGCAGATAGGCAGCCCCGCTCTCCTTACTCCAGACATTTAAGGGCTTGAAGAAGACAAGAATCAACATCTCTAAGCACATTCTGAATTTACACCTTCAAACCCACAGAAATGGAACAAGAATGATACATATAAAGATTGTGGATTGTTATGGAAGTTCTACATAGAATAAGACATCATCATTTATTTATATCTAAATTGAAGTTATTAGTATCAATCTTTTAAAACTTGAGTAATATTTTATGCATGAATTCACTACTGGAAGAAAACAAAATCTAGGTATAGGTACATAGTTTGAAAGCCTGTATGATATTGGAGTGCATATCAATAATGAAGACTGGACTACACACAGAGATGTGTCCAAATCCGGTAAAGTTTCACCTGTACATTTACCAGAAACCACTAATGTGTCGGCATTAACTGAATCCCTCCCTTTATTATATCATTTAAAAGGGTCATCCAGTTTAGAAAAAAACATTGTATATTTGTGAATATAGTGTTAATAGACCGTATCTGTTATGATCTGCTACAAGCACTAAGGAAAGACAGGAGATCTGTCCCTACAGTAGAACTAAGCTAGATCCCTACGATGTAACGGGGAACCTGATCCTGCGATCAGACCCGCTAAAGTCCTCAGCTAGTCTGAACGAAGACCTATAGATGTGAGGGAGGGATCCCTACAAGAACTAGGGACTGGGAGAAAGATGGACACCTCCTAGCAGAAATTGTAGCAGTAAAAAGACAAACAAACAACATAGAACATAGAGGTCAAAAGACCTAGCTAAACTGACTGAGAAAGGTAACAAAGCACCTGGCTAGCTTAAGAGTAGAAATTACAATGAAGTCCAGCAAGGCCAGAAGGGCGGAGCAGGATTAAATAGGCAAAAATGGTCATGTGACCAGCATAATAGAAAAAACCTAACAGGAGAGTTCTAACAGTACCCCCTCTTCTATGAGGATCCTCCGGATCCCCTAGGCCCAGGCTTATCAGGAAACCTCTTGTGAAACGCTCTGACAAGTCTGGAAGCAGATACATCATCCGCCCTCACCCATGAGTTATCCTCGGGACCGAAACCCTTCCAAGCGACGAGATACTGCAAACTCCCTCTATACCGTCTAGAATTAAGGATGTGGGAAATTTCATATTCCCCGTCCTCCACCACCGGAGGAACAGTGGCAGTGGCGTCTCTATCTGATACATAAGCTTTTTTCAATAGAGAAACATGAAACACCGGATTAATCTTCCAGGAGGTAGGAACCTCCAACCTAACAGCAGATTGGTTAACTACCTGAAGCACCTTAAAGGGCCCTACAAACTTGGGACCCAATTTTTTAGAAGGAATCCTCAACCGCAGATTCTTAGAGGACAACCAAACCATGTCACCAACCGTAAACAAAACCTCTTGACGTTACCTGTCAAAGTACCTCTTAGATTTTTTGTTAGCCTCCTGAAGATTACCACGCACATCTGTCCAAACTCTTTCCAAATCACCAGAAAAACTCTCCTCCTCAGGCACAGCCAATACCAATTTGGAGAATGATCCAAAAGACGAATGTCTCCCAGAACAACAAAAAAAAGGCGAACACCCAGCAGAAGAGGATGTATGGTTGTTGTGAGCAAATTCAGCAAGCGGCAGAAACTCAGACCACCCCTCTTGATTGTCTGCCACAAAACAACGCAAGAACTGCTCAACATCCTGGTTCTTCCTTTCTGTCTGGCCATTAGACTCAGGATGATATCCAGATGAAAATGACAAATGAACTCCCAACCTGTCACAAAAGGCACGCCAAAAACGAGCCACGAACTGAGGTCCCCTATCAGAAACAATGTCAGTAGGAACACCATGGAGTCTGACAATCTCCTTGACAAAGGCCTTAGTGAGTGTCTTAGCGCAGGGCAGTTTGATGAAGGGAACCAAGTGACACATCTTGCTAAAACGGTCCACGACCACCCAGATGACCGTGAAACCCTCAGAGGGGGGAAGGTCAGTAATAAAGTCCATAGCCAGATGTGTCCAAGGTGCACTAGGAACCTCCAGAGGGCAAAGCAACCCCGCAGCAGGAGTATGTGAAGACTTAGATCTAGCACACACAGTACATTGACGCACCCACTTAATGACCTCCTTCTGCCATCCAGGCCACCAAAAACTGCGACCCACAAGTCTCTTGGTCTCAGAAATTCCAGGATGACCTGCCAACCGAGACTCATGACACTCAACAAACAAATCTCTCCTAAAGGTCCTAGGCACAAACAACCTCCCATGGGGAGTGTTAGATGGGGCATTCTCCTGTGCTTTAAGAATCTCATCTTCCAAAACGGAGTCCAATGCAGCAATCACAACACCTTCTTGTAAAATGCTCTCCTCCTCCTCAGCACCAACCATGGGAGAAAAGCTGCGAGACAAAGCATCAGCTTTAACATTCTTGGTACCCGGGATGTAAGTAACGGAAAAATTAAACCGCGAAAAAAAAAGTGCCCACCTAGCCTGACGGGCATTCAAGCGCTTGGCAGCATCAAGATAGATCAGATTTTTATGATCAGTGAAAACCTGAATGGGAAAATCAGCACCTTCCAAGAGATGACGCGAGTGTTCAAATGCGAGTTTAATAGCCAGCAATTCCCGATTACCAATATCGTAATTACGTTCAGTCTCAGAAATTTTTTTTGAAAAAAAAGCACAGGGATGTACTCCATCCTTGTTTTCCTGAGACAACACCGCACCGACCCCCACAGAAGAAGCATCAACCTCAACCAAAAATGGCTTAGTCACATCAGGCTGCATAAGGATGGGGGCAGAGCTGAACCTCTCCTTTAGAAACACAAAAGCTTCAATGGCCTCAGTAGTCCACTGAACCGTATTAGAACCTTTCCTGGTGAGATCGGTCAGTGGTTTAACAATAATAGAAACATTTTTAATGAATTTTCTGTAATAATTGGCGAAATCCAAAAACCTCTGTATCGATTTCAAACCAATAGGCCTAGGCTATTCCTGCACAGCTTGAACATTCACCGGGTCCATCTCAAAGCCCTCGCTGGAGATAATGTAGCCCAAAAAACTAATTCTCTGTACAGCGAACTCACATTTCTCCAGCTTAGCAAAAAGCGAATTGTCAATCAATAACTGCAATGCCTCACGTACGCTCCGCCAATGAGACTCCAGGTCAGGCGAATAAATCAAAATGTCATCCAAATACACAACCACATTTTTGCCGATCAAAGGTCTAAGGATGTCATTAATAAGATTCTGAAAAAATGCTGGTGCATTGGTAAGACCAAAAGGCATAACCAAATTCTCAAAATGACCCACAGGAGTGTTAAAAGCAGTCTTCCATTCATCACCCTCCTTCATGCGCAACAAATTGTATGCCCCCCGGAGATCAATTTTAGAGAACCACTTGGCCCCCACTAACTGGTTAAACAAATCAGGAATCAATGGCAGTGGGTAGGGATTGCGTACAGTAATTTTATTAATCTCGCGAAAGTCCAAACAAGGACGTAAACCGCCGTCCTTTTTTTTAACAAAAAAAAATCCAACAGCCACAGGTGACTTAGAGGGTCTGATATGACCGGCGGCCAAGCTCGTCTGTATGTATTCCTCCAAAGCCTTTCTCTCAGGAATAGTCAGATTAAATAAACGACTTTTAGGAAGAGTCGCTCCAGGGACAAATTCAATGGTACAATCGTAGTCTCTATGAGGAGGCAAAATTTGCGACTCCTCCTCAGAAAAAACTTTCCAAAAATCCTGAATAGGTACAGGTAATTCCCCTTTATCCACAGCAGCAATGCGCCCGTTACAACACTTGTCATAACACTTAGGGCTCCAGGACTTAATTTCATTGGTAGACCAATCCAGTACAGGATTGTGCAATTTTAACCAGGGCAACCCCAAAACTACTGGAGAAGGCAAATTATTTAATACCACCAAATCCAAATTTTCTTGGTGAATACCATTAATAGTGAGGGGAAATTCATAAACCTTGTGAGTAACACATTTCAAGGGAGAGCCATCGACAGAAACCACGGCAATAGGGAATGACAAAGGTTTGGGTTTTAAATTAAGTTTTTCCAAGAATCCCCCATCAATCACATTCAAAGTTGAACCACCATCCACAAATACCCGAAATTCAATTAATTCTTCCTGAGCTGCGGTAGTAGCAGAAAGAAATACACCCTTAGTGTTTAAACAGGCTATACGGGCGTAACTGACCTTTTTTTTCTTCTTTGTTCATACAAAGCACACAGTTCTTAATGAAATGGTCAAATTTTCCGCAATAAAAGCACAAACCTTCAGAAAACCTGCGGTCTTTTTCCTGGGAGCGGGGTGACATCGCCCCAATCTCCATCGGCTCTCCAGTGTCAGTACAGACCCTCTCAAGACTCGGAGCTGACATGGCAGAGGATTTACTCTCATTAATCCTTGCACGCAGTCTGCTGTCCACCTGTATAGCTAATTGCATTGCCTCCTGCAAGTTTCCAGGTGTAGGATAAGCAATCAGCAGATCCTTAACCCTTTCACCTAGCCCCGCAAGAAACAAACTTTTCAGAGCTGAATCGTTCCACCCCACCTGAGCAGACCACCGACGGAAGTGAGTACAATAATTTTCCACATTACCTGATCCCTGCCTCAAATGTCTCAATTCCGTCTCAGCTGATGAGACACGATCAGAATCATCATACAACAACCCCAAAGCAGAAAAAAAACTATCCACTGATCTAAAGCACGGATCACTAGGTTGGAGAGAAAAGGCCCATCCCTGAGGTTCTTTGCGCAAAAGTGACATTATGAACCCTATGCGCTGTGATTCATCACCAGAGGATCTGGGTCTCAAACGAAAATACAATAAACAAGCATTTTTAAAGGAAAAAAAATCTTGTTGTTCACCAAAAAATAAATCAGGCAATCGTACCTTTGGCTCCACAAAATGCGCTCAAGAACAGTTACTCATGTGTTGTTGGAGCTCGGCCACCTCCAGAGAGAGTCCCTGCAGGCGTTGAGCCAAATCCTGAACCGACACCATGATGGAAACTGGAGGTCTTTCCTTAGAGAATTTTTTTTTAGGCTGGACTTACTGTTATGATCTGCTACAAGCACTAAGGAAAGATAGGAGATCTGTCCCTACAGTAGAACTAAGCTAGATCCCTACGATGTAACGGGGAACCTGATCCTGCGATCAGACCCGCTAAAGTCCTTAGCTAGTCTGAACGAAGACCTATAGATGTGAGGGAGGGATCCCTACAAGAACTAGGGACTGGGAGAAAGATGGACACCTCCTAGCAGAAATTGTAGCAGTAAAAAGACAAACAAACAACATAGAACATAGAGGTCAAAAGACCTAGCTAAACTGACTGAGAAAGGAACAAAGCACCTGGCTAGCTTAAGAGTAGAAATTACAATGAAGTCCAGCAAGGCCAGAAGGGCGGAGCAGGATTAAATAGGCAAAAACGGTCATGTGACCAGCATAATAGAAAAAAACCTAACAGGAGAGTTCTAACAGTATCCTCAATTCAGGATCCTTATTACATGCCCTGATGAGAGAGTGGTTGTAAAGAGTGCCTATGTGAACACTGAAATTATTGAGGAATTTTTGGAGCAGAAACTGCACGGAAACACTCCAATGGTTTGTGCACACAATATCTTTTTCAAGAGAATTCTGTCTGGAATCCACCTAAGAAAGTGCCGCCAAAAGTAAACATAATGCACAACAATGTCAAAAGAACACTACTGTGCACATGTTCTGTCTTATGTCACTTCTTTTAACCACTTCAGGGTTTGGAAACCTTGAAACTGTTAAAAGAAGTAACATGTTCATTCTTCAGGTGGCTTCAATTGGAAGCCACTCGCTCTACAGTATATACTTGATTATACTCTGTAAAAACAATGCCCAAACCGCTAGCAAAGGAACTTCAGGAAAAAGAACACTTTGGACAACACTTAAAGATTTAGAGCAAACTAGCAAAAACTCCCAAGTTCTTGAAGAGTATAGTATTTTTTAAGAGTTGATGTTTTCTCTCAGTTTCCGCTCCAAAAACTCCTTGAAAAACCCTATGTACACATAGCCAAAGATAACATGTAACATACTCCAAATGTTCCTGAAAAACTCAAAACTTCTCCAAAACTTTGAGTTTCGGCTCCAAAAACTCAGCAAAATGACTTACAGTGAACATACACTGTATGACTCACTTTGCAGGAACTACCAATTTATTGATGTAATGCTAAATACACCCTATGGTGGCGCTGCAGGGAAATAGATCACTTAGAATATGTGCACACTGAGCTTTTCAAGGACTTTTTGAGAAGATTTACTCAAAAAAATGACTGAAAAAGTGCTCAAATAAAGCTTGAAAAACTCTTCTTAGTCATTTCTTGTGTAAAAACTTGTGGTTAATATGTTCAGTCTTTTGAGCATTTTTTCAGCCTTAGGTATTGAAAATCACTTGGTGGCAAAAAAGAAAATGCATGTCACTTCTTTGTGCAACTCCTGATGGAATCTCTCTAAACTAGTCACTGTCCAATCAAAAGCCTGCTTCATGAAAAAAGTCTTCTAAATGGCTTCAAAAAATGCAAAATTTCCCCCAAAACTCCCAAAATATGGAGGTTTTTCAGAAGTGGTTTCCATTAGAAAACATTTTTCACCACCTCAAAAAAACTTTGTGGCCACGATTCATTAAAAGGATTACGCCATAATTGTGGCACAAAACGCTTTGAAAAGGCGCAAAAAAAATATGCAATGCAAAGTTGTGTAAAGGTTCTATGAATTCTGGCATTTTTACGCTATAACAGGTGGAGCTCGGGTGGGATGGGGCGTAACAGAGGATGGCGACAACACTCATCACATTCATGACAAGCTGTGGTGTGTTTTGCTCCACAAATCTTATTTACTTTTCCATGAATGATATGTAATAGATCGTTCCGTGTGCACCGGCTGTTTCGTCATCATTGTTCTCAGCAGAGCAGATCTTGTTTACACAGGGCAACGCACTACGAAAAACAATGATCTTTCTTGCTGCACAAAAGTTTATTTCACCCTATGAATAAGTATTTTGCTCATTTGTTGGGTGATCGCCAGCCAGTTTAGACTACAAGATTATCATGAAATAAGCATTTCTAGGAACGCTCATTCATAATAGTCATGCAGTGTAAATTGACATTTTAGTGTATCCCAAAGGTGCTGTCATTTCATGTTTTTAGGCACATGAAAAAAAAAAAGTTACGGCCACTTTACATTATTACATACTTAACCCTATTTGCTATAGCTCATCAGGTAAGGAGAATTCACTAAGCTATAGGTCAGGAAGAGCCACACAGACCAGAAGCAATGGTGCAGCAAGGTAAAGTGGAGCTGGATAAGCCAGATGGCACATGGAACAGCAAGGAACATTGGAAGTGGAGATGCTAGATAGTACTTGAAACAATGCAGAACAGTGGAGCTGGATTTGCTGGTCGAGACATTGGTCTTGGAACGCCAGAGCTGAGTATGTTGGATGGCACCATGATCATGGAACGGCAGAGCTGGATATGATTATCGGCACCTAAAAACAGAAGAGATGAGTATGTCACAGGCTCATTGGAATAGGAGAGCTGAGTATGCACAGAGGTATCGTGGAATAGAAGATCTAATTATGTAGACCAACACTAGGAAGGGAAGAAGCAGAGCTTTACTCTGAAGCCGGGACAGATGAGTAACAATGAAAGTACTAAAACAGAGACAACATTAAAAATAATCATAACATTTAATAGAATCTGATCTTATCTGTTGCCCCATTAACGTGTATATTTACCTTGCCTAAGAGAACATTTTAGTAGAGTTAGAGGGTGATAGACGAGACATATTTTGCACTTTTTATCTCTAGGAGAAATCAGTTTTGAAAAGAGATTCAACCAGATCTTTATTTTCCTTTTACTGAACATCTTACAGATCAATCTGACTATTGTAATTGTTCGAAAATGTTATCAAATTTTATAGAACTTGGCTGTAGAAATATAACTTTTTTCTGAGATTTCACAAAATTTGTGAAAAAAGTATAGAAAAATGCATAAACATCAAATAATAACTTGCCTCTTGAATGCCCCTGGCACTTCTGCAGCTTCCAGTTATTCCTTTCAGTTCTGCAACTGGCAGCAACCACCAGAGCAGTAAGACTGGAGCAGTAGTGGAATTAATGATTATTTCTTTATTTTACACCATTCCCTACTCTTGGTCAAATTTTGCAAACCACAGCAAATCCTTCAAAGAAAGTCATATAAAATGCACAGCAAGGTTAATTTGCACAAGGAAAGACTAGAAGCATTGGGATGAAACTGAATGGGAGGAGACACAGATTAAATATTAGAAAAAACTTTTTGACAGTTAGGGTGATCAATGAGTGGAACAGGCTGCCACGAGAGGTGGTGAGTTCTCCTTCACTGGAAGTCTTCAAACAGAAGCTGGCCAGATATCTGTCCGGGATGATTTAGTGAATCCTGCATTGAGCAGGGGGTTGGACACAAGGACCCTGGAGGTCCCTTCCAACACTACCATTCTATGATGCTATGATTCTATGATAAAAGATGAGAACATATTCCACTGGTTAAGCACTCCTCTGTTTCAAGGAGTTTTCTGAGATTTTGCAAACCTTGACAAAGAGTCAGGAATATTTTAAAATAAAGAAACAACTATTACTCACATGTCAATCCACTGCGACTGGAGTGCCATTGCTCTGGAGGTCACTGCTGAGCCTGCAATAGTCACATGACTATTGCAGCCAATCATTGCCAATGTGCCATAAATGTAAACATCAAAATGAGGCAAGTGATTGGCTGCAGTGTTGACCATAAGTGTGGGACCATCAGAGGGGAAATTCTAGTGTGACGGTGGACTGGCCAGATAAGTACTTGGATTTCTGGTCTTGACCAATCTTGAAAACACCCTTAACAGATCGTAAATTCCTTCCTGTGTCTAGACAGCAGTTTAAAAATAAAAGAATTGGAAAAATTAGATTAGACAACTTTTAGGCTATGGTCACACTATCAGTATTTGGTCAGTATTTTACATCAGTATTTGTGCTTCAATGATTTTATTGAATTTTAAAGAATATTTAGAGGGAGGAAAAGGAAGGGAGGAAGATTAAGGAAAAAAAGGGGGTGGAATAAGGGAGTGGGAAGATTGGAGAACTCAGATTAAAGTCATATTGAAAACAGTAATAAGTGTGATACATAAAAGAAAAAAACAATACATTTAACAATAGAAACATACAAAATAAAAATGTATAAACAGTTATTTCATGGCTTTTTAAAACAGAACCAAGTAAGACAGTTTTACAAAGATTATAATTATTATCTAGTTTTAAGTAAGGGAAGGATCCCAAGGTTCTCATTTTTTTTTTAATTCTCTAGCGGAATCATTTGCAATAGCAAATCTGTATTCGTATGACTTATGTGCAGTTATTTTTTCAATAATATTAGAGAATTTAGCAGGGTTTGTTTTTTTCCAGAAAAATGCAATCGAAATTTTCACCACTTACAGTACCTCAGTATTTGTAAGCAAAAAACAGGAGCGGAACAATCAGAGGAAAGTATAAAAAAAAACAGGTGCTCCGCTTCTGCATTTTTCACCCACTCCTGGTTTTGGCTTACAAATACTGATGTGAAAAGTAGAAAAGCCTCAACGCACGTTTCGCCTGAGGATTGTTGGCTTTCTCAAGAGGCTGGTCTAATCATGCATACAAGGACCTTTAAATACACCCCCGGTGTGGTCATGTGACACAGCACATGACCACAGGTAAAGTATAGCAACTAAAAACATGAATGTGGCGCTATAAGTGGTGCATGCGCCGTTGGTGCACGGTCACTGGCACACGCGCCCGGGCCGTCACGACGCCCGCGCATGCGCGTTGTGCACAGAGCGGGAGGCAGAAGATAGCCGGGCGCGCGGCAAGCAAGGGAGACCGCCGGAACGCATGCGCACAGCACCAGGAGCAGAGGTCCATGTAAGAGCGTACATCAATTCCTCAATAGTGTATGCTAAATGGAAAGATATTCATAAGAAGATATATATTAAAAAAATGTAAGAGGAAGAAAAACTGTTAAAATACTAAAATAACAATGTCACAGAAATGTAACACAGAGTCAGCAGGAGAACTGAACTTACAAATTACAAAAACGAGGCAAAGCTCAAAGCCTCATTGAGGCCCCGGGTGCTCACCGTGTCCAAGTTAACCATCCATCTGGCCTCCTTTTGGGCCAGAACCTGTTTGATATTACCTCCCCGGGAGCCAAGGTGCACCACATCTATACCACATACTTGTAAAGTTTTTGGGTCACAATCATGTGATGCCTTAAAGTGACGTGGTAAAATCTTGAGCTCTCGGGGGTCAGTCGCTGTCCTGGCCTTGCCAATGTTCCGCTCGTGCTCAAGTACCCTCACACGCTACTCCCTTGATGTCAAACCTACATAAATCAAATTACATCCGCAGGTGGCATAGAATATCACATTGCTCGTACTGCAGGGAATGTAATGAGAAATTTTGAATTCGCGTGAGCCATCGGAGGACGTGAAGGACGCACTTCGCAGGACATTGGCGCAGGAAAGGCAGCGACCGCAGGGAAAACATCCCACGGTGGGTCCACGGGACCGAAACAGATTGGACATGGGGGAACATAATAGCTGGACACCAATAAATCACCCAGATTTTTTGCACGGAGGGCTGTCATCAATGGAAAATCGCCGAGGTGACCCCGTAGTGAAAGCTCCGTACCGAGGACTGCCCAGTGGCGGGCAAGAATCCACCGCATTGCATCCCACTCGTGGTTGAAGGATGAGATGTAGCGGACCTTGTCCTGTGCATCCTTCCCCAATTTGGATTGACCGGAATATAACAGGCTATTACGGGGAGTATTCCGTGCCCTCTCATAGCCACGACTGATGCTGCAATTGCTATATCCGCATTGTTTAAAACGTGCTGTTGCAGCGGCAATTCCGCTGCAGAAACGCTTAAAAAACGCTTGGTAGAAGGCCTGCCATGTTCCTCAATGATGATCCGCATGTGCTGTGCACATGCTGCGGAAATTTCCGCTGCAGATTATCATTGCAGAAAAAAACGCAGCACTACCAATTATTTTGTGGAAGCGCTGCCATTGACTTGCATTGGAACGCATGGATTACGCATCAATGCATCTGTAGATGCGCATTCCATGCGTTTCAATGTGCGGATGGTACCCGGGTCTGGAGGAGAGGAGACTCTCCTCCAGACCTGGGTACCATAGAACCTGTTAAAAAAAGAATAAAATAAAAAATAAATATTATATTTAACTTCTGATGTCCCCCAGTGTGCTTGTCTTGGCTTGCCAGGAGATCGCGGTGGACTGAAGGACCTGCACTGACGTCATTTAGTCATGTGACGACAGGTCCTTCAGTTTACCGCGAGCTGCCGACAAGCCAGGACGGATCGAATAAAGACTCCGGGGGCCATCAGAAGGTAAGTATAGATTTATTTTTTATTTTTTACCATTCTTTAGGGTCACACTATATAAATCCATACCATTTGCATGGATTTATATAGTGTGAACAAGTTGACAAGCACTTTCCAAGTGATGCTAAAATCGCTTGGAAAGTGCTTGACAACCCGCATGCAGAAATGCATGTGAAGAACGCTTCACATCCGCTTGTCCCTGGCAGGAAAAACGCATGTACAATAAGCATCCGTTTTTTCTGCCAGGGAGATGCAGAAATGCTCAGGAAAAATTCCGGAGCATTTCTACATCGTGGGCACATAGCCTAAAGGGGTTTTCCCGTGAACAAAAGTTCATTTTAATCAATAGATCTTGGAATAATAATAAGTTCCACAATTGGATGTGTTTACATAAAATATTCCTGTGCTGAGATAATTTTATAAATGTGCCCCTGCTGTGTGCTGTGTAATGGCTGTGTCTGACCGTATAGGAACATGGTCTGATCATACCACATCTCCTGGGCAGGGGAAGACGCAAAAGAGTATACAGACAGGACAGCATGGGATCACAGCTGATTCTTTCTTTGAATTAAAACATTGTTTAAAAAGAGGCAGGGAAATGTTTTACCTCACAAAAAGAATCAGCTGTGATCCCCAGCTGTCCTGTCTGTATACTCTTTTGCTTCCTCCCCTGCCCAGCTGCTGTGGTATGATCAGGCCATGTTCCTGCACGGTCAGACACAGTCATTACATAATACACAGCAGGAGCACATTTATAAGATTAACTCAGCACAGGAACATTTTTTAACACATCAAATTGTGGAAGTTATTATTCTAATGCTTTAATGTGGAGAATCCTGTGTACTTGTTGTGTATTGCAGACTCTGACTCCACAGGCAGATTATACTGATAGAAATACACTGCTATGTACAATGTATGTATTTGTATTCTAGAGGTAGATTAAGAGATTTTTTTCATCCTAAAACATAATAATGAAAAACACTTGATATATAATAATTAGTGAAGAGCGAGCATGCTCGCTACTGCTCGGTGCTTGCCCAAGCATCTCACTGCTCGAGATGCTTGGCGCTTGTCGAGTATTTCCGGGGTTGCTCGGCGGGAACTCGGGTCCCCTCCCTGCATGTTTGGCGCTCTTTAGAGCACCAATCAACATGGGCAGGGACGGTACATCTCGCTGATGGCACACTGGGTTAACATAGTGGAAGCCGGGACCCAGTCGAACCTTGGGACGAAACACGTCCTCCCGACGCCAAGGATTGCGGGCCCTAGGTCAATCAGGGTTGCCCCCACGGTCTACAGCTCCTGCACCTCATCCTCCTCAGCCTCCTCCTCCTCTTCAGCCTCCATCTCCCAAATGACCACATCAGTCACAAGCTGGAAGCACTGCAGCACTGCCTCGGCCAAGCGGAAACAGGCTGTGATGAAGCTAATATGCTTAGGTGACAAACCGCACAATACTGAAGAGTTGTGGACAGCTCTGAAAGAGCAGGCAGATCTGTGGCTCGCACCGCTGAACCTACAGCCAGGCATGGTCGTGTGTGACAATGGGCAGAACCTGGTGGCGGCTCTGAGGCGAGCTCACACATGCACCATGCCTGGCCCATGTGCTTAACCTCGTGGTTCAGCGGTTTCTCAAATCCTACCCGGAGCTGCTGGATCTGCTTGTTAAAGTAAGCCGCCTGTGTGCCCATTTTAGAAAGTCAGCTACAGCTTCCACCGCCCTTGCCGTGTTTCAGCAGCGTTTGCAGCTTCCGGCTCACAGACTTGTGTGTGATGTCCCCACGCGTTGGAACTCTACAGTACAGATGTTGGGAAGGATTTGTGAGCAGAAGAAGGCAGTTGTTGAGTACCAGCATAAACAAGGCCGTCGGTATTCAGTTCAGACTCCACACATAAGACCTCAGGAGTCAGACAAATGTACCATCCTCCAAAACTTTGAGGACTCCACCAAGATAGTGAGCAGCAATAACGCCATAATTAGCGTCACTATCCCGCTTCTCTGTCTTCTGAAACGCTCTCTGCTCACAATCAAAGAGGATGCATTGCAGGCGGAGCATGATGAGATGCAGCAAGGAACCATACAGGGTGATTACACACAGCCAAGCCTCATCTCATCCCAACGTGGATTGGGTGACAATGAGGAAGAGGAGGAGGAGGAAGGACAGGAGCTAGTTTCATGCGCTATAGACGGTACTCCCTGCACAGCAGTCATACCGTCTGTTCAGTGTGAATGGCCAGAGGACAGAGTAGTGGAGGAGGAGGAGGAGAGCATGGTCAGCCATCCTCTTGGTGAGGACACGGAGGTCTTGCCTGTTAGTAGTCTGGCACGTATGGCTGAGTTTATGTTACGCTGCCTTTCTCATGACCCTCGCGTTTTCAAAATTTTGGGTGACAGTCATTACTGGTTGGTGACACTTCTAGACCCACGCTACAAGGAGAACTTTATATCTCTTATTCCTGAGGTGGACAGGTCTACAAAATGGGGCTGTACAAGAAGGCCCTTGTTGCGGAACTATTAAAAAAATTCCCATCTGAAAACGCTGGCAGCAGAGGGCACACTTCGTTGGACAGCCAAGGAGTACAGGCGAGAGAGACACAACTTCAATCCAGCAGAGGCAGGAGAACACTGTCAAAGTTCTGGGAGAGTTTTCTCAGCCCCTCCCATCGCACAGTCCCTGAGGCGCGGGGTACTCTCACAAGGAGTGCAAAGTTTGGGAAGATGCTGAGGGAGTACCTTGCCGACAGTACCAACGTCCTCCGTGATTCCTCTGTGCCTTATAATTATTGGGTATCCAAGCTGGATACGTGGAATGAACTGGCTCTCTATGCCTTGGAGGTCCTGGCATGCCCTGCCGCCAGCGTTTCATCACAGCGGGTTTTTAGTGCTGCTGGTGGAATTATAACTGATAAGCGCATCCGCCTGTCAACTGAAAATGCTGAGAGGCTGACTCTTATAAAAATGAACAAGGGCTGGATTGGGCCAGACTTCTCAACACCACCTAATGGTAGCAGCATAACATAAACTCAAATCCAGTGTCTTTTCGTGGGAGGTGTATTCCCATGCACCTTTTCACACCCACACATGGGTATACGCTTCCTGATTTTTGCTATTTGCTCTTGTCCTCCTCCTTCTCCTCATCCTCCACCACCATATCACCAGGGTGACTGTGGTCCGTGATGCAACAGCCACATAATTTTTTAAAGGGTGTTTATGATGCACGTAAAAAAAATTTTTATACAGTATGTTCATGTATACCCCCCAGGGGTAAAT
Source organism: Phyllobates terribilis (assembly GCF_046119375.1). Taxonomy (NCBI): domain Eukaryota; kingdom Metazoa; phylum Chordata; class Amphibia; order Anura; family Dendrobatidae; genus Phyllobates; species Phyllobates terribilis. The sequence goes on along the minus strand of NW_027362764.1, from coordinate 131,100,203 downwards.
GTTTGTCAGCCCATATACTTAGTGCATGGGCATTACAAGTATAGGAGGCCTGCTCCTTTCTAATGGCAACATTTTTTTATGAGGCCCTCCTCCGCGTCTCTTCCAAGGGGCATTGGAGTGCCTCCAAATTTTTGGCAACCCTTGCATTCACTGCATATGCCAACACTATGGGGGACCCACTTCCTAATAATGGGAACATTCTTTTGAGGAGACCCTCTGACCTCCATGTCTCTTCCAAGGGGCATTGAAGTGCCTCCAAATTTTTGGCAGCCCTTGCATTCACTGCATAGGTCAACACTATGGAAGACTCTCTCCTTTCTAATGGGAATTTGTCATTACTGTGGCCCTGCTCTATGTGTCTTTAATTTCTTAGTGGGGTTTTTCCTAAATTTGGTCAGCTGCTGGACTCACTGCATACCCTATAACTGTATAGCAGACCCTCTCCTTTCTAATGGGAACATGTCGTACTTGTTACTGTGGCCTTGCTCTATGTGTCTTTAAATTCTTAGTGGGGTTTTTCCTAAATTTGGTCAGCCGTTGGACTCACTGCTTATCCTATAACTATATAGCAGACTCTCTCCTTTCTAATGGGAACATGTCGTATTCGTTACTGTGGCCCTGCTCTATGTGTCTTTCAGAGTCCCTCCATCATCAATGAAACAGGATGTGTCTGATGATGTGTCACACACCACATTGCCAGATAAGGTTGTAAAATGTTAAAATGACATTTCCCGGTGAATGCATTTGCCTTAAAAAATAACGTAAAAAAAAAAAAACAGTAGGATCTTTCTTTAGTATAAAAACAATGTAACCTCAATGTAATCACATTGTTCAGCTCCTGCACCTCCTCCTCCATCTCCGAAATGACCATCAGTCACAAGCTGAAAGCACTGCAGGACTGCCTTGGCCAAGCGGCAACAGGCTGTGCTGAAGATAACATGCTTAAAGCTTAGGTGACAAACCGCCCAGAGTTGTTGAAAGCTGTAACACAGCAGCTTGATCTGTGGCTCTCACTGCTGAACATACAGCCAGGCATAGTCGTGTGTGACAATGGGCGGAACCTGGTGACGGAGAAATAACAGCTGGAGTAGATACGGTTTGCCTCTATGTCAGTCCTTTCACCGAGCTAAAGAATATGGCTGTGGTGAAATACAGCTCACACTGAGAAGCTGTTTCAGATTGAAAAACATTGTGCCCACCAGAGGATTTGATTCTGAGGGCTCACCTTTCTCCCCCGTTCAAGAGCCCCCATAGCAGCTGCAAAGTTAGCGCTATCATGAACTCTCCTGATGTAGAAGCCAGGGCACACCAGAGGATTCTCAGGTGGGACCGTCCAACCCTGCCGAGAAGCAGTCCTGGCTAAGAAAAGTGTGTAGGAAGGTTCCTGTACACTCTATGGCTGCTTTTTTACTGAGGTGGAAACCCACGCAAACATGGGGAGAACATACAAAGTCCTTGCAGATGTTGTCCTTGCTGGGATTTGAACCCAGGATCCCAGTGCTGCAAGGCTTCAGTGCTAACCACTGATCCAATGTGCTGCCGTTCACCCTCTAATATCTAACAGGCTGGAGAAACTTGAACCTACTGCCACTCTATCTTCAGCTCCTTTGTGAGAAACTAATGTATTTGGGCAACTACTCAGTCTACCAAATAAAATTCCTGAGAAGGAAATTGGGGATGGCTTCGCTATTGTTACTGGGGGCAGTGCTAATACCATGGCGTCGTACCATAGTTTACTGGAAATATTCCAGGCTGGTAGGAGGCAAGAAAATTCCCACAGAAAAGTACCAGCAGTAATGTTCAGGGACCCGCGCTTGTAGAAGGCGGAGACAACACCGGGAGAAATAGTGACGGCTGGGGACCGAGTATGGACACGAGGCATGAGGCATAAGGTTGTAAAAAGCTTCCGCCTCCACGAGCCTAGAAGGCCACATTTCAAGTGCAAGCAGCTGCCCAGAAATCTGGCAGTTTAGTATTGCAGCCTGTGGGTGGGTGGCTGGCTGCATACTTGCGCTTGCAATCCAAGTAACAGAAAACTAAGCAGATGGTGGCCTCTGTCATCATCATGGCCTCACCACGGCACTATGGACTCTCCTGAAGGAGAAGCAATGGCCCACCGGAGGAGTCTCCTGTTTTCTGGTGGGTCTGTCCAACCCTGCCGAGAAGCAGCCCTGGGTAAGAAAAGTGTGGGGGAAGGTTCCCGGACACTCTATGGCTGTTTTTCTGTTTCTTTAATGTGGATCGGACGTGCTTATGCATGTTATTTCTCAAACCGGATTGCAGATCAAGCCATTGCCCAACTCTGTAGTCATGAAATTAAATGCGCAAAGAAAGATGTTTGTGTGTCAAAGTACCAACGAGAAGTGTGAGTTGATGTTGGACAGGCTGCCATGGCTTCTACAAAAGTTGCTTTAGAGGACTTCCTGGGAGAAATGACACCCAGAGTAGATACGGTTTCCCTCTATGCCAGTCCTTTCACCGAGCTAAAGAATATGGCTGTGGTGAAATACAACTCTCAGCAAAAAAAGCTGTCGCTTCCGCCTCCACTAGCCTAAAAGGCCACATTTCAAGTGAAAGCAGCTTTAGAGGACTTCCTGGGAGAAATGACAGCTGGGTAGATATGGTTTCCCAAGTCCTTTCATCAAGCTAAAGAATCTGGCTGTGGTGAAATACAACTCAGCAAAAAAGCTGTGGACTGGCTCCGTATCGTCCCTGGCCGCATTCACCTGTCCACGTGTTTGTGGTTAGGTGATCCTTCCCAGTAAGTGCACTGGGGAGGGCACGGGTAATGTTGTGGGACCTGTGCTTGTGGAAGGCGGAGACGACACCGGGAGAAACAGTGGCGGCTGGGGACCGAGTATGGACACCCGGCCGCCGCCGGCATGAGGTTATGAAAAGCTTCCGCCTCCCCGAGCCTAAAAGGCCGCATATCAAGTGAAAGCAGCTTCAGAGGACTTCCCTTGATAAATGACAGCTGGGTAGATATGGTTTCCCAAGTCCTTTCACCAAGCTAAAGAATATGGATGTGGTGAAATACAACTCAGCAAAAAAAGCTGTGGACTGGCTCCGTACCATCCCTGGCCACATTCACCTGTCCACGTGTTTGTGGTTAGGCGGTGTCCTTCCCAGTGAGTGCACTGGGGAGGGCAATGTTGTGGGACCCGTGCTTGTGGAAGGCGGAGATGACACCGGGACAAATAGTGGCGGCTGGGTACCGAGTATGGATACCCGGTTGCCGTCGCCATAAGATTGTGGACAGCTTCCACCTCCACGAGCCTAAAAGGCCACATTTCAAGTGCAAGCAGCTGTCAAAAATTTGGCAGTATAGTATTGCAGCCTGTGGGTTGGTGGGTGGCTGGCTTCATACTTGGGGTAGGGACAACTGAACACTGCACCGGGACAAGGACGTGGACGGTGATTGATGCAAGTCTGCAATGACAGGTGCATGGCGGGAGGCATCTTCGCATGCGCCAAGGATCACTTATGATGGGCACACTTTTAGGCAGTGACCTGGGAGTCAGAGATGCTTCCAGAGGTCTTCCCCTTGCTGTTCCCATGTCTTTTCAGCACTGTATGCATGTGTCTGATGATGTGTCACACACCACATGGCCAGATAAGGTTGTAAAATGTTAAAATTACATTTCCTGGTGAATGCATTTGTCTTGGTTGAAAGCAATGCAAAAGAGCAAAAACGCATCAAAAACGCTACGTGTGAACATAGCCCAAGGTGTGGAGGAGTAATTTTGTTTTTGGTTATTTAAGTTGCCTTATATACAAGTCATTACCCTGGAAAGGATGTTCCTTAACATATTTCCCAGGAAAATCCATTTTGGATTCGTTTTTGTATATTTTATTGTGAGTCCGTAAAAGTGGCGTAATGCTCTGACCACGTTGCTGACAGCAGTGACCTTGGAGTCAGAAATGCTTCCAGGGGTCTTCCCCATGCTGTTCCCATGTCATTTGAGCAATGTTCCCATCGATTTGAGCAATTTTTAGGCCCTCTGCAGACCGCCGGGGGGAGCAGCCTGAAAAATGCTCGAGTTTCCCATAGACTTACATTGGGCTCGTTGCTTGGGTCGAGCACCTGAGTATTCCAATGTGCTCGACCCGAGCAACGAGTACCCGAGCATTTTAGTGCTCGCTCATCACTAATAATAATGTCATTTTAATGCGTTTTTTAAAAAATAATAACAACATCACAAATCAGCAAATAACACAGACATATTTAGTGTTCCTTTAATCGTAATGCCCGGCACAACACAGCGATCCGATTATTTACGGGATCAGTAAATGACGTAAAAAATGGCGTGATTGATATTTTTTCTCTATTAAACCCATAAAAAAAATATAATACAACTGTAATGCTGAGGCTGTGTTTCTGCTGCTTTTTTTCTGCAGGTGTCCTCACCCCACAACGCAATAACAATCTTGGGGCAGATATGAAGCAGTTTTTTACGCTATTTTTATAGTACAGAAAATCTTTGATTCTGCACTTAAAAATGCAGCGGCGTTTTTTTTTCATGCGTTTTTTTCAGAAGAAGTCTGTAGAGAAAAAATGCACCAAAACCCCAGAGTTCAGCAGCATCTTCAGACCACAGAGGGCAAAGATTTCATGGAATCACATCCACTTTCCTTCGAAATTCAGACCTTGTTCACACGTAGCGTAAATGTTGCGTATTTTCTGCTGCTTATTTTGCATGAAAATTCTGCTGTGTTTAACTGTCCAAGCAAAGTGGATGTGATTTCATGAAAACTGTGCCCGCTGCGCACCCAAGGACGCTGCTGAACAGTGCGGTTTTGGTGCTTTTTTTTCCTCTGGAGACTTCTATGTCGAACCTAAAACAATAAAATGTAATAACAGGTGATCAAAACATCGCATTTACCCCACGTCAACTCGGAGCGCAAAAAATAAGCCCTCACTGTGGTTTTGGTGCTTTTTTTCTCTAATGCTTCTATGTGGAGCCTAAAAAAAATGCAAGGGAAAAACTGCAGTTACTGTTTTTAAGTGCAGAATCAAAGCTTTACTGTGCTATAAAAAATACATTAAAAAGATTGTTACTGTTTAGTTTGGTGCGGATCCTGCAGAAAGCAAAAAAACACAGTATTTATGCAACTTGTGAACACGGCCTTACAGACACAAAAAAGGCAGATGCAATGTAGTGAAACTACTGTACATAAAGATGAGAAAGTTCTGGCGACTGTGACTGTGAATGAATGAGCAAAAATTAAATCCACTGGTCCCGATTAGAGATGAGCTGGATGCACAGATGACGTCCTGCCAGCTCTGACTAATCAAAACAAAAGCTGCGCTGGGGACCCCGGAAGGTAAGAGATTCGCAGTCTCCCACCAAGCTGCCAGGTACCACTGACCTGGAATCTGAAGCACAGACCCGTGAATCCCCCTACTCATCTCTAGTCCCAAATGTCCCGGATACAGCGGAGAGTCCCGGATTTGGGTCTGTGCCCTGTAGTCTTGGGAATCTGCTCAATTTCCTTCACTACCACCGCCCCTCTGACATCGCCTCCGGCCCGGGGAGAAAGAAATGGTAAATGGGCGTGGATTGGCGTGTGGCCAGGGGCATGTCCAAAATTTGCCGCGGCGCGTGACATATGATCTATCGCTCTTTCTGTTCTTCAAAAACTGGGAGGTATGTATACAGTAGCCATGTCCAGCTATTCAAGACCAAGAGCAAATCTAATATAAAACACTTTTAGATTCATGCAAGATTTGCTTTCTATTCCCAGACCATATACAGTAAATCTATGCTATCAATGATGTCTCTGACAAAACTTTCATATGCACTGAATAATAACCTGGCATGAAAGATATCTACTGTATATTCAATTGTATTCTGACTTTCCTCATAATCTGTGATTTATTTGTTCCTGGCTATGAGCCATCAAGGAGAGAACGTTCCACATGAAATATTCCAATATTATTTATAACTTTAATGACAAATTGGCTAATTGAGTTTAATTAAAAGCAGTTGAGCACCAAATGAAAATGTGAAAATGACGTTAAAACATGGTTTAATCTAACCTTTAAAAATAACTGTTGGAGAGGTCACAGAAATCATTTCTTTAATAGAAGTTTGGGAACTATTTCATTTATTATTCCAACATTATTTAGCACACTTAATAATGTACATTTCTCTTTAGGAAATATTAATGGTAATTTACACTGAGAACTACAGATATTGTATTAAGGGGAATGTATTTTTTTTATCAGGTTTTTATGCTAAATGTATAAAATGTTTTTTTTATTTTTTATATTTTTTTTGCCTTTTTATTTTTCATATCACGATCTATATTTAAAAAATAAAAAAATTAAATCTTACTATTTTCACATTGACCACTGGGGATATTTTGGACACATACTCCCTGTTCTTTCACTTGACTGCTCTGAAAAAGCAGTCTGGATCCCAATTACAGACCAAGGGCCACTATAAATGCTGGTCAACAGATTGTAAAGGAAACAAGTAGATATACTTAAAAAGTGACAACCTTTAGTCGGACAAGGCAAATATTAAAATGGCAGAAGGATGATTATATATGGAGCGAGAAGTAGCTGGGGAATTAAATAGTGGGCTAGGCCGTATTACAGATGTGTTGTTTTGCAATTTTCGGTAATGTTTAACCCCTTTACCCCCGAGGGTGGTTTGCACGTTAATGACCAGGCCAATTTTTACAATTCTGACCACTGTCACTTTATGAGGTAATTACTCTGGAACGCTTCAACGGATCCCCCTGATTCTGAGATTGTTTTTTCGTGACATATTGTACTTCATGATTGTGGTAAAATTTCTTCGATATCACTTGCAATTATTTGTGAAAAAAATGGAAATTTGGCGAAAATTTAGAAAATTTTGCAATTTTCAAAATTTGAATTTTTATGCCCTTAAATCAGAGAGATATGTCACACAAAAGAGTTAATAAATAACATTTCCCACATGTCTACTTTACATCAGCACAATTTTGGAACCAAAATTTTTTTTTGTTAGGCAGCTATAAGGGTTAAAAGTTGACCAGCGATTTCTCATTTTTCCAACAAAATTTACAAAACCATTTTTTTAGGGACCACAACACATTTGAAGTCACTTTGAGAGGTCTTTATGACAGAAAATACCCAAAAGTGACACCATTCTAAAAACTGCACCCCTGAAGGTGCTCAAAACCACATTCAAGAACTTTATTAACCCTTCAGGTGCTTCACAGGAATTTTTGGAATGTGGAAGAAAAAAATGAACATTTAACTTTTTTCACAAAAATGTTACTTTAGACCCAATTTTTTTTTTTTTTGCAGGGGTAACAGGAAAAAATGGACCCCAAAATTTGTTGTGCAATTTCCCCTGGGCACGCAGATACCCCATATGTGGGGAAAAACCACTGTTTGGGCGCACGGCAGGGCTCGGAAGGGAAGGAGCGCCATTTGACTTTTTGATTGTAAAATTTGCTTGAATAATTAGCGGACGCCATGTTGCGTTTGGAGAGCCCCTGATGTGCCTAAACAGTGGAAACCCCCCACAAGTGACCCCATTTTGGAAACTAGACCCCCCAAGGCACCTATCTAGATGCATAGTGAGAACTTGGAACCCCCAGGTGCTTCACAAATTGATTCGTAAAAATGAAAAAGTATTTTTTTTCCACTTTTTCATTTTTACGAATCAATTTGTGAAGCACCTGAGGGTTCCAAGTGCTCACTATGCATCTAGATTGGTGCCTTGGGGGGTCTAGTTTCCAAAATGGGGTCACTTGTGGGGGAGCTCCACTGTTTAGGCACATCAGGGGCTCTCCAAACGCGACATGGTGTCCACTAACAAATTGAATGGAAAATCGGCTCAAATTGTTAGCGGACACCATGTTGCGTTTGGAGAGCCCCTGATGTGCCTAAACAGTGGAAACACAGGGGCTCTCCAAACGCAACATGGTGTCCGCTAACAATTTGAGCCGATTTTCCATTCAATTTGTTAGCGGACACCATGTCGCGTTTGGAGAACCCCTGATGTGCCTAAACAGTGGAGCTCCCCCACAAGTGACTCCATTTTGGAAACTAAACCCCTCAAGGATTTTATTAAGGGGTATAGTGAACATTTTGAACCCAGAGGTACGACACAGAATTTGATAACATTAGGTCATCATATTAAATAAGTTGTCATTAGTCTTGAGCGCAAGTGCTCGCTACTTGAGTTTGCATCGGGTACTCAGGTATGCACCATGTATGACGGGTGCTCAAGTGAAATGCTCGAGTCCCCGTCCGCATGTTTCACGGTTATTAGACACCCCCAAAAAAACATGCAGGGATCGCTCGTGCATGGCAGGCAATCCCCGCGAGGTTTTTTTGGCTGCGAAGAATATGGGGCGGAGACTTGAGCACCCGCGCGATACTCAGTGCATACCCGAGCACCCGATGCAAACTCAAGTAGCGAGCACTTGCGCTCAACACTAGTCGCCATATTGTCCTTTTTTTTTTTTTTTTTTTTTTTTTACTTTTGAAAAAAAAAAACAACCCCAACCCTAACATTAGCACAACCCCAACCCCAGCCCTAGCATTTATTTTTTACGCCGTTCCTCGTGCGGTATAAGTGATGAGATTACTTTATTCTTCGGGTCGGTGCGATTACAGCGATACCAGAATCATATCGGGTTTTTATGATTGACAGCTGTCACACACTAAAAGACTCATATTTTGTAAAATCTAGTTTTTGCATCGCCATATTTTGGCCGACAGAGTCATGTGACGGCTTGTTTTTTGCGGGATGAGTTTTTATTGGTGCCATTTTCAGGCACGTGACATTTTTTGATCGCTTTATATTCCTATTTTTGGGAGGCAGAATAAACAAAAACCAACAATTCAGGAATTGTGTTTTTTTACATTTTTTTATTCTGCTCCGGGTGTGGTAAAATTGATAAGGCAGCTTTATTCTTCGGGTCAGTACATTTACAGCGGTATCACATTTATATCGTTTTTTATGTTTTGGCGCTTTTACACAATAAAAGCTATTTTATAGAAAAAAATATTCTTTTGCATCGCTTTATTCTGAGAGCTGTAACTTTTAGATTTTTCAGATGATGGAGCTGTATGGTGGCTTGTTTTTTGCGGGACGAGATGACGCTTTCAGCGGTACCATTTTTATTTATATTCGTCTTTTTGATCGCGTGTTATTCCATTTTTTGTTTGGCGGTATGATGATAAATCTTTTTTTTTCGCTTTGTTTTTTATTTTTATTTTTTACCATATTCACTGAAGGAGTTAACTAGTGGAACAGTTTTATAGGCCAGGTCGTTACGGACGTGGCGATACCAAATATGTGTACTTTTATTGTTTGTTTGTTTGTTTTTCATAATAATATTTATTGATGGGTTCATTATATTTTTATTTTTAGTGGATTATTTATTTATTTTTTTTTTAAAATATTTTTACAATTATTTTTTTTTTTTTTTCACTTTTTGGGAGTTTTTTTTACTTTGTCCCACTATGGGACTTTCACTTTTCTTATTCTGATCGCCTGCACAGCATAGGGATGGAGCACCATCCCTGTGCCATGCGGGCAGTCAGCGCTGGACAGGGAGAAGATAGTTTGGAGATGCACTGCGCATGTCCAAACAATCTTCCTGCTGTCTGGTGACCCGGATGTTGTCATGACGACATCGGGTCGTCATGGCAACACCCGGGAAGCCGCGGCACACAGCGCTGGAGGCCGGAAGAGGAGGTGAGTATCTGCGATCACCTCCCCTTGCCTCCGCAATGCTGCGATCGACTTCGATCGCAGCATTGCGGGGGTTAATGTGCTGGGAGCGGTGAGGGACCGCTCCCTGCACATAGTACCAGGTGTCAGCTGTGACAATCAGCTGACACCCGGCGGCGATCGCGCCCGCACAGCCTGTGTGCGCGCGCGATCGCGATGACTTACTAATACGGGTCAGGCTCTTAAAGCCCAGGGCACTGACACGTATTAGTACGTCATGAGCTTTAAAGGGGTTAAAGAAGCACTCTGATCAAAGTTTTTATCTTAATATATAATCATATTATATAGCACAATGTAATTTCAATCGCTTATTTTGCCTTTCTACCCATCTAATTCTTCTCTTTTCTCTGAGCTATGTAAAAACAGGAATCTCCTTTCCCTGCATGAATCATCCCCCTCTACAACCCCTGTCCCATCTGCTCCACTAATCCCCCATGCCATGGACTTTTGCAGTGATGACTCATGCATGAAAAAGAGACTTCTTATTTCTACATAGAGCTTAGAAGGATTCAGCCAGTCAGTTTTTAATCACGTGCTGCCATAGACCTAATGGAAAAGAGAATAATTAACTGGGTAGAAAGACAAAATGAGCAATTTTAAGTACACAGTTCCATATAATATGATGACTGGAATATATTAAGTGGATAAAAATTTTGATGAGAATGCTTCTTTAATGAAGGGAATTTTTTTCTGTTCTCAGCATTAGGCTATATGCCCACAATGCAGAAATGCACCAGATTTTTCCTGAGCGTTTCTGCATCTCCCTGCCAGAAAAAACGCATGCGGGTTGTACATGCGGATTGTACATGCGGATTGTACATGCGTTTTTCCTGTCAGGGACATGCGGATGTGAAGCGTTCTTCACATGCATTTCCGCATGCGGGTTGTCAAGTGCTTTCCAAGCGATTTTAGCATCACTTGGAAAGTGCTTGACAACTTGGTCACACTATATAAATCCATTCAACCGGCATGGATTTATATAGTGTGACTGTAAAAGAATGGTAAAAAATAAATATTATACTTACCTTCTGATGGCCCCCGGTGTCCTTATCCAATCCGTCCTGGCTTGCCGGCAGCTCGCGGTGGACTAAAAGGACCTGCCATGACGTCATTTAGTCATGTGACGGTCCACACGACTGCCGACGCCAGCGGTTGCATGACCCTTCACATGACTAAATGACGTCATGGCAGGTCCTTTTTAGACCATCGCGAGCTGCCGGCAAGCCAGGACGGATCGGATAAGGACACCGGGGGCCATCAGAAGGTAAGTATAATGTATATTTTTTATTTTATTCTTTTTTTTGCAGGTACTATGGTACCCGGGTCCGGAGGAGAGTCTCCTCTTCTCCAAACCCGGGTACCATCCGCACATTGAAACGCATGGAATCCGCATGTACAGATGCAGTGACGCGTTGACATGTGGTCCAATGCAAGTCAATGGCGGCGAAAACGCAGCGATTCCGCAAAATAATTGGTAGTGCTGCGGATTTTTCCGCAATGATAATCTGCAGCGGAAATTTCCACAGAATGTGCACAGCATGTGGATTATCATTGAGGAATATGGCCGACCTTCTACCAAGTGTTTTTTAAGCGTTTCTGCAGCGGAATTGCCGCTGCGGAAATGCTTAAAAAGCGCATAGTGGGCACACAGCCTTACACTCTAAATTGCTGGTGGTAAAGTATCCTATGTGTGTGTTTCAAAACCTACACTGAAGGTACCCCTCCCTGGTTGGGAATACAGATTGTCACGCTCGCCGGTGGTGCACGTGGTTTGTGGACCCACTGTGTCACGGGGCCAGGCTTGCCAATAAGGGTCATAGCTAAGTGGCTACCTGGTGTTCACTGGAGATCCTGATGGTGGAGTCAGGCTTGAGCTGCAGGAAGCCACCAGATACCACTCCTAGGCAGTCCTCAGTACTGCAGCTGCCGATCCCAGGGGTCGGGTTTGCTGGATGAGGACACGGGAGCAGAGGCACAGACAGGAAGGATTTGGAGACTGACGGATAGTACAGACAACGTGGACTTCGGGGATAAGTTCTTGTTCAGACACACAGGTCTCAGGAGATGGTTCACATACTGCTGACATGGCTACAGGGATCAGGTACTGCCGGAGTGGCTTCAGGGTCACATATAAACTACAAAGTACTACAGGGACAGTACAGGATAGGGAAATAACTATATTAGACTAAAGATGGGGGTCCTGGCAACATGCAGTTGCACACACACTACGACTAACAAACTATACACTGAAGCACCTCCCTATTGGGGAGGGTGCCTTTTATACAAGATGTCTCCCAGCTATTGGCTGGGGCCATCTTTGCAAGTGCGCATGCTGCTCCTTTAAGAGCAGGGGAGTGCGCGCGCACTAGATGCGCCACTGGAAGTCTGTGCAGCGAACACAGGGCGAGGAGCGTGAGGACACTGCCATGGCCGGGACGGTGAGTATGTTGGCGTCACTGGATGGAGAGAGCAGGGGAACCATGCGGCAATGGAAGTTACACAGGCAGCCATGAAGGTTAGTCAGACAGTGGGCCATTGATGGTGGGTGGCCAGGGTAAGAGATAAAGGTGGTAGCTGGACAGGCAGGCCTTTGGCTCAAAGAGCACAGTTTTGCAAGGTGTCCTCCAATTGTTGCTATGTGTTATGCTATGTGTGTTTAGTCAATAAAAATGTTCGCGCAACAACAAAATGATGTGCTTTAAAATGTAGATTGTTTTTATTTGGATGTGTCCTCCTTTGATATAAGGTGTGCTGCTCACTGGTTATGGAATATACAGTCCACGTCCCTTGTCAGAGACGCTCCTCTTCTTGCAACTCCTGTAGGGACGAATCATTCATCTAAGGTGGACACCGGCCATACCTTGGTGTGCAACAGACGATTTATAGAAGATTCACCCTTTGAATAATACCATTATGTAAGCAGAATCCAGTGGAAAAAGCTACATATTTTCCATCAAATTGGATAAATAAAGATACATTTACATCTACTTCACTTCTTGACTGTAGTGTCCTTGCCTCTGCATTGAGCATTACTGTTGCAGATTGAGCTGAGACTAAGAGCTTTTCATTCTACCACATGCAGCCAGTAATAGGCAGAGGGAAACTGTAATATTTGCTTTATGAATTTCGTTAGGTGTAAATGAAGAATATTTCTGCAGGCAAAATAAGCATTCATTACAGATCATTCCAAAACCTAATAAAAACAATATACTCCTAAAACCTATTAAAACTTTATAAACTCCTATTGAAATGCAAAAATGATCAAAGTGGAACAGTATGAAACAAAATTAGATTGTTATCTCTGTAATGACAAACATGCGAGATTCTCGAAGCCGCATTCATAACACAACTGTACTTTGATCTCTTAAGTAAATCAAAGCATCCTCTGTAATTTGACTTGACACCCAGTTTAATGCATTTGGTGTTTAGTGTTAACTCTCGAGGAAGTAAATTACTTCATTTACATTTCATAAACCTATTGCATCTTATAAATGCTTACTTTGTTAACTTTTTTTGTGACATGTCATCTCACACTTAGAGCCGAGCGAATATTTCAATATTTGGTTAGGATTACGATCGTCAAATTTGCAATATTCGCCGATTTATTCGTCGAATATTCGCCGAACATTACCGAACACCATTGGATTCAATGGGGGGCAAAAACAAACGCATACACAAACCTTCTAAGGGGCCGAAAAGCTGCCAAAACACATCAAATTAGGGGCAGACACAAGGAAAGTGCTATCAATTGACCCAGAGTACTAGTACTATAATTATTATAGCGACATTTATTCCGTGGCGCTTTACATGTGAAAAGTGGTCACTGACTGGTACAAGAGGAGAGAGGAACCTGCCCGTGAGTGCGCACAAACAATCTACAAGGGATGGGTGAGGATACAGTAATTCAGGGTAAAGCTGGTCATGCAGCGGTATGGTGGAGCATGGATTACTGCAGATTGCACACTTGTCAGAAGAAGTGGGTCTACTTCAGCTTCCTTTTCAAGGTTTCCAAGGTAGGCGACAGTCTGATGTGTTGGAGTACAGAGTTATACAGTAGGGGAGATGCACAGGACAAAACTTGTGTGATTGTGGCAAGAAGAGATAAGAGGGAAGTAGAAAAGGCGATCGTGGAAGGATAGGAGGTTGCGTGACGGTAAGTACTGGGAGACTAGGTCACAAATGTATGGAGGAGACAAGTTTTGGATGGCTTAGTACGATTTGTAGATGAGGGCCAGAAAAAACATGTGCTCCAGTAGTTGACAAGTGCTGCATCAAGTGGCCTCTGCTCCTCTTCCTCCAACTTAACATCAAACACAGTACAGTCCTCAGAGGTGGCAACCCAATTACCATTGATTTCCCCCACATCACAACTCTCCAACCGCCCAACTGACTGTGGGGAATCACAGATGAGCGAGTCTACAGAGCTGTTCACACATTCTATTCTGGGGCATCAGAGGTCTGATACAAAGCTTCACAGACTCATGAGGGGGAAAACATGTGTAGCGATGCCCAAATTTTTAATCAATTGATCTGGGGCCGGACAAAGTAGGGTCCGAGCAGAATCCAAACCCTCATAACCAGATGTTAACCCCTGGGGGTGGGCATTGATGGGAACTAAACAAATACACACCAGAACATGGAGAACTAATGCAACAGGGGATGGAAAACTAAACTACTAAACAACTAGGGTTGGAGAACTAAACTACAACACACCAGGGGTTGGAGAACGAAACAAATACACACCAGAACATGGAGAACTAAACTAATAGACAACAGGGGTTGGAGAACTAAACTACTAAACAGCTAGGGTTGAAGAACTAAACTACTACACACCAGGAGATGGAGAACTAAATCACTAGACACCAAGGTGTTACTAGACAGCAAGTGTTGGAATCCCCATGGCTTGTGGGACAAGCCTCTGTATCTAACACTTCTTCCAGTGCTTCTGTCTCCTCCACCTTCTCTAGGGCCTCCACCTGCACCCTCAACCTCTGCCTTAATGAGTCACATGCTCCAACAGTGCAGATAGAATCCCCCCCTCTTCTTTACTGCGCAGCCAGGGCTCACCGCAAATCAGGCAGTGTTAAAATTAATATGTCTTGGAGATCGCAGTCATACAGCTGCAGAGTTGTGAACAGCTCTCCTGGCCGAGTTTGAGCAATGGCTGTCTCCACTGAACATGGAGCAAGGGAAGGCCATGTGCGATAACAGTGCAACCCTGGTGACGGCCCTACGCCGGGGCAACCTCACACACATGCCTTGCATGGCTCGCATCCTCAACCTGATGGTACAGCAATTTCTCCGCCACTATCCTGGCCTGAATATGCTGCTGCAGAAACCACAGCATCTCTTTGCTCACTTAAAACTATAAAAATGAGCAGGATCTTTAGTATAAAAACTAGGCTGCTAGACAACAAGCTAACTCCTTCATGATGATAGAGGCCACCATCTCCTTAGCTTGCTGCTGGTACTTTTCTATGGGAATGAGCTTGTGTCCAACCAGCTTGGAATATTTCCAGTGAATTATGGCAAGCCATGGTACCGTGTTTCCCCGAAAGTAAGACCCCCCCGAAAGTAAGGCAGGGTGTGGGGTTTCGGGGGGGTCCGCCAATGTAGGGCACCCCCCGATTGTAAGGCAGGGTAGCGGGGGGGGGGGCCGGGGAATGTAAGGCTGATTCGTCACAGGCTCCCTAGCCGGCTCGCAGCTGATTGGCCGATCAGCCTGTTCGTCACAGGCTCCCTAGCCGGCTCGCAGCTGATTGGCCGATCAGCCTGTTCGTCACAGGCTCCCTAGCCGGCTCGCAGCTGATTGGCCGATCAGCCTGTTCGTCACAGGCTCCCTAGCCGGCTCGCAGCTGATTGGCCGATCAGCCTGTTCGTCACAGGCTCCCTAGCCGGCTCGCAGCTGATTGGCCGATCAGCCTGTTTGTCACAGGCTCCCTAGCCGGCTCGCAGCTGATTGGCCGATCAGCCTGTTTGTCACAGGCTCCCTAGCCGGCTCGCAGCTGATTGGCCGATCAGCCTGTTCGTCACAGGCTCCCTAGTCCCTGCTGGCCATCAGCTCGAGTGTGATTGGCCAGTCAGCCGGCTCGCAGCTGATTGGCCGAATCAGCTGCGACGTCACCGCCTGCAGGCTCGCTCCGATTGGTCCAGCTTCCCCGGCATCCGAATCGTCAGCCCGGCACCGCAGAGGAGATCGAAACAGAAGGAAAGTAACGGTAAGTTCCGAAACTCTCTCTGTGTGTGTGTGTGTGTGTGTGTGTGTGTGTATACGATATGTGTACGGTATGTGTATGGGTGCCGTATGGGGCTGTGTGTGTGTGTGTATACGATATGTGTACGGTATGTGTATGGGTGCCGTATGGGGCTGTGTGTGTGTGTGTATACGATATGTGTACGGTATGTGTATGGGTGCCGTATGGGGCTGTGTGTGTGTGTGGTGGCAGAGTGGGGGGCAGAACCACTGTATGGGGAGGCTGCATACTGTTCAGCCTGTTTTTTTTCCCAATGTAAGGCCTCCCCCGAAAGTAAGGCAGGGTGGGACTTTTGGGGGTAAAATTAATGTAAGACAGGGCCTTACTTTCGGGGAAACACGGTATTAGCAGTGCACCTAGTACCAGAAGAGAAGCCATCCACAATTTCCTTCTCAGGAATTGTATTTGGTAGACTGAGTGGCTGCCCAAACATTAGTTTCTCACAAAGAAGCTGAAGACATAGATTGGCAGTAGGTGCTAGTTTCTCCAACATGACCTGTTTGTTATTGTTAGATATCAGAGGGAGAACAGAATTGTGCTTTGCCAAGGTGCCAGATTGCACCTTAAGTCTTATAGACCCAGCCCTTGCGGGCTTACATTCTACAAGATGGTGGGGAAGGAGACAGTAGGTTGGGGGGTTGCAGTTTCTCCGGTGGTGTTGAGGTAGCAGCGAGGTAATGGCAGGCTGTAGGCTGTCTTGAAGAGATAGGTTTTCAGGTTCCGTCTGAAGGATCCGAATGTGGTGGTTAATCAGACGTATTGAGTCACGGAATTCCAGACAATGGGGGATATTCAGGAGAAGTATTGGAGGCAATTGGGTGAGGAATGAATAAGTGTGGAGGAAAGAAAGAGATCTTGGGAGGACCGGAGATTACGTAAGGGAATATATCTGGAGATTAGTTCAGAGATGTACAGAGGAGAAAGGTTATGGATGGCTTTGTAGGTCAGTATTAGTAGTTTGAACTGGATACACTGGGCAATTGGGAGCCAGTGAAGGGATCTTATAGATTGCAATCTTATAGATTAATGGAGCCAGTCCACAGTAAAAAGGCAGCCATAGAGTGTCTGGGAACCTTCACACAGACTTTTCTTAGACAGGGCTGCTTCTTGGCAGGGTTGTACGGGCCCACCAGAGAACCGGAGACTCCTCCGTTGGGCCCTGGCTTCTCCTTCAGAGAGTTCATAATGCAAACCTTGCAGCTGCTATGGGGATCTTGAGTGGGGGATAAAGGTGGGCCCAATGTTTTTCAGTCTGACACTGCTTCTCGGTGAGAGCTGTATTTCACCACTAGTGTTGAGCCACCCCCGTAGTGTTCGAGTTCGGTTCGGTTCGTCGAACACCCGTGTGTTCGCCGAACTGTTCGTCGAACTGTTCGTCGAACACCTTCGAACACCGTTAAAACCAATGGCAGGCAAAGAAAAACACATAGAAACACATAGAAAACACCTTCAAAGGTGTCCAAAAGCTGACAAACTGCTCAGAAGACATAACTAACACATGGAAAAGTGACAAGTACATATAGTCATGCGAAAATAAAAGAGGTGGAGGAGTAAAAGGAGGGGGAGACACAGATATAGGCATGTCATGCCCTTCTAAAATCCAAAAAGTGAGAAGCCGACACGGCCAGTCCGCTCCTGCCCGTGCCACCTCCGTGTCGCCGGGTTTGTGCCAGAGCCGCGGTGAACCCTGATGGCCAGCCCCCCTCTCCCAATACTGGTGCCTGTCCGCTGGTGGGTCGAGCGAGCCCCCCTGTGGTGGAGGCAGCTCTAAGCTTTTTAATTTAAATTGTCTCTCTAATTTGAATGAATACACTTTAAATCCATTTACAAGGATCTATTGGAGGGCAAGTCTCATGCCAGCAGCCGCGTAATTCCAGCTCCAGTAGCGTCCACTAAAGCTGCTGCAGTTAAAAAGCTTTTATAAGGATCGAGCTCGGCTGTCCACCGCAAGGCATCCTACTGCCAGTCCCAGCCCCTATGCCTTGGGGTGCCTCCTGATGCTCTTCACTGAGTATCCCGTGGTCCCGAAGCATTTCCTTTGAAAAAATGAAGTGTCCAAACTACAGGTGGTGTAGCTTGCTTAACAGCCGGGATAATCCGCTGACTAGCAGACCCTGCTACTAGGCACAAAGTATTTCCTGGGCTAGATGCAGTTAAAAATTTGTAATTAGATACTCTCGTTGGATGCTGAGAAAGCATTCCATAGAGTCTCCTGGCACGCCATATATGATTCTCTTAAAAAGCTTGGGGTAGGGGTCTAGGGGACCCTTTTATAGCCAAAATCACGGCCCTGTATCGCAATACGTCACCTAGGCTGAAGATAAATGGAACTGTAGCACCCTGAGGGCTCGGTTGCTACAGAGGTATTGCACCTCACCCAGAGGTGTGATATCTCACTCTCAGGTAAGGATGTAGTGTGGATCAGGACCCGACACCTGCATGCATTACACCACATTGCCGTGGGGCAGGGCGACCAATATGCCCCTGAGATGGGCACGACAGTCCCTGTCCCTGGCTGGAGTGGGGGGAGGGAACACTGAGGAAGGGGAACCCTGTAGTGCAGGAGCAGGGAGGAAGCAGTTCCTGGGTGCATTGAGAAGGGAGTATAAAAGGTGGGCACCATCTTAGTTCAGTGCAGAGAAGTCTGAGCAGAAGTGGCAGGGAGCAGGGGCTCTGCATGAGCTCTGCTCCGGAGGCGGGCCTAGTAACAGAGGCCCAGGCCTGGAAGAGGGAGAAGGAAGGAAGAGGAGCGGAGAAGGCTCCTGGAACGAGGAACGAAGGGATCTCAGGGGTGCGGACGGGCGAGTCGCCACCGCACGCCAGAATCCACCTGCGTGGAGGGGTCAGGCCAAAGGGGGAGACCGGTCCCCGAAACTAGTGGAGGCAGGAAACGACCCTCAGCTAGAAACAGGAGGCTGTGACATTTTATGTGGCGCAGCCCCTCGCTACACCCGCTAGGAAGGCACCACATAGGGTCAGGGAAACTGGCGCCAAGTTTACCAAGAGGAGGCCCGAGGCAGCCGGACAGAAGGGTTGGTAAGAAAGGCCAGACAAAGGACACACAAAGGGGGTCCTGTGAAGCGCTCCAAAGTTATCTGGGAGTTGTCTGAGCCCCTCACCTGGTGAGCACAGTACGACGTGGGCAGCCGTTACCTGCAGACGTGGTCTGGATAATAAGAACTGTGAGTAAAGGCCCTGGACTGCATCACTGACTCCGTGTCATTACTGCTGCTGCCCTGCACCATCACCCCCATCCTCCGCATACACTGCCCTGAGGCTATACTCCTCCCGTGGGGAGTTATGCTACGCTCTGCTGCACCCACAACACCAGCCTCAGCGGTCTGCCCTGGAGCGGCGGTTCACTCTGACCGCAATCCACGGGTGGCGTAGTCGGACATTTAAACATCAAAACCACATAAATAGTTCCGCCACTGGTTTGACCGCCCTGAGCCACGGAACCGGGTTGCCGCCACGGAGACTACAACCACCAGCATCCACCAAAAAGGGTCCGGCTCCGGGTGTCCCAAGGCCCAGGGGGCGCGTCAGAACATTTTCATCACCTTTCACAATCACCAATGGGACAAGGCAGGGATGTTCTCTGTCCCCTCTCTTATACATCCTAGTGACGGAGCACCTGCTTTCATCAATTCGCCATAACCCCAATATTAGGTGGATTGAGGTGGGAGGCACCGAGTACAAGTGCTCTCTATTTGCTGATGATGTCCTAGTATATATCACTCAATCACATATATCCATCCATGCTGTTATGGCTGAAATAGATCACTTTGTTACATGGTCAAATTTTAAAATCAATGCAGCGAAGTCTGAGGCCCTCGATGTCTCCCTCCCCAAATCCATATAGGATTCCATCCAGTCCAACTTTCCCTTTGCCTGGCCCTCACAGGGTATCAAATACTTAGGAATTCCTATTCATAGAGACCTCTCCCATCTATGTTATCTTAATTTTGGGCCCTTTATTGAACAACTCCATACAGACCACGGTTGGCAAGTTAGAACTGTAAGATTCACTACGTGAACCACTGGTGTTTTGTGGAAAAGCACATGTACACTGTGTTCCAAATTATTATGCAAAAAGTGTTTAGGAGTGATAAGGGAAGAATTTGTTTGTTTGTCAGTTAAACTCATTGATGGTGATGTGTGTCAGGGCTCTTTATATCACTGTAAGCAATTGCAGACACCAGTGCTAATTAGTTTGGCAGGTGTGTCCAATGAAAGGCAAGACTACTTAAGAAGGCTCTCTCACATTATTCAGCAGCCTACATTTTCTGCCAAAATGGGAAAGAAAAAGGATGTGTCGGCTGCTGAGAAGCAACAAATTGTGGAGTGTTTAGGTCAAGGCATGACTACAATGAACATTGTGCGATGATCAGGATGAAGTGTCTTGGCAATCAAGAAGTATGTAGCTGATTCACAGTACACACGTGTGCGTGTTGATAAGGGCAAATTGAGGACTCTTTCCTACAGGAAATTACGTCAGGTTGAAAGAGCAGCGGCAAAAAAGCCTTGTCATAGCAGCAGACAAGTTTTGAAGCTGCTTGTGCCTCCAACGTCCCCCGAACAACAAGATGTGGATTTTCTCAAACAGCACTTCCTGCCATGGTTCAAGAAGAAGAACCGTGTATTTCACAGCAAGATCATTTTTCTGCATGATAATGCACCATCTCATGCTGCACATAAAACATCTGCATCTCTGGCTGATATGGGCATAAAAGGGGACAAACTTATGGTGTGACCCCCATGCTCCCCTGACCTCTACCCCATTCAGAACCTTTGGAGCATCATTAAAAGGAGTGTCTATGATGGCGGGAGGCAGTTCACATCTAAGCAACAGCTCTGGGAGGGTATTCTGTCCTCATGCAAAACAATTGAAGCAGAAACCATCCAAAACCTGACAAATTCAATGGACGAGAGAGTTCAGAAGCTCCTTTCGAACAAGGGGTCCTATGTGAAAATGTAACATCACCTAGAATAAAGTTTTGAGTTGAAAACTGTTTGATTTCAGTTTCTAACAACCTGCTAATGCTTATAATTTCAAAAATGACCATTTTTTTGGTCTTTATTAAAATGAAAAGGTTGATCGAAAAGTTTGGGGGATCTAAGAGTGTGGCAACCCAGTAGTCATGATTACTTCGAATTCTGACAATATGAGGGTCATGCTGCAGGTAGTGCAGCAAGAAGGCACTTATGTGTCTTGCGCATCTCGGAGCCCCAAAATTAGTTTCCGGGCTAGATGCAGCTAAAAATTATTTTTAATTTTAAATCTGGTGGAGCTTATTATAGATGGCCTAATAGGATCAGTGCTGCACACTGCTACAAAGCCCAAATTATTTTCCAGTCAAGATACAGATAAACATGATTAGTAATTTGAAAGCTTAAAACGGTTGGTAGGGTGATTTTAAACAATCATCAAGCTTTTACTCTCCCCAGGATGACACAGGGGTAGAAAAGTCGTTTCGGATCCATGATTTGTTCATCTTTATGAACGTGAGTCTGTCTACATTATCAGTGGAGAGCCGCGTGCGCTTATCTGTCAGCACACCACCAGCAGCGCTGAACACACGTTCAGACAGAACGCTGGCTGCGGGGCATGACAAGATCTCCAAGGCGTAAGTGGCTAGCTCCGGCCATTTATCCAGATTGGAAGCCCAAAAAGAGCAAGGGTCCAGTGACACAGTCGTGGCTTCAGTGTTTACTTGGAGATACTCCTGTACCATCGTCTCTAGGCGTTGACTATGTGTCAGACTTCTTGTCTCCTGTGGCCTTGCAAAGGATGGGCTAAAAAAGTGGTGAAATGATTCCGCAAAATTGATGCTACCACCAGATACTGTGGTTCTGTTACGGTTTGAGTGCTGAACACTTGATGGTCCCACGGTTGGCAAGTTGGAACTGTGAGATTCACTACGTGCACCACTGGTATTTTGTGGAAAAGCACATGTAAGATTCTGCAACAGTCTCTGCTGATACTCCTGCATGCATGCATCCCTTTCTATGGCAGGAATAATTTCTGCAAATTTACTTTTGTACCGGGGATCTAACAGTGTGGCAACCCAGTAGTCAGGATTATTTCTAATTCTCACAATTCGAGGGTCATGTTGCAGGTAGTGCAGCAAGAAGGCACTCATGTGTGTTGCGCATCCAGGAGCACCAAGTCCCTGTTGTGTTGGTGGCGAGGTAACAATCATGCTTCCTTCCTCTGTCCTCTCCCCCCAACCTCGCACAACAGAAATGTGATCAAGGTCTCCCTCATCTGATGAGTCTTCCATCAGTTCGTCCTCCACTTCTTCCTGGGCTCCTGCACCTTCCTCACTAGTTTGGCTGCTACCATGCGCCCTGGTAAAACCATCTCCCCCACCCTCACATGCCTGCCGCCTTGGTGCTGCCGACCGTCTGGACCTTGCAGATGTTAGCCCTTCCGCATACAACTCCTCCTCCTCTACTTCCTCCACCTCCTCTTGTGCCACCACCTGACTCCGAATTCTGTTTAACATGTGCTCCAGTATGTAAATCACCGGAATAGTCATGCTGATAATGGCATCGTCAGCACTAAACATCTTCGTCGCCATTTCAAAACTGTGCAGAAGGGTGCATAGGTCCCTGATCTGAGACCACTCCTCCAGCGTGATTTGCCCCACCTCTGAATCTCGTTGGCCCAGGCTATACGTCAGAACGTATTGCACCAGGGCTTGTCGGTGCTGCCACAGTCGCTGCAATATGTGCAGAGTTGAATTCCACCGGGTAGGCACATCGCATTTTAGCCGGTGAAGTGGCAGGCCCAACGACTTCTGTAGAGATGTAAGTCGCTGAGCTGCGGGATGCGAACGGCGGAAGTGAGCACACAGCGACCGTGCCCTCTGCAGAAGGCCATCTAGTCTGGGATAGTGGGCTAAAAATTGCTGGACAACCAGGTTCAACACGTGAGCCATACAAGGCACGTGTGTGACATTGCCCCGGCGAAGGGCCGCACCCAGGTTTGCAGCATTGTCGCACACGGCCTTCCGTGGTTTCAGGTCCAGTGGAGACAACCATTCATGAAATTGGTTCTCCAGAGCTGACCACAACTCCTCAGCTGTGTGACTCACATTTCCCAGACATTTCAATGTAAAAACCGCCTGATGACGTTGAGCCCTACTGCCAGCATAGTAAGGAGGTGTGCAGGATCCCTTCTGCGCAGTTAGAAAGCTTGTGGCATGACCAGACAGGCTTTGGGTGCAGGTGGAAGACCGAGAGGAGGTTGAGGAGGCAGAAGCTGTGCAGGAACTTTGACATAAAGAGGATTGACGCACAACTCGTGGGGACGGCAAGACTTGGACAGCAGCCCCTTGTCCTGCTGTCACCATAGTTACCCAGTGCCCAGTCAGCGACATGTAACGCCCCTGTCCATGCCTACTCGTCCAAGTGTCTGTGGTGAAATGCACCCTGTCACACACAGAGTTTCTCAAAGAAGCGGTGATGTTGTGTGCGACATGCTGGTGGAGCGCAGGCACACCTTTCTTTGAGAAGTAGTGCCGACTGGGCATCTGGTACTGGGGCACTGCGATGGACATAAGGTCTCGAAAATCCTCTGTGTCCACCAGGCGGAAAGGCAGCATTTCTGTAGCCAAGAGCTTGCAGATGGTGAAATTCAACCTCTTAGCTTTCTCATGGCTAGGAGGAAATGGTCTTTTACTTGTCCACATCTGAGGGACCGAGGGCTGGCTATTGTGCTTAGACGGGGTTGATAAGGGTGTCCCCGGCAAACTGCCGGTCTGTGAGGAAGATGCAGGCGGACATGTTAGGTTGCCTTGATCCAAAGGTGGTGCTATCGATGTCGGACAGCGCTCAACACCAGCTGCTGTTACCACCTCCAAAGAAAATGATGACCTGCCAATCACGCTGGCTGTTGCGGGTAAAGAGGTGGCAGGTCTGCGCCCCAAAACAGGTGTGACTGCTGTCCCCCCAGTCACAGAGGATGAAGAGGCCGCGGATGCACAAGATATGGCAGATGGTGGTTGGCCCGGCCGGCTAGGCCGCATTGTAGCACACTGAGCTTCCCACTGCAACTTATGCTTCATGTCCATGTGCCGGTTCATGCATGAAGTACTCAAACTATGTATTTTTTGGCCTCTACTTAGCTTTTGCTGACAAATGTTACAGATAACACGAGTTGGGTCATCTTTATCGATCTGAAATAATGCCCAGGCTATGCAAGGCTTAGCACCCATGCGACCTGAAGAGCCACCACGACTTGTGGTGAGAGGCAGAGTTGTGTTTGAGGATGCAGTTGTTGACGTGCTTCCAGTACTACGTCTCTGTCCAGGAAGGCGCAACCTGACCTCGTCGTCACTAGCATCTTCCTCCACCTCCTCTGCTGACCTCATCTCTTGGCTGACTGTGGGTTGACAGTAAGTGGGATCTCCAACCTCATCATCATCACCCTGTGTGTTATCACACCCGTCGTCCTCAGAGCCAACCTGTTCCTGCCCTGACAAAAAACTAAAGTTGTCGCTCCAATCAGGTATTTGAGTCTTATCATCGTCTTCCTCATTGTCTCCACCAACAGGAGTTACAGTTTGGGAATGAGGGTCTACATTATGGTCAGAACCTTCTGCGTCTGGTCCTGGATCCGACTCATAAAGATTCTGGGCATCAGTGCAGATCATTTCCTCGTCTGGATTCACAGAAGCGCTGGAGTCGACCTCTGATTCCCAGGCTATAGTATGAGTAAACAGCTCTGCAGACTCAACCATCTGTTCTACCTCATACTCAGACGGGCAGCTGGAGATTTGGGAGCTGTGAGGAAGCAAGTGCGATTTGGGTGACACCTTTGAGGACTGGAGTATTTGTGATGTTGAAGTTGATGTGGAGGAGAGCCCACTTAAAGGAGCACTTGATATCCATTGAAGCACCTGCTGTTTTTGTGCCTCATCTGGAATTTGTAGCGATTGGCGGGGCCGTAAGAAAGGGATCTTATCACATTGTCCGCTAAAAGAAGTAGACATTTTAGTTTGGCTGGAAGATGGTCTTTCTTCTGCAGATGTTACTGTTGCTTTAACACCTACCCCACGGACACAACCTTTTTTCCCCTTCCCAACACGCCTATTCTCCTTTCCACCAGCAGCAGGCCTTTTTCCACTCATTTTGGTGGTTAACTAATTCACAACTCTGGAGTTGTTTGCACAAAAAAACAATGGATGGTAACCGAGCAGAGCTGAGTGGCCAAACTGTGGTATTAGGCCAAAACTATTGGCTGGGTTAGATGCAGAAAAAAATATATTCAGTATGCAACCTGATGGAGGTCAGTATAGATGGACTAATAGAGAAAGTCCGACACACTGCTACAAGGCCAAATATTTTTTCAGAGGTAGATGCAGAAAAAAATTATATTCAGTTTGCAACCTGATGGAGGTCTGTATAGATGGATTAATAGAACAAGACCCACACACAGCTAGAAGCCCAATATTTTTTCAGAGGTAGATGCAGAAAAAAATATATTCAGTTTGCAACCTGATGGAGGTCAGTATAGATGGACTAATACAACAAGTCCCACACACAGCTAGAAGCCCAATATTTTTTCAGAGGTAGATGCAGAAAAAAATATATTCAGTTTGCAACCTGATGGAGGTCAGTATAGATGGACTAATACAACAAGTCCCACACACAGCTAAAAGCCCAAATATTTTTTCAGAGGTACTGTAGATGCAGATAAAAATTATTTTTAATTTGCAACCTGATGGAGGTCAGTATAGATGGACTAATACAACAAGTCCCACACACAGCTAGAAGCCCAAATATTTTTTCAGAGGTACTGGAGATGCAGATAAAAATTATTTTTAATTTGCAACCTGATGGAGGTCAGTATAGATGGACTAATAGAGAAAGTCCGACACACTGCTACAAGGCCAAATATTTTTTCAGAGGTAGATGCAGAAAAAAATTATATTCAGTTTGCAACCTGATGGAGGTCTGTATAGATGGATTAATAGAACAAGACCCACACACAGCTAGAAGCCCAATTTTTTTTCAGAGGTAGATGCAAAAAAAATATATTCAGTTTGCAACCTGATGGAGGTCAGTATAGATGGACTAATACAACAAGTGCCACACACAGCTAGAAGCCCAATATTTTTTCAGAGGTAGATGCAGAAAAAAATATATTCAGTTTGCAACCTGATGGAGGTCAGTATAGATGGACTAATACAACAAGTCCCACACACAGCTAGAAGCCCAAATATTTTTTCAGAGGTACTGTAGATGCAGATAAAAATTATTTTTAATTTGCAACCTGATGGAGGTCAGTATAGATGGACTAATACAACAAGTCCCACACACAGCTAGAAGCCCAAATATTTTTTCAGAGGTACTGTAGATGCAGATAAAAATTAGTTTTAATTTGCAACCTGATGGAGGTCAGTATAGATGGACTAATAGAGAAAGTCCGACACACTGCTAGAAGGCCAAATATTTTTTCAGAGCTAGATGCAGAAAAAAATTATATTCAGTTTGCAACCTGATGGAGGTCAGTATAGATGGATTAATAGAACAAGACCCAAACACAGCTAGAAGCCCAATATTTTTTCAGAGGTAGATGCAGAAAAAAATATATTCAGTTTGTAACCTGATGGAGGTCAGTATAGATGGACTAATACAACAAGTCCCACACACAGCTAGAAGCCCAAATATTTTTTCAGAGGTACTGTAGATGCAGATAAAAATTAGTTTTAATTTGCAACCTGATGGAGGTCAGTATAGATGGACTAATACAACAAGTCCCACACACAGCTAGAAGCCCAAATATTTTTTCAGAGGTACTGTAGATGCAGATACAAATTATTTTTAATTTGCAACCTGATGGAGGTCAGTATAGATGGACTAATACAACAAGTCCCACACACAGCTAGAAGCCCAAATATTTTTTCAGAGGTACTGTAGATGCAGATAAAAATTATTTTTAATTTGCAACCTGATGGAGGTCAGTATAGATGGACTAATAGAGAAAGTCCGACACACTGCTAGAAGGCCAAATATTTTTTCAGAGCTAGATGCAGAAAAAAATTATATTCAGTTTGCAACCTGATGGAGGTCAGTATAGATGGATTAATAGAACAAGACCCACACACAGCTAGAAGCCCAATATTTTTTCAGAGGTAGATGCAGAAAAAAATATATTCAGTTTGCAACCTGATGGAGGTCAGTATAGATGGACTAATACAACAAGTCCCACACACAGCTAGAAGCCCAAATATTTTTTCAGAGGTACTGTAGATGCAGATACAAATTATTTTTAATTTGCAACCTGATGGAGGTCAGTATAGATGGACTAATACAACAAGTCCCACACACAGCTAGAAGCCCAAATATTTTTTCAGAGGTACTGTAGATGCAGATAAAAATTATTTTTAATTTGCAACCTGATGGAGGTCAGTATAGATGGACTAATAGAGAAAGTCCCACACACTGCTAGAAGGCCAAATATTTTTTCAGAGGTAGATGCAGAAAAAAATATATTCAGTTTGCAACCTGATGGAGGTCAGTATAGATGGACTAATACAACAAGTCCCACACACAGCTAGAAGCCCAAATATTTTTTCAGAGGTACTGTAGATTAGAGATGAGCGTTGTTCTACTCGAACTGTTCGCCAATCTCAAATTCGAGCTGTTTTGGGCGGTGTTCGAGCCGGTCGGCGAACACGAACAATTTGAGAAAAATTCGGCTGTTCGAGGTTATGTTCGATAACTGTTCGTGCACCAAAATCATAACTGGATTTTTTCTCAGTAATGATGAAAATTAATGTTAATACGCAGTTTGAGTGTACAGCGGGGCGGGGGGAGGGGCAGGGGATGGATCTCTGCAGGAACAATGAAGATCTCAATTTTTTTTTCTCTTTCCCGCATTTGCAGTGGGGAGGTGCAATCTGTCAGCCTATCAGCAGCGCACACACGGAGCGAAGTGCTTTTTTTCACACAAGCAAGGGCATGTGTGATTGGCAGTGTATGTCACATGTCCTTGCCCTATAAGACCAAGCCATTTTCCCCGTCGCCGCCATTTTCTCACTGCTGCAGCTGCGTGTTAGACGGCACCGCTGTTGCTGTGTGCGCTATACCTTGTTAATTTCAAGCCAATTTTCGCACAAATATACAGATAGCTTGGGAGTAGGGAATAGTTGTGATTGCAGTCCTTTTAAGGACTAGGTTACAGCATTTCCTACGACTTTTATCAAGCAGGTCTGTGCTCTTAAATAGATAGATTGTGGGAGTAAAGACTAATTGTAATTGGAGTCCTTTTCAGGACTAGGTTACATCAGTTCCTATCAGTTTTTGCCAGGCAGGTCTGTGCCAGTGCTGTGCAAGTTTTTTTCACAGCATTTGGCTGAATCTAGCAAAGCTAATCCTTTTTGGCCTATTGCAGAGTGTGTTAGTCAGTGGAGTAGCCTATCTGTGTTGCAAGATATACCACCTGTGTATAGAATACCAATTTTTTTACTGCACCTAGTGAAGTAAAATCTTTTGGGCATAGCATCATTCTATTAGTCCATCTATACTGACCTCCATCAGGTTGCAAACTGAATATAATTTTTTTCTGCATCTAGCTCTGAAAAAATATTTGGGCTTCTAGCAGTGTGTGGGACTTGGTCTATTAGTCCATCTATACTGACCTCCATCAGGTTGCAAATTAAAAATAATTTTTTTCTTCATTTAGCTCTGAAAAAATATTTGGGCTTCTAGCAGTGTGTGGGACTTGTTCTATTAGTCCTTCTATACTGTCCTCCAGCAGGTTGCAAATTGAATATAATTTTTTTCTGCATCTAGCTCTGAAAAAATATTTGGGCTTCTAGCGGTGTGTGGGACTTGGTCTATTAGTCCATCTATACTGACCTCCATCAGGTTGCAAATTAAAAATAATTTTTTTCTTCATTTATCACTGAAAAAATATTTGGGCTTCTAGCAGCGTGTGGGACTTGTTCTATTACTCCATCTATACTGACCTCCATCAGGTTGCAAATTAAAAATAATTTTTTTCTGCATCTAGCTCTGAAAAAATATTTGGGCTTCTAGCATTGTGTGGGACTTGGTCTATTAGTCCATCTATACTGACCTCCATCAGGTTGCAAATTAAAAATAATTTTTTTCTGCATCTAGCTCTGAAAAAATATTTGGGCTTCTAGCAGTGTGTGGGACTTGGTCTATTAGTCCATCTATACTGACCTCCATCAGGTTGCAAATTGAATAAAAAAATTTTCTGCATCTAGCTCTGAAAAAATATTTGGGCTTCTAGCGGTGTGTGGGACTTGGTCTATTAGTCCATCTATACTGACCTCCATCAGGTTGCAAATTAAAAATAATTTTTTTCTGCATCTAACCCAGCCAATAGTTTTGGCCTAATACCACAGTTTGGCCACTCAGCTCTGCTCGGTTACCATCCATTGTTTTTTTGTGCAAACAACTCCAGAGTTGTGAATTAGTTAACCACCAAAATGAGTGGAAAAAGGCCTGCTGCTGGTGGAAAGGGGAATAGGCGTGTTGTTAAGGGGAAAAAAGGTTGTGTCCGTGGGGTAGGTGCAGAAGAAAGACCATCTTCCAGCCAAACTAAAATGTCTACTTCTTTTAGCGGACAATGTGATAAGATCCCTTTCTTACGGCCACGCCAATCGCTACAAATTCCAGATGAGGCACAAAAACAGCAGGTGCTTCAACGGATATCAAGTGCTCCTTTAAGTGGGCTCTCCTCCACATCAACTTCAACATCACAAATACTCCAGTCCTCAAAGGTGTCACCCAAATCGCACTTGCTTCCTCACAGCTCCCAAATCTCCAGCTGCCCGTCTGAGTATGAGGTAGAACAGATGGTTGAGTCTGCAGAGCTGTTTACTCATACTATAGCCTGGGAATCAGAGGTCGACTCCAGCGCTTCTGTGAATCCAGACGAGGAAATGATCTGCACTGATGCCCAGAATCTTTATGAGTCGGATCCAGGACCAGACGCAGAAGGTTCTGACCATAATGTAGACCCTCATTCCCAAACTGTAACTCCTGTTGGTGGAGACAATGAGGAAGACGATGATAAGACTCAAATACCTGATTGGAGCGACAACTTTAGTTTTTTGTCAGGGCAGGAACAGGTTGGCTCTGAGGACGACGGGTGTGATAACGCACAGGGTGATGATGATGAGGTCGGAGATCCCACTTACTGTCAACCCACAGTCAGCCAAGAGATGAGGTCAGCAGAGGAGGTGGAGGAAGATGCTAGTGACGACGAGGTCAGGTTGCGCCTTCCTGGACAGAGACGTAGTACTGGAAGCACGTCAACAACTGCATCCTCAAACACAACTCTGCCTCTCACCACAAGTCGTGGTGGCTCTTCAGGTCGCATGGGTGCTAAGCCTTGCATAGCCTGGGCATTTTTTCAGATCGATAAAGATGACCCAATGTTATGCACACGCCCGGGCTAAGCGGCGTGTGCGTGTGATTGGTAGTGATTCCACTGGACCATGAACCGGAGAGTGCCTGGAGGGGCGTAACTAAGTATCTGGCCGATCCGACCAAGATGGCACGACGGCATACGACGCCAGTGCACCAGGGAGAAACCGGGCAGAGGGACCAGGTGCTACTCCAGGTCAAACTCCGGACACGGGGGTTGACCCACACAGGGATTACTGGAACAGGCTGGTAGGCTGGCACACAGACTGGTGGGTATAGGCAGGCACGACTGGTATGCAGGCAGGCGGGTAAGCAGGCAGGGGGGTACAGGCAAGCACAGCTAGAGTGCAGACAGGGAGGCACTAGCAGGTAGGAACACAGGCGGGATAGGACCCAGTACACACTGGGACTCAGGAACATTACAGGCAGAGGGGTACAGGCAGGGCAGGACAGGACTGCCGGAGCAGCGGGCAGAAGCAGGGCAGGACAGGACTGCCGGAGCAGCGGGCAGAAGCAGGGCAGGACAGGACTGCCGGAGCAGCGGGCAGAAGCAGGGCAGGACAGGACTGCCGGAGCAGCGGGCAGAAGCAGGGCAGGAGCGGAGCAAGGCTGCCGGAGCAGAACGGACAGGACTCTGTTCACACGGAACAGACAGGAAGGGAAAGGCAGAGCCAGATACCCACAGGGTACTTGCAGTGAAGTAGCGAGGGGACCACAAACTCACAAACGGGAGTACAGAGACAACAAGCAGGAGTTAGGTACGAGTTCAGACTCTGCAGAAAAAGGAAGGGAACGGACATAGAGGCAAAACAGGTAAAGGATAGGAGAGAGTTCAGACTGGAACTGAGTGTACGGAGGAGACCGACACTGCAGCGGGATACAGGAGCGGGTCTGGGAATACTGCCCCCAGAGAGGCGGGACGAACAGGCAAGGAGCGTGTTCAGACAGGACAGACAAGATACAGGAGCGGGTCTAGGTAATCGGCCCCTAGAAGGCGGAAGGAACAGGCTAGGAGCGTGTTCAGACAGGACAGACAAGAGAACACAGAAAGGACTCAGTTCAGACACGGGAACTAATACCGCAAAGCAGGAGACATACAAGACTCAGTTCAGACACGGGAACTAATACCGCAAAGCAGGAGACATACAGGACTCAGTTCAGACACGGGAGCTGATACCGCAAAGCAGGAGACATACAGGACTCAGTTCAGACACGGGAACTAATACCGCAAAGCAGGAGACATACAGGACTCAGTTCAGACACGGGAACTAATACCGCAAAGCAGGAGACATACAGGAGTCAGTTCAGACAGGCCTGGAAATACAGCCTCCAGGAAAGGCAGACAAGGAAACAAAGAACGGGACCTGGCACCTTCAGAGTGCAAGCACACACTGAAGGAAACACTATGCTCAGGCAGGGATAGAAGGGAGCTGCTGAGCTATATACCAAGTGACAGACAGCAATAGGCTGAGGACGCACAAGGGGCGTGACCCACAGCAGGTACAAAAAGCAGGAAGTGATCGGGCGCCGCCCTTAAGCAGCAGAAACAGACACAAACAGACAGCATGGAGGGAAGCCAGAGAGACATTCTGGACAGGAGATCAAGTGCGCTCTCTTGCACAGTGGGAGATGGACCACCATGCAAGGACGCCGCCAGGTATGTTACACCCAACTCGTGTTATCTGTAACATTTGTCAGCAAAAGCTAAGTAGAGGCCAAAAAATACATAGTTTGAGTACTTCATGCATGAACCGGCACATGGACATGAAGCATAAGTTGCAGTGGGAAGCTCAGTGTGCTACAATGCGGCCTAGCCGGCCGGGCCAACCACCGTCTGCCATATCTTGTGCATCCGCGGCCTCTTCATCCTCTGTGACTGGGGGGACAGCAGTCACACCTGTTTTGGGGCGCAGACCTGCCACCTCTTTACCCGCAACAGCCAGCGTGATTGGCAGGTCATCATTTTCTTTGGAGGTGGTAACACCAGCTGGTCTTGAGCGCTGTCCGACATCGATAGCACCACCTTTGGATCAAGGCAACCTAACATGTCCGCCTGCATCTTCCTCACAGACCGGCAGTTTGCCGGGGACACCCTTATCAACCCCGTCTAAGCACAATAGCCAGCCCTCGGTCCCTCAGATGTGGACAAGTAAAAGACCATTTCCTCCTAGCCATGAGAAAGCTAAGAGGTTGAATTTCACCATCTGCAAGCTCTTGGCTACAGAAATGCTGCCTTTCCGCCTGGTGGACACAGAGGATTTTCGAGACCTTATGTCCGTCGCAGTGCCCCAGTACCAGATGCCCAGTCGGCACTACTTCTCAAAGAAAGGTGTGCCTGCGCTCCACCAGCATGTCGCACACAACATCACCGCTTCTTTGAGAAACTCTGTGTGTGACAGGGTGCATTTCACCACAGACACTTGGACGAGTAGGCATGGACAGGGGCGTTACATGTCGCTGACTGGGCACTGGGTAACTATGGTGACAGCAGGACAAGGGGCTGCTGTCCAAGTCTTGCCGTCCCCACGAGTTGTGCGTCAATACTCTTTATGTCAAAGTTCCTCCACTGCTTCTGCCTCCTCAACCTCCTCTCGGTCTTCCACCTGCACCCAAAGCCTGTCTGGTCATGCCACAAGCTTTCTAACTGCGCAGAAGGGATCCTGCACACCTCCTTACTATGCTGGTAGTAGGGCTCAACGTCATCAGGCGGTTTTTACATTGAAATGTCTGGGAAATGTGAGTCACACAGCTGAGGAGTTGTGGTCAGCTCTGGAGAACCAATTTCATGAATGGTTGTCTCCACTGGACCTGAAACCAGGGAAGGCCGTGTGCGACAATGTTGCAAACCTGGGTGCGGCCCTTCGCCGGGGCAATGTCACACACGTGCCTTGTATGGCTCACGTGTTGAACCTGGTTGTCCAGCAATTTTTAGCCCACTATCCCAGACTAGATGG